>NC_132808.1:5940000-7175000 GCF_048594095.1 Paramormyrops kingsleyae | reverse complement strand
AGGGGTCTGCGCACATGCACCCGTCGGCCTCTCTCTCGCGGCACGGAGAGAGGGCCTGCCGGGTGGACAACGCTCGAACAGGACCCATCGATGGAGGGAGGAGCCTCCTTGCCTGAGCATCGGGAGCGAAGGGTCCCGAGCCGCAGGTGCCCTCCCAGAGTGGGTCGCGTCTGCCTGTCTGTCAGACGTGGCACTCGGAACCCGCTCGCCAGCCGGGCGCAGGGCACGGCTGGGGGGAGACGAGCGGGCGACATCTCATGCCGGAGCCCAGAAAGCCACCGGTTCTCCCC
Source organism: Paramormyrops kingsleyae (assembly GCF_048594095.1). Classification (NCBI taxonomy): domain Eukaryota; kingdom Metazoa; phylum Chordata; class Actinopteri; order Osteoglossiformes; family Mormyridae; genus Paramormyrops; species Paramormyrops kingsleyae. Next base: position 7,174,710 of record NC_132808.1, on the reverse strand, counting down.
TGATATCCTGCTGGTGCCATGCAAGGGCACCGCCCACTGGTCCCGCCCCCAAGAGAAGGCGGGCCGGCGTGGCTGGGGAGGCTCCGCCCCCTGCCCAGACGAGAGGCCTGGCTTCGTCTGGTCGGTATCAGGTGTTGTTGGGGCCCGCCTGGCAGCCCGGGGGGGGGGAGGGGGGGGGGCAGAGTGGCACACGGAGAGCACCGGGAGGCCTCCGGGAGCTGGCCACTGCCCATCCCCCTCCCCACCCGCTCCACCCCCACCGCGCTACACCAAACCCCCCCCTCCCCCTTCCCCCCCCCCCCAAAAACCTCTCTCACCAAACTGCCCCCCCCACCCCCGGCCCCTCCCCATCTCACCACCCCCACTTACCCATGCGGCCCGCCGTCCCCGTGCTGGCCGGGGAGGCTTCCCTTCTGCCCAGGCAGAAGGCCTGGCTTCGTCTGGTCGATTTCGGGACATTGTTGTGCCCGCCTGGCAGCCCGGGGAGCACCGGGAGGCCTCCGGGAGCTGGCCACTGCCCATCCCCCCCCCCCCAGCTCCAACCACACCGCGCTAAACCCCCAACCCCCCCCCCCCCCCCTCACCAAACCCCCCCCCCCCACCCCACCCCCCATCGTGCTAAATTAGGTGTGAATGGGGCCTCCTGGCCCACTAAATGCTAATGAGGCCGCCTTTTCAACTATGTGCAAATACGGCCGACCTGGTCAAATGCATGTAAATCCGGCCGCCTTTTCAACTGTGAAAATCCGGCCGCCCGGTCAATTAGGTGCGAACGGGGCCGTCGGGTCACCTTAATGTAAATGAGGCCGCCCACTGCCCTACATTTAAATGCGGGCGTACCGGTCAACTATGTGCGAACGGGCCCGCCTGATCAACTAGGTGTGAAAGGGGCCGGCAGGCCCACTGAATGTAAATGAGGCCGCCCGCTGTGCTTCCTTCATTAACCTTATTTATATTGGCATTATCTGTAGATAAAAAAATATGTGCATGTCTATGAAGCTGTAGAGAAGCCTTGTTTTTTTTTTTTTCCCCCAGGTTTTATTTACTTACTTTTTATTTTGCATGTTCTGAAATATAGCTTATGTTTTCGTTGCCCTAGGGCAACGTTCTGCGATAAGGGGTAGATTTTAAGAGGCTTTCTTGACAGTGTGTTAGTATATTATTGCATGTACTTTTGCACATTGTAAGCACAATGTTTTTTAAATTATTTTCTAATTTAATTTAACGCATTTTGGCAGAAAATGGACACAAGATTTTCCTATGGGAGTAAAACTCAGGATCAGCATGTTAGGGATATCCCATCAGACAGTGAGATAGACTGCAGTGACAGTGAGGAGGAGTGGAATGCAGAGAAAGGTTTGAGCAGAAGTGAAAGTAGGTTTTAAAATATTGCTTCTCTGGTTGTCATTGAACTCATTTGCATAAACAAATCAAATGTGTTGATAAATTTTTAGATGTCATTCAAATGAAATAAAGGTGTGTGCAGCAGACAGGGTATCCAATACAGTCATGTAAGCTTTAGTTGTGATTGATGTATTTTTGTTGACGTATATGTATATATATTTATAGACGATCAATACACCAGTGATGAAGAGGAACATGACGATGACAGTCTGCCTGAAGATGACAGTAGTTCTTCCAAGACCCCTCGATGGAAAACATGTCACACCATTACCTCTCCTGTGCAAGCCACTTAACCTTACTGTTCAAGAACTTGAACAGTTCTTTGCCACTGTGCTCCATATGTCAATATTTGGTCTTCCAGCTACTCGCATGTTCTGGAGCCATAGTAGCCACATTGCACATGTTGCTGATGTTATGCCTCTTGCACGATGGGAAGCCATCAAAAATTTTGTTACTTTGCATTGCTCTCTGAGCATTGTATTATGATCTATGAAGACATAATTTTCTCTGTGGTTTTGTATCAGTGTTGCACAACTTTGCCCTTAGGCAACAAAAGATCATTTGGAGAGGGGGGCGGTGAAATAAATATGTACATACATAATCAATAAAATGTCCCAAAATTAACCAATAAGTGATGTGGAATAATTTCTTATCATGTACCATCAAATTGTGTGCGGTAGAGGGTTAATGTAAATGCGGCCGCCCGCTGCGCTACATGTAAATGCGGCCGCCCCCAGGTCAACTAGGTCCGAACGGGCCCGCCTGATCAACTAGACGTCAATCGGGCCGGCAGGTCCCCTGAATGTAAACGAGGCCGCCCACTGCGGTACTTGTGAATGCGGCCGCCCGGTCAACTAGGTGCGAACGGGCCCGCCCGATCAACCAGGTGCGAATGGCCCCGCCCGATCAACTAGGTGTGAACGGGCCCGCCTGATCAACTAGGTGTGAATGGGGCCGCCGGGTCCACTTAATGTAAATGAGGCCGCCAGCTCAACTAAGTGTAGACGGGGCCGCCTGGCCAATTAGGCGTTAATGGGGCTGCCGGGGAGGCTTCCCCTCTGCCCGGGCTGGAGGCCCCGCAGTGGCCATTCGCCTCTGGGACATATTGGCAGAGTCCGCGGCCTATGCGTAGGCCCCGGGCGGAGGCTGACCCTTGTCGCCCTTGTCCTAGGCTCGGAGCTATGGTCGCCCCGTCTGGCCTTCGCTTATGGTTCGGAGCTATGGTCGCCCCGTCTGGCCTATGCTTAGGGTTTGGAGCTAGGGTCGTGTTGGAAACGTTTTCCTCTGTCGAAGCAGAGACCGGGAGACGTTGGCATATCTCTCCGGCCGAAGTTCCTCTTTACTGAGAACTCGCCAATGCGCCGCTGTAGTCATCCAAGTCTGACTAAGACTCAGCTCGGCGCAGCTTATACGTTTCAAGGGGGGAGGGATACACAGAGGTGGAGACAAACTAAACAAAGCACAGCATGTTCCAGGAATCAGCCTGAACAGTGCCAGAACAGTACAGGACAGGCCCACCGTGCACTGCGCCAGTGTCCGGGCAGGGCCAGGCTGCTGGCCATCAGCAGGGACTGGCACTGGGTCACATTCACGCTTCTGCAAGTTTCTGCCCCACATGAGACAGATCAGGCTGGTCATGAAGTCTGAGATAAACAGGCAGCAGCAGATTCACAGCAGTTACTGGATCGTATGTGTCACATGCAGAAGCGTTTAAACCATGAAGAAAACTGTATGTTTTAAACCATAAAGAAAACTGTATGTTCATTTATTTTACGTAATAACAGGGGGGAGGAAATAATTTAATCATTTCAACATTTTAACCAGCAGTGTCTTTCAAGCAGTCAAGGAATAATGGAATAACATTTCTGTGAACAGTAACATAAAAAAATATCGATATATCTTTAGACCAGTGTAAAATGAGGGCTTGTCTTCAAAACCCTGCGCAGTCCCACCCGTGTCCAAAAGTTTCTTGGAAAAAAATAAACAATATAGTGCAAGTTTCGAAATTTGGCAGCTGAATAGCAATTAACATCACGCTCACATACATTTATGGATGTGACAAGTTAATGTTACACAGCAGTGTGATCATCTACCGTAGATACCCCAGGATAGACGGCATGTTAGGATGTAATGATGGATAGTGAGAGATGAACATGTTAACATTACATTGTAACCTGCTTGGTCAATATTCAAGGTGCAGGATTTGATATGTATACAAACTTAAGGTAATTTGTTTGTAAGAGCATTTAATGAAGATGCTGTGCATGGTATGATATATTAAATAAACCACACCACGTGAACTGAGGTGTTGTGTTTAGGAGGAAGACATGTTTACATTATGTTCAAATAAAAATATGACATTGATTTCATCAGTGTAATACTACAATAGCCACAAAGCCTCTGAAAAGATGCAGTGTGATCAAATGATCGAATGAATGTAACTGGACTGATTGTTATGCGTTTTCATGCTGAATCTCTCTTACACACACTCTCACAGTCACTCACTCACACGCACACACTCTCCTTTCAGGCCGTAAACCACACAGCCCAGTATAGTACCAGGAATTATGATGGTACTCTTCATGGACTTTCAAACCCCGGCAGAATCTGATAAGGCCACCTGTGTCTCACTGTAGCCATGTCACCCTGGATATTTGGACACTGCTTCCCCAAGTGCTCACTGAATCAGCACCCTCCCAGGGTCAACTGTCCCAGTGCTCACTGGATTAGCGCCCTCCCACAGCTCACTGGATCAGCACCCTCCCAGGTCTGCTCCCCAGTGCTCACTGTATCAGCGCCCCCCCCCCACCCACAAGACCCCCGATGCAGAGGGCCACCCTGCTGCACTCACATTGCCCCCCAGTGCTGAGCCCCCCTAACACTCACATTGGCCCCCAGCCCTGAGGGCTGCTGAACATGAAAGGTGCTCACCAATAGGATTCATTGCTCGGCTTTTCTCATGCAGTGCAGGCCAGGGATTCTCCAGTGGGGGGCACTACTGACACGCAGGGCCAGCCACTCCTGCTGCGAGGCAGCCAGGTAGGACTGGGATGGGGAGGTGGGCGGCAGGTGGGGCACCAGCGAGCCCAGAGCCTCCGTCAGGGCCTGGCTCCGCGCCGCCTGGATGTCCATGCTCTCCAGGCTGCTGAGGCTCCCAGCAGCTGCGTCAAAAGGGTGACTCCGGTTTGGGCCTGAGGGGGCGCCAGGCAGCAGAGCCTTTAACACCGAGGTTTAGTCACCTACCTATTGACCTTTGCTGACCTCATTTTATTTGATTTGATTTTGCATGAAAAGTACCTAGACTGAATATCAGTGTTAAACTAACAGAGAGAGAAGATTTAATTAGCAATTTAACTGAGAGGCTGCTTGTGATAAAGCAGTTGGATAAAGTGGATGGACAGATGGACGGATGATTTTATCGCGCAGCTTGACTGACACATGGTCACTGCACATGCAGTCTGCCTTAATGACCAGGGTCTGGTCAGGTGCTCCATCCTAGAAGATCTGGGGGGGGGGGTTACTCACAGCAGAGGCGGAAGGACTCCCAGGCGCGCCGAGGAAGGTACGGCTTGGTCACGGGCTGCTGCAGCAGACACACGATGGCACTGTCCGCCTGGTGGAAGACGCGCAGGGACAGCAGCCGCTGGCACGTGTCCTCCGACAGGCTGTACTCCTCTGAGCGCACCAGGCTGCGGACCAGGTCGAAGTCCTGCTTCAGCTGCAGCGCCCCCTGGAGGCTGCAGGAGGGAAGGGCAGCCATACAGCCAATACTAGATCTTTATTAAAACTAAAACAGGCATATAGATTTCACATATATGGTTGGGTTTATGCTACATATACATTCACTGACAGGAATTTCCAAAAAAATAAAAACGATGCATACAGGATTTGCTAACATTTGGTTAACATGATGCTTCTCAGTTACCAGATTCGTCAATTTTATTTAATAAATAGATTATTGGACTGGCATCCCTTATAATTATCATTATTATTATTATTATTCATCTCTGAGAGGGAGCGAGCTGCAGAAAGTGGTGTGAATTCAGGGCCTCCAGCAGCCATCCCACCTGAATCTGATCTTCTGCCTGAGAATGTGCTCCATCCAGGCCTCCATGAATGCGACCGTGGCCTCGGCGAGCGCAGGGTCGCCAAGCCCCTCCGGCAGGGGCCGTGTGCCCTCCAGCACCTGGCCAATCACAGCACGGGCCGCCGAGGCCGCGTACTCGCTGGGACTGGCTGGCAGATCTGACCAATGGAACAGGTGCCAGGTCTGAGCTCTCTCACACAGACACTCACCCCACCCAGCTCACGGGCACCATTGCCCACGCGCACTGCCAACACCCCCCTGAGACTCGCTACACCCACCCTTCTTAATAAAATACAGTCATGCGCTGCAAAGCAACAACATTGTGGTCAATGATAGACCACATACAAGATGGTGGTCCCATAAGATCATATCGGAGCTGAAAAATGTCTATTACCTAGTGACACTGTAGCCGTCTTAATGTCAATGCCATCGCGGCGTCACAGCCATAGCGCATCGCATTACTCACATGTCCGTGGTGATGTTGGTGAAAACAAACCTACTGTGCTGCCAGTCACATACAAATATAGCACATACCATTATGTACAATGCAAAACACTTGATGATGATAACTATGCTACTGGTTTATGTATTTACTATACTGTGCTTTGCCATGTAGCCTAGGTGTTCAGTGTGCTAGACAAGTTAGTGTAAGTAGTCTATGACGTTTGCACAATGACGAAAATTGCCTAACGATGCATTTCTGTATGCTAAAAATTAAAATGCAACACAAGTGGTAACAGAATGTCCTATTCCCTTCATTTACTGACAAGAACTAAGAGCACTTACACTACAGTTAGGTCTGAGCACAAAGAAAAATATATTCTTTTGCAAATATATTCTATGCATAGTTTTAAAAGGAGGGACACAAGAAGATTCTGGAATGCTGTGGGTTGACCACAGTGTGCACTGTTTGCTCACCAGTGTGACCTCACCTGTTTTATACCTCGCTCTCCAGTGCCTTACTGATGGCATGCTCTGCTCAAATATTTCTCTGGACATCTGCTTGCAGGCCTGAGAGAACATCTTCAGGAGAAGCGGGGAGAAGCCCTGCCAGTGCAAAAACACAGTGTCTTACAGCCAAATGAGTCTAATTCCAGGAAGTAATACATATATCAGTGTGCTAACTATTTAGTAGACATTTCTGTCTAAAGCGATTAGAGCCTGGGGACAGAGAGCAGTGTGAACCAGCATCCCTGGAACAGCTTTTAAGGCTTCGGGATTCGAACCTATAACCCTACAGGACATGGGCACTGGTCCCAAATCCACCGAGCTTGGCACTGCCCCTTAGTGGTCCCCTTAGAACACTATCTGAAATCTTGCAAATGTAACAAGGAGCTACAGCCGGACAGGATCTGAACCCCTAACACAGCATGCAGATATAAACACCTCGATGAGGCTCTTAAATGGGGGAGTGGGGACCACATGTGAAGACTGAGCATGTTCGAGAATCACCTCACCTGCAAAGCAGCAGCTGCTTGACTGAGCAAGACCACCTGCTGATCAGCAGGAAGAGCGCCACCTCCTGGCTGTGCAGGGAGCTCCTCCACCTGCTGCACCAGGCGCTCCACGGCTGCCCTTAGTGCCTGCAGCATGAGGGTAGAGGGTCACGTTGTTTGGGGAACCTGCCCTTACTTCCCCCAGGGCACGCTCATATCACGGCATAGCCAACACCACGAAAGACTACAGCGTGCTCAATATACACATACTATATAGCTCCTGGTTCTTATCAGTGAAAAACATTAGAACATCCCACATGCACATACATCCATCTACTGATCGCATACCCTGGTCACGGTCACATGGGGGCCCAGAGCCTATCCCAGACAGGATTTGAACCCCCAACCCTGGACAATGGCGGCTGTGCATGTGCACTACCACAGAAGGGCAATGAAGACAAAGCGCTCTGGTCACCTTGAGGTCTCCCTGGGTCACCAGCAGGAATTTGTTGATGGACCAAGAGGACAGAAACTGGTAGCCTTTGCTCACGGCCCAGAATGTGGCTGAGTGGACGGTGGTGACGGACCGGTGGAGGGTCCCCAGGCGGAGCAACCGCAGGTTCCTGGGATCTGCCAAGACACACCAGCAGCTGGTGACCCTTCTGCCAAATCCTCCCCGCTTCCTCTCCATTCCCAACCTGGTTCTCCACACTTCCTCTCCATTCCCAACCTGGTTCTCTCCACTTCCTCTCCATTCCCAACCTGGTTCTCAGGAACCCCCAGACATTCCAGATTTTTTCTCCCTCCCAGCTCCCTGCCAGACAATTTTGCTCCTACTGAGAGCTGGGAGGGACCAAAACTGTCTGGGGGTCCCAGATGACCGAGTTGAGAAACACTAGAATACGCGTAGACATCTCCTTCGACGTAAAAAGCTTGACAAACTAACAACATATTGTGAAAGTTACTGACTCAGTCAGAGTGAGTCACAGACACTTTGTTAAGGTGCTATTAACCTACAAACTTCCTGTCACTTTAAATTCAGGAATTCACCTCAAACCCCCTTCGTCTTAAATGACGGTACATCACAGCTGGTGTGGTTTTACTTTCCCACTGAGGTCTGTGTCACAGCCTAAGATTCCTTTAAGAACTCGTCTTTTAAAATAACACTGGTGCTTCGCAGAAACATCCAATGGGGGCAGCAGGCAGGCCGGCGGTGACTTGAAAGGGCCGCTGGTCCCTGAGCCGCTTCAGAGGAAACATTACGCCCGACGTGCTGGAACATTTCTGAGGTTTGCCAAGCGGGGGGGGGGGGGGGGGGTCAGTGCTAATCCAACAACAGCAGCTGAACGGCAGGATGGGAGGGGGGCATCGTTCTGTGTGTGTGTGTCTTGTGATGGACTGGGGGGAAAGACAGATGAGCAGACCTGCTAAACTATTTACGGTTTTTCTTGTTTTTTTAAAAAAAAAACGGACCACACCATGATCAAAAGCACTATTAACCAGAATGAGCTACTGTGATGGGGCAAAAAGATATTTTAACATATGCATAATGTATTTCTTAATGGGATGATGTCGCCGTTTCCAGGACTGAGCACGGTTTCAGCCTTCAAAGAGCTTCGGGTACCTGTGTGCAGGGCTGACGTGGGGGGGGTGAGGGTACCCAGGACGGCACTCAGCGGAGGGAAGAGCTGCAGGTGGAGCTCCGCCGTGCGCGTCCTCGCTGTGGAGCCTGGAACGGGGACGCCCCTGTCCTTCAGCCCCGCCCCTAGAGACGCACACATCACTGCAGGAGGGAGGGGCCAGGATGGGGTCCCCGGGACAGAGGCAGAGACAGGTCACGTCAAACCACAAGAGGATTACACACATTTCAGCAAGACAAGTACAGTCACACACACACAGATAGACAAATCCCTCACAAAAGGAGCCACATGCTGTATGTAAATAACTGGAATATGAATAATTTCAGAGAGAAATAGAACATAACATTTAAAATAGTACTATGGACAGTTAATTATTGAATAAAAATCCTACTTCAGCAACGTAAAGAACACATACACCACGTTCCAAATTATTATGCAAATGATATTTTTCGCTGATTTTCCTAAATAGTCGATGCAAATGACAGTCAACATAATTGATCAACCATTAGACTGCAGGGGTGTCAAACTCCAGTCCTGGGGGGCCGCAGCCCTGCGTAGGTTAGTTCTTTCCCTGTTCCACCACAAATGATTAAGCTCAACAGCTATGTGGTAATTAGCTCAAGAAGCTGAATCAGGTGTTAAATGAAGGGAAACCCAAAAATGTGCAGGGCTCCGGCCCCCCAGGACTGGAGTGTGACACCTGTGCATTAGAGTATAATTCGAATGTTACTGAACAAAGCTCCCGATGATAACAGCATGTTTTTCAAAAATAAAAAACTTCAAATGCACTGTTCCAAATGATCACGCACAACAGAGTTTCAAAACATTTTATATGTTGTAAAGAACTGAAAATGGCCATTTGTTGAATTTGCAGCATTAGGAGGTCATATTTACTGAAATCAAAAGCTATTTCAATCAAAGACATCTTCACAGGTCAGGTTACATTTTAACATAGGACCCCTTATTGGATAGCAGCTTCACAATTCTTGCATCCATTGAACTTGTGAGTTTTTGTAGAGCTTCTGCTTGAGTTTCTTCGCAGGATGTCAGAATCGCCTCCCAGAGCTGCTGTTTGGATGTGAACTGCCTCCCCCTCTCATAGATCTTTTGCTTGAGGATGCTCCATAGGTTCTCAATAGGATTGAGGTCAGGGGAGGACGGGGGGGCCACACCATGAGTTTCTCTCCTTTTATGCCCATAGCAGCCAATGATGCAGAGGTATTCCTTGCGGCATGAGATGGTGCATTGACATGCACGAAGACGATTTTGTTATGGTTCTTCTTTTTGTACCATGGAAGAAAGTGGTCAGTCAGAAACTACACACACTTTTCAGAGGTCATTTCCACACCTTCAGGCACCCTAAAGGGGCCGACCAGCTCTCTCCCCATGATTCCGGCCCTAAGCATGACTCTGACGTCGCAGCCTTGTTGGGACATGATGGCCGTCCACCAACTATCCACCACTCCATCCATCTGGACCATCCAGGGTTGCACGGCACTCATCAGTGAACAAGACTGTTTGGAAACTAGTCTTCATGTAGTTCTGGGCCCACTGCAGCCCTTTCTGCTGGCTGGTGGCCAGATAGAAGGTCTATGCATAACTGCAAGCCTCTTGAGGATCCTACACCTTGACGTTCGCGGGACTTCAGAGGCACCAGCAGCTTCAAATACCTGTTCGTTGCTTTGTAATGGCATTTTAGCAGCTGCTCTCTTAATCCGATGTATTTGTCTGGCCTTTTTCTGCACGAACTCGTGTGTGTCTCTGACTCAGCCACAAATCTCTTAACAGTACGACAATCACAGTTTTCATGAAATATCTAAGGTTTTCATACCTTGTCCAAAGAATTCAACTATTTCACGCTTTTCGGCAGCGGAGACATCCTTTTTCTTTCCCATATTGCTTGAAAATGATGGTCTGCTTAATAATGTGGAACGTCCTTCTTCAGTAGTTTTTCCTTTAATTGTGCTCACCTGGCAAATTATCACAGGTGTCTGAGATTGATTTTTGTGAGCCCTGAGACACAATATCATCCATGAGTTTAATTGAAAAACAAAATATTGAATCTTTATGACACTTAAATACAATTTGCATAATAATTTTGAACGTGGTGCATTACATTTGAACAGTTGCCTTTCCTAAACAAAGGCTTATAGTAGTTGGAATGAAACTTTGAGTTATATATGGTCACAGCCAAAAAGGTTTCCAATGGTATAGAACTAGAATGGCACGCTTTATTGAAAACCTGCTTGTTTGTGAAGGCTCAGATAATATAAATAATAAAAATTGTAGCAGCAAAACTTCTGAAAGAGTTGCTTTTTTAAAATGTCTTCTGGTGCCCTCTAGAGGAGACTGTGTGCTACTCACCTTCATCCCAGTGCATAAAGGCTGTTTTGGCCACGACTTGACTGCAGAGGTCACTTATCGCTCTTTCATATCCAACAGGAATGGCATCTAAAAAGCCCAGAAGACAAATCTCTACGCTGTTCAGCTTTTACTCAGACTCATCACAAGGACAGCACCAAGCTCTGGACTGTCCACTAAACGATAAAATAACCAGGGTAGCAGAACCTGCCAGCTTCTTTCCTGGAAGTTAAAAACCTGAAAGCATCCCAGGCAGTATTTACTGGTATTCAGCCTGAATGACAGTGACAGGCTAAGCTGGGTACTAATCAGGTTCACGCAGCTCCATTGCCATTCAGTTACAGAGACGATGCCACGCCCAGTTCCAAACAGCTCTGACTGCCCAGCCACAGGCCCTATTCTCCCAGAAGCCGGTCAGGAAGAAAGGGATTGGATGGATGGATGGATGAATGAATGAATGAACAAATTAGATGCTGTCAACATGACAACAGTGTTTTCCCCCGGACTGCCCCATCACCTCCCCCACCCATCTAATCCCTACCGCTCCCACACCACCACCCTCTTGGGTGGTATCTGTTTCATACAGCCCACATAAGAACATAAGTACTATACAAACGAGAGGATGCCATTCGGCCCATCGAGCTAGGTACCGTGTTATGCCACGGTACCTAGGCCTGTCGCGATAGATGATAAATCAATTAATTGCACGATAATTAAAATGAGGTAGATCATTTTTCCGGCCGCGATAATTTTCATTTGTATGCTTGTTTTGTTTTCCTCATGTCTCTCTCTACCAAATGGGAATATCGGCTCTTTTTAGCAAACCGGCTCATTTGGCTCAGCTCACCAAGAAGAGCCGGCTCTTTCGGCTCCTAAACGGCTCTTTTTAAAAAACCTGCCCCTCTCTCCGTTTAACCTGATGCTGATTAGCGTGACCTGATTTGAGCTTGTTAAAAATAAGACGCCGTCTCGTGGGAGGGCTTTTTCGGAAGACAACGTGTTCCGGTCACTGTCGTCCTTAATGTTTAGGCAGCTCAAAAACCCGGACAATTCTATAAACATTAATAAAACGGCTCTTGAACAGCAGCCAGTGTTCTGTCGAGTTGAGCTACCTTGTCGAGTTAGGCTACCGTAGTGCTAATCGATAGCCCTAACCCTAACTCTTACCCTAACCACCCAAAAACCCATAAAACCCTTACCTTAACCCCTAAAACCTAAACCTAATTTCAGGACCAGAAAGTAAAAATCCAGACCAGGATTTTGTTTCAACCAATCAGCTATGTATAAAGAGTCACAGTCACAGAGTACTCAACTGGTTGGTTGAAACAAAATCTTGGTCTGGATTTTTACTTTGTGGACCTGAAAATTAAAATAATTCTGTTGAAGCATGGTTGAAAAGCAATGTCTGACTTTCACTGGTTAAATTTCATAGAATTTTTATTTATTATTACTTTTGTCAGATTAAAGTTATTTCTGTGACCATTGTGAGTTTTTCTTTCATTGACTGAAGGGTACCAACAATTTTGTCCACGTGTGTATATAGACACACACCACTTTATTTTAGAATATTTCTAAATCCTATGAAAATTTCCATACTTTCAGATTCACAAGATGGCTTCCGCCATCCGCCATTCCCTCTCTGCACTCTGCTGCCACCTAGCGCTGCTACTTCAGTTCTAGGGTGAATTGTCTCAGATGTATCAGGAATAGATTCTCAGGTGTAGATGTACATCCATATAATGATTTTCTGAAGTAATAAGATCCACCAAAGATCAAAAAGACTAACAGAGTAATAACATGGTGAAGTGTCTTCTGCAGTCGCCCTTCCCTTTGCTACCACTAAGTGGCGTTACTTCAGTTTTGGTGCAATCTGTTTCAAAATTGAATCACTTCCAGAACTTCACGCATACAAAGAGAGTGACAAGACAAAGTATTTTTTACAGCCTTCCACATTTTAGAGTGATTTATCTGAAAAAGAAACCAGGTACTAATCTTCATACTTATGTTTTTGTGAAATGATCCATCAGATATTTTTCAATTTCGGGGTGAATTCTCTCAAAATATCATTCATTTGCACCAGTTGTTCAATTGGTCTTTTCCAGTTTGAAAAGATCCGTCACATACTTAGTTATAAAACTAACGTTATGAAGTGTCTGCCATTTTCTTTGCTATGACTATTTGGCAGCGCTTCAATTGTGGAGCAACCTGTTTTTGATCAGTTTCAGTTTGTCACCCAGACAACGTGTCTGCAAAGTTTGAAAAATATCCATCAAATACTTTTTGATGTGGAAACCACTTATATTCCCCATACCAGGAATACAATGAATGGGTGGACAAAAGGATGAATGATGGATGGATGCATGAATGAATGGATGGCTGAATGGGGAGATGTACGCATTCTGGTTTAGCTGGTGCAGCTTACACTGACGCAGAGTCATAAGGGCAGCAGCAAAGGCTGCTTCTGTACCTGATCTGCAGCTCGCATGCAGCTCCTTCACCACCAGGAACACCATCCAGTCCTTGCAGTGGTTCAGGCTGCCCAGCTGAATGTCGCGCCCTGGTTGGTATAGGAGGGCCAGGAGCGTTGCACCGAATTCCCGCCACACCATGTCCTCGTACTGGCCCAGCAGAGCCACACAGGCGTCCATTTTCCCCATGTCCTGCCATTGGACGCACTTCCACTTCCTGATATCCATCCCCTCCCCGTCCTGCCGGCCTTCATTTTCAAGCTCGCTCTCTGCGCTCGGCTGCTCGGGCCTGGCTCTGCTAGGGACGCGAGGACCCAGAAGGTCAGCAGAAGACAACAGGCTCTGGAGAAGCTTCTCCCGAAATTCGGCGTCCTGCTTGACGAAATCCGCCAGGGGGTGTCCGGCCAGCTCTTGACAGCTGTTCTCCATTTTCGTTGAGCGCTGAGAGGTGTCACCGGCCTTGTCGGCAGGGAAGAGGTCTGACCTCAGTGATGAAAAATGAGAATCCCAAGTCTGGGATCGAGGCACGGGACAACTTAAAATGGCGAGGAGGCGGCTTCGGCTAGCTAGCCAATGATGGACCTCCTCAGCAGCCACACGGCCTCTGTGCTCCGACAGGACCCTGAGAACCCTGGATACAGTGAATGGCATGGGAATAGCGCCCCCCTGTGGCCCAGCAGCAGCTACACCTGATAAAGGTGTGAGCGGGCTCCTCCTCTGAGCGCCCTGCAATTGGATCCTTTGCTCCCCCAAGATATGATTGAAGGCCTTCGCCCCTATAAACAGGTCCTCCAGAACTTCGACGGGCACCTGAGTAGGGTCGGCCCGGGCGACAGCACACAGAGCCTTGTGGATGTAGCGCTCCACGAGCGCCACGGCCTGCACACTCAGCATGCTCAGAGTCTGCCTCGCGGCATCAAAGGCATGCTCCATCTGCGACGGCGCTCTCCTCAGCCAAGGGTCCGCCCGTGCTTTGGCGCACAGGTGCTCCCAGTGGCCGACGTGGACGCGCAGGTCCGCGCAGGCCGCTCCCACGCCGTTCCCCCAGGCGTCAGCACCAAAGGGGGGCCACTCCTGCTCCAGCAGGTGGGCCAAGTCCTCCACAAAGGAGGCGGCAGCGGCTGTACGCCGGGCGTGCTCGTGCAGGAAGAGGAGCTGCGCCCTCTCCTCCAGAAGACCACGGAGCTGCCCATAGTGCTGGCCAACAGTGGCGGCCTCTGGGTAGCGGTAAAACTCCCCGTCCGACGAGCAGCTTCTGATGCACGCCCGGGCTCCCCACCCCGGTTCCCGCATCACGTGGTACTGCTGGCTCAGTCCCAGCATGCCCTCCTCCAGCCTCTGCAGCCGACGTGAGGAGCGTGTGGGGAGATCCTGGCGGGCCGCCAAGGTGTCGTCGTCCTCAAAGTCACCGGTGGTGCCGCTGCCGTCGTTGGCGCTGTACCCCAGGAGCCCCCCCAGCCCCGGCGTCAGCCTGTTTCTCAGGAGGGACTCAGCCTTCCCCAGCGACCGGCTTATGGCACTGCGCCCCCATGGACCTGGAGGGGGACAAAAGCCAAGATGAACAGCGATTTACCATCAGGGGACACCAGGAGCTCAGGATAAAAAGAAAACGAAGTTTTCACAGCGGGACAACCATAAACAATACCCTCAGCAACATCCATTAGGGCAGTGTTTCCCTGCCAGTCTTTTTCTCCCCCCCCCCAGCTCCAGGTTCAGCAATATTGTGGACTATCTGAAGGGAGCTGGAAAGGAGCAAAAATGTGGACTGTCTAGGGGTCTCTAAGGAGGGGGGGGACTCGGTGTGTGTGTGTGTGTGTGTGTGTGTGTGTATGTGGGGGGCGGGGGGAGTATTGAGTGCCTCTTTAATATTTGTGGTGATGGGTTTATGCTCCTGGGCATCAAAAAGTCTCTGCAATGCTACGTTGTCACTAATTAAACCCACAAATGGGTTCACATGTCTAGTTCTTAAATACTACAAGTGCACATGACAGACACATTACAGTACAGAAATAATAAGGTTAGAGAGGCCAGACTTTTCAGCATTACAACTGAGGAGATGATAAGCTTATCCCTGCTGGCTAACAGTATAGCAACTGCAGCCATCTTGATATCATATCAGCTGGGTACAGAGCTTAGCAGGACAAATCGCAAAACAACGCGATTAGCAAATCGCAAAGGCTGCCATTTAGGATATGCATTATACAGCACAAACTGTTGTGAGAATAGTTTTACAAATTCACGCTGTCCTACTTGACAGCTATTCTCACCAATCAGAAGTGCCATGCGCCCTGCATGCCAGTCATGCTGACCAATCAGTGTACACGCCCACAAACAGCAAACACATGAAACCCAAGGAAAACGTTACATTCACCGTGCGAAAAATATTGATTCCGCTGCTGAGCTGTAAGTGAATTACCTACCTATTTCATGGTCAGAGATTGCTGATTTTTAAAAAGAAGTAATAAATTCATATTGGAAGTAATTCATATATTTAAGTTCTCATGCCAGTTAATATTTTGATAGTATGTTATATGGTAAAGAGGCATCACATGTATTACATCTATTACACACTGAATATTGAACATACTGAATATCCTGAAGCTTGACTTTTAAAAGATTAAATTGCAAATCAAATTGCAATCACAATATCTGTCACGAATACTGCAATTAGATCATTTCCCCAAATCGTTCAGCCCTAGAGCTTAGGCTGACACAGTGAAATGTCCCCTCAGCATCCTGATATATAACCTTATGACAGAGGAGTTTCAGATAAAAGCTATTAGCTCATAGCCTGGAGCATCTGTTTGCCCATCACACATACTGACAGTCTGCTTGCAGACCTACTGAGAGTGCAATAAGCGGACTTACACTCAGCTCTCTCCTCGCACGGAGCTTCCCACGATCCGCCACACCTCTTCTGCACATGCAGGAGGAAAGAAGCAGGTCAAACCACACAACCAGAGGGACAAGGACAAGGGACGGGAGTTCAGTCAAAACATTAAAAATTCTGATTAGAAAATCAAAAGACAAAATACACTCCCATAGGCTATACTGTCTTTGGAGCATGGGATCAGAGAACAGTCGTCATCACAAGTACAAACTCACTGTACATAAACGCTACTAAACAGAACTAAACCATCGCTATTACCACCAATGTTAAACCTGCCTACAAGTGCATTGCCTCCTATTATACCCATTACTACTATAAGGAGCAACTGTTTCAATTCCACGGCAAGGGGGCGACTCACAAGGACCTGGGCTGCTATGTCTCCATCCACAGGATCTGCTGAAGACCGAAAACAGCATTACAATTACAAATGGCACTCAGCGCAATGATTTTACTTGGCCAAAAATGTCAGACTTCATAATAAAATCAAACTGAAACACAAATGATGCTCATGTCATAAATCTGATTCTCTGCATGAAACCATAACACTTCACAAAATGATGTTGTGTCAGTATTTATCTTAATTCTGCACAAAACAAAACTGAATTACATTCAGAGATTACACACAGTAAAACGGAGGAATTTAATTACTTTTACCTCAAACATAACAGGGACACCTCTCCTCTACGCCCTTGTTTGAACGACAGATTAAATTCCATACATGTCATTCAATTGCAAAAAATACTTGCAAAGAGATAATGTGAATAGGTGACTAAATGCAAATACCTATGCCAAAGTAAGATAAAGTCTACGTATAACACCAGTATGGCTTTTTTTTAATGTAACCTGTAAGATATGACCAGCTTACAGAGCTGGCTTTGTGTCCTGATAAATTCTCTACAACCGTTTGTGTGGCAAACCATCTACTCACCTGAGGGAGGGGCCTGGCATGCAGGGGGCATGCCTCTCTGTTCAGTCACAGGGCCATCAGGGGGCGTGACCCCGCTGGGGCTCCACTTCCTCTGAGCCATGAGCGGCACCTGCTTCCCTCTCTGACACCCACCTGGTAGGAAACATCAGTGCCGCTCTCATTACCCAGCATCCTTTGCGCCAGACTCCCCCAGGCTGTCCCCCCAGCCAATAGCAAGGCCCCTATTCAATATACAAGCAGTTTGGTAAGTGTTTATCTCACGTAGTGAAATGAGAGGCACTGATTGGGGGAGAAGCTAGACAACCATCCACTTAGCACTGGCGCAGCCTAACACATTCAGCACCACGGACAGCTACCCCGCTACTGATTACGCACATGTGACAACCGGTACCTTCTCTTCTAAAGATACTGTATTAAAAATGTGTGTATGCCATATGCACGAAAGCCATTGTGTAGCGTATTTACTGTAACGGAACAATGTTTGCATTGGGTTTGTACATGAGTAGCTTAGAAGGCTGAACCTGTGATCAGAAGGTGATTAGAAGGTTGTCAGTTCAAATTCATTGGGCTCCAGAACAAGGACCTTATCCCCCAGTTGCTGCAGGGACTGTCTGACTATGATTTTTCAAAAAGTGTAAGACACTTTGGACAAAAGCACCTAATAAAATGTATGTTTTTATTTTAAAATACCATGTAATTTTAGATAATATGGTACTTCAATTTTCTGTCATATTTATTGTCTAGTTTTATTTATTCTTTGCAGTATTTATTTATAGTAAAGACAAAGCTCAATTTTGCTACAGCAAGAAACAGAATTTGTTTTGAAATTAATATTAAAACTCCAAACACAAATGCAATTAGGAACAGTTGTATGCCAATATCTGTCTAAATGTTTGAATAACAAAATCTAAGCGACTCTTATTTGCACGTTGTAAAACTAAATATGCAAACAATTTTTTTTTAAAATAACATCATAATAATCAGAATGTACTAAATCCTATATATATCCTCTGTTGTCTACTACCATGTATGGTGGCATGTGTGTAGCAAACAACATCCCTACAGCCTATAGTGCCTTAAATGCCGCGGGGATGCAGTTTCTGCCTTCGTACACAGAGTTTCAGTCGCACACACACTCGGATGATGTTGTCTCAAATGAGATAAGCATGATGGATGTGCTTCCAGCAACATATCCAAGTTTGGTACAACAGAGCCGACAGACTGTCTTGGCCTTATCCACTACCCTCTCTCCAGGGCTGATGCAATTAATTGGGAAACCAAAATGTTCCCTTACAGCTGCAATTAGCATGATGTTTTTTGTGTTCGACATCTAATTGTGAACTTAGTTCTGCCTGTATCACTAAATGTATTCAATTGTGTCTTTGTGTATACCAAACTGAAAAGGATATACCGAACTGTACATGATGAATATGTGTTCCATTACAGCCCTAACCCTATCTTACCTTATCATATCATAGACAGACACTGATTCAGGACCACAGAGAGCTACCCCACAGCCACACACACCCCGGAAAGAGGACATTAAGCGCGGCCTCAGAGGCCTCAGTTTCAGCACCATGGACAGTTATTACATTCAGTGACAGAATAGATATGGGTGCTTGGGCGGTGTCTGGCTCTGTGCATTAGGACCCTGTGCCAGTGATCATGAGGTCACCAGTTCAAATCCAGTGGTGATTTCACTGTTGGGCCCTTCAGCAAAGCCCTTAACTCCAGCTGCTCCAGGGACTGGCTGACCCTGCTTTCCCAATTGTATGTCACTTTGGATAAAAAGGATAAAGGGGTGGACTGTGATTAAAAATAGGTCCTGGACTTTGTGCCATGTGATTCTCAGTGTTAAAGTCCAGTTATCCACCTTATGCTACATGCAGTACACATCTAGTCCGTTTCTTACGAGCTCTTCCTAATCCGCGCTGTAATCCTGGTTACAGGCGTACAGCCTCCGCTAAAACAGGATGGATAATCGTGACGGGTGTTGACTGGACTCTCAGCTTCATATCCATACCTCTCATAATGGTCTTTCGATCAGGTTTCCGTTGACACGTTATTTTAAACTAAAATAGAACAACCTAATGCTCAATGTAATTTAAAGAAAAGTACTGAACATAAACAACGAAAAAAAAATCAGTGCAGTTAATCACTGTAGTTGGATAACACTGAAACATTATTCTCTGATTATAAGAAAGCCTCAAATCAAAACTGCACATTTCAACTCATTTAAAGACCAACCTGAAGTGTGTGCGACAGAGTTCATAGGTTTGTGTATGGAGGGCAATGAAGGCACCCTCTTATTTTTATAAAATCGGGAAGAACACAGTACATGACAAAACAAAATTACCTGTTATTCAATAACAGCATTATCATCATTTAAGTTCCGCATTGCACACATCCAAATCTCTTTAACCACGTTTTGACTAAGATTCAGCAGCACGGATTAGTAGCCGCTTAGCTACACGCCGCTCTGCAGTTCTATTACACAGAAAAACTTTGGTCGGACTCACTTGAATCGAAGCATCTGTTACTTCTTCGCAAGCGCCACAGGTTATCCCGACGCAGTACGCGCAGCGCTCCGTGACACCCGTCCCTGCTTGCATATGGTCACTTTATCCCCCTAACAACGAAAAGATAAACAACTTTGACCGGAAACGCCGCCATTGCTGAACTGACATTGTCCTGGTCCAATAAGAATCCTGTTTCTGGTGTCGTCGTGTGCGCATGTGCAATCCCGCGACTTCTGACGGAACCTCATTTGACACGCACTTCAGTAACTCCTATTATTAAAGAACCGATTACACAACCACAATCGATTTAACGTACTAATCCTAAATAAATTTGGCTTCTGCTCCACCCTGTTAAACATCTGCATCTCTCAGAACAAATCTACGTAGCAATTCATGTACTTTGTCCACACATCCAAAAACTATTGTCCAACCTGGTATTTTTGTGTTAAAGGTGTATTGAAAGTTGTTTAAAAGGAGTTACACAGTGGGTCACTCGTGAGAAACTTACCGTAAAATGATAGAACGGTTAGTGCTATTGCCGTGATAACAAAGTTCTGTAATAGTCAGACTTAAACTAGCCTTAGAAAACATCTTATTAATTACAGGTACAAAAAGCTTCGAGGACTACTCCAATAAAGATTTTTTTATGGATGACAACCTTAGTCTCCGCATTTATGTTAATTTCACGAATGTCAATAAGTTTTGTAAGATTACATTTACTTTTAATTTTTTTACAAATAGAGAAAATTCTGTTTTTACAATGACAATTTAACAGAAAACATATGTTATTTCGAAATGTCTACTTGTTTTACAAAATTGTCCCTAAGTATATTTACATATTCATTATCTGTTCCGAAAATACACTTGCTATGTAATATTTACAAAGAAGTGGTTACATGCAATGCATTAAGATAAACTTCGTAGTTTGGTTACATTTATTTTAAATGCTGTACATGTTAAATTCCGACTGTTATACATCACCCAACACCATAAACCGAAAGCTAGAAGAGAGGAGAACCGATTAAAGGGGCGTGGGGGAATTGGGACGAGACCATAGTTGGGGGTCTCCTGTATTTATCGAGATAAAATAAAGGTGATTTTAAAAAAGATTTTACCATTTATAAAACATTTTTAATTATTTAATATTTAGTTATTTAGCACACATTATGTGTCATTATTCTGAAACTAAAAATCAATATTTCGGAATAAGACTGTAATAATGACTTCCCCCATAAAGTTTTGAGATTTTGGTACAATCCAAAACTCACCCTAAGCTTGGCGCGTCGTATTGAAATTGTCTCGTCTAACAGATTAATTTTTAGTTTTGCTCCCGCTCTTCGAGTTCCTGGGTGTTTACTTTTGTTGTCCTCTTCGCAGTTATTTTTTTAATAAAATGTCTTCGAGACACGGCTCCAGACGTTACGATGACCGACGGAGAGATGATAGCAGGTAGGGAGCTTGGTTTTAATCGTGAAGTTACTTTTAGCTGACATGGGCGCCTGTGCTCTTTGTGTTAGCTTCAGCCCTTAACCAGCCGCTTAACTAGTCCCGCTGTCCCTGGCTGCATGGTTTACAGCTCCAGCCTGTGGTATGACATTTAAATGGGAATAATTGTGCGGTCTGGCGGTAGCTCGTTGCGCAAATCCTCTGATAATGGATAAGTAACCTGATAAATAATATCCCAAAATACGGCGCCGTGGTTGTCTATAAAGTACCCAAATGATGTGATAATTATGATGGCCGGGTAGTTTTAAGGTCAGAGCGGTAAAGCGGCCGTCTGTCGGTGGTGTTTCCAGGCCGGCAGCCGTCGCAGCCTGGCCCCCGGTCTCCGACCCAAAATGGCGGCTGGCGCGAAATTTCAAGCGCCGAAATTGCCGGTGTTCCGAGCTGCCGGACACCAATCGGTGCGGATTTTAATTACCCCTCTGTGCTGTGTGTGCTCTTTACCTTCAGTGCCCGGGGTTCAGTGCTGCTATGGGTCACGATTTCGTTAATCCAGAAATCCCATTTTGATCCCCCTGTAGTTTCAATAAGTAAAATGGATAAATTGCTAGTGAACTCGAATTTAAACGAAAAGCTTGATCATCCACATCGTGTTGTAACGAATGTTTGTTGAACAGAATAGGAGCCAGCCTGACCACCAACATTCTCTTGTGTGTCGATTTTTTTTGTCTCTCCGGTTCCCTTCCTATAGGAACAAGGGTCCTTCTAAGTGGTCTAATAGCAGGAAACGGAGTGCGGATGGGAATCTGCGGCCCCACGGCGACTCGGACTCCACCGTGTTTGAGGAGGTGGGAAGTCAAAGAGATGCTGATGACAGGCCAGCGAGGTATGTCTGCTCCATCCCATTAAAAGCTTACCGGTGTACCTGTCGCAGGCAGTAGTGTCACATAAGTACTTGATGACGGAACAGACAAGTGACATGGCCCTCGTCTGTGTTTAAATCTGCCTCTTTCAGTTTTACTACACCTGAGAGCCAAGGCCACGTCTCCAGGTGCTCAGACTGGGGGACTGAGGTCGAGCTGGAGGAAATGCGCATGGGTATTCATCGCGACGTTCAACGGTCAGCATCCACTGCATGCAGAGAGTACTCGTATACCATCCGAGTCTGGCAGCCTTGTCCCAGAATAGCTCTGCGCATTTTGTATATCAAATGTGGGCCAGAAAACTAACACTCATTCCGTGATGCACGAGACATTAGCCGTACTTTACTGCCTTGCCATTAAGCAGGGCTCTGCCCTGTGTCTGGAGTACAGGGATGGGCTACAGCTTGATTGGTGTAGGGCATAATAATTACAAACATCCTGTGGAATTAATGATGTCACTCTTATATGCAACATTTTTGCCAAAACGCCTCAAAATGTATGTTTACGTTTTTTGTATATTCATAAAATGAACAGCTGAGTGAATTTCAAGAAAAACTTGCATAGATTCAGGTGTCTTGAAGCTGAAAGATGCATAATTAACTATCTTTTAAAAAATTTTAATAGTGGTGATATCGCTTGGAGTGTTGAGTGATGAGCCGAGGCGCCCCCTGCACGTTTCAGCAGGTTCTGCTGATTAGATTGGCTACCGAAGTGGCTATTGGAGCCCTCCTGTATAATTTTGCCTTTTTTTGTGTGTTTTTCTCTTTTTTTTTTTTAATGTAGCTAGCAGTGATCTGCAAATTGTAATATGCAGGAAACACTTTTTTTTTTTTCTTTTCCCCTTGGCCTTGCTCAGAAGTAGAAGTGGAAGGGCCCACTTGTGAAGTCTATAATCTGTGGTGTGCCATTTGGTACAGGGACTGAGTGGACACTTGTTCTTTGTATGAACATTTTGCCAGAATTAATGATGGCTGCCCTGTATGTTGCATTTTTATACCTTTGTCTCGTATGGTGTCCTTTCTGCACAGACTAATCTATATTTTCCCATATTCTTTGTACAGAAATGTCCTCAGGTGCAGCTGGCCTTGTCAGAACGTGTCTCCCTGGGTGCTGTGTGGAGTCCCTGGGTTTGTCCTGCACTTTCTTACGGTGTTTCCCTTCTGTTTTCAGGTATAGGAGGAGAATCCTGGCAGCTGAATTTAATGAAAGAGAGCGAAAGACATCTTCTGGAAGGTGCGTGTATGCCCATCCCTCTCAAATGCTTATCTGGATGGACATGGGCAGACTGTATCGTATTCATTTCTAAGTGTCAGTCAGTTGTCATGCTGTGGACACATGATCATACACAGTATGACTAGCAGTGTCATTTCACTGCTAGTAAAAGAGAAGAGTTGCACGTTTAGCGAGCAGGTGACACACTTTTGACATGAGGCATGGACTCTTCCGTTCCCTTTTGCAGCTCTGACTCCAGAGAATCCCCCGTCCCAACAGAGATGGAGACGGACGAGGCG
Source organism: Paramormyrops kingsleyae (assembly GCF_048594095.1). Taxonomy (NCBI): domain Eukaryota; kingdom Metazoa; phylum Chordata; class Actinopteri; order Osteoglossiformes; family Mormyridae; genus Paramormyrops; species Paramormyrops kingsleyae. Next base: position 7,151,100 of record NC_132808.1, on the reverse strand, counting down.
GTGCTGATGAGGAGGCAGAAGCAGATCAACTACGGCAAGAACACCCTTGCCTACGACCGGTACATCAAGGAAGTTCCAAAGTGAGCCCCACTCCTGTGTTATAGGATGTGTGAATTTGACTGTTATTTTAAATGTGAAATTGTAGAACCTAGTTGCCACTTTCTTAGGGACAAGTTTCTTCAGCTGGAAAAACAATCTTTTTGCTGTGTCATTTGTGTCTCGGACCATGTTGCTATATAAAAATATAAAAGGCTGGAGGATCTGCTGAGAGGCCATGCCAGTCCCATGCCTGGGGTGTCTGTCGACCCGTCATAACCGCCCCTCCATCTGATTGGTCCAGGCACCTGCGGCAGCCAGGAGTGCACCCCAGGACTCCCAACAAGTTCAAGAAATACAGCCGTCGTTCCTGGGACCAGCAGATCAAACTGTGGAAGGTCAAGCTGCACGCGTGGGACCCCCCCGTGGAAGAAGGCAGCGACCTGCAGGCCATGTGGGTGTCCTGCTAATCCACACTGTGCAAAGTGGACTCACAAAATGTGTCTATAATGCATGTATAGTGTATGTGTGTTTAAATACTAATGAGCGAGGTTCCTGACAAGGGATGGAGGGCAACGCACGCCTTTAAAAACAATCTATCAAAAGAATAACTACTATAAGGTAGGGCTGGGCAGTTTTATATCAATATTATATCAGGTGTGCGCAATAATCACCAGGACTTCAGATGACGGCCCAAACATTTGGCCGGACAGCAGCTCTTCGGTAATATATGGATGTTGCTTACGGCCACAATTTGGTGAGCAGTTAGTAGTAAGGTTAAAATGTTTATTGAGGTATTTTATGATGCCAAAAGGCTAATAATCAGTATAAATTGGGCATCTCCTTATTCTTAATAAATGTGTCAGATTTTAAATTGCAGAAAGTACCAACATACCACTAATGTCTTTTCACCTTGTTTATCCACAATATCTCCTCTTTTAAAAGATGATGTGGCTGCTGAGCTGTTCCTTTATTCACCGCCGCTTCAGTGCATATCGCACTGACATATACCAAACCGTAGTATACCAGAACAGTGTTATGGGGGGTGCTCAACTAACCTAATTTAATAAAGTTTACAGACACCAAGTTTATACAGATTACTGGCTTTCGAGTGTCACAAAACACGTCTCGTTAATATTTTAGCCGTACTACGGTTTATCAAATTATATGTGTAAATAAACATCCGTATAGTGCCAAAAAGCTGGCATCTGGGAAAATGTTTCGCCTGTCATCTGAAACCCTGGTGATTGTTGCGCATGTGTGATATAATATTCAGATATCGCCTAGGCCTACTATAAAGTGATTTGACATGTACGCCTTACTATACATCAGTGAAACTCTTCGATGTTCTCTTTGAAGTGCGGTGACCTAATTTCTTAACTATAAATATGCTCAGTCAGGAGATAGACCTTGATGACATCATGGAGGTCGACTTGGGATCCAGCAGCTCAGCTGAGCTCAAAGAAGGTGCCGCACGGTCCAGACCTGGCAAGGAGCCTGCGTCCGTCCCGGAGGTATGTTGTGCTCTGTGTAGGTTCGGTGTAGTTTATTTTTTATTTTTTTTAAGAATCAGAATTCCAAAAGGTCGTTTTGTTACAGGAATCCTGCTTGGGGACTCCCAGCAAGATGGTGAAAATGGAAGCAATGTTTGACCTGGAAACTTGCCTGAAAGCGGAGGACAGCAGATGGCTGGACTTGTGACCCCCAAAATGCTGGCCACGCAGCACCCCAATGGGGGAGGGGGGCTGCAGCTTCGGAAGACCGAGCACCAGGCCATCTCCGCTGGGGCGGGGAACCGGGGGCTGTGGTCAAGTCCTTGTGTAGCGCTGCACTCTTAGACACCCAGCGGGAGCTCAACAGGGTGCTCAGTGCCCAGCCTGACATCTCATTCTTAATGTGTTCTTTTACATCCTTGAGTTTAGTAAGGATTCCTTTTTGTGTTTGGTTATCTTTTTTTTTCTATGTAAATATTTTTCACTTTCAAAATTGTTATTGACTTTGGAGGCACGCACTGATTCACGCATGCATTACGCGTGCTCTCCAAACAAAATAAAGCTGGAATGAGGCCAGCGTGACTGGTGTGCGGTGCTATGAGGACCAGCCCACAAATCACAGCACTGCTGTCATGTGACATTAACACTGACAGCTGGTTGGCTGCTGATGTTGAGGGAGGGGCTGTAACATAGTGGTCTGATTGTTTTTGATGCTTTGCGGCAGCGTGTTCTTTGCCTCCCTTGAAGTGTTTGTGCTGTGACCAATTTTAAGTAATAAAGAAGGTTTTTGTAAAGGTGAGCACATTAAGATTCAAAATTTTAGTGTAAAAGCAAGTGTAATCATTTCATACTTGTGGGAAGTACACTGTCTAACACCTCTGCTGATGGCCCTTTGAATCCTGTCTGACCCGGGTTTCTTTCCAGGTCTAGTTTAAATGGATTTCTGTCTTTAAATGACCTTTGGTAGGGCTGCATGTGCCATGTGCTCACTATAAGTTGTAGGCTCCAGGAAGCCCTGCACTGGATGAGCATTTCTGGTGGGAGGATGGATAGCAGTTTATCCAGAACATAAAGGTTTTAATGCTGGTTATGCAGCAACTCTAATCAAAAATACAAAAAAAAACACAAAATGTATGCTTACTGTCAATTTTTAAAGCTGCAGAGTATTCATAAAACTGGTCTTAGAAAAATGTGGCACGTTTAACAAAAAAATGCATATATAAAATGTCAGAAATGACAATACATAATAGGTGTCCACGATTACTGGGAAAGTTTTGGAAGATACAGGTAATATAATTTTAACATTGCCTTTTTGTGCTCGGTGTGGTTGGCCGTTGTGTTTGGAATTAAACGTTGGCGTGAAATAAGTCAATACATGCCACCAGCAGCAAACTGAATATTTTAATTACTGTTCTGTACAGTGATCAGTCAGCAACAGTGGCACAGGAAACCCATTATACTAAGACAATTAGCCAGAGTACGCTAATAGCAAATTATGAGCAACAGCAGAAGGGAGAAATGATGAGGGGGTGGGACTGGGACGTAATATATGACCAATCATTGGGTCAAACGTTGCTGCCTGAAAGCATGGGGTGACCCCACTTACTGTGGTCTTCAAGTCTCATATTAGTCACATGACTAATAAGTGCTACTGCAGTATGTATGGAATCATGATTTTAAAAGTCTTCATAAAACTAGTAATTGGCGTAATCTGACTTCCCAAAATACCAAAGACTGCAGACGACAACTCCTCCCCCACAGGGCTGCGTATGAGTGGGCAGGACTCCTCGATGTCATTTTCTTTCTTCCCCAATCAGAGCCGGGGTTCAGTTTGTAGCAGCAGAGAGAAAAATCTAAAAGTCTTGTGTGCTGATGGCCATTCCGCTGCTCAGCGCACCACGCAGACATCCAGGATGCAGAACCTGGCCTTGCAGGTGGGACAGGGAACCCTGCTGGACAGCCAGGTCTCCGGGTGCTGCTGGTCCTGCCGGCTGGCAAACCACTTGCCCATGCAGGTGAGGCACCACATGGGACGACAGTAACACCTCTGGCAGCCCGCCCCACTGTCGGGCCCGCCCTCACTCTCCTCCTGACACAGCCTGAGCAGCTTGATGTTGGCATCGACCTGCATGCAGCCGATGCAGGACTCCAACTCCTGAGGGCAGGGGAGATGCACACATTCACACTATCAAGCTCTCCTCCAAAAGACTTAGAGAGAGGAACTCATCCCCACGGTGATGTAAATATTACACGACGTATGCTGCATAGTGACCAAGATCTGCAAAGGGTTTCAAGAGATTTATTGAGAGGTCACTTATTAAAGAATGTTCCCCACTTGCACGCACTTGCACATACGATCGAAGGTTTAAAAAAAAGTTAAGGACATCTCAGGGGTCCATATGCCCAGCAATGCCATGCGACCTTGTGCATTGTGTGCTATAATAAGGTTGCAGTGGAAAAGTACTGTACTGTACAGCAACTAGAGCATCCCAGCCTCACATACATCTCCCAGTCCCATTCTCACACATAAAATTAGTGGCATTAGCCTATTCAAACATACGTCCATTCTGACATACGAACTGTCGGAACGGAGTCAGGGACAGGCTACATTTTTGTGAGTAATTACAGCTAGTCCCCAGGTTATAAACCAGCTCCATTTCCTAAGGCTGTCTTAAAGTTGAATGTGCAGGCAAACTAAGAATACAGTACATAATAACAATAATTATACAGAATTAATAAAACTATAAGTGATACTGTACTGTCCCTCAAGCTGATGAACCACTTAAGCTGCGCAATGTTTTCACGAGCATCACAAAGTTCTGCGTGCAATCATTATTACGAGCCATTTAATTAACTGAAATGTTAAACATAATTGACTTTATGGCAGTCTGTACGCAAGTATGAGGCGTCCGTAAGTTGGATGTTCTTAATCAGGGGACTGCCTGTATTACAAAATGACAGCTCACCTAGTGACTGAAAAGCAGATAAAAGATGGATGATGGTTTATCGTTACTAAATAGTCATTTACACCCTGTTAAACAGATGTTCTAGTCCTTTGGAAGCACAATCAGCATCTACATCTCATATAAACATCCTACATATGTCATAGCTACGCGATTGCTGCGATTTCAGATTCCATGGTGACCTGGCCCTTACCTGCCCGCTGGGCAGAGTGTACGTCTGGTTCGCTTCCACATGGGACTTGAAAGTCTCCAGGAACAAGTCGCTCAGCGTCTGGTGGATGACGACGTTGGCGGCGTTCCGGATGGGGGCGTGCAGCTTCTCCCGCAGCTCCCCGTACTCCGTGGAGTTCAGCCTGGAAGGAAGCTGGTGTTAGCAGGACTTCAAGGTGATCCAGAGCAGATACCTGCCATCTGCGGACACCTCGTGTAAGATCTCTCCTGTATGCCCTGGACCGGTTATATGAGGGGATGTCAGCTAGGGTTTGTCCATGCTTAATTACCAGTGAGTTGAACTAATATGTAAATTTACATTTAGTCAGTAGGTGCATCTGTCCACAGCGACTGTACGAGTGAGGATCAGAGGGCAGGGTCATACAATCACTGGAGAAACTGGGGTTAAGGACTCTGCTCAATGACCCATCATCACATCAGCTTTGCATCAATTCCTCGCTAGACGCACCTTATATCAAACGTCTTGACACTGGGGTTAACGCTGTTCACGGAGATGGTCAGGAACTGCACAGGGGTGTTGGACTCCGGTGAGATCTCATGGGCCTTGGACTCCACCACGGTCAGGTGGGCATCCTGCTGCTGGGCGACGTGCAGCACATAGGTGGTGACCTTCATGACCCAGCTGTCCGTGACAATCACTCTGGCGCTGGCAGCGCCTGTGGCAAACTTGTCAATGCGGCGGAATTCGGTGTTGATGGAGGAAGCCACGGCCCTCCAGCTGGACTGGGGCAGAGCATGCGCCCTGAGCTTGCGCGAGATCGGGTGGTTGGCCCATTTGTCCTGCGACCAGTGCAGGACCAGCAAGCCACTCAGCAGCGGCAGCGTGACGGATATGACGAAGTACAGCTGCCAGCCCTCACTGGCCAGAGGAAAGTAGGTCAGGTTTTTATATGGAGCCGCGACGCACATCCCCGCGTAATAGCCTGCAGAAAACGACACACAAAAATAAACACACAGCCATTTTTCAGCCTATGCAAAATTGAATTAAAATGTATCTATAAATTACTCATATAATATTTTTAGCTGAATTTAGGTGGGAAAACGGTGATGGTCTATGCATGCAAAACGCATTAAATTTACTCAACACATCATTCTCCAAATTATTAACAACAGAAGTATGCGCATGCCTTTGACAAACAGCTCCTGCTAATTAACTAGGCCCTGGAAAGCCGACATCGTCGTCCCATTATATTTACCGAAATAAGCTCTCTACACTCCAGAGCCATCTTATACTTACTGTCATTTTATGGCAAACTAAAGAACAGCTACCGATTCGTGTTAATAATTACACAATGAAATTGTAGGGACCTGAGAACTGAAACGAGTGCTCGTCACCTATTAAATCACTATTTACATTTCATTCGTCCATGGCGTTTAGACGGAAAAACAGCTGAGTTAAATCACTCGATAGGAGAAATCAAACAGGTAGACTGGTATCACGGCTTACCCAGAGGTAATACAGAATGAACAAGAAGAGTTACACTGGTTCTCTTGATATGATATTCAACGAAATTAACGTCTTCACTTCCCAGCCACCCAGAAAAGATGTTCTGGACGGTGACACCTGCCGATCTAAATTCATTCGGGGTGAAAACAAAACAAAACACGAATACGACATATGCTACTGTGAACGTAACATCAGGAGGCTCCATGTTTGTAAACGCCGAAGCCACAGGCACCGCCACGCAGGCTTTATTTGCCGGAAGACTGTGGGACTTGCAGTTCGTAAATAAACTACAAAATGTCAACCTATGGGTGCGCTGTTCGGCGATTGGATTTGTAGTTCTACAAAATGACGAAATGGAACCGTACGAACGTATCATCACGTTCGCCTTTACTGGAGGTTTTTTGTAATGTAGTGTTCAAGTTATGTGCGCAACTGATTTTTTTTTATTGTTGTAACCCAAGAACAACAAATAAGAGTAAAGACTAGGCTATTATAATATGCCGGTAAGCAAATGTACAAACCAATCCTGAAATGAACTTTGAACTGGCAGACGGAAACATAGAGGGAATAGAATCACCTCACCTTTTTTCAAAAATTTTAAATTGTGACTTCAGACGGTACAAGGTAAACATTAATGAAGACATTACGACGAAATTTGTATTGCTAAATGAAAATCCATATCCACTGGGGTGGTTTGCAGCTGAGTGTGAGGCAACTGAGAAGAGGATCAAAGTAGAGTCACTGCTCCTCCACATCGAAAGGAGCCTGTTGAGATGGTTCAGGTATCCATGCCTCCTGGACATGCTGGCTTGATGGAGGTCTGCCCCAGGTAGCACACATATGTTGAAATGACATTGATTCTGTATCAGACAAAAAGGTTGAAACAACGTTGATCTTCAGTATTTCACTTTATATCAACATTGAATCAAGGTTTTGCCACCATCAATTTTTCAATATTGAAAATCTGACCAAAAATCTATTCGGTTTCAACGTTGATAATTTAACACTGACCGTAATTCAACGCATTTAACTATAATTCAATGCTGAAACAATGACATGGTGCTATCTGGGTGGCAATCTCTGCTCAGACGGCTGCTCCTGCAACCAGGATAAGCCGTGGATAAATGGATGGATGGAAAATCCATATGTTGATAATAGACATCCCAGCTTGGGCATATTGATTTCCGGGATGCGGGACAACCGGGACGAGGTGAGGTGCTGAACAGGCCGAAATGGGCTAGAAATATATATATATATATATATATATATATATATATATTTATATCAAATGTCTCTTAACTCATGCATCAAATAGCTAAAATTTTGCTATATTCCTCTGTCTGTTCCATAAAGTCTTAAACACTTTGAAAGCATTTTTAAAAGTTTATAAATTAATGAGACCATCTGTGATCATAGGGATCAGGTCTGTGTACCACCAGTAAGAAAAGTGAAGAGAAACAACATGTTTACTAACAGACCGTTTAGTGACAAAATTAATAAAGGGGACAAGGCCAGGGGTCATACAAATTTTAATTTACAAAGCTTTTAAAACATCTAAATACAAATTCCCCAGTCATTTTTTCAGTAGTATTTTGCAAACATGTTCAATACTGTCGTTAATTTTATGTATTTAATTATTAGTAAAATTTATCAAAAAAAAAAAAAAACTTAGGACATCACAGGCCATCAGAAGTTCTCACTGTTCTGGGGGCTCAACGATGACTCAAATGGACCTTACCTGTCATAAAGATACCTTAACAGCACTGAAAACAATACAGTGGTTAAGATATACCAGATGCTGGCATTAATGGAATTATGATTGACATCTGGCTATAAAATCTAATCATTTATTTAAAGATTTCATAAGCACAAATGCCCATTCTCTTAAAGTACACATGTCCCTGCAGGTCCTTGTGTCACACGGTGTGTGGTGATACCCCAAAAATGCACGATACATGAAGGTCCAGGGTTATAGTCATGAAGAAGGACGCCATGTTGAAATTCCTTGTCGTCTTTTACCCAAATACTTGTCAGGGTGATGAAGGGGTGGGCGCAAAACGCTAGGGTCCACCCTTGATGGGTTGCACGTGCACCAGAGGGTACACATATATACGCACGCACGCACGCACGCACACACACACACACACCGGGTACCAAATATGCCAATTAACCTGCATGTCTTTTTACTAAAGGAGGACACCCCCAGCAACATGGGGAGAACATGATGCAAACCCCCCCCCCCACACACACACACACCACAGGGGTGAGACTTGCACTCTCAAGAGGTGTGAGGCAACAGCGCTTCCCACCGAGCTACTGGGCCACTCCCCCTTTTGCTCATTCAAGTTATGATGGAGGCTTGAGATGCTGTTTGGTCTCAGCGAATCACAGCCCAGGCTACACAGCATCGCACCAGAGTGTTACTTAATGGCACAAGTAAAAACCCACATATTCAGCCTTTCACAATGCTCCCTCTTCCGTTGATGGTGGTTAGACCTCCTGGAGATCGCGGCTTCCAGACCTTCAAAGACATGTGATCGTTTAGAATGTTCCGGTCCATGGCTAGAAGATGGAATACTTGGAATACTTCTGAATAAACCTGTCATAGGCATGATAAATAGCCTGCCTGTGGAAGAGAGAGAGAAATAATGCAAATTAATCTTCAGAAGACACATTACCAAGGTACCCAAAAAAGCTGCTGTCTTGCAAAATCCCCATTTTTTGGAACTGCAAACAAAATTTTTAAAAAATTATTGTAAAGCGAGACACAATAATCACGACAATCCTGCTGAAATTAAATGTTTTATCCAAATTAAAATATGACCCTTTCTAAACAAATACACATAAAAAGTAGACTATAGATGACCCTTCACTCAACAATAAAATACACCCGAAATAGACTGGAAGAACTTAACATAAGGATGTATGGAATGGATCAGATTAACTGCAAGGCTCCTTTAACATAATACCTACTGAAGAGGGCCTGCATGACGCTCTGCCTGAGGACACCTACCTGAAGAGCCCTTGCTTGAAGAGGTAGGCGCTGATATGTCCACCGTTCAGATAGCGTACCTCACAGCCTGGCCAGATCTCCTGGAGGCTGCGCACGCCCGAGCGGGGGATGTAGGCGTCCTCCTTGGCCTGGACCACGATGACCAGGCTGGGATCCACTGGCACTGAGCAGTGGGGGGTGGCACATAAAAACTCACTGCCAATAACACTGCAGCTCTGCCTGTTTTCTCTGTAGCACAGCTAGCATTAGATTTTAACCACTGACTAATTAAAAGACAATTTTGCATTATCTTTTTTGCAGGCTCTTTATTGGGATTGTATGATGCGTCATTCATTGCAATTTGTCCTCCCTTAATTTTAATAGCTAACTATAATCATTCAGTGAAACATGACAATGCGGTCAAGCTGATGTAAGCTTGTAAGCTTATTAATTGTTTTCCAACCCAGTCATCAGGGACCCCCAAACAGTCCATATTTATGGTCACTCAAAGCTCTGAGAACTCCTGAAACAAATAATCCAATACTCAAGGACAGATAATAACCAGTACAGGTGTGTTGGAAACTGGGAGGGAGCAAAAATGGACTATTCTAGATCAGTGTTTCCCAGTCCAGTCCTCAGAGACCCACAGTCAGTTTATATTTTTGCTCCCTCCGAGCCCCCTACCAGACAGTTCACATTTTTGCTCCTTCCCAGCTCTGTCTATGGGTCCTCGAGGACAGGATTAGGAAACACTGTTTCAGATGAATATACAGTTGTGCAGGGAGCAGAGTCTCTCACTGTAAAAACCACACAGTCCCCCCTCCGGCATCTCAGAAGCTCAGGCCCCTTTATCCTCAACACAGTATTTCTGTAAGAAGTGACATTACATCAATGTCCAACAGGTGGCTCATTATAGCTAAATCCAGCTGAACCCACAACCACCAGGCACCAGCAGTTGATGTAGCCCTTGGTAAACTGAAGGGAAACATGCTCTTTAAATGTGTGACCTGGCTGTGCCCCGGCATCTCACCTGAGAAGTTGGCAATGTGTGTACACTCGTCCATGACGCCCTTCATGAAGCCCAGGGACTCGTGCTGTAGGGAGCGGTGTGGCTGCCTCTGCTCGGCCACGTTCCTGGCGGTCAGCATGTCCAGGTGAGGCCGGCTGCTGCTCACGGCAGACAGCATGGGATCTAGCCCGCCGCCGCATCCCCGCTCTGGCCATGAGGCCTGTCCGCCGGAGCGCCCCCTGCCCCCGGCACTGAGGGCAGAGGCCTGAGGTGTGGGCATGCTCAGGAAGTCAGCTGGCAGGTCCAGGCCGGAGAGGGTATCGACGCTGCTGGGTGAGTTCTTCACAAAGTCCTGCCCCATCCTAAATGAATCCATCTGTAAAGACAGGGATGGATTCCAGTGAGAATTTGGAAGATAACATTCTCTCTCAACTTGGTGCTCAATGAGTGGTTCACTTTCTAAAAGAATATTGTGGATGTGATATGCTTTTAAAAAAATGTGAGAATGTGGAAAGACAAATTTGAGGTATATCCTGGAGACTAAAACGGACCCTACAGTACTCTGCCATCCCAGTGATGCCTGACACAGATCCTGAAGTACCCCGGCATCCCGGTGACACCTGGCAGGCACCTGACAGCACTCTGGCATCCTGGTTACGGCCAACACAGATCCCACAGTACTCTGCCATTCCAGTGACTCCCGACATGGACCCCACAGTACTCTGCCATTCCAGTGACTCCCGACATGGACCCCACAGTACTCTGCCATTCCAGTGACTCCCGACATGGACCCCACAGTACTCTGCCATTCCAGTGACTCCCGACATGGACCCCACAGTACTCTGCCATTCCAGTGACTCCCGACATGGACCCCACAGTACTCTGCCATTCCAGTGACTCCCGACATGGACCCCACAGTACTCTGCCATTCCAGTGACTCCCGACATGGACCCCACAGTACTCTGCCATTCCAGTGACTCCCGACATGGACCCCACAGTACTCTGCCATTCCAGTGACTCCCGACATGGACCCCACAGTACTCTGCCATTCCAGTGACTCCCGACATGGACCCCACAGTACTCTGCCATCCCAGTGACTCCCGACATGGACCCCACAGTACTCTGCCATCCCAGTGACTCCCGACATGGACCCCACAGTACTCTGCCATCCCAGTGACTCCCGACATGGACCCCACAGTACTCTGCCATTCCAGTGACTCCCGACATGGACCCCACAGTACTCTGCCATCCCAGTGACTCCCGACATGGACCCCACAGTACTCTGCCATCCCAGTGACACCCGACATGGACCCTACAGTACTCTGCCATTCCAGTGACTCCCGACATGGACCCCACAGTACTCCAGCATCCCAGTAACACCTGACACGGACCCCACAGTACTCCAGCATCCCAGTAACACCTGACACGGACCCCACAGTACTCCAGCATCCCAGTAACACCTGACACAGACCCCACAGTACTCCAGCATCCTGGTGATTTCCTCTTCATACACTGTGTCTGTGGCATACTGCTTCTCCAGCTCCCTCCAGTTCACTGCCTTACTCAGGACTCCCTGTGAAGCGGAAACCTTCGCGATTATCATCATAAAGCAAACAGGGTTTGTTTATAACTAAATATTTATTTACCATTCAGTGTCCTGTACAGAATAAACATACAATGGGAACAGTATTATAACAGTGACTCCAGATTTATTATTGCCAAAATCTATTTTCTATGTTGTATTTTTTTATTATATTCATCTATATTGTTGTACTAATCTATATACTGCTACTGACAAGTTTCTTGTTCTGTACCAAACCAAAACCAATTCCTGTATTTTCCACGTAAAAGAGCTCAGGGCATCTCACCGTAGTAAAAACACCAGACGCCGTGGACCAGGACAGACAGGGCACCAGTGGTATAGGCTTTGGCCAGTTTGTAACTGCTAAAGACGCCATCTGTCAAAGGGCCAGAGTAAGGGGTAATGAGAACAATCTCAGATCAGCGTGATGAATCAAAATCCTGTTTTAGGGTGTAATGCTGTACGAAATGTACGAAATATCATCATTTAACTCAGGGGTGTCAAACTCCAGTCTTGGGGGGCCGGAGCCCTGTGTAACTTAGTTCTTTCCCTGTTCCACCACGAATGATTCAGCTCAAGAGCTGTGTGGTAATTAGCACAAGGAGTTGAATCAGGTGTTAAATGAGGGTGAACCAAAAACTGTGCAGGGCTCCGGCCCCCCAGGACTGGAGTTTGACACCCCTGATTTAACTGAACTAAAATGGAAAACTGAGCTTTTACTTCATATTTAATGTTTTGTTAACTGATGCTTTTACTTTAAACAAACATTTCTTATACACAAATTCGCACAAAGACAAGGCAGGGCCCCTGAAAAATTCTGCCAAACAAACCTCCACCTTTTCCAAACCAAATCTACTGTAATTCATGCTCACACTCACACACTAATGGGCGCCCCCTAGAGGCTGAGCCCCCAAAAGTCATCCCCTTGGTCACCCCTAATACGAGCTCATGGGAGTTCTACGTTCATAAAGATGTTCTGAGGGCAGAAGGAAGAATGGTTATCTCCCTGAACCAATCAATCACATTGTAGAGGAGGTGGGTCTAAGACATTTGATTGGTTGGTCCCACCTTCTCTAGTCACTTGGACCCATGTCCACCTCTCTTACAGCAGTGGTTCTCAAACGGGGTGGGGGGCACAGCCCACTAGGGGGCCTCAGCAATGACTGAGGGGGCTTGAAGTTTATTTGAAAAGTGTAAAAAAATATATATATATATATATATTACATTGGTAAAGATAGGGCTCAGTAGATTACATAAAATTTTTACAGTATATCGATATCTTTTCAAAACAGGACATTTGATGATACTATTTATATTGTATATATTTTGGCGTGTGTTAAAATTAGGGCTCCATTAAAGATTTTAATAGAAACTAATAGTGTTCCTTCCTTGTTGTAAGCAGTGCAAGAGCTTTGATCGTGATGTTACACAGAATCCCAGAATCCACAGCTAAAATAAAACCATTCAGTTAGCGGTTTAAGGGGGGTGTTGTAGGAGGGGAAAGGTGAGCAATCATTATTACTTGGTACATTTAGTTTTAAAACATTGTTAAAAATATCACAGTTTGCAATATTTGTTTTTGAAGCCTTAAAATGAGGGTTTGTTCAGTTGTAAAGCGCATGTTTAATGCCTTTCAGGCTTCTGATTTTAGAAGCATTGTGACACAGTCTCACTGGAACAGGGGATGGAGATGTGACACAGACAGGAAACCAATATACTATGCAAAGGATGTAGTCAAAGTCACTAGCAAGGGTCGAATGACTGAATGGTGTGTGCAGGGGGTGCAGGGGAAGGCAGGCATACGTGCAGACAAGGGGAAAACGAGACACACTCATTCCAAGAGGGGGAATGGGACACACACTCATTCCAAGAGGGGGAATGGGACACACACTCATTCCAAGAGGGGGAATGGGACACACACTCATTCCAAGAGGGGGAATGGGACACACACTCATTCCAAGAGGGGGAATGGGACACACACTCATTCCAAGAGGGGGAATGGGACACACACTCATTCCAAGAGGGGGAATGGGACACACACTCATTCCAAGAGGGGGAATGGGACACACACTCATTCCAAGAGGGGGAATGGGACACACACTCATTCCAAGAGGGGGAATGGGACACACACTTACAGGACTGGGGATCAGGACGATTAGGCACACGGAGCCAAAAAGGAGATTCGGGAGAAGCAGGGCTGCTTAACACTCGGATGTTAGACATAAGTCGGCAATTGCCTGTGTAGAGAAAACTGGCTAGACTGGTTAAGTAGGAGTGGCAATTATCAGAAACTGAAACTAAAATGAGGCACATGTGTTAGTATTCAGGTGAGAGAGACGGGGTGTGGGGGAGTCGCAGCGGTTCGGGACCAAATCCAACCTCACAGCCATTTGGCAAATGGATTATAGGTTTAGGTAATATACTGTTCATGATCACTGACTTTCTGCTTTGGAGCCATATCATACACTTAGAAAAAAAAAAGAGTGTTGGTGGATATAGTGGAGTGAAACCTTGTTTGAGTTATGTCCAAAAGAAACTGCATGGTTTGGCAGTGTAACCACAATAAAATCTGTTTATTTTAATGAACACTGGCAATTTTTGTCATTCTTGCAAACATGTTTTCCTGGACACTGGGGTTCTGCGATAAGAGAAAGTTGAGAAGCACTGTCCTGCAGTGATTCATGTCCTTCAAGGGTAAAACAGCAAAGCTCGTCAAGCCTGCAGTTATAACTGCTCTCCTATGGCTGCTGGAAGACATTCCTGAGCTGGGTCGGTGGCCGCAGAGACTCACGTGCCCCCCCATGGAGATGCCCGTCATGCCCAGGGGCCAGTAGCCCTCCCTCTCCAGCCAGTGCAGCAGGGCGGCCGACTCCAGGATGAGGGCCCCGCCCATGACGAACAGGTCGGACACGTTACGCAGACTGGAGCGACTGGATGGACAGTGACACAGAGGACGGAGGGAACGGTGGGAGTCAGCAGGCCACCGGCGGAGAGCTCACAGAAGACAGGCGCACACACAGCACAGGCGCGTGCACACACACACACACAGCACAGCACACACACAGCACAGGCACACACACACACACAGCACAGCACAGCACAGGCACACACACGCACAGGCACACACACGCACAGGACACACACACACACACACACACACACACACACACAGCACAGCACAGCACAGGCACACACACGCACAGGCACACACACACACACACACACACAGCACAGCACAGCACAGCACAGCACAGCACAGCACAGCACAGCACAGCACACACACACACACACACGATGTAAAAGGAGACTGTGTGGCTCCAGTCACTGCATTTCTCTTTAAAGCGCACGTATCAAAAAAAGTCATTTAAAATCATTTAAATCAAAGACTTACATTTGCTCTTTAGGTTTTCTGTATCCATGTAAAATTTCAAGTCAAGAACTTTTCTACATGTAATAAAGAGCTCAGCATGATTCCCTCAGTAAGCCTTAAGGCCTCTCAGAACAGAGACATCTCTCATGACAAGCGATGAAAATGGGTAAAATGTAAGCGCTATATGCAGAAGGCAAAAGTGTTTAGAGAAACGCTGAGGCTGCGCAACACAGAGGCCGTAAGGAAAGCATATTAAATGTTAGAAAAATAAAGCACATCACATGCTATCACAGGCGAGCCTCCTTACATGAGCATGTGACAATGCATTATGTAGTAATAACATATTTTGCAATAACTCAACAAAAATCATAACATAACAT
The DNA here is from genome assembly GCF_048594095.1 of Paramormyrops kingsleyae. Lineage (NCBI taxonomy): Eukaryota > Metazoa > Chordata > Actinopteri > Osteoglossiformes > Mormyridae > Paramormyrops > Paramormyrops kingsleyae. Next base: position 7,135,597 of record NC_132808.1, on the reverse strand, counting down.
CTTCATTAGAAGAATTTCTGGAAATTTTCGGGGGTGTATTTCCCGTAAGTTTCGTGACGCTAAGTAGTTTGTTGTCTCATACTTAAGATGACTTGTTGATTAATGTTTCTCAAAACCCTTTGTAACGAGAGTAACTTCATTACTAAATTAACAAGTGATCCGACGTGCTTGTCACTTTCTATATTGTTCTTTGTTTGAACTTTTGCTTGCTGTTCTGTCACAGTGGCACAGAAAGACACACAAACAAAACATGCTAATGCTCTTTTTTACACAGCGGAGTAATAATAATAATGAAAGGTTAATGTTGAAATATAAAATAATACAGGCTATAAATTCGTAACATTTTTTTGTTGAGTTATAACTGTACATAATGCGGCGTTATTACATTAATGTGTTGTTACAGGGCAACCTGTAAATAGTTCTGAGTAAGTATTTCCATGTTTTCAGGTGAAGCTGTTAGAAACATAGATGCTGGTGGATAGCTGCTCCATAAAGGATATAGTATGGATTTTCCAGGAGCAGCGATGCCATTCCCGTCTCCTTCATCATCGGTTTGGCCATCAGGGTCCGCCTTCTCCAGAAGAACTGAAACAGAAGCAGCAGCTCTTTGTTAGAGATGATGATCTGTGCAGAACATCAGGATGTAGACCACCAACTCAATAAGGGCCTAAACTGAATGTCTGGCCCTTTGACCGTGTTATACTGGCTAAGTTTATATAGAAGCCTTTAATCATTTCACAAACCCATCAATAAATATTATGCCCTTAAGATGTATTCAAATACATTAGCATTGATATGTTTTATTCCAACTCTTCTTATAGTTATTTGATGATCTCTTGACTAATGAGGAAATTACATTTCATTGGTTAACCCACAAATAATTTGACACACCCCTGTCCGACTTACTCCTTTCTGATTGGCTCCCCTTCCTTAGCCCTCAGCTCAGTGTTATTCCAGACGTCCACCCAACGCCAACCCCAGAGTCCTTGATTACCACAAATCAGTGTTTCTGTAACCCATGATTGTTATTTTTTCTACTAATCAATTTACCCTTGATATGGTGCCAGTACTGGTCCAGTCGTCAAAACCATCCTGCCTCACATCTCCTCCAGCCTTTGTCAGAGGACAGTCACTCTGGCATCTACCCCCACCCGCTGTGCCTAGGCAGCTGTCGCTACATGCTCTGGGTCACAATACCCCAACAGCACAATAAGAAACCCACCTCCCTACCTTCACTGAAACTCTACTTCCAGCTTAAAATGGAGCAAATGTCATGCGAAAGGATTAAGTGGGATAAATAGGATAAATGTCAAAAAATAAATGCAACCCAGCCTACTAACATAACAGCTGCTACTTAAACCCTAAACTACTGATACTGACACTAAACATTTCATACTGAAACTAGTATGAAACTGCTACAACTAGTAAGGAATGTGACAGACTTTAAATTATTCTCCTCTGGCTTCTCCCCTCAGCACTGGAGGGAATGGGACACCCTCTGGTCTACCCCCCCCCACTGGAGGGAATGGGACACCCTCCAGCTTCCTGTCTGAAGCTGACGTCCTCCATACTCACATGATCCCCAGTTCCGGCGAGGTGAATGCATACTGGCTTAAACTTCTTCCACTTCCTTGGTAGAATGAACTGAAACCTTTGGAAAACAACAAAAGTAAACAATAAAACATAAATAAACTATAAAACCTATTCAATTCCTGACCAGTTAGCCATTAATGAGAAATCTGCTCTGTTTAATCAACCATGAATACTGATTATTTTGTTGAGTTTTATCGATAAATACCAACACCGCCATCAGAACAAGCGCAGCTCTCAACAGCTTACAAACACTGACATGGTTTCAGATTAAAACACAACTCAGTTACAATCCCATCTGCAATTTATATTGGCTGGTGCTGCACGAACCTGGAAAAATTTCACCAAGAAAATATTGTGATGTGAATTTTTGTGATAAATGTTAAAATGTTAATAAGGCTCAAAAGGAGTGAAAAATTTACCCAAAATAAACTTTAGCAAAATATTACTTGATATTATCCAACATAGTCGGTTAAACAAGTCGGCGATGTTAACGTGAATTGTGCCAACAAATCACTTGCTTTTGCTCAATGTTTTCTCTGTGGAATCCAAAATATTTCCATACAGCTGAAAGTAAACGACTTTTGGTGACCAGTTCTTGTTTGCTTTTCACATCAGTTTTGTTAAATTTCTCACGAACACACCACTCTTTTTGAGTGAGCCCAACAGCAAGGATGAAATGATTATGGTTGTCTGGAACAGTGCATGCAGAGTTCATGCAGAAACATTGGAGGTAAACTTTGCACAGACTTGTGTGTGTATATTTAGGAAACCAATCATATATTTATTTGAAAAGGAGCAAATCATTAAGATTTCAAAGCTTGGCAAGTTTTGTTTCTTGTGAACTTATGGAAACTTTTATGGATCTCCATACTGAAAATCATATTGTGATCCCCCCGGCAGGTGGGGGTAGATGCCAGAGTGACTGTCCTCTGACAAAGGCAGGAGGAGATGTGAGGCAGGATGGTTTTGACGACTGGACCAGTACTGGCACCATATCAAGGGTAAATTGATTAGTAGAAAAATTAGGGCTGCAACAACTAATCGATTTAATCGATTAAAATCGATTATTAAAATAGTTGCCAACTAATTTAATAATCGATTAGTTGGGTCTACGTTATTATACACATAAGTACAGTGGCGACCTCCTAATTTGGGAGCAGTAAGCTAACCAAAGCCGCGGTGGCAGTAAAGTACCATTAAGCTGGATGCCGACCGCCATAAAAGAAAAAAGTAAATGCACATAAACGCCATTTACGCACCTTTTAAATTTACAAAACAGCTTTTACTCACCTTTTTTAAGATCACTAATGTTAATGATATAGTTACCCACCGTTTTTACTGCTGTGCACATAGTTTACCCACCTTAAATTTCTTGTTACCACTACACCACTGCTTCATTTCTTCACGATAGAAATTTATAGTAATATCAAATGTTGACCAGTTTTTGAAGGTCTCGATCTTGTCTTTGAATCAGCCGTATTTGTACTCGTTCTTGTCATGGACTCGGGATTTTATTTCGAGACCATAACTCTGAGAATATTCTTATTAATGAGCCGTTTACTGTCGGATTGGATAACTAATAACTGCAACCAATGGCATTACTGCCGGCCGCGTTACCCGCCCCGTCCCTTCACACACGCACATGTGTTTAAATGAACGCAGGGGAAGTCGTGGTTGTCAACACAATCAGCTATTATGGGGCTAGAAATGCGGCTACATATACCACAACGTGTTTACCCTACCATTCTATTAGGTGGGCGCCCCAAGTTAATTTTATTTAATTTCATTTTCTATATAGCTCCAGATCGCAACAGAAGTCATTTAAGGCTACCTTTCCGATAGAACAGGTTTATATCTTGTCCTTTTATTAAACAAACTAAATAGCCTTATGTTATTTATCTTATTTACAGTTCATCACTGTAGTATGCTGAAACAACCGGACACGTTTTAAAACAAAATTTGCCGCCTGCCGTTCACGGGTTTTTCGTCACCAATCGTCTTATTTGCGTTGCTCAGTAATTTTTAGCATAAGATGCGGAAAAGGCTTTTTCTTCGCAATAAATGTTTACTTTATTTGTCCGTAATAAATGCAGACAGACTCGCTGGCGTGCTCTCTCCCCCTGTCGTATATGTGTATCAACATTAAATAACATTAGACAATTATTTAATAATATTCTTAGTAGCAGCAGCGATAGTCTGTGCTTTTACATTAAAAAACTGGAGTACTGAATACATTATCTAAAGCACCATACTGGTTGCACTTTATAAAACAAGATTTTGTGTATTTCATTACGTTGATTAAGCTGCTACAAATTATTAATTTTTTTTGTATACTCTTAATGCAGCATACATTTGTTTTTCATGGGAGTTGCTGGAAACAACTTTTGTACAAAGACAGACTGGGTTATTAAAAATTGCTGGAAATCAAATTGTTTTTTGCCCCCCCCCCCCCATCCGATTAATCGATTAATCGAAAAAGTAATCGACAGATTAATCGATTATCAAAATAATCGTTAGTTGCAGCCCTAAGAAAAATAACAATCATGGGTTACAGAAACACTGATTTGTGGTAATCAAGGAATCTGGGGTTGGCGTTGGGTGGACGTCTGGAATAACACTGAGCTGAGGGCTAAGGAAGGGGAGCCAATCAGAAACGAGTAAGTTGGACAGGGGTGTGTCAAATTATTTGTGGGTTAACCAATGAAATGTAATTTCCTCATTAGTCAAGAGATCATCAAATAACTATAAGAAGAGTTGCGTAAATCATGTGGGGAGAGACGTTAATCTCAGGATTGGGATAGACCCTCTCTTTGATCGATCAAAAGAAGACAAAAAAAAGAACACGGATGACATGCTGGCTTGTTTTTTCCTACAGTGACTTTTTGAAGCTTGGGTATTTTCAACTTCCATAAATCACATTTACAAAAAAATATGGGAGCAAATGGTGTGAGCCTATGGATTAGACTCAAGGCAAAGAAATTGCAACAGTCAGTCTGACTCTGATCTTGGAGGAGGGGCTTCCTGGAGTGGGAGGAGGGGCTTCCTGGAGTGGGAGGAGGGGCTTCCTGGGGAAGGAGGAGGGGCTTCCTGGGGAAGGAGGAGGGGCTTCCTGGGGAAGGAGGAGGGGCTTACCTGGCCTTCACTGACTCAGCCGGTAAGATGCCAGGCAGGAAATGTTCCAGCGGGGATGTAAAATGACCATTTAGAATCCTGCAGTCATTCTGCTCCTCTATCTGTAGGCAGACAAAGAGGCCATCAGTCCAAAATAGTCCCTCTTGGTAGATCATGCCAGCAAGTGGTGTGCTCCTCACATAGCCAATCAGCTGACACCAAGTGGGAGGGCTTAGAACTTAAGAATTGATTGGATGACCAGAACTTAACTCACAACCAGTCTTAGGAACTTAACCGCAATCCAGGTTTTTATTTGAGATACATTTTAATGCAAATCAGAGGTTCCATTTTCATTGTACATCCATAAAAAGGGTACCTTGTCAATGAAAACCGGGTAATCCTTAGGAACCAAATCCTTACACTTCTCTCTGTCGCCAATAATCTTCCGGAACTCAAATATTCTGCGGTAAGAACGAGCCATAAATAAACATGCAATTAAGGATTTCATAAATGCAGTGCATTAATGACAATTTGTTCAATGCCCCTCTGCATTTCATATAGATAATACAATGTACCCTATGAATTTACACATCTTACCAAGGAAACTTGTTTTGTTTTTAATTATTATAGATCCTAAATAAATGCAACATTTACAGTACTTTAAGCACAATCAATGTAGGAGTTGGCATCAGATGTTTATCGTGGGTCAAAAGTCAACTTCATGGTCACTGTGCATACACAATGAAATGAGCCATAATATCAAATAAAGGTGTGTCGTACGCTGTAACAAACCTCATCACATGTTACTCACACAAAAAAAGTACAGAACAGATTTTCTGTTTTTTTTTAACATATAAATATATCCCCCCCCCCCAAAAAAAAGACAATTCCCCCTTTCTTCCTGAAGCAAAACCTCAATCATTATTCTGCATTACACAAAGAGCAATATGTTCTTGTGTCTTTTAAGGTTGTTGTTATGGACAGAGTGCAGCAAACCACAGTCATATTTCATGAATGAAATTCACTCACTCTCCTATCAGTCTTAATTATACTGTCCAGGAAAGTAATGCCTATCTTCGTTCTCTGGGTGCACTTATAATTTTTTATGAAAGAAACGTAACCAATCATAAAATGTTTTTATGTGTTTTGAGATGCTAACAGTGTTTAGATCGGAGGGTGTCAAACTCCAGTCCTGGGGGGCCGGAGCCCTACACAGTTTTTGGTTCACCCTCATTTAACACACCTGATTCAACTCCTTGTGCTAATTACCACAAAGCTCTTGAGCTGAATCATTTGTGGTGGAACAGGGAAGGAACTAAGTTACACAGGGCTCCGGCCCTTGAGGACTGGAGTTTGAGACCCCTGGTTTAGATGGAACAGAACCCAAAAAAATATCCATATATTAACCCACTGATGGAACTATACGGAAAATGTTAAGATACAGGCATTTATAATGATACTAATTAACTCAACACAAATTTATAGATCCAGATTTACTGCTTCTCAGTGACTGCCATAATGTAAACATGAGGTCACCATCAAATTAATGTCACAAACTTCAAATCATACTCTCCGGAACACTTTGCAGTATGATCATAAAAAGCATTACCCGCATCTCCTGTATGACATAACAATCAGATCACACAGTACCACTGAATTATAGGATTCAATAAGGGAAGCTGCTGAATGGCTGTACAGTGTCTAAAGAAAAATACAGGCAACAGAATCAAAGCCTGGATAAGACCCAGGACTGAAAACTCGTCGAGTGCAGTGCTACGGTACCTCTTCAGATCCTCTGGCTTTCCCCAACCTTGGATGAAGAGCTTGGTGAGAAGAAGCCTTCTGTAAAACACATCCAGGCGGCTCACACCCATCAGCAAGGACTCGTCACCTACACAAAGGGTACACTCTGTGTTCAATCACATCCAAAACGTAGCCAGAAAGATCCTACAAATGAATAGGCTGATGAAGTTGGTGATGGCTTCAGCCCTAACAGGAGCTCCACAGAATGTCAAGCTGCAAATCAGCTGCAGCACATGTTCCTGGATGGAACAAGTGCCTCACTACCAGCTCTCCAGGATGACATATTAATAAAATCACTCCCAGCTTAGCAGCGATTGCTCTATGATGTCATTACCAAATATGACAGATAACTCCAATTGGCTACACCTGCCTCTGTTCCTTACAGGGGATTTATCATGCCAAAAACAAGAGCGACTGAGCCCTGATCTGCCAATGTAGCTTCCCCCTCTAACCAAAAACAACAGGCCTGTCAGATATCGGTCCAAAACAATTGTTTTCATTATGAATTCAAACGGGCCAGCATCCGTGTGCAAAATTGCCAACCTTGAAGCAAGACTACTTCGACAAAACTATTTCACATTGATAGAAAAGAACAATGTTGCAGAAAATGTAACTTAATGACGCGGACAATTAAGTGGTATTAGGATACTCTCGTACTAATGATTTTTAATGAGAACATAAAACCACATATTCATAGGTGACATTGAAAGGTTTTCTTCTGCAAAATGGATTTGTAACACTGCGACAGAGCATTATCGAAGACAAGAACAGCAGATTTAAATAAATGACAATTTAGTAAGATCTCATTTACTTAGCAGCTGACTACCTGATGTAGCAAAAGTAGGTACCAATGAATTAGGTATAAGTTTAAGCTTATCCTTCTCAAAATGTACTTAACTTCACTAACTGAGGCCTTATTATAGAACACAGCAACTCTCAAAGACCTCCGCCATTTATGGACACTTAAACTGTTTTACATGAAAAATAACGTTATAGAGTTGACTTTTAAATAAAAAAGAACAAGTCTATTTTCCACTAAAAGACTTAAAACCATTCTTCCTCTAATCATCATGTTTATTTAAAGGTGTAATCCTGGAGACCCGGATCGGGTCACCTTTGGTGTTTAATCAGTGGACACTTGACAGCATAAACTGGAACGACCTCAGTTTCCTGCCTTCAGAAGTTGTCCGATGTACTGATACTTACAGCGCCAGCTAGTATGGTCAGATCGCTACCTTTCTCATTCAGCCACCGTGTTCCTAATCGCTAGGTTGAAATATCTAAAAAGCACAGCGTCCCGCACGATTATTCATTTAAGACTCCCATAAGGTGTGTCCGTCACTAAGGACGAACTATGAACCATACATTCACAACTTACCCTGACCCCGGTGGGCAACAATGAACCAATGGGAACTCGAAAGCGGTCGGCTCCCGGAAGTGCGTCACAGATATGCTTTCCCGGAAGTATACCACGTGACACGGGTAAGCTTAATGGCGGTTGTGAAAGTCTAATTCGTAGATAGAAGCTTTCCTACTAGTGACGAAATGTCCTGACTAACACCAGAGCCTTCGAGATAGCAGAGCTGTCACTCAACTAGATAGCAGAGCTGTCATTCATATTTTTTCTTTTAAACTGTGTTATTGCACAATTTGTGCAGCATTATGCAGTGAGAATCACATATCCCTGAGGTGTAAGATCTGGGTAATTCGCAAGAGGTCAAATTTGATTTCAGGAATAATGTCTCAGTCACTGGAGTCTGACGAGAGCACACCTTTACTAAAAGGTGATGTTGGGAGGTAGGTGAATCCAGGTTTTCTCTACTTAAAACATTGCATGGTATCCTAACCACATCCATTGACAGCACATAATACTGTAACACTTACAAAGTGTAAAATGATATACTATTCATATATCATCCGTATGACGATTTCTTAGTACGTAATCATCTATAGGGCAGTCTTAAGTGTTTGCAATATTATATGTTAATATTTTCATTTTATTGTTTTAAACCGACATGTTTTGCCAGTTAATTGTAATAGACTCGAAAAGCTGTGGATTTTTATAAAAGTACGATTGCAGTTTTATAAGCATCGCTTCATTTTGACTAAATTTAACTTTCAGGATATGTAAATAATATCTAACTTTAATTATAAGGTGGAAAACTTAACGAAGCACTTAGCGATATAGTAATACTATGTTATAAACATTTCCTATTGACTACTGTGTCTCACTTCTTAAAAATGATCTTTCTGCCATTAATGTCGATCGTACTAATATTACACCACATCTGCCTTTGCAAGGTAGCGTGGCTTTATGCGAAACGTTTTAACGAAATGTCTTAATTCTATCAAAAGCAGGTTTATGGTTAGTTCTGGTGCTCAGAAAAAAGAAAAACTTCCCCTTTTGGCAGTGGTATTTTCCAGTGTTTTCACAGAAATTACTTTTACAGATGGCACAGCAGTTTAATTCCGAGTATGAGATCAACCTCAGAAAATAATGTGAATAAACACACGGGTACTTGTTACCTGCAGGCTGTAACTTCAGACAGAGAAGCGTCTGATGAGGAACAAGAACAGTAAATAGTGGTATTCTGGAAATGTACCAAAGTAAATGTCCTACCAATCAGCAAATGGTCAGACTCATTACACAGAGAGTCATTTAAAATTTTGCCTGAATACTGGATGGGTAGATTTAATAGGTAAACCTGAGTGGACCTATTGGCAGTGTTTATGTATTGCACTTAGAATGCAGTCAGTCTTACAAGGTTCTCGCCTGGATTTGGCAGATATTTGTGCATTGACTGCATGTTGCATCTGAGTCTGCACACTTAGTGACAAGTTAATGGAATTTCTGATTCTAAAAATGTTTGTATAGTTGTTTTCCCCATAGCCGTCTTGCGGTGATTTCTGGTCGCTCATTGGAAGCTCAGCATAGCAGCCTATATCAGCCCCTTGACAGCTTTGGACCAAACCATCTGCTAAATAAATAAATGTAAACATAAAATGCTCCTCTGATACTCTGCAGTCACTGGCATTGCTGTAGTGTCAAACACAGACTTACAGTTGAGCCTCTTTTCAAATGCATCACATATGAATTAACCGATACATGTAGTATTTCACTGATTGACCGCATGCAGTTGAAGTGTGAAAAACATGAGACCTGCAGCTTCTCTCTGTCATTTCCAGTGATGATATCGCTGAAGATTTGGCTGAGTACAGCAGCCGATGGAAGTCTATCCGAATCATGTACTTTACAATGTTCCTTAGTAGTGTTGGTAAGTGTTTTACAGTACCTTCATTATTTTCCTCACTCCTTATGTCTGCAGTCTGCCTGTCTGAGACATAGATGTTTCATTTCACCTTGGTAAGGCCTCTTGCCCCGTTTGGTTTGGCCGTCTGTCATTCAGCACTGAGGGTTTGGTGTTTGAAGGGGATGGTCCCACCACACCCAGGCAGGAGCAACTTCAGGGAAAAGTTCTCCCCACATTGCTGGCACATTTGAGGCCCCCTGTCCACATCTGGGGCCCCTGAATCATCCCCATTTACAACTTAGAAATGAATTCATGTCATGTTCTCTACTGTAATGATGCCAATACTCCCTTTTTCCCCCCATGATTCTTCAGGTTTCTCTATTGTAATAACCTCAATATGGCCCTATCTACAAAAGGTAAGTTCCTGTTGATTTTGCCATGAAATACTTCAAAATACCTAAATATGGTACATTTTAATCTAGGTTTTATTATTTTCTTCTGATAATGTGAAGTATAGTAACTAACTGACAAACACCAATGGAAAAAAATTGAGGTTTTAAAATAAAAAGTAAAATAAAATATCATCCTATTCAGTCTGTACTGAATTTCTTCTTTTGTGTCACTCTAAACGTCTTGACATATAGGTCTTCCTTTCATCTGCAGGTCTGTTGACTGTTTTTCAGGTGAATGTCTTGCTGGGTCAGATATGCTATTAAAAAGGGGGCCAGCTTAACATTTAAGATTGTAGCTCCAACAGGCCATGCTGCATTTAAATGGTCTGTTTTGTCCCCACGATAAATGGCAGCCTCAAAGAAAAAAAAATCAGTTGTCAGTGTTTGAGATTCCTCTAGAAGTATCAGTACTTCTGCTTTAGTTTGACCTAAAATGTTATTTGATAATGCTGTTATCAGATCAATGAATAGATGGATAAGCAGATTATCCATATTTTAGCTGTTATTGGCTAAATGCCATATATGGTTATTCTATATGAAATCAATGGAGGCCTTCTTACTGGCCATGCTGGATTTGCTTCTTACTGTAAGTAAATAATGTCATTGTACCCAAGAACTCGAGTACCACATTTTTGGTATGTATCTTCTTTAGTTTCTGAGATATGGAGACTAAAATGGGGACGAACCTTTTCTAAAATCTGTTCAGTTGACAATACCCAAATTAGTTAGACATTTCAATGAGTGCTTCTCCTTTTCACACATTGGTTTTGAAGTCTTTTGTCCCATTTATTTCCCAGCCTTAAATTTTTCCCCCCTTCAGTGTCATCCAGTCGTGCTGTTTAGGGCGAGATTTACTCATGTTATGCTTCCCAACCTTTGTCCTCGTACCCTGACATGCTGCCGTACGAGTGGCTCAGAATGGAGCAGAAAGATATTGCACGCCTGGCCTCATTCGTTGCCTCTGTTATACCACCAAAAACGTCTGTGAGAGAACCGTTTTCAGAACTTCTTCAAAGTGCATACAGGCATGTGTCACTCTTTCCGGTTGTAAGTTTTGTGTCCATTTTACCCTTTTTATTTTTGAAATGATCGCCTGCTTTATGAAACCACAGCCAACTTCTTTGTTCCTCATTAACGTCACATGCATCAACTGCATTGCAGGCAAAAAGTCACTGAAAACAGGAACAAAACAAAGATTTTTACTCATAAAAATATAATCGAAACATGACCTTCAGTGGCTAATGTATTAGATACGCCGAGTTGGTATTGAGTTATTTTGCACCTGTGTTTTGCTGTTAGGTGTAACGAGTCTGGCTATTCAACAGGAGCCTTTTCCACATGGTAGCATAGTTCAACCTTAAGCTCAAATGAAAGGACGTTCCAACTAAGAATTCTGGTTGTGTCATTTAGGAATAACATTGTTTCATTCATAATTTACACTACATTTGAGATACTCTAATGCGTTATACTCAAAACATACTCCACTCCCTCCCAAAAGGAGTTGTGAGTTAACTTTAAGGTTCCTTTCTTTGGCCTGGATGGATTTATTGACCCCCCCCACCTGAAATCCTTAACGTTTAACTCCATCTTTAGGGATTTCGGACTTTTCAGACAGGAGATTTTAACCCCCTCCCTCTTTTTTAAGAATTACATTTTTAAATTTTCAGGTTAAGGGCCTTTCAGTATGAGATATGGTTACGCTGCCAGTTACAGAATTTGAACCCATGACATTCTGGGTATGTGTTCGAATCACTGAACTGAATGTTGTGTTTGTCAATGTTAAGATGAGCTTGGCTGTTGATGTTCTCTCTGTCTCTGTCTCATGTCCAGGTAGATGACAGTGCTAATGCCAGTTTCCTGGGCTGGGTGGTTGCTGCTTACAGCCTTGGCCAGATGGTGGCATCGCCCATCTTTGGCTGGTGGTCGAATAGAAGGCCCCGGAAAGAGCCGCTGGTGTGCTCCATACTCGTCAATGTGGCCGCCAACCTTCTGTATGCCTACGTGCACTTATTCCATTCCAACAGGAAGTACTACATGCTTACTTCCCGGGTCCTCGTCGGCTTTGGTGCAGGTAACGACTGCTTTCTGTTGGGTTGGCAGCTTTGAGGTCATATAACAGGGCCCGGTTTATGTGACACCTCTGCCTACGTGTGATGACTATGTAAATACCCACAGTGCCCTCCGAAGGATGGCATTTTGTCTGATTTGATATTACGCTGTGAATTGGGTTACATAAGCTGTACCCAGGGTTTCGCCTTTTGAGGTGTCAGGGAAAAGCAAGGTGATTAATCTAGGCTGTGTGAGACAGACCCCACTTGTGACGCTCTTGTCTCTGTGCACTTAGGAAACGTGGCTGTTGTTAGATCCTACGTAGCCGGAGCCACATCCCTGAAGGAGAGGACGAGCGCCATGGCCAACATGAGCGCCTGCCAGGCCCTGGGCTTTATTCTAGGCCCAGGTAGGACCCCGGACACCGGTCACATTGTCACGTCATGCTTCTGCATATTCATGGGGAATAAATGGCTCTTGTCAGGGTGCAGTTGACCTCTGTGGCCTGGGAGGCTATGATGCATGGTTAAAGCCCTGTAATACTACAGTAAGTTTTCCCGATCTGGGGTCCCCAGTAGCCCATCCCATGTGGCACAGAGCTACGTCCTAGATGTTCGTCACAGACGACAAAGAGGGCAATTTAGAGACACAAAATAGCCTAACTCCATATGATTGGACCATGCAGAGACATGGACCATGCGGTCTGCGCACATACAGAGCAGAGGTGGGATTTAAACCCCCCACCCTAGAGGTGTAACGCCACAGCATTGCCCACCTTCTACTGGGATCATGCTGTAGACAAGATCGTTTTTGTGTATGGAGTAAATGTGGGTTAGGGTGTTTCCATCAGAGCCTTTAGACCCCAATAAGGGAACTGAAAATGGCCCCTCTTGCGTTGCAGCCCTTCAGGCCGCTTTGTCCTTCATTGGAGAAGCCGGTGTGTGCTTTAGGCCCATCGACCTGCAGCTGAACATGTACACGACCCCTGCTCTGCTGGCTGCCTTTTTCGGGGTCATCAATATTCTATGTGTCATCCTCATTCTGAGGTGAGGGGCCGGGGCTTTCCGCCGATCCCCCTCAGCCGTGCAGGTGCGTGGATTCGCTGCAGATCCTGGGTGTGTCCTGTGTGTCTTAGGGAGCACAGTGTGGACGACGAGGGACGACAGATCAGCGCCATCAACTACACCTCAGAAGGTACGCCAGTCACCGATCAAGGGTTTTAACGGTGGTAGGTTGGTTTTGGTGAAAGCCATCCAAGGCCGCACACGGCACTAGGCAGGGGTGCCTCTGGGATGGGATGCTGTCCCATTGCAGGCCACGTACCATATTACAAACACCAGTTAGTCTAGCCACATGCCTTTGGACCACATGATAAATTAATCAAGTTACAATTTTGGCTTCCAACTATCATCAATAAAAAATAATCGAGATAAAATATTTCTGCTGCCTTTCCTTTCACAATAATGCTCCTGTTTTTTCTCTCCTTTTTATTTGTTCCTCAGTTGAATTATATTTGAATTTCAAGGAAATCCACAGTTAAAAAGACAAGGTTTTAAAAGTTCAGTAAATGCATGATATTTCCAAAGTCAATGAGTAATCGTGTTAAATAACCGTGAACTTGGTATTGACTGAAATAATGGTGGATATGATTTTTGCCATGATCAAGAAGCCCTAGTATGATACAGGAAGAACATGGCATACGTAACCAATTTCTCATACTGAACTAATTTCATTCAGTTGTGTGAAAAGGACAAAGGAAGCCTGATCAGATTCTCCATCTGTCTCTTTCTCAGAGAGAGTGGATCTGGTGAATGAAGAAGGGAGCATCGACCAAATCGCCGTGGTGACCTCAAACATCCTCTTCTTCATCATTCTGTTCGTCTTTGCTGTTTTTGAGACGTAAGTCATATTTCACATGTTAGTCTCCAAATTCATGTAATAAACATAGATGCATATGTAATTTGGTTAAACTGAAAATAATTAACTATAACTATTTGATATTCCAGATACTTTTATAAATGTACAGTCAAGTGTTTATTTTTTTGATTTCATATAGTTAATTTGTTTAGCTATAATTTTATGTCATTTAGATTATGGGCTACGTTTGTGTGTTAGGTAATGATAGATTTTAAAATGCTCAGAAAAACAGTGGATCTTTACGTTTCATTACTTTTAATGTTCTTGGGGGGGAGAAAGAAGGAAAACTTCACAGAAGTTTTAAATTGTGTGGGAACAAAAACATCAGGCAATGAGAAGCCAACATATTCCCCTCGGAATGGGAAGAACTGAGATTAGAGCCCAGGGACAGGCATTAATCCAGCGCCCCTGGGCCAGTATGGGCTTAAGGGACCAACTGTGATATGACCGGTGAACCAGCAACCTTCAGGCGCAGACTGCTAACCCACAGTCACCCTTCGTCTCCTACTTACTTAGATGAATCACACAACGGGCTGACTGCCATTAACACGCAGAGAGTGGACAGGAGCTCCCCCCAGAGTTCCCCCAGAGTGCCCCACTCTGCATGGGGGGAGCAGCTTCTTTCCTCACAGTGTGCATCTGATTATTAAGAAACAGCCATTCATGAGTATGATTCGTTTGTCTGGTTATTAAAGTATCAGTGTCCATTGCTCAGTGTGTTGCTTGGCTTGGCTGCCTGTTGTTCTGCTGCTGCAGGATCGCCACACCTTTGTCCATGGACATGTTTGCCTGGACCAGGAAACAGGCTGTACTCTACAACGGCATCATCCTGGCCTGCACTGGCTTTGAGTCCATCTTGGTGTTTCTGTTAGTCAAGATCATATCTGTGAGGTAAGCATCAGCCACCTGGGCTCTGTATGGACAAACGCTGTGGATGCTAGAGTGATGGATGAAGGAACGTCGTATGTGAATCATGGCATCTGAGGATCCTGGTGTTTCGCTTTCAGGATTGGTGAGCGGCCAGTGCTGCTGGGTGGATTAATCATAATATTCTGTGGGTTCTTCATCTTGCTACCCTGGGGAGACGAGTACCCCAAGATCCAGTGGTCAGGTACTGCTGTCTGGGGATGGGGTTTGAAGGTGTATTCGGTGCAGCAACAGAACTGCTAGGTTAGAATTGAACATTTCTAGGAGACCTTGGGAAAGGGTGATACAGTAAAATCCAGTTATAATGGACTTCAAGGGACCTGGCAAAACAGTCCGTTACATCCAGAGTTGCTGTATGCCCAGAACACAACTACAGGACTCTATTTACTCATGCCACACCCCAGCAGACACACTTGTGGTATAGATTATTATATTGTACATGTAGTAACTTTACCTGACCAGATGCGTGACTATTAATAATCTCGACTACGTATCTGCGCTGGATATCACCGGCACGCCACGCGCCTTGTAGGCGGAGCTGCATGTCTGTTATAGCCGAACAGAACTACAGCTAAAAGCGGCCCTGGGGACCAAATTGTTTGTCCGTTATAAGCGAAATTCCGTTATATGTCAGTCTGCTATATCCGATGCTTTTTCTGCATGTTCTTAAAGGCGCGCGGCCGGGACCAACGGACCTCGTCCATTATAGACGATATTCCGTTATAAGCGAGTCCACTATAACGGGATTTTACTGTATCCTTTTGAAATTATTATCTTGAAATGGTTTCACCCTGTTATGATGAGCTTCCAATAAAAATCTAACATGCCACCAGTCTGTAATTGTATGTTATGTAATTATGTTCAAGCAGGATGTCATGTGACCACCAAACAATCGGAGACCTGAGTACTTGTTGCCTTGTCTTCCTGTCCGGTCCAATCTCCTCCAATTGGACGCAGACCTCCAGAACAGCTCCTCCCACCAGGGTCTCCCCACTCTGAGGAGAGTCTCTAACTCATCCGAGGATCCAATAGGCTGCCCCCCTGAACAGACTTGGTGCCAGTTCACCCCTGCCATCCAGCTGGCACAATACATCGTATCCGATATCCTCATCGGGGTGGGCTATCCCGCCTGCAACGTCATGTCCTACATCCTCTACTCCAAGATACTCGGCCCAAAGCCCCAGGTTTGGTCATACTTTTAACATCTGATTACATGTCTATCCAAGGGAGATATCACTTAGGCAACTTGGGGTTAAAACACCCTATTCATATTAACACAGGTAGTGTCACATACTGACCGCATATATCAATATTGCTTTTCTGTCTTTACCCTAGAATAGAGGTGCCTAACTCCAGTCCTGGAGGGCCGGAGCCCTGTGTAACTTAGTTCTTTCCCTGTTCCACCATAAATGATTCAGCTCAAGAGCTGTGTGGTAATTAGCACAAGGAGTTGAATCAGGTGTGGGAAACCGGAATCAGGGGAAAACCAGGACTGGAGTTGAGCACCCCTGCTCTAGAAGGACAGAAATGCAGGTCTCTGGGATGTATGTTTTGGTAAAATGAGTTGGGTCTCCATTGAAGGTGCTGGTAGTGCATTTTCCATGAAGCTGCCAGAGAGCTTTCAGTCAGCAGAGTGAACTTCATGCTAATGGCTGGAGTTCTGTCAGTCACCAGCCGCACCTGGGAGTTAAGGGGCCGGATCTGCTTGCGTGACAGGAGGGTGACCACCTGATCCATGTTAGCGGGGGCACTATGAGCTAGGACAGGGTTTGCAAACTACCATTTCAGTTAAAAAGACCTGGATTTCACTTTAGCACTGAGCTCCTGCTGTGTGCTGATTGGTCAGTCTCCTATAACCATGCATGTGTCACTGGTGTTAATGTGAAACAGCTGGATGAGTCTTTCAGTCAAGGAAACAAACCAGTCAAAGCACAAGAAGAACTGAACTATTAGCCAAGCACAGGAGCCTTTCAGCTTTAAGGTAGTTTGTAGGAGCTGAAATAATTCAGTGTCCCCCAGTGGGTTAGGAGGTCACCCTGTGTGACAGGTAACGGGGTGATGTCGCTCCGACAGGTGACGCTCCACCGGCATGCGCCTGCCACTCTGCCTCCGTTTTCAGCTCAAAGTACCCAGTGTGTTTTTGTTCCTCTGTCCGTCTTCAAAATGAATATCCTGGCAGCCAATCCCCTGGCAGCAAAGGCAGCGATACACCCTTGATAGGATGGTGGTGTGTTTCTGTTTGATGTAATAGTACAGAATCCAATGTCTACTCCGGCAGAGTCTGCCATTAACACATGGTTTCTCAGGAGCCAAGCCGGCTAACTCTGCTGCAGGGGTCTGTGACCTAAAGGCATTGACCTCCACCTCCCACTTCTAGGGCGTCTACATGGGCTGGCTCACTGCCTCAGGAAGCGGAGCCAGGACACTGGGCCCTGTGTTCGTGTCCCAGTTCTACACCAACCTGGGCCCGCGCTGGGCCTTCAGCCTCATCTGCGGTATCATGCTGGCAGCCATGCTGCTCCTGCTGTGCACCTACCGCCGCCTCATCGCCTTCTCCCTGCGCTACGGGAGGATGCGGGAATAGCCACGCCCCCACGGCATCCCCATCCCAGAGACTGCTAATGGACCGGCACCTTCCAGGACTGGGGGATGCTCACCGGGACGCTGAATGTCACGCGATGAGTTTGAATAACGACCACTAACTTTGCTGACAGATTCCTGATTCCGCCTCATCTCGGGTAAATTTGGGAAAAATCTCAACGTCAAATATTTGACACGACATATCTGATGGTGCTGATGGATCTCGTTTGATTCTGTAAATGTTTGGTATAGTAGGTTCTATAGGACCGGTGACAGTGTGATTGCCTCTATGAAGCTAGCTGATGATCAGTATCTGATAAGGGGAGCCATCTTCACGGTTTATACTGTGGGTGACCCAGAGGACTGGGATCCCTGATGGTTTCTCTTGCTTACCTTTGCCTGGTGATTTCACATTCAAAACCTGAACTAATGTAACATTGCACTAAGTATTAATGGGAGCCTCTTCAGTAAATACAGTACTGTGCAAAAGTCTTAGGCAGCCAAAGAAAGTGACATTTAAATTATCTTTATGTTCATGTAAAACCATGCTATTATGCCTGTCAGAATGTGTAAGCTTAGCCATTCCAAAGCCTCACCTAAATTACCCAATTATTTCCAACACCTATCGAGTACACCTCATATAGCTAATCAATATCTCATTGATATTATATATATATATATATATATATATATATATATATATATATATATATATATATATATATATATATAATCTTAATTTGCATATGTTCTAGTGTTTAATTGTGTTTGTTCTGAGACAAAGTGCACTTACTGGCCAGATAAACCGCTTTAAACATTTCTTTTGACTTTTGCACACTACTGTATAACCAGTAATACAACTATTACAATAGTTTAACCACTGCAGGACTGGTTCTACTTTTTCAGGGGCTCTAGGAAAGGCTTGGGGGGACCCCCCTGCTGAGAGAACTTCCCTCCTGATGCAGGTCATTTGGGGGCCCTGGGAACCTCTCTGTTCTGCCTGTACAGAGTTGGCCCAGGCAAACTAAATGTATGACATTGACACATGAATTGACAAAGTATATTTTAAACTGATATTTTGAAGAAAAAAAAATCTGCTGCTTTTGTGTTTAAAATTAATAAAAAATTCATCAAAATCTTTTCCTTGGTCTTCACTTCATATTATTGTTCTTATCATAGCTAACTCAAGGACAGTTTACCTTCAGACATGCTACCAAAATGGCTGCTAACGGCCATGTTTTGTTTTTGAGGAATTACTCTATGTTAGGACACTCTCAGTAAACCCTGTCTTCCTATCCAGGTTGTAGTGCCACCTATCAGGTACTGCAGAGCCCTGCATGAGGGATTATCATGAAGATAAATATGTGGGATTTGGTCCCATGACCCTCCAGGGTAAAAGTTAAAACTCCGTCTCTGACTTTTGTACCTAACACTCCAATCTGTATGAATAACAATTGTAATAACAGTAAACTCCAGTAACTGACATAAGTTATTTCCTCTCAAGAATTCTGACAAAAATATGCATAATTAAAAATAAAGTTTGTTAGGGTGTACAGAAATATGGGGGATAATTAGGGATAATTAACAGCAAATCCACATCTTAAAATACCAAACAAACAACTCAGAATTTTAACTTAGTCTTAACTTTCAAACCTTCACAATTAATTCAATGAATTAATGCAGGGGTGCCCAACTCCAGTCCTGGGGGGCCGGAGCCCTGCACATTTTTGGGTTTCCCCTCATTTAACACCTGATTCAGCTTCTTGTGCTAATTACCACACAGCTCTTGAACTTAATCATTTATGGTGAAACAGGGAAAGAACTAAGTTACACAGGGCTCCGCCCCCCCAGGACTGGAGCTGGGCACCCCTGAATTAATGAATGAACTTAAACAGATCCAGAACCACCAAGAGCTGAGAACAATTAATCTTATCCTTGTCTTTATTTCCAAATCATTCATAGAAATAATAGTACATGACAAGAACATAAGGTCGTACTTCAGTCGATATCTAATATTTGACACATTGTAGTACGTAAATAAACATACATGATCTGGAACAAGCTCAACAGCACCACCTAGCGGCCCAAAACAAAGCTTCATGGACAGGTTGGCTGCTCCGCTGATGGCGTAGCTCTATTTTCTCTGCTAACGAAGTCTGCTTAATAAAGTGAACGCCAGTGACCCCTATTTACCACACCACAACTGGTTCCCAGGACAACTTTTTAATAATAAAAAAAAAACAGACCCAGGAACAATTACAAAATATTCCCCCGCAAATTATACCGAACCTTATATTTCAAATATAAAAAAGTGTTTCAGCTTATTGTCAGCACAATATAGTCACAGGCAGCATGAACAACACTGGAAAGGTTTCATTTTAGAACCTGTCTGTCCAGACACAATATAACATATATAAATCTCTCAGTTCAGTAGTTTATCTTTTTTAAATAAACCATCTTCAAAGATCTCCTTCAGAAGCAATAAAACTAAAATATTCTCAATTAACACCTTTTAAGTAAAACAGGTAAAAATTAGCAATTTTTTAGCAACCTTAATCTTAAATATCTGAGTCTTTTATACCCAGTTTGTCATTTGGCTTTTAACATCACCCAAAATAAGAGGAAGCCAACGCCCTTAATCTAACCTAAGAAACCTAAACATCGATTTCATATATACAATTCCTCAAAAAAAAATCAGAAACATTCGACAGTGGTAACAATAGATGGCATGCAAAGTGATGCAGATCTCAAAATTCGAAGCTCTTCAGGTGGGTTTTATTAAAAACGAGTATCTGTCATCACGCCTACAAACTCAAACAGTAATGGCTTGTGAAACCCAACTCTTTCGATGAATAAGGAACACTACGCTTCACTCTTACATGAACACAGCAAAGCTTCTCCGCTCATCAGCTCCTCCCCAAACTAGAGGCTTCGCTGCAGACTAAATGGCATCGTCTCCTCAGAAGTAGATCTGCTTGGCGTCCGATGGCACCTGCTCCATTGGACAGTACGGGCACTTCAACCTTAAGAGACACACGAATGGTCAGACACAGGATGCAAAGCAGTTCCGTCTACACAACAGCTGCTAGCTACTGTCTCAAGACTATAAAGCCAGACAGGACAGTGACCCCGCAGACTAATAACCTTGGAAATCTTTTGAGTGATCAGGAATAATTTCCATGTTTAAAATCCTTCACTATTTTAAAAGCTGCACTCAGAATGGGGCGCCAACCCATCGCTGGACGTTATATTAGACCCGTACAACATATATACTTAGAATTGTCATCCATTCCATGCACAGACTGTACTGAGGACATACATCTTGCTTGGATACATAGATAAGCTTAACTTTGAATAAATACACATTCATTGAGTATAAGCATGTAAAACTGCATAATTTTATGGTCTTGGAGAAGCTAGACTTCTTTCAGTCCCCCAGGTATTTTCTTGTTGCCTTTAATAGTTTGACCTCTAAAAATGTGCTTTAATTTAATAATCTTAATACATGTTTTTTTAAAAATGTAAAAATCATGGAGATATGGCTCCCAGCTGGGAGTCCTAAGTCTGTCCCTGACCGTGGGTCTTACTTGCTGCCGTTGATCATTTTGTTGAGGGCGTCTTTGGAGATAATGTGGCCGCACACCAGCTTCATGGGGGGGTTGCTGTCCGTGGTCTGCTGCCTGAGGATGGGGCAAGCGAACACCGAGTGGTACCAGCAACGCTTACCCAGGTCCACCTCGATCTCCACATGCAGAGACGGAGAAGATAGTGCAGTCACACCACAGGCCGCCATAAGCGGAATGAAGTACTCGGTGATTACTCAGAGTATTCACTCCCACAGGCCGCCGTAAGCGGAATGAAGTACTCGGTGATTACTCAGAGTATTCACTCCCACAGGCCGCCGTAAGCGGAATGAAGTACTCGGTGATTACTCAGAGTATTCACTCCCACAGGCCGCCGTAAGCGGAATGAAGTACTCGGTGATTACTCAGAGTATTCACTCCCACAGGCCGCCGTAAGCGGAATGAAGTACTCGGTGATTACTCAGAGTATTCACTCCCACAGGCCGCCGTAAGCGGAATGAAGTACTCGGTGATTACTCAGAGTATTCACTCCCACAGGCCGCCGTAAGCGGAATGAAGTACTCGGTGATTACTCAGAGTATTCACTCCCACAGGCCGCCGTAAGCGGAATGAAGTACTCGGTGATTACTCAGAGTATTCACTCCCACAGGCCGCCGTAAGCGGAATGAAGTACTCGGTGATTACTCAGAGAGTATTCACTCCAGAGCGAGGCACTGTCTACATTATGCAATTAATGTTAGGCAGGTGTAACTCGTCAATACAATCTCAGTTCCTATAAATAACTTCAGGAACAATAAACATATGCAGATATCAAGCTACCAATGGCAGTAAAACATTACAGAGGAAACAGTTTAAGAGCAAACAGGATTAGATCATTCTGTAGTTATGCTTTTTCTAGAACAAACCTTTTCTTCATGGAAATTAGAGCTGCAGTGGCCTTTATATTTTTTCTTAACATAGCTATGCTACATCTACACCAGAGTTAGCCAGTCTTATCCACAAAGGGCCGGTGTGTATGCAGGTTTTTGGGATAACCTTTAGGTCAGCTGTTCAAACCCAGGTGTGAGGACTCTTCAGCCAGTCAGTCCTCCAATTAGTAATTTAATTAGGGAAATGCAGCTAAACCTGCATACCCAACGGCCCTTCGCGGATGAGACTACCAACTCCTGATCTGGACAGTTTATTTTCCACAACACAATAAATACCTCAGGCCTCTAAGAGCAAACGGACGTGGCTGTGTTAAAAGGGCTGTTCTTACCGGGAGCTCATCCTTCTGGGTCCACACCCCTATGCACTGCCTCTGTTCAATGACCGCCTTGATGTTAATGAGGGCAGGCAGAGCGACGCAGCCAGCTGAGAAACTGCAATGAGGAAACTGCCCATAAGGCGACGGGCCAATCGAAGCGGAGCACAACAACAGGGGCCAGTTTAACTGGATTTCCTTGCGGAGGCCCCGCCCCCTCACCTGACACTCAGGGGAGACTCCACGGAGAGGCCCAGCAGTGAGCAGGCGTCGCGGGTGAAGATGTCGCAGATGTCAGACCACTGGTTCGAGTCAAGCAGGTGGACGTAGGGCGAGTTCTCTATGCCCTGGCGCAGGTACACCAAGCTGCCCATGAGCACCTGTATGTCTGTAAGAGAGCAGAGTGCGAGTCTTCAAAACCCCATTTATCTGACCCGATCTGTTAATTTATTTCATTAAACTATCTGGTGTGCTCTTAATCACAAAAGGCTGATCATTTCCTCAACAAACCGTCGAATTGTATCCTGAAAGCACTTTAGCTTTCTTCTGCAGTTCCTCAGTTTATTACCATAAATTCAAGTTAAAATTTTTATTAATTAAAAAGCAGACAGAGTATGGATGGATGGATGGATGATCAGCTACCACAGAAAGAAACAATCGGGTTTTAAAGCTGGATCAAATTCAAACATGGATGTCAAAATCGGCTGTGGAGGCCCTTGACACACAAATTAAATGACAGATTTCAGCAGTTACTGCTGAAATCACCTTCAAAATAACAAATAGAATTTCCCAGTCGACAAAGACCTCATCAAACGCACACATACGAGCACCTGCCTATTAGCTAGTTTATGGTTTCATTGTTCTAAAAATGAAGTCTAAAGGGCATACTAACGCACATTTCTGTTCTCCAAAAAATCTCTGAAATTATACTGAGATTAAATTTCTTCACCAAAGACAAAACGTACCAGCCACTGTGTCACTAAAAAGGTATAAAAACGCAAACACAGGCAGCTACGCAGACGCAGACACAGACGTAACAGTAGAATGTTTGCCACAACAAAGCAAACAATGTCTTCATGTTAGACAAGAACGTTTATGTTCCCAGTGAACGATGTTACTTGCTGATCCAAATAAAGCAATTTAAAAAAACTTGGAAAATGAAAGCAGACTCATGTACTGTCCATGACCTGCAGTCTTGGGATCCTGTCTAGACGAACCCATTACATTTCCTGACACATCCTTGCCAGGTCAGGTGGAGAAGCACAGACAGGGTCCCTGGCTGGCGGAACGCGGCCCGTTCCGAACCCAGTCACTCCTGATGCTCCAGGCATCGTCTCGCATCTGCAGGGTTGTTCAGCACCAGAACCCTTCAGACAAACACTCTGTATGCTCGTCATTCCAGACCCAAAGGGCGGAACGCTTGGAATTACTCTGCTTCTGTCTCCCAGGCAAGAGTATTAAAAACACGCCAGATTCAGCTAAAAATTCAAGTGTACCCATATTCCTGTTCAATACTCAAAAGTGCGATGAAATAAAAGTGACTCCTGTTTTTCCCACTCAATATAGACTTACGGGCTTAGAAGACCAAAGAGTAATATTGCATGCAGGCCCTGACAGGGGTGAAATTATGCTTTATTATGTGGATAGTAATTGCCCAAAAATGGAAGGAAAAAATCTAAAGGGAAACATTCATCAGTGAAATTTAATTAAAATATTAACTTGAAATCTGTGTACCTTTCTGATGGTTGACAGCAAAAGGTTGAAAGTTCCTTGCATACTGTAGGGCTTCTCTCTGATTGGCTGTGCCTCCCATCAGCAGCCTGATGAAGCTGAGGCGGTGAAGTTTGAACTCCAGGGAGCTGTTTTGGGCCATAAGCATCTCGCGGTTCTCCACAGCCCACCTGCAGGTGGCGACCAAGTGCAACAGCAGCACAAAAGTCAACGACACAAGTGACACCAAAGAAGACATCTGACCCTTTCGGCCAGGCGACTAAAGGGCAGGGGAGTTCTGGCAAGGACCACTGGCTTTGGCAAAAACAATCAAACAAATACAGTATGTTATTACATATTCATAAAATGTAAAAATTTTCTTACCACTCATAAAGTGAGAATTTGCTACTTTTTCCCATTTGAGTGTTTATATTAAGCACAACTACGAAAAATATAACTCTGAACTGAATGAAATACCATGACTGTTATATATTTGCAGTAGCTGCCTGTGGAAAATATATGAGATGTAGTTGGGGTGTGGCTTACATATCCAAAAACCTTAAAATATCTACAAGGATAAACTTTTCCTAAGAAGGGAAACAGTTTCTTAAACTAGGAGGCTCTCTTTCAAAGTCAGTTTTGTTTTAAAACCATGAAAAGTGTCCTGCAAAAGTATTAAGAAAACCAGTGTGGGCGGGGGGTGGGGGGGTGTCATGAACTGCCAATCACTACCTGGATTCCCCCATAAGACCAGGAACCAGAGAGCAGATGAGGAGAGGAAGTTTGTGCTGATACATACAAAGACAGGAGAATTAATATGTGGCACTTACTCTAAAGCAGGTCTTAAATCTCTGAGTTTAAGTGCTTCTAATATCCTGTTTAATTCTATGAAAGGTTCCCTTTGGTTTGGGTCAATGCAAAGTCCAGCTTCCTACAAGAGAGACGACAAACAGCTTTTAGCTTTTCTCACTTTCCGTCTACGTCACAAACACACACACAGACATGAATTTTTACGTTAGCATGTCCGGGGGAGGGGGGGCATCTTCTTACTATGAACTTTTTGATCATCTCCTCCTTTTGGAATCTTTCCCTCTACCAAACACCATTTGATTCGTAAGTTCTAATAATCTACTGCCACACAATCTTATTAAGTGCCTTATACATACAAGTGTCCCCTGGCACATTCGGAGTGAGTGTGCCCTCCGGGGGCCGTGTACCCTACTCCCAAATCCCACCCAGTTGTGTCCTTACCTGATGAACCCAGCACCCGGCCTCCCTGAACCCCCCCAGCTGGTGCGTAGCCCACCTGACACAGCTCCTCTGCCACGTCCAGCACACCTTGCCTGAAGAAATGCTCAACCATGACCTCATTGAGCAGCCGCTGGCTATCAGCCTGCCAACATCCCTCGATGCCCACGCTGCCCAGGTCCGAGTCCAGGTTCTGACCCGGACAGAAAACAAGTCAGTAAAGCTCAAAAGAAAGGCAGAGAATCACATAATGGGGGCGCTGTGTGGCTCAGCCAGTTAAGCCGCTGTGACTGATCAGAAGGTCGCTGGCTCGAATCCCGTGGTCAGCAGAGTGACTGGACCCTTCAGCAAGGCCCCCAACTCTAAGACCATATGACTGATTTCTCAAAAAAGAATCGGCAAAATAAATGACATCTAAATGGTACCTTATTTCCACTTAAACTGTCTGAGCACATAAAGAAGATTTTAATTTAAAAATTTCCCATTGTCTATGCAGCCCACTTTGGGACTAATTTAAAACGACACATTAAAGCAGAAACACAATGCTGTCTGACATTAAACTGTGCTCTTGGCTGTTATGAGTAGCGTGATTATGAGTAGCGTGATTATGAGTAGCGTGATTTTGAGTAGCGTGATTTTGAGTAGCGTGATCATGTCAAGAGTCTGCAAATGGGAAACAGCTTTTTCTTGAGCTGAGATTGCCTGCGTGCCTCTGACATACTCTGCACAAAAAAAAAGTTATGCCACACCATGAACACATATTATAAACTACAATAATACCCGTTTGATATAGAGTTATTGCTACTGTAAACCGTAAAAAAGCAAAGATGTTTTAACAAAAGACATAATAGCTAAAGCATTTTAATTCCTGTAAATATATGTCTGAGTGTCTGTGTGTGTGTGTATTGCTTCATTTGTATTTATTTCCTTAGTCTGCCATTCCCTCTGATAAGATTAATAGGGAGTGTGTTACATGCACCAAGCGTGGCCGGAGCACTATGTCTATGGACACTCCTGATTCACACTAAATGTTTCTCTATCATATTTCTTCTGCATTCCAACAAACTGACAATGTTAGTTTTTAAAAAGGGCAGCTTAAAAATGCCCTTAACATGTTAAGTGTTACTGACGATCATCGGGTACCGTTGCCTTCTGTCCACTTCCATGCCAGGACAAGCTCAACTCGTCTTTGAGGATGGAAAAATGGTGCGAAGGCAGACGTACCTTATCGATGGCTTTTCCCACCCTGGACACGCTGCTGTGGATGTCCTTATGGTGCACGGCCAGTTTCTGCACCGTGTCTTTTATTCGCTTGCAGCACTGAGACAGAACCAGCGACAGGGTGCCTGACAGCTCTAATTCTAAGCAGAAAACACGGGAAAACATTTGGTAGCTTTCAAATGATCCCTATTATTTTCATTAAAAGCGATCTATGAAAATAATTTTGATAAATGTATCAAAATAAATTAAATCTACATTTTATTATTGGATGCAAAGATAATCCAGGTGAATTTCGGTATTTATCAAACGGAGCGAAACGGAGCGAAACGATCCCCCCCCCGCCCTGCAGTGCTATCGGAGTTTTGTTTTGCAGACACCTACCCCAACATTTCTAAAAGGTTATAAACAGTGAAATCAGTGAAAATGTTTAAAATGTATTTATGTGTTACAGATATATAACTGATATCAAGTGAAAGTAGTCCTTTTATCCTTTGTTTTGGTTTTTCCTCACTTAAAACCGATTCTCCACATGTTTGTAGGCATTAATGGCGCCGCTGATTCATTCGTATGCTGGAAATGCACCCAAAGTTTGGGAGCGATCTAAGAGCATGAAGATTTGTATTAGGATTTCAAGCATTAAACTAAGCCATTAAACCGACTACATGTAATATTTCAGTGACAAAGCGTTCAGCATATTAAATACGCCTAGTACAAAGAACATATTTAATGGTATAGACTTAACCTATATCACATAATTTGCCGACTATAGTTGATTATTATAGCAGAAAAGTTCGGATCATGTCATATATTCGCTTTAAACAGATGAATGCATTTGTCAACAGAAGCGAAATCTTTGTCCTACCAACCAGATTTTAAGCATTATTTGCAGCGCATCTGAGTATTTATTTTATATCAAGTTAAAAAAAATGTTTCCCCAACAACAGCATAAAAAAAACTTACCACCAGCCTGTACAATTTCGTCCTTCAGCCCACTTGTGTAATCGACAAGTTCCTGTAGCACTTTATCGCAATGTTGTCCATAGCTGGAGAAATTTTGAAGCACTTTCTCCAACTCTCGCTCCACGTTTACACATTGATCCATAGGCTTGACAGACCCAGAGCACTCTGATCAATTACAGCTTCTTAAAATAGTAACTACGTACCAACCAACACGCTATTAACAATGCGATTTCAATATATTGTTAAAGGTGACCGTTTGCTACCTAACAACTTCACACACGATCCGCGTAAATAACGACTGCCGTCGAATTTGCTGACTTGTGTTATCTAGTGTCAGCATGAACTGCAAAATTAAATACAGAAAAGCTATTCCAGCTCAGATCGGTTTACTAGCAACATAGCAAAATGCCCTTTGTAAAGTAAACAGCGTACAGCCAATGCTAACCCGTCCACTAAGTGTGCAACGCAGCTCTTATTTATTTCCAAGCATACCTCCCAACATCTACAACTTCCCTTGCCATATTTTTAGTAACGTGAAGGGAACGACAACAAGGTGTAGAAAATGTACTTCCGGGGGTGGGACTGTACTTTTCAAAATAAAAGTCTGCGCTTTCCGAGTGTAAAATTAAAAAAAAAAAAAAATGAAAAGCGTATCATATAAGAATTCGTCAGATTAATAAATTGGCATAATTTATGAGTAATACATTTCATATGATGATTATAATGAATAATAAATGATATCGCAAACAATTCTTGTGAAACATTTGATACTCCTATATACGGCTTATGTGAGAAATTAATGTAGATATAATCCGGGCTGATATGAAAACACTGGTGTGTATGGACATGATGTTGTCGAATATCAGTAAATATTTGTACTTGTTCGAATTGGATACCATTACACACGTGTTTACACGTGTTTATATTCTGAAGAAATATCAGGGGCGCACTTAGGCCTTTTTAGGGGGGCTTTAGCAATCCAGAAATGCCTTATAGCCCCGCCCCACTAAATGTGTATTGATTTAGTCATGAATAGCTTTTTATATGACATATGTTAGCCATCGCCCCCTCCCCCACTCAAGACTCCGCCCCTCTGTCCATTCAACTCTAACTGCGCCCTCAGTTAATTCTCACATTTTTTCATAAATCAGTTCAAATTAATGCTACAGTGTCATTGTTCTTTATTGTGACATCGACTTTAATTAATCTTTAACTGATCTTTTGGGTAAAGTCCACACACATAAATATATGTTCAGTAAACCTAAAACGTTATTTTGTATTAATTACTTTGAAACAATTTTATAACTTACTGTCCATATTATCTGAAAAAGCAGCTAAAACAGTGTAATATCACTTTAAATTTAAACCTCACTATTAATGCTTGACAGGGACCATATATAAGTAATTAAATCATTCTCAAATTTAAACGACTGAAAGAATTTTGAACGACTTAATTTTGGAGTAGATATATGGATATTTGATATTTTTCTTACCCTTTTCTCTTCAAAGTTACCTCACTTCTATAATGCATTGAGAAGAAATATCGCTCCTCAATAGATCAAAAAAGTAATTATAGTAAATAAAAAAGAAGAAGAAGTAATAAATAGAATATAAATATGTAAGACACATAAGACATATTAAAACATTAGACAGTCAACAAATCCAGACATGTCTGATAATTATTTTCCTGGCAGTAATAACCCAATTGACGTTGTTTCTAAATAATTATTTGCATTCATTTATTTAGCAGACATATTTTTAGCCAATCAAATCAAAATGCCATAAATTAAGGGCATAACTTTGGGTTGAGCAGTGGGGGGTTGAGGTCTCCATCCATTTAAGGGTCCAGTGGGCTGTATTGGCTGGATTTGATTATTGGAAGCATTAAAACCCCCCATAATTTACACCAATGCCATAAGGCATGAGGTTCCTACTTGATTTGTGCATAATAAAAGAGCATCCAGTTCAGTGGTTGGATAAGGTTAATTGGACTGTTCCTAGAAAATATGGTTCATGAGTCCCTACTCTCCAGATGTGCATGGGTAGCTCATTCCACCACTGAGGAATAATGATAAATGTCTAGAGTGAGACTCATTTACACATTGTGGAGGGACCACTAGGTGGCGCTAGCATGCTAACTGAGGAGGGAGAGACAGCATGTGGTCCAAATAAGCAACTTGTTAAAAGGGGGTGCCCTTCCATTAATGGCTCTGAAAGCCAGCAATAAGGACTTGAGCTTTATGCAAGCACTTAAAGGGAGCCAATGATGAGAGACAAGGACGGGCGTAACGTGATAGCATTTCGGTTAACTGAATACCAGTAGTACTGCTGTATTTAGAATGGTCTGCCATGGTTTTATGGCACATGCTTGAAGCCCTGTCAGTAAAGAATTATAGTAATCTATCAATGATATGCTAACAAGTGATTGCACAAGGAGTTCAGCAGCTAATTCTCATAGATAAGGTGTGATTTTATTCAATATCAGTAAAGTAAAAGTATAAAACAACTGTAATGTATTAAGAAAATCTGCTGCTCATCTGACAGAAGATATCAAATGTAAATGAGGCCAGCTGAGCAATATTGATTAATTTTTATACAGGGTCAAGCAATATTTGCCTGATTCTTGCTTTTCTCCTACACTATTATCCATTCATCCATCCATCCACCTTCCAACTGCATGCTTATCCTGGCCAGGGTTGCAGGGTATATTATAATCAGGTTGTAAAATTAAACCTAATATAATAAACCTTTCGATGCTTTGAGACAGTTACCTTGAAATTGTACTATTTGATACAAATTCATTTAGTTTTAGTTTTTAGTTTTATAGTGATAGACTATATAACTTCAGCTGTGATGTATACTAAATTTAATGGTCTTCTAAATGTATGCAATGACACATGGCCCAGACATTACCATGTTACATAATCTAATATCCCTATGTCCGTCTATCCATCCATCCATCCATGCATCCATCCATCCGTCCATCCACACATCCACACATCCATCTTCTGTACCCACTTGTCCTATTCAGGGTTGTGGAAGTCCATAGCCTATGGGTGCAAGCTAGGATGGGGTTCCAGTCCATCACATGGCACACTCACACTCCATTCACACAATTTGGTAATGCAATTTCACCTCTGCATGTTTTTGAACTGTGCAAGGAAGCCAGTGTACCTGAAGGAAACCCCACGACAACAGGGAGAACGCGCAAACTACACATACATATTGAGCCATGGTAGAGACCTGAACCATAATTTATTGTTTTATATTCATATTTTACTCATTATCATTTTTTCCTCATGTCACTGACTTGCAAAAGCCTGTCCTTTCCCACCATGTTGCTCATTGGTTCTGCTCTCATTCATTTTCAGCAAAGTGTTATAATATTATAACTATTCCACCATCATGTGTGACTTTCGCTAATTTATGGTAATAATTATGTAAGCACAAAGCATATGCGGTGTGTTTATTATTTTCTGCGGGTCCTTGAGCAAGACCCTCAATCCCCAGCTCCCTGGGCGCCGCTACGGGTGGCTGCCCTTCGCGGACAGCTTGCTCTACAAAGAGCAAGTTGAGGGAGGCGTAAAAACAATTTCCCCACGGGGATCAATAAAGTATCAATTATTATTATTATTATTAATAAAGTGGTTGTGTATCCTCCCTCTGCGCGGCTTTCCTTCCGAAGTTGAAAGAGACGTATTAGGTGAAATTTTCATTCATAAGTCATTCTGTGTGTGAATATCTGCTTATATGATGTGCCCTTTGATGCATTTTCATTCCATCCAGACACAGTTTCTCGATTCTTTACGCGCCACATGCAGTTATAACTCCCGGCCTTAGGTGGCAGCATTGAATGTCGACCTAGCATCCCACGATCTAAAGAAGAAGAGTGCGGTTACGTCATATGTTGTGGATATCAGCTGATCTGTTCTGACGGAGCGACGAAGCGTCACTGACTCGGGGGGCGACTGTGGTATCTGTCCTAGATGCGGCGGTCTAATGTCTGCGATCGGAAAGTTGCATTGTGGCATGATGGCATCCACATGCTTCTTAAAAGCAGGAAAGAATAGTTAAACGACTCGCTAGAGCTAACTGAGGCGACTGTTGATATTATCTCTACGCTGTCGTGCGTTTCCCCCAACAGAAACAACTTTGCAAATGGTGGACAGGCAGGGACCTTACATCTGGCCTTAAGGCCTGGCTGTTGCGTTCAGCAGCAATAATAGTAAAATAGTAACAGTAATAATAATCGGAGGTCGTTCTTTAGCTGACAGTAATAATCTAAAGAGTTACACAGTTATAGACGAGCAGTCCATGCATATTTGCTGGTTCGTACCCGGATATTTCAGACGCACCAGCCGTAATCGTCCGATCGCGAAAGATGTGGCTGAAGTTATTTTTCCTGCTACTCTATTTCTTCTTGCTGTTCGTTCTGGCCCGTTTTTTTGAAGCTATCGTCTGGTATGAGACCGGGATTTTAGCTACTCAGCTGGTGGATCCCGTGGCTCTGAGCTTCAAGAAGCTGAAGACAATCCTGGAGTGTCGGGGTTTAGGATACTCCGGTCTACCCGAGAAAAAGGATGTCAGGGAGCTGGTGGAGAGATCAGGTGGGCTCAGCACACCGCATCTCTGACGTCGCAATACAGTTCCTCTTTAAATGTGTTTTTTTATGCGCAAGTATAAGCGTTTTTTGATGAATAATATGTAAACATGCACGAACAGGCCTATAATTTGTATTTACACATTCAAAAATGGGTACCTCGATTTGGTAGCTCAAGTCTAGACAGCAGTATGAATAATTGTTTGGGTTTGCAGGCACCCTGATGCAAGGGGAGCTGTACTCTGCCCTGAAGAACGAAGAGGAGGACACAGAGCCAGCATCCAGCACCAGCTTCAGTGGAGAGGTGCACTTTTATGAGCTGGTTGAGGACACCAAGGATGGCATCTGGTTGGTGCAGGTAAAAATACAGCTTTTCACTGGAATCTGAGTCAATTAAGTTCTGAAGCACAATACTTTTTCTGAATAATTCTTAAGGGGCAAGGGTGAATAATTGTCCAGATGAATAGTTGTCCAGTAGAAAAAGTGTTTCAATGGATGCCCCAAGCTTTTGCTGAAACTAGATAGCTGTGGAAATGGAAGTCACCCTTAGCAAGTAATCGGTGGCAATAATTGCCAGTTCAGATATAAAGAGCAGATCATCTCTCCAATATATAGTTGTATGAAAATACGTTACTGCTGAATTAAATTACATAAGACTTTACAGTACGAGGACTTGGGCATGTAGACACTGGTATCAAGTCACTGTGATGGCTCTGTGTTTTATTAATGCAAAAATAAAAAAGAAGAAATCTCCCCAAAATTACAATAACACAGTTCATAAGCAGTTTCTCAGAACCTCGTTTACGTAGCTGGCCTGATGGTGCAGAATCAGCGCTGAAAAAATAACATGTTGAGTCCCCTGGACCTCGTACAAATGTCAGTGTAGAAAAGAAAGGAACTTGGGTGAGTTTAAGGAGGAAAATGTAGCTAGTGTTTCAAAGAGTGTTATACTGTCTTTAGGATGGTTCTCGCTGGGTAGTTCTGTCATCTCCAGTGAGAAGGGCTGCGGGTTGGAACCCGAGCTCCTTGTTTGTGGAGTTTCCAGGTTCTCCTTAAGATTGCTCTGGGCACGTCTGTTTTCCCGCAAGTGTGACTCAGTATTCTCCATCCCTATTGGCTGGGAGTTAATGTCCCGCCCCCTGTTACTTTATTTACCATTTTTATATGGTCACACCCTTTCTGCACATGGCAGTTTTGTTTGTTTATCCTTTTATTTTATATATAGTGGCAGGGCTTGAAAATGAAAACTTTTCTGTTATGTGACCAAATTTAGCTTTTTATTTTTTTAATGGGTTAGCTATAAGCAGTTTATGCCAGACTCTGACCACTGAGTCTTATATGCTGCATTCTTCTTCATGCCTTTGTTTTCATGTAGATGTTGTCTAAAGTTCACATGTCCGGTCATACGTCTGGATAACATCTCCTGCGTTTGTGGTCTGCAGCCCGTGAATGATAGCTGCATATATTAATAATAATTGATGCTTTATTGATCCCATAGGGAAATTGTCTTTACAATTTGCTCTTTGTAGAGTAAGCTGTCCACAAAGGGCAGCCACCTGTAGTAGCGCGCAGGGAACTGGGGATTAAGGGCCTTGCTGAAGGACCCACAGATGTGCCGAGGCTGGGTTTGAACCAGCGACCTTCTGATTACAGGCACACAGGCTTAGTCCGCTGAGCCACATGCTGCTCCGTGTCAATGGGCTAATTGGGCTGCTTTTTATTTAGCTAATATATAAATGTGGGTAGCAGCTTTTCTTGTATTAAGAAGATTTAATCTGATGGTCTCTGCATGATCCATGCTGGAATTGATGATACCTACCTTAATTTGAAACATGATTTGATTATTGCTTTTATTCTTTTATTTTGTTGATACCTTAGTCAGCTCCCCCATCCTGCTTTCTGATTAAAAAAAAACAAATCTGGCCTCGTCTGCCTGCATTCATGCTTGGCAGGTAGGTATACATATGAAGAGCACAGCAAGCAGGCTGACACGTCATCGCCAAACCTATGACTGTTCAGTATCACATAGGCACTTCATGCCGGCAGACGTTCTGTTGCCATAACTAGTTATGTAATTGGCTGCAGATTGTGGTAGGCGGGGCTTATTGTGCGATCCAGATGACTTTCCCTTGAATGGATCGGTTTTGGCTCCGGTCTTGCTTAAAAGCAGGGTGGGGGGAAGCTGCACCAGGCCTGGCTGAGCAAGTGCCAGGGAAACATTCGGTGGGATCAAACGTGGGTGTTTGTGTCCTTGTGCCGGTTGGGTTGCTTCGTGCACAGCACCCCGTTGGATGGCTTTGGGATGGAGTGTGTTTGGCATTCCGAAGTCGACTACCGGGACGGGTTGTACTAATATTTACTTTATGTGGGAAATTTATGTCGAAGTGTCATGTTGTAAAAAGCAGTGTTGAGAGCTGAATTCAGATGTGTGTTCACATTATGTTACAGTATTAGGTGCCGAATGCTATACTTTCAAAATAATGTGGTCAGTTGAATCATTCGTTTTTAAGGTGAATTAAATCCTGAAGACTTAAGTAATATTAGATTGACTATTTGAATTGTCGTATTTACATTGAGGGGCTCAAGTGAATCAAGCTGATTGACTTTTTTTTCTGCTATATGCATAAATACTGATTGGCAGTTTGATTTAAAAAAAAATCATTTATCAGTTATGCATTTTAAAAAGCCCAGTGTTGCTACTGGGAGGGGGGACCTGGTTCCTAAACAATGTTATTGGCTAAAGACTGCTAACAAAGCAAAGTGTGGATCTAACCCAAGCCTACTCCAGCTTTGGTTGCTGCACCACTCAGGTGGCTCTTCTCCACCATGTTTATAAATGTGTTTGACATTGAGGTCAGTTCTCGGTCACAACCCAGACGAGTCTGATAAATCCTGTGGTAGCTGAAATGATTACCGATAAACACAGGGATCCCCCAGAACCCAGATGGTTTAAGCCTGGCCCCACCCCTTTAAAACTGCGGGATGTTGTGTAATTAATGCAGAAAAGTTTTCATTTCTTATCACATAAGAAATATTCATTTACATTTGCTTGGTCACTTTCCTTTCCTTCCTTAGTTTATCTTTCATTCTTTTTTTGTATTAAGTTTTGCCGCAATGTAATTGGCAGTGATTTTTTTTTTTTTAAACTAAAACCATAAAATTTCATTTACAGCAGGAGGTTTAATAAACCGTATGGAGTCTAATGCATCCAAACCCTTCAGTGGAACCTCAACCAAAGAGATCCATAAATTATTTCATTTATTATTTGAAATATCAGTAATGAGAACATTATGGGGAAATAATTACGATGATAAGATATGAAGTATTCATAGAAACCTGACATTCATTTTTTATTCATTTTATTCTAATCATCATGATGACAGAAGCTTTGCTGAGTGGATGCTGTAGGCCTTGGATGCTCTTCCTGACCAGGATCCTAACATTTTATTTACAGTTTACAAAAAACTCTTATTTAAAATGTCTTGGTTCTTAAGCCGCTAATTAGTAACGTTGAAGTGCTGCCTGGTCTTTATTTGCAATGCTCCAGCACCCAAGTTTGGATGTCAGAGTTGTGTGAGACGTTCCTGGTGAGCAAGACTGACTTTGCTGTCGGCTACATTTTAGGCATCGAGTCAGATCGTGTTTCGGGGCTTTGGGGTTTTGGCAGCGTAGTTGCAGATGCTTTTATTCCGTAGTAGGTGGTTATTCCCATCTCCTAAGTATAACGCCTCAGTAGGCTAAGTCTCTGTGCCTGTGATCGGAAGGTTGTCGGTTTGAGGCCCAGCCTGGGCAGATCAGTAAAATGTCTGTGGGCCCTTGAGCAAGGCCCTTAAGCACCCCCCATAATACTGTTCTGGTATACTACGGTTTGGTATATGTCAGTGCGATATGCACTGAAGCGGCGGTGAATAAAGGAACAGCTCAGCAGCCACATCATCTTTTAAAAGAGGAGATATTGTGGATAAACAAGGTGAAAAGACGTCGGAGGTGTGGTGGTACTTTCTGCAGTCCAACATGTTTATGAAACTTAAGGATACGCCGTATTTATACTGATTACTAACTTTTGGGCATCATAAAATGCCTCATTAATATTTTAGCCGTACTACTAATCTGCTCATCAAATAATGGGTGTAAATAAACGTCCGTATAGCACCGAAAAGCTGGCATCCAGCCAGATGTTTCGCCCGTCATCTGAAGCCTTGGTGATTATTGTGCACGCCTGATGTAATATCGATATGATACTGCCCAGTCTTAACTAATTGGTATTATTTGGTATAAGTTCTGCTGCAAAAGCTTACTGTGTGACTTGTTGTAGTTTACAAAGGGACATGCACGTAACGGAAAGATTATTTAGCAAAACATTGGTTGCTGTGTTATTTTGGGGAATCATTTGCCTCCCTGTACCTCTGCCCAGGTGGTAATTAAACACAGGCCATCTGTCTTGTTAGTGTGAACCAGACCGGCAACACGAGTAGGGAGCATGCTCACAGGCCCAGGTCAATCTCTTGTATAAAGGAGACGCTTCAGGTGAAGTGAGTCTCGACTGGGGTCTCTGGTTTCGGCAGCGATGTGGGACAGTCTGGCCCTGCAGAGTAGGGATCTGTTTCCATGTACAGGAGGTTGATGGTTTAAATCCCTTGGCTGGCAGAGTGATTATATCACTGCTAGGGTTCTTCAGCAAAGCCTTTAAGCCCAAAAACTGGGAAAATGGCTGATTCTGTACTGTGACCCGAAGCTTAATTCTCACCTGTGTCTTTGTTGCATGGAGAGAAATAAGTGATGTGTAAAAACGACAGCACAAAATGCTGAGCACGAATAAGTGATGTGCAAAATGACATCACAAATGGTGATCATGAGTAAGTGATGTGCAAAATGACAGTACAAAATGTTGATCACGAATAAGTGATGTGCAAAAACTACAGTACAAACAGCTGATTCTGATTAGATTTAAAGGCTACTTCTCTGTCTCAAGCTTCCTTTCTCCTTCGCAGGTGATTGCGAAAGACAGAGAGCCGCTGCTCACTAAAGCCAACTGGGGGAAAATGGTCCAAAAGGTCTCCAAGTTCGGCATCCGAACTGGTACTTTCAACTGCTCCAGTGACCCCAGGTGAGACCTGTTTCTGATAAACACACTGAATGCAAATTTCACCACTTTTGTCTCCATACAGGAAATGATAATTAGAGAAAGTAAACAGCAGGTGCTCTCATACATGTTTATTCAAGGTTCACTTTTTATTGCTGAGATAATTCTCAAATGTCTCAAAGAATTAGAATTTTAAGCCAAAAAGATCAGTGTTAGCTTTGCAGATGAAAAGTTTAATAATTTAAAGAGAATTAGTATTGATTTATGCCGGTGCCCGAAATGACAAGAGGGGGCCTCGTCGGGAGCGAACTGACAGAGGAGTTAGAAAGTTCTTGAACTGTCCATTTGAAGGTGTTTTTTATGTTTAAGGCTACAGGTTTTCCACCAAAATAATCCTCTAGTTTTTTTTTCTAAGCCTGCTTTTAATCTCCAAAAAATAGAGGGTATGCTCATTAGGTAACACTTTACTTGAAGCAGTCTACATAAGGGTGACATGTAACCGTCATAAGAATGACATGACACATGTCATGCACATTAATGACACATTATTGATGGTTATGACTGTTGTCATAATGTGTCATTAATGTGCATGACATGTGTCATGTCATTCTTATGACAGTTACATGTCACCCTTATGTAGACTGCTTCAAGTAAAGTGTTACCGCTCATTGTTTGTGGTTAACAGAA
Source organism: Paramormyrops kingsleyae (assembly GCF_048594095.1). NCBI lineage: Eukaryota > Metazoa > Chordata > Actinopteri > Osteoglossiformes > Mormyridae > Paramormyrops > Paramormyrops kingsleyae. The sequence goes on along the minus strand of NC_132808.1, from coordinate 7,097,578 downwards.
GTGAGCCTATTTTTTTTTTTATTTAGCTAGCTGGTTACTTTTGCCTCCACGGTGCAGTGGTCCTGCTAAGTGTATAGCTGTTCTGCTGTGGTTTGAGTACGTGTCACCGTCCTGCTTCTGGCAGCACGCTTGGGACAGGGAGTGACCTCGTGCTGCGGAGTGCAGGCAGTGTGTTCCTCAGGGGTCACACCTGGGTTCAAGTGACGTCGGTCTGCTTGTTGTTCCCCCGCAGGGCGGGATACTGAAGCTACAGCGGTCAGCTGGAGGGAATGAGTTTGCGCTATTTATAGAATTATCAGAAGTGGGTATGACGCCATTTATAGAAATGATGCGGAGGCCGTAAATGGCGGGATTAGCAGATGGGCTGTGTGACAGTAGGCCATGAATGTCGGAAGTGGTCTGAAAAAACCCAGGCTGACAAACCCTCTGTTTTCATAAATCCTATAGCTGGAAGGAGAAGCTTGTGAAGCGAATCCAGGAGGTGCTTCATCGTGATCTAAAGCGCGATTCAAAAACATCAGCATAAAATAGAGTTTGAAGAAAATGCATACAAATTCAGTGACTGGTACCCCAGTCAGCCTTAATGAATTGCTGATGTTTATCTGCAGGGTTTTCTTTTATGTTCTTGTTTTACTTACAAGATCTATTACTGTAACATTTGCTTGCTTGGGTGTTGGACTATTGGGCTTGGTGTGCAGTCTGCGAGCATCATCATTTGAAAGCTAAGCCGTCACCGGTATGCTTGATGAAGTGTCTCTTCTTTCCCAGGTATTGTCGTAAGCGGGGCTGGCTGAAATCCACTCTCATCATGTCTGTGCCGCAAACGAGCACGTCAAAGGGGAAGGTGATGCTGAAGCAGTACAACGGCAGCCGCATCGAAACTGAGCACATTTTCAAGTGGATGACGGCACTCGTGGCGTCCCGGATCAAAACCATCCGTGTACCCCAGCAGCTTCTGCAGGAATGGAACCGGAGCGACCAGCACCCAGTAAAGATGTTCCTGTTCGCCAAGCTGGTGCAGCCTCCCGCCTTCTTCTCAGCACTCAGCGTTAAGTTCACGGGTCGCATTGAGTTCATCTTTGTGGACGTGCAGGACTGGGACAGCAACCAGTGCATGGAAGATATCGGGGTGCGTCAGGTTCCTTCATATATCCTCAAGACCCCGGAAGGCACTTACAGGTATGGGAATAGTACGGGAGAGTACATCTCCCTCCATGCCATGGACACGTTCTTGCGCTCTGTTCAGCCGGAGGTCAATGACCTATTTGTGCTGAGCCTGGTTATGATCAACCTCATGGCCTGGATGGACCTGTTTATAACGCAAGGTGCCACCATCAAACGTTTTGTCGTCCTCATAAGCACCCTGGGAACCTACAACTCTCTGTTGATCATTTCCTGGTTGCCCATCCTGGGGTTCCTCCAGCTCCCATATCTGGACAGCTTCTACCAATACAGCCTGAAGCTCCTGCGATATGCAGACACCACCACCATCGCCTCTTGGGTGAGGGCAGACTGGACCTTCTACTCATCCCATCCTGCACTGTTCCTGAGCACCTACCTGGGGCACGGGCTCCTCGTTGATTACTTTGAGAAGAAGAAGCGTCGCAGCAGCAACAATGACGATGAGCTCAATGCCAACAATCTGGAGTGGTTGTCCAGTTTGTGGGACTGGTACACCAGCTACCTTATCCATCCCATTGCCTCCTTCCACAACTTCCCCAACGAGTCAGACTGGGACGATGACCCGGACCTGCTCCTGCAGAGATTGGCCTTCCCTGACCTCTGGCTTCGCCCACTTGTCCCCACTGACTACATCAAGAACCTCCCCACATGGAAGTTAGGGTCTGCAGGCAGGTTCAGTGGGAGACAGAGTTCGAAGGCGACTGGCGAAGAAGACCGAGGTGGCACCGCAAGTGGGGAGCTGCAGAACAAACCAGGGAACACACAGGAGGATCTGACAGATGGCGATCACCTCGGTACGGGAACCGGAGACGCATCTGGGAGTGCATGCGAGGGCCCCGGCTGCTGCAGCTTCAGGAGGGGAGGCAGGAGCCACTCGGTCTGCTCTGAAGCACCGGTTAGGGAGTCTGACTGGTCCTCCTGGCCCCCGGACATGATGCAGTGCACAGAGTGCGTCGTGTGCCTGGAGAACTTCGAGGACGGCTGCCTCCTCATGGGACTGCCCTGCAGCCACGTGTTCCACCAGCAGTGCATTGTAGTCTGGCTGGCGGGTGGCCGTCATTGTTGCCCTGTTTGCCGGTGGCCCTCCTTCAAGAAAAAGGCGGACAGGGAAGAGCATGCAGTGCATGGGAGGGGACAGTACTAGCAGAGGGCGGAGCACATCGCTGGGGTGCGGGTTTGTGTGTGTGTGCGTGCGGGTGGGTGTGTGTGCGCGTGCGTGCGGGTGTGTGTGTGTGTGTGTGTGTGTGTGTGTGTGTGTGTGTGTGTGTGTGTGTGTGTGTGTGTGTGTGTGTGTGTGTGTGTGTGTGTGTTGGCTGGGTAACAGGTCCCCGTGCCTATCCTGTCTCTGATCTCAGTGTGTCAGTGTTAGTCCTTAGAACTTTAAGGGTTTATTTCCTTTTTGGGGCAGATCAGTTTAGAAAGCAGGTCTTTGGTGTGACACCATCATTGATTTCAGTCGCCTTATTCATTTAAAAACAAAAATGACACCTTTCGGAGTGTCGGAAAAACACGTAAATTTACACTAATGGGAACCAAATTTGTTCATTCATTCCTTCTTTGTGTTGAAAATTGCAAAATCGAGGCACAAAATGGAAAATACCAGTAAAATAAATCCTTAACCCTTAAGTACCTCTGAAAGCCTAAGGAAAATTATTTACGTAAAATTTTGAAAAGGCAGTAAAACAGTAGTGTATGGTACCTCCACATCTGGCCTAGTCTGTAGATCTGCTCATTGGAGCAGGCTGTCCTCCATAAACCTACACAGCCTGCAGTCTGTCATTCAGGCTGCAGACTGAAGCATCAATTAGTGTTCAACATAAATGTTTAATGTCATCTCTTGGCCTCCAAAGCAGGGCTGGACTCTTTAAGCTGAGCACTTTGAACATGCCACCCATTCCAGAAAAAGGCAGCTGACCCTGTAAATGGTAGCAGTTGGGCAACAGGTCTGTCTAAGGGCAAGGATGTAGAGAGCAGATCTGCCCCCGTATGTGACACTGGGAACCCTCTCGAACCACCTGACCTGGTGAAAGGAACCAAATCAACACACTACTTTGTGTCTGATCTTATTTATTTTTAAAAGTTTTTTTAAACCTAACTTGTGGTAAGGTGATCCAGACTCTGAGAAATGCTAACACTTAAATGCATTGGGTGACTCTTCCCAAAATAATAATATTCGTTTCTTTTTTCTGCCTGTTTTTGTGTCTCTAATGTATCCTGTTGCATCTCTAGGGGAGTTAAACGTAAGCTGCAAGTCAGGTAGAAGAGGACCAGTTCATTCATCATGTAGATAAAACGGGAAATGGAACCCAAACAAAATGGTTTTGTCAAACTCATTTCTGGCGAAGGGTGTCATTGTGCTGAACTGGTTAAGGACTAGCTGAACTTTATACCCCTCAGTGAAGTGGTTATACTGAACTGCTTTGAGTAAAAATATCAAGCAGTGCAGAAAAGTAAAAGACCTTAGGATCTGCAAGGTAACTTAATAATAAGGTCTCATCCCACTGCTAATTGAAGCCTGTGAACATGTGATTGTATTATGTTCTGCAATACCTATTCCTATTTATAACCGGATCAAAACATGAAGACATATTTATATTGTGGAAATTTGTTAGTGTTTACTAAATTTACCCAATAAAATAGAAAGTGGGTTTTTTTTTTTTTTGAAGGAGACCTGCCAATTGGGAGCCAAATTAGAGAGTTATATATATATCTATGTGTATATACAATAAAACTTGATGCTGACCACTCAATAAAAAATGTAATTCTAAAATGTTTTGTGTGGATGTCTTATTAATTGTCATCTTTGATAACTAGCTAAAACGCTTAAAAACTAAACGTTTATATATGTTGTGGTGCTGTTTTTAAGGGGAACTTTTTTCTCCATTTTTTTATGGAGAGCTGAAAAACAGAAAACCGTTCTTGCATGCCAGGTCTTTTCTTAGGGATTTTAAGGTGGTGAATCAAATAAGCCAGGCCCCAGGCAATTTGGGGAGGGCACAAAATAAATATCCCAAGTGGCAGGGGTGTCCCCAATGACAAGATTTTAGAAACTGGTTGGGGGGGGGTATTACGTATGGTCTGTACGAATGTGACTTGCCAGCCAATTTCACTGTCTTGGCCAGAGGATACCCTGCTGTCGCAATATTGGAGCAGGAGAACGGTGTAACCAAAAAGAAACATCTTAAATGGCAACAATAGGAAGAAGAAATGGTCAACGGTTCAATTATTTAAATTGTCATTGCAAACACAAACATGTTGCAAAACCAACAAAAAGAGTTTATAGTTTGTGTATTGAGTATAGAAATTAAATTCTAGTAACAATCTGTGGTCATACTATTCTCCAATCGGGGTATCAAAATTAACACAGTAATAGAGGTAAAGTGAACAAAGAAATAATAATGTGATATGACTTCAAAACATCTGTTTTATATATATTGTAGCACTGGGGATACCCATCAGGCAGAACGGAATGCTGGACCATTGCCAGCCTCGTAAATAATGTAAATAGTCCTATGTAGTTAGTGTTTATTGTGCTGTGATTGTGTTGTACGGTAGTGTCATGTACTGCATTTAATGTTAAATGTGTGTGTGTGTGTGTGAGAGCGGGTTTACCTATCCTTATGGGGACATAATGTCCCCATAATGTGATAAATATCCGTTTTTTTCCCCTTATGGGGACCGGTTTCCTGGTCCCCATAAGGAAAAACTCTATTTTATAAAAATCAGTGACTGCTATGAAAAAACTAAAAATGCAAAAAAAACTCTTGTATTTTGTTTGGTTACTTATGGTTATGGTTAGGGTAGGGTGGGGGTTAAGGTTGTCATAGTTAGCGTTAGCATTTTTCCCATTGAAATGAATGAGCGGTCCCCATAAGGATATGTTTACCCTACGTGTTTGTGTGTGTGTGTGTGTGTGTGTGTGTGTGTGTGTTGTTGGCTCGGTCAGCAGGATACAGTTCTAGTGATTGAAAATTCGGTTTTATTTATAGATTCGATTGAGGGGAATACATGCTGCTGCACTTTGTCCTAATACTTTTAGTGAAACTGCATGTTTATTAAAATCTTATTTTTATTAAAATATTCATCAACTCGAGTCTTGTTATTGTATAACAATCCCTTCAGGTCTAATTAAAATGAAAAACAATCACGTAAAGCAGGCTTTAGTGTTGAAAATATTAACAAACAGTCAGCTTCCAAAAGCCTGGTAAAATCTCGAGTACCTTAAGAAATTTGCAAACATAATGTCTAAAATTCTTTTACTAAAGGATAAAATCAACACCAAAGCCACAACATACGTACAACATACGCTTATCGGGGTAACTTGTTGGATTTAAGGTACCGCAGTTTAAATGGACTTCATATTCATTCACTTACATTTTTCCCAGACTACCTTAAATCCAACAAGTTTCCCCGATAAGCCAGTAACCCCGCTTCGTAGTACAGGCCACTGAACAGCATTTACAAATCAAGGTATTTTAACCCTTGGCTCTTTCACTTAGAGTCTACAATTCCTTCCCCACAAAATCACAAGGAATATTGACAGACAAGTGACTTTATCATGTCTGATGGCTGAACTCATGTTTTGAATGGTGAAATGTGGTTAATCACTCTGCTTTGCAGACAAGCACGCTGTATTTACCCCCGGTAGGGTCTTCCAAGGAAAACTGCGCCTAGGTTAGTGGCCAAACTAAGTGCGATTCCAAAAAACCCCATGAAAAATAATGTAGTACCTGCCAAAAGTACCAAAAAGTCACCATTTCAATTTAAATCAGCAAAGGCAATGACTAGATCACGATTACAGCTCAACAACATTATACAGCAGTAAAGTGAAGTCAACTGAGTACCTGAATCCACTCAATGGCCAGGTTATCCCTGCATCCATCATGAATGGAGTTTTTCTTCCCTAATGGCACAGGCAAGAATGCCAAGGTTCATCAGGCTCTAATTGTGAAAGAGTGATTCAGGAGCATGAGGAGTCATTTTCACACATGACATGGCCACCACAGAGTCTTGACCGTAAACCCATTGAAAGTCTTTGGAATATGCTGAAGAAGACTTTACGGAGTGGGTCAACTACCGTCATCAGTACAAGATCTCGGTGAGAAATGAATGCAAATCTGGAGGAATATAAACGGACCGATTGTGGGCTACTAAAATTGGCTCTTGGCACATAGACTGTAACCTCTCTGGTGGGAAAGGAGCCTGAGCTGGTGCAGGAAGTAAAGAGATACTGGCTAGATATAGTTCTGCTCATCTCAACTCACTACTTGGGCTCTCCTGGAGAGAGGCTGGAGTCTTGCCCTTAGTGAGAGGCACCCGGCAGGTGTGGGTCTACTTATAGCCCCCTGCTTCAGTGCCAGCACGTTGGAGTTCACCCTGGTGAATGAGACGGTCACCTCCCTTCAACTTCAAGTCAGGGGACAGACTCTGACTGTTGTCTGTGCACATGTGTCAAGCACCAGTTCAAAGTATTCAGCATTGTTGGACGCCTGGGAAGGGGTGTTGGAGAGCGCTCCTTCTGGGAACTCCATGGTTCTGCTGGGGGACTTTAATGCTCACGTAGGTAATAACAGTGAAAGCTGGAAGGGTGTTATTGATTGGAATGGGCCTGTTCGATTGGAATCTGTGTGTGTGCGTATGATCTTTGAGATCGAGATCACTAATACAAGCGGCAGAAATGAGTTTCCCCTGCAGGATGTCTGGGCTCAGCCTTAGAGATAGGGTGAGGAGCTCGGACATTCGAGAGGGACTCAAAATAGAGCCACAGCTCCTCTGCATTGACAGGGGCCAGTTGAGGTGTTTTGGGCATATCCAACAAAGAGGTGAACACCATCTGAGCTGGAATGCTGGTTCAGTCCCTTGGAAGATTGATATAGTGTGTGGGTGCGACTTCTGAGCCGTAACACTGTGGGTGCAGCCTTCAATCTGAAACTCTGGCATGGAGAACTGACTCATTGATGGACTTTGGCTTTGACCTTGACCACAGTTTTGATTTTAGCTAGGAAACCCATTGGTTCTTTTTCTATAATGTTAGCAGGCTGTTGGGTAGCTAGTTGACCTTGGACCTCCAGAGGATTTTTTTGTCCCTACTTGGGGTTCATGGTTCCTCTCCTTTCTTTCTTTTTCTTTCCTTCTTTCTTTCTTTCTTTCTTTCTTTCTTTCGCTGAAAATTCTGCATTTGTCACAGGGTGTTCTACTTCTGCAACATGCAGTGAACAGTGAAATATGTGTTCTGGCAGATTCACAGACTGTACAGATATCGAATACATTATAGTACATATAATTTATCTAAGAATACCAGACTGTAATAAACTATATACTAAATCTGAAAATTCCAAAAAAAAGTAAGACAAAAACAATAACATACAGCACAATGTGAGTGCTGTAGATGTGCAAAGCAGTGTGCAAAGTGCCAGAGAGGAGAGCGACAGAGAACCAACGTGAAAGTGTGCAGTAGCAGTAGCAGTATTAGTAATAATAATAATCAATGAGATTGTTCTCAGATGTGAATTATGAGATTATGAATAGTTCTCCAAGTCTGGTGTCACAGACCAGCCCAGAGGAACCCCAGTGATGTCACATAGACACTTTGTGTAACAACTCCCACGCCTCCCAGGGAATCCCAGTTTGTTAGAACCTCCCGATTAGGGAAACACCATCCTGTCTGCGTCCTAACTGGGGCCATGCCCCTTCCCAGCTGTGACCAAGAATTGCTCTTTCACTTTTCTACTTCTGTGAGTCTGGCACACCTGCCAGATGTGAGATATTCTTAGCTTTCCTAGAGTTTGGGCATTTCCTTGATGAATTCTTTGCTGTCTTTCTGCCCGCTCATTTTTATCCTGTTTCTGTCCTGAGACTACGAGACCTGCTTAGCGCGTCCCCTGCCTACACGCATCGCCCGACCTTCTCCCGTCCTCCAACATCGCCTTCGCCTCCTGAATTTGGATTACTCTGGATTTGACCGGGACTGTTGTCTCTATGTATCTGTACTCCTAATAAACTGGCTTTGGAAACCTGATTCTGCACAAGTGTGCTTCCTGCCATGCATTCCCCTCACAGAAGAACTCGCCATCAAGGATGGACCCAGCAGATCAGGTTAGTGTCCAGCAGCTGGCAGAAGCTATGGAGAGCAGGATACTTTGCTGCAACGACACCAGACTGTGTGGCAGCAACCTCGTACCTGGAGGGAACTACAATGTTTTCTTGAGTTTGCAAATTGCTATTGACAGTTTTTCTGAGGGTATAGTTCAGTCGCAGCTCCCCTTATGGCATTCACCTCCACCAAGATCTGTTTTCAATAGACCGAGGCAGCTCAAGCAGCTTCTTCCAGCCTACGGGTGCTTTTACATCTGCTCCCATCCTGCAGTGGCTCGAGACAGTTCATTTTGGAGGTTGATGCCTCTGGACTGTCTTGTCCCAATGCTCCTTGCTTGACAATAAGTTATACCCCTGTGCCTTTGTCTCACAGACACTAATCCCCGTGGAAAAGAGTTATGATATAGAAAATTGATCCTGACTGACCACAAGAACCTGGAATACTGGGCTCAGTGCTTCCCAGGCAAGATGGTCTCTCTTTTTACCTGTTTTAATGATCAAAGCCCCTACAGGCCTGGGCCTGAGAACTGTAAACCTGATGACCTATCACACCAGTTCGTGGAAGATGGAGGTAAGCAGGACTCCAGCCCCATCTTGCAGGTTGCTTGTTTCATTGGAGTGGTCTTATGGGGAATAGATAACGCTGTCAAGGGCGGTCCAACATTTTGTTAACCACCAGTCAGCTTTTCGCTCCTGATTTTTTGCACCCACAGACCTTCCAGTGGGCCCACTCATCTCTTGGCCTGCTAGCCTGGTGTCCATCACTTCTGGCACTTGCTTAGGCTACAGTTTAGGTGGCTCACCATGCTTTGAAATAGCCATAGTTTTGTAGCCTTGTGCACCACCTGTGCTCAGAACAAGACCCTGTCTCAATCCCCAGTAGGTGTTTTACAACCCTTTCCATTCCTCATTGTCCCTGGTCCCATGTGGCCTTCCTCCTTCCTGTGGGTTCATTGATGTTCTTTCAATAGTGGACTGCTTTTCGAAGGCTGCTCATTTTGTTTTAAACTGCCCTCCACAATGGAGACTGTGCAGCTGCTCCTTGAACACATATTTAAGCTCCATGGTCTACTTATTGATGTTGTCTCGGACAGGGGTCCATTTCCCATTTTTGCCAAGAATCCTGCATTTTGATTGGCGCCACAGCCAGTCTTTCATAAGATTTCTACCCCTAGTCCTATGGACAAACTGAAAAGGTGACATCAGCCATTACCACACATTGCACATGATGCGCTTCTGCACATTATTTAACTGTACAGTTATTGCACAACTGCATACACTCTTGTACATACATATATTCGTCAAATGTTTTATGTGTTATATATTTATACTTATATTTTGATTGTTAATTCATGTCGCACTATGACTGCTTCAAGAGGCTTTGCATACAAGCATCTCGCTCTCATGTATAGTACCTGTGTACTGCTGACAAATGACATGACGATAAAAGGTGATTTGATTTGAAAGGTCAGCCAGGATCTGGAGAGGATGTTACATTGCCTGGCCTTTCACTCACCTAGTACCTGAAGTACCTACCTCCCCTGGGCAGAATACTCTCACAATTCACTGCCTGTGTTGTCCACGTGTCTATCTCCTTTGCAGTGTTGCTTCGGCTGTCAGCCTCTATTGTTCCTGCCCCCGGAGGAGAAGGTTATTGTTCCATCGGTTCACCAGTTCCTATGCCACTACCAGCAAATGTGGAGGTTGGCCAGAGCATCCCTGTTGTATACTAACCGCCACTTGCAGGAGGGTCAGAAGGTCTAGTTGAGTACTAAGGACCACCCTCTGTGCTTCCTGTCACATACGTTGATGTCCTGTTTCGTGGAGCTTTTCTCCATTACCAAAATTATTAGCCCCACTGCAGTATATCTTCAGCTACTGATGACCATGCAGCAAATCCATCCAATATTCCATGTGTCTCTCCTTCTCTCCTCAAGTCCCATGCGGTCAGTCTCCTGTCCTCCCCTGCGCTGCCTCCTCTTTCGCCAAGGCTAATTGATGGAGTTGAGGCAAATATGGTCCATCCTTTATTGGATGTCCATTGCAGGGGTTGTGGGCTGGTTTTTGGAGGATTGGGAGGGGTACAGCCCGGAAGAATGGTCCTGGGTGCCAGTGAAACACGTCCTGGACCCCTCTGTCATTGCTGATTTTCGCCGTGACCATCCCAGGGTTCTGTAGGGGGGGCTACTGTCATGGACCAGCCCAGGGGAACCCCAGTGACATCATGTGGACACTCGGCATAACTATGACCATGCCTTCTACGGAATCCCGGTATGCAAGAATCGCCCGATCAGGGAAGCCCCATCCTGTCTGTGTCTTGACTCACTAGTAGATCTTGTTTGGGGCCCTTTCCAGGTGGGACCAAAAATCGCTAATTGACTTTTTCTTACTTCTGCTGACACAAGATCTTCTTGGTTTTCCTCGAGTTTGTGTGTTTCCCTGGTGAATTCTGTCCTGTCTGTCTGTCTGATTTTCCTGATCCTCTTTCTGCCCTCAGACTATGTGACCCCCCTAGCCCGCTCACTGCTCACACATATCACCAGATCTTCACCTCCTGATTTGGATTCTGTTTTGGATTCTGATTTGGATCCTGATTTGGATTCAGTTCTGGATTACTCTGGCATTGACCTGCACTGTTGACTGAGTTTGTGTTGCTCCTAATAAACCCGCTTTGGAAACTTGATTCCGCAAAAGTGTCCTTCCTACCATAAATTCCCCTCACAGCCTGGTCCATTAAGGTCTTTGGGTGTATTTTGTTCAATCTCAGCTCCTAAATATGGCATCAAAGTAATAAGGACTTGAGTTTTCTAAAACCTGCAGCGGAATGGGTACTGCATTGTTCTCATTTGAATCAATTGTGCTGCACTGAAATACAGCTGGCAAGCACAGCTGTCAAGTCTCCTGTTTTGGCCGGGAAACTACCGTATTTTACCCCTCTTTTCCGCCTTCCTCTCGTATTAGTATTTTCCCGTAAATCTCCCGTATTATAATATCATTAAAAAAAAATTCCTCTGCCTCTCCAAACTGAACTGTCAGTAGCCTCGCGAGAACTGCCACCTGCAGTAGTCTGCAGGTCATTTACAACATTAACCAGGTCATAAATGCGGAGGTTAAAATGGCAATGCTGTGTGCTAAAAACAACGTTACTTTCACCTTCTGTGACGACTTCAACAAGGATACAAAGTCTGCAACAAATCTGTATAAGTCATTAGTGAATGCCAGAGAGCCACATGAGTGAACATGAGAAATTACAAGAAAATGTGTAATGAAAATAAAATGTAAATGACAAGTGGTTATTGTAGATTTCTTGTACACCTGTCTTAAAATGTAAGGGATACTGGAGCTTGGTTGGGGTGGTGGGATGGCTCGCGGTGGGTGCCGGAAAATTTCCCTTATTTTCAAATCCAAAACTTGATAGGTATGCTGGCAAGGTTTCAGATGAATTTCAGTTATGGACTCAAGGTTTTCTTTTTCTTTATGGCTAAATTAAATTACATGTGCAGAAACTACAGTCCTACGACGTGAGTGCTGGAACACCAATTAAAAATAATTTAGATAACCACATTTTAAATTTATTAAATACATCAAATCTATTTTACGATTTAATTAAATCAGAAATAACAGAATTGTCTCTTTTTAGTTTTGTTTATTTCGCCATTTTTGTTTATTTATTTTTTGTGTTCTTTATCCGAAATATTATGTATGTGCCCCTACAAAGGATTATCATATATGTGTGTTTTATGAACCATACATCCGACACGATTTTTGTCCGGCCTCACTAGTGGCCACCAGCGGCAACACTGAGAGCCCGACGCCTGCGCTGAAGCGCCTGTCAAATGGCAGGAGAGAGATCCGCTCGCGCGGCCGTTCGTACATAAATGCATAGGAAACTCCTCTTTGCTCAACATACGCACACTGCCATCTAATCGCGATGGTCTCATGGATTATCTCTAGACTTGTTGTGTAAGTAACATGCTCATCTTTTTCCCCATCACTTGCATTAAAAGCTAAGAGGCAGTTGAAGTGCAGGCGCGGCTTTGGCGTTAATGGATTAGGGCTGACTTGCTTTGACACATGCAGATGTTCATATGTCAGATGCCTGCTACAGGGTAAAGCAGGGTTTTCGACGTTGCGTATTAAAGCAAACGAGCAAGCTTTCTGCATATTTCATCTCTGCATAATACCGAGGGATAAATAGCCTAATTATAATTTCCGTCGGCTTGACTGTTATACTGGGGATTTTGAGATGTATTGTGGTTTATACTGATCAATTTCCCTATGATGCCCGGAGAAGCTGGGTTGTAGGCTTTCTGTCGCCCTTGTTTCCAATTGGGAGCCTTTTGTTTGGTTTCCGAGATTTGTTGCTGTGTCTTTGTCGTGATTTCTGGCAACATCCAAGCTTCTTCAGAAACAAATATCTGCATGCGGTGTAACGCATAAACGAATGTATATAAAACGAATGCGTGTATTATTAGCTTTGAATAATAAATAAATCGTAACATGATTCCTAATAATGACGATATAGGCGCTGTCCTTGCAGACACGAAGAGCTGACGTACTGTCTCTTTCATGCTCGCCGCCTACCGCCAGGACTCTCGATTTATTGTGCTTATAATATGAAATGCATATAAGGAGTCCTATTGACATTGTCAGCGTATGGGTTTTATAACGCACTCATTTTGTTTGTTATGTACAAGAAGACCTTACATGCCAAAACAATACCATAATTGCCGTTTAGATAGTAATATGTGTTTTTCTGAATTTATAAAGCTTTAGCTTAACGAAGCGATCACTGAAAAGAAGGTTCTAAATGTTTATCTTCTGTTCTGAGAACAATTGCGAAACCGTATCATCTCTCCTGTATTTATGTGAGATATCAGTTAATCTAGTTTTTCTACCAGAATGGAAACCTTAAAATATCATTTATGACATTGTAGACGATTCTTCTTTTTGAACTATATCACCAAAGTGGGTTTTCTCATTAAGCTATCCAGTATGAATAAGATGCTATATTCCATTAAGGGGATTATAGCGATACCCCAATGTTGATGTCTTACTGGCATCTTAGCATTGAGGATTGTTGTTCCCATTAAGGCCTATATCGAGGGCATACAGTAGCTGTCATGAAGTATCAGACAGGCCGCTTTCTCTGGAGCCATATGGCTCTTCGATCAAGAGTCGGAATACCGTGCCGTTTATAGAACAAGGGCCCAAAGGTAAAACCGGAAAGACGTCTCCTGCATCTAAATCTCCATTCAAGTGCTTGAAAAATAAATAAATAACATAGGAATAAAAGAATCTGATGAGTCATGCATAGTTAACCAATTGAGAATGATTTTGAAGATATTCCTGTTTCATGCGCATGCAGTTTAAGTATATAATGTAAATATATGCTTCTTAAGTACATTGAAAATAACTGAAGATTGTGATGTTAAACCGTTTACTAACAAGCAGGATATCGTTTAATCATTAGTAATAAGAAATATTTATTTCCACACTCCTGGTCATGATACAAGTCACTGAAATACTTGTATTACCTCAAACATATTTGCATAGTGCATACAGAGCTTCTCATCCTATTGTGTTGATTATGGAGGACATGGGGGACTGTTTCTTAACAGCATTACTCAGTTCTCATCTCTCCGTCAAGATGTCTGACATCTTAGATTAAGCTTAACAGCACATCTGATATTTTATTAATTTGTGATTAATGCATTTTATTAAAATGTACACAAAATGATTCATTTTAGCCTTATTTATTTATTTGATGCAGTTGTAGAATGAATAAATATTACTTCTAAACATTATTTGTTGTTAAAATATGGTTAGTTATTGCATGTTATTACGCTAGTATTTTTTTGTATATGACAATAAACATTGAAATAAATATTCAGGGAACAATGTAACCTGTACCCATATTCTACAGAGTGACACTTCTGGGTAAGAACCTTAAACATGGAGTCATTTATGCCAGTTTACAGTTTACTCCGGAGGCAGCTGTGATCTGTTTCTCTCCTTATTTTTTCACACATACATGCTTTGACCAGATAAAACAAAGGACCAATCAGAGGTGTCCCAAGGCCTTATATGTACAGAGCAGCCCTCAGCCAGCTGGGAATGAGCCAGTTGCATTGTCTCTTTCTATGCTGCTGCATTCCAGCTAACATGGCTGCCATCCATATTCATTTCTTTTTAAAACTGCAACATTCTTTCATGAAACTGATCAAGCCCATAGTTGATTGTCACATGTGTGTCTGTTCCTATCCTATAATTTAGGGTTTTTCTCTCCTTTTTGTGAGTCCCATGGAAGACCCGAAGTCCTGTGTAAACACTACTGCATCCCTGTCCATGAATTTATGTGAAACTACCATCATTCATACCTTTCAGAAAATGTTTTTGTAATTAATCCAAATAAATTATAAATTGTAACAAGTCCTAAAGTATTTCTTACCGCTTGTCATATTCTAAAGCAGAATACAGGGAGCTGTATGTAAATCTGTGGTCTGATTCTGCTGGTTTAAATCTTGGGTCAGCAGATGCCCAGTGGATCAATTTAACATCATTTAGCCGATTCGAATCGCTTGACGAAGCGAATCCATGGGCGGAGCATGAAGAAGCTCGGCAGGTGTAAGCTGACCTGCTTCCCTTTCAAGCTCCATTTCCTCTATGTAGCACTGATGTTAGCGTGCATTTCTGCGTCTGACCGTACAGAGCAGTCTTTCTTAAATCAGGCCTCGGGGACCCAGCTCCAAAAATGTGGATTGTCTGGCAGGGAGCTGGGAGGGAGCAAAAACATGGACCGTCTCGGGGTCCCTGAGGATTGGGGTGAGAAACACTGATTTAGGGGAACGTTCAGGGTCAAAGCAGCAGGATAGCGTACTTAAACCTTTGATATAGCCTGATATTAGCTTGGAAAACTTCATACTCTCGAGCCAGATATGAATTAGTTTGTGTGCTGCCTTGGTAACCCTCCTTTGAGGCTGTGTTAGCTGCGGGAGGCACAGGGACCCAGAGGGCGGAGGCCCGCTTTGGGGGCCCCACCCTACTCAGCGCTCCACAGCGACACTGACCAGGCGTCTACGTGGCTCTGAGTGTGTCGCTTGGTGACACCCGCAGCCTGTAGACTGAAGGGGGGCAGGTGGATGACAGCTGACCCACTGGGGGGGGGGGGTGTGTACTAGTCCTCACCCCTCCCAAGCTGCCTTGTGTCATATGTTTATGAGGGGAGACTTCAGATGAAGTAACTGGCCTTGGCAGATTGGGAAATAGCATATCATAAAGTTGGGCCTGGAACCTATAACATATCATAAAGCAGGGCCTGGAACCTATAGCCCTATGACCCACGCTGTTAAATCGGGACTTATTATGGGGTACAATGTGGTGAATAATGAGCAGAAATGTTAGCCCTGGTTTTGGGTTACCAGGCTGTAGGGAAACTGAAATTAGTGTAAACTGCAAAAAGCTATTTCCTGCTTTGTTTTCTTATCCTAGTTCTGTAGGAAGTTCAAAAGGGTAGCAATGCATCATGATCTCATGCATTCTCTGCTGGAATTCAGGGCTACAGGAGCCATACTTAGGTAATCTATAAGCACTGTGTTTGTCAGAATCTGTATCCGTCTGTCTGTCTGTCTGTCCCTAAAAATTGTCAGGCTTCCTCCAGATGTTCCTCTCCCTTCCCTAGACGGCTAAGGGTCTTTAGGATCTCTGTTCCTTTCGGTTACCAAAATACCCTTGTACCACACACTACACAGGTCACCATTAGGGATGCCACATAGGTTGTGCACTGGAGCAGTCAAAGCACTAAAGCAACAGGGACTCATAGGGTGAAATCCCAGGACATACAAATGTTGTTGGGCCCAAGGAATTTACATCAAAGTAACCAGCGCTAGTCAAAATGTAGGTTTTTTTTTTTTTTTAAACCAGCCAAGAAATGAATTGTGTAGGTGAAGATTGTGATGGAATGCACTTCCCACCTAGCCACAGATGACATTAGCATCCAGAAGCGTCTTACATTGCACGGATCCTGTGACATTTGCTCCTTGGGCACCGGGTAATCAGTGAGTAATACGATATTCGATGAAGTCGTACCTTAACCTGGAACAGTTTACTGCTTTATCCTCTCTGTTGGCACACAGACACATTTAAAAATAACTCATGTGGGGGTTAGAGTGCAGCAGCTGAAGCTGGTCCATTACAGTCCGCATGGAGATTCACGTGAGCTTCAGCAAAGTAACGCAAATGGTCCCCGCACCACACACACAGGGCGGGCCAAGCTTTCCGCTTCTCTCCTGCGATGTAAGATCCCCCAAGCAGAAAAATCTAATGTATATGTAAATAAACAATGCAATGCAGCATTAGGCAATGGATGCCCCATGTTCTTGGATGAAGGTTTATGAGACGGGTGGGTTATGTTTGTCAGCAAGTCAAATGTGGGAAAAGTCTCGAAGACTTTTGCTACAAAACCTGAACAAAAAATGGACCTTTAAAACACGCATACTTAAGTATCCTACAGTAGGCAATAAATCAATAATTAGTCTCTGCTGAGGGGGATTCTGCCTGTTCAGCTTTGTTCAATTTAGCTGGTCTATTATAAGGGCCAGTAAGGGAGCTCAGTTTGATAAAAGCCAGCAGAGTGTCTGTAATGGGAAACACAGGAAGCTGTAAGCGATGAAATGTCATGATTCTTACCACCTTACATCGTCCACATCTGCATTTTAGGGCAATGTGTAGTTTTTTGCTCGTGTCCAGTCGGGCATGGGTTCAAATCCTGTGGTCAGCAGAGTAATCATATTGCTGTTGGACCCCTGAACGAGGCCCTCGATCCTCTGCTGCTGTGGGGGCCCCGGGGGGCCTTGTGCTCTGACGCCAAACATTCCTCACTATGTTGCATTGGGCAGCAGGTTTATTCTCGGTAAAATCTCTTTTTGTGACAGTTCTCAGTACTGACTTTATTATAGCTTGAAGATCAAAGAAGAGAAATGTCACAAACCTAACTTCAGTATCAATCCGTCTTCTACACGGTTATCCCGATCGGGGTCTCAGGAGTTTAATATCCAAATCCGATTTACACATCAGAATATCAGTTACACACTTGCGTTAGCTGCCATGTGAGAAATCCAGCAGCGAAAATCGGCTTTAATGTGCTGCGGTGTCAGAGCGACAGTCAGCAGCCACAGATATGTCAGGCATCCCCAAAATAGCTAATCTTACAGGTCAGAGTAACTAAGTCTGATCTTCAGTACTCTCACTGTTATTTACTGTCTGGTGACATGTGTTTGTTCAGCGTAACCCAGACAGAGTTAGGGGGACCTTCACTACTGTCGTCTACTGTAGACAACATAAGGTGCAGTTCAGGCCCACAAAAGGCACATCAGGATGTCTTTTTGGTCTGTGGATGGTGCTGGACCAGAAAGCCATTAGCTTCTGCAGCACTGCTACAGCGTGTTGAGCCTGTAGTGTGGGTTTGTTCCCAGGGTCTGGGTTACAGGCTAGGTACACAGACTGGAGCCTGGTATCATTTACGGCTGTGGATCTGCAATATAAGCTGTATCGATGACACGCTGCACAGCAGTATAACCCAGCGCAGATGCTTACAAGTCGTATAAACCATTCACACATCCATCCGTCTTCAGAGCACTTATGCCGATCTGGGTCCCAGGGGGGCCTGGAGCCTATCCCAGGCAGGGCAGTAAGGGCACAAGCTAGGATCACGTCCCAGACGAGATACCAGTTTGTATAAATCAATATCATGAAATGAGAACAAAGACAAACTGGTTCATTTATTAAGTATAATTTAGAACCTATATCGTCAAATGGAAAATGAGGAAATTAGCGTTAATATCAGGGTTTAACACTGTGTCGTGCACTATAGTAAGCCTAGTTGAAAAACTGGGTAAGTTACTAGCTGAACCAATAGTGCCTAAGTGTAGAATTTCATTTTGTTACATGTACAGTCAGTGCGCCTGTGCCGAGTTTGGCTAGAAGGGCATCCTTGTTGACAGTCTGCTTATTACTGCATTCAAGGTTTGTGTTTTTGCAAAGGCATCCCACTGTGACCAGGGACTGGAAGCTGCACTGTGACCTATCCCAGGTCACCATTATAGCAGAAAACACAACTAAACAGGGTCCAAATCTGTGGATCTTCAGTGCTGGCGAGAGCCATGACCTTTCTGGTACTCTGATTCCTTACATTAGCATATATTTATTTTGATGACATTTTCAGCTTAAAGGTATTACTGAGAGCTTGTCAATTGTACCAAACAGGAAGTTAGTGTAGAAGAAAAACATGCTTGATTAGTTGACCTAAACACCATCTTTTAGAGAAGGGCAGGTAACTTCCTGGTATTCATTCATCATCAAGATCCCAGTGTGCTTGTTTGGAGCGAGATAGGTAAGAATTGGATGTGCAGGAAGTGAGAGGAGATATGTAGGAAGTGAGATTTTCAGTCACGGGAAGTGAGGAGCAATGTGCAGCTTGTGCAGGCGACTGAGAGTCACGTAATGGCTGGAACTGCTGATATCAGGTGTAAGCAGATGTTCAATTCAGACTGTAACTGCCCAGATGTGTCCTTGGACTTCAAAGTTTCCCCTAACTTTTTTGTTTTGTTTTTATTGAAGGGTTATGTAGTACCTGATTCGTCAGCAACAACTACTGTCCAATAAAAACATTACAACAAGTGAGACATCCTCTGCTCACAAGGTCAATAGGAAAATCTAATGTGGACCTGCAGACAGCACCGCGATATTAAGATTGTCGGGTGTGATTTGCTTTGGGGCTCATAAGATGGTGAGTTTATCTAACAATTATATTCTCCTCTAGAAAGCCTTTTTCTGTCTCTTCCCATCATTTATCATTGTATGAAGACATACTTTTTATTTGACTCAAATTCAGTTGCACAGAAAATTCAGTCAGTCAGAAGACTGGCAAAAATACTGTAAGATGGTATGACTTGCTTCAAAATCAAGTCAAGTTGTGAGACGATTGACATCAGTTTGAATTTCATTCTTAAACGAGGTAGTTTACATCCAAAACATCACTAAATTGAAGAATAGAATAGAATAGAATAGAATTGTGATACTTTATTTATGCCTGTGGGGAAATTTCTTTTCACATATCCCATCATGCTCAGCAGGAGACACAGACACATATACAGGTAAGAGCAAGTTTGGGGTCACATTGCAGTGTTAGCCAGTGTGCAGTGGTCCTGCAATATTTGAAGGATAAGAAGTAGCATGTCAAACTTTGCAGGTTTCTTGAATGGTTATTACAGAATGAAAGTGAATGCTAGGTTTTTATGAAGAATTTGCAATACACATATTACTTAAGAAAGACAACTGTCTCTCAAAGTTGTTGTAAACCTCTTTTTAACAGACGTTTCTCACAGATGTAGTCCATTGTTTTGTAAGATAAATTATTAGACAAGTATCAAAGGTGCAAACAGAGAGAGTGAGCGAGTGAGTGAGAGTTGACGAGAATTCCAGGCACTCTTTTCTCTCTCTGGTGATGCAATGTCTGTGTAAAGTCACATGACCAAACAAGTGAAATGTATATTTGCCTGTATTCTATTTTTTTACATGTACAATTATTTTCATCTTACTTTAAAGATATTAGGTATTATAGGAGTTTTCATTTTTTCAATAAATGTTTCTCTTTGATAAATGTTTGAAATTTTTTGGCCTGGACAAGCGTATTCGGAGAAATTAAACTAATTAAAGGAAAAACTATCATGTCTATTTGTAAATACCTCATAAGCATTAGATAAGCCTAAGTGCATTATTTGCTCTTTTACGACTCCCTCATTATGTAAATGACACATTGTGATGAGATGACTGGTTTAAAAGCTGAAAACCCTTAGTCAGTAAGCGAGCCCTAGCTCATGCCATATAATTCGGCTATTCTTATTTCCCACAGCGCTGGCATTCCTCCTTGCTCAGCACACACACATACGGCCACGTTTAGAAACAGATGAGACCCTTTCCTTTGTCTCTGCTGACAAGCGCTGTGTTGTCCCGTGAGCTCGACCAAATGTAACCTTGCGAGAGTGCGTACAATTCCGCGTGTCAGCGAGGTTCCTGCTGTGCGTACGTCCAGAATAAAGACGGGCAGATACGGCGTCCGTGTCTCAAGTAAGGCGAGACGGGGTGGGACAGCACCCCCATCCTGCGCTCAGCAAATTCTGAGGAGCCAGAATAATCCCTCTCGCTGCGTGTAGGAGGTCGGGCAAATGCTGGTGCTAATTTTAAATCCGTATCTAACACCTGTTGTTTCTAATAGCCCTAGGAACCAATGTCTAGCACCCGCTTGACCCGGTAGCCCAGTTTCTGGGGCTGACGGTCAGGCGGAGCCAGAGCGATTGGCGGCTTTGTCGGAAGCCACCTCCAATATGGCGGTTTTAAATCCCGCCCAAAATTATGCCAGTTGTAAGTTGCCCATAGAGAATGACTGTATTCGCTAAGCTTTGTACCCTGTGTAACCTGTGACAGGCTCCCTGGCCCTTACCAGGATAAGCGGTTGGGATTGGATAGTAATACCAGCGACAGTTACTAAAAAAATGCATTTCGGTGTTTTAGAATTTTATACAGATTTTGATGTTATTTGGGGCCTCCAGTTTCACAGCTGATCATTGTGAATTTTTCATATTACTAATTAGAAAGCAGGCAATGATAAAAGACCACATTAAAACCTTTGTTTTTTACCAGTGTGAACTGAAACCATTTGGTTGGATCAAACGGTGTCCTCCAGTCACTGTTAATAAAATGGAAAAGTTCCCTCTTTTTTATAGTAATAGCACGTTTTCCAAACGGCCATTGTTTTCGAAGTCACATGACTTTGACTTCTGTGTATGTGTGATGAGAGTGACCTTTCCTTCCTCTCCTGTCAGGCTTATTTTTGGCACGCTGTACCCGGCCTATTCCTCATACAAAGCCGTCAAGTCGAAAGACGTGAAGGAGTATGTGAGTATCACGCGTGTCCCTATCAGAAAAGGCCCTGGACTTTTCACCTGTTCAGAGCTGTAAAATAATGCTTACAATCTTCCACCCGCAGGTAAAATGGATGATGTACTGGATCATATTTGCTCTTTTCACCACAGCAGAAACAATCACAGACATTTTTCTTTGCTGGTGAGCATTGAAATCACGTTCCCAAACGTGAATATTATCCTTCTCACTTCCTATATGTCCTTAGTTAACTTGTTTAAAGTTTAAACTTATTCATAGTCCCAACAACTGAGCTGATAAATACAAATAAAATTAAAGAATCTCAATTATAATTATGTTGAGGCTTGACAATTACAAACATTAGGCAGTTGCATATTTAAGAGATATCTGCCCAGAAGCTACATTAAATGACATGTTGATAAGGTTATGATTTATGGATGTGCACGTATTGTGACATGATGGCCTGTTGAGAAGCTGCCGTGCACCAATGGGGGGCGACCAGCACCATGCGGAGCGGTGGTAACCATGGTTTCCTCACAGTCAGCCTCAAGAGGAGCCAGTGGGGTATGGCTGGTAACTGATTGACCCAATCAGAGGGTGAGACAATCTTCCCTTAAAGGGAAGGTGCTTTGAGGATGACTGTCCTGAAGGGATTGATGCCTCTTATTGGCTCTGGAACACTAGATGAACACTGCTCTCCATGGGCTGTCACCTGGTTACACCCCCCCCCTGCTCTGTTCCCTGAATGAATCTGCCCCACTCAAGGGCTCTTGTCTCTTTACCATAAAACCTGTATATAAGCGCACACACATTTCTTTCTCTTCCCTTATGGTGGCAGTAGGGTATGTTAATCGTCCTCTCCGTTTGATAACAGGCTTCCATTTTACTACGAGCTGAAGATCGCCTTTGTGGTGTGGCTACTATCCCCGTACACTAAAGGCTCCAGTGTGCTCTACAGGAAGTTCGTTCACCCGACCCTGTCCTCCAAGGAAAAGGTACAACCCCTGTTCACTGTGTCTGTGGGTGATTAATAATGGAACGAAGACCTATTTTCACATACTCACAGTTACTTTAAATATAATTACTTTTTCCCTCCTCCTGAGGTTTTAGTGTTAAATCATACAGTTTCAGCTGATGTGTTTCAAACATCATGATTGACTCAAAGGGCTTTTGGCTTTTTAATTTTTCATCTTTTGTTCTTAAGGCTTCCGCTAGTGGGGCCCTGCATTGAATAAGTGACTGGGAATATGGATATCAATGATGCAACATTTAGTGTACTAAAACAGCACCCTACCTTCAGCTACTGAATTCATTTTTACAGAGGATTTTGCATCATTTAATGTGAAAAGTAATAGCTGAGGTTTTTCATATCTAATAAGCAGAGGTGGAAAGTTCAGATCCAGAAAGCATAAATCCAGACCAGGGTTTTGTTCCAACCAACCAGCTGAGTACTTTGTGACTGTGACTTTTTATACTCAACTACTTGGTTGAAACAAAACCATGGTCTGGATTTGTGCTTTCTGGATCTGAACTTTCCACTTTTTCTAATAAGCACTATGAGAGTGAGGTCCTTACTATCTTCCAGGAAGCAGTGCCCCTGGCATTCACTCTGTGTCAGTGTCAGTGTTGGCCAGTGGGAGATTGATTCACGTTCTTGTGTCTGGTGTACATGATACGGGCTGGTATAAGGAGCAGTGTATAACTCAGGGCGATCTGTGCTTATGTCTGGAAGTTTTGAATGCTGCGGCTGGCACAGTAGTCGTATAACTGCTGGGCTAGTATCCCCAAGTGCTAGAGAGGCACTCGATGCTCAATCCCCCCCCCCCCCCCCGCCCACTGACCCCAGAAGTGTCTGATAAATAAGTAAATCGTCAGAAAGCATCCGAGTGCCACCTCAGGAACGCCATTTTTACTCCAAAGACAAGTGCCCATTTATGTGCCCATAGAGTGAATTCCTGAGAGCTTAGTAATTATTATCCTGTACTTGAACTTGAGACTTTGAGTATGTTTTCCATCATTTCCTGCTGTTTAGGAAGGAGTGTGTTAGCTGCTGATGCAGACACTTGTAAATTCATCCCTAACGTTTCACATGTGCGTTCGTGGTTTTTAGGATATCGACGACTATCTCTGCCAAGCGAAGGACAAGAGCTACGATGCCCTGGTGCATTTTGGGAGAAAGGGGCTCAACGTCGCTGCCACGGCTGCAGTGACGGCTGCCGCCAAGGTATCTATCTCGCACGCCGCCAGTGACAAAAGCTTAGGATACGTGCGAGTTTGTGGGTGGCATTCAGTGACCATTTTGTGAAAGTTAAAGCAATGAATTCATTGTTAAACAAGTTTCAAATTTATAGGTCGGGGGAGAAAAATAAAATAATATATATATATATATATATATATATATATATCAATATATATTCAATCAATCCTCTTCATCCCTTGTGGGACATAAGGCTTCGATGAGCTCTCTCCATCGCATGTCGTTATCAATATATATTAAATATATTATATCAATGCAAGTTAACCTGAAGACAGGACACTGAAAGCAATGTTTAACACTGGCAGTGGTGCAGCAGATGGTTGATGTGCTGTGTTGGCTCCACATTGGTGTGTTGCTGGGTAAGGCTGTGGCCTCACATCTCTACAATGGGACACTTGATAGCCACCCTGTGCCTTTGGGCTTCTCTGAGTGTTCCTTTGCCCTGTGATGGACTGGCATCCCAGCCACAGTGACTCCTGCTTTGTGCCCTGTCCTCCTCGGCATACGCTTCGGTCTCAAAGGGATCCTACACTGGAAGATGAATGGACTTATACATCAATAGCAGCCTTCCCAGAATGGGCATCGAATTAGGTGATTAATCAGGTTCCATCAGCTGAATCGCCAAATGCCCCAAGATCATAGGAGAACATTTCAGTGGGTGTGAGTACAAGGCTTTACTGTGTCAGTTGTTCATTTTGTAAAAAGCAGTCATTCCCTCTAGAACCAGGCTCTTTTGTTCCTACACACAATGACCACAGGGATGCATTTTTATAAAGTAAACATTTCAGAACTTGAGTAATCAGAGTGGACTCCAGTGGTTGCTCGCAGTATTTGATTAGTAAAATTAGAAGCTGAAAGGTACTCACGAATAACTGTTTTGAAGGGATTTCTAGGAATTTCTATTTGTAAATTCATCTTCTGCTGTTATGCTCCTGTCTGACTGTAACTGAGCTCTTTAAAAACCTGCCCAGGCATCACACCAGTTTTCAACACTGTTCATTTTTTGAAACTGACCCATGGCTGCCTCCATCCCTACTGTCCATCCAAGAGGATTTTCTTGGTCTTGCTGACTCATCGGCGTTCTTTTGTTGACTCAGTGGTCCCTGAGTGTTTACACAGTGGCCTGATTTTGAAGGAGAGCTGATCTCGGCACCGTCTGGGTGGGCCTACACCTTTCCCTTCCTGACTGAATGCGCTGTTCCCGGAAGGGCAAACCGCTAGAGACAGAGGAAGGACTTGACAGCTGGTTATGTCATTGATTAAGCCTGTAAAGGCTGCAGTACCGTCTCCTAACGCCCTTCCTCTGTCCCCATAAAGGGCTTTGTTAGCTTTAAAGCGTCTGTCTCTGCTTGGTTGAATGCAGGCCCTTCCAAGCCTTTCAGATCGATTCACCTCCATTTTGAGGTGACGCTGCAGTTATTTCCGTTCTCCCTGATTAGCTGTGTGTAAACTTTATTACCTTACATTATTAGCAGACACTCTTTCTCCCAAGTGACATACAAGTGAGGAAAGCTTGTGGTCAGTGAGCATCCGTAGAGTTTCTGCCAGGTTTGTACTTATCTTTGTGGGGACTCTCCATTCATTTCTATGGGGAAATCTCTAATCCCGACATGACAACCTTAACCATAAGTAACCAAACAAAAGTTAGTTTTCTGATTGTATTCACAGATCTTTGTGGGAACCCAAAAAATGGTCACCACAATGTCAAAATAACAGGTTTTAATCACATTGTGGGAGATATTTGGTCCCCATAATATAAATAAACCTAATCCACACACACACACACACACACACATTCGCTACATTTTAGCATAAATGCATTATGTAAAATAACATGTGGAATTCTGCACTGACCAAAAAAGTATTTTAGAAATGTTGGGGGCAGTTCTGTAGGTTAGGACTCAGAAGGTTGTTGGTTCCCAGATCCCGTGGTCAGCAGAGTGATGCCACCATTTTGCCCTTGAGCAAGGCCCTTAACCCCAGTTGCTCCAGGGACTGTCTGACCCTACTGTCTCCTATACCAGGTTCATTAGGTGGCCTCCTGAGATGCTTTTCCAGCTCTCCTGAAGGAGGTCCCACATATGCTGAGCATTCATTGGCCGCTTATCCTTAATTATGTGGTCAAACTCCTCCAAAACCATTTCTACTGTGGTTAGGTCAGGTGGTCAGGTCATGTGATGCAACACTGTATCATTCTCCTTTGTAGGCGTCTTAGTGTGCCCAAAATTTTGACTTTTGTACTGTAGGTAATATTTTTTGCATCCTATTAGGAATGAGCTAATTAGGGACAAAATTACTTCTTGTGTGATCTAAATATTTTGCCCAACTGAGAAGCAACTTCACCAGTTATCTTTAACTTTCTTATTGATAAATGTTGTACATTTTCATAAACTTATATATTAAACCAGATGTTGTTTATGTAACAATATTAATATTAGGAGTGTAAATCTTCATCCCAAAGGTTTCCTTTTACCTTTAATGTCTGGGGACCAAAAATGTAAATACAGGTCTATTAGAATCAGGTGCTGACAACTCTCATTAAAAACAGGTATTTAACTGTCACTAAAAGACCACAGAGGCAGTTCTGCATCTTCCCGCAGGTGAGGTCATCATAACGTGTTTGGTAGCTCATCAGTCGTCCGGCATGCAACTAACAAGGTTTAGTCTCTTCTGAGATTCCTGCCCCATTATGGTTATAGTTAGTAAAGGTTATAGGATAATGTTACCTTGCAGCATAAGATATCATGAGATGAGATGAGATAAGATGAGGTAAGATAAGATACGATAACATAAGATACAACAAGATAAAAAGCTTTATTGTTGTCATACTTCCATATGATGAAATTTAGTTAACATCTCTTTTTGCAGACCTTTCACAAGAAAAAAAACAGATTGTAAAAAATGAAATATAGGTTAAAATTGGTCATATGAGAATAAACATATAGGAAGCAGTAAACAATTTGAGGAGTCTATGATTATGCAGTGAAATTTGTTTCAGTGTATTGAGTTGTGGTATTTTCAGCTGTATTCACAATATTTCCCACGAAGTGACATGTTGATCAGTTTGCAGAGTGGAGAGGGGAGAAAACAACTCTGGGAAATAAGGAGTGTCTCAGTCTGTTTGTCAGGATCTGATTGCACTGTACCATTTATCAGATGGTAATGGTGCAAACAGATGATGACTTGGCATTCAAAGGTTTAAATTTAATATCTCACACTTATAATAATTGACAGAATCTGGATGTTTCAGCAGAAAAAACTCCTTAAAATACTCCTTAACTGAGAGTAGCTTTAGGCATTTAAAATCCCCACATTAATTATTCAGCCTGGAAAGTTTTCCTTATTAAGCTGCGAGAGTTTAATGAAAGGCCTTCTCATCTCCATCAGGTTTCCCACCTGTGTGATGTAAGCATTTACAGGGAACTCACACACTGGCAGGTAATTCCTAGCATGGAAAAAAAGGAGAAACTAACTGCCTCTATTGTGGGGCGCCCCCCTCAGGCTGAGAGGGTACTAACCCCCTGAATCTCTCAGACACAAGTCATCCACCATCTGGGAGCACTGAGCCAGACCAAAGTCTGCAGTCACTAACTGCATCTCTTTTACTGGTGTTGAGGTTACCGGCCTCTAACAGACTTGGGTGGCTGGTCTTTGCATTTTCACAGAGTGCTGGGAAACAGACATGATTTCATACCTGTTTTTCCTTCAAAACATGCTGGGACTAGACGACATACGCCAGGCAAAATCCCATCCTACCCGAGTCTAGCTGCAGGAATGCATGCAGTGAAAGTTACCCAAAATATCTCCTATTATCCACATTTAGAATGGAGGGGGATACTGATGTCAACAGTGTACATGGTCATTAGGGCGTCCCGCAAAATGTTCATAAATAAGACTTTAATATTAATGATAAAATAGATCAAAACAGAAGTTGACTGCATTGCACAGATTTTGGCTGCCGCTAAGCTAGAAATTGTGAAGTCATTGGTGCAGCTTCAACGTATTTTTTAATGTTCAGGTATGAAACCACAGCCTGTTTAACGAAGGGCTGCCTCATTAAATACAAACCCCTCCCACTGAATATGCATATTCTCGCGGCTGCCGTGAAGAATGCGCTCGCCGTCCCACATCACCTGCCTTTTGCGTTTGCATGTCACCAGGGCCAGGGGGCGCTGTCTGAGCGGCTGAGGAGCTTCAGCATGCAGGACCTGTCTGTCATCCAGAGAGATGCCTCTCCACCCGGCGTCAGTCCGGGGGCGACCCGGTCCGCCACGGGCCACCCCAGGGCCAGGATGACTGCCCGTAGCAACTCGGAGGCAGCCACCTCTAAAAGTAAGGACCCCCCCAAGCCCTGACAAATAACTGCCCCCACCGTCTTTAGACGAAAATGTATCTGCCATTAGAGGACAATGCTCTGTATCTTTTAGCCCATAATTCAATAAGGAAAGAGTTTTTTTCTAAGGAAGAACTGCTAATTATTGCCACTAATTATTTAATCAGCGAAATTGCGTATTAAATGTAAAAAATTTAGAAAGAAATCAGACTTAAATGTCGTCCCATAAACTCAAAAAGATCAAAGTGGGTTCTAGAGAATTCTGGGTCATTCACGACCCTGAAAATCCAGTTTCTGGAGTGGTGATCTCTCCTATTGATTACTGTTAATAACATCAAAATTAGAACCCAGCATTAAATGTCCATCCGCCCACTTTACTGAGACCTTGCTTCCATCTAATAGAACTTGGACCATAACAATCAGACTGAAAAATAATTGGTCCTACATGCTTTTATATATATTGTTTGTACCTTGGGGAACAAAACTGTAGCAGTGCTGTGCCCTTTTTCTCACAGTGTAATGCAGTTCCTCTCCTCTTTGGGCTTGGTTTGGATCTACATCATGATACATAGACGAAACCAAGATGAAAAGTAGTTCTCATAGTTGTCATTTCTGGGAGTTAAGGCAGTCCCAGTGTTGGCAGCTAAATCACATAGCCAACATTGTGTACTGGGAGTCTGGGACTTGGAAATGCTCTATTACCATCAGCAAGACATATTCACACTTTTCTGGCTACATCGCTAACAGCCTGGGCTTCCAAGTTAGTGTTCACGCTGTTCCTGTCACTGTAACGGCTGAAGCATTGCTGAGGAAAACAAGTCGCTTTGAGATGGACCAAGTCCAATCTGGACCACATTCACAATCTCAGTGACTCATCAAGGCATATTTAAGCTATCAGAGAGTGATGTAATTCTGTGCGACCATAAAATCATTTTCAGAAACATTTCAAATCTGACTGGGAGCACAGATTTTGTAATTGAAGGAAGGAACCATCACCAGAATCCTATAATAGGTATGCCTATTTTATTTATTCCAAACTGGTATTTTTCACTTGTATAATTTGTGTACTTCATTCGCTAATATATTATTAAAAAAAATTCATCACCCAAAAGGTGTGTGATCATGTCACTCAGTCCATGCCTTCTTAGCCAATGTAGCAGCTCATCCAGCACCCATTGGACAATCGGTGTGTCCCTCAGCATTGGCAGCCAGTAACATGCAGGCAGCACTGATAGTCCGTGATCACCCAGGCACATGACCCAGGGAAAGCCAATCAGGCTGATGGCTCATTAAAGGCAGCCATCTTGGTCTTCCTGTCACATACATGTAGAAAACATGAAGCTGGTGATGCTGTTCTGTCTATAATGGCAGAACTTTCCAAATGTATCAATTCACTCAGCTTAATACACTTTATGTTACAGATGTTACCACACCATCATAACTTTAAAAATTTGTACATTTTGAATTCCTTTAATTATCCTTTAATTTGTTCAAATTTTTAGTAACACTTTACATGAGGGGGCAGCAAATTGATAACCCAGTTATTACCTATGTACAGATCATGAACTGTTAGGATTGAAAAATAATGAACGAACAAAGATCAGTATGTAACTAACACTTAGCTTCTGGTTAATTAATACATTGTGCCCCCTCGAGTAAAGTGTTATAAAATTTCAAATGACTGTAATATTATATTTAACTAAAATGTGGTGTATTATAATATGGTAAATGTGGTGTATTATAATATGGTAAATGTGGTGTATTATAATATGGTAAATGTGGTGTATTATAATATGGTAAATGTGGTGTGCAGTGGCATTGAAGCCAGGGTGTTGCCCTGCTTTCTGCTGCCTCCCATAGACTCCATGCCTCTGCAAAACTGTGTATGCAAAATACTTAAAGGATGGATTCATCTATGGAAGGATACAAGCTTAAATCCTACCACGTATGAGATGATGCACACTGTGTTTTAACATTCCATCTTGATTAAGATCCCCATGAACAGAATACATTGGATGTCACTCTGTAAGTGGTTGGGGCGGTCACTCAGTGCCTTTAACTCAATGGCTGCAGGAGACATTGTGGCCTCGCTTAGCACTGGGAACGTCCTCATTTGCTCTGTGTAAGGTGTTCCCCCCCTCCCTCCCCCCCGCCAGGGTGTACGCACTGCAGCCACTGTAACATCCAGGCTGGTGAGTGGCGGCTCATGCTTTGCTATGGGGTGTTAGCTCAGTTTGCATGCATCAGCTACCGAGCTCTGTGTTCCCAGGCTGAGGCATTCAAGGCTGGAGATGTTGCTGCTTTAGGGATGGGGAAGTCCCATCGGTGTGATCTTCTGCTTAGCTCACCGTGACTTACCCCTGTGTACTTGGATGGCTGAGACGGATGCTGGCGGTTACACCTCAGAGGCAGTCAGAATAGTGCCTGGATTATGAAGATGTTATTAGAGGCAAAAATAGCAGTAATGGTAAGCAGTGGTAGGGTTTTTAACTCCAGGATTGAGAGAGACTCTCTCAAGAGAAAGGCTCTGTTGCATTCTCATACTGACTCTGGGGCTGAGAAAGGCTCTGTTCCATTCTCATACTGACTCTGGGGCTGAGAAAGGCTCTGTTCCATTCTCATACTGACTCTGGGGCTGAGAAAGGCTCTGTTCCATTCTCATACTGACTCTGGGGCTGAGAAAGGCTCTGTTCCATTCTCATACTGACTCTGGGGCTGAGAAAGGCTCTGTTGCATTCTCATACTGACTCTGGGGCTGAGAAAGGCTCTGTTCCATTCTCATACTGACTCTGGGGCTGAGAAAGGCTCTGTTCCATTCTCATACTGACTCTGGGGCTGAGAAAGGCTCTGTTCCATTCTCATACTGACTCTGGGGCTGAGAAAGGCTCTGTTGCATTCTCATACTGACTCTGGGGCTGAGAAAGGCTCTGTTCCATTCTCATACTGACTCTGGGGCTGAGAAAGGCTCTGTTCCATTCTCATACTGACTCTGGGGCTGAGAAAGGCTCTGTTCCATTCTCATACTGACTCTGGGGCTGAGAAAGGCTCTGTTCCATTCTCAAATTGACTCTGAGGCTGAGAAAGGCTCTGTTCCATTCTCATACTGACTCTGGGGCTGAGAAAGGCTCTGTTCCATTCTCATACTGACTCTGGGGCTGAGAAAGGCTCTGTTGCATTCTCATACTGACTCTGAGGCTGAGAAAGGCTCTGTTCCATTCTCATACTGACTCTGGGGCTGAGAAAGGCTCTGTTCCATTCTCATACTGACTCTGAGGCTGAGAAAGGTTCTGTTCCATTCTCATACTGACTCTGAGGCTGAGAAAGGTTCTGTTCCATTCTCATACTGACTCTGAGGCTGAGAAAGGCTCTGTTCCATTCTCATACTGACTCTGAGGCTGAGAAAGGTTCTGTTCCATTCTCATACTGACTCTGGGGCTGAGAAAGGCTCTGTTCCATTCTCATACTGACTCTGGGGCTGAGAAAGGCTCTGTTCCATTCTCATACTGACTCTGGGGCTGAGAAAGGCTCTGTTCCATTCTCATACTGACTCTGGGGCTGAGAAAGGCTCTGTTCCATTCTCATACTGACTCTGGGGCTGAGAAAGGCTCTGTTCCATTCTCATACTGACTCTGAGGCTGAGAAAGGTTCTGTTCCATTCTCATACTGACTCTGGGGCTGAGAAAGGCTCTGTTCCATTCTCATACTGACTCTGGGGCTGAGAAAGGCTCTGTTCCATTCTCATACTGACTCTGGGGCTGAGAAAGGCTCTGTTCCATTCTCATACTGACTCTGGGGCTGAGAAAGGCTCTGTTCCATTCTCATACTGACTCTGGGGCTGAGAAAGGCTCTGTTCCATTCTCATACTGACTCTGGGGCTGAGACAGGCTCTGTTCCATTCTCATACTGACTCTGGGGCTGAGAAAGGCTCTGTTGCATTCTCATACTGACTCTGGGGCTGAGAAAGGCTCTGTTGCATTCTCATACTGACTCTGGGGCTGAGAAAGGCTCTGTTCCATTCTCATACTGACTCTGGGGCTGAGAAAGGCTCTGTTCCATTCTCATACTGACTCTGGGGCTGAGAAAGGCTCTGTTGCATTCTCATACTGACTCTGGGGCTGAGAAAGGCTCTGTTGCATTCTCATACTGACTCTGGGGCTGAGAAAGGCTCTGTTCCATTCTCATACTGACTCTGGGGCTGAGAAAGGCTCTGTTCCATTCTCATACTGACTCTGGGGCTGAGAAAGGCTCTGTTCCATTCTCATACTGACTCTGGGGCTGAGAAAGGCTCTGTTCCATTCTCATACTGACTCTGGGGCTGAGAAAGGCTCTGTTCCATTCTCATACTGACTCTGGGGCTGAGAAAGGCTCTGTTCCATTCTCATACTGACTCTGGGGCTGAGAAAGGCTCTGTTGCATTCTCATACTGACTCTGGGGCTGAGAAAGGCTCTGTTGCATTCTCATTCTGACTCTGGGGCTGAGAAAGGCTCTGTTCCATTCTCATACTGACTCTGGGGCTGAGAAAGGCTCTGTTCCATTCTCATACTGACTCTGGGGCTGAGAAAGGCTCTGTTCCATTCTCAAATTGACTCTGAGGCTGAGAAAGGCTCTGTTCCATTCTCATACTGACTCTGGGGCTGAGAAAGGCTCTGTTCCATTCTCATACTGACTCTGGGGCTGAGAAAGGCTCTGTTGCATTCTCATACTGACTCTGAGGCTGAGAAAGGCTCTGTTCCATTCTCATACTGACTCTGAGGCTGAGAAAGGTTCTGTTCCATTCTCATACTGACTCTGAGGCTGAGAAAGGTTCTGTTCCATTCTCATACTGACTCTGAGGCTGAGAAAGGCTCTGTTCCATTCTCATACTGACTCTGAGGCTGAGAAAGGCTCTGTTCCATTCTCATACTGACTCTGAGGCTGAGAAAGGTTCTGTTCCATTCTCATACTGACTCTGGGGCTGAGAAAGGCTCTGTTCCATTCTCATACTGACTCTGGGGCTGAGAAAGGCTCTGTTCCATTCTCATACTGACTCTGGGGCTGAGAAAGGCTCTGTTCCATTCTCATACTGACTCTGGGGCTGAGAAAGGCTCTGTTCCATTCTCATACTGACTCTGGGGCTGAGAAAGGCTCTGTTCCATTCTCATACTGACTCTGAGGCTGAGAAAGGTTCTGTTCCATTCTCATACTGACTCTGGGGCTGAGAAAGGCTCTGTTCCATTCTCATACTGACTCTGGGGCTGAGAAAGGCTCTGTTCCATTCTCATACTGACTCTGGGGCTGAGAAAGGCTCTGTTCCATTCTCATACTGACTCTGGGGCTGAGAAAGGCTCTGTTCCATTCTCATACTGACTCTGGGGCTGAGAAAGGCTCTGTTCCATTCTCATACTGACTCTGGGGCTGAGACAGGCTCTGTTCCATTCTCATACTGACTCTGGGGCTGAGAAAGGCTCTGTTGCATTCTCATACTGACTCTGGGGCTGAGAAAGGCTCTGTTGCATTCTCATACTGACTCTGGGGCTGAGAAAGGCTCTGTTCCAATCTCATACTGACTCTGGGGCTGAGAAAGGCTCTGTTCCATTCTCATACTGACTCTGGGGCTGAGAAAGGCTCTGTTCCATTCTCATACTGACTCTGGGGCTGAGAAAGGCTCTGTTCCATTCTCATACTGACTCTGGGGCTGAGAAAGGCTCTGTTCCATTCTCAAATTGACTCTGAGGCTGAGAAAGGCTCTGTTCCATTCTCATACTGACTCTGGGGCTGAGAAAGGCTCTGTTCCATTCTCATACTGACTCTGGGGCTGAGAAAGGCTCTGTTCCATTCTCATACTGACTCTGGGGCTGAGAAAGGCTCTGTTGCATTCTCATACTGACTCTGGGGCTGAGAAAGGCTCTGTTCCATTCTCATACTGACTCTGGGGCTGAGAAAGGCTCTGTTCCATTCTCATACTGACTCTGGGGCTGAGAAAGGCTCTGTTCCATTCTCAAATTGACTCTGAGGCTGAGAAAGGCTCTGTTCCATTCTCATACTGACTCTGGGGCTGAGAAAGGCTCTGTTCCATTCTCATACTGACTCTGGGGCTGAGAAAGGCTCTGTTGCATTCTCATACTGACTCTGAGGCTGAGAAAGGCTCTGTTCCATTCTCATACTGACTCTGGGGCTGAGAAAGGCTCTGTTCCATTCTCATACTGACTCTGGGGCTGAGAAAGGCTCTGTTCCATTCTCAAATTGACTCTGAGGCTGAGAAAGGCTCTGTTCCATTCTCATACTGACTCTGGGGCTGAGAAAGGCTCTGTTCCATTCTCATACTGACTCTGGGGCTGAGAAAGGCTCTGTTGCATTCTCATACTGACTCTGAGGCTGAGAAAGGCTCTGTTCCATTCTCATACTGACTCTGGGGCTGAGAAAGGCTCTGTTCCATTCTCATACTGACTCTGAGGCTGAGAAAGGTTCTGTTCCATTCTCATACTGACTCTGAGGCTGAGAAAGGTTCTGTTCCATTCTCATACTGACTCTGAGGCTGAGAAAGGCTCTGTTCCATTCTCATACTGACTCTGAGGCTGAGAAAGGTTCTGTTCCATTCTCATACTGACTCTGGGGCTGAGAAAGGCTCTGTTCCATTCTCATACTGACTCTGGGGCTGAGAAAGGCTCTGTTCCATTCTCATACTGACTCTGGGGCTGAGAAAGGCTCTGTTCCATTCTCATACTGACTCTGGGGCTGAGAAAGGCTCTGTTCCATTCTCATACTGACTCTGGGGCTGAGAAAGGCTCTGTTCCATTCTCATACTGACTCTGAGGCTGAGAAAGGTTCTGTTCCATTCTCATACTGACTCTGGGGCTGAGAAAGGCTCTGTTCCATTCTCATACTGACTCTGGGGCTGAGAAAGGCTCTGTTCCATTCTCATACTGACTCTGGGGCTGAGACAGGCTCTGTTCCATTCTCATACTGACTCTGGGGCTGAGAAAGGCTCTGTTGCATTCTCATACTGACTCTGGGGCTGAGAAAGGCTCTGTTCCATTCTCATACTGACTCTGGGGCTGAGAAAGGCTCTGTTCCATTCTCATACTGACTCTGGGGCTGAGAAAGGCTCTGTTCCATTCTCATACTGACTCTGGGGCTGAGAAAGGCTCTGTTCCATTCTCATACTGACTCTGGGGCTGAGAAAGGCTCTGTTCCATTCTCATACTGACTCTGGGGCTGAGAAAGGCTCTGTTCCATTCTCATACTGACTCTGGGGCTGAGAAAGGCTCTGTTCCATTCTCATACTGACTCTGGGGCTGAGACAGGCTCTGTTCCATTCTCATACTGACTCTGGGGCTGAGAAAGGCTCTGTTGCATTCTCATACTGACTCTGGGGCTGAGAAAGGCTCTGTTCCATTCTCATACTGACTCTGGGGCTGAGAAAGGCTCTGTTCCATTCTCATACTGACTCTGGGGCTGAGAAAGGCTCTGTTCCATTCTCATACTGACTCTGGGGCTGAGAAAGGCTCTGTTCCATTCTCAAATTGACTCTGAGGCTGAGAAAGGCTCTGTTCCATTCTCATACTGACTCTGGGGCTGAGAAAGGCTCTGTTCCATTCTCATACTGACTCTGGGGCTGAGAAAGGCTCTGTTCCATTCTCATACTGACTCTGGGGCTGAGAAAGGCTCTGTTGCATTCTCATACTGACTCTGGGGCTGAGAAAGGCTCTGTTCCATTCTCATATTGACTCTGGGGCTGAGAAAGGCTCTGTTCCATTCTCATACTGACTCTGGGGCTGAGAAAGGCTCTGTTCCATTCTCAAATTGACTCTGAGGCTGAGAAAGGCTCTGTTCCATTCTCATACTGACTCTGGGGCTGAGAAAGGCTCTGTTCCATTCTCATACTGACTCTGGGGCTGAGAAAGGCTCTGTTGCATTCTCATACTGACTCTGAAGCTGAGAAAGGCTCTGTTCCATTCTCATACTGACTCTGGGGCTGAGAAAGGCTCTGTTCCATTCTCATACTGACTCTGAGGCTGAGAAAGGTTCTGTTCCATTCTCATACTGACTCTGAGGCTGAGAAAGGTTCTGTTCCATTCTCATACTGACTCTGAGGCTGAGAAAGGCTCTGTTCCATTCTCATACTGACTCTGAGGCTGAGAAAGGTTCTGTTCCATTCTCATACTGACTCTGGGGCTGAGAAAGGCTCTGTTCCATTCTCATACTGACTCTGGGGCTGAGAAAGGCTCTGTTCCATTCTCATACTGACTCTGGGGCTGAGAAAGGCTCTGTTACATTCTCATACTGACTCTGGGGCTGAGAAAGGCTCTGTTCCATTCTCAAATTGACTCTGAGGCTGAGAAAGGCTCTGTTCCATTCTCATACTGACTCTGGGGCTGAGAAAGGCTCTGTTCCATTCTCATACTGACTCTGGGGCTGAGAAAGGCTCTGTTGCATTCTCATACTGACTCTGAGGCTGAGAAAGGCTCTGTTCCATTCTCATACTGACTCTGGGGCTGAGAAAGGCTCTGTTCCATTCTCATACTGACTCTGAGGCTGAGAAAGGTTCTGTTCCATTCTCATACTGACTCTGAGGCTGAGAAAGGTTCTGTTCCATTCTCATACTGACTCTGAGGCTGAGAAAGGCTCTGTTCCATTCTCATACTGACTCTGAGGCTGAGAAAGGTTCTGTTCCATTCTCATACTGACTCTGGGGCTGAGAAAGGCTCTGTTCCATTCTCATACTGACTCTGGGGCTGAGAAAGGCTCTGTTCCATTCTCATACTGACTCTGGGGCTGAGAAAGGCTCTGTTCCATTCTCATACTGACTCTGGGGCTGAGAAAGGCTCTGTTCCATTCTCATACTGACTCTGGGGCTGAGAAAGGCTCTGTTCCATTCTCATACTGACTCTGAGGCTGAGAAAGGCTCTGTTCCATTCTCATACTGACTCTGGGGCTGAGTAAGGCTCTGTTCCATTCTCATACTGACTCTGGGGCTGAGAAAGGCTCTGTTCCATTCTCATACTGACT
Organism: Paramormyrops kingsleyae; assembly: GCF_048594095.1. Classification (NCBI taxonomy): domain Eukaryota; kingdom Metazoa; phylum Chordata; class Actinopteri; order Osteoglossiformes; family Mormyridae; genus Paramormyrops; species Paramormyrops kingsleyae. The sequence goes on along the minus strand of NC_132808.1, from coordinate 7,060,783 downwards.
CTGAGGCTGAGAAAGGCTCTGTTCCATTCTCATACTGACTCTGGGGCTGAGACAGGCTCTGTTCCATTCTCATACTGACTCTGGGGCTGAGAAAGGCTCTGTTCCATTCTCATACTGACTCTGAGGCTGAGAACGGTTCTGTTCCATTCTCATACTGACTCTGAGGCTGAGAAAGGCTCTGTTCCATTCTCATACTGACTCTGGGGCTGAGAAAGGCTCTGTTCCATTCTCATACTGACTCTGGGGCTGAGAAAGGCTCTGTTCCATTCTCATACTGACTCTGGGGCTGAGAAAGGCTCTGTTCCATTCTCATACTGACTCTGGGGCTGAGAAAGGCTCTGTTCCATTCTCATACTGACTCTGGGGCTGAGAAAGGCTCTGTTCCATTCTCATACTGACTCTGGGGCTGAGACAGGCTCTGTTCCATTCTCATACTGACTCTGGGGCTGAGAAAGGCTCTGTTGCATTCTCATACTGACTCTGGGGCTGAGAAAGGCTCTGTTGCATTCTCATACTGACTCTGGGGCTGAGAAAGGCTCTGTTCCATTCTCATACTGACTCTGGGGCTGAGAAAGGCTCTGTTCCATTCTCATACTGACTCTGGGGCTGAGAAAGGCTCTGTTCCATTCTCATACTGACTCTGGGGCTGAGAAAGGCTCTGTTCCATTCTCATACTGACTCTGGGGCTGAGAAAGGCTCTGTTCCATTCTCAAATTGACTCTGAGGCTGAGAAAGGCTCTGTTCCATTCTCATACTGACTCTGGGGCTGAGAAAGGCTCTGTTCCATTCTCATACTGACTCTGGGGCTGAGAAAGGCTCTGTTCCATTCTCATACTGACTCTGGGGCTGAGAAAGGCTCTGTTGCATTCTCATACTGACTCTGGGGCTGAGAAAGGCTCTGTTCCATTCTCATACTGACTCTGGGGCTGAGAAAGGCTCTGTTCCATTCTCATACTGACTCTGGGGCTGAGAAAGGCTCTGTTCCATTCTCAAATTGACTCTGAGGCTGAGAAAGGCTCTGTTCCATTCTCATACTGACTCTGGGGCTGAGAAAGGCTCTGTTCCATTCTCATACTGACTCTGGGGCTGAGAAAGGCTCTGTTGCATTCTCATACTGACTCTGGGGCTGAGAAAGGCTCTGTTCCATTCTCATACTGACTCTGGGGCTGAGAAAGGCTCTGTTCCATTCTCATACTGACTCTGGGGCTGAGAAAGGCTCTGTTCCATTCTCAAATTGACTCTGAGGCTGAGAAAGGCTCTGTTCCATTCTCATACTGACTCTGGGGCTGAGAAAGGCTCTGTTCCATTCTCATACTGACTCTGGGGCTGAGAAAGGCTCTGTTGCATTCTCATACTGACTCTGAGGCTGAGAAAGGCTCTGTTCCATTCTCATACTGACTCTGGGGCTGAGAAAGGCTCTGTTCCATTCTCATACTGACTCTGAGGCTGAGAAAGGTTCTGTTCCATTCTCATACTGACTCTGAGGCTGAGAAAGGTTCTGTTCCATTCTCATACTGACTCTGAGGCTGAGAAAGGCTCTGTTCCATTCTCATACTGACTCTGAGGCTGAGAAAGGTTCTGTTCCATTCTCATACTGACTCTGGGGCTGAGAAAGGCTCTGTTCCATTCTCATACTGACTCTGGGGCTGAGAAAGGCTCTGTTCCATTCTCATACTGACTCTGGGGCTGAGAAAGGCTCTGTTCCATTCTCATACTGACTCTGGGGCTGAGAAAGGCTCTGTTCCATTCTCATACTGACTCTGGGGCTGAGAAAGGCTCTGTTCCATTCTCATACTGACTCTGAGGCTGAGAAAGGTTCTGTTCCATTCTCATACTGACTCTGGGGCTGAGAAAGGCTCTGTTCCATTCTCATACTGACTCTGGGGCTGAGAAAGGCTCTGTTCCATTCTCATACTGACTCTGGGGCTGAGAAAGGCTCTGTTCCATTCTCATACTGACTCTGGGGCTGAGAAAGGCTCTGTTCCATTCTCATACTGACTCTGGGGCTGAGAAAGGCTCTGTTCCATTCTCATACTGACTCTGGGGCTGAGACAGGCTCTGTTCCATTCTCATACTGACTCTGGGGCTGAGAAAGGCTCTGTTGCATTCTCATACTGACTCTGGGGCTGAGAAAGGCTCTGTTCCATTCTCATACTGACTCTGGGGCTGAGAAAGGCTCTGTTCCATTCTCATACTGACTCTGGGGCTGAGAAAGGCTCTGTTCCATTCTCATACTGACTCTGGGGCTGAGAAAGGCTCTGTTCCATTCTCATACTGACTCTGGGGCTGAGAAAGGCTCTGTTCCATTCTCATACTGACTCTGGGGCTGAGAAAGGCTCTGTTCCATTCTCATACTGACTCTGGGGCTGAGAAAGGCTCTGTTCCATTCTCATACTGACTCTGGGGCTGAGACAGGCTCTGTTCCATTCTCATACTGACTCTGGGGCTGAGAAAGGCTCTGTTGCATTCTCATACTGACTCTGGGGCTGAGAAAGGCTCTGTTCCATTCTCATACTGACTCTGGGGCTGAGAAAGGCTCTGTTCCATTCTCATACTGACTCTGGGGCTGAGAAAGGCTCTGTTCCATTCTCATACTGACTCTGGGGCTGAGAAAGGCTCTGTTCCATTCTCAAATTGACTCTGAGGCTGAGAAAGGCTCTGTTCCATTCTCATACTGACTCTGGGGCTGAGAAAGGCTCTGTTCCATTCTCATACTGACTCTGGGGCTGAGAAAGGCTCTGTTCCATTCTCATACTGACTCTGGGGCTGAGAAAGGCTCTGTTGCATTCTCATACTGACTCTGGGGCTGAGAAAGGCTCTGTTCCATTCTCATACTGACTCTGGGGTTGAGAAAGGCTCTGTTCCATTCTCATACTGACTCTGGGTCTGAGAAAGGCTCTGTTCCATTCTCAAATTGACTCTGGGGCTGAGAAAGGCTCTGTTCCATTCTCATACTGACTCTGGGGCTGAGAAAGGCTCTGTTCCATTCTCATACTGACTCTGGGGCTGAGAAAGGCTCTGTTGCATTCTCATACTGACTCTGAGGCTGAGAAAGGCTCTGTTCCATTCTCATACTGACTCTGGGGCTGAGAAAGGCTCTGTTCCATTCTCATACTGACTCTGAGGCTGAGAAAGGGTCTGTTCCATTCTCATACTGACTCTGAGGCTGAGAAAGGTTCTGTTCCATTCTCATACTGACTCTGAGGCTGAGAAAGGCTCTGTTCCATTCTCATACTGACTCTGAGGCTGAGAAAGGTTCTGTTCCATTCTCATACTGACTCTGAGGCTGAGAAAGGCTCTGTTCCATTCTCATACTGACTCTGAGGCTGAGAAAGGTTCTGTTCCATTCTCATACTGACTCTGGGGCTGAGAAAGGCTCTGTTCCATTCTCATACTGACTCTGGGGCTGAGAAAGGCTCTGTTCCATTCTCATACTGACTCTGGGGCTGAGGAAGGCTCTGTTCCATTCTCATACTGACTCTGGGGCTGAGAAAGGCTCTGTTCCATTCTCATACTGACTCTGGGGCTGAGAAAGGCTCTGTTCCATTCTCATACTGACTCTGAGGCTGAGAAAGGTTCTGTTCCATTCTCATACTGACTCTGGGGCTGAGAAAGGCTCTGTTCCATTCTCATACTGACTCTGGGGCTGAGAAAGGCTCTGTTCCATTCTCATACTGACTCTGGGGCTGAGAAAGGCTCTGTTCCATTCTCATACTGACTCTGGGGCTGAGAAAGGCTCTGTTCCATTCTCATACTGACTCTGGGGCTGAGAAAGGCTCTGTTCCATTCTCATACTGACTCTGAGGCTGAGAAAGGCTCTGTTCCATTCTCATACTGACTCTGGGGCTGAGACAGGCTCTGTTCCATTCTCATACTGACTCTGGGGCTGAGAAAGGCTCTGTTCCATTCTCATACTGACTCTGGGGCTGAGAAAGGCTCTGTTCCATTCTCATACTGACTCTGGGGCTGAGAAAGGCTCTGTTGCATTCTCATACTGACTCTGGGGCTGAGAAAGGCTCTGTTCCATTCTCATACTGACTCTGGGGCTGAGAAAGGCTCTGTTACATTCTCATACTGACTCTGGGGCTGAGAAAGGCTCTGTTCCATTCTCAAATTGACTCTGAGGCTGAGAAAGGCTCTGTTCCATTCTCATACTGACTCTGGGGCTGAGAAAGGCTCTGTTCCATTCTCATACTGACTCTGGGGCTGAGAAAGGCTCTGTTGCATTCTCATACTGACTCTGAGGCTGAGAAAGGCTCTGTTCCATTCTCATACTGACTCTGGGGCTGAGAAAGGCTCTGTTCCATTCTCATACTGACTCTGAGGCTGAGAAAGGTTCTGTTCCATTCTCATACTGACTCTGAGGCTGAGAAAGGTTCTGTTCCATTCTCATACTGACTCTGAGGCTGAGAAAGGCTCTGTTCCATTCTCATACTGACTCTGAGGCTGAGAAAGGTTCTGTTCCATTCTCATACTGACTCTGGGGCTGAGAAAGGCTCTGTTCCATTCTCATACTGACTCTGGGACTGAGAAAGGCTCTGTTCCATTCTCATACTGACTCTGGGGCTGAGAAAGGCTCTGTTCCATTCTCATACTGACTCTGGGGCTGAGAAAGGCTCTGTTCCATTCTCATACTGACTCTGAGGCTGAGAAAGGTTCTGTTCCATTCTCATACTGACTCTGGGGCTGAGTAAGGCTCTGTTCCATTCTCATACTGACTCTGGGGCTGAGAAAGGCTCTGTTCCATTCTCATACTGACTCTGGGGCTGAGAAAGGCTCTGTTCCATTCTCATACTGACTCTGGGGCTGAGAAAGGCTCTGTTCCATTCTCATACTGACTCTGAGGCTGAGAAAGGCTCTGTTCCATTCTCATACTGACTCTGGGACTGAGACAGGCTCTGTTCCATTCTCATACTGACTCTGGGGCTGAGAAAGGCTCTGTTCCATTCTCATACTGACTCTGGGGCTGAGAAAGGCTCTGTTCCATTCTCATACTGACTCTGGGGCTGAGAAAGGCTCTGTTGCATTCTCATACTGACTCTGGGGCTGAGGAAGGCTCTGTTCCATTCTCATACTGACTCTGGGGCTGAGAAAGGCTCTGTTCCATTCTCATACTGACTCTGGGGCTGAGAAAGGCTCTGTTCCATTCTCATACTGACTCTGAGGCTGAGAAAGGCTCTGTTCCATTCTCATACTGACTCTGGGGCTGAGAAAGGCTCTGTTCCATTCTCATACTGACTCTGGGGCTGAGAAAGGCTCTGTTCCATTCTCATACTGACTCTGGGGCTGAGAAAGGCTCTGTTCCATTCTCATACTGACTCTGGGGCTGAGAAAGGCTCTGTTCCATTCTCATACTGACTCTGAGGCTGAGAAAGGCTCTGTTCCATTCTCATACTGACTCTGGGGCTGAGACAGGCTCTGTTCCATTCTCATACTGACTCTGGGGCTGAGAAAGGCTCTGTTCCATTCTCATACTGACTCTGGGGCTGAGAAAGGCTCTGTTCCATTCTCATACTGACTCTGGGGCTGAGAAAGGCTCTGTTCCATTCTCATACTGACTCTGGGGCTGAGAAAGGCTCTGTTGCATTCTCATACTGACTCTGGGGCTGAGAAAGGCTCTGTTCCATTCTCATACTGACTCTGGGGCTGAGAAAGGCTCTGTTACATTCTCATACTGACTCTGGGGCTGAGAAAGGCTCTGTTCCATTCTCAAATTGACTCTGAGGCTGAGAAAGGCTCTGTTCCATTCTCATACTGACTCTGGGGCTGAGAAAGGCTCTGTTCCATTCTCATACTGACTCTGGGGCTGAGAAAGGCTCTGTTGCATTCTCATACTGACTCTGGGGCTGAGAAAGGCTCTGTTCCATTCTCATACTGACTCTGGGGCTGAGAAAGGCTCTGTTCCATTCTCATACTGACTCTGAGGCTGAGAAAGGTTCTGTTCCATTCTCATACTGACTCTGAGGCTGAGAAAGGTTCTGTTCCATTCTCATACTGACTCTGAGGCTGAGAAAGGCTCTGTTCCATTCTCATACTGACTCTGAGGCTGAGAAAGGTTCTGTTCCATTCTCATACTGACTCTGGGGCTGAGAAAGGCTCTGTTCCATTCTCATACTGACTCTGGGGCTGAGAAAGGCTCTGTTCCATTCTCATACTGACTCTGGGGCTGAGAAAGGCTCTGTTCCATTCTCATACTGACTCTGGGGCTGAGAAAGGCTCTGTTCCATTCTCATACTGACTCTGGGGCTGAGAAAGGCTCTGTTCCATTCTCATACTGACTCTGGGGCTGAGAAAGGCTCTGTTCCATTCTCATACTGACTCTGAGGCTGAGAAAGGTTCTCTTCCATTCTCATACTGACTCTGGGGCTGAGAAAGGCTCTGTTCCATTCTCATACTGACTCTGGGGCTGAGAAAGGCTCTGTTCCATTCTCATACTGACTCTGGGGCTGAGAAAGGCTCTGTTCCATTCTCATACTGACTCTGGGGCTGAGAAAGGCTCTGTTCCATTCTCATACTGACTCTGGGGCTGAGACTCTGGACTCTCTCCTCCAAAACTGAATGAAGGGTAGCTGTTAAATTTAATAATGAATGAGAGAAGAAACAGCGTCTGAGCCAGCAGGGACCAGGCGCGATAATCACTCTGCCCTCAGCATGGGTGACTGGCACCTAAAGGCCGACAGAAGGAACTGTTTCTGTTTTGAGCCATTGTTAAATGTTTAAATGTTGGTTAAAGCTGGAATTTCATTTAAGTCACCTGTGTTTGTTTCCCTCCCTTGTGTCATTTGGGGCTTAATGGAATTTAGTAAAGTCTTCGGGTGCTCACTGTTGGACCTTAGAGCCAGGAAAAGATCTATCTGTATAAAAACCAGTTTGCTGTGAGCCATGTGAGCTGCTTTGGACATTAGCACCTGCTAAGTAGGTGAACAATAACACTGATGATTAGTGATACAGCCAGCCACTGGTGATATGGAGCTGCAAGCTTTGCACTCCATAATGTGATGTTTCAGTCCACGTGTTTCTCTGGGTGCTTTCATGCTTTTTATGTAGCTGTGAGCTGTGTAATTGTGCCCCGGTGGTCACGCTGGGCTCTGCACTCAGACGTCTGCTGAAACACTGCAGTGCACGCTCATTCGGTAGCTGGGAGCATGATGGACGGTGACTCACTCTGACCGGATTTGTGTGATTTCAGCATAATTTGAGCACTGGAACAGGTTTTGTGTCATTTTCTTTGCCCTGTGCCAAGTAAAACAGTAATTCCCTAAAATGGAAATTCAACTGTAAAATGCTCTTAACATTTCCAGTAGAACTGACACTGGGTAGAACATTATGTTTGTATTTGGCTTTTCACATCCTACCTGTGACCCTGTACTGCATATGGAGTTTGGAATATGGGTAGATTTAAAAAGTTTCCGTTTCCTTGTTATAAGCTAGCTAAAGCATTCAAAATTGTAAAAAAATTGATGTCAAATGAGGTAAAGGTACTTTTTACCCATGAATAATATGTGCTATGAAAGCAGATGCTAAAAGTCAAGTAAGTCTTTGATGTAAAACGCCCTGTGATTTATGCGGTGGAACAGTGATGCTGGGCGCTGGCTTTGATCACCTGACTGCCAGCCAGAACCGCTTATAAGTAACAGGCATAGAGCTGCGGAAAACAGAGGGAGGATCTGAGGGTGCGGTCAGGGGCAGCGCGGGCGAAGCGAATGACCCTGGAAATCCGGTTTTCAGTTGCGCCGAGGGCCTGCTGTGTCTGACGCCATCTTGTCCATGGCGCAGGACACCCGGGGGGGGACTTTGACTTGGCTGAGTATGAGCTCCTGAGCCCCGAGCCACGTGACACACCCCAGGCGCAATTCTTTGCGTGCCCCACGCCCCCTGTCACCGACCAGGTGCCCAGCCCCCCCCGGGAGCAGGAGGACGAGGACAGCTCGGTGGGGATTGCGGCGGTCAGGCTGGCAAAGAGGAGGGCACCTGAGGTACCACTCCCTGCTGTCATTGGCTGCAAGCTTGTGAGTGAGGTGACTAACCCCCCGCCCCCCCACCCAGAAGGAACAGCCCCTAGGGTTCAGCCTTAGGACTTTAGGCCTCTCACACATACCCCCCCCCCCACCCCAGCTGGGATCAGGGTCTCCCATTTCGGCCCTCTTCCTGGCCTTTGTTTGGCTGTATGGAGGTTTGCTGTTTCCGGTGGTAAAGCCTGGTTCTGTGCAGGCCGCTGCGCTCTCCAGGTGAGTGCTGGTTCTGTGCAGGCCGCTGTGCTCTCCAGGTGAGTGCTGGTTCTGTGCAGGCCGCTGTGCTCTCCAGATCAGTGCTGGTTCTGTGCTGGCCGCTGTACTTTCCAGGTGAGTGCTGGTTCTGTGCAGGCCGCTGCGCTCTCCAGGTGAATGCTGGTTCTGTGCAGGCCGCTGCGCTCTCCAGGTGAGTGCTGGTTCTGTGCAGGCCGCTGCGCTCTCTAGGTGAGTGCTGGTTCTGTGGTAGGCCGCTGCGCTCTCTAGGTGAGTGCTGGTTCTGTGCAGGCCGCTGTGCCCTCCAGGTGAGTGCTGGTTCTGTGCAGGCCGCTGTGATCTCCAGGTGAGTGCTGGTTCTGTGCAGGCCGCTGTGATCTCCAGGTGAGTGCTGGTTCTGTGCAGGCCGCTGTGATCTCCAGGTGAGTGCTGGTTCTGTGCAGGCTGGATCAGGCCTTTAGCTGCTCTTTGCACTGCAGTGTTTCTTTATTCCCGAACGTGCCCTTTGCTGTTAACCAGTCTTTCGCAGCAAGGCGTGTGGTTGGCCTGTACTAATGAACACATCCATGCGAGCATGCCTCTGGGTCCTTTGGCACTGCATTGTGTTTGAGACAAACTTATCTTAAAGAAAAATACATTTCATTTCTATTCCAGTACATCGTAGGGAACATATACATATACACAATCATATACTATGGGGAAGTGAGAAATTAGCCTAACTGCATGTCTTAGGACTGGGGGGAGGGTCAGAGTATCAGAGGGAATCTGCTCTGGAAGGGGGGGAGACATGCAAATATAATGCATTATAATGGTTGGTATAAGAAGTAAGGATGCTTTGTACTGCATTATAAAGGTATCTATAGTGTATTATAGATTCATAATCCATAATTATAGATTCAAGCATTCATAATGTATAATAAACATGGGTATAATGTGTAATGTCTTTTTATAAATATTTATAGCAATGTTTATAATGCTTTATGGATGCATTATAATGTGCTATGAATGTGTTCATAGATTCTTATAGGCACGGCATTCTTAGAAACTATTACCAAATTAAAAAAACAACAAAGTAGTGCTTAAAAAGGTATTTTAAAGGTATTTTGTGAAGACTGCTTTGTCCAGGAAAAAAAATGCATTGAGGTGAATGAATACAGGGAAACTCTCACTGTGGAGAGTCTAGAACAAAGGTGTGATGTGGAACTCTAAAAGGGAACCTTGGTGGCTTAATGGTTAGGGAAGCGCTCTTGTAATTAAAAGATTGCAGGTTTGAATCCCTGACTAGCAAGGCAGCACTGAGGTACCCTAAGCAAGGTACCGCCCCCAAGCACTGTACCCTGGGTGCTGAATTAGCTGCCCCCTGCTCTGTTGCAACATCACATGTGGGTTAAATGTAGAGGACACATTTCGTTGTCGTGTGCTGTGGTGTGTCAACAATGACCATTGATCACTAAGTTCACAATCATTCTGCCTATGCTGTGGAGTCTGATTGGTTATTAATACACAGAATAAACCAAGGCTGTGGTTATCGTCTTCTCTGAGTTTTTACAGTCAGTGGTCACAGTTCCACAAAACATGCTCAGCTGTGGTTAATCCATATCTCTCCTTTTTTGTGCCTCCCCACTTTGAACCCCAGCCTCCTCCTAGAGTCCTGAGGCCTCGCCCCAGGTCTAAGAGTACCTCGTCTCCAGACAGCGACGCCATGTGACAGTAGGAGCCACCGGACGCTGGCAAAAGAAAAAAAAAAAACACTCCCAGATCGCTTAGCTGCCTTAACTGAAGTCTGAAGAAAAAGGAGGATTGCAGAAGACCGCGGCCGCATCTGATCAGGAATGAGCCAAAGTAACGACGCGTGGTTTACACGATACTCAGTTATCTGGAGAGTGATCGTCTCAGCGGGCCTCCCATAACTCACCTCCTATTCACTTTGAGTGTGCCACCATTTTGCTTCTCTCTCTGTGTCCGGCCTCTCTCTTAAAACACATTACGTAACAGTACATTTTTGTGGCAAAGCCTTATGTCATACACTTTCATTTACTTTGGCTGCAAGCAATGTGGGAATGACCATAACACATACAAATAAGTGGCTTGTCACATCATTAACAGTGACGTTTCTGTGCTAAATGGTGAGGAATCCAATATAAGCTTATATCTTGCATTTTGAAAGTGTTACAAGAGCCGCTGTACCAGGGTTGTTGGCTGTGGAATTTAAGAACAGAAAATGGTTTGCAAAAAATTATACGGTCTTTTTTCTGTTATTATCCAAAAATTACAGTATAACATTTAGGGGAAAACCGATCTAGCTAATACCAGAGAAGTCAGACTGAATATAATACAATATAATATGAAGTATGAGAATAAAGATGTTTAAAAATATATAAGGACTAATTAACTACAGTACAAGAAGATTTAAATGCTTGCGATGGGTTGGCACCACATCCTGGGTTGTTCCCTGCCTTGTTCCCATTGTGTCCAGGATAGGCTCTAAGCCCCATGACCCTGCATAGGACAAGCAGGTATAGAAAATGGGTGGATGCAGAATTAAAGGCAGGAAGTATATTTTATGGCTAAAGTGTGTGTGATAACTGTACTGATGCCTATGGACCTTCTGAACAGTTAAACTTCACAGTGATCCAATATGTTCCACCTCGACAAATCACATTTGAACTTGAAGGGTCTGTGTTTAAGACTTTAAGCCTATTGTGTGAGAAATTGCTTTATTTACAGCTAGTGAATGTAATGAAAATGTAGAAATTTAGTGATGTCGAAGACTAGCTCACTGGCAAAATATCTGGCACTTAGCACTCTATATCTGAAGATCTGTCTATGCATCATTGAACATAGCAGAAAATATTTCTTAGCTCAGAGACACGTATATGTGATTCTGATCCAAAGCCGCTATGCCCTGCTTTCAGAAAGATGCATGCTTGTGAACACTAAGATTAATAAGGCTATATCCTCCTTGGGCCTTAGCTGGGTTTGAGCAGCAGAGAGAGGAAAACATCCAAAGGGCAAACTGACGCCATGATATGAGTAATGTACATTCATAGTTTAACAGTGTGTAATGCTACATCATTTAAAAGAACTTGGCATAACCAAAGTGAAGTAAAATCAGGCACAGAATGCAGCAGCTTCTGTCCTGGCTGAACAGAAGCATCAGGACTTTCACTGGAATATGACAACACTGAGGTTATCTGAGGATTTAGCAGAGCGAGGAACCTGCTTTTAGCTGATTTGCTGCACGTACTGTCAGCCTAGTTGAGCATTAGAATCTTTCCGGTCGTCTATTCTAAACTCACCTTCTGTGGGAGGTGTCATTTTTCTCTTTTAAAAATGTTTTCAGACAGAGATAAATGGCTGCGACTTATTTTTACGAGTAGATTACACTGGAAGGATTAAAAGCCGTCAAAAATTGTCTGCACGGGAACACGCTAACGCTTTTCCTCATTTCAGACAGATTCATTTGGGCTTTCACATTCAACATGACACTTCAGCTGACCTACCTAAGTGCTAAAACAGTATTGGATTGACTCAAAAATGTACATAAACACTGGTTTGTTAAATGCATGCGTGATTATTAACAAGAGCAAAATTACAGTTTTCTGCCATTGAGAAACAAAGTAAGACGAGTAGGAGTATTGTGAGCAGCACTGAAACCCGCAAGAGCAATGAAACCAGCACATGACTGTCCTGGAATTCATCAATAGATAATTTGCTGAAACTAATGCAGTTCCAGCACTATGGAGGTCAGCTTTAAACTTTTCGGAGACTTTTACTGGCAGATAGAATATTGGCATATGAGATGGACCGAGGACCAGAAGGTCCAATGTCGTGGTCTTTCTTTAACCGCCAAATTGAATTTAGTGCTAGTTTGTTAACTAAACGATCATTCATTTGTAGGTGTTCATCAACACTTCAAGTTTTCTGTACATTTCTGTATTTAGCACCCAGGGTGATTCTAGTTTTTGCCATAAACAGTGGTGTAGATCTATGGCAGCATAGCATATGTGTGTCTTATGGCATGGAGATTAACACTTTAATATGAAGGAGCCAGTAATATGCTGTGTTGCACTAAATGTAAATAATTTGTGGTAGGCTGAGCATGAGCACATCTTCACTGAGCACCAGAGACTTTGAGATAAGGCCACGTCTTGCCTGCAGTTTGGAATTGGCTCATACTGAACCAAACGACAATGCTCAAGTCAAATCCCAAGGATGTCCTATACAAGAAAGTGATACATTATGGAATCGATGGGTATGAATATTAAATCATACTGTGACACAACTAAAAACCTTTGCTATGGTAATTAATAAATAAAGGGGACTGAGAAGGTAGTGCTCAAATGTTAATAATCCAAACTAGCTGATTACATGATAAATAATAATTGAAATAAGGATGGATCACTTCCTTAAGACAGACAAACACATATTGAGAGACATAGAGTTTTTACCTGAGTGTACTTCAGATAAACATCTTTCTAGGTCAGTATGTGTTTATTTTAATCAAACTGTTAAATTGCTGACTTGTAGCACTGTTACTGATTGTTCTTTTAAATGAGTTGAAGTATTACTTAATGAATAATGCTGTGTTGTAGGTGTGACTGTGTTTTGTGATACGGTCAACCGGGAAACACACACAAGGCTGATCAATAATTGTGAGGAGTGTAACGAAGTAAGTGAGTCACGTCTCCGTGGTGCACTCCGTCCAGCTGAGACACAGTGAAAGAAGGCTCACCGTTTTCCTGTGTATATATTACAATTATTTGTAAAGTTTGTGGTTCGTAGCATAAAAAGCATGCATTTTTTTTTAGCAGTACCATCGTATGTGGACTATATTTGATGGAAAAAAGGACTCTGTATGTCTGACAGCTTTCTGTGAAAATCTGTCTTAAGGTTTGTTTTTGTGGATCTTCCCATGTTTCTCATTTCCCTCTGGCTCCAGGTTATCTTCAGTTTTGAAACATTTGTCATATTTTGTCTGGCTGGCCAGAAATTTTGTATTGAAACCCATTAATGTCCCCCTTCCCCCTCTGTTGTCAATCCCCCGTATCTTAGCACTGTAGCATAGGAAGGATAGAGACTGTGAGAGTTATGGAATGGATTTCACAAAGTGCTTAAACTGTGTTATGAATATTCCCATTTAAAACCTGTTTGTCAGCCACAACCATTAAAAGGAAAGATGAACTTGCGTGTGGGGTCCTGTCTTGTGCTGGTTTTGGGGCATGTTTTTGGCCTTCACATAAACCTCACATGATTAATGCTAACCATACACTAGAACATTGACACATCTAAAGACAAGGTGTCCATAATCACTATTTGCAAGATTGCAACTAGATTCCTATTAAGAATATTTCCCACAATGCTTCTGGTGGAAATTTACAGGAAGAGAAAAAACATTTGAGCAATGAAACAGAAACAGAAGCAGCTTTTGGACACAGTTGCTGTCGAACGTGCAATGGTTTGCTGTGCAAAAACAATGAAAAGAGAAGACGTGGCAGAATGTGGACATGACCCTGGTTGCATGAATGCAGACAACAAGGCCTGACCGTCCTCCATGTCTCTCTACTCTACTTGAGATCCTGTAACGGCTTTGCTGCTTCCCGTTTGGTGCTGGAGAGAGCTCACCTATCGGTTCTTAACAATGTCCACATCACAGTTGGCATGAGCCAAGACTAAAGACCCATGATAATATTAAACACGATTTATATATATTGGAATGTCAAGAAAGAGAACGACTGACTTAACACGGCTATGCTGACCACCGTACATACTGTAACACATTTGAGATGATGTGAGTACATCAAAACTCTAGCAAAACTCTTATGATTTTATTACGACATTGGAAATTTGTCTGTGACAGTGATATCGCTTGAAATCTCGTTTGGTGTAAGGCCACCATAAAACAACACAAGTGAGCACTGACAGTTTCTCTCACTAATACAGAGATATATTGACACGGTACTTACTATGAATACTGTAAGTCTACGAATCCGCTACTATCACTGCAGCCCACAAAACACTTAATGACCCAAACAGCCTCATCTTGCTATTGTCATGTTTGGGTCCCCATATGTACTGTGAAAGACATTTTAGAAAAAACACCTTGATGGTAAGAGAATGGAGTTACATACAAACCCCAGATATTCCATGACCATGATTAGTTCATTAGTAATATTATATTCACAATTTTATTCACTAATTATGACAACATGTTTATGCCTCTGCAAATCTGACCAGTATAAGTGGTTAGAAAATGGATGGATAATATATTTATTACAGCTTTTTAAGTAAATTTAAGTAATTTAAAGTTCAGCAACTGAACAATTAAATGACTAGCAACACTTCTGTCAGATATTTCAGATTAAATGACAGTGTTCAGTCCATAAATTCAAAATAAAAACTGAAAGTGATGCCTCAGCCTGTCCTTCCAGAGAGGAAACCAGTCAGAGATGCGGCGTCGAGGCCAAGGCTGAAAGTGAGGCTGCGTCGGGGCTGAGACAAGCAAAAGCATCCATGAGTCAGCAGCCCTCCAGTAACTGCACAAATTAAACCTGTAAGGAAGTCCTCACTGAAGGCAGTCTCAGATCTACAGTACAAGGAAGCACTTATAGTAATTAACTGATGAAAGCTTTTGTTTGTACATGAAAAAAGATCTTACCAGAGAATTTATCAAAGTTTCATCATTGCTCTGAACAAAATTGATAGCAACCATGTACACATATAAGCAGGGCTGAAAATTAAGCTCGCCCACTCGCCTGAGGCGAGTAATTTAGACGAAGACTGACAACCACTTAACTGTAGGCGTGGGGCGAGTATAAAATTGCATGTTGTATTACATGTTTTTTTTTTTTTTTTTTTTACTGAAATGGCTCCAATGGAAGAATGGTAGACTGGTGGCTAGCAGAGTACACTTTAGGGACTGGCAATTTCAATCTCAACTGTGCTCTGTGTGTGAAATTAGCACATTACCTCTTTAAACATGCAAGGTACACGTTCCACATATGTCACTGATTATTCAGCACAAACACACGCTCTGACACACAAATATAAAATTTAATTTATATATTTACATATGTACATACGTTTAACAACAGGGAAACTGGGCTATGTAAGATCTAGCACTGAACGAGAGACCATGTTGTCCAATTATAGTTCAGCTGCAGGCTACGGGCGACTTTTATTTTGCACCGTCAAACTGCAGGATGGACTTCCGGTGTCATCGCGCACTTACAGCGGAAGTTTGATGTGCTGGTCAGAGAAGAGCCTGAAATACTGTCAGAAATTTATCGTGGCTGCAACATCTAATGACATAACCAATTTATTATATATCAAACTTCACCAAGAACATCCCTTGGAGAATCTTCTGAAGTACCGTATTTTAGTGAGGTTGTTCAGGCTGCTCCATGACCTACTGTTGTCATTTCTGTGACCAGTGACGTTTTTTACGCAACGGACGTGTCATCGCACATGCGTGCTCGCATTTCCCGCTGTTACTGGGCTAAACCGGGGAGAGACGTATTCTGTGTCCTGGGGAAAAATTTGCCTGTAGAAATCAAGTATTTATAATGTTTTTCTGAACAGAGGCGCTCTGTCACGTGTAATAAGTCGTTGTAAGTGTACTAGCAATAATGCTGCGTGTCTGTAGGAAAGCGGCTGGTGCAGCAGCTCAGGTAAGGGCGAGCACGTATCTGTGGCTCAATGAGTTCTCCGGTCCTCTGTACTGTCATTCACTGACCCGGTTCAATGAGGCCTGTTGCGCTTTCGTTACAATAAAGATTGTTTAATAACCCTTTGGATTTATTTTTAGGGAGCGTTGTGTTGATGTGAGGATATGTGATATAATGTGATATAAAATGTATAGGAGCACAAATTAGCGAATAAAGTTTGCAGTGGTGGTTACACTACGCAAAAAACGTACAATAAGCGTGAATGTACGCAGGCGTACATATTAAGGGATGGCTGTTCTACGCAAAATACGTAGCTAGTTAGCGGCTGGCTTTGCTACGCCAAGCACGTGAAGTGAAGCAGTTTCTTTCTTTCTTTCTGGGATTTTGGTTCGGTTTAAGATTGGGTTTCCATGGGAGTACACAAATAAGCACGTCCGTGGCGGGTATTTTTCTAGACGTTCGCCAAAATCCCGGTTTCGTCTCCGTTATTTGAGGTAGTCCCACGTAGCTGAGCTGGGGGTCACCATGTCGTGTCGGTCACTTAGCTGCCTAGCATGCTACAAGGACTATTTACTTGCATGGTATATTGATATAGTAGCGTCCGTGGGTCATTAGGCAAAACTACACGTGTTTTTCTCGAATGTGGTTCTAAGCGTGTTTTAATGTGCGATTTGAGCAGGAATGGTAAGGTCCTGGACGTGACCTTGACATAGAAGGGAGGCTATAACGTAACGTGGGCAGTCCGATCATGTTTAAAGAACGAGAGCTTCGTGTCATGGTCGCATCTGGTCAAATGCCCACGGTTATTCCTCATAACATAATGACCTTGTGCGTGTATATAAACTTGCTGACTTATTGGATTCAATTTGCCAAAGTGACACCCTGAGAATCAAGGTCAGAAACTACAAACGTGGCTATCTTTATTTGACATGGTTTCTCACTTTTGTTCCAGCGTAACCCCCTTTTTTTATCTATGGCCACACATTTCTCCCCGTGACAGGGTTTTCATATTCAAGGCTTTCGTAATAGGCATGACTGGTTTATTATATACCTTTATCAACTCACTTTGCACAGGAAGACTTTGGTGTCTCTTTTTGCAATGTATGTATGTTTAGTTTAGTGGTAACACTTTACTTGACAGGGCATGAATTTAGTATTATGCTATTACTTATGTATTAATTAACCACAAACAAAGTCTTGGTTACATACTGATCTCAGTTCAATTCATCATTATTGAATAGTGATGAATGTTTTATGTCAAGCCGTTACTATATTTGTTACTATATCAGTTAATTCTATAAATCTTTGTGAACCACTGAAGGAACAAGTCATGAATAACATGAAATACTGATCTCATGATCATTGATGAATCTTGACATATTTATCTCAAGCAGCAACTCATGATTTGTACTTCAGTAGTTACTGAGTTATTATATATTTGTGCCCCGTCAAGTAAAGTGTTACGTTTCGTTTGATTTCTTATTTTAGTTTTATTTGTCATGCATATGTTAACACAGGGCCAACATTACAATGAAATGCTTTGGGCGATAGAAGAAACAAGAAACATGTCTCTCAGCATTGGAGACCTGCAGAAGTTTATAGAAACATTAAAATCAATAAATGAATGAACAAACAAATGAACAAACAAACTTAAGACATAAAAGAAATTTAAAAAGTCATAAATAAGGGAATGTATATGTGTGTGGGGGGGTAGGTGGGTGTAGTGCAAGCACCAGTATTGCACGTTGGAGAAAGTGACATGTAAATAATGGTAGTGTTCAATATAGGCCTTTTGTTTATTTAAGCTTTTTCAGCTGTGTAACTCCCCCACCCTTTCAAGGGTGGTGGCAGGACAATGTTAAAGCATAACAACACATCCAGTATATAAAGTATAATATAAGTGTTGTCATTGTTTGCAAAACAAGAGGCTTTTAATCATTCTGACCACAATTTATCAGCTTACTCTGGTTCTGACACAGTTGTTAAATTAAATGGTTAATCTGTTAATGCAGTGTTCTTTCGTGAAGGGAGACTGTATGGACGGAGTATGTTGTTGGGCGCTTTCTTTATGGACGGAGTATGTTATTGGGCGCTTTCTTTATGGACGGAGTATGTTATTGGGCGCTTTCTTTAACAGGGGCTTTAAGGCTCTTCTGCAGCCATTCTGTAGTCCAGATGCATCTACCTGATGGCTGCATTCTGTTTTTAAAAATGTGCTTCCGTACTGGTAGCAGGGTGTATTGGCTTACTGTCTGTTTTGGCCTAGTGTACTTTTCTTTACTCTTATCAGACAATGTAACATGAGATGGTGAAGATGCTGTTTCAGAGCAGTTTTATAAAGCTTGTTTCTTGTGTATCCAGCTCTGCTCTGGGCAGTTAGGGAAGGCTGTGGGATCGGTCAGTGCAAACAGTCAGCCAGTATCTCACAGCGGTTTCAGCTTTTAGCTTTAACTCTCAGAATGCTCGCTTTTGTCATTTTCTCCAGGCTGTTAGCCATGTCTTTGGTCAGTTTTGGTGTAAATATCATTTTGTTGTAGAAATCGAGTTCCAGTGAGTCTGTGGTGTTGTGTGCCGTAATGAGTCAGGTTGACGGCAAAGCAGTGATGAGTACAGTATTTTATCCTGCTATGGAGTGACTAGCAGGGATCATGTTCCTGGGTAAGCTCTGGGCTTCTGCCTGGATGCCCACTGCCATCTTCTGGCTTTACAGCTGGGTGGGGCATTTCTGGCAGATCATAAGTAACAGTCAGTCACCCGACTGCTATGAGGGAGCTGAGGAAGCGGCCAGTGCCTGGTTCCCTCCCCTCAGTGGGACCATGCAGTCTGCTCCCCTGTCATGTAACCTTATTATTATAACCAAGACCTGAGCTGTAGATCTTACACTGCACTTACATTTATGTGCAAGCAACTCCAGTAATGTGTTATTCCTGGAAATTCCTCCACGCTGGCAGGATGAGTGCTCAAGCGTGCTTTAAATTTTTTATTTATTTAAAAAAAAAAAACCCATTTTGTCGGCCATTAAGATGCTTGTCACATCGTGCCTTTGGTGTTTAAACCATCCTGAAAGTGAGTCTGCCACATTTGCCAGTTTTTTTTTTTTTTTGGTGCTCATCTCTGGTTTTGCGTCTTTGCTAAGCTTGTCCCCTCAAACAGTACAAGAGGAGGAGCATCATTCCTTTTTAAAGGATGAAGGTGACTTCAGGAATGGTTTTACCTTTGCAGTGTATCCTGTCTCTCTTCATGCACTTGTATATCGCTGGATTTGTACAGATGGACAGATCATGTGATTGTGAGCAGAACGTGCATTTTTAATGAGTGAGACGATTATTAAATGATTCACTAGGGGTCAGTAACTTCATCAGTCTCTTGCTCTGCTCCTACCTGCGTCAGTAAGGTGGTTTTTGAATGGAAGCTTATCTTGCCTGCTGGTTCAAATGTAGGTGCCAATTTAAAAAGTAATTTTGAGATGTTCAGCACAGAGTGTGTCTGTTTTTCTAGGTTAAGCATCCCTAATTATCAGAATTTCCCCTGAACGTAAATTCTGTTGTGATATGTGTCTAACACGTTGATGGTGTTTGCACCAGCTGTGGTTCCACTGGGTCCGTCCTCGGTAATGACCTTGACCTGTAAGCTGCTGTAAACACATTATAAGAGATGTGCCTTTTCACCATTTCCTGGTTGATCAAGCCTTGAGTTCCTCTTAAAGTTGAGCCTTTTTAAAAAAAATTTTAGCGTCAAACATGTAATTGTAGGCTGTACTCTCTGATCTCTCCCTGGCTGCTGTGGGTGACCCTCGGTGTGACACTGTCATCTGTTTCTTCTGCAGAAGTGCCTGCATGGCACTGTGCCCCTCTGCTCCCGACAGCCCTGTCGCCTCTATGCTACAGCGGGAAGCTCAGGGTAGGTATTTAAAGGGAAGGTTTTACTGGGTAAATTCTGATCTCTTACTCTGTATTGATTTAAAGGGGATGCTTGATTGGGTGAGGCCGGATATCCCACTATATATTTATCTAAAGGGAAGGTTTGATTTCCCTCCCTCTCTATGTACATTCAAAGGGGTGTTAACATAGACTAATGTCCAAAGACTGACAATTTTATCATTAAAATTCATTGTCATTGTCTTTAATTTCTTGGTAATAGCTTTTAATACAACCACTTTCTGATTTCAGGGCTTCTGCAGGCAAGATCGTGGGAACTGGTCTCCTGTTTTTAGGTGGTGGTGTTGGCGGAACCATCCTATACGCCAAATGGGACCCCAAGTTCAGAGCGAACATCGAGAAGTCTGTCCCCTATTCAGACCAGGTGTTCCAAATGACTCTGGGTCCATCCACATATTCACCACCATTGCCAAAGAAACCGGTGAGAGGACTCTCATTGAGCATCCCCCTGTAAGAGGCGTGCATGTTGTACCAGTGACTGTCATGGCTGCATCCCGGGTGATGACTGTATGACTAGAAGCTGTTTATTCCTAGTGTGACTTGAGTGGACCTGTAAGGTTTTGTCATTGGGGGTTGCATTGTTGGTTTATTGTACATGTTTTGTGCTTGTGTGTATCCGTGTATCCTCAGTGTTGCAGTCCTTGTCCCCTCTGTAGGTATCCACAGAACCCCTGAAGATCTCCTCAGTCTCTGAAACGAGCAAGGACTCGAAGCAGCCCAAGGTGAAGGCCAAGGCGACAGAGCCCCCAGCAGTGCAGGAGCCGCCCCCCACTGTCCCACAGACCCTGGAGGGTGAGCGTTGGTTAGCGGGGGGGCGTGGGCCGCACACTGAGCCTGGTGGTTCAGCGTCAGTTAGCGGGGGGTGTGGGCCGCACACTGAGCCTGGTGGTTCAGCATCGGTTAGCGGGGGGCGTGGGCCGCACACTGAGCCTGGTGGTTCAGCGTCGGTTAGCGGGGGGGCGTGGGCCGCACACTGAGCCTGGTGGTTCAGCGTCGGTTAGCGGGGGGGCGTGGGCCGCACACTGAGCCTGGTGGTTCAGCGTCGGTTAGCGGGGGGGGGGGGGGCGTGGGCCGCACACTGAGCCTGGTGGTTCAGCGTCGGTTAGCGGGGGGTGTGGGCCGCACACTGAGCCTGGTGGTTCAGCGTCGGTTAGCGGGGGGGCGTGGGCCGCACACTGAGCCTGGTGGTTCAGTGTCGGTTAGCAGGGGGGCGTGGGCCGCACACTGAGCCTGGTGGCTGAGCGTCGGTTAGCGGGGGGGCGTGGGCCGCACACTGAGCCTGGTGGTTCAGCGTCGGTTAGCGGGGGGGCGTGGGCCGCACACTGAGCCTGGTGGGTGAGTGTTCGTTAGCGAGGGGGTGTGGGCCGCACACTGAGCCTGGTAGGTGAGCGTCGGTTAGCGGGGGGGGCGTGGGCCGCAACACTGAGCCTGGTGGGTGAGTGTTCGTTAGCGGGGGGGTGTGGGCCGCACACTGAGCCTGGTGGGTGAGCGTCGGTTAGCGGGGGGGTGTGGGCAGCACACGGAGCCTGGTGGCTGAGCGTCGGTTAGCGCGGCTGGGGTCTCGGGTCACAGGTAAAGTGAACCTGTTAAGATCAGGCCCTTCTGAACATCTACACACTGGCTAAGGGCGTCTGCCAAATGCTGTAAATGGTGACCAGCTCCGGATGCCCTTATCTCGGTGAGGGATGTTGGCGCCTTTAGGTGAGTCTAAACGGCAGATTCAGACGAGCCCCCAAATACCCAGCAGGGCAGGGAACCTCCATTGACCCAGGGGTGTCTGACAAAGGGGGCCGGGAGACTGCAAGCTCAGGGTTCGAGGTGGGACAACTGGGGCTGCAAAACGTGCTGGAGCAGTATGGGTTGGGGTTTAATGAAGATGTGACACCAGTATTAATGCTGCACTAATATGGTTTGTATTAACTTGTCAGTATTGTACTGCAGTTCATGGCTAAAGACTAAGGTTATAATTCCCCACATCTACACCTCTTGCTATCAGAGTGGACAGATAACAATCAAACGAGCTGTTAACACAACATACTTCATTCACTGGCGTGTACTAATTTAACACGGCGGGAAATACGTCTGTGCAGACCATTAGCAAACTGTCAGGACAGGACCGGTTTGATCGCTGGATATGGAAATGTCTCCCACGTAAAAATTTGCACGTGAAGAGGCCATTTTTATGGGGAGTGTGGCCGTGGTCAGTGTGGGGAATCGGCTGTTGTTTGTGCTGTCCTATGGTGACAGAATAATTTGATGTTACACTTACCTCGCACTTATCTGCAGTGTTGCAGTAAGGGATTATTTATTCTATAAGAAATTCCTGCAAAGTGTTTGAGTGGTTGATATTTAAGAGGCCAAGGTATGTTATCCTGATTAATTATAGTGCAGCATTAGCCTGGATTTATGGAGCTAATTATTCGTTCTTTCTTCATCAGCTTTTATTCTAGCTGCGAGCTGCTGGCATTGGCAACTGGAATGTTAGTGTTGGTAATTAATTAGTAAATAGTAGTAGTTGTCGTACATCGTCACTGATTTGTGGATTTTCTTCACTCAGATGATGATAATTTTCTGTTTGCAGCTTTCTAACGCCCCACACGTAAACGTGTGTGTCCCTCATTTAAAAAAAATCCAGAGACAGTCAGAAATCATATGGGGACTTGATAGCGCAGCGGCACCCCCTGTGGCTGCACCGCGTAAGGGCAGCGTGTGCCTCTGCGTGCTGACGTCTCGTCGCTGTGTTCCAGAGGCCTCTACGGAGGCGGCTCACATCATTTCGGCCATCAG
The DNA here is from genome assembly GCF_048594095.1 of Paramormyrops kingsleyae. Taxonomy (NCBI): domain Eukaryota; kingdom Metazoa; phylum Chordata; class Actinopteri; order Osteoglossiformes; family Mormyridae; genus Paramormyrops; species Paramormyrops kingsleyae. Next base: position 7,038,166 of record NC_132808.1, on the reverse strand, counting down.
CGAGGTGCCCTCTGTGCCCGCGCCAGGCACCCACCACGCTGAGGCAGAGCCCCGCCCTGATGCCCCGGCCGAGCCCCCTGCAGGTCAGAGGGGGGGCGCTGTGGCTGCGTTTGGCTGAGTCTGTAGCTGCCGCTCTTTCCTGCTCACTGACTCACGGGGCACGTTTGTCTGGGGGGGGTCGTCTGCTACCTCACTGCATAAGTCTGCACATGACAGCCTCTCCAGGCCTACGCTAACCCTACTGTGTGTGCGCGTGTGTGTGTGTGTGTGTGTGTGCGTGTGTGTGTGTGCGCGTGTGTGTGTGTGCGCGTGTGTACGTGTACTGGCTCTTTTGCACTGAACCTGAAAAGTCATTAACGCTCACGCATGTTTTTGCTAAACAGTCGTGCTTGAGTGTGATGTGTGATGTCTATATGATGCAACTGTGTGTGATTGTGTGCATGGTGAGTAATCGTGCCCTGTCGTGTGTCCGTAGGAGCGGAGTGTACAGAGTGCGCCCATGAAAACTCGCATGCAGTCAAGGAGCGCCCCCCAGAGGGAGTGGCTGCCAGACTCACCCAGCAGGAGCAGGCTGAGAAGGCTCTCCTGGCCTGTAAGCTTTGAATGCCCCCTACCCCTGATGACCTGTGACATGTACCCATGGAGGGTGCGTGCCATATACTTGCCGTGACCCAGAATGCACTGGGCTCTGAAACGTCCTGCCCTTTAAAATCAGGAGTCAGAGTATCAGAGTTAGCCTGATAGTGGCTGGCTGGCTCTAAAATGGCTTTGCATGGACAGGTCACATGACCATTCCTGATTTATACCTGTCCTTGTTCACATATGACATTTCACATTGACTGTGAGACCGGAGAATGTTGGACGTGTTGCGTGAAGGTTATGAGATACTCCTGGCTCAGAGATGCCTGTCTGTCGTCAGAGCCCTCGTGTGAGTCGCACTTCCATCAGCTGCCTAAGCCCCCCCCCCTCCCTGCATGGGCCCCAGTGTGTCACAGATGACAGGGCTCAGCGCCAAAGCGTCTAGGTGACACAATAGTGCAGGAATGACCTGCACGGCCCAGGTTTGAGATCAGCTGGTGCAAACCAAGGGAAGTGTCACATCATCTGTTATGTTCATGTCATTGGGTAAGGTCAAAGTAGCAGAACTGTCCCACCCACTATTTCCCTCCATTCTGCGTTTGCCGTTTAATGAACTCAGCTCGCCTGTGTGAATTGGGGGCTGGCAGGGATGATTAATGGGATCCAGCTGTAGCCATCAGATTCCCACGCTCCTAGCTCAGCAGGTTTTCGGATGTGTGCCCATTTCCTGAAGGTCCTGGGTTCAGATCCCATGCTTGCTAGAATAACCATGTCACCTCTGGGCCCTTGAGGGCAGATGTAACTTCCGGCTGGTTCTGTGCAGCTCTGACAGCCGGCTTGGAGGAGGCGCTGAGCCGCACGGCCAATGTGACCCTGCGTGCCATCGAGGCCCAGAATGCTGCTGTCCACACCATCTCCGTACACACACAGAAGCTGAAGGAAGCCATGGACGACTCCGAGGTGGGTACCTGGAGCTGTGCGCCTGTGATAACAATCGGGGGTTACTTACTCATAGGAGCAGGGGCTGAATTCAGAGCTTGTTCAATCCGGCCATATCTGTCCCTCAGGTGACATCGGAGGAGAAGTCTTCTCAGTGGCGGGTGCTCGAGGACGCCATGCAAGAGCGCAGCAAGGCCGTAGACCTTGCCTCCGACACCCTCCTCAAAGCCAGGTAGCCGGGGTGAAGATTAATGATAAATAAACGGCCCTATTCACATACTATCACAGTTGCGCAATATGGATGTTGGAAGCAATTATTTTTTGTATTACAGTGGTACCTCAGTTGTCAAACTCATTAGAATTCGAATTTCTTAAAAGTCGAACCAACCACTTCGGAAAAAAATTACCTAGTACTCGATCTAAATCTCAGGTGGGCGTTCACAGTTTGACTTCTAAGATAACTTATTTCCCCACACGTACGAGTCACGCAGCACGTCTCTCATATTTAGGTGTAAAATACATTGACAATGATAGACAGTAACAGTAATTATTATTATATAATAAAATACATTTTAAAATAAAGATTTCTTATTAATTTTAATATTAATAATAAACCATTAATACATTTAATTATAATAATATTGTCGTGCAGAGCGGGGACGGAACAGAGACAAAAGCGCATACGTCAGGGTATCGGGGAATACGGGGTTTAATTACAGGTAAAGCAGGCAAAACACAGACGGACAATACAATGACCGGACTGGGGAAACAAACTGAAACGCGGACTAAATACAGAGGACTAATGACAACAACCAGAAACAGCTGATCACACGGGAATTCCGCATGGGGTTAACGAGGGGGCGTTGCACACGGAAGGAGCGGACAATCGGGGCAGGACACATTGTTTTTTTTAACTTTACATATTGTTTGGATACATTTATTTTCTTACTTTACAAATTACTGTTTTGATAAATGTGCTTAGATGTGTTTAGTACAGTATATGCTCTTCTTGTTTTATCCGGTTCATTTTGTGTTTAAATGCTAAAAAAACATATTTAGGTGTAATTTTTTGGGGCCGGGAACCAATTAATTGGTTTTCTATTATTTCTTATGGGGAAAATGCGATCACAACTCGAACTTTTTAGGATTCGATCCGGAGTTCTGAACGGATTAAATTTGAGTTCTGAGGTACCACTGTATTTTAAACAAATTATTGGTATTGCTCTCAGCTGTCCCACAATGCACTTGAGCGGTTTCCCTGGTGATGGAACTTGCGTTCCACTTCACAGGAACGAGCTGGAGAACCTGAAAGGCATCGTCGACAAAGCCAAGCAGAGCGAGATCGCAGGCTCCTGGCCGCAGATCATCGTCGCCGAGGAGCACCTGCACAACATGCTGGTCGATCTGGACAACGTCGTGAACAAGGTGACTACAGACCACTGCCAATGCGCTGTCCTATACGCCTCACTGCACTTCCTGGGCCTTTTAAAAAAGACAATAACTCCTGAAACACCCTTTAATTCATCTGTAAGAGTCCGGGGATGGATAATAGTAGAGATGGGCGATCCACGTTTTTTCAGTTCCGATCCGATTTCGATACACAACTGCCGATACCGATACATATTCCGATACAAGAGCTCTTTTTACTTTGTTATACTTTACATATTATTTTTTTTAAGCTAGTAAATACAGATGGAAAAAATGTATGACAAAAAATATTTAATTAGGCTACTACAAACATACATAACGTACTGTTCCACTTAATTTGTTTTAAGCGTTTTTGAGGCATTTGCAGTTCAATTTGAATATCTTCAAAGCAAATATACACAAGTGGCGAATGCTTAAAATTTTAAGTTTTTCTCCCATTGGCATCAGCGCAGTTACACTTTTGTCGCGATGGCAGCCCCTCTTGTATCACAAGCAACGAGTTCGCAAAACAGTCCAATTAAGTTAGCGACTCCCAAATCATCCATTGCTTTGTTTTGTCTCGCAGTTGGGATTTTCCATTAAACGCTATTCCCACCTCAAAACCTTATTTTACATAGATTGCAAAACGCTGTGCTTCCGGTTTCTGTTAAAAGCCTAAAATACTCCCACAGGGTTCTTACACCTTTTCCAACTTCAAATTCCAGCACTTTTCAAGCACTTTCAAGGTGCATTTTTATGCTTTTCCAGCACCTAACAACCGCGGTAAATTACGTTTATATATGCTGTATGTACTTTTTCACATTTAAATCCATTGTGCTATTAAAAAAAACACAATATGACATTTCAACTTAAATTGTTGAATACTTTCGCGTGAATTACACGATCAATAACAAATTGGCAAGGAAGTGCCCTTTAGACTGTTATCGTGCATTCCATTTGCCCTAGGAACTCGGATTCCGAGTCGGATTCCGAGTTTCGAAGCCGGAAGTGATGACATGCGCGCTCCCATTTCTCGGAGACCCGAGAAATATCTCGGATAACGCAGAGGATCCCGAGTTCAGAATCGAAGATGGCTGCGCCCTTTATCAACAGAAGGGAAAGTTGTAGCTTTATCCTGTTTAAGCACTACTTCTCATTTGTGGCTCATTAAATCGGTCGCACACACTATATCGTCCAATTTATCTGTGGACATGTTGCTACGGAGTTTTATACGTGAAGCACCGCGCATAATGTGTTATCAAGTGATATTGATAACAATGGCTACCAATTAACCGTTCTAGAATTGGATTTCATGATTAGTCTGATTATTTGTCGGATTTAAGGTAGTTCGGGCTAATTGTAAGTGAACGAAGATAAAGGCCATTTAAACTGAGGTACCTTGAATCCGACAAGTTGTCCGGCTAAGCAAAAAATCTTGCTTTTTCCATATGGATCCATGGTATTGCTACTATATCCGACTCGGTTTTCCCGAGTTTTTAGCGGATGTGACGTAATATCGGAATCCGAAAATCGGATCCCGAGGCAAATGGAATGCACGATTACACCACTACAGCCACAAGCGCGGACTCGAGCGGAGTTATTTTCGTTACGTGCAAAATGCATTTTTAGCTAAAAGGAAAACTACTCCGTAAGGTAACGAATTATTATGAAAGCAATGCAATTTCAAATTCAAGCAGGTTCAAGCACATTGTCCAAAATCCAAGCACTTTTCTAACCTTGAAAACACTATATTAAAAATCAAGCATTTTCCAGGATTTCCAGCACCCGTACGAACCCTGCTCCCAGATCGTCACGTCTTATCTTACGCTCCTCGTACTGCGAAGGGTATGCGCATGACCTCACAGCAGGCGGAAGTCACTGTACTCACACCCACTGAGTAGCAAAAAAGACTTAGGGGCAGTGATAGCGTTCGATTTGAATTCCGCAAAAACACACATGTAAAATGGGAAAGAGCTGTCGTGCGATTGATTGCCAAAAACTAAATAAGTAAGTATAGGACGTGGATCGGTCACGCATGGCCGATTCCCGATCCGTCAAATAGGTCTGGATCGGCGCCGATACCGATCCGAATATCGGTATCGGTGCATCTCTAGATAATAGTGCAATTTAGTCAGTGAGAGAATCAGGACAGACCTGGCCTGGTGAACACTGCTGCCCTCCCAGTGGCGCACTGCAATCCGTTTCTCAGGATGCCTGCAGTGACTCGTTTCTCAGGATGCCTGCAGTGACTCGTTTCTCAGGATGCCTGCAGTGACTCCTTCGGTCTTGTCGCCGCAGGTGCAGTCAGCCCAGACGGAGGCGAAAATTGTGTCCCAGTACAGCGAGCTGGTGGGCGAAGCGAAGAAGCAGTTTCAGAAGGAGCTGAGCAGCATCACGCCCGATGTCCAGGCAGGCTGGAAGGGCCTCAGTAAGTTTGCGACGGCTCCCCCTGCTGGCTGGTGGACTGCCTTACCAGCCCCTATGCAGCATAGATTTTTTTGGTCCAGTTATAAGTCTGAACACCGATATGATAAAACATGACAAATTTATTTTTTAATGCTAAAATTAGAAAGCTGTAAAAATGTTTAGAGGATACAAAAGCAGTAATAACACTTTTGGAAAAGGTTAATGTTCTTCACATATACAATCTGGCCACACAGAAGAGTGTTAGTGCTGTTTAAGTGGTTTAACGTCAGCCACTTTCCCAGTTCTGTTTAATGTGCCTTTCCCTAGTGTTTCTGAGGGCCGTATACTGGCATCCTGTTGGGGTTTGTGCATGTATCGTCGTTCATGCGAGGAAGATCCTGTCATCAGTTTGTCTGGCAGCAGGGGAAGATAATGAAGGACACAGCAGTGATATCAGGCTGTGACTTGCTGTTGTCCATCGCTTAGCTGTGTGATACGTGGGACGTCCTCTAAGAGGAGATATTTAGCAGGATTATGCGGTTTCTACTATAAGCTGCTAATTTATTAATAAAAGCAGACATTTAACTAAAAGTTTACAACCCCTCAAATTCAATAGTTTTTGTTCTTCAATTAAAAGGAATATTTGAGTCTTACAGGGCAGCCTGAAGCTAAATCTGACTGGATAACCAGTCATTCACAGCGTATTTACAGTAAACTGAGGTCAGACTCACTCAGGGGCCTGCAGTGTTGGAATAAGACAGGCTTCCAAGCAGACATTGTTAGGTCAGTTGGCACCGTGGCCCAGCGGCCGCTGGGTCGTCCTTGTGCTGTTCTGCCACATGTGGGCGCTAACCTCTCTGCACCTTCCCTTTCTGTTGCAGAGCTGTCTGACGTAGGTGAGTGGGCCCCGGGCCGTCCTCCCGTTTGCACTCATGCTCTGCTAGCTCCCTGTCGTCATGGCAATCCCTCTCCCGCCCCATCAGGCTTTGCTTCATGTCGTCTTAAAGGCACAGCACCTTCCTGGCACGAGACAGAGCCTGTGCAGCGTACTTAATCGGGGAATTTGATGCCGGTTACCTGCGATCAGTTACCTGTGAGGACTAGTTAATTAAATTCAGGCTGCGGTTAGAAGCTGCACGGCTCGCTGGGTCTCGGCAAAAGCCTTATGGTTGTCAGCGTGTCTTTAACCTCATGCTGATGTGTCCCGCATGGCATTTGAAATTTTTGTCATTAAACTGGTAATGGGTAACTGAAGACTAGCAGTGTGGTACTAGATTATGAACTGTGGAAGTTTACATGTATTTCCAGTAGCTAGGAATTAATGACTCCTATGTTAGGACAGCAAGATAATTGCTAGTCATTCATTCTCTTTCATCATCCATCCATCTATTCTTCTTCACTAATTGCTAGTCCATTTAGGAGTGACCCCCCCAGGCCTGTCGTTAGGTGTAGGGCTATAGGCAGATATCCATAAATACTGGGACAGATCAGACCCCCATCCAGGGTGCTATGAGGTGACAGTGCTGTCCTGAAACCTGGCCGGACTGCCGGCTTTGCAGAGACCCCCCCCAACACCAGTAGGCGTCCCCTGAGCAGCCGAGCGTCATTCAGTGCCCGCTGAACCCTCCCTCCCCCCACACGCTACGGTAATTCACCAGGCTGATTAAGTACAGCCAAGATGATGTCTATCCGTGGCTTGCAGCAGCGAGCCTGCGGTGTTGGCCGTTTTCTGAGGGGATACCCACAATGCATGAGTACAGAGTCATGCTTTACGATGGACATGTATCTACGGTTGTTTATTTGAACTTTTAGTAGGACTTACAGCTGATTCTGACTCTAGTAGGTCATCTTTTGGAAACTTGTGTCCTTACTGGTAAAAATATAAGCACCGTGAAGAGGGTCTGAATCTGAGCTGGTTCTTGTAAACACTGGTAACAGGGTGGGTCTTGGCTGTGTTCCTCGTGGTCTTTGATTGGCCATGGTGGCTCGCTCTGTGTGTGCGTGTGCTGCCACCTGCTGGTTTCGCCCATGACGTAATCCCCACCGTGTATCACTCTGCATCCCATTCTGAGCATCGAGCTCTCGTTTCTGCTCTGAAGACACAGGAGCTGCCGGCATCTTCTTACACTGTGAGGGAGGCCAGTGGTCTGTTCGGGATTCCACCTTATTTGGGGAACACCTGAGTGACCGTGTCCCAATTCTTTGACTCACTCTCTCAAATCCAGTAGCCTGCCCAAGTTGGCTTGAGGTTGTTTTGTTGACCAAAAGCTCACATGTCTTCAGGCGTGACCACCAGCTACCACTCTAAACCGAATCAAATCATGCCTGTTAGATTGTATGAGCAGTGCACTCAGAAATGCAGTGAACACTGGAAAAAATGCAGTGAATGAACATGAATCTGCTCCTCCTGGCGTGAATGCAAAGCGGAGCCTGTTTGCAGCAGTTCCCGGCCGCCCTGAGCAGACATGCTCTCTGGTCCAGCAGGCAAGCTGACCCCGGATGACCTGAATTCACTGATAGCCCACGCGCATCGGCGCATCGACCAGCTGAACCACGAGCTGGCTGAGCAGCGAGTCCGTGAGCAGCTCCACATCGAGGCTGCGCTCAAGCAGCAGCGCCAGGACGACAAGAAGGCGCTGGACAAGGCCGTGGCCACAGCACTGGAGCGCCACCATGAGGAGCTGCACCTTGAGCAGAACAGGAAGGTCTGTGACTGGCGCCACCAGGTGGTCTTGCAGTGCAATGACACTAGAATTACTTTAGACTGTTTTCAAATATGGAACATATTTTAGAGACTGTTCCTCCAGAAAGTAGAAACATATGAAAGACTAAACACTGAGCAAAACCGCAGCCTTCAGCTCTTGGCATGACGTGTGTCCCCTGGAATGAGCTGAGGCTGTCTGCTGCAGGTGGAGGAGGTCCGGGAGGTGATGGAGGCGGAGATGCGCACGCAGCTGCGCAGGCAGGCTGCCGCGCACACGGACCACCTGCGTGACGTGCTGAAGGTGCAGGAGCTGGAGCTCCGGGCCGAGGCCCAGGAGGTGGGTGCCCCCCCCCCCCGAGCAGCCGCTGGCACCCCAGGCCCCCGTCGGCAGTGTGCTCACGATCCCGGCGTTCCGTCTCAGATCCCGGCGTTCCGTCAGGTACTAATCACTGACCCCTGTCACCCCCCCCCCTGCCCTAGACACTGACCAGAAAAATCATGGCGCAAGAGACTGAGTTCCGGCGGGCCAACCAGGACCAGCTGGACCAGTTCACCATGGACATGAACGAGGCCTATGCCAGGCTGAAGGGTCTGGAGGACGCCATTGACAGTGAGTGTGCTGCTCAGCCTCTGGGGGGGGGGGGTGCATGTCTCCTGGCTCACACTGCTTCCTGGATGGGGGCTCAGCACTGTGACAGAGAGAGGAAGGGCTTTATTCTGCCTGTGATGGATTTGATCGGGGTCTGTCTGTTATTATCTGAAGCATTGGCCTGCAAATTAGATTAGATTAGATTGACTTTATTAATCCCACAATGGGGAAATTCCTTAGAAACAGCAGCAATAACAAAAAAAATGCCTTCCAGTAGAACAAAATTTCGAATGATAAAATTTTTGGTTACATGTTTGATTTGGCTTAAAGGCACCCTTATCGAGTTGTATGGTTGCTCTGGGAGACGTGGGGTTTGGGTGGGTGTGGCTGTGTGGATGAGACATTGTGGGTGGGGCCTTGTGGGTGTGGCTGTGTGGATGAGACACTGTGGGTGGGGCCTTGTGGGTGTGGCCTTGTGGGTGTGGCTGTGTGGATGGGGCCTTGTGGGTGTGGCTGTGTGGGTGGGGCCTTGTGGGTGGGGCTGTGTGGATGAGACATTGTGGGTGGGGCCTTGTGGGTGTGGCTCCTATCAGGCAGTGATGTCACTCCCCCTCCCCACAGGCCATGCCACGGCAGAGGAGCAGGCCCGGAAAGCCCACCAGCTGTGGCTGTCCGTAGAGGCTCTGAACTACACCCTGAAGACGGCGGGGGCCGACACCCCCACAGAGCCCCTGGAGGGCGCGGTAAAGGCCGTGCGGGACAGCTGCAGTGAGAACGAGTTTGCCCAGGTGCTGACCACGGCGCTGCCCTCCGAGTCGCTGCAGCGCGGCGTGTTCAGCGAGGCCTCCCTGCGCGCGCGTTTCTACAGCATCCGCAAGCTGGTGCGCCGCGTCGCCATGATCGACGAGACGCGCAACAGCCTGTACCAGTACTTCCTGTCCTACCTGCAGTCACTCCTGCTCTTCGAGCAAGAGCAGCTGCCCCCCCCGGACAAGCTGACCCCCGCCGACCTGGATACCTTCAGACTGCTCTCGTATGCCACCTACTGCATCGAGCGCGGTGACCTGGAGCTGGCAGCCAAGTTCATGAACCAGCTGACGGGCGAGCCTCGCAGGGTGGCACGGGACTGGCTGACGGAGGCACGGCTGACGCTGGAGACGCGGCAGATCGTCAGCCTGCTGTCAGCGTATGCGAACGCGGTGGGGCTGGGCACCAGCCAGGCCCAGTAGGCCGGCAGCACCACACGCGTAACACCAGAGCCTTTATCTCAGTCCATCGCGGCTCAGCGCCTCTACACCTGTACGTTTCACAGTTATTAATGAGGATGGTTATACGGGGCTGTCAGATGGGATGCACTTTTAGTAAGAAGGTCCGTTCCATTTGTCCCCTTGGCCATCCTATGCCCGCTGGGGAACACGGAACAACCCCACCCCAAAATTGGCAGCCGTAATTGTGCCGTGTTCACAAACGTGCCCCGATTCCCCCACATTTTAAGTGCAACCAGTATCATGTCATGGTTCATAACACACACTTGGTTTGCTATACTATCACCGCTTCATTTTCGTTTTAATTTAATACCGGATGTTTCCATGCGCTGGCTGTTTGTTGACCAGGCGTTGTGTTCATTGTCAGTACAGCTTCATATGAATAAATCCTGGAAAATCCACAGCATTCACTTGGTTTCCTTATTGATCTGAGGTGACCTACAGTGAAGGTACCATGTTTTCTGTCATTCTTTAAGTCTTTGTAAAACTACTTGTTACTCATTTTAAATGACAACACTTTTCAACAAAATGACATCGCTTGTCCAAAGGTGTGCATGTGTAAAATACTTGCAATCAGTTTTATATTATAGTGGGTTATACTTGCAGTTATATAGTATTATAAAAAATATGCAAATATGTTTGATATGTTGAAATTTCCCTGTAATATTGGATGATGATAGGAAATCCACTGCTCCTTTATGTGCCCCTGAGCTCTCCGCTGCAGTGTTGGTGCTGATCGCACGCCATACATTCACGTAGCCAGTCGTACTTCATCCAGCAGGACTGCGTATCTTCTTGGGAGGTGTCACTTTGTACTGACTCCCCCCCCGCTGACCATGTACACTGCTGTGGACAAGAGCGCAAGGCATGTAAATAAAGCAAAAGCAGAATGGATGCACTGGTGTGGCCGTCTTCCTATTTCTGCTAACATCTCGCACGCTGAAAGCCACTGTGAGCCTTTGAGACTCTGCCCTCCTTCACACTCCAGGTCCTGGCCGACTCTCCTCTCTGTACCCAGCAACGATTCTTCCGGACTCTGGGGCCCCAAGGCAAAAAAAATTCCATGGGGCCCCCCCGAGTCCCCCTCCCCCAGCACGGTAACATGTATTACCATAACTTTAGCCTGAAATCTAAATTAATAGCATCAATTAATATCAATGAATTTATTGAACGCAAGTCCTTTATTTTCACTTTTGTGAAAAACACCCAAATCAGATTTGTTATTGTGCTATACTGCCGTCAGTTGCTTGCCTTGTCTTTCCTGTTGCCACGCCTCTGTCTTGTTGCCTTGTTTTGGCTAAATAAGTGACCTGCCCTGAGCCTGCTGTGGCTGACTCCTGGCTAAATAAGTGACCTACCCTGAGCCTGCTGTGGCTGACTCCTGGCTAAATAAGTGACCTACCCTGAGCCTGCTGTGGCTGACTCCTGGCTAAATAAGTGACCTGCCCTGAGCCTGCTGTGACTGACTCCTGGCTAAATAAGTGACCTACCCTGAGCCTGCTGTGGCTGACTCCTGGCTAAATAAGTGACCTACCCTGAGCCTGCTGTGGCTGACTCCTGGCTAAATAAGTGACCTACCCTGAGCCTGCTGTGGCTGACTCCTGGCTAAATAAGTGACCTACCCTGAGCCTGCTGTGGCTGACTCCTGGCTAAATAAGTGACCTGCCCTGAGCCTGCTGTGACTGACTCCTGGCTAAATAAGTGACCTGCCCTGAGCCTGCTGTGACTGACTCCTGGCTAAATAAGTGACCATGTGCAGCAGGGGTGGGTGGGGCATCGATTTAGTTACAAATTATGATTTTTATAATCACAAAAGTTGAAAATCCATTTTAAAATATTAACTTAAATGTAGGGTACTGTAAATATATTGGCCAATATTTTAGTTACTCATATTTGCACACGGGTCGATTTTGTTAAGCGATTAACGTGCAAGTCTTGTACAGCGCTACCGTGAATGAGCAATTCTGTGCATACGAGTATCTTCTGTTCATGATTTGGTACAGCAGGGAAACAATTTGTTTTATTTGCTCTGGAATTTATTGAAACTGCACACACAATATAGGAAGTTATAAACCAAGCATAAGGTAATGCGTCTGTCTGCGCATCTGAATAACAAAACTTAAGAGATAATCATTTGTAAACTCAAAGGAAATATGTCAAATAAAATTCAAAAATAAGTGCATCATAATGAGCTAACTACCAAGTATGGTCACATATCTGTAGCGAGGCAGCTTTTCTTGCCTGGTCTGAACCTCCTGCTAAAAGTTCCTTAGATCATTCCTTAGGCATTCAAATGTTTTAAAATATAACATTGATCATAAAAATAAATTCTAATATAAATTATGCAATTATACTACAGGTCTAGCCAAGCATTGTGCAGTAACCTGAGCACACTGTGCACCTGGAAGGTGAAACCTGTAATGTTAGTGAGGACAATGACGAACAGACGATATACAACACATTTCTATTCATTCAGCTACCCACAGGACAGGAAGGGCAGCAGCAACAACAAAAAATACATCTGAACTGTGGCATGAAATTAAAAAAAACAATTGACCTTAGACGGGTAACACAGGCTTATGTGCATGAAGTAGCTTAACACAAACATCATGAAATGGAAATGCTGCCTCCGTTTACACTTTGTCTAACTAGGTTAGGGAGCACCTAACTTGTCATGCTGTCTATACATTAAACCACAGTATACGCTATTTTGATGGGATTTTCTAAAATCTCCCGTTGATAAAAATGACCAGTTACATCCAGTTACCGGAACGGGCCTTTCGGGTTTTTGAGGGTTACTTATATCATTCTTCTTGAGAATAACAGTATTTACTTTGCTTACTTCCTCGGTAGCTACTTCCAGCCGTTTTGGCCAGCTGAGTAAAGTCACGGCAATCTGCCCCTAGTGACGGGTATTTTAAAAATGCATGTTAGATGAGTAATAGTTCTGTCTTGTTCTTTCCATTTCACTAATGGATTTTTGCAGTTGAATATTTGAATTTCAAAAATATTTACATTTTTCCCCAAATAATGTCCTCCCAGGCCTAGCGTGCAGCCACACCCGAGGTCAGTATAACACAGCCAGCAGTCTCGGCCTTAAGAAGTACTCGCTCTCTGGTGTTGGTGTAATTTACTGAGGGACTAAAATGTTCCCAAACTACTGCTGTAAGTGAAGTGTGTGTGTGGAGGGCGTCCCTTAAGCTCTGCAGCACTAGCCTTAATAAACTAACATCTATAATTAGCATAATGAAATTTCCATTCTTACAATCTGGTTGTGAATTTAAGTTTTGCCCATATCAAGAAATGCATTTCATTGTGCATTCAAAACCAAAAATGACGTAACTGAAAGGTACACAACAAATAAGCAGATCATTACAGCCGTTGTCTTTAATTTAAATGTAGACTGGAAATGCTCTTCAGCAAAAACTTAAAAAAAAAAAAATGATATGGAATCCGCAAACTAATATTGATCTCTGCCAATATTAGTGGCAGAGGGGGGGGGGGGGGGGGGGGGTGACCGTACAGGACATGACTGACAGGGGGTGTGACCGTACAGGACATGACTGACGGGGGGGGGGGGGTCAGCAGGCTGGGCAGTGTGGCTCAGTGCATTAGGCTGCTGTGCTTCTGCTCGAAAGGTTGCTGGGTCAAATACGGCGGCCGGCAGAATGATTTCACCCTTTTCACCTCACTGGCTGACCCTGATGCTCTGATGCCCTGATCCCAGTTGCTCTGGAATACAGAATCTGCTTTAAGGACATTACCTTTGAGTCAGCCGAACACAAAATGACTCCCCCCCCCTCCCCCCTTCCCAAGAAATCAAAACCACTGACAGATTTATTACATTTTATTAACTTAAAAGCACAAGAACAAAGAAAAAATTAATGACCGTCATAACAGAGCACAGGAGATGCCAAAGACGCTCAGTCCTTGTCATGACTTAGAGCTTCTAACTCCACCAGGAGTGTCCTGCAGGGGAAAGAGACCACGTTCAGAATGCAGACCCCAAAGCACCATGACAGCCAGGAGTACAACGACATAGTAGCTGACATAGTAAAAGGTAAATAAAGCTGGAATATCTAAAATTCCTATTAACTTACATTACAGGAAACATGTCACATGGCCATAATCACTCATGTCACATGGCCATAATCACTCATGTCACATGGCCATATCACTCATGTCACATGGCCATTCTTTCCATTTCAATTAGTGCTAAAGTTCACTCTGCTCCAATTCATTTAAGTAATCACTTATGGGGAAAATGTTCTATCCTGCAGTTACGGCATGGATTATATCCCCAACTTGGGGAGTTGCATAAAGTAATTTGTTCGGAATTATGTAATTCTAAAAAACTAAAAGGCTTAATGTCAGCTGAGATTAGACTGCCCTACTGCTGAGGAGGGGCCTTTGGTGAGGAGGTCGCTGCCCACCCACCCGAGCGCTAAGGTCGTCTTACTTGTGCTCCTCGTTGAGCTCACACTCCTGCTGCACCCTCTGGGCGAGCCGGGCTGTGGCTGGGAGGCTGAAGCTGGCTGAGAGCTGCACGAGGGTCACTGCCCGCTGGGGATCGCCGCGGAGCATTGCTGAGCTCAGGAAGTCGTCCAGAAGCTTTTCTCTGGAATGGTAGAGTGCGTCAAACACATCTGTCCATCACAGCGTTACGACAATCAGAGAGACTGATTACACCACGCTTACAGATATATGGAGCCACAATAATTCTTCAAACTATCAATGTACATATTAGATGCAATTCACATTAACTGCATTTAATCATCTAATTAACTGAGGCTCATCGTCATGCAGTCATGATGTCATGCAGATTGGTGCAGGAATCTTTAGATTTATCCATTAAAACTGGCTGTACTTACGCCGGCACCCTGTTGTTGGCTTTGAAGAGGGGCAGCATGTCCCTAGGCAAAGCGAAAAAGAGAATCAGAAGGGCTACGACATCCATCCATCAATCCATCTATCACATGCTGCAGGGAAAGGACAGCAGAGGGACCTTTCAGGTCATTGGTCAGCACAGCCACACCCAGTCCCTCAGGAGGCCTGATTTCTGCTAATTGGTCAGCACCGCCACACCCGGTCTCTCAGGAGGCCTGATTTCTGCTAATTGGTCAGCACCGCCACACCCGGTCTCTCAGGAGGCCTGATTTCTGCTAATTGGTCAGCACCGCCACACCCGGTCCCTCAGAAGGCCTGATTTCTGCTAACTGGTCAGCACAGCCACACCCGGTCCCTCAGGAGGCCTGATTTCTGCTAATTGGTCAGCACCGCCACACCCGGTCCCTCAGAAGGCCTGATTTCTGCTAATTGGTCAGCACCGCCACACCCGGTCTCTCAGGAGGCCTGATTTCTGCTAATTGGTCAGCACAGCCACACCCGGTCCCTCAGGAGGCCTGATTTCTGCTAATTGGTCAGCACAGCCACACCCGGTCTCTCAGGAGGCCTGATTTCTGCTAATTGTTCAGCACAGCCACACCCGGTCTCTCAGGAGGCCTGATTTCTGCTAATTGGTCAGCACAGCCACACCTGGTCCCTCAGGAGGCCTGGTTTCAGCTCATTGGTCAGCAGTTGGCCCGCCCCCACCCCATTTCTCACTAGACTTGCTTTCAGCTGATTGGCCAACAGGCACCCTGCCCCATCTCACCAGGCCTGCTTTGTTCTCCCAGCAGCCAGCAGGATGCTGGCAATGTTCCCCAGTGCGCTGGCGGTCCAGTCCAGGGTCACCTGGCCCTGCTCGCCACTCCCGTAGGTGGCCTTCACCTCCAGCGCGCACTCAGCGAAGGACTCGTGCACCTGGAGGCAGCAGATGAGCAGCAGTGAGCGAGAAGAGAGGCTCCTCCCACCTGCCGTACCCCCCGGGAACCGGCCCCCACCTCTGGGCTGTGCTTATCCCTCGCCATCAGTGAGAGCACCTCCTCCACCAGATCACCGGCCTTGTTTGACAGCCCCAGCCGCTTGATATCTGTGGGGGGGGGGTCATATTATGGTAAGCACACAACTGAGGGGGGGCACAAGGCCGCCATCGCCGGTAGCACAAACGTTACTGTTCACACCCACCTTTCCAAATCTCCGGAATGAGGTCCAGCCTGTTATCTGTGTCCAGTGCTTGTAGGACGTCTCTCATCGCACCCGAATTGGGGTAGAATAACTGGGCAGAAACAGTGAGAGTAGGGATGGGCAACGAGCCCAGTGTTTGCATTTCTAACTGTATTTGTGGAGGCAGCAAAATTATTTGTATTTGTATTCAAATAAAAGTGGAAATAGGAGTAACCATGCTGTTTTGTTTTTATTAAACTTTGAATTTTAGAATATTTAAGTGTTAATATGTGTTCTTCGCAAAAACTATAATAATAATTATGAACACGTAAATGTAATACTGGTTTATGGTTTTACCCTGCATAAACATATACAACCATAAATACCATTGAAAAGAAAATCATTTTAAAACTATCATTAAGTTCCTAATCCACACTCAAACCAATAAACTCCCATGTGAACACTGTGAAACCCGCCACCACCCACCGGAATTGAACAAACGAATGCTGAACAGACAGAATATAAACAAACAAACAAATAAATCCTTATATGTCATAAAGTACCATATGCCAAGCAGTAACCTTTAACCCCTGACAGAAATTTAATCCTAAGTTTAATTCTATATTTAATCATATAATTATAAACTAAAAGTTATAGTCATTACAGTGCTATGTGTCATTTTTCCATTATTTGCCACAATACAACTGAAACAAAAATTAAGTACAGACGCTCCTCTACTTACGAACTTTCAACTTACGAACTTTCAGACATACGAAGAGGACTAAGTACAAATTGTGTTCCTTGGGCTCCCGTTTCCTGTCCACAACATAATTTTTTCTTTCTGAGCGCCAATTCCGCCTAGTACGACTTTTGGCCGCTACTCCCGCCGCACAGCAGCGTAGCTGTTCATCCTAGTTCTTTGTACTTGCGTATACCCTGAAAATGATGCTGAATAACGACTTACGAACATTTCAAGTTGTGAACGGCCGTTCAGAAGGTAACTCATTCGTAAGTAGAGGAGCATCTGTAGTAACTACATTCCCAGAGCAAATGGAGGCTGATCTCCACCTTCCCGGTCAGACATACTCCGCTTCACACACTTGCAGGTGCAACAGGGAAAAAACAAGTAACGCTATAATAAACTAGTTCAGCATACGCATTAAAGTAGCGATGCACCCCGTTTTGCCTACACGGTTTTTTAATTATGCTGAGTGGCTCAGGCGGAGCAAGAATTCCCACCCGCTCACGGTTATCAGCCACATCGGCTATCTGACGTGTTTTTTTCCTTCTTCCCGAAAACAAATAAACATTTGCAACACCCCACTATTTGCGCTCTGCCGAACGCCGTATTCGGATTGGGACTGGATCCCTCATTGAGTGGGCAGCTGAATGTCTGTCTGATGCCATTTGGGCCGGTCGGCGTGCGGTGATGTCGACTCACCGAGGGGACCAGGTCCCGGTACCAGAGCAGCACTGTGTCCACGGTCTCCATCATGCAGATCAGGTGGAAAAAGCGCCCGCTGTGCCGGGGGGGAGGGCGAGAGAGAGAGAGGCAGGGATGACCCCTGGAACGACCCCTGGAGCATGCAGGAACCCCACCAACCCCACACCTAAACAAAATGTGCTGCCCGTATTCGAGGAGACTCAGATTCTGGCCTTTTCGTGCCGGTGCCGTCAGTCGGGCCGCCACACGCGAGTCCGGACTGGGCATGGCCGCCGGCACTCAGCCCCCATTACCGGCTGAGGTCCGTACCCCTGCGCCATTTCATCACCGTCTCCCACCAATATATACATACAGCACTCCCTGTATGTGCCTGAACACACTGAACATCGTCAGGGCTGAGAGCTAATGCACCCTGAGAGCAGCGCACAACTCAGCCATCACAGCCAATGGCGACTATTCTAATGCTGACATCTCACACACCACCAGCAGGGGGCAGAAGAACCCTGGCCAGAAACCACAGTAAGGACCACCCCGGCCTTCACTACAGCCTCTAAATTTACTTTCTTAATTACATGGCTAAATTTTCTTAGCAATACATATGCTGAAAGTATCCATGGATAAGTCTACATCCATCTGTTTGGGGAGAGTCATTTCAAACACAAAGGTGAAATCCCGATGTGAGCACACGAGCCGGCAGACCACAGGCTGTCAGTACAACGGGGGACACTCACTAATAGTGAGCTTCCTGGGAAGGGCTGCCCAGAAAGCGCCAGTTGTCTCCAACCCCCAGCAGTTGGTGGAGCCTGTAGGCCAGGCCCAGGTCCTTCAGGGAGCAGCACTGCAAGCGGAAGAGCGGCATCACTACACTGCCACCCACTGCACACGGCTCTGAGCACAAGTGTCAGGGATACTCACGATTTTCATGCCGTAGTTAAAGAAGTGAACTGCAAACAGAAGAGAGTGTGTTTGTATTGAGGCAGGCCTCAAAATTATTGACTCACCGTTTGAATACACTGGGTATATGTAAATATGGATAATTATGTATATTCTGACACCCACAGCAATTATACACATATACCACATATTTATGCTGTGGTTTAATTTTTGTTTTGTTTTTTTTTAACAATAAATGACTTATGCAGAAGGATCTCACCATCATCTGGATCACGGGCTATGAAAGACTTCCCAGAAACCTCGTCCATGACTTTGTGAAGAATGTCAGATGACACGTTACTGAACGAGGCTGAGGGTCCGAACACTGCAGGAGGAGGAAGCACAACAGACTAGCTGTGACGGTGGTGAATTTGGGCTTCCCATGAACATCCGAAAGGCTCTGCTTTGAAGGTCTGGAGCAGGATTCCTCTGGACGCGGTTCACAGCTTCAGCCACCCAGCTTGTGGGTACTTATTTCTGCTACATTTCCTCAGGCGGGCCTTTGTGAACATTAACGGCGTAACATACCTGTCCTGTAGAAAGCTGCCAGGATGTGGTTATATGAAGCCAAACTGGGCTCTGCAGGATAGAGAGGAGAGAGATGTGACTCAAAAATGTGCAGCGAACTAGCATTTCCAAAGGCTCACCCCGGGCTCCACATTTAGATGGAAGATAATAATTGCTGGAATGTTCCAGGCCCCAGACCACATCGGGCCCCCTGAACCTTTCAGGATTCCACCCCCAATCATAGCAGCCCTGCTAGAGCCAGAGTCTGTGGTCTGTGGAAACCAGTAAGCAAAAATGCAGCGGATGTTACTTAAGCCGGCCATTTCTAGGTCAGCCACCTTCCACTTGGTTGTTCTGGATGGTTTATTAAGCCACTGTGGCACCATCAGAGCACAGGATCAATCCAGGGGTGACTCCAGCTCTCATGCATGGAGAGATCTTATAGGACAGCGAATAGCTGTTACTCTAGGGTCCTTTTACTTCATTGAATATTCTACTTTGTGTCTCTGGAGTCATGTTGGCTGACCTCCCAATTGTAGGGAGACCTGCCTCAGTACAAAACTCTCCATTTACAGACTGTCTGATGAATATCTGAACTGTTTGAGGCGATTCTGTAGCCCTTTCCAGCTTCATGCTAATCAACACATCTTGATCGTAGGTCTTCCGAGTTCTCTTCTTTTGTTAAGGCACGGTTCATATCAGCAGATGCTTCTTGTGAAAAGCAAACTGAAAATGTCTGAGTGCTATAAGTCAGAGAATCTCAAAGTCACACCAACAGTCTCATTTCATTGACTGGACTCCAGGTTTAACACTTGACTCCATTCAGCTTTTGCTGGGCTCACCTGCCCAGGGATTCGCTGATTTTTTTCCACCCCACACTGTGAATGTTGGAACGATGTGTTCAGTACATACAATAACGACACAATTAGTGTTAAAATGAGAATTGCCCTCTCATCTGAGAAACGCCACACTGCAGGCAGAAAAGGCCCCTCTGCCCCGGATACTGACCGATTCCCACGGCCTTCATCTCGCTGAGCGTCTGCAGTGCCTGCATTCGGCCAGCAGGGCCGCACCGGCGCGAGCTCTTCAGCACGGCGTTGAACGTCAGCAGGCTGGGCCTCATGCCCTGCTCCTTCATCTGCTTCAGGATCTCCTGCAGGTCCGGGGAGACGGGAATCACACCCGCAGAACCGCCTCTCGGGCCCGCGGACGGATGCCGCAGTCAGGCTCGACACTCACCACGATCAGCTCCCACTTCTCATTGTATTTCTGTCTGACCTCTGGGGCGGCGATGATGAGCGCATTGAAGGTGTTCACGTCGACTAAAAGACAAAAGATCCAACGGTCACATGATTGAACTTAGCTTTCAGCCAGCAGGAGGCACTGTGTCGCACAGACAACCCTTGCCCCGGATCGTTGGTATCCATTACGCCTTTTTTCCATTGGGCTCGGAGACAGGCTGGATCAGACTGTTCACTGAATGAAGCTAAACATTTAAAGCTAGACTTCAGAACCAGCTTCACCTTCCCCTGGTATTACTTGTGCAAACATCTTTGCTCTATTAAAAATAATTAATAAATCTATGATTACTACAATGTTTAAGAATGGCTAGTGGAAAAAAAGAGACTAAGCTGAATAGCTAACAGCTAACCTGACGCAGCGGTTATTATCTACATAACGAGCTGGGACTCGTTGGGTTTATGTGCTCTAACAGCCACGTCACCAACTTACCAGACATACGGTTGTTTAGCATGTCGGCATACAGGTCAAACGCCTTCAATTGGGCGCCGTACTGCAGATTCACAGAGAACGGGGTTAAGACACTCCTCACTTAACGACTTTCTGGTTTAACGACTGCCTGGACTTAGGACCAGCTCTCCGACCAATCGGTATTGTACGCTGAACTGGAACTTTGCTCATGGAAACGGCAGTGTAGTGTCTTTCTGCAGTTGTTCTGTATTCACTACACTAGCGTTCGCATTTTGTCTACGATAAGTAAATAATGTAATTACCTGTATTTACAGTATGCAAACCTAAGTAACGTATGTAATGCTGATTTCCTCTATTCCAATTTAAAGTACAGTTACAGTACACTACTGCATAATCATTTATAAATATACTAAAAATGTTAGAAATGGTGCAAAGGTGACATTAAAATAATACCTAAAGATGACTGGCACAAACCCACTACCAGTACAGTATGCCTGAAATATCGGTAAGGTGCATTTGTGTATTTCTGTTAATAATAAATGTCGTAACCATGTAATATTTTTTGTGAAATGCATGCGTAAAGTACTACCCATGAGTACCATGTAAATTGTTGTGTCACTGCTAGTTTCAAACTGATAATGGCTGTTAGCTGTCATCTTTATTAAAATGACTCACGCACTCGTCACGATATGTTTATTTGCATTTGTGGGTCTGTTGTGCCATCTAGGGTCATGGCATACAGACCAAACAAGGCAGTGACGTCATTTTAAGTGACAGATTGTTTTCACCAGTGTGTTCGATTCCATTTTGCTGGATGTTGTTTGAAGTACATGGCCAGCTTTAAGGAAAGGGGAGAGATGCTGAGTATGAATTGCTCACCTTGACCATGCCCCTGATCAGGGCGCTGTATGAGCGCTCACTGCGCTCAGCCATCAGATTAAATATCCTCTCCGCATTGTTGTCTTTCCTTTAAGAAAAATAAAAAATATCAGATCAGCATCTGGAAACAGCACAGAACTGTCAGGTAATCGCTAGCTGCCCCCCCCCCCCACCAGAGTCCTGGACACTCACCTCCACACTTCCAATTTCCTTGACCTCCCACGCCTCGATTTCGGGGGCAATTCCTGCTCCTCCTTTGAAAAAGAACGACGGCACAAGAATCAACAACGAGCTCTCCAGTCTTAATCTGTCATTAATTATCAAACAAAGAGGTCTTTCTGCAGTTAATAAAGCCTTATAAAAAAAAAAAAAAAGAGGGACCTCAAAAATCAAGTCCAAATGCACAAAACCAGGAAGTGCATATCTTCTGAATAAAACTGCACATTCAGTCATGCTGAACATCCTCACCCCATCCTCACTCTTTTCCTGATCGGGTGTTTCTTCTTGCTGTGGATCCTGGTCCCCGTAGAAGCAGATAAGATCCAGGAGGTCATTGGTCATTTCTAGGGAAACCGCAGTGCCTGTGACACGGTTTAGAAACACTGGTCAGAGCAGAGCGGGGAGAGACTGCAAAACGGACAACGCTAAACTGAAGATGCACTGGAAATCATCCCGATTTATTACTGCAGCTTGAATACAAAAAAAAATAATAAAACATTTAAAGCTTGTTTTCCAGACTGGTTTCTATGGCAGCCATACACTGTCGCTATGAATTTTTGCTCCCTTCCAGCCTGGATGTAAGAGCTCTTAATCATCTCAGGGGTCCTTTTATCGCTTGTCTGACTCGAGAGGATCTGTGTTGCTTACCAGCCTGCAGCAACTGGTCGTACATGCTGACCGCCTGGCGGACTTTCCTCAGCTGGATGAGCTCCTTCAGGGCCCCTTCGCTGACGTCGCTCACCTGGGGCTTCAGAGTGTCCGGCATGAGGCACTGTGGGGCGTTACAGGGAGGCCGTTACAGGGAGGCCGTTACAGGGAGCCCGTTATGCAACTCGGGGCATGATGAGGAGGCTGCTACGCACTGAGGGGCGTTACAGGGAGGCCGTTATGCAACTCGGGGCAGGATGAGGAGGCTGCTACGCACTGAGGGGCGTTACGGGGAGGACATTACAAGGAAGCTGTTATGAGCTGCAGGGCACTACGAGCCACGGGTGTTTCAAGGAGGCCATTATGCACTGAGGGGTGTTACAAGGAGTCTGTTACACACTGAGGTGTCACAAGGAGGCTGTTATGCAGCTCAGATGAACGAGTCTGGGTTTGGAGGTTGCCAGGAGAACGGTACTTGCCTGACTGCATTGTGCCAAGTGTAAAGTTTGGTGGAAGAGGGATTATGGTGTGGGGCTGTTTTTCAGGGGTTGGACTTGACCCCTTAGTTCCAGTGAAAGGAATCTTAATGCTGCAGCATTTAAAGCAATTTTAGACAATTTCATGCTCCTAACTTTGTGGGAACGGTTTGGGGATGGCCCCTTCCTGTTCCAACATGACTGCGCACCAGTGCACAAAGCAAGGTCCATAAGGACATGGATGAGCGAGTCTAGTGTGGAGGAACTTGACTGTCCTGCACAGAGCCCTGACCTCAACCCGATAGAACATCTTTGGGATGAATTAGAGTGGAGACTGTGAGCCAGGCCTTCTCATGCAACATCAGTGCCTGACCTCACAAATGGTCTCCTGGAAGAATGGTCAAAAATCCCCATAAACACACCCCTAAACCTTGTGGACAGCCTTCCCAGAAGAGTTGAAGCTGTTATAGCTGCAAAGGATGGGCGAACTCCAAATTAAAGCCTATGTATTAAGAATGGGATGTCATTAATGTTCATCTGTGTGTAAAGGCAGGTGTCCCAATACTTTTGGCAATATAGGGTATCTAACATACAATGCAACATTCGACCCTGGTGTAGTAAACTGGTATGTGGGTATGTGGCTGAGCAAAGTACCAATACGATGTGAATTAGTGGTTAGAATATAGAGAATGCTAGTATAATTATAGTATAATTTTATATCTGTGTATGTGTATCGGTACATATATATGTGTGTGTGTTTGTGCATATAAAGTTATATTAAATATTATTACATTTTGTATATATTTCGGGCGGAGTGGTGCTCTGAACCTAGGGACCTGAATCGGCAATCAGAAGGTTACTGGTTAAAATCCCATGAATGTCAAGAGTGATTCTACTCTGTCGGGCCCTTGTTCAAGGCCCCTAACCTGCAAGTGCTTCATCCTGGGTATGATGTTAACCTACATCCAGCCCTGTGAGCAGGTCCTCCAATTTTCAGGGAAAAATGTGGAGTTTGGTTGCAGGGTTGGCACTCTAGCCACTGGATAAAAATATAGTAATTATTATTATAATAGGATATTGATATTACTATCATCATCATCATCATCATCATCATCTCCACTAGGATATCGTATTATTCTATAAGAAGGAGGCTCAGAATCACAAGTCCTCCACAGTAGTGCTGGATACGACGTTAGTGCAACATCGGGAACTAACTTTAATAATCCAGCCTACTGAGTTCTCTTCAGCAGGGTCATGTCTGGGCCAGGAGTGGCGTTTCTGGCCGCACAGTGGAGATCCTCCTAGCGGAGTTCGCCCATTGGTCTGCAGCCAGATGCTCTTGGTATAGCCAGTACACTTTTTGCGTTGCATACACGTCACGTCAAGTATATCCCGGCCTTTAAGCACTGTGGAGCGTTACGAGGAACCTGTTACGCACATGCATGCAGTGTCCCATTAACAGCGCAATGCAAACTCACAGGTACGTGAGGCTCTGCATAGTCCTTCGTGAAATACTTGGGGTAAGTGTTGACAACGTACTCTGCGGCATTCTTCCCTGCCTCCTGTGACTGGGAGAACAGCTTCTGTGGGGAACAAACAACACACACATATATAGTTCCTATGCGTTCAAGCACACTGCTCTCAAAAGTCACAATCGCCTTTGCTAAAAAAAATGGTACCATGCCTCAGTTAGGCTTAAATTATTTTAATTTTGCCCTCACAGTTCTTTTTCCATGCATTTAATCCCTACCCATCATTTCAAAACCCAAAAAGGTTTAGGTAAAACTTCTGTAAAGGTCAGTATTGTGATTCATACAAAATATGTAACTAACTGGAACTAATACTGCAATCACATGAATGGGACACACTCTCTGATACATACGAATTCGGAGGAAGTCTTTGGGGTGAGAAAGGCGTCGTCCTGAAATCTGTAATGTGATGCAGTTGGGTCCTGAAGATGGACCAGGAAAAAAAAAAGTTTTAAAAGCAATCGATACTGAACTGTTTGGAGAACAATTACCAGAGTAAGCAGAAAACCTAGAGTACCCTGTTAACGGTGGATGCGAGAGCCTGGAGTACGGCCTCTTCATTCCTGTAACAGAGCGTGCGGAACTGATTCAAAATAGTCAAATATATGCAGATGTTACCAATTTTTAAGCATTTTAAATGCCCTACCATTTTTTCTTTCGTGGAATTATAATCTCTTGAGCAGAGCCTGTGAAAACACAAACGCTGCTTGACATCGCAAAAAACAGTCAACACTAAGTTTTTACATCATAATACATGTAATAACATCAAGCTGAGACGTCATGCTGATTGCAGGCAGAAGCGACATACTGGTATCAATGAAATCAGCTTCACACAAAATATAAAAAACACGTCCAGATCTCAGCCTAGGTAAATGCATGCTGTTATAACCGGTTAACGTTAAACCCCAAATGCAGACAGCTACCTACCAGTTTCAGAGGGCGCAGTATGCTGAGCTGCAACATGGTTGCATCCTAACCTATCAGAAATAAAACATCATAATGATTATTTAGCCCCAGAGTTACTGATATGTCTAATTAATGCACCCAAACATTTCCTTATGGAATGTCAATGCTAACACAAGGGCTACTCAATGTCACGCATATTAGAGATTTTCCAACAAAAAGCGAAATAATAAATGAAATAACATACGAAAAGCGAGTTTCACTTCAAAAGCATACCTCCCAATAAAGCTTTTGTGTAACAATCGGAAAAGCTGATGGTTCCTACAAAAACTCGACCCCACGACACCACCACAGAGAGCCGCCATATTTCCCCAAAATGCATGTTGGGAAGGAATAAGTCATTTTTAAATAGAGGATCTTTTAAATTTACATTATGATGTCAAACAAAGTTTCGTATTTTAATGAAAAAAAATAAAATTATAAATACATTTATGTAAATAGAGATACATTTATTGATGTTTTATTCCAGCGAACAAAAAGTGCGGGCGTCCACCCCTACGCGGGCAATGGTATAGTCGGTGCTCTCGCAGTGCACCACGTGTGTTGGATCGCCAATGCCTGGAACCATGTGTACATGGGTTAACTAACATACTGTTTTTACTGTGTTTATTTACGCTTTTATTCCTAACTATCATTTTTGTCAAGATGCTGGTTGACAAAGAGATACCGTGGAGGCGCCTTGAAGGCGTGTCATTTGGCATGTACTCGGCTGAAGAAATAAGGTGAGCAGTGTTGGCCGACTTGCTAACCAAAATTACAAGCTAACTTTGTCTGTGGGACGTACTTGGATAACGAACATCCTGATACAATGTCAGAAACATGCGAAAAAAAAATTAATTGCAAATGAAATGAGTCGAGTTATATAAACTACCTTGTGTGCAATGAGTATGTATTTCTGTTGGAAACTACTTTAACGTTTAACTAGTTCTCTGAAACTCAGAGACTGCCATAATGGCTGTAGTATAATTAAAAACACTGAACAGCAAACAAAAGTGGAATCGTTATTAATATATTCTTAGCTGAACCAGGCCAAGTACATCGCTTGTTTGTGTGTTGATTTAACCCTCAATCCACGTATCCGTTCTCACCTAAAAGTCACCAAGCTTTCCTCCTTGTCTTAGGAAGTTGAGTGTGAAGGCGATAACTAACCCGAGATTTCTGGACAATGTTGGAAACCCTGCGTCTAATGGCCTGTACGACCTCTCGCTTGGGCCGTCCGACACCAAAGAAGTTTGCACTACCTGCATGCAGGGCTTTAACAACTGCCCCGGGCACCTCGGACACATAGAGCTGCCGCTCCCTGTCTACAACCCGCTCCTCTTTGATGTAAGTGACCATCACTCGGGTTGGGGATGCTTCTGAGAACCTGATGGATGGCAGTACAGGCAGCGATTCACAGGAGTCACTGATATCAACCGACGCTGTGTTATATTTCGCCATTCAGACTTAAATACCTTTTATTCGCTAAAATGTGTAGGCAGTACTAAAGTGTTTTTACGGAAGATGGCTAAGAAGCCAGTATTAATGATAGGCCGGATGGGTAAAGCTGGATTGCACTACATCCTTTGCTCTTGAACGATGAATTAATCAGGAATCAACCTTTTGAAAAAGTTTGTTGTGTTGTTGAAATGTCATTGTATTATTAATTTATTACAGTGGCTTGCTAAATGATTGTTTTAGTTTTTCCTCCTTTTTTGCCTGGAAAAAAAACTAGCAGAATTATAAACAAAGAATGTATAAAAATAATAAATATTGTCATGATTTTACAATATGAATGGTACATAGATGGATGGTTTTTATTAGTGGGGGGGGGGGGGGGGGGGAGAGAGAGCAGTGCTATTCTATACAGTCTGAACTTTTTAATGGCCGGTATTCAGTATTAAGTTTCCCCAGACTCAGATATATGTGCATATCTTTGGAATTTGTGTGATGCCACTGAGTGTTAAACGGCCTGTCTCCCATTATCAGAAACTCTACCTGCTGATCCGCGGCTCCTGTATGAGATGCCAGATGCTGAGCTGCCCCCGTTCTGCCATCCACCTCTTGCTCCAGCAGCTGCGGGTGCTGGAGGTGGGGGCCCTTGAAGCTGTTTACGAGCTGGAGGCAGAGCTCAATCGGGTCAGTATGCGTCATTCCTAGGGCTCGCTGCTGCCCTCCAGTGGCCTTTCCTGTGCTTGTCGTTTTCAATTCTTACACATACAGTGGTACCTCGGTTCTCGAACTCACTAGAACTCGAATTTCTTGAAAGTCGAACAAACCAGTTTGACCTAGAACTCGATCTGAATATCAGAAGTCGAACCGTGAACGCTGACCTAATATAAATTGTACGCTCCAGGAAATGAGTCACACGGCACGTCTCTGAGCGGAAACAAAAGGTAATGCTTCAGTGTCAGCCTCGCATTTGCTGTAGTAGCAGCGCTTGTTGGTGATAATAGCAGATTACGCATCGGAACTGCCTGGGATACAAACGTCATGCGTGTAGCTAAACTCTTCAGCCAATAAGGGCAAAGGTGTGTCGTCATGGAGGTGGTTCCAGTTTGTGTAGCCGGGTGAGAGGTCGCAATGCATCTACCCGTAATGCATTGCGTCAGGATCAGGAATCAGAATGCGTTGCTTTAAGCCAGCGCTGTAAGCAAGTCGAACGCCCCCAATGACCGGACTGGGGAAACAAACTGAAACGCGGACTTAATACAGAGCACTAATGACAACAACCAGAAATAGCTGATTACATGGGGATCCCACAGGAGATTAACGAGGGGGCGTGGCACACGGAAGGAGCGGACGATCGGGGCAGGACAGGGGTAATGTTGGGATAAGATCTTTATCGATTTGGAAGCCATTAAGAAAAAAATGCTGCTCTGTTCATTTTGTGTTTAAATGCTAAAAAAAAAAACATATTTAGGTGTAATTTTGGGGGGGCCGGGAACCAATTAATTGGTTTTCCATTATTTCTTATGGGAAAAATTTGATCAGAACTCAAACTTTTTAGGATTAGATCCGGAGTCCGGAACGGATTAAGTTCGAGAACCGAGGTACCACTGTATATTGAATCCATGCCGCACAAAGCACAGTGTATAATGCACTGCTGATGACTGGAGTGGCTTTGCCATCTTGATGCTTTGCAGTATCTGGAGGGGAATGTGAAGGCCACGGGTGTAGAGATCCAGGAGGTGCTGGAGGACTACACTGCCGGCTTTCTAAGGAAATGGAAGGACAGAGACTCCGCTTTCCCGGTGAGTTCCAGCAGGACGTGTCTGTGCCTCAATATCAGTGCCGTTTAGATTCCAAAACCTCTGCCTTGAGTTAAATGCATTTTTCTTGGGGTTTTTCAGGTCAAGCGTGTCTGTCAGTGTAAAAACCAGCTCGTTCAAACATTTTGGAGGGAAAACATGATACCTAGGAAGTGTCCAAACTGCAAGTAAGTGTACCATTCGAATGGCTGACCTTTCCCTGTGAGTAACCCTTATGATTTCTGTTAACCAATCATAGCCACGCAGGTTGTACTGCTGGTGAAAGCCGCTGCTGGGTTTCTCATTTTGAAGTTATTGTTGATCTGTGTGTTTCCTTTTTTGTTAGGACCACCCATCTTTTGCATTAGTAAACCATTGCTAAGTCATTAACTAAAATTTCCTTTAATCAACAAAACCTTTAATAAAACTTCTGCTGTTGGCTACACTTGAGACAGACTGTCGTTGATTTGTAATAAACAGGGCTGGCCGACCGCAAGTACGCAAGGAACACAACAGCAAGCTGATCGTTACTCTGCCCGCATCAAAGCTCAAGGAAACCCAGGAGCAAGGAGACGGTAACAGCAGGGATCTTATTTCCTGATTTTGGTGCTTTTTTTATCTTATGGCGCTTTTCCACTGGCATACAGGAACCGAGCCACACTGCGAAGGGAGACTAGGTACCACGCGGTTCCAGCTCAGTTCGGTTTTCCACTGTAGTAGGGGCAACAAAACCGCCGTCACCTCGTCCCTGCACGCGCCAAAACC
This sequence comes from Paramormyrops kingsleyae, assembly GCF_048594095.1. Taxonomy (NCBI): domain Eukaryota; kingdom Metazoa; phylum Chordata; class Actinopteri; order Osteoglossiformes; family Mormyridae; genus Paramormyrops; species Paramormyrops kingsleyae. The sequence continues at coordinate 7,008,929 of NC_132808.1, read as the reverse complement.
ACCGTCACCCCGTCCCTGCACGCGCCAAAACCACCGTCACCCTGTCCCTGCACGCGCCAAAACCGCCGTCACCCCGTCCCTGCACGCGCCAAAACCGCCGTCACCACGTCCCTGCACGCGCCAAAACCGCCGTCACCCCGTCCCTGCACGCGCCAAAACCGCCGTCACCCCGTCCCTGCACGCGCCGATGCGTCAACAGTACAGTGAAAAAATAAACATGTCCACATTTGCCTTTAAATATGTTATTAAATTGCTCACTTGGCACTTTCCCCTAAACATTTCTTTTGCATTATTCAAACCAATTCATCCAAACATATTAATTCTGAAAAAGAAAATAACTTGGAACTCTGAAATTATTGAAAAACTTTGCTTATGTCTATACCCTGTTGCAGAGCGGTGTGCATAGTAGCGGCCAACTCTGATTGGTTACTCTTTCGGCTACTAAGCAGGGCCATGTCAGTGGGGGTGTGGCTTGGATATGGCTCGCATGATTTACAGGGGGGCACTGTCTCTTTGTGGTTCGGCTCCAGTAGGGCAGTGGAAAAGCGCCAATGGTATGACTATAGTCATTTGATGTTGCATCTTTCTGATGCTGACTTAATTGCTAGTGTATTTCAGTATTCCTGATATTTGAAGCATTTCAGCATTGAGTTTGTACTACTGGTGAATCGTATCACTGTGAATCATCTTCTTACATAGTGACCCTTATTCCATGCGTTGGCTGTTATATTCTTCTAATCTTTGAAAACTTTTGGTAGTGTTGTTCATTTCAAGTTGTGTCACGCTGTTAGGTCTCTGCATTGTTGCTGACACCTTCACTAGTGATTATGTGGGTGAAGGTATCTCCTTAGGCGTGATGGAGCTGGCAGTGGTCTGAGCTTGCAGGGTGTTCCTGAGCTCCGGGAAAAGCTGAGCAGGAGGCGTGATTTAGGCCTCGCTGACGCTGTCTCCTTTACCAGTCATCGATGGATCTCAGCTGGGGAAGAGAGGGTACCTGACGCCGAGCACAGCCAAGGAGCACGTGGCCGGTCTCTGGAAGAATGAAGGTGAGAGCCGCCGGCCCCAGAGAGCAGGTCAAGGGGAGGGGACTGAGCCGCCGGTCCCAGAGAGCAGGTCACGGGGAGGGGACTGAGCCGCCGGCCCCAGAGAGCAGGTCACGGGGAGGGGACTGAGCCGCCGGCCCCAGAGAGCAGGTCACGGGGAGGGGACTGAGCCGCCGGCCCCAGAGAGCAGGTCAAGGGGAGGGGGCTGAGCCGCCGGCCCCAGAGAGCAGGTCAAGGGGAGGGGACTGAGCCGCCGGCCCCAGAGAGCAGGTCAAGGGGAGGGGGCTGAGCCGCCGGCCCCAGAGAGCAGGTCAAGGGGAGGGGACTGAGCCGCCGGCCCCAGAGAGCAGGTCAAGGGGAGGGGACTGAGCCGCCGGCCCCAGAGAGCAGGTCAAGGGGAGGGGGCTGAGCCGCCGGCCCCAGAGAGCAGGTCACGGGGAGGGGGCTGAGCCGCCGGCCCCAGAGAGCAGGTCAAGGGGAGGGGACTGAGCCGCCGGCCCCAGAGAGCAGGTCAAGGGGAGGGGACTGAGCCGCCGGCCCCAGAGAGCAGGTCAAGGGGAGGGGGCTGAGCCGCCGGCCCCAGAGAGCAGGTCAAGGGGAGGGGACTGAGCCGCCGGCCCCAGAGAGCAGGTCAAGGGGAGGGGGCTGAGCCGCCGGCCCCAGAGAGCAGGTCAAGGGGAGGGGACTGAGCCGCCGGCCCCAGAGAGCAGGTCAAGGGGAGGGGACTGAGCCGCCGGCCCCAGAGAGCAGGTCAAGGGGAGGGGGCTGAGCCGCCGGCCCCAGAGAGCAGGTCACGGGGAGGGGGCTGAGCCGCCGGCCCCAGAGAGCAGGTCAAGGGGAGGGGACTGAGCCGCCGGCCCCAGAGAGCAGGTCAAGGGGAGGGGACTGAGCCGCCGGCCCCAGAGAGCAGGTCAAGGGGAGGGGACTGAGCCGCCGGCCCCAGAGAGCAGGTCACGGGGAGGGGGCTGAGCCGCCGGCCCCAGAGAGCAGGTCACGGGGAGGGGGCTGAGCCGCCGGCCCCAGAGAGCAGGTCAAGGGGAGGGGACTGAGCCGCCGGCCCCAGAGAGCAGGTCACGGGGAGGGGGCTGAGCCGCCGGCCCCAGAGAGCAGGTCACGGGGAGGGGGCTGAGCCGCCGGCCCCAGAGAGCAGGTCAAGGGGAGGGGGCTGAGCCGCCGGCCCCAGAGAGCAGGTCAAGGGGAGGGGGCTGAGCCGCCGGCCCCAGAGAGCAGGTCAAGGGGAGGGGGCTGAGCCGCCGGCCCCAGAGAGCAGGTCATGGGGAGGGGACTGAGTCGAGATGTACCAGGTGTGGTGGGAGGGAGGCAGCAAATGCTAACATTCATTGGACTGCATTTTTTCAGTGGTTTTAATGGTTGCGTGGTGTAGTAGTAATAGCTGCATGGGCAGTGTGTGGTTCAGCGGGATAGAACTCTGGGGCCGTGATCAGAAGGTCACCTGTTCAAATCTGAGGATTGGGAGAGTGATTTTACTGTTGGGCACTTTAGCAAGACCAGTAACCCAGAGTTTCTCTAGGGACTGACTGACCCTGCTTTCTCTGTTGTATCTTATTTTGGATAAAAGCAGCTGCGAAATAAATGGCTTTTTCCCAGGTCTGGGCTAGACTGTAATCAATAACTGTAATACCATTGCTGTACTGTAGAGGGCAGCAAAACTTTATATTGGTTGATTTTATTGTGTAGAAACTTTAGATAAGGGACCAGTGTTTATGTGGGTTTTTGGGATAACCTTTAAGTCAGCTGTTTAAACCCAGGTGTGAGGACTCTTCAGCCAACCTGTGCTCTGATTAGTAATCTAATTAGGGCATTGCAGCAAAAACCTGCACACCCAACGACCCTTTCTGGATAAGATTGGCCACCCCTGCTCTAGATAATAACTAATGTTAGGCTCCATACCCCATGACCCTGCACATGACCAGTGGGTATAGAAAATGGATAGATGGGTAATACGTAATTCATTGTGTGTATGGCCAATTGGAGGTATTCTGCATAGTGCTATTATTTTGATTTATGAGTAAAATTTTACAAAGACATGCTTTGGGTGGTTGGCATCTCTAAAAACTGCATTTTATATGTGTCCGTGGGCACTGTGACAGACTGGCATCCCGCATAGAGTGTCCTCTGTTTCGGGGGTAGCCTCAGACCCCCCACTGCCCTGTACTGGATATTGGTTGAAGGGTGGATGAGTAAAAGTTGCTTATCGACAGTGATGTGCATTAATGCATAGAACATGTGTCTGAGTCACACCTGCACATGCTGTATGAACAAAATGTTATTGCTTGAGTGGATTTAGCAGTTTTGTTAGTTGATAAGTTGGTTTTTTTTTTTACCATCAAAGCTCAGTAAACTGTTGGTGTGAGTTTATAATCGTGTTTCCTGTCAGCATTTTGCGCCTTTGGGTAGCTTCTGCATTTGTTGGTAACATACGGGCAGATTAAAAGAAGATGTGTGTGATAACACATAGGGTAAGCAAGATGCTTTTTTTCTCTTTGCCCCACCAAGTGTAAACATCAAGCTCCGCCTATGATTATGGCTTTGATGTAATCAAAATGAAAAGGAATTTTAAAGATTCTCAGAAATTTTCACTCAATTCATGTAAGATTTACAGGCCAAATAAATATGATTAAATGAGTATGTAATGTGAACTCTTTCCCATGACTTACATTAGCCGCATGTACTATGAACGTTAATGGGATAAAAATCTTGAATGTGACCCATCTGTGCATTCAGGGTGGCTGAGCATCTAGCAGAGTACCAAAGCTTCTGCCGCAAGGGTCAGTCTGCCTAATAAGGACGTAACATGCATAGCACGCATTCACACAGTAGCGACGATCTGATGTTGGTTACTTTCAAGAGTGAATTAACCCTTTTAGGGAGTGTTATGCTAGACGAGTGCAACCAAGGTCACTATTCCACTGCAGCAGGAACCATACTTTTGGTTTGGTTTTTTGGTTCTTTCCCCTTTCCATTGACTTCCAGTCGAGTCCCAATACCCACAGTTTCAGTACCTAAAGTACCAAACCAGCTGGGGAATGTTTTTTGGTGCTTTGGGGTGGGACTTGCAGGTGCTTTCTTTGTGGATTTCTTGTGCCTTTGAAAGATGATAGAAACACCGCCTTGAAAAAAGTTATGAACTCGGAAAACGACGATAAACGCATTAAAAAGTAATAATAAAGTATGTGTGGGCAAATAAAGACACCCAGGCGTTAATTGCGAACCAGAAGAAGATCAGGATGGCATGAAGATGAATAAAGTATTTGCTATAAAATACTTGGGCTGCACAATATTGGTAAATATTCAACTATCGTGGTGTGATTTTGTTGTAATAAATATTGGGTATTTATGAGTTCAACATAAATTTCTCATAAACCTGTCTAGGAGTGATTTAAACTGCAAGGGTAGGAATGGTAATGATTCTCTCAGAGAATGCATGCCGTGCTCATGCAAAAGCAGCAGAGGAAAGCTTTAAACTGATTTTTAAATATGCAACATACTAGATAATCTTGAAAAGGAACTTTAAAATTGCAATGTTTACCAAGTTTTTCTTTCCTATAACAAAGCAAACATGTTTTGGTGAAACTTAAATCCCCTGCTCTGCAATGTCCAGACAGTATGATTTCAAACCTGCCGGCGTGGCCTTTGCACTGATATGGGAACTGCATGTGCATAACATGCAACGTTGGTATTAATATCACCCATCGTGTAACCCTTTAGGGTACTACAGTCATTTTTGGATTTCAGTACAAAATACCGCACCTTGTGTTGTGACGTCATTCAGCAGCAATACCAGATTTTATGCCAGTGGAGAACCAACACCTTGAAGAACCGTACTTACTTTCTTGAAGCAACTAATGTATGGTGCCTGGTGAGGTCGAAAGCACCATAAGAATACAGAGGAAACCTTTTGTGTCCTAGAAGCAGACATGATGTTAACCTGAAAAGTAACCTTGTTAGCCAGCACATGTACACTGAAGACCTGCTGCGCCAGTTGTTGATTGAACTGATGATGGTAATTGGTGTTTCAGGCTTCTTCCTGAAGCACCTCTTCTCAGGACTGGATGTCTGTGAGGGCTCCAACGCAGACATCAGCCAGGAGATCTTCTTTCTGCAGCTGATGGTGGTCCCCCCATCGAGGTACAGTTTACACTCGGCATGTGAATTCTTGGCAGCTTGTTTTACTCAAATGTGGTAGAAGAAATATTTTAAAGTATCAAGTTTATAAGATGTTGATTATGCAGTCTTTAGTGTTGCTGCACTAGCTGATAGGTTGTTGCTCCCGTTTTCTTAGATATCGGCCAGTCAATTGCCTGGGGGACCAGATGTTTACGAATGGACAGACGGTCAATATGCAGGCTGTGATGAAGGACAGCGTGGTCATCCAGAAGCTGCTGGCTCTTATGGCCAATGAGAAGGCCCGACAATTGGAGGTGAACCGTTTCATTCTTCTCTTAACATTTTGCCAATCTGAATAATCTTGCTTCTTGTTGCACAGGAAACCCAGAAATTCCTTAACTGGTTGAATCTTAACTTGTTGCTTGATTGTATGTACACGGTGCAGTGTTCCAAAAAGCTTATCTAGCAGAGCTGCAGTATGTGCTCGTTCCACGGAATGAACTATGCGCTTTCAGTGTCACTACTAATCTAGTTTGCCTTACTTAATTTCTCAATTTCTTGTTTTGGGTTGTACATAATACAATGTCAGATGATTTAGGAACATGATTGTCAGAGTAATGGTAACACTTTATATTAGTGGTCTCTTAATTTTTTCTGTGGCTGTATGTGTTTAAAGAACATTCAGTGCACCTTCATAATACATTCATAATGCATTCATGAAACATTCAGTGCCCCTGCATAATGCATGCATAGAAAATTCATAAGCAGAATGATGTCATTATAGCTGTTAATATGGCTGTTTTGACAAAAGCGTCTTCTGAACATCTCTCAGTCTGAAGAAGTGGAAGTGAATCAGACTGATCAGAGCTTCCTGGCTGGTGTTCCGGGGGTGACCCTCACCGATAAGCTGTACAACATGTGGATCCGCCTGCAGAGTCACGTCAACATTGTGTTCGACAGTGACATGGACAAGCTGATGACTGAGAAATTTCCTGGAATCCGTCAGGTCTTCCCAACCCCTTCTCTCCTCCTTTTAATGGCATAGCTGACTTCATTAGTTCCTTTTTATTTAATTAATGAATGAAAATGTGTCAATTAATTAGCCTGCACCTCTGCATTATGTTAAGCTGTTATTCCTGAATTTTTACACCTGTGAGTCCCGGAGTTGTTTTTCTTTTGAAAACTTGCCCTTTCCGTCGCATTGACAAAGCTCTGTTTTTTTGCCCCCCAGATCTTGGAGAAAAAGGAAGGTCTTTTCCGGAAGCACATGATGGGCAAGCGTGTGGATTACGCTGCCCGCTCTGTCATTTGTCCTGATATGTACATTGGCACCAATGAGATCGGAATACCCATGGTACGAGTCTGGGACCTTAGCTTGGCTGTGTGAGAGCCAGTGTGGGGAAAAGTGGTTGTCTTATTCTCTTCTGGCCTGTCTTGTTTCACACCTGTGTGTGTGTGTGTGTGTGTGTATCTGTGTGTGTGGTTCAGGTATATATCACATTTTGGGGACCAAATATCCCAACAGTGTGATTAAAAACCTGTTATTTTGACATTTTTTCAATCCCCACAAGGGGAAATTCAATTTTGTCATTGTTAGGATTATGGTTTTCCCCACATAGATATAAGTATAAGTCTGTGTGTGTGTCTGTGTCTTTGGCAGTGAGTTTGCATGTTCCTCCCCGTCCATGTGTTTCCACTTAGTGTTTCGATCCCCCCCCCACTGCACCAGGTATTGTACTTTTGATACAGTACATTCAGTACTTTCCCTTTTCCATCGACTTCCGGTTGTGTGCCAATACCAAAAGTTCCACTGTCAAGAGTACCAAACTTTTTTGGTACTTTTGGGTGGGACTTACAAATGCTTTCTAAGTAAAAAAGTTAATACTAATTACGGTCTTAATTGCGATCTGGTCAGGAGAAACAGAAGATCAGGATGGCATGACTAGAAATAAAATACTTGCTGTAGTATACTAGGGTTGCACAATATTGGGAAATATTCAAATATCTGGTGCAGTGGAAAAGCACCCTTGGTTTTCTCGGCACTTCCCCCCCCCCCCCCCCAACTGCGTGTTGCATGCGTGTCTCTCCTCTTCTGAGGCTGGTTCACACTGTTGTTACCCTCCAGCATTGGGTTGCACCAGCTAAAGTGTAAGTTCGATCGTAGCCTACAATAGACGTGTGCTGCCCCTATATTTTTCAATTTACACACTGCTAAAAATAATTGGTTGCACCACGCAAATAGTTTCAACATGACACTTAGTTATAATGTACATTTTACACTACCTTAACATTAGGTGTAAGGTCCATTGTAACAAAAAATGTAAAAATGTTTAGAAGTGGTGAAAATGGCACAGATGTAACCTAACAAAACTTTCTTGTTTTTAACATGTAATAGTATAACTTTATCAGAGAATTTCAATAATCTGTTACCTTTTCCTCTGATTTAGGATCAAACACGGTCACCGGCTTGATATGTCAATCTTAGTCTAGTCGGCTAACGTTAGCTGGCAAGCCGGAAACATTAGTTGCACTGCCATTGCTCACGTAACAGAATGAATGTCAAGCACCTACAATAAATGTCTAAGCGTTCCTCAAATTTGATAAACATACTAGTGGTATAACAGACCTTAGTTGATTGGCTCTGCCCCTTCCCTATTAATTGCAAAGTTTAACCATGATAGTGTGAAAGTTTTATTGCCCCTATCACTTTTTAAACTTGCTTCCCTCCATCTCATGACCCATGTTGTTCACGTGTCTAATTACTTTTGCTTTTCCAAGAACTTATTTTGTGGGTTTGAGAGAACTTTGGCTGTGTTGAGATCCTGAGAAAATTAAGTCATGATCTCAACATAAGACAAAACAAGACAATGATGTATGTCCTCTATGGACTTCCATCTGATGCATAGTTGCAGTGAAAATGGGCAGGTTAAAAGTTCCTTACTTTTTGAGTTTTCTTTCAGTTTTTTTAAGCAATAAATGGAAAGCAAAGTCATATTTGTCTTTTTTGCTGATTCAAAAAAAATGATCCAAACTTTGACTCCGATATTGTGATATGAGCCAAACTGTGAGTTTTGTGATCCATTGTACCCGTAAACCGTACTCAGCAAGCTACCTAGCAAACACTCCTGCATCACACTGCACACGGCACATTACGGGTTGCCTTACAGCAGTGTTTAAAACAGTTCTCACAAATGCACAAATCATTAACTATTGCTGCGTTCCATTTAGCTCGGAGGTAGAAACTCGAAAGTGGGAATGACGTCACGCACGAGCCTTTCAGTACAGCAAGTCGAAAGCCATTTGGCAGTACTAGGGATCGCTTACCCGGATAACTTTGCAGATTTAATTTACTCCAGTTTAACTGATGTTTATTTTCATTCACTTGCATTTAGTCCAGACTACCTTAAATCTGACAAGTTGTCCACTTAAGCCAGAAATCCTGCATAATGAAACAGGCCCCAGTTCTAGCCTGGTTAATAGTTAGCAACATCAATGGATAACAGCACATTATGTAGTATTTTATGCAGAAAAACACCGTAGCAACATGGCCACAGATAGCAGCTATACAGTACTGTGTGTACGACCGATTTAATGACCCACAAATAAGACATAAGTGTTAATAAACGGTATAAAACTACAGCTTTAACTTCTATTGATAGCTTACGCTAAGCTGGTGTAACCCACTGTAGGTCTTTGCCACCAAGCTGACCTACCCCCAGCCGGTGACGCCGTGGAACGTGAAGGAGCTACGGCAGGCGGTGATGAACGGGCCCAACGTGCACCCGGGTGCCTCCACTGTCATCAACGAGGACGGCACGCGCACCATGCTAAGTGCCACCCACCGCACGCAGCGGGAGGCCATCGCCAAGCAGCTGCTCACCCCCGCGCCTGGCCCGCACCGCATGCCCATGAAGATTGTACGTCTTTGCCCCTCCCCCCCGTCTCGGTTATGTGTGGCCATCTGGCAATTCAATAGCAAGAAAACGTTTTGTTTTGGAAACAGCCGGCCAGTATTTGGCTTTGCAGGTGGTGTAATCTGTGTTGGTTGTTCGAAGGGTGACCCTCGCCCTCTGGCTGCCCCGCTTCGGGTGTTTTCTGTACGGGCTCCTTCTCCCAGGGTCCGTGTGTGCAGCAGTGTTCGCTTTGAATGACTCAGCAGTAATGACTCCTTAATGTCCCTTGCTTCCCTTTAGTACAGCGTGAAGGTGCCCTTAATGTGGTTTACATTCTCAAGGCATTTCAAAGGGTCATTTATTGTCACGCCACATTGCACATTAAAAGATGGGTGAAATATATATTTTGAAAGCTCTTTAGTAGATTGGTCAGTATCACATGAGAAACCGTAAATTCCTTACAGTGTAGGGGAAGTTGTTGGTTATTAGCATATATTTGCCCCGAGGGCATTTCTTGTGGTGCTAAATGCTTAGTCATTTTAAAGCATTAGTTTAATGTGTAACTGATTACCTACCAGTGTAACAGGTGCTTAAGCTTTGCTAGAGACCCTCATGTATGTCAGTTTGAATGATGTGCATATTTGTCCCGCATTTTCACATCCTTCTGGACAGTCGTGTGACATTTATGGACGTTAGGGGTTTAAGAACATACTCGCGGCCGAGTATCTCCCCTCTTTACCTTCCGGCCAGTGCTGCCGTGCCAGCACAAGCGTCCGACTCTCGCCGGCCACGGTCTTAGCGGGTGTTTCCTGGTTCCTTTGCAGGTGAACCGGCACATTAAGAACGGTGACGTGCTGCTTCTGAACCGGCAGCCCACGCTGCACCGGCCGTCCATCCAAGCCCACTGCGCCCGAATCCTGCCTGCGGAGAAGGTGCTGCGGCTGCACTATGCCAACTGCAAGGCCTACAACGCCGACTTTGACGGCGATGAGATGAACGCCCACTTCCCCCAAAGTGAGCTCGGCCGGGCGGAGGCCTACACCCTGGTCAGTACCACTCAGCAGTACCTGGTACCGAAGGTGAGAGCTCCGTGTAATGCTTCAGTTAAAGCAGTTTTATTTTTACTTGGAGGAGATCAAAGTTGAGTAGAGGCCATAACAGCCTAAAGAAAAGATCCTGAAATGGCCTAGTTGAGAAGCTTGAGGTTTTGGTTGGTTCCTGGATGGCTGGAATCTAAGGGATATCAGGTGCCTCGGGGTGCAGTGATTAGACACAGCTTTGTAATTTGACTCCTGCCAATTGAGGTCCCATGAGAAGGGCCTTCAAAGGACTTTGGAAAACATGGCATAATGGGTGTAACATTTTCTTTCTTTATCCTGTCTTCCATTCCACTTCATTTAGCCATTGCCAAAGTTACATTAAGCAGGGTGGCCATACATCCTCTTTCTCAGAACTTGTGTTCTTTTTTGGGACCTAAAAATGCCTGAAATGTCTGGTATTTTGCTTTCTACAGTCAGAATACTTTTTGACGCTCCTCTTCACGTCCTGCCTCCAGTGTTCTCGTTGCAGCAAACCAAAACTTGGTCGCCCTGCATTAAGCCGTCTGATCTGTGATGGAGTCGTCCTGATCGCCGCGTCGGAACCTTGCGCTTCTGACTGACGTCTGTCTCTAACAGGATGGGAAGCCTCTTGCCGGGCTAATTCAGGACCACATGGTATCCGGTACCAGCATGACCATCCGAGGGTGCTTCTTCACCCGGGAGCAGTACATGGAGTTGGTGTACCGGGGTCTGACGGACAGGAGGGGCAGAGTGAAGCTCCAGCCACCAGCCTTGCTGAAGCCCTACCCTCTCTGGACAGGAAAACAGGTCAGTCCTGGTCAGTGGAGCTTGTTCAGGCAGAGCATGGAGTCCTGTGTCCTTATGGGTCACAGCTTTCCAGCGCAGCCTCATAAATGTGTTGTATTTCTTTCCAACAGGTGGTTTCCACCCTGCTGTTAAATGTAATTCCAGAAAATGAAATCCCCCTAAACCTGACAGGGAAGTCGAAGATACCCAGCAAGGCGTGGGTGAAGGACTCGCTGAGAGCCATTCCCCGATACAACCCTGAGGACATGTGTGAATCGCAGGTGAGATGCATCAGCCAGCCTCTTATTCCCCCATGCTAGCCTTTATTATCCACAAGTCACTGGTGCTAACGTGACAGTGCCTACATTTGAATTTAATTGTGCTGCTGTTCCACACTAGTTCAGTTATCCTGTTTACATAAATATTTAGTCTTCTGCACACTGATAAGAACCAGATATACGCAGTTTGGCAACTTCACTGGCGAGACCTTTTCAGGTATTCTGACGGCTCTTTGCGGCAGGTTGTTATCCGGCAGGGCGAGCTTCTGGTGGGGGTGCTAGATAAGGCCCACTATGGCAGCTCTGCCTATGGCCTGGTGCACTGCTGCCATGAGCTGTATGGAGGCCACACCAGTGGAAACCTTCTCAGCTGCCTGGCCCGGCTCTTCACGGCGTACCTCCAGCTGTACCGCGGCTTCACCTTGGGTGAGATTTCACACAGACCAATGACGGATCATTCATTATAAAACAAGAAACCTTTGAGTTGGTTGGTTTGGTCAGCCAACTCTCATGTGGTCATTACTGTTTTATTCTTTGTCCCTCATTGTACCTTGAGTTAACTTAATCTCACTTTTCTTATAGGTGTGGAAGACATTTTGGTTAAACCTGGAGCCAATAAGAAGAGAAAGAAGATCATTAATGAGTCAGTCAAGTGTGGAATTAAGGTAGTGATGAGCACTAGGGCTGTTTCTCAATATGTGTACTTGACCGTTCTTGTGTACCCATTTTACGTCGTCTTCCAGGCGATATCAACAAACACGCTTTTTCTGTTTTGCCACTAGTTCAAACTGCAGACCCGATCTGACAAAGGTTGCAGTATTATTTTACATTAGATTGCACCACTTAGAAACAGGCATTGCTTAACCTGTGTTGAAAATTATATTGTACATTATACATTGTAGGTTGTCATTGTTGGGATTAGGGTTTTGGCCATAGAAATGAATGGACAGTCCTCCCAAAAATGTGACACCTTTTTCATAAACCCACACACAGCACTACTGCCTTGAGTCATACTAAGGCTTTGTATTTAATCTAGGAACAAAAGCAAAACATTAAAAAAAAAAAAATTTAAATTAGAAAAAAAGTGAGTGTATGCCATGCGGTCTATTGTTTATTTTTATTATTACTCTGTATTCGTTAATTTATTCGTAAATTGCAAACTTTTAGGTTTTAACATTTGTACAGCTATTGCGTAACTTTTTGGTGAGCAGTGGTTACCAAAATGATAGAGCACAGTGTAAAGCACTGACCAACAAACAATGCTATCACAGCGAGTGCGAGGTTGACACTAAAGCGTTACCCTTTGTTTCTGCTGAGAGACGTGCCGCATGACTCATTTCCCCGCGCGGACAAGTTATTAGGTCACCGTTCACGGTTCAACTTCTGAGTTTGAGTACTGAGATACCACTGTATAAACTTAAGGAACTATGAGACAAGCAGTTTTTGAACTGTTCAAGTGGTGATTCCCATTTAGTCACATCAGTTACTGATAGAAAAAAACATATAAGCGGTTACATTTTTGATAAATAGTAATGTCAAATTGGAACCACGATAGAGACTTGACTCGGACTTTAATTTTGTGAACATCTCTGGCATCAGTTGCATCCTCGCTTGCCCTGCCACAGATATCAAGATGCATCAGTTGCATCCTCGCCAAAACAGACCAATCCCATGATTCATTGTGGCCCAAGTTCATTCTCGGAAGGCAAGATAGCAAGACAGCTCTTGCCAAGATCACAAGTACGATCTTTGCGTTGTTGTTATTGAGAAATGCATAAGTGTCGCCTCTCCTCCCTTTGCTCTCCTGAGCTGCCTTACAGCCTCACATCAGCCTTTTTCAGTGGCACCATCCTTGACTGGGTACCCCTGATTGTTCTTATAAGCCAGTGCTTCCCCCCCCCCCCCCCCAAGGGACCATGTTTTTGCTCCCTCCCATTTCCCAAAAACATGGATAGTCTGGGGGTCCCTGTGGAATGGGTTAGCAAACTGTTATAAGGACTGGGGTAGAGAAAGCCTTTTGTAAACCATCCTAATTCTTGGTAACTCTTAATAACTTATGGCAACCCCTCCCCAACTCCCTCCCCACACTCTGCCTCTCTCCATCCATGCACATGTCACTTTTTCAAGAACTTTTTGCACTATATGTCTTGCACTATAACCGAAATGGTGATGTAAACTGGATTTTGCTGCTATACTGCAGTTAATATATTTTTAGGTTAGTTCCACGTATATTCTATTTCCTATTCTCTATTTAAGCTCTATATTTTTAAGTTTAAGTCTTTTCTAGTACTAACACTCTGCTGGGTCGATGGTGAGTCAATGCAACGTGATTTCGTTCTGATGTGCCCTAACCGGTGTAGGTTCTGAATGACAATAAAGTGGCTATTCTATTCTATAATCTAACAAATTCTTACAAAGCAGGAGTGAGCAAAAAAAGTAGAACCGTGTTTCTTCCTCTATGTGCTTTTGTGTTTTAAATGTCAGGTTTTAAATAAATCTCATGCTTTGAGCAGTGATCTTGGGAGATGAGACACCTGGCAGTGGTCATGGAGATGGGTTTGATGCACATCTAGATATGATGCGTGATAGATCTCAGTCAATCCCATTCCCCGTCTGGGCTCTCACTCACCTCCTACTGCTGTCTTCCCTGTTAGGCTCTGCAAGCCGCCTTCAGCCTCCCTGCATCAGCTGAGGTCAGTGAGGCCAGGAGCCGCTGGCAGGACGCCCATCTCAGCACCGACCAGAGGGACCAGCACATGGTCGACCTCAAGTTTAAGGAGGAAGTCAACCTCGTCAACAACAACATCAACAAGGTGTGTTTGCACTATCAGCATCCCATGCATAACAGGAAAATAAATACAGTACTATGCAAAAGTTTCAGGCAGTCAAAAGAAATGTTTAAGGCCATTTATTTGTATAGTAAGTGTTTATGTGCTTAGAACAAAAAACACAATGTAACATTAGAACATATGCAAATTAAGAGTAAAACAAGAAAACTGACAGGAATTTCTCTTGATCTCCAAAAAGTTACTGATATCTTGTTGGATGGTTAGATGAACACCACTTCAGTTCCCAAACCTCTCCTCAATGACACCCCAGTCATTCCATTTATTTTTTTTTATTTATTTCACCAGCAGCTCACTTAATAAAGTCATTTAATAAAAAAAAAATCAGTGAAGTATCGATTAGCTGTATAAGGTGTGCTAGTGGTTAAGTCATAAAATACATTGGTGTATTGGGTAGTTGCTATGAATACTGGGGTGGTTTTAGCAGAGGTTTTGAAATGCCTAAGCTGATACTCTTTTACACACATCTTGTCATAGTTTTACACCAACATGAAGATCATTCAAACATAGTTTTCGTTGACTGCCTAAAACTTTGGCATAGTACTATACATTATGTACTATATTGTATTATGTATGATAAGTTTGATTAAATTTTGAATGAGAAGTTGAATAAAGTAGTCTTAGTTTCTGTTTGAAATGTAGAAGGATTTATTTGAATAATTTTTCTTCCTATATTTCAATGCCTTTACCTCAAGGCAGAATGTGACCCTATTAGGTTACATTTTGACTCAGATTTTCTTTGTTAGGCTTGTGTTATTTTTATCTCAGCTGACGATAATGTTTCTCTGTAGGGTTCTCATATAGCATTTCCCCATTTTACATGTCTCTTTGCAGCTTGCCTGTTATCCACTTACTACTTAAAGTTTTTATGTATATTTTCACCCCCCATCCTGGGTCCGCTGTCCCAGCTGTGTGCGAGTTAAACCACTTTTATTAAGTCATTGTTCACATATTAGAAAATGTTTTGTCCCTAACATGGAACCCTGGGGTACTCCTTTGGAGGGTTTTCCCCTGGGTTGCCATACTTGGGCATTACATTGGGTGTGTGCTTCTTGTATGTTTGGCATACCTCTGAGCAGGCACTTTGCTCTGGTTACAGGTGTGCATACCTCTGAGCAGGCACTTTGCTCTGGCTACAGGTGTGCATGCCTCTGAGCAGGCACTTTGCTCTGGTTACAGGTGTGCATACCTCTGAGCAGGCACTTTGCTCTGGTTACAGGTGTGCATGCCTCTGAGCAGGCACTTTGCTCTGGTTACAGGTGTGCATGCCTCTGAGCAGGCACTTTGCTCTGGTTACAGGTGTGCATGCCTCTGAGCAGGCACTTTGCTCTGGTTACAGGTGTGCATGCCTCTGAGCAGGCACTTTGCTCTGGTTACAGGTGTGCATATCTCTTAGGGTTGCAAAATTCTAGGAATATTCTTGTTAATTCCCATACTTTCCCGTTAATTCCCATGGAAAGTTTCTAATGTGGAATATTTCCAAAATTCCCCAGCTTAACTTCCCATGGAACGGAAAGTTTCAGGAAAATTTCCAGAAATTTTCCAGCCCTTTGCAACCCTAATATCTCTGAGCAGGCACTTTGCTCTGGTTACAGGTGTGCATACCTCTGAGCAGGCACTTTGCTCTGGTTACAGGTGTGCATGCCTCTGAGCAGGCACTTTGCTCTGGTTACAGGTGTGCATATCTCTGAGCAGGCACTTTGCTCTGGTTACAGGTGTGCATATCTCTGAGCAGGCACTTTGCTCTGGTTACAGGTGTGCATGCCTCTGAGCAGGCACTTTGCTCTGGCTACAGGTGTGCATGCCTCTGAGCAGGCACTTTGCTCTGGCTACAGGTGTGCATACCTCTGAGCAGGCACTTTGCTCTGGCTACAGGTGTGCATACCTCTGAGCAGGCACTTTGCTCTGGCTACAGGTAGGGTTGCAAAGGGCTGGAAAATTTCTGGAAATTTTCCTGAAACTTTCCGTTCCATGGGAAGTTAAGCTGGGGAATTTTGGAAATATTCCACATTGGAAACTTTCCATGGGAATTAACGGGAAAGTATGGGAATTAACAAGAATATTCCTAGAATTTTGCAACCCTAGCTACAGGTGTGCATGCCTCTGAGCAGGCACTTTGCTCTGGTTACAGGTGTGCATGCCTCTGAGCAGGCACTTTGCTCTGGTTACAGGTGTGCATGCCTCTGAGCAGGCACTTTGCTCTGGTTACAGGTGTGCATGCCTCTGAGCAGGCACTTTGCTCTGGTTACAGGTGTGCATGCCTCTGAGCAGGCACTTTGCTCTGGTTACAGGTGTGCATATCTCTGAGCAGGCACTTTGCTCTGGTTACAGGTGTGCATGCCTCTGAGCAGGCACTTTGCTCTGGCTACAGGTGTGCATGCCTCTGAGCAGGTACTTTGCTCTGGTTACAGGTGTGCATACCTCTGAGCAGGCACTTTGCTCTGGCTACAGGTGTGCATACCTCTGAGCAGGCACTTTGCTCTGGCTACAGGTAGGGTTGCAAAGGGCTGGAAAATTTCTGGAAATTTTCCTGAAACTTTCCGTTCCATGGGAAGTTAAGCTGGGGAATTTTGGAAATATTCCACATTGGAAACTTTCCATGGGAATTAACGGGAAAGTATGGGAATTAACAAGAATATTCCTAGAATTTTGCAACCCTAGCTACAGGTGTGCATGCCTCTGAGCAGGCACTTTGCTCTGGTTACAGGTGTGCATGCCTCTGAGCAGGCACTTTGCTCTGGTTACAGGTGTGCATACCTCTGAGCAGGCACTTTGCTCTGGTTACAGGTGTGCATGCCTCTGAGCAGGCACTTTGCTCTGGTTACAGGTGTGCATGCCTCTGAGCAGGCACTTTGCTCTGGTTACAGGTGTGCATGCCTCTGAGCAGGCACTTTGCTCTGGTTACAGGTGTGCATACCTCTGAGCAGGCACTTTGCTCTGGTTACAGGTGTGCATACCTCTGAGCAGGCACTTTGCTCTGGTTACAGGTGTGCATACCTCTGAGCAGGTACTTTGCTCTGGTTACAGGTGTGCATACCTCTGAGCAGGCACTTTGCTCTGGCTACAGGTGTGCATACCTCTGAGCAGGCACTTTGCTCTGGCTACAGGTGTGCATGCCTCTGAGCAGGCACTTTGCTCTGGCTACAGGTAGGGTCGCAAAGGGCTGGAAAATTTCTGGAAATTTTCCTGAAACTTTCCGTTCCATGGGAAGTTAAGCTGGGGAATTTTGGAAATATTCCACATTGGAAACTTTCCATGGGAATTAACGGGAAAGTATGGGAATTAACAAGAATATTCCTAGAATTTTGCAACCCTAGCTACAGGTGTGCTTGCCTCTGAGCAGGCACTTTGCTCTGGTTACAGGTGTGCATGCCTCTGAGCAGGCACTTTGCTCTGGTTACAGGTGTGCATACCTCTGAGCAGGCACTTTGCTCTGGTTACAGGTGTGCATGCCTCTGAGCAGGCACTTTGCTCTGGTTACAGGTGTGCATATCTCTGAGCAGGCACTTTGCTCTGGTTACAGGTGTGCATACCTCTGAGCAGGCACTTTGCTCTGGTTACAGGTGTGCATACCTCTGAGCAGGCACTTTGCTCTGGTTACAGGTGTGCATGCCTCTGAGCAGGCACTTTGCTCTGGCTACAGGTGTGCATGCCTCTGAGCAGGCACTTTGCTCTGGTTACAGGTGTGCATGCCTCTGAGCAGGCACTTTGCTCTGGTTACAGGTGTGCATGCCTCTGAGGAGGCACTTTGCTCTGGCTACAGGTGTGCATACCTCTGAGCAGGCACTTTGCTCTGGTTACAGGTGTGCATGCCTCTAGGACTCCATCGCCGCTTCCCAGACAACAACCTTCAGCTTATGGTGCAGTCTGGAGCAAAGGGTTCCACTGTAAACACTATGCAGGTATTTTCCTAGTAAAAGTAATGGTACCTTCCCCTCATGCATGTAAAATTAGAATATCGTACTTTTGTATAATAATTCTATACTCTAAGTAGTATAGTACATGTGAGCACATTATTTTCCTGCTACATTATGAACCATACCATCACAACACATTTGTCTTCAGATTTCCTGCCTGCTGGGGCAGATTGAGCTGGAAGGAAGGCGCCCTCCTTTGATGCCCTCTGGGAAGTCCCTGCCATGCTTCCAGGCCTATGACGTGTCGCCTCGCTCGGGGGGCTTTGTTTCCGGCAGGTTCCTCACCGGCATCAGGCCTCCGGTTAGTCCATGCTATGTGCGGTGTCCACGTGTCCTGGAGACCCAGAGCTGGGGTTCTCCCTGGGGGTGTGGTACACATACTCACACAATGCTGGCAATTAGAGACGCCAGTTAGCCTCAGGGCAGGTGCATGGGGGGACACCCCCATGACACGGAGAGAACGTGCTAGATCCATACACAGAGCAAAAGCGGGATTCAAACCCCCAACCCGGGAGATGGTAAAAATTGAATACATTGTTTAGGATATTATAATTTTATCCTTCCCTTAAAAAATTGGAGGATGATTTTAATATATAAATTTAGCATAATATTCATGATTCCTGGTACAATTTTACTTATTTCCCCTCCTCCCCAGGAATATTTCTTCCATTGCATGGCCGGTCGTGAAGGGCTTGTAGACACGGCTGTGAAGACTAGTCGCTCAGGATATCTTCAGAGGTGAGAAACCTTCTGAACTCAACTGTCCACCAACCGGGGTGCTCCATACCTCACCAGTCAAGTCCTGGTAACTGCTGTCTGTAAGTGACAGTGAGTACAGGGCAGGGTGCTGAAATGTGCACTTGTTGCCCGTAGGTGTGTCATTAAGCACCTGGAGGGCCTGGTGGTGCAGTACGACCTGACGGTGCGGGATAGTGACGGCAGCGTGGTGCAGTTCCTCTACGGGGAGGACGGCCTGGACATCCCCAAGACCCCGTTCCTGCAGCGTCGTCAACTGCCCTTTGTCAGGGACAACTGTGAGGTAAGCCACCTATGTGTGGGAGATGCACAGGTTTTCATTTTTCTTTCTTTCCTTAACCAGTCTTCTGTTCTTCACTGTTTGTTAATTATGCAACGTTGCCACACAGTTAACAGTACAATGAGTTGGATTCTTTTTATCGTACACTGAGATATTAAAATCGTGGCATGACAGTGGTGGTTCTCATTCGTTACAGGTCATCAGGACGTCCAAGTGCTTGGATGAAGTGCTATCCAAGATGGATCCCCAGGAGGTGGAAAGCCATTTCAGAGCCATAGAGAGGTGGAAGGCTAAGCAGCAGACGGCCTCGGCCCGACAGGGGGCCTTCCTGCTCTTCTCGCAGAAGAAGCTAGCTAAGCTGAAGTCCCAGAACCCGCCTGGGGGTCTACAAGAGGGGAGAGATGGCTGCAGTCTTCAGGTAGACGGGGACAACTCCCATTATAACTGATCATGCCACGTCCATTGCACGGGTTGAATTTGGTGTTCCCACCGGTTCTGCTAAGGAAATTAATTGTAGCTATTGTACAATTCGGGCATCTTTTTTTTTAGCTTTTTTTTTTTGTAACTGGTAATGCAGATTAAGATTGTATGATTGCTCGCAGAATTGCAAAATAGGAATGAAAATCTCTTAAGTGTATAGCTGTCATTGTATTCCTTTGGTTCGCTGTTTCCAGTGCTGGAAAAATGCTAATCTGTTTTCAGCTGATGGAGAGATGGCAGTCGCTGGACGACTCTGGCCGACGGAAGTATACAAAGAAGGCCCAGCGCTGCCCCGAGCCGTGTCTGTCCATCTTCCGGCCTGACGTGTGCTTCGGATCCGTCTCCGAGACCTTTCATGATGTCGTAGAGGAGTACCTTGATGAATGTGGAGCTCGAATGGGCACAGCGACACACATTGAGAACACAGACATAGACAGGTGACCCCAGTTTCAGCTTTTCATTGGCTTTCAACTTAACTAGCTAATATACTCTTTTGAAGTAATTGGAACCGACTTACGTTACGGGCAACATGAAAGAGAGCAGTTTGGGACTATAATTAAAAATGATGTTTTAATTATATGCAGTAGCTAAACTATATGTAGTTGAACAAGTAGGCAGGCTAGTTTGTGGCAGCTAAAAAGTATTAGTTTAGGTCAGTGTTTCCTAATCTGGTCCTCAGAGATCCACAGCTGGTTCACGTTTTTGCTCCCATCAAGCACCCTCCCAGACTGTCCACATTTTTTGCTCCCTCCCCGTAGGAAGCTGGGAAGGAGCAAAAATGAGTACTGTCGGTGGGTCCCCGAGGACTGTATTGGCAAACACAGGTCTAGTTGTATTGACTGGGAAATGATGAACCTTCCTTCCCCTGGTCTTGCTGAACTTGTTCACCAGTCACCAAGCCTGAGAAGTACCCATGGTCTGTTGCGTTTCTCACTGCGTCCTTTGGTTTAAGGCTGAGATCCCTGCTCCAGCTGAAGTGGCAGAGGGCCCTGTGTGACCCCGGGGAGGCCGTCGGGCTACTTGCCGCCCAGAGCATCGGGGAGCCGTCCACACAGATGACCCTCAACACCTTCCACTTTGCTGGAAGGGGAGAGATGAACGTCACGCTGGGGATCCCCAGGTACCGACCTGCCACCCCCCCCCCCCCCGGCTGCAGTACCGCCAGATACTATCACACGCGAATTGCCCAATGAGAGTCGAGGGTAATGTGGGTCCAGCAAGCTCCCACGTCAGAACTTTCATTTTAATGAAGTACTTGAAAAATAATTTAGAATTAAAAACAACATGTTTGGTGGCAGTGGGAGGAAAGTGTTTTATCAGTGGTCAACAAAGAAAAATTTTAAATTTTGTCAATTCAGTCTGTGCTTTTAGCAGCAATTATTATTTTCCAACTGTTTCACTTAGATTCAGAAATGTTGTCATTATTATTTACTTATTTAAAAGGCAACAATATATAGACATTGTGGAAGGAAAAAAAAAAAAGAATTTCTTGAGAATACATATATTTCCAACCATTCACACTTCAGTTTTCCAATGTGCTAAATGAGCTAAGAAACTTCTGCCAACTAAATGGACAGCCCTGTGCCACTTCCTGCCAAAGTGTTTCACGTTCCTCTTCCTCTTTGTGGAAGGGCCACTTCAGGCCTTTCTGTAGCTATTTGTGTCAGTGTCTAATACCTGAAGCACTCTGTGTGATTGGTGCGGCTGTTTCACAGGCTTAGGGAAATCCTCTTGATCGCAAGCTCAAACATCAAGACTCCCATGATGAGCATCCCTGTGATGAACTCCAGAAGAGCGTTGAAAAAGGCGAAAAACCTGAAGAAGAAGCTGACCCGAGTGTGTTTGGCAGAGGTAGGCACGATGCTAATAGTTCATAAATCAGGCTGATTGCAGTATTGGCTGCACTTCCCACGTAACCTGACCTGCAACTGAGTTGGTTTCAATTGGGATGTAATTTAAAGACTGTGATTTATATCCATCTGTGGTTCAGTGGGTTAGGACACTGTGCCTGTGATCGGAAGGTCACTAATGAGCAGAGTGGTTTCACTGTTGGCCCCCGAGCAATGCAATTTATCCCCTATTGCTCCAGAAATGGGCCCAAAATTTTTTGACCACTTTTATATTTAGATCGATTCCTCCTTTCTAAACTATTTCTCAAGCACACACTCTCATCTCCAGTTCGCCACTGCTGTCAGTGGCCAATTCTTGGCCAAGTCTCACGCGAGTTGGAGGTGTGTCTGGCCGTGGATCTTATTGTATCTCATTGAATCGCACCATGTTGAATCAAATAGTGTTGAATTGAACTGCATTGTAATAAATGTAAATCTTATTGTACTGCATTAGTAGTTGCTTCAGTATCTTTAATGTATCTGGTTATTGGCAAGAGGTGGAGCTTTCAGGTTCAGAGAGTACAAATTCAGACCAAGATTTTGTTTCAACTAACCAGTTGAGTATAAAGTGTCACAGAGTTCTGAACTGGTTGGTTGAAACAAAATCTTGGTCTGGATTTGTACTCTCTGGAACTGATATCTCCACGTCTGCTATTGGCAATGCATTGAGATGTGTGTGAAATTGGCCTCAGTGATGGAGATGCACATCCCTAGTCTACCTCTGACATCTGCAAAGTGGTTCCACTGATACATGGGTTTATAGTGTTTGAATGTTGTAATTGAGTAGAGGTTTGTTTGCTCTGTATTTCGGCTTGTAGGTCCTGCACAAGGTGGAAGTGGAGGAGACAATCCGGGTGGAGGGCAAGCTAAAGAAGAACAACGTCTTCAAAATCACTTTCCACTTCCTGCCTCCGGAGTGCTACAAACAGGAAAAGCTGCTCACGCCCCAGCAAATTCTACACTATATGGAAACAAGGTGAGCCTACATACACTGTAACCTTGGCTGATCTCAGTGCCAGATTCTCTTTTGTTATGGTGTTCGGAGTGAAAGAAACTCTCACCACATCATAGTGTCTTAGAGCTCTTTGCCAAGTGGCGAACTGGCAGATCTCAGTTACAGCCATTTACTTAATCCTGACTGAACTAAAGCTGTCCAACATAACTAGGTTGAGGTCACATAATTCCAGCCGGGTATTGATTGGGTCAAGGCTGTTGTTTAGATTCACTTCAGTCATGTGACGTGAAAGATGGTAAGCAACAAACACAGCATGCAGAACAATTACTTGGATAAAAGGAGGGCCCTGTAACATGTGCTATTAATGAACTTCAAAGAAACACAACGACTAAGGAACTAGATAACAAGCCTTGTCCTGAACAATCAGGCAGGTGTGGGCAGCTTAAATTATGTATTGATGGCCGGTGCCTGAAGTGAAAGGGATCGATTTCAGGTATTTGAGTTTACTTTCAGGCTGCTGGTAGCTGTCCTCCATACCCTGAGCCTCTTGCCGGATCAGAATCCCTGGTGCACAGTCAGACACTTCGCACACAACACGTAACTAAGTAAAAAAAAATAATGTTTAGACTATATCTAGTGTTAACGTTGTCAAATCTATCTGCGCAGCAAAATCCAAACGTTTCTTGTTATTGTTCTTATTGTGATTCTTGCTGACTAGCTTCAGCCATTCTAGCCAGCTGAATAAACTCACAGAAGTCTGTCACTAGTGGCATATCGTATATTCCAGGGCTGTGGAGTCGGTAGATAAATGCTCCGACTCCGACTCCTCAGTTTCTAAATCTTCCGACTCCGACTCCCCGACTCCGACTCCTCTGTATGTATATACTATGCTAATGTATTTTCTACATCCATTGAAGGAAAGGAAGGCAACATACATGTCATTTCACCACAGAACTACTGGCTAGGAAGCCAACACTCTGCTATAATGCCAGATTAAAGACAAACACAATGAAAACAAGGTTTCAAGGGTAGCGCATAGCGAAGGGGAGCCGACGGAGCTGAGAACACACCAGATGATTTTTCAGACGCGTGATGACTCGTTGAACGGCTGAAAAATCGGCAGTGCATCTGTAAATGTATGGGGGGCTTTAGGCTAGGTTCACAGTTCCCTGTAACAGTGGAACACGACACAATGGAAAGCGGTGCCGCACCTTACCTGTGCATTACATCCCATATAGTGACGCATACAGTCAATGAAAAGCATGCTTCGTGGTTACTTGACATGTTCGTTTTGTGGTAACATTATGCACTGCATGCATTGGGCTTTATTCTTACAGCAGAGAAGTAGTTCATTATGACTGTTTGTGAATTGGGACATTTCAACTTACTTTTTTAATTCCCATTTAAATTTAGTAGGAGTCGGAGTCGGTTAACTTTTTGCCGACTCCGACTCCAGGTACCCAAAATTGTCTCCGACTCCGACTCCTCGACTCCGACTCCACAGCCCTGGTATATTCTATATTAAGCGACAGTCAGAATTGCTAAGCTCAAACGTGCACAAGAAATTTTACTTGGTACGAAAGGTGCAGATGTAAGGACAGACAGATATGGCTGTACAGACAAGAATGCAGTAAATATACAGTTAAACAAAAGCTTTTGAGAGGAAGTTTTCTTTCTTATGAATGAGGTTACAATAAACTGAATGATGGCAATGTAGAATTGTACCAGAGAAGGGCCGTTAGACAAAACAAACATGAAGACACACGTGTTGGATGAGTCGTAGTAGCCTACATAAATCCACATATGAATTTTTATATTTTTACCATTTATTATTTAAATGCTATTTTATTTGAATAATGAAGTACAACCTTACAGGCCTAACAGTGATGGTGGTGGATGTAGGAACAGTGCATAATTCTCAGATTTGGTTCAAAATGTCTGTGAATCCTTAAGACAGCTGATCTGCACAGCAGCCGACAGTGGCAAGGTGATATCCGGTCAGCTCTCCTGGTTTTGTTTTTCGAATGAGTGATTCACCTCTCTGTTAGTAATAAAAAGCTGAGAGGAGGAACTCTGTGAAACTTGATATTCTGTAGTTGGGGATTATAGGTATAATGTTCACAGTCCGAGGTAAGCCATGTTCCTGGGAGCAGGCAAGGGTCACATTTGGCTATTCGTATGATTGTTATTCTGAAGCTTCCTGCGAAATGGACAGTTAAAAGTGAGCATTTCACAACAGTCTCAGCTGTACCACTGTTGATTTCTGAGAATGAAGGTCTCTTTGGGGGAGGGGTGACGGAGATGTGCAAGGACAAAGAGGGATTTAGAACAAAACATCGGCTCCTCGGGGGGATCTTGTGGACTGTTTCCATCTGGGGGGGGGGGTGCTAGGAGAGTGAAGAAGCTGTTTCGGGGGGGAGGACATGAATTTCTGCGCAGTTTAAATGATTGTTTTATGAAGTAGGTATAGGCCAGTATTAAATGCTAGCTTCCATTTAAATATGGTAGTTACGACTACAGTTAACCAAGGCAGACTTCCTGAAATAGCTGAGTGTGCGAGAAGTCCAAAAATAAAGAGCAAAGACGTGCTGTTCCTCCACACAGTGTATGAGAGCATGGGGGAGAAGGTTAGCATTTACTTACAGTCTAGGTCTGTAACTGTAGGTTCCACAAAGGCACGTTGGTGCAATGTGGTTATTTAGATGTGTGCTGACTGTATGGGCTCTGAGAGACCTCTGGATGAAATAAAGCTGTCCTTAAGCATGCAGAGTCCATACAGACCCTGGTCCCTTCGCCTAAAAGTGTACTCCAGGGTCGAGACCAGAATGGCATGCCAAGTGCTGACTCAAATTATTTACAGTTACGTTCGTTAATTTTTGTCCAAGGGACCAGTAACATGCAAGAATGTAAAATTATTTGCAAGAGATTAGAGAACTTTATTGTCATCACATTGCAGTACAATGAAATTCTGTTTGCGCTTCTTCTTGTGCAGCAATTTTAAATCAATGACAGTGGAATAACAGAAAACATTAATGCAAATAATGGAGAGTAATATTAAATGAGGTAAAAAAAACAAAAAAAAAAAACAAATATAAAATATAAATATGCAGACATTAAAGTGGCAGCGTTTGTGTGTAGCTGTGCTTAGGGGATTGAAAGTTTGCTTCAAGGGTTAGTGAAAGTCGCAGCTCTGGGGAAGTTGGTTTCAACTTTTCTGGAGTTGCCCTTTCACACATGTGGCTCACAACCGAAAAATGTCTATCATACACATTCACTGCTGCTAGAAATGTGCTGGTTGGTTTCGATTAGGGGTGGTGCTTGGGTAGAGCATGCATGATTCCCCATTCCCACATGGGCAGGGGGGTAGAGGTCAATCTGAAATTACCTTTTACTTTATACTAGGGAGCTAGTACTGACCTGTCTAATGTATAACTGATTCGGACATTTGAGTTCACACATACAGCCCCTCTAAGTAATGTCTAGAAAAAAGTGAGGGTGGCAATGTATGTCAGAAAGTGGTTTCAGTTTATTAGTCTGGGACCGGATCGCCCTGAATCACTTTCCAGGTGGCAACGGGTCAAACAGATGATAACCTGGGTGGGTTGTCTCTCTTATGCTGCTTGCCTTCTTCATTCGGCTAGAGTTAGTCCAGTTTTGGGGGGTCAGCCCAGATGACTCGTTGAGCAACCTTTGCTACACGATGTAGGTCCTTACACTCTGCAGCTGGAATACCACACAGTCAAGCCCTAGGAGAGGATAGTTTCAGTGGTGCTGTGGTGGCACTTTACAATAAGGCTACCCATATAAAGAGTTTATGAATGGTTTATAATCTGGTTATTAATTACGTTGTAACACTTTCTACATTATTAATGGACAATTTAAAAAAAAGTTATAAATAAATATATATAATATATATAATATATTTTCTTTTTATTAAGGAGTTACTACCATTTACAAGTCGCAAACGGGAGCCTTATTGTAAAGTGGTACTGGGGCTGCAGTAGAAGTTAAACAGAAGCTACTAAGGTATATGGGGTTCTCTCAGTTTCTTGAGAAAGCACAGTTGTTGGGCTTTTCCCACCAGGTTAGTGGTGTTAGGAAGCCATGTGAGATCCTTTGTTATATAGATTCACACATTCCACTTCCTCACCATGAATGTAGGGGGGGGGGGGGGTCCATTCATCTTTGTTCTCCTGAAGTCTACAATGATTTCCTTTGTCTTGCTGGTGTTTATAATTGGGTTTTTAATCAGTGCACCACTAATGCAGGTGTGTGACCTCTGTCCTGTAGGCTGCTTCATCATCATAGATCAGTCTGACTACCATTGTGTCATTGGCAGATTTCACAGTGGTATTTCATGGGTGCGTAGGGGTGCAGTCACGTGTAAGAAGGGTGAAGAGCACTGGGCTCAACACACAGCCCTGTGGGGAACCTGTATTCAGGATCGGGGTGGATGAGGTGTGCATTCCAGTCCTGACACTCTTTGGTCTGTATGTGAGAAAATCCAGTACCCAGGAGCAGAGAGAAGTGCTCAGGTCTACAGATGTGAACAAATTTGTTGATACCCTTACAGCTCATTGAAACAATGCTTTATTTCTCCTGAAAAGTGATACAATTAAAAGCAATTGTGTAATATATGCTTGCCTTTAGTATGTGATAGAGTAAACCAATATTACTGTGAAAAGAAACGATTTGTTGTTTATTTTAGAAAGATATGCTTAAATTTTTTCAGGTGCCAAGGTTTTTTGAATTCATTTAGGGTATTTTGAGGGTGCTGAATTCAAAAATCCCATTACTTTTGCTGAATTGGTTCTAGTTTTTGAGATAATGGACATCCATGATAATAATGCATTCCCCCAATGAGACTTGTGTGTGTGATAACAAATGCAATAGCTTTTGGTCTGTCTTTTGACTCTTTAACAGTGTCTTAGGTAATGAAATGAATGATGAAGCGTTGAAGGAGAGTCTGAAAATAAAGTTAGAGTAAAGTTCACATGTGCGTGTTTGCATGTTCATTTATTGCTGTTGTTACTGTGGTGGTGAATATTTACCCAGATCAAATCAAAGTCCTTCCAAAGGAAGGGCATCATGGGAACACCTGTCTGGTATTTAGCCAGAAATGGTTGATATGCTCGTGATAGGGCCATGAAAAAATGTAGTTTGGTCAGAAGAAGGGGATCCATTCGGGCTTCACAAATGCAGTGAGAAGAAGATGTCCCTGGGTTTTTCCACCTATTTTTGACTTCACCAGGTCCACATATTTCACAATAGAAGGCCAGACTTCCAATGCTTGTTCGACAGCTGGCAAATTTTCGAGCCACTGATGGCCACAGATAGGTAGAGGGAATCTTAAGGATGATGTTGCAGCTGTGAAGTCCTCTCTTCTGGCTGGTGCAGAGTGGAAAAGAAAATGTAGTGCTTTGAGCACCTTCTCCACCATCCACACTTCAAAACCAGTGTTGAATGAGCTGTGAAGGGTATGTAGGCCACAACTTCTCACAATTACTAACTGTGCCCCAGCAAATTGCTCACCAGTGTGAATGTCATTATTGGACGTACAGGAGTGATATCTGCTAACTGTTTGCAAAGCCCATAGCACTTCTGCTTTCAGTGTGCCGGTTGAGGAGAATGTACTGAAGGCATTGCTTGTCGTGGGATCCGGAGACACTGCCAAAGCGGGTGTAGGCCCATCTGTAGAGGTTGTACTTGCAGGACTGGCAAACAACTGAATGGGGACAGTTGTTGTCCGACTGTCAACAAAACGCCTTGTGCTTCTCTCCCCTGATATGTGAGTCAATGGCTTTAGAGCCCATTGTTGCCAGTTTGATGACTTTTTTACAAAGGTCACATCACACTTCGTAGACAGTCTTTTTCAACCAGCCACGGAACAATTAATAACTAATTAATACTGTATTAATTAATCAAATCACTTTTTCCTGTCACTGTTAAATATTTTTAATTTCTTTTTTGTATGATTTTAGACTGTTTACTTACTAGTTGCTATTCTTAATCAGCACCACAAATTTAATATAAAACCGTTCAGACATCGTTGGCACCAGAATCACTGTATACCAGTATAATCATGTTTTAGGTAAAGGCTATAAGACCATTTCCAAGCGGCTTCATGATCCTATGACCACAGTTGCCAGTGTTATTAAAAAGTATAAGGTTCATGGAACTGTAGCCAACCTTCCAGGACATAGATGCAAGAGGAAATGCAACCCTAGGTTGATCTAAAGGATATTGTGGATTGTAGAAAAAGAGTTAAGGAAACCATCCAAAACCATTCAGCTGAGCTCCAAGGTCAAGGTTCATCACTTTCTGATTGCAGCATCCATCGCATTATGAACAGTAATGGGCTCCATGGAAGAAAACCCAGGAGGCTCCACTATTCACAGAAAAACATAAAAACCAGAGTGGAATTTGCCAAAATGCATGTTGACAAGCCCCAAAGTTTCTGGGAGAATGTCCTTTGGACTGATGACACAAAACCGGAGCTTTTTGGCCAGTCACATCAACTCTATGTTTACAGAAGGAGAATGAAGCTTTAAAAGAAAAGAACACCATACTGTACCTACTGTGAAACATGTAGAAGCTGCATCTGGCACGGGGAACCTTGAATGAAGTCAAAGAAGTCTCAACTACCAAGGCATCCTGGAGCAAAACATAGACCTTTCAGCCCAGTGTCAGAAAGCTCCACCTCAGTCGCAGGTCATTGGTCCTCCAACAAAATAATGACCCAAAACATACAGCTAGAAGCACACAAGAATGGCTGAGAAAACCATTGGACTATTCTTAATTGGCCCTTCATGAGCCCAGATCTTAATCCTATTGAACATCTATGGAAAGATCTGAAAATTGCAGTTTGGAGATGCCACCCTTCAATCCTGAGACAGCTTGAGCCGTTTTAGTCCATGCCATTTTCATTTGTTTGCTGTAGAGGCTGCTGGGATTGCTGCACTGTGCGGGAGTGGTGTAGATGCTGTGTGCACTTGTGTTGTGCGTCTGTTGAAGCGGTTGACTGGAATTATCTGGAAGTATATTTGAGTGTTTGTGTCCCAGTACAGTTACGTGGGTGGTTGTTGTTTCATTTTTAACTTTTAATTTTTTTCTCGGTCTACGTGAGTACTTGTCTGTCCTTTTTAATTGACAGCATGAGTGTTATCGATAGCTGCAGGTGTTGTGCGAGTGGCGTTTCTGTCTGCGTACCTTCGCATCAAACACTCGCGGGGTAATATTGTCTAATGTCGGTAACATTAACTTAGAAAGGACAGTTGCTCCTGAGCTTCGCTCGGTCGCCGGTCGGAGCCGGGAGGACATTTTCCACTTTTTTTCCCGCTCCGGCAGTAGCCTGCTTTGAGAGGGTTTTTTGTGGTTTTTCAGCCTCCCTAGAGCAACTTTGCTTTAGTTTAGCTAAACGTGGTTCAGCAGGAAGTTAGTCTCGGGTAAGTAATTGTTAATTTGGTTATTTTAAAATTATCGCCGACGCTGTCGGATAATTAAAAAAAAAGTTCAGATTTAACGCAAGTGTTAATTTAGTGTTTTAGTGTACTCGGCACTTTATTGTTTTAACTATACGTTAATTAGATCAACTAAAAGTTTAAATACGCTATATTAATATACTGGGCTGGGAGTAAAGGGCGGGGTCATAGTGAGTTAGGTAATTGTGGGGCCAGCTCAGTGTTGTGTTTGCAAGATGTTTGCCCTTCTGGATGCTTGCGTCCAGTCGAACTTCGTCTGCGAGCGATGTAAGTTAGTGGACTCACTCATGGTCCAGGTTCGTGACCTCGAGGAGCAACTGGCTCTCATCCAACATAACAATGAGTTAAAGGAGAGAGTTAATACGCCATTTAGGGAGACAGTGTGTACGTCACAAGCGGGGAGGTGGGAGAATGATGAACGGGTAGGTCGAGAGAGCTGGGTGAACGTAGGTCGTAGACGTAGAAAAGGGCGTACACCATTCACAGAGGCGGCATCACCTGAAGTGACGTGTCTAACCGCTTTCAGGTGCTTCCAGCTTTAGAGCTAGGAAGGAAGCACTTCTTTACACAGCATGTAGTTAGAGTATGGAATAGTGTTCCTGCTAGTGTAGTGGAAGCTAAAACCCTGGGTTCCTTTAAATCAGAGCTAGATAAGATTTTAACAACTCTGAGCTATTAGTTAAGTTCTCCCCAAACGAGCTTGATGGGCCGAATGGCCCCCTCTCGTTTGTAAATTTCTTATGTTCTTATGTTTAATAATATGAAATATTCAACTGAATCAATAATCAAAAGCAAAGTCTGATTTGTGTTAGATATGGAATGAACAATAAGGAATGCCATTACACTTTTGTAAGTTTCAAGTTATTTTAGAAATTGTTTTTTTTTTTTTGTGGAAGGGTACCAACAAATTTGTCCACGTCTGTAAGTTGATCAATTTGTTGGATAATGGTGCTAAATGCAGAACTAGGGTCTACAAATAACATCCTCACATATATATTTGGTTGTTCCAAGTGGGATAAAGCCACCTGATGTAGAGAGAGGTTAAATATATTGATGAAAACACTTGCCAGCTGTGTCGCATGCCTTCAGAGTCTGTCCAGGCACTCTGTATGGACCAGCAGGTTTGGTAGCATTGACTTTCTGAAGGGCAGAACTTGCCTGATGAAACTATAGAACAAGGGACTGCTCACCTGCAGGTTGTGGTGGAGCAGTTCCTCATTCCTTGTGTGTCTGCAAGATGTACTTCCTGAACTCATAACAGCCCCTCCCCTACTCCCCCTCCCCCACACTCCGTGTCTCTCCATCCATGCACATGTCACTTTTCAAGAACTTGCACTGTGTCTTGCACTGTCTACTGTCTTGCACTATGTCTTGTGGTGATGTACACTGTGTTTTTTGCTGCTAAATTGTGGTACTTGTACTCTGCTCCTATTTATATATTTATATATACATCTTTTTATATATATTTATTACACACTCTGCCAGGCTGATGTTGAGCAAAATAATGCAACGCAATTTCGTTCTGTTGTGCACTAACCCGTGTATCTCTGAATGACAATAAAGTAACTATTCTATTCTATTCTATTCTACTTATTGATATACAGTACTGTGCAAAAGTCTTAGGCAGGCAAAGAAAATGATGTTTAGATTATCCTCGTGTTGGTGTAAAACTATGATATTATGCCTGTCAAAGTGTGTCAGCTTAGCCATTTCAGAACCTCTGCTAAAATCACCCCAGTATTTGCAGCGACCGTCCAGTGCAGCCATGTATTTTTTAACTTGGCCACTAGCACCTCACACAGCTAGTCAATCTGTCACTGACTTTTTTTTGAGCTGTTGGTGAAATTTAACAAAATCATGGAACAGCTGGGGTGCCCCTGAGGAGAGGCTTGGGAGCTGAAGCGGCGTTCATCTAGTTGTCCAACTAGATATCAGTAACTTTTTAGAAAACAGAAGAAATGATTACTAGTTTTTATTGTCACTCTTAATTTGCATATGTTCTAATGTTTAATTGTGTTTTTTTGTTCTAAGCCAAAGTGCACTTGCTACGCAGATAAACAGCTTTAAACATTTCTTTGGACTGCCTAAGACTTTTGCACAGTACTGTAGCTATGTCTTATTTATCGAGGTCTCTTTGTATTGTCCTGATTTATTATGATTTTGTTGTAGATTTCTGCACCTTCTGCTTCTGGCCATAAAGAAACGCAGCTCCAAGCTGGCATCCATAAACCGTGTGGATGCGCGTAAAGCCACCCAGAAGGATGCTGACCAGGAAGCTGGCGAGGCCAGTGGGACTCAGGTTTGTTAATGGAATGCAGAAGAACAGAATACCTTTGTTATTATACAGGCAGAATGTACCACAAAGTTCCAGTCTTCCCATATTCCATCCTGTTCCATCCAGACATACAGGTGAGAGCAAAGGTCAAGCCAGGGCACCGGGTCAGCCATTGCTCAGGAGCAGGGGGGCTTGAGGACCTCGCTTTAAGGGCCCAGTGGTGATTTGATTTTCAAGTACTCTGTTAGCCATGTGACATGAAACATGACCTTTCAGGCACAGGCACAAACTGTTTGGAGGGGGGGTGGATGGATGGATCCATCCAATTCAGGCATTACAGCAGCAAATAGGGACAGACAATAGACAGTGACAGCAAAAAAAACCTGCATCAAGGTTAGCGCTTCATCCATTCTTGTGCTTGGGCCTCACTGGGCAAGGAAAAGCAGACCCTTTCCCCTTTTGACGACCTTAATGACCACTAGACTGAGGTACACTCAAAGTAATTGGAAAATAAAAATTAGAAAAAGTAATGCATTAGAAATGAGGTCTTACTGTGTATAATAAAAATGTGCAAAAAAGCTGTAATACGCCAACGGTGCGGTACAGAAATTAGTGGCCACAAATGAGAAATGGATATATACAATCCAAAGCAGTGCAAAATATGTAGTATGAATTGACTGTGCAATGAACAATAAATAGATAAAATAGGACAACAAGAAGGGTATGTGAGTAGTGTTAGTGTACAGACAGGCCCGTGGCTGTCTTGCTGGGCCTGGTAGAGCTGTGTACCCTGATAGCAGCAGGAATGAAGACCCAGCCAGTGCTCCCTTGGTGCACTTTAGAGCACGTAGTCTGCTCACGTAGCGCATATAATACATCAATGTTAGTATTAGTAAATACTATATCTTCAATATTAAAGTCTTGACTTGGGTACACCATGCTTCTTTCTTGGCCACCAGCCTCACTTGTGTGACCGTGGAATCTCACGTTTCTTACAATACCTTCAAATTTTTTCAGTGCTGTTAGTGTTGCGGCTTTAATAACGAATCCAAAAGGTAGTGCTCCCAGTGCATACAATACTAACTTTGTACATTCCGGACCATAATTTAGGTGGTTTGCTATATTAATTGGTCTAGATAAGGAATGACAATTTGACACACACAGTGCACAGTACTGATGCTTAGATAGTGGTAGTAAAAATCGGTAGAAAAATCTCCAAAGTAGAAAGAACACTATCATTCCACAGTTTAGAAACTTCAAATTATTGTACTAAATGGGAATGTCTGGTAGAGAAAGGGGTTTTGGAGGAGGAATTGTTCCGCTACCCAGAAATGGGTGGGCCCATTGTTTTTGTAAATGCTGAATGTTTTTTTATTATTATTATTTTTAAAGAATCCACTTGGCCATTGTTGACTAAATGTGACTGCCAACTTTTGTGTCGCACCTAGCTGTTGCCTAAATGTCAGCACCCCATAGTTGACATGACATGACTTGGTACCGTCCTATGTGTAGGATGGCGGAGACACAGAGATGGAAGACATCGGTAATGCAGCGGATGCGGAGGCTGATGAGGGGGATGCAGACGCTACAGATGCAAAGAGGAGAGAAAAACAATCAGAGGAGGTAATAATGGCACTATGGAGAGTAACTGACTAACTCAAACCAGAAAAACAGAAATCCACTAGAATATTCAAGGTATTTCATATAATATATATAATGTAAAGCATATGCAGATTGCTTGTTTGCATGCTCACGGTCTGCAGTGCCTTGCAAAAGTATTGAACCCTCCATAAAATGATCAGATTCCACTGAATTACAAATGACACATGCACACATTCTTCCTATGTCTGCATAGTTTTCACAGTAATTCAGAACGCATTTTTAACAAACATTTTAAAGAAACTCAAAAACTGAAAAATGTTGCTTGCAAGTTGTATGCAACCCCTCCACATTAGTATTTGGTAACGCCAACTTTTGCTGCAATAATAGCTCTAACTATTTTTGATTAAGTAGCTACCAGCTTTGTATTGGGGGTCCAATACATTTTTTTTTTGAAGAGTTGATGTGCACCCTGTAGGTGGATTATGAAAGTGAGGGGGAGGAGAATGATGGAGAAGACCTGTTTGAGGAAAAAGAGGAATCAACCCCCAATGCAGAAGAGGGGGAGGAGAATGATGAGGAAGAGCAGCTTCTGGGGAGTCCTCACCCGTTTCCGGCAAAATCTCCAGCTGCCACTCCAGACCCAACCCAGCCGGAGGACCAGAACCAGCTCCGGGTGAACAGGGTGCTGGATCTTAGCACTGCAATTGAAAGTTACAGATATGACAGCCAAAGTGACCTCTGGTGTGAGGTGGGCATGACTTTATTTTAATATGTAGTAAGTAAGCAGCTTAGCTCCTGATTGTCTCGTCATACAGGTTCTCACATACATATACATATGTATGATGCATACATATGTATATACTCTGCTTTTCATAAATTCAAAGATGGATGGTTGGTGATACATGAAACTGATTTCACAAAGATTCCTAAAGGTTGGTTCATACTACTCCACACAAGCGCAACACTCGCGTACCCACTGTGCGTATGTGTACACAGAAATGCTCACAGTTCTCTGGTCAAGTATACTTTGCACATGTGCACAACACGTTGTATTTATATTCTGTGATTTTCCCTGCAGACGTACCACAGCAGTGAGGTTTGTATCCGTTTCTCTATATTTTAAAAATTCAGAGAGTCAGCTCACAGGGTTTCCAATTTTGATGAGCTGGCTGGCGTGAGATTTTCAATTCGAGACAAGTCTCCATGCGCGCACACACACACACACACACACACACACACACACACAAGTTGGTCTTCCTAATTAAATGGGGACCGTCCATTTATTTTTATGGGGAAAATCCTAATCCCAATCACGATACCCTTACTGTAACTCCTACCCATCCCTAACCCTAACCATAGGTAACCAACCCAAATACAAGACATTTGGCATTTTTACTTTTTTAATTGCATTCACAGATTTTTTTTAAACTGAGGTTATCCAAAAGATGTCCCCAAAAGTAGGATAATTTCAGGTTTTACTACACTTTGGGGACAATTTGGCCCTCAAATGTGATATATGCAAACACACACTCACATATATGCATTTACAATGTTATTTCCTTTTAAATAGTCTGTAGGGTTTGCAAATTACTCCAACGCTTGTCAAAAGCTTACATGTTGGTATTTAAAGTAGACACTAGCGAATCGGTCATGCGCAGTGTGCCCAGAGCTGCGTAGACACAAATTTATAGTGCAGAAGGCGTTCATCTGCAGAGGCGCACAATGACATCAAATGTGTCATAAATGTTTGAGCAGACATTTCCGCTAGTATGCATGCAGAAAAGTATTAACCAGCTTTAACTGTTACTATACTTGTTGGCACTTAAATGTGAATGACTGTAAATGATCCAATACCCCTATGATTCTGGAAAAATGTTCATGTTCCTCCACTTAATTTATAAACTTCACATATCATACTAGGAAATAATGTGATGGATCATTAACTTGTAGGTGGTGCTTGAGTGAGTTTATAAACCCTTGATAATCATCCCCTTATCTTTACGTTGCTAGGTTATGCTGGCTTTACCTCTCAGCAATGTACGCCTTGACTTGACTTCGCTGGTGGCATCTCAGGCCCAGAGTGCCATTGTGCATGAGATCAAAGGTATTTCCCGCTGCCTGCTCAGCGAGGTCACCAGTCAGCATGGCGAGAAACGACTATTGCTTAACACAGAAGGCATCAACCTGCAGGAGGTCATCAAGTATGGTGACGTGAGTATTTCTACTTCGCTCTTTAAACATGAGCGGGATTCAAAAGCAGTTATTGAAAAAGAAATTCACTTTGTCCCTTTGCACTCCTAGATTCTTGACTTGAACCGCCTGTATTCCAATGAGATCCATGCCATGGCAAACACATATGGCATCGAAGTGGCAGTCAGGGTCATTGAGAAGGAAATCAAGGATGTCTTTGCTGTCTACGGTAAAGCAGCCCTTTGAACTCATCGTAAACTAAGGTTCCATAAATCCAACAAAATAAGACCCATATCATCATTAAAACATTAATTAAAAATAGTTTGTTTAGAAAAGTAATAGAGCGCTCAGTGCTCTTCATGAAAACTAATCCATGCTGTCAGGTTTGGAACAAACAGTGGAGACCTATGTATATTGATATTAGATCATTGTTTGCACAGGCATTGAAGTTGACCCCCGCCACCTGTCCCTGGTGGCTGATTACATGTGCTTTGAAGGCGAGTACAAGCCACTAAACCGCTTCGCCATTGAGTCCAGCTCCTCTCCACTGCAGCAGATGACCTTCGAGACCAGCTACAAGTTCCTGAAGCAGGCCACCATGATGGGTCAGAATTGCATCTGTTCTTGTGTCTGTCCAGTCGAAGATTTCCGTGGGGTACTAGGCGATACTGGTTTGAGTGTGCCGAATCAGTTTCTGCATGGACGTTGTGTGTAAAGTACAACTGCGTTCCATCATGTCCTGATTCTGGGTGTGGAGTTTGCATGTTCCTTCAGTTTCTTGTGATGGTCCGGAAAAGTCATGTGGTTACCTGAAATGGTGTCTCATAGAGTGTGACTGTATGTGCCTTGTGATGGACTGGCATCCTGTCCAGAGTGATCCTTTAGCCATGTGCTCTGTGCTACATGAAATAAGCTCCAGTCTCCCTGCGACCCTGTACTGCATATGTGGTGTGGAGGTTAGATAGCTGGAAGTTCACTGTTGCTCAGCAATTATAGGGTACCTAACAGCTGATAATCCAACTAAGTTCATGGTAGCCAGGACTAAATAACTAATAATGCAGATTAAGACCTGCCTAGCTTCTGTTTGTTGAATAGAGTCCTCACTGAGGTCTCTTTCCTCTTCTCCTCACCACAGGATCCCAAGACAAGTTATGCTCTCCTTCTGCCTGTCTAGTGGTCGGTAAGGTCGTCAAAGGTGGAACAGGACTTTTTGATCTGAAGCAACCTCTGCAATAGTCTGCTCTTCCTCACCCAGTGAGGTCCAAGGACAGGAACAGGCAAAATACAAACCTTGATTTGAAATGGCAAAAATTCAGAAAATCATGTGCTGTCAATATTTTTCATACCATATTTAAGTACCTGTGAAGGATACATTAGTATGCATTGCTGGTAATTTCTTTACATTTCTGTTGAAAATCAAGGATAATACTGCTGGTTTCTAAATAAAGCAGCTACTTAGTGTTTGTCATCCTTAACCATGTAATATATGAACATACATCCTATGTGACATTTGTTGGGGAAAGATCCATTAAAATGTAAACCATTGTTCCATTTTTGTTTTGAATTTATAAACAACCATGATATCGGTTGATGTAAAACTTCTGATTTGTTCACAATCCTACATAAACAGCTAAGCCAGTCAGATACAGAATCAAAGACAAAATCTAAGATCACATATAAAGTCAGCTTTAAAAAATCCAAATCTATACACATTTTAAATGATTATTTGAAAAGTTCAGTTAAAAGCAATATTTTTTAGTTATTAATCTACCCAGATGCTAACTTCGACTACTTTAGGACATAGCCAATAACATTTTTATTACTATTACATCAGAAACCTAGTGAAACATTAATGGAGCAGCCTGTTGTCATAAATCAGCCTAACCCATATCACATTTCAACATACCACAAGTGACGTAGCTGGACAGCTGTGGACTGTGGAGGTGAATCCTGATCCTGGAGGAACTTCATTGTGTGAGCTTTGGACTTTTGATTACCTTGCACTAAGAGATAGCTATACTCCAAATCACATTAGACTTATACACCTGTGGATTGCTTATAGCTTTACTTGATATTGTGATTTTGTTTTTGTTACTAGAAACATTTATTCTGATTAAATATTTCCTGAGCTAATTTGTGAAAAAGCAACCACTTGTTTTGGTCATGCACAGTCCATCGCAATGCGTATACATGTAACCATTTAAAAAAAAAAAGTTTTTAAAAGGTTGTCATTAGTTATAGCCTCTGACCACTGCAATGTGGGACATTCTGTGTTTCGGAGAAATTTAAATAAAGGTGGGTGATGGGCTGGGAATAGTTTAGATTAATTGAGAGCATGTGGAAAATCATATGAAATTAATTGAACAGTTTATTTTAATACTTGTCCCATTAACTGAGTAAGATAGGTGGCCACAAGCTTAAATTTTTCTATGATCAGAGAACTTGTATCAGCTTTGTTTATGTCTAAACATTTGTTTTGGATCAGGGGAATCTGGCTGCTTATTAAAAAATGTTATGTTTGGGTTTGTACAGGATCATCAGCCACTCATAATGACATAACCTGGACATATTATATTGAACATAAAAAGATATAACAGTACAAAAGAGAAATAAACATTCTGAACCGATTACAGAAAATCAGATTACAGTTTAGTCTGAATGATTTTACTGAGGATCGGGGGGGCCGTCTTAGTTGGATTTCCTGTCAAATTAAAAGATAAAGGAGATGATGCGATGTTATCGCACGGGTAATATAACACTTCCAATACACCACTGGCTCACACAATACGAGGCGATGGGGGAGAAGGAAAGTGACCCAGCATGGTGCGAGGAGGCGCCCCATCTTCTCGAATTCCCTTAACCACCTCCCCCCCCCCCCAAAAAAAAAAAAACTATTTCCGTTAGTGAGGATCACTGACTCGCTGAGCCGTGAGATGG
This sequence comes from Paramormyrops kingsleyae, assembly GCF_048594095.1. Taxonomy (NCBI): domain Eukaryota; kingdom Metazoa; phylum Chordata; class Actinopteri; order Osteoglossiformes; family Mormyridae; genus Paramormyrops; species Paramormyrops kingsleyae. Next base: position 6,970,132 of record NC_132808.1, on the reverse strand, counting down.
GTTACAAATCCGCATAGCTGCCGTCGACTAAACCCACGGGTCGACGCTGCGAATCAAGCAGTTTCGTGGAAACTGCGCAGCGTTGCGTAAGAGCCAGGCGACCGGAGACAGCCGGCCAGCTCATGCGGGGAGACGAGGGCCAGACTGCTCCATGCAGCAGGCGGAGGCTCACAACTCAGACGTCCTATTATGCATGTTTGGGTACATACCGGCTTTAAGATAGTAATAAACCACATGCAGCTAACGTCTCTCGCGATAATGGGAGGATATCCCCGCAGTCTAGAAGGTAGGCTCTTTGAATATCTCTGCTTTGTGGTGTGTGGTTCTCGAAGTCTGGAGGCGTGAGGGGGGCCGCAGCGGACTTTAGAAATGGACTTTCGGCGTCGAGATGCCGCCTGAAGCCGCCGGGGATAACGGTTTTTAACCTCGCTCCAGCAAGCTCGCGAAAGGAGTAGTTGCTAGGTAACTGTCCGTGAGGGATGGCCGCGGTCGGGCTGCGGGACGGACGTGGTCTCGCGGCGGCGTTACTGCGCACGTTCCGATTTCCCACCTTAGGTATTCCTCTTTTTTCTTCTTATACTCATATTCTCTTATTTGTCTCATACATGGAATTCCTCAGTTGAATTCTTAAGAACTGGGAGGGGTATTAAATGCGGGAGGGGCTTTTCGCAGTTATGATCCGCGACGGCCACTTTGTGATTGACTCTGACGTCCCAAAACACAAACAAAATGTGGTTTTGAGCACAGTCGGTGTATATGATATCATTTGTTCACGGCAAAATGGAAATGCACGAAAGCTTGTAAATAACGGTACGTATTTCAGTACAGTATTTATGTAATCTGTGTCTGGACTGGAGTGGGGTTCATCGCTAAAAAAAAATTATTCGGATTTCAGCTTAAGTATCGTTCATTCTAAGTTTTAATGAAACACGACAAGAAATAGAAAACCATTTTTATATATAACTAATAAATAAAATCACGTATAATTTCGCATGTTTATATAAAGTACACTTAAGCGAGCCCCCAGTCATGATATGTAACATTTCAATTCAGTGTTGATCTCGATCCTGCATTGGCTATTCTAGAAAGAGGCGTTCATTTTGCTACAGATTATTATATTAAATGTTATTATTAGCTTAAAGCATATCAGCGCTTATATTTCGTGTCATTGAGAGAAACTGCATAGATACATAGTTTTAAAAACCACCACCAAATCTTGGGAAGGTAACACGATATGCAGTACACAAGGCTGCTGGCCAGTTGTACGCGGTCGTCGCTTTTAGTGTTAATAGCAATTGCTAACGATTTATAAGCGTTAAGAACACGTGAAAACAGCTAAAACTATAACAATTTACCACTCTAATTTAGTGCAATTTTTAATTCCGGCGGGGCAGTCTCTCCTTCGTAGTCTTTTAAAGTATTGTATATTTTATTGAGTTTCGTTTGAGATTAATTACGTTTTACGGTATTCTACTCTGAATAAATATTTAAATGATATAACTCGTTCCCACCTTGCAGAATGTAATAAAATATTACCCAAAGAGAACAGGGGTTGTTGTGTGGCAGGCACAGATCATCTTGAAACTAAGAATCTTTAGGCAACAATTTTAGACAATGGTTTTTGAAGGGGAGCACGTACTTACCTTAAACCTTAAAGCAAACAACAACTGAAATATATTTTAATACATTTTAAATTAACCAAAGCAAAAATGAAACACCTCAAACCATGTCTGTTTTATTAATACCTGAAATGCCATATTATTGCATCTTGTAGTGTACGTATTACAGATAAGATTAACAAAAAACATAAATGAGATTGTAAGTCTTTATGTAGGCCTACGTTTAAAGTTTTAAAAATTAGTAGCGAAGGTGGCTATTATTCCGAATAAGGGAAATAGCCTACTAGTAAAAACCACATTAAGTTTTTGCCTGAAACTGGCTGTTTGAAAGTTTGTGTGTGTGTGTGTTCGTGTTTGTATGTCGTTTTTAAGTTTGCTATGTCAGTGATATGTCCATGTTATTATGCTACTGTAGGTGGCTAATTAACCGTTTAGCAGAATCCACCTGGATGCTCAAGGATGAGATAATCATTAATGATGAAGATGATTAGGAGAATGAATGATTAATCATAGTATTTGTGGTACTAGAATCCATGTATCGTTCATTTCAAAAGTCAGAAAAACAAAACAAAAAAACAATTGTTTTTGGTTTTTCTATTTTAAAATCGGAACAGGGAAAAAGAAAAACGTGGCAATAAAAAAAACAAGCATAATGTTTCGTTTTTCAGTTTTAAAGTTAAAACCAAAATGGAAGCTCGAAAAATCAGAAAAACAGTAGAGTAGTGTTTTTTTTATCTCGATGACCACAGATATAGGGCAGCAGAGCACAGAGAAGAAGAAAAGAAAGAGAAAGGACAACGGTACAGTTTAACCATTAACAACATACAGCAGTTATTTGTGAACTTTTTGAATGTGGACACTCAGAAATCAGTACTGCTCTGAAAGCGTTTTGGTGGCCCGCGGTGCTCAGTTACATATATGGACATGCCGGGACATCTTTTTATGGGAACGAGAACCCTTTTCCAGAACTGGAATTTTTGTCGCGTTCACACCGCAGGGTCTCGGCCCGACTGTACCTCATCAGAGCTAGTCCTGGAACCCTCTTTACTACCTACTCCAGGTACTTTTCTTTCGAACACCCACAAGCACCGGCGCTAATTTGGTAGTTTTATGCGGAAATTCGGGGAACAGAGATGGAACTACCGGAGCAAACATTGAGTAGATGGAATTTTTTTGTATTTCAGTTAATTTAATGGATACATTTTCTTTGTTTGCGTCTCCATATTTTTGCATAGGATATCCGATCGATAACCAATATCACCGATGTCGGCTATGAAACTTGCCAGCAATTATTCGCGTAACGTTATTTTATTCCATGAAACCGAAAGATCAGTTGGGAGATGACTCTCCCAGTAACTAACAACTAACAAAACAACTTGCGCATCCTCCACTGTTTTGGGGTTTAGGTGTAGTTTCCAATTGTACCTACAAGCTTTTTGCGTCTCCAGTGCGTATTGACATAAGGCAGGGTTCGAATTACACAGTAGCTTTTGGGGAGCCCTGTTTTCTGGTGTGCACCGTGAGTTCTCGGCAGCGCAGTCAATAACTAATAAATAATTACCGCGAAAAACATTTGACTGTTACTACTGCAGGCAGTTAATACCGTCAGTAACATTTCATATAGGCACACAATAAGAACAATATAAGAATCATGCAAGAAGTTTAACAGCCTAATTAATGCAAACAAAAAACAAAATCACAAGGCAGAAGGAAACCTAGCATCTTTCTGATTGTCACGCACACCCCTTCAACAACATATCACTTACTGTATTTAGCTAGCTTGTTTTTAACCACAGCAAAATAAAGTGGTTATATGCAGTTCGCAGCTCCCTTTCGGTGGTTGCAGCATGGCTGTTTCTGTTGATTTCCGCTGGCTTTTTTTTTTTTTTTTTTTTAGCAGGGATGTGTTATTTTATATTATTGATGTCTTTATAATTATCCAAAATGTAGACAATAGTACAGGTAAACCTCCCTATGGGTATAGGTGTTTCCAAACTTTTGGCAGGCACTGTATAAGTTGTAATATAAAATTTATGTTATAAATTATATAATACGTTGTTAAGTCTTCACCTTAATGAAGATGCAAACTCAGATTACCGTTTAGTTGTCTTTATTCCGTACATCATTTGTATTACGGCTGCTTCTTTTTGGCGGCTCGCACCAACACAACACAGGCTACTACGTTACCCATAATACCATGTGTCACTCTCAACTACGGTGGCCCTGGTAACTCAAAATACATAACATCTCCTCCCCTCTTACAACTGATGTCCCCCATGCAAATAACAGAAAAAATTAGTTCAAGGATATGAACATCCACCCTAGTTCTGGTATCAAACATTATAGCAAAACATGACAACACTGGTGATTGAACATCACAGCCAACCATTTCTTTCTTCTGTGTCAATACACATAAGCATACATGCTATGAACTCTAACTCAGGGATGAGGGTAGACTGTCTCGATCCCTTGACTGATTCCAAGGGAATTATTCTGCCCTTAATGGTTTGGAATTGCCACTGATCTACTCTACAGATCCAGGCGGAGAGGCATTCGCTGCTCTCTCTGAGGATATTGGCGCTCTATGGGAACATCAGTCTTATTGTCCAATGAGGGTCTTTAGGACTCGACTGAACAGGTGTCTCAGTCCCTTTGGCTGTCACATCTGTAGTCGGCACAACTGGAACTGGAACTGGGTGCAGCATTTGTGTGGGGAAAAGAACTGAAGTGTCGGTCAGTGCATCTGAAGAATGTCCTGGGAACAGCTCTGCTGATGTTGGTGAAGCGGAGAGGAGTTGATCAGCGTGTCTTCGCCACACACTATCATTTGTCTGGACGGTATAAGAAACTGGTCCAGTTTGGGCAATGACCGTAGCAGGAACCCATTTAGGTCCTCCACTATAGTTTCTTGCTAACACAGTGTGTCCTGATGTGAAAACTCTGTTCTTAGCCTTATGCTCTCTGCGTTGTATCTGTTTTTTCTGTTGACTTTGAACTACATCTTTCACTGGTGCGGGTTTTAACAGGTCTCTTTTGAGCATTAGGCTTGCAGGAGATGATCTTGTAGTGCTGTGAGGAGTGTTTCTGTAGTTCAACAGAAAGTTATGGAGTCTTTGATGTAGTTTCTCTTGTCCTTGTGATGCTTTGAGTGCTCGTTTAAGAGTCTGAATAAATCTTTCAGCAAGGCCGTTAGTAGCAGGATGTTAAAGAGCTGATGTGATGTGCTGCACTCCATTAGCTTGTAGAAAAGCAGACATTTTCTGAGACACAAGTTGTGATCCATTGTCAGAGACTAGTTGAGCTGGGGATCCAAAACGACTGAACATCTTTCCTAGTTTTTCGATTGTCATTTCTGTTGTAGTTGACCTCATTATAGCCACTTCAGGCCACTTGCTGTGTGCATCGACAGCGACCAGAAACATTCTGTCTTCCACTGGTCCTGCAAAGTCAATGTGCACATGCTGCCAAGGCTCTTGTGGAAATTCCCAAGGATGGAAAGGAGCTAGTGGAGGATTGTTTCTTGTCTTCTGGCAAGCTGAACAACTTGTAGCCATTTCTTCGATTTGTCTGTCCATGCCTGGCCACCAGAAATTGCTTCTCGCAATTTCTGTCATCCTTACTATTCCACTTTGTACTTCATGAAGCTGTTGCAACATTTTCACACGAAGTGACAGTGGAATGAACCGGATAAATAAATGTGGAATGATGACTTAGATCTATTTTACTTAATTTCTGACCTCCACTCAGTCCAGCAAACAAGTCATCAATCACAGGAAGCGGGTACTCTTTCGTTATTAAGGCAGGGTTAAGGGTTACTTTGAAATCTCCACACGTCCGGATTCCACTATTTTTCTTTGGTACCGGAACAATGGGTGTGGCCCATTCACTGGTTGTTACAGGCTCCAAAACCCCATTCTGGACCATAGCATCCAAGTCAGCTTCCACCTACGGTCTGATAGCATACGGCACTGGTTGCATAGTTTCCTTTTGTGATGTAGACTGGGAGTCTCACAGTCTGATCATTGCACTGCACCAGTACATCTGTCATCCCTTTCATGTGCACTGGGTTTCCTGTATATGCTCTGAAGAAGATGTCTCATGCATTTCCTGTAGATTTAATAGGACACTAAGGACGCCTTTGATCCAGTGTCTATTTGTATCTTTACTGAATGTCCTTCCAACTTGGCGTTGGTCTAGAACCCGTCTGAGCTCTCACCCACAGTCATTACTCGTACTGCATTTACAGTGACAGATGTGTCTTCTGAAGAAGAATCACTGTTGCTCTCCTTTTCGTGTTTGACTGTGTGAACATGTAAATATCACAAAACAAATGTGATTTTACAGTTTTTTCGTTTGATTTTAAAACAGAAAAACAAAATATTAAGCCTGTTTTTCCTGTTTTTCTTTTTCCCTGTTCTGATTTCAAAAGAGAAGAACCAAAAAACATCGCTGATTTTTTTGTTTTTCCGATTTGGTTTTGAAATGGAAAATTCAAAGAACGAACGATACACGGATTTACTGGCCAGAATTTTTTGGTTTGGTTTTTTGTTTCTTTTTTTTTATTATTATCTCCTGATCTCAACAACAAACACGGTTTTAAATCCTTGAAATAAACCACATTTAAAAATGATACAAATATATACAATTACAGTGGTACCTCAGTTGTCAAACTCATTAGAACTCGAATTTCTTAAGTCGAACCAACCAGTTTGAAAAAAAATTTACCTAGAGCTCGATCTGAATCTCAGAAGTCAAACCGTGAACGCCGACCTAAGATAACTTGTAAGCGCGGGGAAATGAGTCACGCGGCACGTCTCTCAGCGGAAACAAAGGGTAATGCTTCAGTCTCAGCCTTGCATTTGCTGTGATAGCATAGTGCATGTTTACACTAGCTGAATACATATATTTAGACAGTAAAAATACATTTAGACAATGATAGACAGTAACAGTAATTATTATATAATAAAATACATTTAAAAATAAAGATTTCTTCATTATTTTAATATTAATAATAAACCATTAATAAATTTAATTATAATAATATTGTCGTGCTGAGCGGGGACGGAACGGAGACAAAGGCACAGATGTCAGGGTATCGGGAATACAGGGTTTAATTACAGGTAAGGCAGGCAAAACGTAGACGGACAATACAATGACCAGACTGGGGAAACAAACTGAAACGCGGACGAAATACAGAGAGCTAATAAAAACAACCAAAAACAGCTGATCACACAGGGATTCCACACGGGGTTAACGAGGGGGCATTGCACACGGAAGGAGCGGACGATCGGGGCAGGACACATTGTTTTTTTTTTAACTTTACACATTGTTTGGATACATTTATTTTCTTACTTTACAAATTACTGTTTTGATAAGTGTGCTTAGATGTGTTTAGTACAGTATATGCTCTTCTTGTTTTATCCGGTTCATTTTGTGTTTAAATGCTAAAAAAACATATTTAGCTGTAATTTTTTGGGGCCGGGAACCAAATAATTGGTTTTCCATTATTTCTTATGGGGAAAATTTGATCACAACTCGAACTTTTTAGGATTCGATCCGGAGTTCTGAACGGATTAAGTTCGAGTTCTGAGGTACCACTGTACTTCTATTCACTGTCATGAGAGCGCCCCACAAACCCCTGTTTTTTCCTTTCGAGTTGCTAGATATATCCTGTCTTTCCTGCTCTTACTAATTTGACAATTTCCTGTAACCCTGTAACTGTACCAGGTCAGCATGTTCCCCACTCAAGTGCCTGGCTGCATGTCCACAAGAACAAAGAGTATCTTCCTGCCTAAGACCTAGGACAGAACAACAATCGCACAATGCACCCAATCCTTCCACAATGGACGCTATCCAGTGACGTGAGACAAAGACTGGACTCCTCTGGTACTTTCTCTCTTTGGAGAATCCTTAGGTACTGCTAATTTGACTTTTTTGTTGAATAAGTGGTTGTTCTGGGAGTGCCAAATGGATCCTCATTGCTGAGAACCTGAGTGGGAACTCCAAACTAATACCTGGCTGTGGCAGATAGATGGCCATTTACGGATGGTGGGACTGGACCGCGTGTCAGCCTGGGGGGGTCACCAACCAAGTAGCTGAGGTGTACAATAAAGTGCGTAAAGGGTTTTGGGGGATTTCTCAGAGAATTTCTCCTATGACTTGCAAAATGAAGTGCAGGCGTACCACTGGTGAGGTTCACAGGCAGCATTACACCTGTTTATGGTCTACTGGAAAAGAAAAGGGGAGATCCAAACCCAAAGTTTCTGTTTCATTAATCAGTACGTTTACATGCACACTAAGAATGATTGTGTTAGTCCGACTCATACTGGACTTTTAAAGTACATGTAAACATGTTAGTCTGACTGAAATAGTATTAAATTGAATTTGATTCGGACCCCAAAATAATGAGATTGGGAGTCGATTTACTCCGGTATGTATTAGTTTAATCGGACTGAAACTGGCCTAGGCACTCTGTGCATGCTCCACAGTTTCTCCCCAGGCATTTACCTGGAAGTAACAGAAGAAGCTTGGAGCATAGCAGAGGATGTAAAGCCGTCCTATTCACCACTCAACTAAAGGCCGCTTTCTCACCGCACCAGGTACCGTACTTTTGGTACTTCAGGAAGTTACCAAAAGTACGGTACTTCAAGGTGTTGGTTTTCCATTGTCGTAAAAACTGGTACCGGCACCAAATGACATCACAATGCGAGGCGTGGTATTTTGTACTGAATTTGAAAGATGCCTGTAGTAGGACTGCAAGACTTGCGATATTAATACCAATAGCGCATGTTATGCACATGCAATTCTTACATTACTAGTCAGCTAGATTAAGATCAGGCTTTTTCTTACCTTCAGTTTGGTATGGATATTATAGTGCAAGCAGTTTAAGTCTCGCTAAAACATTTTTACTCTTTCTTAGGAAACAAAACCTAGCAAGTTTTGCAATTTTAATAATGAATCATTTTTAAGATTATCTAGTATACGTTTAAAAATAATTTTAATGTTTACCTCTAAGAGTGCCAAAATTAAATAAATAAATACACCAATAATTAATTAATTAAATGTGCCATGAATTGTTTAAAATGGGAAATATAAAGAGAAACTATTACTTAAATGTGTCATGAATTATTTAAAATGGGAAATAAAAATATTGTTAATTAAATGTGCCATGAATTATTATCTACCATTAGAAATAAAATCATTATTAATTAATGATTGGAGCCATGCGCATGCGTAGTAGCGGAAGTTACATTTTCGGTAGGTGTAACATTTTCGGTAGTGACACCCCTACCTATATCGCTCAATTAAGGCCGTTGCGAAATTCTTCTTCTTCTTGATTATTATAAGTAGCAATGTAAAAACAAATACTGTCATCTATTGTCTCGGAGTATGTTGACGGGTCCCGTACCGATCCATTATCTGGGATCTATTTGTTTTGACTTGCTGTACAGGGTAACCAATCAGATGTTACTCTCGGTTGACGACCCGCAGTGACAGATAACATTAATTCATGATGTGGTGAAAGTGCCAAAATTAAATAAATAGTGAAATAATTGTAAATGACACATGTAATTAATTAATAATGATTTTATTTCTAATGGTAGATAATAATTCATGGCACATTTAATTAACGATATTTTTATTTCCCATTTTAAATAATTCATGACACATTTAAGTAATAGTTTCTCTTTTTATTTCCCATTTCAAACAATTCATGGCACATTTAATTAATTAATTATTGGTGTATTTATTTATTTAATTTTGGCACTCTTAGCCCTCCATACATACATTCTACGAGACAATCATAATCATTTTCATCCTTGCTGTTTAAATCAATTTAAACAAATTTATGTTGAATTTCTGTGGTGGACTGGCGGCCTGCCCAGGGTGTACCCCGCCTCTCGCCCGAAGATGCTGGGATTGGCTCCAGCTTCCCCGCGACCCAGATGGATAAAGCTTATAGATAATGGATGGATGGATGGATGTTGAACTTATTTTTTGTGTCATAAATACCCCAATATTTATTCACACATCCATTATTATTAATTTTAGCATTTTTGAAGTTTGTGATGTAATAGGTCAACCGGAAAAAGCCCAATACTAATAAGCTGAAAGGAGCCTTGTCACCACCTATTATAGCGGAGTCTGACATACTTCAGTCAATAAATCGATTCCCTCCTGTGTATGAATACTGGAACAAGGACAGTAGTCCAATTAAATGGCATAGTCGAGCTATAACCATAGCTTGACTTAGCTGTGCATGTAATGATACTGACTGACTCTCTTGATAAGCTGAAGTTGACCTGGGTCATCCCAGTGGCATGCAAAGTGGCATCTTCTCTGACTTCCCAAGTAAAGTGCCCATGTGATGATGTAGGGGGTACAGGTAAAAGGCTTGTCAGGAAGGATTTCTTGCTGCAACCTCTAAATAAAACATTTAAAAAACACTGTAGTTCGTCAGGTGACCTTTGACTTTGAAAAAAGAAACTTAGACTTATGCAAAAGGTAAATTTATTGAAGTTACAGTTCATAAGAAAACGTTCTGAGTTATCTTTTTTTTGCTCCCACGGTCAAAGGGAAATTTTGGTGATGCAAAAGACATTTGTTGTTGGAATGACCTTGCCCGCATTTTGAAGGACACCATTGAAAGCTTTGAGGAAATTTTGGGTCAGTTTGTCCTCTTGAGAGTTTGAAGGTAATTTAGAGCGGTAGATAATACCAACATTGTTCAGTGTTTTTGGACTATTTCCATAAGGTACAGGTCAGAACACTGGCCTCCAGCCCTCCTCTCCCCAGCAGGACGAGACTCAGCTCAGATTTTGTAGATGTGGGGATCATGAATATCAGTTATTTTGGCCCTCACAGGCTTTTGAGAACCGATTGCTGTTTGTCTAGTACAGATAATTAAAAATATACAAACATTGGCAATGTTTCTGTAATTATCAAGGCCACACATCTATGAGGTCATCTGTGGCCTGTATTACAAAGCAGGGTTACTGATTTATCGGGGTAACTTGTCGGATTTAAGGTAGTCTGGACTGTTTTATTTGTTGTGGTTGATTTGCAGCAAATGCAGCCTCCCAGACAGAAGTCGCCATTTGAGGACTTGTGGTGTCCGGAACCTCCTGTGCACCATGGGCAAACTGAAGACACTGCACTGCTTCAGGTGGGCTAAATTAGACTCTCCTCTGAAATAAATCAGTGTGGTTTGGCACATGACCAGTCGCTGTCCGGCAAAAACACTGCAGAATACGGAAATGCCAATAGGGCTTGTGTGCCATCTCTGCTAGGTGCTGCATTCTCACGATTATTTTAGCTGATGCACGTGTATGTTTGTGTCACTAATTCCATGTATGAGCTACAGTAGACCACAGGCTAACAACACTTTGAGGTTTATGTTGCACAGTCATTGGGGGATTTTCCTCAGTGTAATGGTTTCTATTTTTTCAAATGTGAACACAATGAGTAAAAATCAGGGGTCACAAAAAATTGAAAATGTATAGTTCGTTTTTGGAAATGAACAAACCCCTCTGCGAAACCCCCAGCGTTCCCAGAATGTTGAAAACTGGTCAAGTTCCGGTTCCCGTTGGGAACGCTTAAGCAGGACCTGGACCAGAACCTGATTGTCTTTTGATTATCGAAAGGTTTTATACAGTATAACATAATTATTATTATTATTTTTGTTAGTAGTAGTAGTAGTAACCCCTGGAAAACCAACTAAATAATTTTTATAAATTAAGAAATATAAACTAGGGACGGGCCAGCATTTTTGGGGGACTTGAATGAATTAGTGTCATTGTAAAACTGCCGTATTCTAAAAATCACAGACTTGGAATGAACAGCTACTCTTGCAATGGCTGAATGGGTTAATCCCTTTGGCCTTCGCCAGAACAACCTGCTGCCGCAGGGTGTCAGGCACCTTAAAGCAGCTTGTCAACTCGCAAAGTAATTAGGAGTGCTGCTAGCTAAAAAGGGCTTGTCATAATTAAGGAAATTAATCTAATTGTTCTTATATTGTGTTTCAGAATATATTTAAATTATTACATATGCTTAAAGACTGCCCTTCTATTCCAGTTAGGATAACTTCAAATAGGTATAAGCAGTGATTTTGAAAATTAGGGAATTGTAGGTTGTTTTCTAATTTTGATCTTTGTTCTATTTGTGTTCTGCACGATGCACTTTTTCAATGTTGAAGTTTGATAGCTGGAGCACTGTGAGTTTGGTGGGGCCACGTACACAGGAAGTGACACACGCATACACACACGCAGTTTCCTGAGTGTCCTCTCAAGAACCACTTTTTTAATATGGAGAGTGAGCAGAGTATAAAAAGAGCACTGAGCTCATTTTGCAGTTTAAAAATCTTAATTTCTTTTCACCCTTATCTCAGTACTGTCTACCGGAGATTAAAGAAACCTAAAATCTCCTGAGTACATGAAATGTGCAAAGTACGCTTCACCAAAAATCTCAAGTGCCGAATTAACCACTCATTGTGGCAGCTTTGTGAGGTTCATGTTTTTTCATTCATTCGTTTGTCTAGAACCACTTAGGTGCTGCTGGGTTCCAGTGCCCCTTTACATTTAATTTAGGAGATATTTTTTGTTCAAAGTGCAGGGTCAGCCAGTACCTAGAGCAGCTGGGTTGAAGGACTCAATAGTGATTTTGGCAGACATGGATTTTGAACCGGAATCCTTTTAATCATAGACACAGAGGCTTAAGCACAGAGGCACAGACCGACTAGAGCCCAAGTCAGGTCACGTTATTGTCATTTGATACACATATAATGAAATTGCGATTCCTCAGAGCATCAGACAGTTTGAACAGTTGAATAAGAAACACTGGACAATAAACATTGGGGGAAAATAAATAAAATTACACAGCAATTACAGCAATATAGTAAATCAGCAAAATTACAGGAAATAAGTAAATCGTGGTGTATGACAGTGCATATAGATGGAAGACCATGCAAATAACAAGAACAACGCAGTGCAAACACGCAGGTGGAAGCAATTTTTTTTATTTTTTATTGTTCACTGTGGGAAGTTTAGGAAGGTAGCTGGGTGCTTTTTTTAACTGGAGAAAAAACTCTTGCACATCCAGGGAGAAACTTGTCAACTTTTTTCTTCCAACTTAACTTAAGCAGGAACAGCGAGACGAGAGATCAGGGAATGTGGGTTTATTAGGAATCTTCTCTCAATACAGGACATTAAACATGTAATGTCAATGACAGGACTGGGGAAACATACTCTTATGTGGACTTAAATACACTGAACTAATCGCAACAACAAGAAACAGCTGGTGAACACGGGGAATCCACATGGGGTAGATGAGGGGGCGTGGTCGACAAGAGGGTAGGATGAGCGGGGCATGACATTACCGCACTCTGGGCGTGCCCAAGGGGAGCGAGGAACGAGACCAAGGGCACCATGGGACCAGGGTAAGAGGAAGGCGGGGGGACCAACAAAGGGGGCAAGGAGGAAGGCGAAGGGGACACAGGTGAAGGGGAGGAAGGAACAGCAGCCGCGGCAGGCGAAGGCATAGGCAACTGACGAGCCGAAGATGGGGGACCTGCAGGTGACCAACAAGGCATTGGAGGCGGGACGGTAGCCGGCCGACAAGGTGCTGCTGGCGGGACCGAAGGTGACCCCCGAGCTGAAGCCAGGGGGACCACAGGAGACCGCCAAGCCGTAGCCAGAGGGACAGGGGGCAGGGCGAGTGGGACCCAACCCCGGCACAGGTGTCCTCTCCCCTTCTGGGAGACTGAGAGGTGGGGGCTTGGCCAGGATCTGCCATGCTGATGGTGAAGGAGTCACAGATGGAGTCACCGGGGATGTCAGAGAGATTCCCGAGGGGTCCCACTTGAGCTGCTCCTCCAACTCCACTATGGAGGTCTGGTAATCAGGGACTGGGGGCATGGGAGCTGGAGGCATGGGGACTGGGGAGGACTGGGGCCATGGGAGCTGGAGGCACGGGGACTGGGGCCATGGGAGCTGGAGGCACGGGGACTGGGGCCATGGGAGCTGGAGGCGGAGGGTCTGGAACCAGGGGAGCAGGAGCCGGTCGGTCTGGAACCACAGGGAATGAAGCAGGAACGACGGGGGTGGAGCTTCAACCGCCGGCACAGGAACGATGGGGGGAACACTGCTGGGTTGAGGATCGGGAAGGACACCTCCCGACAAGCAGCAGGGTAGGCAGCGAAGAGTACCTCCTGCGGGTCCTCCCATCTCCGGTTCTTCCGCTTTTTCCTCCTTCCTGCAGTGGATGGTGGAGTTTGGGACACCTCAGGTAGCTCGGACAGTGGACCAAAAGGCAAGCTACAGGCCTCAGCCACATGCCTCATGTGAGCCACCGCCACTCCGCTTCAAAGCCGCCGAATGTTTTCGCGCACCTCCCCTGAAAGGTGCACGTCTCCGGGCAGGGATATCTCCTCAAGGGTATCCCTCGTCCGAAGCGCGATGGCTCGCAGCACGGGATCGCCCCTCACCTCCGGCTGCTCAAGCCAATAAATCACCTCGTCACATAGACTGAGGTATTCTGCCTCAGTCAGGCAAGGTGTCTTTTTGTGGAGTCCTGTCATTCTGTCACAACACGGGACCGTGGAAGCAGGAACAGCGAGACGATAGATCAGGGAATGCGGGTTTATTGGGAATCTTCTCCCAATAAAGGACATTAAACATGTAACATCAATGACAGGACTGGGGAAACATACTCTTATGTGGACTTAAATACACTGAACTAATTGCAACAATGAGAAACAGCTGGTGAACACGGGGAATCCATACGGGGTAGATGAGGGGGCATGCCCTACGAGAGGGTAGGACGAGTGGGGCATGACACCACTCAGATGGGGCTGGAATAAAACCTACAGTCCTGGTCGTGTGAGGTCACAGTGACATCTATGGAACCACTGTCTCATCACAACTACAAAGAAATCATTTATATTTTTGATGCATGCATCTTTGATCGCTGTGAACAAAAATGTTATACCTGCAGGCATTGGTGAGTCATGATTATCACATGACTGCTCCGTGTGGGATGAGGGAACATGCTGTAATGACACGTGATCAGGAGGAAAAAAGTAAGCTAACTATACAAAGGCCCAGCTGGACTGGTGAGAAGAGGAGGGAGAGGAAGCAGGACGAGTGGAAACCTCCATGATGGAGCTCTTTGTATTTTTGCACTGATAACAGTTATATGTCAGCTTTTTAGCTTTTATTTCTTGATTTTGGCTTTTCATTTCCATTAGTCCTATGATGTCATGTTCAGCTCTGCCACACCAGTCTAATCGACCAAACAGTTTAATGTCTGTTTAGTGTTACTGCCCCCAGTAACCTTGCATTTGTGTGTTTGTGTTGTCTTGCAGGCCCTCTCGAGTCTCACTGATGCTTTTGACGTTAGTCTGCCTTTTTTACTTGCTTAATTACTTTTCTGACGTCAAGACTGACTCAAAACTGCATGCCTGGGTCGTGGATCCCAGCCACAGAAAGGTAGGGCAGCCAGTTCATGATTCTTTGTGTGATTTACCAGAGAAGGGGGGGCTTTATTGTTGTACAAACATTAACATTTTGCACAGGCTAGGGGCAGGATTCAGACCCCCAGCCTTGGTGGTGTACGGTAACCTTCCTACCCAATGAGCCACAGTGCAGCTCACGTTTTTTTTTCTCTTTTTTCATCTCAAAAATGATGTGATGACATACGGTGTCACGTCATGGCAAACAATCTTTCAGCTGATGGTGTGATGCCTGTTTGCCTTTAGATGCACGTCTTCCAGGGTTTTAATCCCACTCTACATTGTTGGTGCTGTTTGGGCTTAGCTCTGAATGATCCCCCCCCAGTGTCCTTGGACTCTGAGATCAGGCCAGCAGCTGCATAAAATTCCCATTGGTTTAATTTCTGCATTTTTGTAATGCTATTAATATCTGCATGACCACAAACAAAAAAAAAAACAAATTTTTGATGTCTGACAGCAGTGTTAGAATAGCGCTCGCTTTGTGAAATCCACCTTGGGCAGCATGGTGGTCAGAGCCACATGACACAGGGCTTGGGAAACAAACGGGAGCTTAATTTGGAGTAAAGAGTTTTATAGTACAGGTGGGGGCAGGGAGCTGCAGCGGCAGTGAAAACTGATATTCAGGTCGCAGCAGAGTATTGGCTACTGACCATGTGGTCAGGCCTGGGGAGAGAGCAGAGGGCTTCTGCTTTAGCTGCAGGCCGCAGGGACTGGTCACATGATCTGGCCGATCCCAGTATAGCCGTATCTTTCACCACAACATTCTACTCTTATTTTCCCTATGGAGCTAAATCAGGGACAGTGGTTTTGCTGATTTGAAAAAAGAATTGAAACTGGAAGTTCAAGCTTTGATGTTGAATACAAATTAAACTAAAAATAAGTGATTGAAAGTTTCTTTTGGTTTAAAAATAACTTTGATTCAGTTCTAGATTTTTAAAAATGTTTTCACTTTCACTGTCATATTTTAATATTTGAGGTCTTATTTTTCAGTTGCATTTTTTTAATTTTCGGATTCAGATCTTATTTTTTATATATAGTAGTACTGTGTGTGTATATATATATAGACTGTATGTACATATAGTATTGTAGTACTGTAATATATATATAATACACACACATACACAGACACACACACATACACACATATGGTATATATCAATTAGTACAGACTCACGCAGGAAATCTTACGGCAAATCTATATTATTCCATTATAAACCCAAAATTAGCTATGTCAAAAGTGCATTTACATGGTTAAATACAAAAGCAGACTATTTACAACGTAAGAACTGTTACATATGTGTGCAGACATCTCGAATTGAAAATCTCAATCTGGCCAGCTGGCCGAAGTTCTCTGTCACGTGACAAAAAATATTGTCAAAAAGTTTATGGGGGGCTGGGCTCTAAGGAGCTTGTAGTGTATTACTGTGTTTCTGAGTAAATGTGTGAATGTGCCCTGTAATGGACTGGCATCCTGTCCAAGGGGCACCCCAGCCTTGTGCCCTGTGCTGCACTGAAGATGTTTACTACCTCTTTGCCACAAACAGAGCAAATATTCACTGTTTCTTCTCCATTTGTCCTGTCAGCTCATGCACCAACATACCCAGAGCATATTAACCAGGCAGTGCAGACCACAGTTCGTCAGAAACGCCATCAAAACCAGGCTGAACAGCTCCTGGCGTGTGACTGACCATTTCCTTTGGAGAGACACTGTACTGACAGAAGACATGTTTCAGTATCCGCCACCGTTCGGCTTGCGGGACATGCGTGGCAAACTGACAGACATCCTCAACCTGCTGCCCACCCCTGCAGCCCAGGTGCATCTTGAGAAGGCCTGTCAGCGATGTGTGGTGGTTGGGAATGGAGGGATCCTCCGTGGAATGGAGCTGGGCCCTCTCATCGATCAGTTTGACGTGATCATCAGGTCTGTCTCCATTCACTGGACTCGTAGCTATTCTGAAGGGGTATTGGATCCTTTAACACGCAAATCAGGGGTGTAATGGTACATAAAATTCGCAGTTCAGTGAACAATTCAGTTTTGGGTTCATGGTTCAGGGCAGTTGCAGTACAACAGGGAAAACAGAATTTGTTTTGAAATTATTTTTTAAAACTAATAGTTCTGAACAGGTATAAATCTAACAAAAGGCAATGTGTTTCTCGACATGTCAGAATAAAAAAACCTAAGAAATTAAATTAAAAAATCCAAAATAAGACTGCATCTTAACAAACGATAATTTCTTGTCATATCGGCGTGAATGTACATAAAATATGTACGCATTCATGCTGTTACAACAATCGATTGCCGCAAATATCGCTTTTAAAGGTGAATGCCTACTTGTGTTCCAGTTATGTCAATCCTTGGTTATAATACAACAATATAATATAGAATATAAAACATTACAAAATGATGCAATACTAAAACACTATGGGGCTAAACCAGGGACAGTTGTTTTTCCAATTTGATAAAAGAATTGAAACTGAAACTTCAAGTTTTGATGTTGATCACAACAGGACAACAATGTATTCAAACTAAAAATAAGTCACCAGAGGTGCACATTTTTACAATGGCTGTTATGAGCAGTAGTGTTTTTTCGTGATCTCCTCGTGTATCATGGATTTTCCTCCAGGGACTCCTGTTTCCTCTCTGTCCAAAGATATGTAGTCAGGTTTATTGGTGTCTCTGAGCTGCCCATAATCTGTGATGGACTGGCACTGTGTACTGGGTGTCTGCTATTCTGTGCCCTGTGCTTCCTGGCTTACTGTCATTGTGTCCTGGTATAGGGCTTAAAGGAGATATTAACACTCCTTATTAATAACCGAGATATTTACACCACCTCCACAAAACAAGCACTTTCCTGTATTAATAAGGTGTTAGTATTCAAAGACCTCCTGTGTGAACTGTCAGCTTGACCCTGTACCCACTACTCTAGCTAAAACCTGTCTCCCCTCCCTGGCCTCCCTCATTACCACCATTATCTACTCTTCCCTTAATACTGGAATTGTCCCTCCATCACTCAAAACCGTTCCGTTACTCTGTAACGCTTCCGTTACTCCAATTCTTAAAAAAAAAACAGGTGCAGATCCCTATAACTTCGATAATCTTCGTCCTATATCAAACCTCCCTTTTATTTCAAAAGTTCTTGAGAAAGTCGTTGCCTCCCAGCTTCTCAAACACCTCAGTAACCATAACCTCTATGAACAATTCCAGTCTGGTTTTCACCCCATCCATAGTACAGAAACAGCATTACTAAAAATCACCAATGACCTCCTGATAGCAACTGATTCTGGTCGTCTCACCATTCTCATCCTCCTGGATCTGAGCGCAGCCTTTGACACTATTTCTCACAATACTCTTCTGAATAGATTATCATCCATTGGCATCAGTCATACTCCCCTTGCTTGGTTCACCTCATATCTCTCTGGCTGCACTCAGTTTATCCAACTCAAATCTCATTAATTCCTCACGTTCATTCCTCGTTTCAGCCGGTGTTCCCCAGGGTTCAGTATTGGGGCCCCTTTTATTCATTATTTACATGCTACCACTCGGGCATATATTTAGGAAATTTAATATCAATTTTCACTGTTACGTTGATGACACCCAACTCTATATTTCCTCCAATCCTAGCTGCTCCTTTCCACTCTCTTCCCTCTCAGACTGTCTAATGGAGTTTAAATCATGGTTCTCCTCCAACTTTCTCAAACTCAATAGCAATAAAACTGAAGTTCTACTCGTTGGTACAACTTCCACTCTAACTAAATCCCACAGTTTCTCCATCAACATTGATAATTCCGCTATCCACCCCTCCACCCAGCTTAAGAGTCTGGGCGTCATCCTTGATAGTACTCTTTCATTTCAGTCACACATTAATCATATGACCCGGTCCACATATTTCCATCTGCGCAACATAAGCCGACTCCATCCCTTCCTCACTCCCCATGCTGCTGCCATTCTTGTCCATAGCCTCGTCACTTCTAGGATTGATTTTGGTCTCCCCAACAAGTCCCTCCATAAACTCTAACTCCTTCAGAACGCTGCAGCTCAAGTCGTAACTGGCACCCCCCCCCCAGGGAACATATCACCCCAGTCCTTTAACAGCTTCACTGGTTTCCCATAGAAACTAGAATAGTTTTTAAAAGTGCTTCTCACTTTTAAATGCATTTACAATCTCACCCCTCCCTATCTATGTGGCCTGTGTCACATCGCCACTCCCTCCCGCTCTCTCAGATCATCATCTGCCACCCATCTAATTGTTCCCTCTTCCCGCCTCATCACCATGAGAAGCTTTCAGTTGCTCTGCTCCCCGACTCTGGAACTCACTTCCGCCTGTTATCAGAAATATTGACTCTTTTCCATTATTTAAATCAAAATTCAAAACCCATCTGTTTAAATTGGCTTACTCGTTTTAACCCAATTGTTGTCTATTATGTACATATTATTACATAACTCCTTTTTTAATTATTTGTTTTTATTGTTTGTCTTCTATGTGTTATGTAAGATGACCTTGGGTTTTAGAAAGGGGCCCACAAATAAAATGTATTATTAGTACTATTATTATTTCTGGTCACAACTAGTCACTCACTGTAGAAGTCAAGTGAAGTCATCTCAGTAATGTACAACACACAGCGAAATGTTCCTGTTGAAGTCATGACAGGACAGACATTGCAGTGCTAAAGTCATGGAATAATTTACTAAAAAGTCTTGTACAATTATTAATAATAAGGGAGACATAGGGAAGACTACTTGCTACAGTATATTCACTACCTAACATAACAAACATTGCATATTAGACAAACAATGAACTAGCATTCGATGTAACACTGGGACTACATAACACTGGAAGCTCTCTGTGTTGATTTTTGTGTTGAACGGGTCAGCGGCAGGTGTTGTAATCAATACCCAGCAATTAAATTAAGCAGGTGTTTCATATGTAACACCTGTAACATTTTAAATGTACATGACGTCAAAGCCTTGCCTCAGTTAATGCATGGTGTTTTTATTTTCAGTCACAGAAATGTTTTCAGACATGTTTTTCTTTAATTTGCTAATAATCTTGTTGATTTTTCTCTGCTCTGTGAAATGTTTACCTCCAGGACTATACTTTTAAGAGCTGGAAATCACAGCCGTGCTCCTCTCAAGTAGGCCACTTAAACTGGTGGCAAAACTTGTGGAAACACCTAGCATTTTTGGTATTACGTTTAAAAAATGACTACACAAATATTGGCGGTAATGTTTATAAACAATCAAAGAATGTTTACAAGTATCATAGAATGGATGACTAAATAAGTAAATGGAGTAACTGAAATAAAGTTCTGCAATCTCTGACAATTGGAAGTATATCCACACTTTTTTCACCACTCGTGTAGTACTTTCAACAGTTGATCAAATTTACGTTCTGATAAGCACCACTGACACTGGACTCTCTGGTCTCCAAGGCTGAACAGTGGTCCCATGCAAGGCTTTTGTAGAGATGTGGGCAACCGTACCTCCATCAGGATGAGTTATCCAGAAGGCAGCCCCAAGAAGTGGGAAGACCCAGACCCCAGGCTGCTCTTTGTGGCGGTGGTCTTCAAATCAGTGGATTTCAGTTGGCTGAAGGCCATGATTACCAAGAAGCAAGTGGTAAGTTCTCCTCGGCCATATTAATTAGCTTATTATACACATTTGATTTATTATTAATTTGATTTTATCCGATCGGTTCACACACTGAGTGTTGACACTCTGGAAGATGTCAGCTGCAACATTTTCAACAACGTGTCAGCTGCTATATTTTCTAAAATAAGCAATGAAAACGTGATGCAGTAATGAACTGAGAACCCCACCCCCTGGTCTATCACGATCAACCAGATGGCGACCACTGGACCATACAAGTGTATTACAGAGGATGGGTCTTTGGGTTAAACCTGCAGATATGCTTCACAGTTCCACAGACGTGTATCTGGTGCAGTACAGTGAAACAATTTTCCCAACTTTACACATAAACAGTCATCAATGCCTTCCGTTGGGTCTATTATTAAATTACGGTAGCGTGAAATTTATATTGAATTCA
The DNA here is from genome assembly GCF_048594095.1 of Paramormyrops kingsleyae. Lineage (NCBI taxonomy): Eukaryota > Metazoa > Chordata > Actinopteri > Osteoglossiformes > Mormyridae > Paramormyrops > Paramormyrops kingsleyae. The sequence continues at coordinate 6,948,962 of NC_132808.1, read as the reverse complement.
AAAGCTTCACTTGTGTCTTGACTTAGAAAATAAAAGAGAAACGTGTAAGAAAGCATTCAGGGTACTATGGTGTAGTGATGGGGGAAAGTGTGTACCCCTACATCTCTACCTTCCATCTTAGCGTTCACAGTGCAGGTTCCTGGTGCCACCCTCTCCCTTTTCTTTCTTCTTCAGCGTTCAAGGCTGGAATGCCATTTGTTCTCCTGATGAACTTAATCTAATCACCTAATCACCTTAATCACTGTTTTGTGACGAGCATTACAGGAAGGCTGTATTTTATTGCTCGTCTGATTACGCTGATGTTTCGAACCTCCAGTCTTTTTGGGACTGGCTGTTCTTTTGGCAGAAGGTGCCTGACAGAATTCCCCTGGAGCTATCACAGTTCCGGATCCTGAACCCGGATGTCGTCAGGGAGACCGCGCTAGACCTGCTGCACCTGCCCACCCCCCAGTCCCACATATGGGGATGGGACAAGGTGAGAGATCCTTTTCACAGCTTCAGAAAGTTTAGCTGCTCTCTCAGGTAAGTGGGAGGGATTTACTCCAAAATTTCAGGATATTCCCCCAGCACTACAATGAGAAAACAAGAAATATGCATGTGGTGTCACTTTATAGGGGTATATGAAACCCTAAACGTTCCAGTCAAGTGACATTTTAACAATTAATGCTGCGCAGTTATGCAGGTTCTAAATAAAATATTAAGCGTTCTACTTTAATCTCTTAGACTTCATTTGTGATGTGTCCTTGCCAAACTGTAAGTGGGTCTCTATATTTTAAGGTCTCAGTGGGAGGCCCATGCCTGGGTACAATTACCTATTGACACAGCAAAACTTTTTAAACCTCAGGCAGAACTGAAAGCCGCTCGCCACCTGATATCGTCATACAATTATCTCTTTTAACTCAGCCATTTGGCTGTTAAGCAGTACTCTGCTGTAGTACAAATTATAGTGGATAAGGGGTGTAGGGGGATCTGCATGTTGAAGGTTTCCTCAAAACAGGGGCCATTCTTTTCTGGAAGGAGTAGAAAGTGGTATAAGATGTAAACACACTGTAGATGAAACAATGGCACACTTTATCACCACTACTCATTTGCTATTTTTTGTAATAGTAGTTTATTTTCTGTTATTCATTGTTCGGTCTTATCGTTTAGTGTTAATGTCTTGCGTAATTCATTGTTTGATGTTATTTATCGTTCAGTGTTTTCCATTTCATGCTATTTTTTCTTCATTGGTAGTTCATTGTTGTTTTGTGTTGTTTACTGTTCAGTGAAGCCTCGCTTTGTGTTGTTCAGTGTAATTGTTTGGAGCTATTGCCTTGTACTATTGTTTAGTGATGTTTATTGTTCAGTATTAGTTTAACGTTATTTTGTGTTACTGTTGAGTGTTGTCTCTCATTTTGTAGTATTGTTATGTGTTATCACAATATTCATTTCTTTGTGTTATTTGTTGTGTCCATTATAAGTGAGACACATGAGTGAACATCTCATTCTGGAAAACAGGAAAACACTGAAATGTGAGGATCCTTTATCCTCCTCCAGTCTAGGTGGCTAACCTGATTAGCCAGTAGCCCTCCAGGTCTACACTTGCAGAGTTCTGAACTATGGCTAAATAAACTCTCCATGTGAAGCATTATGAAAAGGTCTCTGCCCGCTATAGGCATCACATGTGAAGATGGGTACTCAGGAAAGTACAAACTATATCCAAACCCATCCCATATGCTGTTGCTTTTTAGTAGAGCATGAAGCACTACACATGGATTTTATTGCTTTGAAGTTGTGTAAATTTTATCTTTTGTCGTGTTTTAATTACACATGAGTTAACAAAACGGTAAACAAAAGGGTAATGATGTCCTCACATGTAGGTCTTAATCTGTACCAGTAAGGTCTAGGTTTGAAGTAATAATAAATACTATTCTTTTGTCTCGGATGGCTAAAGTTTCACATTTGGTCTGTCTTGAAAATATATGCAAAGGTCATTTCTGATAGTCACACATACAAGTCACATCCTTATCACACACTATGCAAATAATTTTCTTAAATGTAAAAGAGACAGTGTAAATTCGTATAGTACAGTAGTGTGTCACTCTCCATGCCTGATAAGGAATTATTATGATATAAAGTTATTGTAAGGAACAATGTTTGTATTTGTTTCTGGTGAGACAAAGTTTAGTCTAATGAATGATTACAGTACCTATTACAGCTATGAATGATGACCTTTGTGTGTCTGCAGAATGTGCCCACCCTGGGCGTGACCGCCCTCAATCTGGCCAGTTACCTTTGTGACGAGGTAAGCCTGGCTGGCTTTGGATACGACCTCACGCAGAAGGGGATGCCGCTGCATTACTACGACAGCCTGCCCATGACCACCATGTTGATGCAGACCATGCATGATGTGGCCCAGGAGACTGCCCTGCTGAAAGGGCTGGTGCAGGAGGGGGTCATATCCGACCTCACGGGGGCAGTGCACTGCAGCTTCTGCTCCAGCTGATGGGAATTACTGGGAGCACTAGGTTTGGAATTGGGAGACTCAACCAAAGGGAGCCTTCAGTACTGAAGGAGTCACCTGAAAAAAATCATCATTTTATCGTCCCACTGTTTCCATTTTTTAACAGTCTTATATCTGTTTTAATTGTTTCATCTCCTGTAATGTTTTCAAAAGGTTTTTTTAAGACTGAAGTGCCAAACATCATGCTTATTGAATTGAAACAGAGTAGGGAAAACTTGAAGAGCCATTTCCCCCGCTCTGTATGCACACTTAACAGGTCCCTGGGTTAACAATGTATGACTTATGGACAACTTGTACTTACGAGCATGGTTACGACAGTTACTATTAACAGATATACAGGAATACATATATTAATGTATGCAATGTAATATGCACTGTGGCGCAAAGCATGCTGGAAACAGCATAATTAGTCCTGCTGACCAACAGCATCACACTTACGTCAGCCAATCATGAGGTGTGTCCAAATTCGGCGGCTGGGTCCTACCTATGATGCGGCTTCCGTAGACCTCGTCCTTCGAATGCCACGAAGACCGCGAAGGCCGGAAGACAATGGCTGTGAAATTGGACGGTCTAGCCTTCAAATCTTTACCTCGTAGCTCCTAATGCCCCCACCGCCTAGCAACCGTGAGGGTACATTCCCACAAGTGGCAGCCAATTGCGTCGTATCCCGAGCAAGAAGCAATGTGATTGGCTAAAGGTTGCTATGCCAGCGGTGAACATATCAAGTGGACAAACTTGAAAATGATGGAACCTAAACTATTTAACATTTGCACTGCTAGATTTAGTTACATTTAAGAGTGTATTCTGCCTCTTCCGCAGCTACTGTCATTTTTTTTTAAACAATCCCAAGATTCAATTATGGGATAGGGCGGGCTGTGAAGGATCCACCCAGCCCATCCTTCAAAAACTGGGAAACGAAGGATGCATTTGTGGGCCGCATCTGGAGGAGCCTTGGACAGCCTTTGTCGCGTTGCTGTGACGTAATCAGTCTACGAATGCGTCCTAAGTAGGACCCGACCCCTGGATTTGGACTCACCAATGGACAGTGTGCAGGATTATAACAAAAGAAGAAGTTGGCCACGGGGACCCACCACACTGTGGTGATTACGTACGTGTCTTGCCAAAATATCCTCGATTTTGTCTGAAGTATACAGCCAGCTTAAGTGTTAACATTTAATCATGATCTTTTTTATTATTTAAACTCTTTTAAGAAGTTTCTTTAATGTTTTTTACAATACTGTATTCCTATACACAGATTCTTTCCCTATCTCTCTTCAGTACAGTATCACGTGGTTACATTTATTAAGAACATAAGAAATTTACAAACGAGAGGGGGCCATTCGGCCCATCAAGCTAGTTTGGGGAGAACTTAACTAATAGCTCAGAGCTGTTAAAATCTTATCTAGCTCTGATTTAAAGGAACCCAGGGTTTTAGCTTCCGCTACACTAGCTAGACTATTCCATACTCTAACTACATGCTGTGTAAAGAAGTGCTTCCTCAAATTTGTTTTAAAATGTTCTCCCGCTATTTTCCACTTATGGCCACAAGTTCTAGTATTTAAACTAATATTGAAATAGCCATTTGGCTGAACAGCATCCAGACCTGTTAGAATCTTATAGACATGGATCATGTCCCCCCTTAGTCTCCTTTGCTCGAGGCTAAACAAATTCAGCTCAGCTAATCTCTCCTCATAAGACATTCCTCTAAGACCAGGAATCATTCTCGTAGCCCTCCGTTGTACCTTTTCTAAGGCAGCAATGTCCTTCTTAAGGTATGGTGACCAAACCTGCACACAATATTCTAGGTGGGGTCTTACCAAGGAATTATATAAATGTAACATCACCTCCCTTGACTTAAACTCCACACACCTAGAGATACTGTATAACCCAACATTCTATTGGCCTTTTTTATTGCTTCCCCACACTGGCGAGAGTGGGACATGGAAGCATCAACATACACACCGAGATCTTTCTCGTAATCAGCTACCTTTATTTCAGTGGAACCCATAAAATATCTGTACTTGTATATTGTATATATTATATGTATGTATAATGTATATTTCTGCTCCCTGCATGGATTACCTTACATTTATCTGTGTTAAATTTCATCTGCCAAGTATCAGCCCAGTCGCTAATTAAATCCAGATCCCGTTGTAGCCTCTCTGCTGCTAGATCAGTATCTGCTACACCACCCACCTTGGTGTCGTCTGCAAATTTAACCAGTTTACTGTATGTATTGGTGTCAGTATCATTAATGTAAATTAGGAACATTAGTGGTCCTAAAATTGAGCCCTGTGGTACTCCACTATGAAAGCAGGCCCACTGTGACATTGTGCCTCTAATAACTACTCGCTGCTTCCTGTCAGTTAACCAGTTTTCGATCCAAGCTGCCACAGTTCCTAAAATCCCTGCAGCTTTGAGCTTTAGCAAGAGCCGTTTGTGGGGGACAACATCAAAGGACTTCTGGAAATCTAAGTAGATCACATTTTTTGTTTTCAATTTCACTTGTAGCTTCCTCAAAGCACTCAAGTAGATTCGTTAAACAGGATCTACCTCTCCTAAATCCATGTTGGCTATCCCTCAGAATGTTATTTGAATCCAGGTAATCTGCCATTTTCACTTGGATTATAGCTTACATTACCTTTCCAGTTATGCTAGTTAAACTGATTGGCCTATAGTTTGCTGGATTACTTCTATCCCCTTTTTTGAATATGGGTGTTATATTAACATGCTTCCAATCTGAAGGTACCACACCCGCAGATAACCATTTCCGGAATATTAAAATTAAAGGTTGGCTAATAATATCCCTCATTTCTTTTAAAACTATAGGTAAGATGCCATCAGGGCCCTGCAATTTATTTATTTTGAGCTTAGCTAGGCTTAGTACCACATCAGCCTCAGTTATACATATATTGGTCATAGACAACGCTGAATTCGTACTAATTGGTGGTAAGTTACTCGTGTTCTCTACTGTGAACACCCGTGAAAAATAATCATTAAACTCATTTACTATATCAATTTCATTTTCAATTATAAGGCCCTTACTATCCTGCAAATTAGTGATTTCAGCTTTTAGAGCTCTTTTGGAGTTAAAATATTGGAAGAAACTTTTATTGTCATCCTTAGCCTCCAATGCAATTTTTTTTTCTGCATCCCTCTTGGACAGTCTAATGTTATTTTTTAACTCTACCTGTAGACTTAGATACTCCTGCTTAATTTTGAAATCATTAGTCATTTTCCAATTGTGGAACAGAGCCCTTTTTCTCCTGACTTTATTCTTAATTTCCTTAGTAAACCACCTTGGTTGTCGTTTCCTAGATTTAGTTTTGCTGGAAACAGGTATGAAGTCCTCTTGCACTTGCAACAACGTGCTTTTAAAAAATTCCCATACCTCTTCAACTGTTTTGCTGTTTAACTCCATCCAGTTTACAGTTTCTAGTTTCAGTCTCATACCATTAAAGTTAGCCTTCTTAACATTGTATACTTTTAATTTCAACTTTGCTCTTCGGACACTAAAATTAACCTCGAATTTAACCATGTTATGATCACTACCGTCCAAAGTTCTAAAACCTCTAATATTCCAATCCTATCCTGGTTATTAGAGAAAACAAGATCAAGAAGGGCTTCTCCCCTGGTAGGGGTATTAACAAACTGAGTAAAAAAATCCACCATCTCAAGTTCATTTACAGAAGAGCCAGAGACTGTGTCCCACTGTATCCCAGGTAAATTAAAATCACCCATAACAACCACATCATTTTTATTACTCATAATCCTGATATCATCATATAACATTCTGCTTTCCTCTGCAGCTACATTAGGTGCTCTATAACAAACCCAGACAATTAGGCCATTTGAGTCTTTAGCATCAAGTTCTATCCATACAGCTTCTGTACTTTTATTTTTATGAGTGAGCTCCCTTGCCTGCAAGTTTTCTTTTACGTATACTGCAACACCACCTCCCTTCTTGCCTATCCGGTCTCTACGGAACAACGTATAACCATCCATATTATATTCCTCACCATCATTGTCACTCATCCATGTTTCAGTTATTCCTATAATGTTGTAAGTGTCCGATGAAATTGAAGCATCTAAATCATTAATTTTGTTAATTTTGTTTCTAATTGTTGTAGTATTATTATTATTTATTATGTACCGTATTATTGTGTTAAAGATGCTTTAGTGTATTTGGAAGTGTTTCTTGAGTGTTTTATATACATTGAAAGGTAAAATGTATACTGTATACTAAGACAAACATTTGACTAACTGATGCTAAATAAGAACCATATGTACCTGTTCTGACTTACCTACAAATTTGACTTATGGACAAACTTAAGGACGGATTTTGCTCGTAACACAGGGACTGCCTGTACATTATTTGAGACACTGATCTTGAAGAAATAAACACACAAAACAAGAACTCAGCAACTGACAAGAAAATAAAGTAAATGTACAATCTCTAATAATGTCATAATTTATAAGGTTTTGTTGCCTGACCCGCATAAACCTCCACTTCTGTCTAGTGAGAAAAGGGCTTTTTTCTTATTCTTTACCTGTTTATTATCGGTCTACATATATTCATTTTCATTATTTAGCTTTTTTAATTGTAAAATAGATTGGCTACTTTTCTTAAGTAAACTTGGCATTTAATTCTTTGTTTTAATAATTGTTTTGTATTTGTGCTTATTGTCTGTTTATGTTAAAAAGTTTAATTTTGACATTCTTAGTCCTCACACACAGTAACTTGCCAAGAACCAAAAGCCATGGGTTGAATTGCTGTTTCAGGTAATGTAAGCTGCGAGGTCAGGCTTCCATGAATCTTAATATATTATACAGCAGCAACAGTATGTTAATAAGGACTGTGCACTGTATTGTGTATGGCCCCCTCATACCACCAAAACAGCTCTGACCTTTACATGAGCATGAGCTCCACAAGACCTGTGCTGTCCTTTGGTATCTGGCACCAAGACATTATCAGCACATCCTTTAAGACAGTGGTTATCAACCTTTTTGGCTTCACAATTCAATTTTTACCATGCCAGCTCAGTCGCGACCCTATATCAAATATAGGTTTAAATTAAAGCTATGATCAAGCATGAAGTGCATTCTGCAATTTACACCAGTCAATGCCTATCACACAGATCTGATTGGATGTGCCAGTGAATTCTTAATTAACCATCTGTGGTTTGGCGTCTTGGATTGGTTGATTGTTCACTAGTTTTGCGTTAACCATTGGATGACTCAAGACCTGTTTAGGCTAATTCTAGGATTGGGGCTGGGAAATCTGATCAGGGATCAGTATAGGACAGGGGTGGCCAATATTATCCACAAAGGGCCGGTGTGTATGCGGGTTTTCACTGCAACTCCCTAATTAGATTACAGTGGTAGTGGTGGCTTAATGGTTAGAGAAGCGCACTCGTAATCAGAAGATTGCAGGTTCAAATCCCCGACCAGCAAAAACACCACTGAGGTACCCTGAGCAAGATACCGCCCCCAAGCACTGCTCCCCGGGCACTGAATTAGCTGCCCCCTGCTACAGTATGTCACGAAAGTCACATATGGGTTAAATGCAGAGGACACATTTCATTGTTGTGCACTGTGTGCTGTGGTGTATCAACAATGATATTTAAAATAAAAATTAGAGGACTGATTGGCTGAAGAGTCCTCACACCTAAAGGTCATCCCAAAAACCTGCACGCACACTGGCCCTTTGCAGATAAGATTGTCCACCCCTGGTATAGGAGCTTGCTGGTTTTAAAATGCTCTGTCTCACTACCCTTTCAGAACTGGCCAAAAACCATGGGTTGAATTGCTGTTTCAGGTAATGTAAGCTATGAGGTGGGGCTTCCATGAATCAGACTTGATTGTCTGGGGAATTTGGAGGCCAAGTAAACTCTTTATGTTCTTCAAACCATTCCTGAACAGCCTTAGCAGTGTGGCAGGGTACATTATCCTACTGAAAGAGGCCACTGCCATTGGGGGATACTGTTGCCATGGAGGGGAGCACATCCACATGAATACCAAGACTCAAGGTTACCCAGCAGAACATTGCCCAGAGCATCACACTGCCTCTGTCGGTTTGCCGTCTTCCCAAAGTGCATCCTGGTGCTATCTACTCCTCAGGTAAATGACGCACATGCACCTGGGCGTCCACATGATGTAACAGAAAACATGACTCATCACAACAGGCCACCTTTTTCCGTTGCTCCATGGTCCAGTTCTCATGTGCCCATTGTAGGTGCTTTCGGCGGTATAGAGGGGTTAGCTTGGACACTCCAGCCGGTCTGTGGCTACACAGCCCTATACACAGCAAGCTGTGATGCACTGTGTGTTCTGACAGCTTTCTATCACAGCCAGCATTAACTTGTTCAGCAATTTGTGCTACAGCAGTTCTCCTGTAGGATCAGATGAGAGGGGTTTAGCCTTTGCTCCCCACACACATTAGTCAGCCAGTTCACCAGTTGGCCTTCCTTGGACCACTTTTAGTAGGTATTGACCTTCATAGCAGGAACACCCCACAAGACCTACCATTTTAGAGATTCTCTCTCCCAGTCGTCTAGCTGTCACCATTTGGCTTTTTCAGAGTCACTCAGATCCTTACATTTGCCCATTTTTCCTGCTTTCAACACATCAACTTAAAGAACAGACTGTTCACTTGCCTAGTATATAATGGCACGATTAACAGGTGCCATTTTAACGAGATAATCAGTGTTATTCGCTTTACTTGTCCCTGGTTTGAATGGTATGGCTGATCAGTGTATTTTAACATAACACTCTGAGTACCTTTGTTAAAATAATGTTTTTAGAAATTACCAAAATGCCATAAAACATACAATTGAGTTTAGTTATGCAAACTGGTGATTAACTGGGTGATGTTTCTGACTGTTAGTGACAAGGGTTTTTCACTTCCATTTTGCCTTATTTTTTACTTTTTTTGTGAGTTTTTTTTTATATGTGAACAATTTGTTAATTTTCTTCCCACAAATATTGTACTTAAAAACATAATAATTCAACACTGCGTGAAAAATCCGGCATTCTGATACAGAACTCTGATAAGATTGGGCCTTAGGGTGAGCATATCACAGGCACCTGAGTCATGGATGGACTAAATCAACTGGCCACACAATGCATAAAAATTTCCCTAAAAAGCAGAAGAACTGGTCTCGGTGAAGAGGGGATTCCAATCTATTGCTGCTCTGCCCAACATCATCGGCACAATATACTGCACCTCCATGCACATTAAGGCACCCTCTCCAGATCCATTTCTATATCTGAACCGCAAGCAATGTCCAACTCATCTGAGACTCCCTAAACTACCTTCTGAATGTGATCTCCTGCTTCCCAGGAGGTGCACACGACTCCTGCATTTTTACCAAATGGCTGTGCGCCTTGAACATGAAGCTGTTGGAGAAGCATGGTTCATTGGGAAACAACTTTGAGTAATCATAAATTCCAGCAGGAGTGGGCTTCTATTCCGATAGTGAGATTAAAAGGATGGTGAATGTGTTTGGCCATAGCAGTGGTAAGCTGCTTTACAAATCGAAGAAAGTGTGTATACAAAGAACAGCTGCGAAAGGGTGTTCTACTCTTGCAAAAACATTAGAGATCCTATAGACCAAATTCTATCATCATTGTTTTCTTTCTGTAATCTATGGCTATCTTTTCTTTTTAGGTTTGTAGGATAATCAAAGCCTGCTGTGTCTTGCACAACATCACCATGAAACATGGTGCCCTGAACCCAGTCCTGGGACCCAACAGTGAGAATGAGAAGGTTGATTCCTTGACTCTTGCTGCTATCTTTTAAAGGCCCATGATAGCTCAGGCTCCAGCCCTGCCAGACAGCTAACATTCTGCCTTTCCAAAGGCAGTATCTATTGCCAAGCTGCAGCCATTTAGGGCTGAACTTGGCCCGGTCACATTTGTCAAGCAGCCACCGGACACTCACTGTGGAATGCTACCCTGACTAGGCTTCAGGGATGGGTCCTGGTAACCTGCAAAGCCCGCCTGGTGAAAAATAAATTCATAATCCATACCCACGGTTTAACAATCCATACCCACCCAGTTAACATTAGCTTCCCAGGCTTTCTTGTTAGATGAACTTTGTGTCTCTAGAGACTTCCATTTACTGCATGAGTGATTGTCCAATTATAAAGTGTCAAATAGGGTGAAGACAATTTTGAGTCTAGCAGGTGACCAGATTGTCAAACCTGGGACACTAGGTGCCATTTCATGCACATGTGTACGTAATCCCCACCAGAGTCACAGTGTTAACACTCCCCACACCTGTGTGCACGAATTTCTAAACCATGTGATCGGATTGCAAAACTGTGCGTAGGAATTGCTAAATCGAATTGCTCTCGGTCTGCAAAACTGGGTACAGAGTACGACTTTATTTCTCACCTCAACCCAAGTGGGCTCTATGGTAAACCTATTCTGGGAAGTTTGCTGTGAAGTTTGCATGTGAAACCCTAGCAGGAAATCAGGCTCCGGAAGACATACCTATATGGAACACTGAACCACATTAACCTCTCCACCACATTATGGCTGCAATGATGTGAGAATCAGTGGCCTGGTTCAATGTCCCACAATGCCATGCTGCTCCAAAGCGTCACCTGAGGTTTTATTAGTGTGAAGGAACTCCCTGAACGCCTGTTTTATGGCATTATAACAGGAGCTGTTCTGGGCACGTCCCGCTCTGCAGAGGCCCAGGGGAAATCCCAAGCCTCACTCAAGGGATTATATCTCCCAGCTGGCTTTGGAACATCTTGGAATCACCCTAGAATCTGTGATCTTGTACAGAGAGGTCCGACCTGACTGACTTGCCATTGCAGCTGGCAAGAATGGTGCACATATCAGTTATTTATTGACAGACGTTACCATGGAGAACTCCGGTGCCAGGGAAATGGATCCGCTGATCACCCAGAGCCATCCCGGAAGCCTGTTCTGGTGGTGTGCAAGCAGAGGGATGCACTGCACCCTGGGCCTCTGTTACGGTAATCCAGCTGTTTGCTCACCAACACTGTGATGGACTCACAGGGAGAAATTTCAGATGCAGCAGTAAAGTTCTGGGAGTCATGAGTAAAACATTATTTTAAAAAATCCATTGTGGCAAGAAGCTGCAATGGGATGGGTGAAGCATGCTGCCTTGAGGTCACTCTTTCCAAAGCCTGTCCCAGGAGCCTGAATGCATGCTCCTTCCCAAATCTCTCATTTATGATGCTGTCCTATTGGGCAGAGTAGTGGCTCTGAGACTAGGGATCTGTTCCACTAACTGGACGGTTGCTGATTCAAATCCTGTGAATGGCCTGAGTGATTCTACTCCATTGGGCCCTTGAGCAAGGCCCTTAACCTGCAATTGCTTCATCCTGGGTATGATGTTAATCTACATCCAGCCCTATAAGGAGGTCCTCCAACTTACAGGGAATAACTTGGGGGTTGGTGGCAGGATTGGCACTACAGCCACTGGAAATAAAACTCACACTGGTCCATTTGGACTAATGTGGTGCTGAGGTATCACCTGCCACACAGCTGCACTCAGGTTCTCATCCCTGAGGTGGTTTGTCATGTGGTGGGTGTGGCAACACACTGTAATCAGTGCATGCTCCTTACCTCCTTCTATAGGGCCAAAACAGACATCATTTACCTCATTGTTTAGATGTCCTTTTAATAACTAAAGCTGACTTGTTCAATTAAAATAAACAATGAAGTTTGATATGATTTGATTTGAAATGATTTTGCCAATTCAGGCATTAGATTTCCCATAAACTGCTTCATTGTTACTTTTCCATTTCTGTTTGGTCTGGCTCTGGATTATGGCCTCCTGAAGTCCTGTACTCATCAAGAATGAGGAACAGGGCTAAGAAAATAACTTCCTCTTTAGGATTCTCTATTCTCGCCAAAAGCTCAGTAAGATCCCTAAGTACAAGGAACAGCTTCTTCCCTCAGGCTATTGTGCTCCAAAACGAGGTCAAATGAGATGGGACCTTTCCTCACTTAGTCACCCACTCTACTGTACGGGCATAGTCCCATTCGGCACCCTCACACAGCCAACTCTGTGTGGAAGCAAGTATGGAAACGTGACTTAAACATATTTGCACATCCCCCAAACTGTCTGTATCCCACATCTTGTCACTCCCTTTTATTTATATGCTTACTTGTTTAATTATTAATTGCCCATCTGTTCATTCTCTATCTCCCACTGTATTTTTGTTCTATTTTTTGTTTTATTTGTGTATATGTGTATTACTTTGTCTTGATAGTATGTCCACATTGTATAGTCTTACGTTCCACCACCAAAACTAATTACCTTTTATTTTTTGTACATAGCGAATAAAAGAATTCTGATTCTGATTCAGGTAAGTGTGCGAAGTGAGAACATCACATAAGCATCATGTAAGTTTCACTGCTTTGTCGCCAGTTGACAGAATCCTAAAAATGAGGATACGCATAGCTTAAAGTCTGCGAGTCGCTACGCAACTATAGCAGTAAAACACTGAATTGTTTAATTAAATAATTAAAAAGTATTTTTGCAATGTTATATAACTTGGTCATAATATAGTGTCATCCGGGGTTAATGTGCTTTATATTTGTATATATTTATGTCCTTATATTTGATATTTAATCGTTTCAAATATGAAGATTGTTCATTTTTCTGTTTTTCTATTTGTTTGTATGTTTGTCTTTTGCGCTGCTTAACTCTTAGTTGCCTCATTCCCAGGAGGGGAATGGCATGGCTTTTTGGCATGTCTGGCCGAATGGCAGAGCGTGGACGGACTTTGGGTGTCATGACCTGCTTGTCCGATCCTCTCGTGTGCCATGCCACCCTTGCTATCTCATGTGGAATCCCCGTGTTACCAGCTGTTTCTCATTGTGAATTATTCTGATGTATTTAAGTCTGCATTTCAGTATGTTTCCCCAGTCCGGGGACGTATCGGGAGGAACCCCTCCCGATTCTCGACCCAGAGGTGTTCGCCCCCGAAGCCCATATTGCTGCCACCTTGCCCAGATCGGCATCCGAAGCTTATGACTTCCTGGGCACATGACTTGCCTCAAAAGGTGCCAGGAAGTTAGAGGACACCATCCCGCGGATCCCCAAGTTCTGCATAAGAAAGGGATCTGTATCAACCCCCATGGTCCCTGCCCCGGAGGCTCCTGCTCCACCTTCCGAGGTTCCTGTCCCAGTGGCTCCTGCACCGCCCTCTGTGGTTCCTGTCTCGGCGGTTGCCCACGGGTCCCCCTGCAGTGCCTCACCTGTACCTGGTCCCTTCTGGTCCTTGTCCTCCATTAATTGGTGTACACCCTGATGTTGTCCCTTCGTTGTCCCCCTACTTGGGCTCTGTTTTTCCGTCGCTGGTGCCCCTGTGTCTGTCTACGTTCCCTGTAATGTGTCAGTTGTTGTCCTTGTGCCTGTTCTGTGTGTTGGTCCTGTTCCCTGTGCCTCGTTAATGTTTTTGCTTTTATTTCCCTAGGTTCCGTCGTGTCCCTGGTTTTGTCTCTTCACTTCCCTTAGTCACGCCCGTAGTGCGCGCCTTTGAGGGGGGGGGACTTGTCATGCCGCGCTCGTCCGATCCTCCTGTGTGCCACACCCCCTCGCTACCTCGTGTGGAATCCCCATGTTTACCAGCTGTTTCTCATTGTTGTTTGATTAGTCCTGTGTATTTTAGTCCACGTTAAAGTATGTTTCCCCAGTCCGGTCATTGACGTCCGTCTTTTGCTTTGCCTTGTGTTTTGTGTTGTTTGCTTAATAAATCCCTAGTCTACCCAATTCTTCGGCTCTGGCTTCTGCTTCCCCACTCTGAAGTCAGGACATTGGGGGGGGGGGGACATGGGGGGGGCACTGCCCCCTAGTTACCTGAGATGAAATTGCAATTACCTGGAAAGACCAGTGTTGTGCATGTTCTGTGCTGGCACTTTGCACCTTTGCGTAACCAATATGTAGACAAAATAATACGTTGTTACGTACAACCACACAAGGTAAGCAGGATGTAGTTTTTTTTTGGCCCACCCAACCGCAAATATCAAACTCCGCTTATGTAGCAGAGGAAGTGAATGATACCTGGTCAGGCTGTATTTCACAATAACCATTAATGTTTTATATCATACTTTTCTGTTATTTATTATTGCCCAATGTGAACTTTCAGGGAGTTGTGAGATGTTTCCTGTAGCAGCACGATGCTGCCTTTATCTGTACTCAATGGCAGTATTAGCCACCGCTCAAAGCATGCATGTGCGTGTGGTGAAACACGATGATCATGCTCACAGTGTACGGCTCAGGAAGGGTGCAGCCCCGTTCAGCACCCCTACTGTCATGCCCCGCTTGTCCACTCCTTCCGTGTGCCACGCCCCCTCATTTACCCCGTGTGGATTCCCCGTGTTTACCAGCTGTTTCTTGTTGCTGTCATTAGTCCAATGTATTTAAGTCTGCGTTAGGTATGTTTTCTCGAGTCATTGACATCTAACGTCCGTCTTATGATGATCCTTGGTGTTTTCCTAATAAATCCTTCGTTCCCTGCTTTCTCGTCTCCCTGCTCCTGCTTCCCCGGTTTGCTGTGACACCCACACAGCTGGCTCTGTGTGGAACCAAGGATGGAAACAAGAGTTGAAGGTGGCCACGGCACGTATTACATCCTTCCCAGTTTTATGTGTTAAAATTCCTGGGTTCAAAGCACCAACAGAGATGATTCACGTGGGGGGGTTCGAGTTGTGACAGGAAACTGTACTGCAAAGACTGTTATCTGACGTTCTCCCATCAGAAACCACGTCAGGACTGAGCCACAACTGCAGGAAATTCCAGGGTGCCAGTGATAATGCAGCCACAACCTTGGTGGTCACAACGACAGTCTTACATCCTGAGCGTGGCACAGCATCCTAACCCATTCAGCCACACTGCCCCCCACAGAGCAGAGGGTTCATCCTTAAATGCCCATCCATCCATTTTCCATACCCGCTTGTCCTATGCAGGGTCACAGAAATCCAGAGCCTAATCCGGGACCCTCTGGCACAAGGCAGGGAATAACCCAGGATGGGGCACCAGGGCGGCATGTCAGAGGGCAGAGATTCACTCAGAAACGTACTATCACTGAATTAACAGATTAAGGTGCATGACGTACCATGGGAGGAGAGAAGAGATAAAGCTTTGAGTAAGTATGAGCTGTTCTCTCACAATTCCTATCCCTAAAACATGCAAACTCCACGGAAAGTGAGCAGGGGTGGAAATCCAAGCCATGGTCCCAAAGATGAAAATCACTGTACCACCACACCATCCCATCCCTAAATGAATCTATGAATCTGCAATTACAATTACAAATTTTAAATTACTGTTTTTAATTTCAACTTATTTTTCCCAGTATAGCTGTGAAAAATCTTTTTATTTAAAGTCTATAATTTTGTAATAATAATAAAATAATAGTAAAGGAGCAAGTCTATATTGTGGTAGCATTTACATAACAAGTTTGAAATTTCTATTTCTTGTCAGCTTTTTAGTAATACATTTAAGATGCTTATATATTAATTTTGATAATTTATTTAACACAACTCAGTTTATTGCTCTTTTATTTAGGCTTATAATCCAAAAGTATAGTGGTAATTTATTCTGAGTTACACACTTTGCATAAATAGTCTGGTTGTGAAATGGACACATATCTGTAGTTAGAGGTCCAGATGAAATTTGATGAAATTGCATTAGTTTTGTTGTCGAATTATTGGTGTAATAAACATGCTAACATGCCGTTTTAGCCACCAAATCCTTGTTGATATCGCCACACTGTCTGTGGCTCACTAGCTCCCCCTTGTGGATGTCCAGAACAGCTCCCGTTTGCTTGGCTGCTCTTTTCTATTCTGATGTAGGCTTTGCCTGGGTGGTACTCAACCGTATGCACTTCTTCATGGTTGAGTGGGCTGCTCTCACAGGCCTATTCAGTGTCTGTTTTGTGTCCATTCTTTTTGAAGTGCTCACCCAATCTGTATTTTTTAATGACTTAATCCCTGACTGTCAGACCCCATTTGTCTTTGCGTTTGGGATTTTGCCTGAGACTCACTCTCCCTACCAAGGAGATGCGGAGGCAGGTACTTTTATTCTGAAATACTGAGCAGTGTTTGTTTGGGCACAAAGGATACTCAAAGCCACTGTGAAGCTCAAGATAACGTTTTGCATATACGTCTATTTACATATTCCAAAAAATGACAAATATACTAAACTATCTGGGTGTCATGTCATAAAGCAGACATTCACAGAGAAACTTCCAATCACCGAGTTATGGGAACAAGGTGGAGGAGTTGTCACAAACCCACGTGAGAGATCAGATAAAGCTTTAGAAAAGCATGAGCCGTTCTTTGTAACACAGGAGTGCTGCCCCTCTCGCAATTGCAGCCTTTATTTTAATTCTCTGTTTTCCTTGGATCTATTAAGCTTTTGCAATTTCTCACCAGCCTGTAATGGTGCCGTCCGGCCAGCAGATGGCTACATTTGAACGCGCCTGAAAACGTCTTTTCTGAATCTGAAACAGCCCAAGAGGCTGAAAAATGCAGCTGGACAGTACCTGAATTTCACTTCTATGTACTTTAATGTAATGCGATTGTATATGAATGGTTTAACAGTTTTAAAAGTATCATGAATAATACTTATTGCTAGTTGTTATTATGAAAATCGCTCCAATCACCGATTCCATCTTTGCAGTAATGATGAAGAACGGCTTTTCTTACAGATATTTGAACGCCTGTATTTTTGAAGGGCAGTTAA
This sequence comes from Paramormyrops kingsleyae, assembly GCF_048594095.1. Taxonomy (NCBI): domain Eukaryota; kingdom Metazoa; phylum Chordata; class Actinopteri; order Osteoglossiformes; family Mormyridae; genus Paramormyrops; species Paramormyrops kingsleyae. The sequence goes on along the minus strand of NC_132808.1, from coordinate 6,931,725 downwards.
GTACTGTTTTTAATTGTAAAGCAGATCTTCTGGCTGTTTGCTAGTTTTTTAATCTATTAGTATCTCATTTTATTTTCACATTCAGAATATTTTTATTATTCCGAGGGAAATATTATTATAATTATAAATTACAAAGCTAAACTTTAATTTGAATTACAGGAAACAAAGTTGAAAATGTGTAACTGAAAGTGTAATCAGTGTAAGTAATACTTGTGGTTAACAATGCACAGCCGGTCTACCAATCAAGATCTGAAAGTCTGATTGTGCACAAGACCCCGAAAGGGGAAATGTTTTCCCTGCATACAGATCACTGGCATAATAGATACCTTCCTGAAAGATAAAAGCGGAGGACTGAAAACCATTCAGCAAATTCTGAGCAGTGAGCCTGCACAGATTAAATGGCTCTGGGAGTCTGAGAAGACTTTGGGTAGTTTATACCAATGTTGCTCTTTATTGGCGCCGCCGTGCAGATCCCCATTTGCCGTCTTTTAACTCAACCATGAACCTCGACTGGCTCTTAGTGAGAACCAGATCCCCGGCGGTGCTGCACGCTTTCCATTTTGCTGCATTTTTTTCTGACAGACAGAAGTTGTGTATACAGGATACTAGTATTTCCTCTCAGGCTCCAGCCTCAATTTGAAGGACTGTAAAAGACTGAACTGCTTCCAGCTCTGTGGGCTCAGAGCTGGCAGATGCAAACAGCCCACACTCACAGACAGCTTTTAGTCAGACTTCATGCTACACGGCCTCTCTCTCGCTCTCTCTCTCTCACTCTCTCTCTCTCGCTCTCTCTCTCTCACTCTCTCTCTCGCTCGCTCTCTGTCTCTCTCGCTCTCTCTCTTTCTCTCTCTCTCTCGCTCTCTCTCTTTCTCTCTCTCTCTCGCTCTCTCTCTCTCTTGCTCTCTCCTTTCTTTTTACTTTCCAGGAGGACTTATCCAGATGCAACTTGCATGTAAGCCTATGTTATATTCAAAGGGGTCTTAAAGAACAAGGCAGTTTTCATCCATCTGTACATCTTCTAATTGCTTATTCCGGTCATATATATATATATGTGTGTGTGTGTGTGTGTTTGCAGTTTAATGTGAGATGGCTTGTTCAGTGCCAAATTAACACTATTAAACAAATACATTTAATGAATAATGCGCAAGTTAAAGTTGTTGGCTATTACTGCTTTTACGGAGTGGTTGGTGCTGAGATACAACGTGTGTGAGATACAATTGCTTTAGCTTTAGTAAAAATGGAGGCCCAGTACTATAGTACTGGGTAGTCAAAATTAAAAACTACACAGCATATTCAAAACACAGGCTGCATGCTTTTAGCCTATGGAGTAAAGTTGTCAGAAATGCATTAGTGTAAATGTTAGAATGTACAATTGTACCTGAGGGTAAGACCCATTTTCAGTTTGTGTCCATTTTGGTTTTACAATTCCTATTATTTTCTGCATACATATACATTAAACATTCACATGTACTGTAATACCATTTGTGCCTCTGGCCCATGCTGTAAAGTTTGTGGTAGCTTGAGTTGATTTTGTTTTGAAGAGCTTAAACACATAAAATATTGCAGCACATTGAATTAATTAATTTTTAGTGCTTATTTTATGTTTTAAATGATATATTTCCTATAGCGTTCAAGATGGTAACCCCCTTCTGGGTAGGATGACCCAACAGCATTGGCGCATGTAGAATGATTGGAAAAGGGCAGGAAATCCAAGGACCAAGGGGTATTAAAGAAATGTATGCTGTTTACAGGGGCAAAAAACACAGCAACAACACTGTAGTCTAACCCAACCCACTCTGCCCTATGTTGCCTTCCAACATCACTTGAGGTGTGGAACCCTGTGGAGGCTTTTGGGCCAGAGCAGGAAGTGACCTGATGAACTATTTCCAGCCAGACCGGTAGAGCAAAGTGTTTTCTGTAGGGTCCGGATCAACATCACCTGTCATCCAGAAACTGCAGGTGTTAGCATACTGCTTGCAGGACAAACTGTCAATCAAGGCTCCCAAGCAGCCATGCCAACAGTCCCAATTCCCAGGGTAGCAGAAGAAACAAAGCCATCCAACGTCCACCAGATGTCGTTATCGCCGACCCCAGCTGCCGTGTCAGTCATTCTGCTACCATTCTGTCCCAGAAGTCTCCAGCCAGGGACTGTCATGAGGGCATGATAGGCCTGCATATTGGTAGTTCAGAGCTGTGCAAGAGATGGCCAAATATCTAAAGCCAAACCTTCCAGAAAGATCTGGCTCTGGATCTAAGCCCTGCAGGGCAGCACCAAAGGGGGTTCTGTCAGCCTCAGTCCACCTGGGTTTATTTGACCTGGTTGCGCTGGTGGCTCTCTTTGTTGCAGCTTGTGGCCTGCAGGTGGGCCCGTATTTGGGTCATGTGAGTATGAGCTGGTAGGACGTCCTCCTCCACCTATGGGGCTGGAATGAGTCTTCAGTAAAATAACTGAACAGCCCTGGGCAAACTCTAACTATGTCCAGCTGAGTTTAACTTTATATTATAAGGACTTTGTATGATCAGCTCAGCTAATGGACAAAGCCTTCCCAAGATCTGTAGCTATATGAATGCATTCGATTGTAGGTCATCCCCAAACTTCCTTCTAAATACCAGTATGCTTACATTTGTACAGTATATTCCTCTGTTAGGGGGGTTACTCCTTACAACCTTAAAGGGAAATTCCAGTGCAATTTAATGATCTCATGTTGTTTGCAAAGTAATAGAACAAGCATTCTCGTGTTTCTTGGCGTGTGGATCACGGCCAGTACTTGGCAGTTTCATACAGTTCTCAAAGAGAATTTTTTTACCATTATCTAGGCTACTGTTTACCTTTTATAGGTTTAGAATCCAAAGGGATAAGACCACATTCTCTTTTAATGCATTCAGCGTTTACAGCACTCATATTCCACAGGCTGAGTGCCCGGATTTGCCAAACACGTATTAAGTTGCAGTCAAATTGATAAGTTGAGGTTGTGTTTATTTACATAATCATACTAATACTCAAAAAATTAAAAACAGTGCCTACAAATTACTGTCAGAGTCATGTTGGTTTGCACTGTTGAGTTGTTTCTGACGCTTGATAGATTTCCTTGACAGGATTTGTTCCAAGGCGATGACAAGCTTCGAGTTCAGTTGTTTTGAGGAGAAAAGGCTAATATTACAATATCCCTTTGAACAATACTTACTCACCACACCACTGATATTCCACCTTTCGATACCCCCAGACAATAATGCAGGCATGTGGGGGGGGGGGGGGGGAGTGTTGAGCTTGCATGTTCCCTCCATACTTGTTCCTCTGTGTACATGCAGATAGGTGCTCTGATGTTTCTAACTTGCCATAAAGTATGATGGCACATGCCACTGTATGTGTTCTGTGACATGCTGGTGTCCTGTCCAGGGTGTTCCCTGCCTTATGCCTCATCTAATTTATTAAAATATCTTTATAACATCGTATGTCTATCAGAATACTTATAATATTGACGCCTGATGCCAGTCATGACCTCTAGAAGGAAGCAGTATGTCCCAGTGTAGATGCTGTTGCGTTTTTTAACCTTGCAGATGTAAATGTATTTTACAGTGTATCTCCAAGGACAACCAGCAAATCATACCTTCACTGTAAAGCATCAGCTGCAAAGAATGTTCTAGGTAAATCTTGCACACTGGGCTGGACAGCAGAACTTCACTGGTTCTCAGTTGTTTATTAGGATGTTTAAAACAGAACTCGCGCCAAGCATTATAATTTTAAATTTAGCAATCTCACATAGTAAGTATACAGTCATACATAAATTTGTTTTGCAAGAGGATTAAAGGACACTGCAGTTTAGGTTGTCCAAACAAACCTCCTATAAGCTAGATCAATGGTTAATGACTAGAGCAGACACTGAGTAGTATTGTGAGAAGAGTATCTTAGATCTTACAGGTTAGAAATCAGCAAGATTCATATATAGGTGATCAGCCGATATTCAGTCAGGATAAGAGCACATCTAGAAACAGGTGAAGTCTGTCTTGCACTGTGATTATTGAACAGAATACCCAAAATAATGTCATTTTTAATGAAAATTAGCAACAAGTTATTTATTGAAATTGCACATTTGATGCATGGCTGTCTTTCTCCAGAAAAAGTCAAGCCTCAGAAACAGAAAGTCTTCAGTCTCTGGGTATGCTGTCAGTCGGCCGCTGAGGATGGTGTAGACTCGGGTTCTGGTTGAAATTCACTGGCAACATGGCATTTCTTCCTCAGTCATACATCATTAACCTCTAACATCAGCAGCGATTACCCCACGTTTTCAATGTTAGCCCATACGTCTAAAAACTTCCTTCATATAACCTTCAGATTACCCTTTAAATCACCTCCGAATTCTTAGAACAAAGTCACCACTTCTTTAATCATGGTATTCTTGTATATTTGATGAAATATAAAACACATTTATATATGTCAATCTGTATAAATCTCTTAAGAAATGACAACAGTGGTGCATTTTAATTTGACAAAATACAGCCTTCAATGGTATTTTGAAACGATGTCTTGTGATTGTAACCTGGTGCATAATCAGAAATGCCTACTTCCAAACTTATATTCAAGCATGCTGAAAAATCTGTTGAGTAAACAATTCATATATAGCAAAGAAAAGTTGTGTTGAGAGCTAGATTACTTGGGGGAAATGAAGGACGATAGTGAAATAGTTCACTGCTGAAATATTTCAGAGTGCCCTGTTTCTTAGACTACAATAATGCTGTATTCTTAACTGGGTGTTGATGTTTTTACCTTAATGCTTCATATTTGGCATTAAATGATCTAATATTTAAAAATAAAAGCTGAACATTTTACAAAAATGGTAAGAGGACATTCACATATGTGAAGGAAACATCATTATGTTTACAAAATTAATCTTAGGAGGAAAAAAAGCATTCAGCATTACTACTCAAGATATCTGTGGGTTAAAAAACAAGCAAGTTCAGAAGCATTTGGTTTAGATTGTTAGCTTCCATAATTCATCCTGTGGTTACAGTCTCTGACTAGTCTGAGAAACCTCTGGCTGTTTCAGTAATGCCTTTTAGATGGCTGTTCAGCCTCAGGTCAAATGCAGCTCTAGGAAAAGCTAAGGCTACAGAATGAGGGGCTTGGTGCAGAGCCAGGGTTGGGTAACGGGGATGCCATTGTGCGTCTTGTGGGCAGGACGCAGAGCTGTGCACAGAGGGAAGCTGGCAGGAGATGGGTGACTGAGGACCTTCTGGACAGGAGGTCTACACAGGCCGTGTAGAAACAAACAGAAAAGCCTTGTCTTCTCAACATGTCCCAGCATGTTTCGAAGGATCTGTGGGCCTTAATCCAACTTACTCCTGCGGAGGGACAAAACAAAGATAGTTGCCGAAATGTCAAATTACAATGGTATAGCCATCTTGGTAAAGTTACACAGGTCGGCATGGTAGCTCCAGAAATACTCAAGGTCTGTAACATTACCGTCTGCCTCGATTACCGAACACACTCTGCTTTGCCAGTCTGAGAATGTACAGACCATTGGAATGCTGATTCATTTTACTGCAAGGAAATCATACTCCTTAACTTTGAGTACCTTTCACACGTATGGGCAGCAGAGGACAGTACGCTGAGCATCTTGTCATTAGCATTTGATGTCATCCCCACTACAGTTAAAGGTTTATGGAAGATTCAGTCTAGAAACTGAGCATTTTGTGCATTAACGATAAGCTCTGGAAGTATCCTAAACAGTGCAAGCTAGGAATGGGGAGCAGTAGAGGTCTGCTGAAGTCTATTTATATGTATATATAGAAATTACTTCCTGTCCTTCATCTGAGAGAGCAGACAGACCCCAGTCTCCACAGAAAATAAATTGGTGTGATTTGAAGGGAACCATTTCAGGAGGTCGAGCTGTGATTCCAGAAATCCGAAGGGAAAAGGACTATCCTGTCTCATTCCTCAGGAAGTGGAAAAATCACAAAGCTGACGGAGCCAACAGCCACCGTAGAGACGGGCTCTGAATAGGGCAGCTCAACCAGCAAATACTTCCCATAGAATCAAACATATAGAAGAAATATTCCTACTCTCCACTCATTTCACATGGAAACTTAGGTTTCAGGGATGAGAAGAATCATAGGAGTGGTAGATGACCTTAATAACAAGTCCCAACAGAAGACCTGTTCTTTCCAAATCAAGCCATTATCCGTCAAGAAGAAGAGTTTCCAAAAATTTGGTGAAAACTTTGGCAATGATGTTAAGCAATTACACAGTGTGAGGAATGATTCATACTGAAGATATTAAACCATTGAAACTAAGGCTGTAAGCCAGTAATAATGCTGATAAATCTTTTTAATTTTTTTGTCACAAATCTGTAATATATTTATTATATTATGTGAGTAACTTAAAACAACAGCATGAAATATTGTAATATAAATGAAAAGCTCTGATCAGCTGCATTCAAACTGAGTATATCAGTCAGTTTTACAGGTAGTCCTTTGGAAACATCTACAGAAGCATTAATCACAGCTTCAGAGTTTGTGATATGAAGCTAATCAACTGGAGAAAAAGAACAATCTGGGTCTGTTGCCGCTCTTTTAATGATAGAATTGTTACAGGTCAGCTCTGGCAGGTAAATCGCTGCCTGACAGAAAAGTCATTCAGCATGAAGAACGGAATTGAAGACGCAATCTAAGCAAAGAAGTTGAAAGTAACCATGTTTCACAGCTTAATGCAGATCTGCTTTTCTTTCATACAAAGCAAAGCTCCCTTAGTTGAAATTGGAGGTTCCCTATTTTTATATATATATATATATATATATATATATTTTTTTTTTTTTTTTCCCCCTATTTCGGTGTCCTGTGCATGTTAAGTTCTGCTTACATCAAATGTCAGCCATTACCTTTGGTGCCATTCAAACTGGAACGATAAGAAGCTACTTGAGGTCACTGACTGCCCGACTAACAGGCCTTCGGAAGTGCACAGTGTTTAAGGAGCAGTGAGGACGTGCAGTTTTCATCACTCTTCTATGACCTTCGAAGGTACTTCGAGGGTTTTAATTGACCACGGGAATCCTGGAGCAGCAGTCACTTTTTATAGAGTGACAATTCATCAGGTGACCCTTCTAGAAGGCTTAACGGGAATGTGTGTTTAAAAATAGCACCACCTATCACCATCGAAATGTGAGCGATTGATCCTGTTTTTTGGTCTCAGCGACAGTCTGTTGAATGACAGCAACTCCAGATCATTATAAATGATCCGACTAAACTTATGCAAAGAAACTTATAATACAGCCATACAACTGTTTTATAATGCAATTCAGGTAAGTTGCTTGGGGCTGAAATTTCCTTAGTCATGCCTATAAAGTGTGAGAGTTTCAGTGAAGCTGTGCAGTCACGGTGTGCTGACACTCCTTATAACAGTTAAGCCTTTGATTGCTAACAACATTGAATGCTAACAACATTGACAGATAATACAAGTAAGATGTTTGAAAATACATGTAATAAGTGTAATATATTTTTTTGACTATATACTATATAATACTGCAGTATATACTACTAGTATGTACAACTAGTATGTACTACAGTATATAAAATATTTTGGTAATATTTTTATTTTTCATGCCTACTGGGGACATAACTTTACATATTGATTATGAGTATCGATCTGCTACAGCAAAACTAAACTAAATCAGGCACACACAATGACTTGAGTAACCAACACAACTTCCTGTGTGATTTGAGAATAAATGCACAGCAGTTTCTAAGGTCCCTTAGTCAATGAAAGCAAAGATCCAACCTTAGCAACCAAAGAGTCGCCGATAGACCTTGAAGATAAAGGCACAGATCAGGAGGCAGCCATAAAAACTTTGAAAAGACACTCAATATCCTTTTCAGCAGTCAGTCAGCAGTAAGTAGTGGGAATGGTCTATCCAGGGATCTGGTCTACATCAGAGTGTCCCTCCAAAAGTAGCTAACAAGGAAGCAGCCAGTCAATTTAAAAAATGGATAAATAAAATCACTGACAATGGATACACAGATTGGCAAGGAATAATAAACATACACATTTTATCGAATTAGAATCTAATTCCAGACTTACTGCCATGGCAAAACATTCTAATCATGCTTCTTCTGCTGCAGTTGTATCAACAATCATGGAAACTTCCCTAATAGAATTACATGTATCGTATGCAGACCACAGTAAATCAAGGAAACCTTCTAGACTGATTCCACCAAGAAAAGGGGTGTCCACCCTACATTGAAACATATGCTGAACCTCTAAAAACCTCTGTTTCAATTACTATATATATATTATATATATTATATAATATACATATATATATATTATTATATATTATATATATTATATACGATAGATAGATAGATAGATAGATAGATAGATAGATAGATAGATAGATAGATAGATGATAGTCAAGAAATATCTGGATTATATTCACCAATAACAACAACTGACTTTTGCAGTGATAATGATTCTTATTACTTCTCACCCATATCAGTACTATTTCTCAAAGTTCCTCTGCAAATGTGGTACCACCAGTTCTCAAAAGGAATTTAATCTTCTATCATTCTGACATATTCATCCAAATATTTTATAATTCAACACCCAATCAATAAATAATCAACTATGTACACACTGTATATACAAGGCACTTCTTAATTCTCTTAAAGTAATAACTGTCTGAAACAGGGTAACACTGTAACTAGTGTTCTTCATCCATCTTCTGTTTGAACACAATCCTACAATATATAGTATGCAGAAATACAAGCCCATAATGTGTATGCAACAGAACATGCATTTCGACCCCAAGCAGAACCTGGAGACTCATCTGACAATAACATCGCATTCCAGGGGCTGTAAAACTGCAGTAGAACTTTTATTACCCTAATTACTATACTCAGTACTACAGTTACTGTAATTACACAAACATATTCATACAGGGACACTAACATATATGAAATACTATGCCTGTGGGGGAAGATATTTTTTTTGGAATACAATAAACGGCTTGCTACAGCTTACGAACTAAGAGCCTGCAGTTTCTAAACATCATCAATTCAAACATCAACAATTTAAAGATTATACTGCTGGAATTCCTTGGCGTTGGACAACTTTAAGGAAATTTACTCAGCAACAGAAATATTATGGGACTTATCTGTATGTCAATACAGAAGTTAATATCACTTTTAAATGTTAGCTACGAAAATACATTTTCGTTATTAAAAATGAGGCTAATTTGCAGGCTTAAATAACAAGGCTGCAGAAGCTCTAATGCACTTAATCACCATGCTCTGCTGCCTGCTTCTCCTTTTTTTTCCTTCCCCAGCAAGTATTTTTCCTAGCAGACTTGCTGGCTCTCTCTCTAACAAAGGGATTTCTTCTAGAAGCCCCCCTTCCCCCGCCTCTGTAACAGCTGCTCTCAGTGTTGTATCCCGAGTGACGACGAGTGTTTTTTATTTCAAAGTGTTTTTTTGGAACAGATGGCTGGGGGAGAGATTGGGGAATGTGCCAACACTGGGCCGGGGATCGCGCCAATTCCTGCAGCGTGTGAGCTATCTGGGCCCCAGCTCGCGTGCCTTCACCCTGCCCTCTGCCCTGAGTGGCGCCAGCAGGACTTCCCTGCTAGCGCTACGAACATCTGGTGTCTGGGACTGCCAAAAAAAGAAGCTCAGCGAGGTCCCTACTGAATGAGCGTACGCTGGGTTAGCACATTAACTCAGAGACGGCAGTGTGTGTGGGGGTGGGGTTAAGCTCACGCAGTTATGCTGGAACTAGTCATGTAATACACAAACAACCATTTTTCTGCTGCTAAGCTAATTTCACAACAAATACTCTCTAGAAAAAACGCAGCATGCTTACGGGATAATTCAACACCAAGCAAGATTAACAGCATATCAGGAATAAAACTGAAATGGGAGTTTTGTCAGGAATACAGTTGAGAGCTGTCAGTTTGTGGCTGATAAGGGTGTAAATGACCGGTCTGACTTTCAGCTTCAGTTTGTCATTTGCCAGAAAGGGCACAAACGGAAGGTCAAAGTGCTGAAGAGGACTGGACAGGATGACGTGGGAAAACAACAAGTGTGCAGTGGTTTTGAACGACAGTGTCAGGCCAGTGCTTCACCAGGAAACCCTCTGCAGCTCGCACTGCCCACATTAATTCCAACACACTGATTTCCAGCACTAGTCTTTCAAGCCCTTTTATAGCCGGCATTGTCCTTATTCCCTGAGGTACCATCTGCTGTCAGATCTCTTTAATGAAGTACTTTCATAACACATTCAGCTGTGGAACAAATTAAAATGAAACATTCCAGAATAAAGTCACTTCTATATACATAATACATAACGCTGTATTTTTTATAAAGCTCATTGTGGCTGATTGTTATTTATTATTAACAGCTCTCCCGAAAATCAAATCTCTTTGAACTTCACTCCACGACTTTGATGTTGTTACTGTCATTAGCATTCGAAGGTATGGCTATTCTCTAAAAGTCTGAGGCTTTACAAAAGCTGATATGGCCACAAGCTTCGGCAGAGGAGATTCAGACGAGGAGCTGAACTGAAAAGCCCAGATGAAGTGAGGGAATAGCAGTTGATAGTGGTTAAACTGTTAGTGTGGAAATGAAAGGCCTCCCAGCCGGAGCCTTATTCAGGCATTAAAAATCATGCTGATTTATAGCGCGTCCTGACATCTGGCTCCAGGAGAGAGCTGAAGGAAGTTCAGCTCAAGTTGACATGACTTCTATTGTCATAAAACTTCACACAAACGCGCCAATCTGCTTCTTTATTCAGTTGGGCCCCTTTTTCCTCCCTCATTGAAGGGAAAAAATTGGCTGAACATCCAGTTTCCTTTCAAACACCACTTGATGATGATTTCACTTAATGGGGTCCCTGTTAGGGGTCGTAAAGGAATGTCTTCCCTAATTAGGACGAGTGCATTCCAGCCCTTGTTACCTTTACAAGTGAGAATACCAGATCTTTGTCAAACCCGGAATGAAACCCATTTTGGCCTTCCAAGCCACACACAGCAGGGATATCGCACTCGGGACGGTTGGATCACAGTGCCAGATTAAAGCTGGTTAAGTCATTTGGAGAGATCCCCAGACACCAGGACTTTGGTGGAGAACAGTTTTTCTGTCTTTTTAATGATTATGGAATAATTTCTTTTTGTAGCTAAGCTGAAAGGCAAAGCCTTCGATTTACCAGTCGATCTACGTTCCTGCCCTCACCTATGGTCATGAGCTATGGGCAGTGACAAAAAGGAATGAGATTGTGAATACAAGTGTCTGAAATGAGTTTCCTGCACAGGGTGGCTGGGCTCAGCCTTAGAGATACTGTAGGATGAGGAGCTCAGACATTCAGGAGGGGCTCAAAGTAGAGCCGCTGCTCCTCCACTTCGAAAGGAGTCAGTTTAGGTGGTTTGGGCATCTATCCAGGATACCTCCTGGAGGGCTCCCTGGGGAGGTGTTCTGGGCATGTCCAACCAGGAGGAGATCCGGGGTAAACCCAGGACACACTGGAGAGATTATATCTCTCGGCTGACCTGGGAACACCTTGGTATCCCCTGGAGGAGGGGGCTGGGGAGAGGGAGGTCTGGGCATCCCCGCTTAGACTGCTGCCCCCATGATCTGACCCCGGAAAAGTGGCAGAAAATGGCAGGATAGGTGGATAGATGGATGGATGGAATAGTTTTACAATGGTTATTTTTGTTCACAATATGATCCATAATATATCTATGTAACACGTTTGGTCCTTTCAAGCCTCTTAAATTACACTGAAGAGCAAAACATACTGCAGGAATGAGAACCTGGATGACATATAACTATACTTCATATGGCCCATGAAAGCAGCGACACAGCGAAAGTGGTTTACTTGCCCTTTAAGCTCTAGTCTTGCTAAATCTGTTAATCCACCAATCGGCGATGATGAGGCGACACATGCGTATGCTTCCGGAGTCACATGGGGAGGTGACTAAAGTTTGATTCAGAAAGTTGGGTTACAGCTGGACATAACCCAAAGATTTTACATGCCAAATGGCCATAGTAAGCGGTGAGCTACGGGCTGACTATCGCCCTAACGTGACTAACGTGCCACATTCCTTCGAAGGCTCCATGCTCAAGATGACGGCCTACCTTCCTCTTCTTGGAGCGGCCCTCGGCCTGCAGCGTGCGAGTGCACTGTTCCACGCACTCTGTGAAGCTCCTGTTGCTGTGTTCTGGAGTGTAGTCCATATCGGCCAGCTGGGCCAAGGACAGGATGTAGTTGCAAGCGATTCTCAGTATAGCCAACTTGGACAGCTTCTGGCCATAGGAGTAGCATGGTACCTGTGGAAACACCAAACAGCACACGTGATGTCCTCTGGGGGGCGGAGCCTGTCGGACCGTGTCTGTGCACTCAGGTATACAGGCCTCCTTATTCACAATAAGTGATTTATCTCTGATGTTTCAAAATCCAGCCTTTTTTAAACTTAATAACATGTAAATTTAAGTTCAACAGTAACACAAGCATATGACATACATTAACTAAATAAAACTATATTATAAAAACATGACGCATTTGAATTTTGGAACAATGGACAGACTAACTATATGCAGCTCTTTAGAATAATTATGTATATGATCTGTTTTTCCTCCTTTAACCTTAAGATGATTTTCTCCATCATGTGTGAAGAAACTTTTTTCTCAGACACTGGCTTGGAAACCAGCAGTAAGACATCATAAAATCCACATTCACCATTTACTAAATATATAAACATACATGTTGAGGAAAATTATGTTTTTAAGGTTGTATATGTACATTGGCTAAAGCATGAATTTGACATATGACCAATATCTAAGAACATGTTTTTAAGAATTTATATGTGAGCCCCTACATATTATACATATTAATGTTTTAGATTTTACATGTTTTTCAAGTTCATGAAGTGTGGCACAGAATAGATGAGTAATTTGGCACATGGTCAGCAAATGTCCATTAACGAGTTAGAGGTAGGAAACATTTTCATTACTTGTTTTTGTTATCCTAGCTTTCAGAGTACCATAAATTTCTGTGACGTATGTTTAGTGCAGTTAAAAACTTTGCACGGCACAAGTAGGCCTAGATAATTTTTACATAATCTTACATTTTTGCATCATATTCAAAAGTCACATTACAAAGAGGGGGATTTTTTTTCCATTACTAGTCTTTCAATTAACACATTTTCTTTAAATTTAATTTCATAGCAAGGGATTTGTTAACGAAATCGTGTTAAAATGCATAGATTTTTTGACCTTTCACTGTTTTGTGGCTGATTTCTATGATCCATGCATTATGTTTTTTGTAGCTGAAATTCACTAAGCAGCAGCATCACGCATCAGCACCATGCAGAGCCCGAACCTGCTTGCGCAGCGCCTCGAAGGCGGCGCTGATGGTATGCACCCGGGTCCTCTCCCTGGCGTTCGCCAGCAGCCTCCGAGTCTGCTGGATGGCTTTGATCTCGGTGACGACGCCAGACGTCTCGGCCGGCCGCTTCCGAGGCGATGCTGTCGCCCGATCGCCGGTGTTGATGTAAGACGCCCTGGGGAGCGAAGAGAATGGTCCTTCAGAAGACCGCTGACACAATACAATCCGTGACTGGAAACGCTGGTCTTGCGCAAACGGTTGCCGATAGTCAAAGCTTTTGACCTGCGGCGACGCATTACTTAAGGAGTCTTCTGCGTTGGGATCAGAGTGCAGCGATTGCAAGGAAAGACGCTCCGCTGTCATGGGGAAAGCACCGATTCTCATGTCGATGGCTGAGTTTAAGTGATCGGCGTTACATGCAGCCCCGTTAGGCTCCTGCAGCCTTTCCTCGCTTTGCCTTCTCGTTTCCTCAGTCCGCTTTACTCCTAACTCTTCCTCATCCATTTCAGGTTCGCGTTTGTAACTTTTCATTTTCTTAACGTGTTTCACCGGCTCTCTGCTTTTTCGTTTGAACTTTCTGATCCCGTTTACGTCTTTGGCATACAGGGTCTTCAATTTCTCTTCAGTATCAGCCTGCGGATTCTTCATTCTGAGAAAAATGAGTCAGTCACCAGATCAAAATAATTGGTAATGACTAAAAACGCCTCGACAAATCTAAATAAAGACGAGAAAAAAATAAAACGATATATCTAGATATCAAGAATCAGATACTTTATTGCAACATATGCCTAGTGAGTAAACAGGCTTACTGATCTACGCGGCACCATTATCACCCCTTATATTAAATAATACATAACGCATACATTAAAAAACGCCTAAAGTGCAGCGTGTTGCTCCTGTGGGCTCTGAATGTCATCTGAAGCCCTTGTAGCATTGCCTGCATTTTTGTGAATGTGCTCGAAGATTCATCTGTATTTGTTTAGCTTCAGTTTACATAGAAGCCCCTGTTGGTGAGATCAGTCAGCACGCCGCCTGCAGCAAGAAAGAGCGCTTGACAGCCAGTGAGTTTCAGTGCGCCTCGCAGACCGAGGCTACCGCGCTGCAGCACGCGCCTCTCTTCACTGGCTGTGTACAGCCTTGAATTCAAATAAGATTGAATACAAAAATCGACTTTGTAACATTTTATTTTCTTACTAAAGGAAGTACTTAGTCACAAAAATAAACTTATAAAAAATGTTTTCAGTAGAAAGTCCTATTAAAAGCACGGGCATGAGATTGGAGTGCATACTTGTAGGCAGAAAGGGATTCAGTGAGTAGGACGTCAGTCCATGACGGGGCACAAACACAAAATAAAGGCAGTTTAGAGACACCAATATGCACAGACCACATATCTCTGAACTGGGAGGAACCACAGCCACCACACTCGCAGAGCTAGGGAAGCATTCAAACCCACAACCTCCTCTGTGGAAAAGCCACAGTGTCACCCGCCGAGCAACTGAATCAGCATAACCAGCTTTCATGTTATTATTGGTTCGATTCCTCAGCCATTAACAGATTAACTTTGTGATCTTTAAAAGAAGGCAAATGTAATACAGTTCTTCTGTATGAGATTTTACCCTGCTGATTTAATATGTTCAAATAATTTGATATTCATACATTACATTTGGCAGATGCCTTTATCCAAAGTAACTTGTTTTTTTGAGAAGGCAGTGTCTCTGAAACCATTGGGGGCTGAGGTTATCGCTCATGAGCATAGTGATGAAATAGGGGATTTGAACCAGCAACCTTACAATCATATGCACCGCATCCTCCCCCACTGAGCCATTAATCCAACACTCCTCCACAACTTTAGTTAATTAATACAAAGGAGAATTTTGTCATTAACCCTAAAGTATAAAAAATAACATTTCAAATGTTCAGTCAGATAAGCACTGTTGATTTTCCAGGGAATGTTCACAAAAATAAAGATGACTCCTTGATTCTTTGCAGGGAAACTGGTCAGAGTGAAACTTCTGAGAAATTTCACGATGATGCAGTCTTACACAATAAGTGATCCAGGGTTGTGTTTAAGTAGGAACAGTTGCACAGCTGGGAAGGCATTCTTTGTTCTTATGCTGGTCAGGGTGCCATCTCCCACAGCGCCAAGAGGAGTTACTGAGGACGACGGGGGGGGGGGGCAGTTAGACTGAACTCACTAAGCGAGAGTTACTGGCCAGAGTCAGGACCTATAAGCTGCCGTTAGCTATCCTGAAAGCCAACTTGATTATTCTGAATCTGACTAACTGTGAATAGGAGATAATGAAATAATACAGATACGGCTGTGGTTACGCAGGTTCCATGCTGACAGACAGCTGCTTAGTGGATCAGGACTGAGTATTATAATAGGTCACTGACTGATGTGCATCGTTTTATCTTGTTGACAGTATGATATTAGCTGCAGTAGCTAAAGTAGCTAAATAATAATTGTAATGTTATTTACCGAAACAGAGTGCTGCTTGAGGGCGGCATGATGGTGCAGTGGTTAGCACTGTTGCCTTACACCGCTGGGACCTGGGTTCGAGTCTCTGCCAGGTTTCCATGTGTGAGGAGTTTGCACATTCTCCCCATTTCAGTGTGGGGATTCTTCTGGGCACTCCAGCCCCCCCCAGTCCAAAAACATGCTGAAGCTGATGGGAGTTACCAGTTTGCCCATAGGTGTGACTGTGCCCTGTGATGGGTTGGCACCCCATCCTCAGTTGTTTTCATCCTTGTGCCAATAGGCTCCAGAGCCCTTGTGACCCTGAAAAGGACAAGAAGTTTTAGAAAATGGACAGATGGATGGAGTGCTGCTTGATCATCAATCAGTCATTTAATGACAGTTGACCATTTGTGGTATATGAGACCTGTTAGGAAGGCAAAAGGCAACTTTTAAAGTTGCTGGATCTATGCCTGACTTAAATACTTCGACATACAAGTTCAGTGTTTTTATGGATTACAACTTCACTGCTTTTTTAAATCTACATCATAGGTTGTAATTCCTAGAATGGCAGCACGATGGTGCCAAAATCACTATAGTGGTAGCATGCATGGCTAAGGAACAAAGAGAATCAGCCCGATTTTCATCTTTTAGTTGTAATTTGGCATAATTGATTAATTTTTTTCAATTAAATTTCTCCAAAACACTTAAAGATATTGAATTTAAAAACTGAATGGAACTTATGCACTGCATAACAGACACAATAGTGGTGAATGTTATGTAATCTTAAAAGTTAATGTTCAGTGAAAACCAGGGGAAATGGAGGAGATGAGACTCGAGTCACTTGGTTAGTTTTAAATGTTTGTTTGGAGTTTGGCTGTGTCGCTCTGTGTTTCCGTGGGTTTCCTCTGGCTATTTGGGTTTTTGTGCAGAATTGTAGAGACATCTTTTTGTGTGCCCTGCAATTGGAATCGGACACTCTGTGGCTAAGGGGGCCGTGTGCATGTGACTCATCCCAAATTGCTCCAGGGACTGGTGACTGTGCCTCTCAACCGTGTGTCACTCTGAATAAAAGAGTCTCCTAAATAAATGTAAATGGACCAGCATCTTGTCCCGGATGAACCCTGCTTGCAGAACCGTGCCTTAGATAACTGGTTATAAATTATGGATGAAATGAAAAACTCACTATAGGCAAAAGTGGCAACAATGTATTAGGGATCAAGGCCCCTTGTATTTTGCAGTGTGTTACCTGAGCAATAAGCAATGGTGATGCTGGGGGCTACCTGTCAGCCCTCTGGTCAGCCAGCTGCTCAGAGTGTAGTGGTGCTCAATCTGTTCTATGGGTCAGCATCTGCTATGGGACTTGCACATCTGCCTCGAGCACAAGTGGTGTCCTGGTGCTGGGTGAAAAAAAGAAGCAGATCCTTAAGAATAGTGGAATTTGACAAACCTTTTTCAAGAAATACAGTATGCACAACTGCACCAACAATGATAGCCAGGGTAAGCTAAATAGGGTTAGGCTGGCTAAACCAAAATAGTAAGGCTTTAGTCTATGCTTAAGTACTGAGATCAAAGCAGTGTCTATTGCACTGATTAGCAGACAATCCCAGAAACTTGGAGTCGAAGAGCTGAAAGCTACACCACCAAGATTTTTTTTATAAATGACAAGAAGACCTGCATCCTGCAATCAGACAGTGTTTACACACTGTTCATGTCAATAGGCTTGGCTAGATTAGGGATGTGACCTTTCAGTGCCTTTGCAGAAGAAGTTCACTGAGAAATCTTTGAAGAAACTTGCGCACATGTGATTATATTTGTAGTTCTGAATGGAACTCCTGTAGCATTTTGGGCCTCCTGTTAGCTTCCCTGGTGCTTTTATTGTGTCGTCCTGGTTGATTGTTAAGGGTAGCAGCAGAGGAGGCCCAGGGCAGGGGACACTCCAGATGGGATGCCAGTCTATCACAGGGTGGGTGACACCAGTTGGCTGCATATTTTGGGATTTCAGGGTGGAGGAAGTATATACAAGCATGGGCATGGCATGCGGGGGCAAGGAAGTGGACCCCCCCAGCCCTGGGGGTGCTAACCAATACGCCTCTCTCAGACCCATCACAACATCAGTGCAGATTACAATCATTTCATTTAAGATCATTTTCAAAACAAATTGCTTAGTCAGAGAAGTCTAAACATTTAACAAAGACTATGGAACGGACTATGGATGGTCGGCCATCCAAAGATTATTACATTCATGCTTCAGATAAAAAATCCATACAGGTTTTTGGCTCCAGCTGCTAACTCACTTGCACACCATAGAATAGAGGTTTATGCCATTTTATATTTATTTGGGTCATTCTCACGAACCAGAGAATTTTTTCAGGAAAAAAATTACAACAAAATACAGTGTTTTTTCTTGTGGAGCAATTGACATCACCTTATTTTTTTTATATTAAAACTTATTAAAGTTTTAAAAGTTATTTGTTGGTCTGATTTAATCACTTTTAACCATTTTCCCCAAACAGGCGGCCAAAAATCTCATTACTATAAAGTTTTTAAAATGAAATGCTTATAAATCTTTCAACTTTATTGCATGTAAAGCACAATAAACAATCAATTTGTAGGGTAATATGTTTTTTTTTTGTTCAGTATTTTGTTAGTTTTGTCATTTTCTTTTCACCACTGTAGCTTTTGCCCTGGATTTGGTGAAATACTTTACTGTTTATTACTGAAACAAATGGTAATATAGTAAAACCAATTAACTACAGCAAAGAAGCAAAACTGACATTTCAGCCCACAAAGTTGTATAATTTCCGTCTGTCTTCAAACTACTTTTAAAAATGAGAGAAAATGTATATGTTTTAGTAATGGCAGTCTTTTACAAAACGTGCCTGTTATTCCAAAACTAGGGTTCAATGAGTAGGCAGTGGTTACATTTGGTGAGTAACGTCTGTCATTTAGAAAGTAAAATAGTTCCGGTCAGTGACATTGGGTTAAATAAAAAGCCTTTCACTGTAAAACCATGAGGATGTTTTGAATTTACTGTCTGTGGGATCATAGAAGGCAGTGCCCAGGTGGTGCAGTGGGATCATAGAAGGCGGCAGCCTGCTGGTGCAGTGGGATCATAGAAGGCGGCGCCCTGGTGGTGCAGTGGGATCATGGAAGGCAGCGCCCAGGTGGTGCAGTGGGATCATAGAAGGCGGCAGCCTGCTGGTGCAGTGGGATCATAGAAGGCGGCGCCCTGGTGGTGCAGTGGGATCATAGAAGGCGGCAGCCTGGTGGTGCAGTGGGATCATAGAAGGCGGCGCCCTGGTGGTGCAGTGGGATCATAGAAGGCGGCAGCCTGGTGGTGCAGTGGGATCATAGAAGGCGGCGCCCTGGTGGTGCAGTGGGATCATAGAAGGCGGCAGCCTGGTGGTGCAGTGGGATCATAGAAGGCGGCAGCCTGCTGGTGCAGTGGGATCATAGAAGGCGGCGCCCTGGTGGTGCAGTGGGATCATAGAAGGCGGCGGCCTGGTGGTGCAGTGGGATCATAGAAGGCGGCGGCCTGGTGGTGCAGTGGGATCATAGAAGGTGGCGGCCTGCTGGTGCAGTGGGATCATAGAAGGCGGCCTGGTGGTGCAGTGGGACCATAGAAGGCGGCGGCCTGGTGGTGCAGTGGGATCATAGAAGGCGGCCTGGTGGTGCAGTGGGATCATAGAAGGTGGCGGCCTGATGGTGCAGTGGGATCGTAGAAGGCGGCAACCTGGTGCTGCAGTGGGATCGTAGAAGGCGGCGCTCTGGTGGTGCAGTGGGATCGTAGAAGGCGGCGGCCTGGTGCTGCAGTGGGATCGTAGAAGGCGGCAACCTGGTGCTGCAGTGGGATTGTAGAAGGCGGCGCTCTGGTGGTGCAGTGGGATCGTAGAAGGCGGCGGCCAGTGGGCGCATTGCGAGCTCACAGCCCCAGGGGCTCCAATTCTGCCTTGGCACTTGTGCATGAAATTTGCATTGTTCTCCCACTAGCTATGTGGGTTTCCTCATGGTACTCCAGCTTCCTCCCACAGTGCAAAGGCATGCAGCTAGATTAGCTGGCATCTCTAAATTGCCCATAATGTATGAGTGTGTGTGGCTGTGATGCACTGGAATTTCATACATTGTATTCCTTGCCTTATGGCCTATGATTCCTGGGATAGGCTCCAGGCTTATTGCTGCTGTGTGGATGCACAGTTATGGGAAATTTGTTAGGTCAAATAAGATCATTATCATAATGCCCCCTAGTGGAATGTTTCAACTTCTGTCTGTGTGTAACTGTGTATTTTGCTTATAACTGAATCTGGAGAAGATGGATGCTATGCCAACTGCTTGGTCGATCTGGCTGGTGAGATCAGTGTGAGACCAAAGGACAGGAGGCTGGTTCATGTTTCCTGAATTGTGATATAAAACTCACAACACATTCAAATAGGATGGAGACCTTATAAAACCTTGAATCTTCCTAAAATTCAACCTGGAAAACATTTAAATTTGGAAAAATGCTAAGTCTCTAACCTTTAATTTAGCAATTGTCCGTAATTCAAGGTTATGTCTAGTTTATCCGTTACATAATGTTTATATAGCAGATAAATTTATCCAAAGTGATACATGTATTGAGAAATCTGGGTCAGACTGTCTTTGGACCAATCAGGAGCTAATGAGCCAAACAGCGATATCTCTCTGCCGATTATGGGTTTTGAACCAATGACCATCCGATTACAGGCACATAGCCCTAACCCACTGGACCATGCACTATCCCCTCAGCACTGAAACAGGAATAGACAAACTTACAACATCATTTTTTAAGGGATTCATACTGACACATAGATCCTCAAGGATTGTTGGGCTCTAATATTGTTAAACCCAGTGTGGACAACCAAGGTGGAGATTTCATTGCTGGTCGAAAGGGAAGCTAAATACAATGTTGAATGTCAGGGTTAGCAACTCACTGTGTTAACATTTAACGCTGTGTAAATATTTAGGGGACTCATGCGGCCCGTGTATGAGAAAAAGGGTCGTCGAGCGCTCGTCTGTCAGGACACATAGGCAAGCATCTAGCCAGCAGTGAACATTACAGTACTAACTCCTTCATTTAGGAAGCACCTCGATCTGAAACTCAAACCGTACAACTCACATATAATGTGTGCATGTGTGAAGTGACAGGAGTAGCTGTACACATAGACAGTCACTCAAAGATGCACAACCTGCATTTCTCATTTAAGCTGACTGTAAATGTCAGGTAATGTTAGATATGAGTGGTGTTAATAATTAAAATACCATTTCTTTTGAATTAGCAGACTTTTGTCTGACGTTAATAACAAACAGGAACATGTATTAGAATAGAGTAACAATACTAAAAATAGTGCAAAGGACTAAAACATGGCCTTGTTTTGCTTTGAGAGGGAAAGCATATCTTCCTGGTAACTGCTAAGTCTTCTCTTATCCAATCAGACCTTGGATACAGGCAGGGCTGGCTCTGTCTATAGGCTGCCTAGGGCCCCCCAATGACCTGCATTGTTGGGGAAGTGAAATGATCATCAGTTTTCTTGGTAGGGGGGCCTCTCAATTAAAGCCCCTGAAAAGGTAGAGCTGGCCCCGGATAAAGGAATGACAGGAATTGATCGTACCCTGAAACACGGCAACTGGGCTTGAGTTACAGAAATGTGGGGAACAAGAAATACAGCTGATGAAACTTTTTTCAAAAGAATAGATCTTCATGAAGAAAGGGTGAGAAAATAGGAATTCAAGGGCAGAATAAATGTAAATGATCTGGAAGAAGACTCATTACAGGCCATACAGATTGACCTACTCAAATCCTCAGTTTCCAAACCAGTCCTGTGGAAGGCCGAGGCAGCTGAAAGAAAACGAGAATGTGGACCGTCTGAGGGTCCCAGACAACTAGTTTGAGAAACACTGCTCTACATCCCATACTGGTAGTAACACATTACTGTAATCCTACTACTTTTGGCAGTAACAAGTAATATAACTAATTACCTATTCAAACTAAAAACTGCAATTGAAGATACTGAAATTGAAATGCTCTCACTACTCATCACTTTTGTTTTGCGTGAAAATATTAATAGATCAGTGGAGCCTTTCCCCCTAACATCATTCGACCTTACGAGGGTGCAGTGAATGGGTGATATTAGGTACAGTGATAAAATTTGACAGTTGATTCTCTCGCAGTTTCACGTTTCTTATTTTAAATACTGATAACATGACTAAAGCAGTAATGATAGGCCTAATTATGTTGAACAAATTAAAGAAAAATTATTGAAAAAAAATATATCTTAGCTTATGTGATAACACATGACAACAAAAAACATTTTTTAAAATCAGAGACCAAAACACATTTTTCCAAATCAGTTTTTCACTCTGATTCCAGATCTGTTTTTAGTCTTTTTCTGTCACGTCAACTTTTTGATTTATGATTAATGCTAGTTAATACCGTAATTGGAAGTATTTTGTACTAAAACAAAAGCATCACTGTAGTATAGGGTAAAATATCTTTAGAGCAAAATCAAATAAACAGACAGTGGGCATAAAGAAATTCAAAAGTGTTTGTTAACTACCATTGTTCCTTCAAAAACGCTTTGAGTTTGGTATTCTTGTGTACACCATGTCTGGATTGTCGCGGTACAGCATTCAGCAATAGTCGGCCATCATGCTTTCATTCCAGAAACCTTGATATCAATGCTCCATTGACTGAATGTCTTGATGAAAACATTCTCCTTGCTCATCACTCACCATACCAAGATTCTCTGGAAAGAACTCTAAATGGGAATGCAAGAAGTGTATTTTGACATTCGACAGCCCAGTTTCTGGTATGAATCAAGCAGATTCTGAACTCCTTCCTTGTATGCTGGATACCTGTGGTTTCCCAGAAAGTTTTCGCATAGCCACTTGTATCCCAAGCTTCTAGCTCAGATGCTGAGAGTGATTTCCTAAAACCTTCATCCTGCAAAACAGACTTGATCTGTGGACCTATAAATATCCCTTCCTTAAGTTTTGCAGCGTTTATGTTTGGGAACTTCTCAGCCAGGTATTCCGGTGTTCTGTCGAGTTGAGCTACTTTGTCGAGTTAGGCTACCGTAGTGCTAATCGATAGCCATAACCCTAACTCTTATCCCAACCCTAACCACCCAAAAACCCCTAAAACCCTTACCTTAACCCTAACCCTAACCCCTAAAACCTAACCCTAATTCCAAGACGGTGGAACTGCACATGCGCTGAAAGGCTCGATAGCACGTTTCCATAGGTAGCTCAACTTGTCAGAACACCGGTGTTTCCCGATCGCTTGAGTCCTGTCCCTGCTTCCCCAGTCCCAGCTCGGGAGATCGTGACAACCCCAAGCCATGCCCCAACACTGCACCAACGCTAGACTACTACTTGTTTATTTTTATTATTACTCTGTATTCGTTAATTTGTTCGTGAATAGCAAACTTTTAGGTTGTAACCTTTGTACAACTATTACGTAACTTTTTGGTGAGCAATGGCTAACAAAATGATATAAAGTACAATGTATTACCTGATACAGTATTTTCAATAAAATAGCATTATCACCAACAAGCGCTGCTACTACAGCAAATGCGAGGCTGACACTGAAGGGTTACCTTTTGTTTCCGCTCAGAGACAATGCCGTGTGACTCATTTCCTGGCGCGTACAATTTATATTAGGTCAGCGTTCACGGTTCGACTTCTGATATTCAGATCGAGGTCTAGGTCAAACCGGTTTGTTCGACTTTCAAGAAATTCGAGTTCTATTGAGTTTGAGAACCGAGGTACCACTGTATTTGGGCTTCTTAAATTTTGCGGGTGTGCTATGTGAGACTATGCAAGTCTGTCTTGAATGAACCTTGATTAATTAAGACTGAACTGTGTTCGTGGAATGACCTGAGGCTAAGTTTAGAGATGGAGGTAGGTTGAGTCTGACTTTTTCAGGAAAGTCTGCCTTTTTTTTAGCTACTGTACTTTCATGGAATACCCCCTAGGTAAAAATTCTTTACCTGGATCAACCAGAGGCAGAAACTGAACACAGTTGATGCTGTCTGTCACCGCTACCTTCGATTTCCAGGACGAGGACCCAAAATTCAAACTCGAGAGTTAGATTTAGTATTTCTTTTGCAACAATTCAAGAAATAATAAAAAAAATTGTCGAGAAGCTTACGTCAGCAAAACGAAACCTGAGGCACAACTACTGGTGTTTCCCGCCAAACTAAGTTGTATACACAAGACATGCGCATGCGCTAGGTCAAATTAATGATACAGTGGTACCTTAGAATTCGAATTTAATCCATTCAGAACTAATAAAGTTCGAGTTGTGATCGAATTTTCCCCATAAGAAATAATGGAAAACCAATTATTTGGTTCCCGGCCCCAAAAAATTACACCTAAATATGTTTTTTTTAGCATTTAAATACAAAATGAACCAGATAAAACAAGAAGAGCATATACTGTACTAAACACATCTAAGCACATTTATAAAAACAGTAATTTGTAAAGTAAAAAAAAAAATGTATCCAAACAATGTGTCCTGCCCCAATCTTCCACTCCTTCCGTGTGCAACGCCCCCTCGTTAACCCCGTGTGGAATCCCCGTGTGATCAGCTGTTTCTGGTTGTTTTCATTAGCCCTCTGTATTTCGTCCGCACAATATTATTATAATTAAACGTATTAATGGTTTATTATTAATATTAAAATAATTAATAAGAAATCTTTATTTTTAAATGTATTTTATTATATAATGATAATTACTGTCTATCATTGTCTAAATGTATTTTTACTGTCTAAATATATGTATTCAGCTAGTGTAATCATGCACAATGCTAGCGAATGCGAGGCTGAGACTGAAGCATTACCCTTTCCGCTGAGAGACGTGCCACGTGACTCGTTTCCCCGCGCGTACAAGTTATCTTAGGTCGGCGTTCACGGTTTGACTTCTGAGATTCAGATCGAGTGTCACGATTGGGATCAGGCGAGCCGGAAAGCAGGCGAATGGAGCCGTATGTATACATTAATAAGAGAATTGAAGTAATGAAAAAGTTACTTTCCCTGGTAACTAATTACTTTTATGTGCAGTAATTGGTAAACTAATTTAATTATTTTTTAAATAACTAGTAATTGTAGCTAATTACTAATTTTCAGTAACATGCACAACACTGTCTACATGATAGTAGGTCTGATTTGCCCCTTGCATTTTGAGAAAAAAAGCCCCATCAAAATAAAAGCTGTTTGATCATCTAAACCTTTTAGTCATACTGATGTACATATATATTGTAAATTAACACACTGCCAGAAGGCTATTCAATCCTTAACCTTGTGATAATAAGTATGGGTTACTGTTTTTTTATTACTGAAAAATTAGTCCCAGAAGGTGGCATTTCCCACCAAAAGTGGCATTTACTGGTCAAAGAAAGGGTCTGTGTGAGTATTCAGGGGTCATAGTGACCCCACCACTAAGGAGACGCAGAGACTTTCTGTGCTGGCCGACTCATCCAGTGTCTAATGTGCTTTCAACACCACTATATTAAGATGCAAAATGGTCATTAGACAGCAAAAATAGTCGTTGTATGGTTTTTATTTAATTGTAACATATAATAAGAATGAGTCCTGGCTTACAGTAATAGCAGTGCTATAACTGGCTGGAATGATTTGTTATTCTGTTGATAATGTGTTGAGTTATATTGAGTTTTTGACTAGTGATCAGAATGACTAGACTCATTTTTCTTACTTTCCTACTTTCACCTTAATGAATCTGAGAAAATGGACAATTTAGAGACACTCATCAGTTTAACTGTGTGTCTTTGGACTGTGGCATGGGGAGCACACGCAGGCTGTGCACACACACAGGGTGGCGATGCGACCTGACGCTGCAGCAGTCCTCCCCACGCAGCCCCACGCTTCCCGTTAATTTGCTCATATTCCATCAAAGGCTGCTTGAAATACCAAATACATACAGTACCATGTCTGAAAATAACTGGCGCTTGTAATTTGTAAAAGGCTTCTGTTAAATTACAACTTGAGTTTTTTCCCTAGCTGATAATGGATTGCACAGACACATTGTTTGATAATATTTCTTTGCATAATAGAGAACTGCAGTGTAATTTCCTGAATCACCCAGCTTCTCTCAGCTGGAATTTGCTGATAAAACAGGAACAATAACAATTTTCGAAATTACTGATTTCGACAACAACATGAACATAGGCCTTATGTCCCAATTATTCAAATAAACATCCATCCATTTTCTATAACCACTTGTCCTATTCAGGGTCACAGAGGTCTGGAGTCTATCCAAAAGGCTATGAGCACAAGGCAGGGAACAACCCAGGATGGGGCACCAAGCCAGCACACTCACATCCATAAGCCATTTGGTATTTCTAAGTCACCTTAGCATGTTTTTGCACTGTGGGGGGAAATCCTATGACAACAGTTCCCAACAGTCCCTGAGTTGGGAGGCAACAATGCTAACCACTGTGCCCCATTGAAATACATGGCAAAAAATACTGAACAAAAACAATAGTGTCCCTCCATTACTCCATTACTAGGGGTGTAATACTCTTCATAACCAGCAAAAGACTGATAAAGTTCAGCTGCAATTGCACTGCTGTTTCTTCTGAGCCATGCATCATCATTTAGTTCACTCCCATTTCCCAAAAATTCTTCAGTTCTCTGGAAAAGCAGCCTTCCGGTCACCAAGTACAAGCTGTGAATATCTGCACTTTCTGAGTTACACTCGCCTTCCCTCCTCTGTTTCAATCAGTTTATCACTTAGGCGATTCAATAGCTTCAGCACAGAGACATGGCTGTTCCTCTGCTGGCTGTCCTGTAGAATACGATTAAAAAACGTAACCGTCAAGCAGTAATGAAATGGGTGTGGACGAGGCGAGGCGGCGTGGTGGACGGGACCTTCTCATGTGGATGTCAGTAGAGAGGACCCACAGCTCACACTGCTGCTTTTTTTAAACACAAAGGGCTCCAGTTGCTCCTGGGCGAGATGCCAAGCCCACAGCGACCTGCTGTTTCCCCCTGATATTACATTCCTCTGGAATGTCCTTTGCCCTAACTGACGCCAGCCCTCCACAAGACCCCACAGAGCAGCCATGTCCAGCTGGCACCAAGGCCGGGTCGCTCTGAAGGGACAATTCATAACTCCCTTAAAAGGTCTCACTATTTAAATTCAGCAGGCTGTGCACAGTCCCTCCACTATCTAATGCCGTCCTGCAGTAGTTCTTACTCATGTGCTTGAGGGCTTTGAGTTGGTCAGGGATGATATAATGCATGCATGAAATACAACCTTTCCTCATTTTTTATTTTGCACATCTAAATATATATCCTAGGAGTCTGACGAGATGAAAGGTCAGTGTCATCACGCATTCCAGTCCATCTGAGGAATCGTCTGTTCCTCTCCGGCCGATTCCACCGGCAGCCGAGTCACCAGCCTAGACTCCCCATCTGCCACACCTATCTCATCTCTGAGGCTCACAGCTTGCTTTGCATAGCTGCTGATGTAGCTCGCTACAAATGAGACCCATGTATCTCTGCTGTGGGTGGCCTCCTCGCTGGTGAACTTACAGGACTCTCCACCGCCAGCCCAACACCTCCCCCTGCCAGGAAAAGCAGATTATCTGCTGCTGATTCACACTTGGGTCTAGCCCAAGGTGTAGGCAGTGCAGAACAGCTTTTACAGATGATGCTCTTGAATTTTAAATTGTATTTTTCTTTACATTTCCAACTTCCAAAACTGAGATCTAACCAATAACAAGTCAGGTAAATACTGTAACCACTACATAATGAATACAGTTAACCTATAATGTGTCCCTTGATGGAAGAATAACTGTCCCACAATAAAAATCCTTTATAGAATAGAATAGAATGCCTTTATAAGCACAAGGTACACAAGGTACCTCAAAATGCAATACCACTCCTCGAGAAGTCAGAAATAGGTTACACACACACACACACACACACACACACAAGAACATGAATAAATATGAAAATACTAAGTATGATATTAATTATGACCATGGCATAATAGTATGTCTAATATAAAATTAAATCCAATGAAATGTTTGGGTTTCAATGAAATTATATGGTTTTAAAGTATACTACTAAAAACATCTGGTTCGATGTGCATGACAAAAGTGAGCTAAAATACTAGCAATCTGATGGCAGAGCAGCATGGTGTGTCGTTGATTTGCATTGTGGCTCGATTCCAGCTCTTTCCAGCGTGCATGTTCTCCCCATGTTTGTATGGGATTTCGCTGTGCACTTCAGTTCCTTCCTACAGTCCGAAGACATGGATTTGGGTAATGTGGTGCCCAAACTGAGTGATTGTGCACCCTGTAATGGACTAACACGCCTTTCAAAATGTCCTCTGCCTTATGCCTTTTGATTCTTGAAATAGACTTCAGGCTCAGAGTGACCGTGCACTGAAGACAGGGCTGTGGAAGGTGTACAGTATGGGTGATGCTGCTAGTGTCACTGCACATTCCACCATAACGCACATGGAGCAATCAGACTCTTAACCTCTGTTAAAGTCTTCAGAGTTAAAGCCTTCAGACCTTTACAGTTTGCTGTAAATGCCAGTGATTCATAGTCATGTAGATTATCAATGTTTTCAAAGCGATGATGTCTGCTTACTGAGGAGGTCATGCAAGTTCTTCACTTCCAGCCCTCCCCGAAAACCATGCTAATGGCCAATAGCAACATGAAAAAAAAAACCCAGCAGACTGAGCGATGTCAGCATAATAAAAGATGTGGGGTAGATGATACACCAAACTGCGTCGAAGCCCAAGGGACTGTCAATAGCAAGTGATGGCTTGGCACAGCTAACAAGGCTGGTGCAGTGCACTGTTATGGTGCTTAGTGGCTTGGTTTTCACGACGGCTTCGGTATGTGAACAGTCTGTGCTTAAAGATAACATGCTGTTTTAATGCTGAATATGATCTGGTAGATCGTCCCATGAAACTCAGTATTCCCATTACACTGATATTTGCCAGTTTTTGCAACATTTTTATGACAATGAGATTCCATGCTTGATGTAAACATGGAGGCAGATATGTGAGCTAGCTGTGATATGTCGGTGCACAGTACAGTGTTACGATGATCTAGTCTTGATGTTATGAATGTGTGAACCAGCATTTCCATGTCATATGGAGACGGCTTATTCCCCCTGATAATGGCGGCCTTGTTAACAAATCCGGAAGATATAAACTTTCAAATTTCAAGTAGAAGCTTGCTCAATAACCCTGTTGGTGCAGAATCAAGTAAGCAAAATACATGCTCGTAAATAATAATGAAAAATGTCACTAAATTATGAAAAAAAAGTCACTAAATAATAATTAGATGTAGAAAGAATATGATATAGTTCTTGGAAATATGTGCACAGTAGATAACAGATAAGCTTTAAGAGATAAAACATATTTGGTTATTCTCTTGGATCTGAGAAGGAAAATAAAATTTCGGTAATAAATTAACGGGGCACAAATACTTAGTAATAACTCAGTTACTACTCAAGTACAAATCATGAACAAATCATGAACAAATATAGTTGCTACTCAAGATAAGATGCGCATGAGATGTTTTTCTTGTTCCCTCAGGAGTTCCTTAGAAGTTCCTTCAGTAGTTCACAAAGGTTTACAGAATTAACAGATATAGTAAGAAATATCGTAAAGTGCTTGAGATAAAAGGTATAATACATGAGATATACATGAGATTACTTATGTTATTCATGACTTGTTCCATCAGTAGGTCCTTCAGTAGTTCACAAATATTTACAGAGTGAACAGATATAATAAATATCGTAACTACTCGATAAAACATGCGTCATGATTCATTAATGATGAATTGCTCAGTTGACTATAACTTAGTTTGTGGTTAATTAATACATAACTAATAGTATAATACTATTTTATTTGTGCCCCGTCAGGTAAAGTGTTACCAAAATGGCTTTCAGAAAGTCACTGTCTTCTGAATATTCTGAATTCCATATCGTTTACCAAAAACAACCTTTTGAATTATTTGTATTATATTAATTCTTCGCAAAGAGATGCATTTTGAGCCACTTGGAGGGACTGATGTACTTCCTCTTGCCTCTCCTCAGATAAATGAAAGCACCACTTTAGTGTTTTAATATCATTCGGCTGCCAATACATTGTTTAACCAACAAACTGATTTGTTATTTCATTCACAGCTTTCCTAACAGTAATTTGCTGAGCTTTAATCTGAAGGGAGATACAGTATATGATGATAGAAGATATACACAACAATACGCATTGTTCAAATACTTTTAATATTCAAGAGAAATCACACAGAAATTCCTGATAATACTGTTTCAAATGACACATCTAAATACTAATCTAGAGTATGAGTCAGCAGACTGCTCCTACTCTGCCACTGGCTGGATAATGCACAAGTTCCCAGGCTAATACTGTACCTTTCCAGGCTCTATATTCCATAAATAAAACGGTCAGAAATCACGTACATTTTTCCAAATGTAAACTGTGAAAATATTTTTTCTTTCAAAAAGCACTTAAAAAATAATAATAAAAAAGCACAAAACAAATATTACTGTATAATAATGATAATGAAGAAGAAGAAGAAGGAGAAGAAACAACAACTGCGAATAAGTGAGGTCTGTAGATGCCCATATGAACATGTAACTAATTAAGTGATAATCATCAGATGGGCTCCTTCCAGTAAGAGACCTATTCCTGATCTGCCCTCTATTAATTCCAGGTGAATGTAGAGGAAGGAAAGCAGAGAAAAAAAAACGAGTGGAGAGAAGGAGAAATACAGCGAGAACAATAACATACTTTGCACTGTTTTGAGATCCACCCTGTACCGTAATATGCTTGGGAACTTTAGATTTTACCCCCAGCCTCAGGAATTCAATGTGTTTGAAGTAAATATTTGGGTAAGAAGTGAAAATTTGTCCAATTCATAAACCCAATTTACCTAATTCCATCTCTTCCCGCTACAGGAGGAAGCTCACATAACTCAAGAAGAACTTGCAAGCTCTTCACACCCAGAGGGTATGAAAATACCCAAGGTGGAGGTGACAGGTCTAGCCAGGGAGCCACCCTGCCGGCGACCGGCCTTCCTGTGACACCAGGACGCCTCAGCGGGGTAAAGCTGACACCAATGTTCCAGCCAATGTTCCAGCGCGGACATTAAGGCATGACTGTTTTACAAGAGTGGTTTCTTAGATCAATGGGAACATTTAAATGTTGAAAATATTTTAATAAGAAGGGCAAGCATTGACTCCCCCTGCCTCTAAGGAATCCGGATACAAAACAGCTTCTGAGCTGATGGGTCTGTAGGGATGTGCGAGCTGGTAGAGGAGGTAGAGGTTGTAGGTTATTAGCATTATCAGGGTAACTGTTAGCTTCTACATTCATATTTTATGGCTGTGGGGTTTGTTGGTTGACTTCATTACAACTAAAATATACGTGTTGCTGATAGCAGTAAAATAATGTTGTTTTAGTGACTGATAATATTTTTTTCTAAGTATTCTGGGATTTCCTTGTCAAAACTGTGTAAACAGTCGGTTTTTAATCAACCTATACATGTCAAAATGGCTGATGTATATTGTGAGAGTAAAGCCATCAGGAACTTCTTTACTGATATTATTGAAATTATAATAATGGTTTTGGGAAAACCATTATTGCAAGTGTGAAGGAAAGTTTACTGTTGGACTGTCATTAATGTTTCTGTTCATGTTTACTTTGCAATTTCTTCAGCTGGTTGGCAAGTTAAACAAGCCGCTACAAGATGGCGCTGTTACGCAAGTAAGGTATTGCAATAAGTGCTAAATAGTGTAAATAAAATCTAAACAAAATAATAAAATGAAAAATACTATTTAATATACTGCAGTAAATAAATGGCAAAACTGAAAGGCTATTGCTTTCATTTGATGTTTTTTCCTTAATGCTTTAATAGCGTCTTGAAAAAGTAAGCTTTGATCTTATTCGAGAAAGCCTTCTTATAGGAAAAAAATGAAAAACATGGGGTTTGTTATGGGTAATTATACCTACATCCACCTGTCTGTTAGCAGACATTGGACAATGCTACCTGAATTGCACAATGTGCAGAGAACCTATACTGAGACACTGGATTTCATTTTCCTGTCAGAAATATGCAAAGTGACCTCAAATAGGTCTTATTTGGAAATGGTAATGATCTCTGTGCAGTCAGATGCAATTCTTTACCACCACAGACGTCTCTAAAATGTCCTGATTTGACAGTTTGGCAGATGACTAAGTCAAAATATCTAATTGAAATGTTTTATAATGTTTATAGAATAATGAAAAAGCAAGGCTTACATGTTGAAGAAATTGATTAATTGAATTGAATTTCAAAGACTCAACACGTGACTATGTAGAGAACATTTCGTTCTTGTCTCTAATTTGATTTTAAGGTTTGCTGATCGGCGAGGAATGAGGGAGCTCCGTTTGTGCGTGGCTTTACAGCAATCTGGCAGGGTGTTGGTGCTGTGGCGTAGTTAACAGGGGCAGCCTTATTTATGAAAGGCAAGTATAAATAGCGTAAGAAGATAGCGCCTGGGGTCATGTGGTTGGCGCCACAGAGCCACATGGGTAGAGAGACGAGATTGCTGGTGTCGCCACGGGCTGGCCTGCACTGAGACACTCCGAAAGGTCATATTTCTGAAAGCAATATGACCATAATTCATCAGCTAGAGACCTGCCTCGGCCGCTGGTCTATCCTATAAATTGTTATACAGCTAACAATAAGCAGCTTCCCTTTACTGGCCTTTACTCAACCAACTGCATCTTATCATTACGTACACATGGTTCTGTGAGCAATGTGAGCAAAGCCCTAATGTTAATTCCTATTGTTTTGCGGAAATGGTCAAGTAAAATCGAGGATAATCTGAAATTCAAGATTCTTTATTTGCCTTTTGTACATTTGTATACATAAGAAATATTACGTAGCAGAATTAGACAACAAAGCAAAGGCACTTACAAAACATAGTATACATATAATAATTGTAGAAGTATGAACATATGAAACAAATATAACATAAATAGAAGATGGCTGAAATAAAAAAGTAGCTGAAAAAAGTGCCATGAGCCGTATCGCACTATTCAGTAAAGTGTGCTGTGCATTTATGAAGGATACTAATGTACTGTATTATTGATCTTTACTAAGCTGATGAGTTTCAGAGGAAAAACTGTTCTTAAACTGACTGGTGACAGTCATGGTGCTCCTATGCCTTCAGCCAGACCTCAGTTTAGATAACAGTCTGTCACCAGGGTCGTGCAGGATTGCATGAGTGTGATTCCTGCAGCAGTTGCTGTATATGGAACCTATCAAAGAAAGAAGAGAGCCTTTGATGGACTGTGCATGTTTCACTATTCTCGGTCGTGATCTCCTCTCCTGTACTGTCGCCATTCCAGACTGTGATTCATCCCATTAAGACGCTCTCAACAGTGCTGTGGTAAAAATTCCGGGACCCCACTCTTCCCAAAGCGCTTTGGGAAGTGAAGGCGTCGTTGTGCCTTTTTGATGATGGCAGTTGTGTGACCAGTTCAATCTGAAATTTGAAACTATCCACTCTCTCCACTGCCACCCCATCAGTGCAGACCAGTGAGAGGTTTGCCTGTCCTCCTGAAGTCCAGATCATTTCTTTAATCTTGTTCAGGTTCATTGTTAAGTTGTTGGTGTGACACCAGCTGAGTGAACTTGGCAAGCTTAGCTTAGAAGTTTAGAAGCCAACTTAGAAAGGAGGATGGTTTTAAAGGCTGATTCGTAACCAATAAGCAGCATCCGACCGCATGTGTATGGTCTGTCCGGGTGATGGAGAGAGCTGTGAAGGGCCAGGAAGGCATCGTCCACGGATCTATTTGGTCAGTGAGCAAACTGCAGAGAGTCTAGGGAGTCAGGAGTTATGCTGCTGATACATGACAATACAGGTTTATCCAGGCATTTCATTGCCACTGAGGTGGTAGTCATCCAGCCACGTGACTCTTTTTGGGCACAATGGTGGTCACTTTGAAAACCATTGGGATGGTTGCCTCTGTGAATGAGGAGGTGAAGATTGACATGAATACCTCAGATAGCTCAGAGGAGCAGATTTTCAGCAGCCTGTGGGACCATCCAGTCCCACAACTTTATGAAGATCCTACACACATCCTGCTCAGTTACCTGAAGTGGGATCTCCTGGTTGACCTGGGATCTTAGCAGCCATTTCCATGGTTTGAAAAGGAGTGTAGAATGTCATCGGAGAGTGAGGCATTAGTTGTCACAATGTTTGTTTTGGGGCCTTTATGATTAGTTATAGCCTGTGAGCCTTGCCACACGTGCCTCATATCATTGCTGGTGTACTGTTGCTCCAGTTTGGCTCCGCAGGCTTTTTAAGCTTGCTTAATAGCCTTCTCCAGTGCGTATCATGATATTTTTTGCCACATCTTGTCACCCAAGAAGGCCAATCTCAATTCCCTGAGTCTGACACAGATCACTTTATTAAACAGGGCTTTTGGTTGGGAAAATCCAGATATGTCTAGCTGTCTCACAGTTATCTGTACAGTATTCTCAGTATACTCAATAATATGAATGGCTGCCTCTTTAGGTAAATCTCAAGTTTGTGTGTGTGTGTATTATGTTTATATTACATTATGGGGACTAAATGTCCCCATAATGTTTCACTAAGCCATTTAATTGTCGCTCTGTCTCTGCTGGCCATAACTGTATTCTTTTCACAGTAAACTGACCACAGCAAAATGGATATATGGTCAGACTTGCCAGAGTAGAATTTAGGATTTGCCATGTATGCATTTCAAATAGCAATGTGTTGGTGGCATATTGGGAGACATTTCTCGAGTTTGCAATGATTAAAATCTCTTACAATAATCAAGGTCACGTTCCGGTATTTGTTTTCATATTTAGTTATAGCGTTGTGAATTCTGATTGTTTTTATGTTTATATAGAAGGAAGCCAATTTTAATGATCACACCCAAATGTTATTTTAGCACCCTCTTGTTTCAGTTGTTGTATTAAGTCAGGTTTCTACAGAAAGAAGCCAATTACATGAGCACAGGAATCAAAAACATCACTCCCGGAAATATCGGAAAAATCTCAATAGTTTTCCATTGTAAGGAATACTTTGACTTGTCTAAGTAAAATTTTCCACAAATGGTTAAAGATAAAAAATTAAAGCTACTGAGTTCAGCTTAATATACCATCATTAAATAATGATTGCAGTGTTGACAGTATATTTAATTTTATTACCAATCCACTGTCCAAAAGCACGATAAGAAGTGATAAGTGCTTCCCAGCTAATGGTCCCACCCAAATGATATTTTTGCACCATGCTGATACTCTCGCCCTTTTTTCAGTTGTTGTAATAGATCATGCTTTACAGTGTAGCAGGAGTGTCAAGTGTATCTTTAAATTGGCCAAAAAGATTTGGCCTGAATACCATTAGAGGACTGAGAGGCCTGGGGATGCATAAGCTGCAAATGGACCCTGGTCTGCAGACGTGTGCAGCACTGCCGGCTTCAGGATGCTTGACGCAGGACTAATGAAGCAGCTGGTACCATAATGAGAAGTGGCAGCAGAATGGCCTTCAGCACCCTGATGGTGCTCAGCTCCAGATTCCCTTTGTCATTGGCCCTGCGCTGTCACCGAGGTGGTGTCACCACGCAGGGCCTGCGCGTCATGGAACGGGTGCCACTTCATATCGGGTCACTGTCATGACTGACGGGGCTTTCAAGGGGCATTTTTAACAGTCCTGAAACCAACACTCAGTACAGCTTGTTTTGATTTTCTGGTGTGTGGATCATGGCCAGTAGTTTATAGTCTTGTACAGGTTTTAGTATAATTTGAATTGTTCCTCACTTTTCATGGCAAAAGAATCATGAGA
Organism: Paramormyrops kingsleyae; assembly: GCF_048594095.1. Lineage (NCBI taxonomy): Eukaryota > Metazoa > Chordata > Actinopteri > Osteoglossiformes > Mormyridae > Paramormyrops > Paramormyrops kingsleyae. The sequence continues at coordinate 6,896,020 of NC_132808.1, read as the reverse complement.
ATTTGAGTTACCCTGTATGCATCTGTCCATCCATTCATCCATCCATCCATCTTCCAGCTGCTTATCCAGTACTAGGTCCTGGGATGTAAATATACAGTATATAAGAATGTTGTTTTGTTGAATGGGAGACAATACAGTCATGGCGGAAAATATTGGCACCCCTGCATTTATGTCCGAAAACGCACCACTTCACCCAGAAAATTGTTGTAATTACAAATGCTTTGGTATTGTCATATTTATTTCTCTTGTTGGCACCGGAAGAACACAAAAAAGCAGAGGAAAAAAACAAATCTGAGATATTCCACACAAAATGTCAAAAATGACCTGGACAAAATTATCAGAACCTTATCAGAATTGTAAGACATAATTGTATTTCAAGCATGTGGAGCTCCTTTCTACATACCTGTAGCAATTAACAGGTTCTAGCAATATGGAAATTTCCACTCTCAACCAGCTAAAATGGAGAAATGTTGACTCAATGTTGTTTTTGAGTGTCTGTGTACCACACTGAGTATGGAGAAAAGAAAGAAGAGCAAAGAATTGTTGTATTATGTTACATGTTAAATTATAGAAAAGCACGGACAATCCCACGGCTACAAGTCCATCTCCAGAGAGCTTAATGTTCCTGTGTCCAATGTCCGCAACATTGTAAAGAAGTTTACAGCCCTTGTCACTGTAGCCAATCTCTCTGGACATGGACGAAAGTCCTGCGGGCTGCCTCTTCATCATCAATCTCTTCCCTGTCATTCAAACCGCACTTGGCTCATCAGTGTGATCATTACAGCTTGTGTAAGTATGACTTTCAGAGAGTGGTTGCATATTGTAAAATGTTAAATTTGTTTCTTACACTTTCTAATTTGCTGGCAAATTTACTATCTAAATCCTTCAGTCTACCATTGAAATTCAGCTTTGTCTTTGTAAATGTATGTACTTTTGCCAGTGAGAGTGTAATCACGGCTCTGTGGATTGCCTTTCATTTTACTGTTGGTGTTTTCCCTAACGTAAGAGGCTTTTCACCCTGTTTTACAGGTGAGAAATGTATGAAAAGTACATTAATGTTGTTTACATTTTTACACTCATAACAGAAAGGTATATTCTTGCAGCTGTGTTCAATTTTAGTTGGTGAAAATGGATGAATATGGTCGGTGTGACAATAAAGCCAAACTTGACTTGGTAACTATTTTCAACCTAATATTTGGTGAGTTTGCAAGCGAGTTACTTCCCTGGTATACACCTGTATGTCCTTATGATAGTTTCACATTGTAAGAATGTGTCCAGTATTTAACTGAATATGTGAAATATGAACTTCAGAACATCCTTGTATGTTACTTTCAAAAAATACTTTTTTAAACAATTTGCATTACACTTGTTACATTACACTTTGATTGTAAATAATCAATCAAATGATATAGTGCACAAAAAGTAGACTTAGTTAGCTTTTTGATGTTCCACAATGAAAAAATAATAAAGACTACTGAGGCATTTGTGAAGTAAGCGAACGTTTCTTCACTTCATCATTTCACCCTGTTTTACAGAATATAATCTTGTTGCATTGATCCCATCCAGGGAATGCAACTTAAGTATCGTTTGATGTACTAGTACCTTACATCTGGAAGTTTCTTTCCAGTAGATTACAAAAAATACTACCTGCCTTTAATTGTTCTGAACTGCTATGGGTTTATTGGCTAGATATACAGTTAGGTCCATATATATTTGGACACTGGCACAAGTTTTACTATTTTTCCTATTTACTGAAATATATTCCAATTGAAAGTATGGGCATGGACATAAAGTGCAGACTGTCAGATTTCATTTCAGGGTATCTACATTCAAATTGGATGAAGGGTTTAGGAGTTTCAGCTGGTTAACATGTGCCACCCTCTTTTTAAAGGGGCCAAAAGTAATTGGACAATTCACTTAAAAGCTGTTTCATGGACAGGTGTGGGCAGTTCCTTCGTCCTTTCATTATCAATTAGGCAGATAAATGGCCTCAGCTGATTTGAGGTGTTTTGCTTGCATTTGGGAGACTGATGTGTGAACATACAGCATGCGGTCAAAGGAACTCAGTATGCAGGTGAAACAGGCCATCCGTAGGCTGCGGAAACAGAACAAAACAATTCGAGAAATTGCCACAACATTAGGAGTGGCAAAATCCACAGTTTGGTACATCCTGAGAAAGGAAGAGAAAGAAAGAAAGAAAGAAAGAAAGAAAGAGAAAGAGAAAGAAAGAAAGAAAGAAAGAAAGCATTGGTGAACTCAGCAACGCAAAAAGGCCTGGACGTCCACGGACGACAACAGTGATGGATAAACGCAGAATCATTTCCATGGTGAGGAACAACCACTTCGTAACAGCCAACCAAGTGAATAACACTATCCATGGGGAAAGATGTATCAATATCCAAGTCTACCATAAAGAGAAGACTGCATGAAAGCAAATACAGAGGGTTCAATGCAAGATGCAAGCTACTCATAAGCCTTAAGAATAGAAAGGCTAGATTGGACTTTGCAAAAAAAACATCTAAAAAGCCAGCACAGTTCTGGAACAGCATTCTTTGGACAGATGAAACCAAGATCAACCTGTATCAGAATGATGGAAAGAAAAAAGTATGGAGAAGGGCTGGAACAGCTTATGATCCAAAGAACACTGCATCATCTGTAAAACATGGTAGATGCAGTGTGATGGCTTGGGCGTGCATGGCTGCCAGTGGCACTGGGTCTTTCGTGTTTCTTGATGATGTGACGCAGGATGGAGGCAGCCGAATGAATGCTGAGGTGTTTAGAGACATCATGTCTGCTCAAATCCAGCCAAGTGTAGACACTAAATATATTTTTAGAGCTTTGTAAGGAGAATAGAGAACAAGAGTGACTGAGTTGAGTATCTGAGTCATGAGTCAATGCTGATTACCCACAAATTTGCGAAGAGCACTATCCATAGGATGATGATATGATAATCAAACAGTCATTATTAGGTCAAGAAAACAAGTGAAAACACCCATTCTGAATGACATGAACAAGAGCTTATCTGGGTTCTGTTTACACTGATTGAGGAGCTTCAACCATTTATTTTGTGATGTGAGAGAGTTTTCACTGAGGAAATATGATAAAAATACATTTCTTCAATTCATGTATAATGGTGATTTTGGATAAGCAGTAACTTTATAAATTACAAGATGTCAGCATTATTATTGTAAAAACTTGTCTTTAAACAGGAAAAATATATGTACAATCTGTTGGTGACTAGGTTGTTCTTTTAGCATTTTTCAATTCTTTGCAAGTATTAGACTACAAAGCAATCATTGTATTTAACTTATTATGTTTCTCAAAATACATGTAAAATAGCTGAAAATAGTATGGATTGTATTTACTGAAATTTAGATTTTATGTAAAATATTAACATTTGCACTAAAAACATTTGTATAATTCACATAACAAATTATGTGTTCTCTGCTCAACATGGAAGGAGCGAAGCAAAATTAAAAAATAAACGCAAAGCAGGGGTACATTTCCCAAATGCATAGTTGCTAATTACGCTAGCAGCTTAACATTTGGAACCAGGTAACGGAATGGTTTCGACTATCAAAGTCAAGATGTTATGTAAACAAAACTGTGTGATTCCTTTTATCAGTTTGTCATGCATTTTTTGTTCCAAGACCACACATGTATTGGTTTCAATTTCCAAAGACTACAAGCAAATACTACCATTTAAAACTTGTGATTAATCAGCCTATTTTTGTGATTAACTGGATTATTTTTTTCAATCAACTGACACCACTAGTTTATTTGTTTACCGTACTGTGCTTTTCGTAGCTAGTTAGGCTACACCATATAGCCTAGGTGTGTAGTAGGCTACACCATATAGCCTAGGTGTGTAGTAGGCTACACCATATAGCCTAGGTGTGTAATAGGCTACACCATATAGCCTAGGTGTGTAGTAGGCTATACCATATAGCCTAGGTGTGTAGTAGGCTACTAGCTGTGTAGTAGGCTATACCATATAGCCTAGGTGTGTAGTAGGCTACACCATATAGCCTAGGTGTGTAGTAGGCTATACCATATAGCCTAGGTGTGTAGTAGGCTACACCATATAGCCTAGGTGTGTAGTAGGCTATACCATATAGCCTAGGTGTGTAGTAGGCTACTAGCTGTGTAGTAGGCTATACCATATAGCTTAGGTGTGTAGTAGGCTATACCATATAGCCTAGGTGTGTAGTAGGCTACACCATATAGCCTAGGTGTGTAATAGGCAATACCATATAGCCTAGGTGTGTAGTAGGCCACACCATATAGCCTAGCTGTGTAGTAGGCTACACCATATAGCCTAGCTGTGTAGTAGGCTACACCATATAGCCTAGGTGTGTAGTAGGCTATACCATATAGCCTAGCTGTGTAGTAGGCTACACCATATAGCCTAGGTGTGTAGTAGGCTATACCATATAGCCTAGGTGTGTAGTAGGCTACACCATATAGCCTAGGTGTGTAGTAGGCTATACCATATAGCCTAGCTGTGTAGTAGGCTATACCATATAGCCTAGGTGTGTAGTAGGCTACACCATATAGCCTAGGTGTGTAGTAGGCTACACCATATAGCCTAGGTGTGTAGTAGGCTATACCATATAGCCTAGGTGTGTAGTAGGCTACACCATATAGCCTAGGTGTGTAGTAGGCTATACCATATAGCCTAGGTGTGTAGTAGGCTATACCATATAGCCTAGGTGTGTAGTAGGCTACACCATATAACCTAGGTGTGTAGTAGGCTACACCATATAGCCTAGGTGTGTAGTAGGCTACACCATATAGCCTAGGTGTGTAGTAGGCTATACCATATAGGTTTGTGTAAATACACTTTATGATATTCTCACAATGGCAAAGTTATTTTTCAGATGGTATTCCTGTCAGTAAGCGACGCATGACTGTATTGATGCTGGCAAGTGAAATTACACTGGATATATCATTTCTACTTATATCGGCTGTGTATTTATTATTTTTTTCCTGCTTTATTATATGTTAGTATTATTTTTGGTTTCACGTGTCATTTGATATGATTTAATAGGTAATTTTTATGGTATAGTAATGCTCAAAAATTTTCCCCATAAAAGTTAGTGGTATTTGCTCCTGCACTTTATGATATTACAGCTTACAAAAGGTTTCATAGAAATGCTCAACTTTCAGATACTGGAGCAAACCTGTATATGTACAGTATTTATTTGGTTATCAGACAGCACCAGTATAAAACAGGTTGACAATGTCCAAGGGTCAACGTGATACGCAAGAGTTGAGCATTAAAGTCTCAAATACCACAGGTAAGGCTGGGCAATATAAACAATATGTCAACTGATTCTCATATAAAATTTTAAAAAGAAAATGAGAAACTCTGATAAACTGTCGATAAGGAACATTGATCGCACATGCTTGATCGCACACATTAACCTTTCATGTCCCAGAAACAAATGCAATTTCAACCAACTATAGGGATGTCATGTCAGAACAGACAACCTACTGTATATTTAACAAAGCCTCCCTCAGTGGAAACTTTGAGGTAGATGTCGGTGAAGATAGTGACAGTTCAGCATCCATATTTAAAGTCCAACATGCAATAGACTGATGCTATATACTGGAAACTCTGTCAAGTAAATTTGGAAATACTTTGAACTTTTTTCACCCATCAAAGCATTGCAATCCAGTAGAACATATAGAATGCAAATACAGTCATGGTCACCAGCAATTAGCTTTTCCACTCTCAGTCTGATGAAATATAGGACAAATCATACCCCATATTGGTTCAAAACGGGACAGGTGGTAACCAGAGGCATCAGAATGATTAAAATGAAATTTAATTTTTTTTTCCAAGATGGCAGCCATGGCCGCCTTATATCTTTGATTTTGTTTGATAACTTGTTGGAGTTCTTTGATAGACAGCAATGCATAGTTTTAAAATACATATTTATAATATATAAATATAAGACATCCTCATACTTTACCGCAAGTATAGACCCCACGGAGATTCAGCCACTCCAAGACCAGGTCAGTCAGCTAACTACACTGGTCTCTCAGCTGCTGCCGGGCCAAGCTTCACAGAGTGCTCTCCCTGACTTTCCACCTTGTACGGCTGCTCTGGTTTCGGTCACACTGCTGGACAAGTATGACGGCAACTCGGAGCATTGTCGGTCATTCCTCCTGCAGTGTGGGCTCTGCATGGACTAACATCCTGTCAACCTCCGTGAGGTTACTAACAGGGTTCGCTTCCTTGTCTCGGTTAACCAGTAGAGCCCGTGAATGTGCCACCACACTCTGGACTGAGGACATCCAATTGCTTGACTCGGCAGCAGATTTATAGCATGCTTTCCAGGAGGTATTCGATCACCCCGCCGTGGAACGTAGCCTCAGACATTGCCTCTGCAAACCCCGGCAGGGCATGAGAAACACCGCTGACTTCTCACTTGTGTTCTGGATGATCGAAGTGGTTCTCTGATGGCCAGATGACTGCCTCAAGGTCCTGTACTGCTACGCCCTGCACATGGAACTAAATGATGAGCTCATGTCCTGAAGGGAGACGCTCCCTTTTGAATATATGCAGCTATCAGTCACCCTGGATGTGAAGATGCATGATCACTGCCACCACTGTTCCAGGGTGGAAACCCAGGCCTCGGTTGCCACCTCGCAATCCAAAAAATTGGGGCCTATGCAGCTTGGTGGCGCCCCTCTCTCCTTGTCAGAGAAACAGAGGCGATATCAACATCATCGCTGCCTCTATTGCGGCAAACCCCAGCACCTTCTCTGCTCCGGCTCTCCTTCAACCCAATCCTGAGCTCCCGTTTGAGGCTGAAGTGGATGCCTCAGAAGTAGGAGTTGGCATAGTTCTGTTTCAGCGACACCCAACCACCGGGTGACAACATACCTGTGCCTATTATTCAAAAAAATTAACTCCTGCTGTGAGTAACTATGATGTGGGTAATCACCAGATATTGGCCAAGAAGCTCACCCTCGAGGAATGGTGGCACTGGTTGGAGGGAGCCAAACACCCATAATTTATACCTATCATTGTAGTCTTGAGTATTTACAAAATGTGAAATGACTAAATGCCTTTTTTGGTCCCTTTTTTCACACGTTTTGATTTCAGGGTGTCTTACCTGCCTGGTGCAAAGAACCAGAGGGCTGATGCCCGCTGTTGTCAATATGACCCCTTGGAAACCGATGTCCAACCAGGAGCAGTTCTCCCACTTTTGTGCTTCGTGGAACCAGTGGTGTGGGTCCTGGACAAGACAATGTGATTGGCTAACCAACAACAATGACCACTACCTTCTTGCCTGGTTGGCAAGAGCTTTGTGCCTGCTAGATACCGCACGGCCACCTTACAATGGATTCATACATCTCACATTACAGGACACCCATGAGTGGCTGCTATTTCCAGACTCCCGACGGTATTGGTAGCTGGGATGGAGGAGGGATGCAGAAGAATATGTCTCATCTTGCCCCGAATGTGCCAGTTCAAGTCCTCCAACACATCTCCGGCAGGTCTACTTCAACCACCTCTGGTACCATCACGTCCATGGTCCCATGTCGTGTTGGATTTTATAACCAATTTCCCAGCTTCCCTAGGGAAAACTGTGATCTTAACTGTCGTGGACTGGTTCTCCAAAATGTGCCGCCTTGTCCCCCTTTCCAAGCTCCCACTGGCAAACAAGGTGGCCAAACTCCTAATTACTTGAGTGTTCTGATTTTATGATGTCTCGATCTAATGTTTAGTTATCATCCCCAATCGAATGGCATGGCAGAGTGCACCAACTAAGAGGTCTCAAAGATGCTGCAAATTGTTTGTAATGACCGGCCCACCAACTGGGCCCGAAATTGACAAAAGGCATTTGCCGATCGCCAATGACGCCCAGCCCCTACCTACTAACCTGGCTAATAGGTGTAGCTGTTTACCAGAAACCTTAAGTTGCCCACCTGAACAAAGCTGGCTCCATGCGTTTTTGGCCCCTTTAAGGTGGTGCGCTGTGACAGCCCGAACTCTAATCGCCTCCTGCTGCCTGATACATATCATCTCTCCCCTACATTTCATGCCTCGCTACTAAAACTCATGAAAATTCAGATGCTCCAGGAAGTGGATAAAGTATTCACAGTCCATGTGAGCTGCTGTACCTAGTAGATTGGGAGTGTTACAGCCTGGAGGAGCAATCCTGGGTGTCCATGAGTGAGCTAGTTAATTATGGGGCCAGCTCAGTGTTGTGTTTGCAAGATGTTTGCCCTTCTGGATGTTTGCGTCCAAACGGACTTCGTCTGCAAGCGATGTAGGTTAGTGGACTCACTCATGGTCAAGGTTCGTGACCTTGAGGAGCAACTGACTCTCATCCGACACAACAATGAGTTAGAGGAGAGAGTTAGTATGCCTTCTAGGGAGACGGTGTGTATGTCACACGCTGAAGAGCAAAGTCCAAAACAAAAATATACAATGTGAGGAACGCTAGCTTTAATGGAATGAGACTGAAACTAGAAACTGTAAACTGGATGGAGTTAAACAGCAAAACCGTTGAAGAGGCATGGGAATTTTTTAAAAGCAAGTTGTTGCAAGTGCAATCCAACAAAACTAAATCTAGGAACCTGCAGCCAAGGTGGTTTACTACGGAAATTAACAATAAAGTCAGGAGGAAAAGGGCTCTCTTCCACAAATGGAAATTAACTAAGGATTTCAAAATAAAGCAGGAGTATCTAAGTCTACAGGTTGCGTTAAAAAAATAACGTTAGACTTGCTAAGAGAAATGTAGAAAGGAAGATTGCATTGGAGGCTAAGGATGACATTAATACAGTAGTTTCTTCCAATATTTTAACTCCAAAAGAACTCTAAAAGCTGAAATCACTAATCTGCTAATTGAATCACTAATCTTATAATTGAAAATGAAATTGATATAGTAAATGAGTTTAATGATTATTTTACACGGGTGTTCACAGTAGAGAACACAAGTAACCTGCCACCATTTAGTACGAATACAGCATCGTCTATGACCAATATATGTATAACTGAGGTTGATGTGGTACAAAGGCTAGCTAAGGTCAAAATGAATAAATCGCAGGGGCCTGATGGCATCTTACCTATAGTTTTGAAAGAGATATTATTAGCCAACCTTTAACATTACTATTTCAGAAATCCTTATCTACTGGTGTGGTACCTTTTGATTGGAAGCATGCTAATATAACACCCATATTCAAAAAAGGGGATAGAAATAATCCAGCAAACTATAGGCCAATCAGTTTAACTTGCATAACTGGAAAGGTAATGTAAGATATAATCCAAGTGAAAATGGCAGATTACCTGGATTCAAATAACATTCTGAGGGATAGCCAACATGGATTTAGGAGAGGTAGGTCCTGTTTAACGAATCTACTTGAGTTCTTTGAGGAAGCTACAAGAGAAATTGATCACAAAAAGGCCTACGATGTGATCTACTTAGATTTCCAGAAGGCCTTTGATGTTGTCCCCCACAAACGGCTCTTGCTTAAGCTTAAAGCTGCAGGGATTTTAGGAACTGTGGCAGCTTGGATAGAAAACTGGTTAACAGACATGAGGCAGCGGGTAGTTATTAGATGCACAATGTCGGAATGGACCTGTGTTCATAGTGGGATACCGCAGGGTTTAATTTTAGGACCATTATTGTTTCTAATTTACATTAATGATATCGACACCAATACATACAGTAAACTGGTTAAATTTGCAGATGACACCAAGGTGGGGTGGTGTAGCAGATACTGATCTAGCAGCAGAGAGGCTACAACGGGATCTGGATTTAATTAGTGACTGGGCTGATACCTGGCAGATGAAATTTAACGTAGATAAATGTAAGGTAATCCATGCAGGGAGCAGAAATATAAAGTACAGGTATTTTATGGGTTCCACTGAAATAAAGGTAGCTGATTATGAGAAAGACCTCGTGTGTATGTTGATGCTTCCATGTCTCACTCTCGCCAGTGTGGGGAAGCAATAAAAAAGGCCAATAGGATGTTGTGTGGAGTATAAGTCAAGGGAGGTGATGCTACGATTATATAATTCCTTGGTAAGACCCCACCTAGAATATTGTGTGAAGGTTTGGTCACCAAACCTTAAAAAGGACATTGCTGCCTTGGAAAAAGTTCAACATAGGGCTACAGGAATGATTCCTGGTCTTAGAGGAATGTCTTATGACAGCCTCACGCAAAGGAGATTAAGGGGAAACATGATCCAGGTATATAAGATTCTAAGAGGTCTCGATGCTGTTCGGCCAAATGACTACTTTAATATTAGTTTACATACTAGAACTCGTGGCCATAGGTGGAAATTAGCGAGAGAACATTTTAAACTGAATTTAAGAAAACACTTCTTTACACAGCGTGTAGTTAGAGTATGGAATAGTCTTCCTGCTAGTGTAGCGGAAACTAAAACCCTGGGTTCCTTTAAATCAGAGCTAGATAAGGTTTTAACAACTCTGAGCTATTAGCTAAGTTCTCCCCAATCGAGCTTGATGGGCCGAATGGCCTCCTCTCCTTTGTAAATTTCTTATGTTCTTATGTAATCTGTGCCGGCTAGCTTGGCAAGTTTCACCATTACTCTCAAAATGACAGGAAAGCCAGAGCACAAAAGAAAAGAACACTTTTACATTGAATTATGGAGAGTGAATTTTCTGACGCAGAAATATGGAAATGCAAGCAAAATAAGGAATTCATTAATCTATCTGAACCCCCTGTGACCCAGAATAGGATAAGCGGTTGCAGACAATGGATTGATGGATGGTACACATCTGCTCCATTTTTCTTCTACTAGTTTTATCGCTTGTCCCCACACTTTTGCTGTAACTTAGACGTTGGTGTCAGTGCATGTGGGCAACAATGTGGGGGTGTAGCTAAGTAGAATTAGCAACACTACTAACTTAACTGCTCTTTTCAGTACCTCATTAGTAGCACAGCTACTCTTAAAATGCTGTAGCCTTTCAAGTAACTATTCGCTTTTTACGAATAGCGATATACTGTAGTGTGACAAAAAGCTACATTGTTAAAAAATACTACAGGTCATCATCAACTTACTACTGGTCAATATTACAACCAGTCAGAGACCATAAATATGTGGCCACAACTGCACTGTAGATGGCAACTGCTGGCAGTTAAAGCATCCCTGTGAGATGCTCATTCATTCATCTCATGCTCAGGTTACTGTTCGCTGAGCTCACAGTATAGTATACTGTAATTCCGGGCAGACCAAGGCATCATGGCCGTGATGGTAAATGATGACATGCTTATTTTGGGGAGAACAACACCCATTTATGAAGTCCTGAAAAGGACTAACACCAGCACCCAATGAGCCCCAAACTGAACACACTAGGGAAACACAGGGAGGCCAGAAGCTGGACTGTCAGGTACACACACAGTAGGCAATTTACATGATGCTAAAGACATATGAGGATCGGACAGGGTTCACATAATGCACAAGCAAACATACAAGCTACAATCAGGAAATATTAGTATTAACTATAACAATACAACAAGGGGTTATTTACAATTGCCTGTGAGCATTTCGGGATATGCTAATTCCTACAATAACTGCTGGACAAGCAACGCGATGTCAGTTTGCTACGGCCACCAGGCCCTCAGACCGTGGTGGCTCCTGATGCTGCTGGCCGGAAGAGGGGACATCGCAAACAGTGAGCGAGGAAGCGGAAGAATGTAAAGTGGGCCGGGGTCCATGCTAGGCTAAAAGCCAATGCTACCTAGCCAGCTATCCTGCTCATCCTAAACGCCAATGTTTGCTCTCTGGATAATAAGCTGGACTATATCTGACTCCAGCTGACTAACCAGTGTGTGTTCAGAGACTGCTGTTTGTTTATATGGAGACATGGCTCAGCAATGGCGTCCTGGACAACAGAATACAGCTATCTGGCTTGCTAGCGTTCCATTCAGTTGGAATCGAAGCTCTGTCTAAGACATAATGGGGGGGCTTATGTGTCTACATCAACACAGAATGGTGTAGGAATGCTGTCCTGGTCTCTAGTTACTGCAATGCACTGCAGGAGTTTATGACTGTTAGATGCAGACCATTTTATTCACCACACCAATTCACTACCATGCTCATTGTCGCGGTATACATCCCAGCCAGTGGTAATGCCGACAATGTGCTGGCTGAACTTTATGGAGCCATCAGCGTGCTCCAAAACACAAACCCAGATGGACTGTTTATTGTAGCCGGTGATTTCAAGCACAGAAATCTCAAGTCAGTTCTCCCTAAATTTCATCAGTATGTGGACTTAGCAACCAGAGGACAAACCAGACAACATTCCTGGTCTTGTGGTCAGTGAATGTGCAGACCAGCTGGCAGATGTCCTCACAGACATCTTCAATATCTCTCTGAGCACCACTGTCGTTCCAATATGCTTCAAAGCCTCCACCATCATCCCCATGCCAAAGAAGTCTCCATTGTCCTGCCTCAATGATTATGGTGCATTCGTTTTTCTCTTGGAAGTTGAGTGATGTGGTACATCACTGTATGATTGTATGTATCATCATGTCCGACAATCTCCCGTTCGAGCTACCACATCTCGGAACAAACATGGCTGCCTCTATGAACACGCAGCTGTGTGTTGTTGCTTTATATTTTAGCAACTATAACTATAGTAACTATAACTTTTCTTCTGTAAATAAGTGTTTCCAGGGGCGCCGTAAGGGGGAGGAAAGCTAGGACGATTCCAAGGGCCCCTGAGTGAAAGGGGCCCTAAAAAATTGGGAAAATAACTGGATTGGTTTGGACTGGGGGGCCTAATATGATATGCTTTCATGGGGCCCAAAATCTCTAGCAACGCCCCTGAGTGTTTCTACTAACTTGACTGAGAGAGCTCTGCACAAGAATTCCAAAATGCCTGGAATGTTGGTTTTATGCACAAATGACACTGTTGACTGTATATGCCACCATGCTGAAATTATGTCACAGTGGAAACTCGGACAAGAAAATTCTGCCCGACATCAACGTCATAAAAGAGGTGTGTTTCCGTCGGGAAGTGACGTTTTTCGTGACGTTTCGTGATGTTTTCATCCGAGTTCCGACTAAGAGAGAAATAATCGAACGCAGGATTACTGTCCCGTCACACTCACAGCCTTCATCATCAAGTGCTTCGAGAGGCTCATCATGAAGTACATAAAATCACAGCTGCCTCCTTCACTAGGGGCAGGAGGTGCAACGGGCTCCTGCAGTTTGTGTATCATCCCAACCGCTCAACAGAAGATGGCCATCACTGCCATCCTTCATCTGGCCCTCACTCACCTGGACAAAAAAGACACTTATGTGAGAATTCTGTTCATAGATTTCAGTTCAGCATTCAACACAATCATTCCTCAACATCTGATAGGAAAGCTGAGACTACTGTACTTGAACACCTCCCTCTGCAACTGGATCCTGGACTTTTTGACTGGGAGACCACAGTCAGTCAGGATGAGCAGAAACATCTCCGGTACCACCAGGCTGAGCATAGGAGCCCCTAGGACTGTGTGCTCAGCCCTCTGGTGTTCACGATGATGACCCACGACTGTGCAGTAATGCACAGCTCAAACCACACCATGAAGTTCACTGATGATACAACTGTGGTGGGTCTGATCAGTGGGAATAATGAGGTGGCGAAAGAGGAGATGCAACGGCTAATGGACTGGTGTGGAACCAGCAACCTGTCTCTGGATGTGAACAAGACAATGGAGATGGTTGTTGACTTCAGTAGGGCATGCTGTGACCACTCTCCACTGAACATCAACGGATTGCCAGTGGAGGTTGTCTAGAGCACCATGTTTCTTGGTGTTCAAATCATGGAGAACCTCATGTGGACCCTCAACAGCAGCTCCAGCGCTTGCTTGAGCTTGCGTTGAAAGATTTCAGGAGCCGGACTGATTCCCATAGGCATTCGAAGCCAATTATAATGACTAAACGGAGTGGCGAATGTTGTCACATAACTGGACTTCTCTTCCAGCTTGACATGCCAAAATCTACTTTTAACATCACACACTGTAAACACTTTGGGTTTGGACAGGTCTGGTAGTATGTCTTCAATGGTCGGTAATGGGAAATGGTTACGCTTTAATGCCTTGTTTAAAGGCCTTGGATCAATGCATACTCTTAACTTCCCATTTGCTTTTTGTACAACGGCCATTCCGTTGATCCACTCTGAGCTGCAGTCTACTGTTGTGATGATTTCTCTGCATTGTAGGTCCTGCAACTCATCCTTCAGTGATTTCATCAGAGCGACTGGCACCTATCTCTTTGGCAGTTGCACTGGTTTAACTGAGCTGTCAATTTCAATCGTGTATTCTCCCTCTAGGCAACCATCACCTCTGAAAACATCAGCATACTCTGGCTGTAGCTGTCCGATTGTCCACTGGCCCCTCCTTGGGTTCTCTGTAGTCACTATAGTGTCTATTGTCAAAATGTCTTCAATGTGTATTTTTTATCAATTTCATCTCTTTTTCCAAGCAGAGGCACTGCACAGTCCTTGTCCACCACCTGGAACTCTAATATGTATAGTTTCTGATTTCTTGGGTTTCTTAATTTTATTTAACATTTTCCCAATGGCTTTAGTTTGCTTTTGCAGTACCAGTACGCTATTTGTGTTTTCTAGAATTGTGTTTGGATCCAGCAGATTGATAGGGATAATATTGCAAGAAGCCCCACAATCAATTTGGAAGTTCACAATATCTTTTCCTAGGAGCACGCCTCCAAAAAGCTGAGTGTAATTCATTTTGTCAGTCACTGCACTCACAATTCTCAGTGATACAGAGAATTTCTTCATACTGCTCACTCTCACATTGAAGCACATTGTGTACATGTTTCTTTTCCCTTTGTTTCCGGCTTGCATTACACTTTACTGGGAAATGGTTCTCTTTGCCGCACTTTTTGCACTTCATACCATATGCCGGGCATTTCTGTTTATTTTTTGCATGCCATTTCCTGCAAAACGTGCAGTTCACTGTATTGCTAGATTGTTCCTGGCACACTGTGCCTTTAACTGCATGCACCTCCTCCATCATCGGTCTGGATATGGCTTTAATGTTTTCCCGCAACACCTCAGCCGCTCTGCACAGATGTACGCATGTGTCCAGCGTTATATTCTTCTTGCAGAGCAATGTCTCTCTCATGGCTGTATTGTTGCTCCCACACACAATCCGTCCTCGGATGAGCGAGTCCCTTAATGTACCGAAGTTGCATCTTTTGGTTAACGATTTTAGTTCTGTAACGTTGTGGAAAGGAAATTGGACATTGGTAGGCCCAGGAGGGGAGGCATAGTGGGTCTGTTATGTCTTAGGCCTTAGGCAAGAAGAGATTGTTCTGAATTCTGTGTGTACTCGCTTCATGATAGTTGCCTGCGGTTGGTTCCACAGACCCTGAAGAGAGATCTGACCTTGGTTGCTCAAATGAGGTAATCAATTTTAATTAAACGCTGGCACATACACGCACACTACTAACATACAGCCGATCTCTCTCCCTCTAAATGGAATAACAACAGATATCAAACAAAAGTTCCTATTGTTACACCTACAGCGCAAATATTAAGTATTACTGGAGGAAATAGCTCCGATGTCATTAGCTACTTTTTCCTCTGTAGATTATAGTGTAACTAACTACTATATTAAAACAGTGGCTTGACTGTAGCTTAGCTACTTTTAATCATAAGTAGTTGTAGCTTGAAAAGCTACCCTTTAAAAGTAACTTCATCAACACCAATCACCAAAGTTTATTGCTAAAAGCCCCACTGCAATAGCCCAAAGATATATTGCCTTACACCGAAGAGAGTCATATTTTGAACACCGCTGCATCAGTAAAATTTGTGTAAATTTCTTTTTTGATGTCTTCTAAATAAAGCTTAAAACTTCGTATTCTGGCTCTGCTGGAGAGTGGTTGAGTTCAGAAGATCCTACACAAGCAACTTTCAGAGCTGTATCCAAACCTGTTTCTTTCACAGGGTCTTTAAAATACTTGATTGAATTAGATTTTTTTGTTAAAAGTATTATTTAAAACCCTTTAAAAAAATCATACAATGAAATTCTAAATACAAAAAGGGATTTCTGAATCTCTGAATCTAAACAGGTACGATACCCTTTTGATCTCCATGGAAGTCGCTCTGCTGCAGCCGCCCACAGGAAGGCTGCACCCATCATGAAGGGGATGGGGGAAAGGCTTCAGGAGCCTCCTTCCTGGAAGAGTCAAAACCGTCGGAGAGATAATAGGGTCAAGCCTGTTGGGGATCGGGGCTGGTCTGGTGCTGAGGCGTCGCCTGTTGCATGGTGGCACTTGGGTCCCAGTTTGAGGTGGCCAATACAGATAGGGGCATGGAACGTCTTATCTCTCTGGCAAGATGACCATCTTCCTCTGCTGTAAGGGGAGCCTCATAAACTCCACATTTCGGTGGTGGCACTCTCTGAGGTACGCAGACTGGGGAGTGGCCAGTTCTCTGTAGGTGAGTATATCGACTTTTGGTTTGGTCACTCTGATGGCTGCCATACTCAGCGAGTAGCTGTTGCTGTGGTGAATCGGCTCCACCCAATGGTGTCTGATGTCACTCCTTTCAACAAGCGTATTATGAGACTCAGGCTAAGACACTCCTTCAGTGTCTCTCTTGTCTCAGTGTATGCTCCAATCACAGTGAATGATGTCTTGTTGAGGGAGACACCATGTCCCTGTGAGCTTTGAGGGCTCTGAGGGTAGATAAGGAGGCGTTTGTTAGACGAATGTGTGAGCAGGTGACACACCATCTGTGGTCTAGTGACCCACGTCCTGCTTACAGAAGAATCACAGCATTATGCATGTCTGAATCTGTTCCTCAGAGACTTGCAGTCAGGGTGGGTGATGGAACGGTCCTTAAGGATGAGCTGCTTTGAGCAGTTGTTTAAACCTGACCCTCTAGCTAGGACGTTGGACATCTTTGGGTCCATGGATCTCGAGGCTGATCCTCCAATCACTTGTGAGCTGCCCATTCTGACTGAGATTGCACGGGTGTTGAATCAGCTGGGGGTGGGGAAGGTTGCAGGGATCTGTCGTATCCGGGCTGAACTTCTTCAGGTGGGTGGTAAGGCTGTTCTCCTGGTATTACAGGAAAACTTTCTTCCATTTGGGAGTCATGCGTCATCCCAACTGATTGGAAAACAGGACTTGTAGTCCCTATCTGGAAAGGGAAGGGTGATTGCCTGGATTGTGGCATCTATAGGGGGATAACACTGCTCTCAGTCCCGGGTTAGGTCCTTGCTAGGGTCATCCTTAATAGGATCCGTGATCACTTGCTCGCTTGTCAGCGACCGGAGTAGTCTGGTTTTATGCCTAAGAAGTCTACCATCGACCGCATCCTGGCACTGAGGGTTCTCATTGATTTTCATAAAGTGTTTAACTCAGTTGATCGAGTTGCCCTGTGGAACATCCTGAGACTTTGCTGGATCCCCCCGAAGTTGCTGGATGTCATGGCCGGCCTACACACTGGTACTGTGACTGCTGTGCAGAGTGGAGGGAGAACCTCCGCGTTCTTCCCAGTTGGTTATGGGGTTCGCCAGGGGTGAATTTTTGGTCCTACTCTGTTCAATGCTTGTATGGACCGGGTGTTGGGCAGGGTTGTGGGGTCCAGCAGTTGTGGGGCATCCGTTGGTGAAAAAAGATTTACTGATCTTGACTTTGCAGACGATGCTGTGATCTTGGTGGAGTCAATGGAGGCTTTGATCAGGGCTCTCGAGAGACTGAGAGAGGTGTCTGGGATTGTGGGTGTCCTAGATAAAGACCAAGATCCAGGTTCTTAATAACTTCTTAGGCACGGCCATCAGTAGTGTGTCTGTCTGCCGGGACAATGTTGACTTTGTCAAGAGATTTACTTACCTTGGGCATTCATGTCTTTGGTGACTCTTCCTTATGAAGTCTGCAGATGGATTGGGAGAGCATGGGGGGTCATGAGGTCACTGGAAAGGGGTGTGTGGCATTCCTGATATCTTTGCAAGAGGATGAAGGTCCAAGTCTTTAGAGTCCTGGTGCTCTCCAGTGAGCTGAGATGAAGACTGGACTCCTTCAGTACTGTGTCTCTTTGGAGAATTCTTGGATACCACTGGTTTGACTTTGTGTTGAATGAGTGGTTGCCAGTGGAGTCCCGAATGAGGAAAATGATCTGCATTGTGAGGGAGTGTCAGTTACGGCACTACGGCCATGTGGCCCTGAGGGCGATCCGGCTTGCAGGATCCTCATTGCTGGGGACCTGAGCAGCTGGACCAGGCCAAGGGGACACCCCCATAACACCTGGCTGCAGCAAATGGATGTCCATTTCTGGAGTTTGGGACTGGAGCATGTGTCTGCCTGGGGGGTTGCCAGCCGGGATCCCGAGGAGTTTCGCCATGTGGTGGGTGCGGCAACGCGCTGGATCAGCACATGCTCCCCAACCTGACCTGACCTGACCTGAGTTGACGATATTGACAGTGTCACCCAAATTATTTTGCAGAATTTTCTGCTTTCTTTTCAAATCACCTATAATTCTGTGAAGGAATCCATAATCAGAAAGACACAGTAACCTAATTATACTGATCTGTTTGCTGCTTTTGGTCTTTTGAAATATGGCAGGTTCAATAACTACTTCAGTTTTAAAAACATACCAAAGCCCGGCCACCATTTATTACTGAAAAAAATACATTTAGTATAAAAAAATATGCAATAGGCTTTCATCTACCCTTTTCCATGTTTCTCTTATATGCTAATTATTTGCCTAAGGAATGCTGAATGTCTTTCTAATAATCATATTTCAGATGATCATAATTCAGCTGCATCATCAGATGACGTACTTGCCAGGGAGGTGCGCTCTGCGGTCACTCGTAAGGACAGTATGCCCTTTTTAAAATAGCACCTTGTCCTTCCAAATGTGTCATCTCATACCCCTTTATTGATTTGTGGTTTCTTCTGCTTCTCTGGAAGCCTGATCTGGGTGCCTTTTTCTTATAATCACTTACATTTACGTTGCAGTTTTTTTTTACGTTTTTAATGTTTTTTAAAAAGCAGGGTCTGTCAGTCCCGGGTGAAACTGGAAACTGGGGGTTAATGAATCAAGGGCGGCAGGGCCCAACACTGAAATCGCTCTGGACTTGAACTGATGTGCAAACCAGCAGAGCTACACTCCCACATATATAATGTGTGTGTATATATATATATATATATATTATATTATATATATATAATATAATTTTATAACTACATTTTATATGTAAGATAAAACACATATTATCCTCTGAAGATATATTTGTTGCTTGAGTTCAATGTGACATCATTTTTATCAGGGCTAAAGTATTTTATTATATATATATATTTGTATATTTTTGGTACAATATCTGGATGCTATACAAAGACAGTAATTGACTAAATCCAGTGAACAAAGGTGGTTCCTTAACTGCCCTGTGAGAGTTCTTGGTGTACAGCCTCACCAAAAATAAACACTGTGTAAGGCTTCCCTGTCTCTCTCATGTGTAGGAATTTAGGTTTTGCGCTGTATGAATTGAAAGCTCAGGCCCCCTTTTTTAGCCAGGGACAGAGATCAAGTGTATTATCTTTCATGAAAATTCCTTTTCTGCCTTTAATGGTTTCCTGAGGTGTTAATGTAGCAGGGATGTTTGGATAGTTCATGCAAAGTCAGAATGTGATGTCACTTTTCGCCTGACCCCCGGAATGCCTTTCAGTTCCGTAGATGTGCATGTCTGCATCTGAAAATAGCTCAAACCACACTAATACTCCAGCAAGAGCCCTACTTTCCATCTTGCCTTTTGCCTCCTGAAAGTGGAATCAGACTTGGATTAAACCTCGAGAGGAACCCCAAAGCATGTAAAGGAAAAAGGGGGAATGTTCGGGTTTTAGGAACAAATGCTGCTTTCTTCAAATACGTGGGGCTTGAGAGACACTTCATGGCTGGTAAGACTGTTTTCTTCTGCCGCCTCAGTATGGTACTGCGTGACTGTCTGGCATGTACTTTGATCCAGCACTGAAAGTCAGCATTCCAAGAGGCGAATTTGAGGCTTGTGGCTAAAAACTGAAAAACAAGAAATCAGTTGAACCTGAGATAGTAATAGTGATATACTGCATCCCTCATCTAATCATTTACTGAACTTGATTATATCTGTTCATATAATTTTAGTAGTTTGCTGAAAGCTTTTTATATCACATAGATTCAGCTATGTGAGATTCATTTATTTATTTTTGGTGTTACCTAAAATATTTCATGTGCTGTGATTTCTGTAATCTGAGTAAGACATCCATCAAGACTGTTCTTTTAATGAAAAACAACCTTTAAAAAAACCTTTCACTTTTCATGAGTGTCTTGAAGGTTGACCTTCGAATCAGAATACAAGCATCACACAATCTCAAAATGTCAACAAAGCAAAGACACACACACACACACACAGAAGTTTGTAATTATATCTTTGTGGGGACTCTCCATTCATTTATATGGGGAAAACTCCCAACATGACAACCTTAACCCCTACCCAGCCTTAACCTTACCCGTAAGTAACCAGACAAAATACAAGAATTTTGGCATTATTAGTTTTTTGATAGCATTCACAGATCTTTGTGGGGACCTGAAAAAATGGTCCCCACAACGTCAAAATAAGTTTTTATTACATTGTGGGGGACATTTGGTCCCCATAATGTGATATAAACATAATCCACACACGCACACACACACGCACACACACACACACACACACACACACACAATCTTATGCATATATTTAGTTGGTGTATAAATGGCACTTATATTTACACTGGTATTTAATATTGGCAAGCAGTCATTACCACTATGCCCAAAGACTGCGAAAACATGTTGACAGGTAATTAATTTTTTCGCCCATATTTTCTAAGATGTGACAATAAGTCTATTTCCCCCCCAGTCAAAGGGAGATACCTGAGGTAACGTGTCCAGCTATTTCTTGGTTTCTATAATTTGGGGGAGGGAGCTTCTTACAGTTATATTAAAGTGCGTAAATACTTCTTCACTGACAAAGCTGCTATGTGTAAAGCATGTGTTGAAGTGGAAAACTTGTCAGGGGCTATGCAGATGGTGACAGGGCTTACAGCGGTCCATAAAGAACCACAGCACTAACCGTCTGTCACTTCGGAGCTGCTACACAGGTTACCGTGAGCGATCGCACCATGAGAGTCCTTCTGAGGGCACATCAGGCTAAAGCATGCCTTGTGAAAGCATCACTATGGTGCAGTCACTTTGAAAATATTTATTGTATGTCATAACGGTTGTAATTTTACACATGGATGTTATGCCTGTTACATCAAATATATCCACAACCCTAACTAATTACTGAAGGTTCCATTCGACAGTGTGTTTGGTGGAGTGTCAGAAGATTTCAAGTTCACCCAGAAACTGATTTTTATTTTTACAGTTCTGTTCCTCACCGATTGGCACTGGAAAAATTAAGCAAATCAATATAATTTGGCCAAAACTGGCACCTTCTCTATGTGGATTTCTACTGTACACAGCTATTGGATTTGTGGTAAAAGTTTGAAGACTGGCACTGTTTCTGATCAACCAGTCACAGAATAAGAATGAACAAATCAATCAATTAGAAAGTGAGAAATAAATCGATTAATCACATGGATACAAAGCAATGTTACCAATTTAATACAAAGAAGCAGCTCATTAATACCCTGAGCATTTTACATCTATGACCCACCCTTGCAGTCATGCAGGCTTGGTGCTAAAATCAAAGAGCTTGAGAAGGCGCTTATCCCATTCATGTGGGGGTGTAGCAAAAGTGTTCATGGGACCTGAAAAAGGTGGCCTTTGTAAGACCTGCACTACCTCACTGTTTCAGTACCCTAACCCAACTGTGACGCAGAATAATAAAATAACCACTGTGGTGCTTTCATTCTGCCATATCTGAAACAAGCTGTGACTCCTTCTTTTCTTGCTGTAACCTAAACAGTTACTTGAGTCATTTTGCTTTAAAAAAAACTGTGACGCACATCACTCTGCTGCATCTTAAATAAATGGTGGCTCAGTTCAGTGTGCTCTCTCCTAAACCACGGCTGCTCTTCCTTTCTGCAACCAAGTCACTGCATTGTTTGTTGTGCTGGAACCCACTGCAACACCATATTTTACACACTGCACTTGTTTGTCAGTAAAGCAGAGCAGTAAATCATGACGGCTGATGTAGACAAGCTCAGCTGTCTAGAAATGCACTGGACTGCAGCTGAAATTTCTGCTGGAATTTTACTAATAAATTCCTCTGGGGTTTCTCTTCTAGGGTTTCTGAGCACACTAAGCATTTCCACAAGCTCAGCAATAAAGATGGACGAGAGAAGAACCACTAATACCAATAATAATAATCCCACATCAAACAGCACCCTTCTGTCTCAGCAGTGCATGATGGGGAGGGGAGGGGGGGGGCTGGCCAAATGACTAATGAAACTCATAACAACAGGTGTAATTATTCTGACAAGATAGACAGGAAATCGACTTATCAATTAATTTTGAGAGTCACTGAGCTTTGTGGGCATTGACGTGGCAAGCCAGCGGCATCCTGTGTTTTATTAGAAGTTGGCAGCTAAATTTTTGAAAACATAACATTCGAAAATCATCTAGGATCTTATAAATAATCAGCTTATCTGTCACCAACCATTAGTGTCAACGAAGAGTTAAATAACTAAATAAATGCCCCCTTATGCCTTTTTAGCCATTCAGTCTACTTTCCATGGAGAGACTGGGGGCTTTGATAGGAAAGTACAGGACCCAGGTCTCAGACTCCCTTGATGGAATGTCAGGCCATCGAAAGGCATTTACTCACACACACAATCAGCTACAATACTCTACCAGTCCATTACAGGATATTCACTCACGCACACAATCAGGTACAATACTCTACGAGTCCATCGTAGGATATTCACTCACACACCACAATCAAGCAATATGGAGTGTTTTGAAACACCTGAATGTGTTTGGATTGAGCCAGGATACCCATGCGAATGTGGAGATATTGTCACAAGTACCCTGACATGCAGGGCCGTGGGGGGAATTTAGACCCCAAAAATGTAAGGCTTCAGTGAGTCAAATGACAGATTTTAAAAGGCCAAGGTTCCTGTGTCTACAGGGCCTTGATTACACTCCTCATCTGCCCTACTGTCCTGTCACCACAGCTCAGCTGCCGTGAAACACGATAGCATAATTTCACCCACATTTATTGTTGACAGCTTATTATGACTTGTGATGTACTGGCATGTGAATGTAACCAAGAATGAGAGGATTATGTGTTTTGTACATTTATAAGGAGTGATGCCTGAAGATTTATTAGTCTGAGTTATATTAACTCTGTACTGTGCTAGTGGTTTGGCATAAAGAAAAGGAATAAATCACATTTCTTATATACATTGCTGGCATTGTCAAGAAATATACTAGTTCGAACAAAGCTTGTTTGGATTTAAATGCCATTCATATTTTTTCCCCATTTTCTGCATTAACCTGTAATATACTGCCCCTTGTAACAATACAAGGTTTTAAAGGAGGATTACTGCTTATATTTCAGAAACTGGTTGATGATTTGCATGTAGCTGGCAATGCTGACTTACCTGCCAAATGCAGTAATGAACTGTGTTATTTTGATAATTAACAACAGTAAACAGATAGTGTAAAGAGTAACTAATAATGGAACAGTTATATTACAACAAATGAGTTAATTAGGAATTAATGTTTCCCAGCCAAAATGGAAATTAAATTACTATATGTTCTATATAGAAATACAAAAATTAACATCAGTTTCTCAGTGTTTGTATATTTTCATATTTTATATAAGAACTGTGTAAGACATTGTATCTCTTCACTAACTGCCTAGCTATCCTCAATTGGATTAGACCAGTGGTACTCAACCCGGTCCTTTGGGATCCCCCAGACTGTCCATGTTTTTGCTCTCTCCCAGCTCACTGCAAGACAAACCACATTTTTGCTTCCAGCTGGGAGGGAGCAAAAACTTGGACCGTCCTTGGGGTCCCAAAGGACCAGGTTGACCAAACACTGGATTGGACCCTCTTCACCTTGCCAAGGTATGGCTTCAGGCATAGCTAGATTCACTGTATTATAGAAAATCAGCAAATAACTCTTAGGTACAAGGTTGGAGAATCACCATCCACACTCACACAATCTCACACCACGGGCAACTTAGAGAAACCAGTTCACCTAAATGTACAATATTGTGCAAAAGTTTTAGATAGTCAATGAAAATTGTGTTTAAATTATGTTAATATTGGTGTAAAACATACATTATGTCTGTCAAACTGTATCAGCTTAGCAATTTCAAAACCACTCCTAATGTCACCCCAGTATTGCAGTAATCATCCAATGTTTTTTTTGGATGGACCACTTACCCCTCCTTGTTTGGCTAATCAATATCTCAGCGAGTTATTTAACTAATTGAGTTAATTAATTATTTGAACTGGTTGTGTAATTTAATAAATACATGTAATGTCTGAGGTGCCCCTGGGGAGAGGTTTGGGAACTGAAGCCGCGTTCATCTAGCCATCCAGAATATCAGTCACTTTTTGGAGAACAGAAGAAATTATTGTTAATTTTTATTATTGTTATGGTTAACTTGCCTATCTTCAAATATTAAATTATCTTTTTTCTGAGCAAATATACACATACAACCCAGATAAATAGCCTTCAACATTTTCTTTGGCTGCCTAAGACTTTTGCACAGTGCTGTATGTTTTCGGACTGTGGGGGGTGGAGTCCTGCACAAGATGGGGAGTACGTGCAATGTCCAGACACCCAGACGCTCATCAATCATCTTTGCATCCACCTTCTGTCCGCTTATCCTAGTCAGGGTTGTAGGGGGGGCCTGGAGAATGACTTATAAACAATGTAATGTAATTAAATATCAGTAAATAATTCTACACATACTATTGTTTAAAAAAGCTTAATGACTATGCTGAAATCCTGTAGTTAAAAGTATGTGGACACCCATATTAATTAGCGGAATTGGTATCTGCATACCTTTGGCCATACAGTGCACATGTATAAACTGTACTTGCTTGAAACTGCAGAGTGCAGGCAACGTGTCAGCTGTTTGCACATTAACATTGTTATCATTCTCTGCCCAGTCATTATGAACACTGATGAAAGATGCTCACCCACTCCAGAATACATGTCCTTGGGTTTGCCCACCCACCAGAATTAATTTTGCAGTAACAGACAGTATTTCTTTGTTTTGAGTTGTGAGTTCTTGGTGGGCCAACATCATATGTTACATGTCAGTTGGGCTCCTAATTTCCAGTCCACAAATTTAATGCAAGACCTGAGTCATTCCATTATACTGTAAAAGCACTATGATCGCTGCATGTTCAACACCTTGGTTGTTTGTGTGGAGTTTGATTGTTCTCTCCATGTGTATGTGAGCTTCAGATTCCTTCAGCAGATTAATGAGATTATGTGAACTGATATCCGTAAATTGCCCATTGTGTCTGTGTGCATTGTAACAGCTAAGCCGCTGCATCATGTCTTATTACGCATCCTTAAAAGAGCTATTCTTCACATTAAGATATATTACTGCGGTGAGAGATGTGGCAGGGCCTTGATGTTTCAAGGGAAGGCCGAGGTCTTGCTGTGTGAGTGTGTAAGGGAGACTGGAAGCATGGTTAAGTGAGCAAATTTGTATCTTGTTGACCCACCATTTCATAAGACACCTTCCTTCCTCCAAAATTCCATTTATCTGTCTGCTGTTAAGAAGAACCAAGTTTTTCCAAAGACTGCTAAACACAACCAGTCAATGAAAGGGTTGAAGCTGCTACAAATATTGTATCAAATCACTTCTCCCATACTAATGAATGTCCTTAAAACTGCTTAATGCTGTCACTCAATAATTACAACAGGGATGGGAGAAGTTGTACACAGCAGGTAGTGTTTGAATTACTTTCCTGATTAAAAAATGTTTACAAGGCTAGCAGATATTTTTTTCTTTCATAAATTTAACAATGTGTACATATTGATTTACCCCCCATTCAGGATGCATCAGGGTATGTGTTAGGATCCGTGTCGGGCGAGCAAGCAGGAAGCGGGGAATCGAGCCGACTGAGATCCAGAATACGGGTTTTTTAATAGGAAAAGAATGAAATACACAGACCACACGGTACAAACGTCAATGACGGACCTGGGGAAACAGACTTGAACGCGGACTAATATACACAGGACAAACCGAAGATAACAGGCAACAGGTGATTACAATCTCCTTGGCTGTGGCTCAGCGGCACGCCTGTGATCGTATGGTCATAGCCTCAGATTGCGTTTTCCTTGGCTGTGGCTCAGCGGCACGCCTGTGATCGGATGGTCATAGCCTCAGATTGCGTTCTCCTTGGCTGTGGCTCAGCGGCACGCCTGTGATCGGATGGACATAGGCTCAGTTTGCGTTCTCCTTGGCTGTGGCTCAGCGGCACGCCTGTGATCGGATGGACATAGCCTCAGATTGCGTTCTCCTTGGCTGTGGCTCAGCGGCACGCCTGTGATCGGATGGACATAGCCTCAGATTGCGTTCTCCTTGGCTGTGGCTCAGCGGCACGCCTGTGATCGGATGGACATAGGCTCAGTTTGCGTTCTCCTTGACTGTGGCTCAGCGGCACGCCTGTGATCGGATGGACATAGGCTCAGTTTGCGTTCTCCTTGGCTGTGGCTGGTTACCGGACTCACTGCCAGTCGCAGCACCTTTCACACCTACAGGATTTGGAGTCGCTGGCAGGTCCAGATATTTAGCTTGCTAGATATCTGACGGGCATCTGTGACACATCGGTGACTCCGTCGGGTCACGTTGTGAACATGTTGTCACCCCCCATGATCCTGGACAGGGTGAACATTTTCAGAAAATGAATATATATATATGATGAAATATATGTATATATATATATATATATATATATATATATATATACACATGCACACACATATACTGTATGTGTGTGTGTATTTTTTCATTATTTGAGCCTGAGGAACAATTCAAAGGGTTTAAATCAGTGTTTCTCAACCCAGTCCTCAGCGAACCCCAGCCAGTCCACGCACCTGTACCAGCTATTCGGTGTTCCTGATTGGCTGGGAGCTGGGAGGGAGCAAAAACGTGGACTGGCTGGGGTTCGCTGAGGACTGGGTTGAGAAACACTGGTTTAAATGCAGATGGTGTGCTCATTGACAGAGACACACACAGAAGGTAGGCAGAGAACACAGGGTGCTGCCCTTTGATTTACCTGGCTTAGCAGTGCAATGCATCATATGTTGTGCTTCTCTGTTTTAACTTTTAAAGCACGCTGTCTGTTTTCAGGTGTTCCAGTAAATCATCATTACTTGATTATTTCATTGTAGTGTTTGTTCATTAATGTGCATTGTCTCAAATAAAAAAATAAAAAAATAAAAAATAAATCTACTGTGACTGAGAAGCACTTTGCAAGTTATGGGAAATGCTAAAGTGCTAAAGACATTGAATGTTTTTTAAATAATAATAATTATTAGGGGCTGTCAAAATTTACGGGTTAACGCGGATTAATCCATCATCATGATTAATCTGATATTTTTTTTTTAACACAATTAACCCATCTGCAGCGCAGAATGACTCAAAATCCCTGAAATGTCTCTGGCAACCCATTTCGGGCAGTTTTGGTGCGTTCCATTTGCCCTGGGAAGTGGGAACTCGTATTCCGAGTCGGATTCCGGAGTTTTGAAGCCGGAAGTGACGATACGCGCGCTCCCGTTTCTCGGACATCCGAGAAATATCTCGGAGCAGCACAGGGGATCCCCAGTTTAGAATCCAAGGTGGCTGCGTCTTTTATCAATAGAAGGGAAAGTTGTAGTTTTATACTGTTTAAGCACTACTTCTCATTTGTGGCTCATTAAATCGGTCGCACACACTGTACCATCCAGCTTATTTGTGGACGTGTTGCTACGGAGTTTTATACGTAAAGCACCGCACGTAATGTGTTATCAACTGATATTGATAACAATGGCAATTAACCGGGCTAGAATTGGATTTCATGCTTAGTCGGATTATTTGTCAATTTTACGGTAGTTCGGGCTAATTGTAAGTGAACGAAGATAAACACCATGGGTGAGTTTCCCGAAGCGTTCTTAACGCTACGTCGTTCTTAAGTTGTGTGTTAAAAGATAGAACTAACGAACGACGTACTGTAGCGTTAAGAAGGCTTTGGGAAACTCACCCCATTTAAACTGAGGTACCTTAAATACGATAAGTTGTCCGGCTAAACAAAAAATCTTGCTTTTTGATATGGGTCCATGGTATTGCACTTCTGTGGCAGATGGAATGCATCTGACTCGTGTTCAAGATGTTCAATAAACATGTTGAGTGCATATATATTCCCTTTTTTCTTGAGTCTGTTTGCTCATGCAAAATGAAATGCGATTAATATGGATTAAAAATGAATGATATTTAATCGTGATTAATCGAAATTAGTCCACAGTAACCATGTGATTAATCTGATAAAAAAATTCATAGTTTGGCAGCACTAATTATTATTATTATTATTATTATTATTATTATTGTTGTTGTTGTTGTTGTATAGGTACTGGATCTTACTCATCAGACATAGATGTGCTTTATGGGCATTTCCTAAATTGGAATCCAGCCCAGATGGTAAAATGACTCCAATTCCGATTTTCATTTCTGCGAAATTCTGTGCAGATGTGTGGAAGCCCCACAGCTTTAGTGACGGGCGACCGAACGGGGAGAGAAACAGCTGCTCACTTCCTGTTGGAGGCCCCCAAAGCGTCAGTCCCCGCCTTCCAGACCGGAGGTCTCCAGCCCTGGTTGGTCCATGCATTCTGAATTTATTTGGTAGCTATCGTAAATTACACTAAATAGTGTCTAAAGAATAATATTTAAGTTACCCACTGATTAGCTTGGATTTTTATGATTTTGCAGTTGAATGAAATCAAAATCCACAACTGATTTTTATCAATATAGGATGCTTTCATTTTGACTGTCGTTTCACCAAAAGTCACTTATACCATATGTTTGTGCTGTTTTATCTGTTGTTTGTTTGGATTCTGTGGCTTAATTTTTGGGTCTCTAAGGCCAAAAGTTCGCCGCCTTCTCAGCAGCAAACTTCAAAGCTTAAATTAGAGAACATGTAGTACAGGTTGCCTATTTGTAGACGTTATGATGAGTGCAGTCCCTTATACTGGGACCAAACGGCAAGCCCAGAAAGGCAGGGCAGTGCCCCTCCCAGCCCCTGCTCCTGCCCCACTCAGCATCCTTGCTCTAATTCACCCTTCACTTCCTGTTTTCGCTTGCAGCTTCAGGTCTTGCTGATGTACAGACAGCCATCCTGCAGGTGAACTGTGCTCAGTTACAGGTCCCCAGTTACTATCCCCTGATTTGTGTGCCCTTTCCCCCACACCTTACTCTACTTTACTAAACCTAAATACATCAAGACTTTACAAATATTTAAAATCTGGGAAATGTACAGAAGATGGAATTAGAAAAGAGAACTCATTACCCTGAGCTAAGGAAACACTGTGTTAAGCTACCTCATTACTTTGCATTACATTTTCTGAAGGTATGTCTAATTAATGCTTTTGTTATTGGTTGGATTATTTTTTAATAACGCTCAAGGGAATTTTTCCCAGACCACACTGTATTCCTCTGGGGGCTGTGCTGAGTCCAGCCATAGAACAATTAAGGATGTTAAGAGGCTTGGAATTCTTATTGAACAGTGATTGAAAGAATTGAAAGAGTTTTTGTCCAAAACATCTACCTAGTTTTTAACACAAGGAGTAGTTATACCACAATAAAAAATACACATCATCAAAGAAATGACAAAAATACTTAAAAGTTATTCAAAACAATCCTTTTGCTATCTAATATTCTTTAGCTTTAGTGAATGGTTTCAGGAATGTTGTATAGTAAATGACAAATATGCTTGTTTGTCTGTATTGCACCCTCATTAGTCAAAAAGGATGTATTAGTCATACGCTGTTGTCTTTCCTGAATTATTTAGGCTACAGGTGATTACATTTAATTGAAGGTAAATTACCCCTTTTTAAAGCATAGCTGTAAAAATCGCTTTTAGTATCTTTATTTTATTGAATCCTTTATATTTAATGAAGCACCGTGGGACTCAAGAGCAGAAAGATTTGCTAAATCTATTATGTAATTCTGTTTAATCATTTACCAAGCAGTGAAGTACACTTTATTCATTCATTTTCTAACCTAAATAATGACACTGTTTATTAATCCCATTGTGTCCTTTGTGTTTTTGTAAAGAACATCTTAACAGAATATACTTGTTTGTAGTTTCCCCCGTTTTATAAAACTCTTAAACTAGTTATGTCCCTGTTATCTCAGACCATCAATACCACATTATTTTAGTATATTAATGATGTTAACAGTGTCTCCCAACACTTTGTGTCTTGGGTGGCGATTGTGCATCTAATAAATGGAGGTCTGACGGTTATAATTCATTCTTCCAGGGCCAAATGACTGTGAATGGAACCAAAGGTGATGCTAACACACGACCAGATCATTTGCAGAGGTCCTTCTCCCCTGTTGGTCGCATCCCCTCTCCACCTGTTTTCAGCCAGCAGATGACTGCCCTTCAGAAAACCAGACCAACAGGTGAGTCAGAATATTGCTGGAGAACCATCACGAACTGGTTTGCTTAACCATCAATGGGATTTTTTTTCTGCCAAAGGTTATACTAACATAAATAAACAGTGTGTCTAAACAGTGTGTGTGATTTAACAATATTAGATTGTGAACGATTAAAACACCTCTACGATTTGCCTTTACGGAGAGATTGTTGAGGTCATGCTACGGTGCACATTCAGTCAGTTGCAGTTCTATGGCTCAGACACGCATCTGAAGCTGTTTTGTTAGCCAAATCCATTTCGACACACCAATAAACCCGTAATACATAGCAAACAGTAAGTAGTGCCTTGGATTTCTTCTTCTCTCCTTGTCATGCCCTTGTCCCATCATGTCAATGTGCAATATGCAACACATTTCCTATTTGGTGAAGCAGTGGCATGGTCCGTAAAAAGAATTAGACATCAGTAATACGGAACAAATGCGCAAATAGTTATCTGCAAAATTTGCAAGGATAAGGTTCTCATGCTCGATGGCAACAAAACAAACCTTTTTAACCACCAAAACACCCAAAAGAGTATTCTGAGTATGTCTTCTTGGATTTGTTACCTTATGGCTACATTTTTTAAACAGAGGAATTAGTTTGGCTGTGCTGTTCAGTAACTTGAAACATGAAACCAACATGAAAAAGAATTGTGATAAGATCGTGGATCACGATCCTGCCTGTAAAAAAATCATTCCATATGTACGTACATCTGTACAATTGTGTCCTATTGTTATTTTCTGACATTAATATATATTTAATTATGATTCTGTGAAAGAATTTTGTTTTAAAAATATTAAAAATTGCTTTTACCTGATGTTCTTTTAAATAACCTCACCTTCGTGCACTTCTTTGATTTCTAGAAATTATTAAATGTTTTGCCTCATCTAAATTTGATGTGGCGTGATTAGGTAAATTCCACTGTATACTTAAGCCCTAGATTTTTACAGTCTAAAACTTTAAGAATGGTATATGTCAGCATAGTTCAGGGGATTGATGAGTATTAATGGGTTAAAAACGGCAACCCTGTCACTGCACTTATGTGTGGAAGTGCTGAGGTCCAAGAAATGTTCTGCTTTCTAAAACAGGTCTGCATCTCTAATTCCACTCCATACCCGAATAAGAGTAACTGTAAATCTCCCTGACAGAGGGCTTTAGCTGAAAAACAGTATGAGTGTGTAAGCTTTCCTTCAGTCTCAGGATGACCACCACAGTCGTTTCTGGGAGACCATGGATTACCCAGATCAACTGAAGAGCTTCTAGGGCCAAGGGGGGGTATTTGTTTGTCTAACAGGGCTAGAGGCCTAGTCTTAATCTGGCCTGATTGAAGAAGCTGGCAGTCACATGACTAAACCTGGACAATGTCTATAACATATACAATATTCTAATTGTTAAAAATCAGGATATCAAAAATATCAAATCATCCAACACCCCTCCACCTTTAAAACACACACACAAACACCTGGTACCTACATCATCAACTGTTTATGTAGTCAGTTTAGGTCAATAGTCATAGTTCTACATTCAGTGTATATTAGGGCTGTCAATTTATAAAAAAAAAAAAAAAACTAATTCATCTCACATTTTGCAGTGAATTAATTGTGATTAATCGTGGTTAATAATTTGGTTTTCTTCTTTAGACTAAAGCTTGTTATAATGCATATTTACCAAATTAATCAGTTGTAATTGTTGTAATTCATATAATTTACCAATTAATCACCAAATTAATGTAGAATAATCACAAAGAACATATGATTCAGATAGAACAATGGAGTGGGTCATAAATGACAACAAAAAAGTGTCTCTTGTAATCACTTTTATGGTTTATATGGTTGCCCCATAATGCACTGTGTGACGATGTTGTTAGTTGCATTGAGTTAATTAATTTTGTTAAATATTTTGATCGAAACAGTTAATACGTTAATTTTGATAGCCCTAATTTATACATAAGTAAATAAATACATTTAGCACAAAGATTCTGCTAGAAGTCTACAAGGAATTTTACGTAAAACTGGCATAACAGATGTTGCACCAATTGTCATAGCCAGCTACTTGTGGTAGAATTTGTAGCTAGGCTATCAAAGCTGTTGGCAATTTCCTTATTTTTAAATGGAATTAACAGTGGTAAACACTTGTCTTATTTGACCATCCATATACAGTAAGTTGACAAGCTCATAATTCCTACAAGAAGTTGCACTTGAATGGCTGATATTCAAGTGCAAGTAGAAGTTGGTGATGATGAACACACTATTACTGCAATGTGCGATGTTTGTGAAATGCTGCACTATGGCAAACATGTTCTTTTGCATTGGAAATGTAGGCTGAACTGAAAGCCACATCATCAATCCTTTTTTAATTTTGCTTTGTACAGTATGTAGTCTACACCTACTTCCCCAACAAAGGCGATGATTGCCGATCAGTCACTGGCCCCTGGTTACTTGTCTGTTATTGCTGATTACAGATAATAGTTAAACCACACAAGCCTACATGACACTCTCCTTACACTCCATTTCCATCAAAGCTGTAGAAACCCAGAAGTCCAACTCTCCAGACAATGGAAAAGGGAGAGCCACCAGTACGGGTACCATGGATGAAGATGAAGTTCCCACCACGGCCAGAATGGAGAGACCATCGCAACCACCTCCATTAACTGCTACTGTATGCTTTCTATGTCCATTTCTGGCACCTTTCAATTACAGTGCTTGCTATCTAGATTTTTCATCATGTATGATAGTCATAAAAAATTGAACATGACAGATGTGCCTAGAGGCTTGTTTTCTCACATCCGTCAGCACAGATTTAGTTGGTCCTTCTGGTGAGATGTTAGATGTTCATCCAGTTGCAGGATGAATATGGTTTCACATTGTATGGCTACACAAGTGAAATCTAAAGGGCAAAGTATGACTATACAGAAAAGTAAGCCTGAATATTGTGACCAGTACAGTTTACTAGTACAATATAACCTATGATTCAATTTTTGTCAGATTATATTCTACACAAAATGAATCAATATTTTATTTTTTACATTTAAATAGCATTTTCCAAATGTAATATCTGATGAACAACTAATAAGTTTTTCATTGCATATTGTTTAAAACATCTGACATCAAACCCATGCTTATGGAATATTCAAAACAAAACTAACCAGGCAACATGGACAGAGAATGGTTTGCTCTTTTAACTTTTGTGTGTCTTTTATGCAGTCAGACTGCATGATAATAAGTGTGAAGGGGCAAATAATACCCTATGATGACAAAAAAACGTTTGACCTGTACCATAGTTGTAATGTGAATGGTGAGTGTTCCATGAGTAACTATGTAAATAGTCACAGATTAGTCCGAGGTCAAAACTACTGTGGATTCATCTGAGCAATGAACTTCTTATTCATATAGTGAGCTTTTATTTACATTACAAGTAAGCTGCTGAGATCTCTTATTGACCTGCCAACACTCCTCCTCAATTCTCATTCTTCTTAATTTTTGTCAAGCCTAACCAAGGCCAACATCTCAGAAAGTAAAAAAAAAAACAGTTATTTTAGGACGAGATGTTTATGGTCTTTAGGTGGCTGTATGTAAAGGTCCTGGTTGGCGTTTTGCTGCAGTGTTAATCTGACATGGCCATGCTGTTCTGTATGTATGAATGAAAGTTCTGTGCATGTTTGTTCAAATTTAAGACTGCAGACAAACCGAAGCACTGGTATAAAACCATGTTCCAGGACAGTCACAAGCCTGAAAGTCAAGGTGAGTCAGGCGCAGTCCACACAAGTACCTATGACAGACGTACCACACATACTGTATTTAGCAATTTACATACTTAACGTTTCATATGGATATTCATATTCTGGTGTATGTATGTGTTTATATATTTCAGTCCTTTTTGAAAGTATCACGTAGGGGGTTGCATTCTGCCTGTTGTGTACAATCATAATAAAGGTATTAAATTCTGTTCTGTAGGAGAGAAAATTAGAAGGATGAATAAGGATAAGTGGTGACAAGAAGGTTCTTTATTTGTTTTGTATATCATAATTCTGGCAAATTGCTAAATGATATATTCTTATAAAAACTGCCGTTTTGTCAGGGAATTGGTCCTGAGACTGGACTCTTCACAAGATGGGAATGTGACACACACATTGGTTTTGCTTCATTCCAGATGTCCCACCCAGCCTGGCTGAGTCCCGTCTCACACCTGAAAGCAAAGCTTGCTGGTCACAGTCTAAAAACAAGTCAGACACCACGGCTGCCTCGGGCGTGCGTTCGCCATCTGTGACACCTCAGAAGAAGGAAGGGGGCGGCGCTCGAGCCACATCTGAACCGTAAGGCATGGCGGGCATTAGCCAGGTCCTAACTGGATACTGGACGGGCATTATCCAGGCACTGGCCGGGTAATGGACGGGCATTGGCTAGGCACCGGCTGGGTATTGGACGGGCATTGACTAGGCACAGGCCAGGTATTGGACGGGCATTGGCTAGGCACAGGCCGGGTATTGGACGGGCATTGGCTAGGCACAGGCCGGGTATTGGACGGGCATTGGCTAGGCACAGGCCAGGTATTGGACGGGCATTGGCTAGGCACAGGCCAGGTATTGGACGGGCATTGGCTAGGCACAGGCCAGGTATTGGACAGGCATTGGCTAGGCACAGGCCAGGTATTGGACGGGCATTGGCTAGGCACAGGCCAGGTATTCGACGGGCATTGGCTAGGCACAGGACAGGTATTGGACGGGCATTGGCTAGGCACAGGCCAGGTATTGGACGGGCATTGGCTAGGCACAGGCCAGGTATTGGATGGGCATTGGCTAGGCACAGGCCAGGTATTGGAAGGGCATTGGCTAGGCACAGACCAGGTATTGGACGGGCATTGGCTAGGCACAGGCCAGGTACTAGCTGGATATTGGGCAAGGATTGACCTTTTTTACAGCACATCATTCTACAAAAAAGCTCTTTTGATGTTTGTTATATGCATTTTCTGGGTATCTGGGCAACGACATCTAGTTAATACTTTTTAATTCTGTATACTTTTGGGATAATCAGAATATGGCAGAATATTAATGGACTTACTTTTGACTTTGAACTTAATCTTATTTTTCTATGTCCTTCTTTTGAAATTAGTAAGAAATGGAGACCTCCGGACAAGAAGGTGGACACTTGGAAATATACTGCTGAACCTAGTAGTGTGAACCAGAGAGAACCAGAGAAGTCCTCACCTTTAGAGCAGGAGGAACCTGTGAGTGTGCTTCTCAGAGACTGACATTCTGCAATTAAAACTCGTCAGTCAGTTCTCTAGCCAGATCCTTTACAAAAGATATTAAAATCAATATCCTTAATTGCATTTCCTGAAACGAACTTCAGAGCTTCTGGCTCGGTGGACGGCACTGTTAGTTCACACCCCCAGGGTTGGGAGGGGGGGAGAATCTGAACTGCACTGCATGTTTGCAGGAGTTTGCATGGGTTTCCAGTGACTGCTCTTTTCTCCCCTGATTTAAAAGACAGCCAGTGTCCAACACCAAAAAACTTTGATTTTACATTTTACATTTTACAAGCATCTCACACTCCTGTCAAACCACCCTGATACACAGATCTCCGCTCTGCATCTTCTGACGTCCATTCTGAAGTCCAAAAAGTTTGACTGCCTTCTGCATGGTCTTTTGGTAAAACTTTACTTGAAGGAGCACATGTAACTAAGTACCTCAGTTACTACTCAAGTACAAATCATGATTAGATATAGGAACTGCATGAAATACATGAACCATTATGATTAATGATGAATGAACATGGGATCAGTATGTAACTAACATGTATACTTACGTGTTAGTTACATTAAGTAAGAATGTACTACTACATAATTTGTGCCCCTTAAGTAAAGTGGTACCCATCTTTCTCCCCCTCTGCTCCCCCATTTCACCTCTCTAGGCACACGACACACGTACAGATGACACAGATCTGGAAGACGAACCCTGGGTTAAATTCTTTTCAGAACTGGAATTTGGACGCCCGGTAAGTAAAGCAAGTGCACCCAGCTGCAGCCTGGAGAATGTGGTGAGGTATACATGGGGCAGGACTATGTAGCCCCGCCCACAAGCGTATTCATTGGCTCAGCTAACTTTCAGTGCTAATAATCTGCTAATAATCTTGGCTCAGTTTGCCAGAGAACATGAACAACCAGAGAGAGAAAGAAAGCCCTGAGCTCCAATGCATGCTGTTGTTTTGAGTGGTATTATGATGGACCGTTTGGTTTGTTCATTCTTTTTAAGTTCGGGGTTCTGCTCTAAAGAGGAAAAGCCTGCTTGGCAGATGCATTAAACAAAAAAATGAATAAAATTATGTATCCAACAGTATATATAATTAGAACTTGAATTTCTTAAAAGTCGAACCAACCAGATTCAGAAAAATTTACCTAGAGCTCGATCTGAATCTCAGAAGTCAAACCGTAAACGCCAACCTAAGATAACTTGTAAGCGCGGGGAAACTCGGCACGTCTCTCAGCAGAAACATAGGGTAACACTTCAGTCTTTCGCATTCGCTGTGATAGCATCGTGCATGTTTACACTAACTGAATACATATATTTAGACAGTAAAATACATTTAGACAATGATAGACAGTAACAGTAATTATTATTATATAATAAAATACATTTAAAAATAAAGATTTGTTATTAATTATTTTAATATTTATAATAAACCATTAATACATTTAATTATAATAATATTGTTGTGCCGAGCGGGAACGGAACGGAGACAAAGGCGCAGACGTCAGGGTATCGGGGAATACGGGGTTTAATTACAGGTAAGGCAGGCAAAACGCAGACGGACAATACATTGACCGGACTGGGGAAACAAACTGAAACGCGGATGAAATACAGAGGGCTAATGACAACAACCAGAAACAGCTGATCACACGGGGATTCCACATGGGGTTAACGAGGGGGCGTGGCACACGGAAGAACCGGACGATCGGGGCAGGACACATTGGTTTTTTTTTTTTTTTACTTTACACATTGTTTGGATACATTTATTTTCTTACTTTACTTTTGACTGTTTTGATAAATGTGCTTAGATGTGTTTAGTACAGTATATGCTCTTCTTGTTTTATCCAGTTCATTTTGTGTTTTAATGCTAAAAAAAAAACATATTTAGGTGTAATTTTTTGGGGACGGGAACCAATTAATTGATTTTCCATTATTCCTTATGGGGAAAATTCGATCAGAACTCGAACTTTTTAGGATTCAATCCGGAGTTTTGAATGGATTAAATTCGAGTTCTGAGGTACCACTGTATCCGTGCGCGCCGCCATCTTGAGGTCAATGATGTTGAAATGTTAAAATTATGTTAAATAAGGACTTACAAACAATTCAAATCACGAACGGCCGTTTTGAACGTATCTCGTTCGTAAGTAGAGGAGCGTCTGTACTGAGATCTTATAAACATAATTCACATTAATAATACATTAGTGGGACATTAACATTTTGAAAAGGGCATAATTTTCCGCAATGAAAAATGCTGTATTACTGGATATTTACATAAACTAAGTTTAAGGAAGTTCCATTCATAATCTAACCACTAATTTCTTTTTCAGCATTTTGGTGCTTTGTTTCCGGGTGAGCATGTGCCTGTGTTTGGGTCTGCCCTCCATATCGCTAACCATTTAACTCTCTCCACATGTCCCTACCCATGATGCCACTGACTTTCCCCTCCACTGCAACAACGTCTCCTTTTGTTTTGCTGTGTCTGAACAAAGCCTCCTAAAAAACATTTGGATTACAGCTCAGAAAATCCTCCCCAGGGCCTCTCAGAGGTAACTGACGGCACCCCAGGCCCCCACAACTGTCAGTCATTGCCTTTGCAGGTACCACAGTAAAGCCAGAAGAAATCAGAGAATTCTGCAGAATTCTGGATTTCCAGGAGGCCAATGAATTATCAGTAATAAAACTCTCAAGTTTACCAGTAGTAGGTTACTATTTATGATGTGAGTGATGAGTTTTAAAAGAATTAAATGTATTTTCTGGAGAGTATAACCCAAAGGCCTTGAAAAACAAAACATCACGTTCTTTTTTTACTAGAAAAAAATGCTTTGATTTGGGGAGGGAAGACTCACTCAGATTTTCATTTGCCGTATTCTAAGTCAGATTGAGAATGCCAGGATGATCTTGACTAAGTGATATAAGATTGGATAAACATTTCTGATAATAACATTTTATGTCATCATGGCAGTAGAGTAGCCAGTTTAGCGAAACTAAAAGGAACAGGCAACAAATATGTTGCAAGAAATGCTGATTGACCACATTTAACAGGCCATTTACACACTTTCTGATTAGCCTGCTTTGAAACATACCGTTAGCCACTCTTCCCAGGATAATGCCAGAAATGGTTATTTTTTAAGGACAATGCCAAGGTTCTGCCTGTAATTGTTGGCCATGTGCATAGTGGAAGAATTTGGTGCTTGTAGAATGTCAGAAAAAAACTGTGAGTTACAAATTTTTCCTCATAGACAGCCCTGAGTATTTTCACATTTCCTGTTTCCTTCAGAATTCCCGCTATCAATCCCCAGTAAACAGGATTCCAGACAGGCCATCCAGGTAAACCCACCAACCACACATCCATACCGAGTCACAGAAAGCAGAATAATCTGTATAATTCTGACTTTTGTTCTTAGATATGCGTCAGTACTTCAGAACATTTTTTATATCCATCATCACACAAACAACTAAAAGCTCTAAACTGTGATGGTTTTTCTTGACTGCTGGATTCTTGCTGAAGATGTAGCTGCCCAGGCTGGGGTCATTCGTTTTCTTCACATTTAGTCAGAGATCCATCTTTTCATTAGCATCTTCAGATCTTCATTCTCCACTTGCCATTATGTTGAAGGTTGTTGATGTTCTTCCAGCAGTCTTGATTCCAAATTGTCCACACTGTCAGAAGACTTATTGTAATTATAAAAGCACGTGTTGGTACTCGATTTTTGATTTCCCGTCACGCTTCAGCAATGCTGTGCCTTGTTCCTCAGCCTTTCCTGTATCCAGCTTGTGAATCAGGCAATTATCTGTTATGTTAGGCCTCAAATCTATATAATCTGTCTGGAATGTGATATGAGAAACATTGTGTGATAGTTTATATGCTCCGTCAATTTACTGTGATATTCTTATAAAAATGTATCTCTTCCACATTGTTAGCCATTTAAAATTTGTTGGTTTTACTGGTCAACACATTTTTCTTTTGTGATACCATATATCACCATGGTCCTCCGTTTTGGCAGTGATCCCGGACCTAATCTAACATCTTCCATTGCTGAAAAGTTGTTCTATAGATGTAACCATATTAACTATATCTTGATTGCTGATGTCTTTGATGTAAAGGTCTTTCCACTTCTGTTAATGACATCTCCATTTCATCATGAAGTTCTCTCCAAGCCTACACTGCAAGCTCAGCTGGTCACTTCTGGCAACGGCGAAATTCAGAGCCTATCATCGGTCCGCAGCGGTTGCTGGATGAGCAGAGTTCTTGGAGGCCCACGGATCCTCTTGAAAACGGCAGCGTGCTGAGGAAGCCATCAGCTGAGCCCTTGACCCCCTCGCTGTCCAGAATGAAGGGTAGGAAACTCCTAGATATCTCATTTACTATAGAGAAGAAAGACATTCAAATGTGCAGCGTATAACAAACAAAATAAATATATATAAATATAAACAAAAAACACTATAACCAGAGACATTATTTCATATATTAAGTTTTTTTAATTCCCTTTCATGTTCCAAAGTACATCATATTGTCACTTAGTAAAGCTTCCATGCATTTGGGTACATAATAACGAACATGGCTCATGACAAAAAGCCAATGTACCATACCAATGTACTGCTCACTGAACAGCATGTGGATGGACTCTTCTTATGAGAACTCAAACTCACTGTGGACTTTTCTGTTCCTTATAGAGAAGGACACCTTCAGGACACCTACAGTGGGACAGAGCAGGGGGCGAACGGCTGAAAAAGATGTAAACATTTATAATAATAATATCCATCCATCCATCCATCCATCTTCCAATCACTTATTCAGTACGGAATTGTGGAGTAATAATAATAATAATAATCAATAATACATTTACAGGCTCATCTTATGGCGAGTTTTCCTGGGTTACATTAGCAGTTAATAGCTAGTTTTTTTTTATCACTTAATGTCATTGAGATAGGTGTTAAATTTCTTAATGCTCCTTCTTCTTCTTCAGCAGAGAAAGCCTGCCAGAGCACTGTATGACTTCAAAGCACAAACAGCTAAGTGAGTGAAGTGCAATATCATTAACTGGATGTCTCAGAATAAATACACCAGAATATTAGGTGTGCTTGTTGCTCTGCCATTTTGTTTCACCGGACTTAGCTAACCATAACCTTGCTTGTTTTCCAGGGAGCTGGCGTTTAAGAAGGGGGACGTTCTGTACATCAGCAGAAAAATTGACAGCAACTGGTACGAGGGAGAGCACCATGGACAGCTGGGAATCTTCCCTGTATCCTATGTGGAGGTACATGCTGTGTGTGGCTGTCACTCCAGACGAGTCTCTCTTCCTTTGCCCCCCCCCCCCGTCCTCCCCCCACAAGCCATTCTCTTTTTTCCCCCCCAGATAGTCCTGGTGAGAGAGAAAAATCAGTCTGCTAGGGCCCCCAGTCTAGCTGAAGTACCAGACCTGGGGGAGGCGGTGGCTCGCTATAACTTCACTGCTGAGACCAATGTGGAGCTGCCATTGAGAAAGGCAAGATGTCTTCAAGAGTTACACACCGGAAAGGCCACTGACTGAAGATCACAGAGCCATTAGACCCCGACTGAGCAAACACATGGCCCCTGTGCATTTTACGCTACACATTTTTACACACCAACGGGCGAAAAAGGCAGACACCTTAGGGACAGATCAAGAAGCTCCAATCC
Organism: Paramormyrops kingsleyae; assembly: GCF_048594095.1. NCBI lineage: Eukaryota > Metazoa > Chordata > Actinopteri > Osteoglossiformes > Mormyridae > Paramormyrops > Paramormyrops kingsleyae. The sequence continues at coordinate 6,854,494 of NC_132808.1, read as the reverse complement.
ATGTAAAAGTTGGTATGATGGTTTGTGGTTAATGCTATGACCTGCCACTATCAGGGTTGTGAGTTACATTTCCACTCCAAAAAGCTGCAATTAGACTGGTGTCTCTGAATCGTCCAGGGTGTATGATCACGTGCTCTGTGATGGACTGGTGTCTCTGAATCGTCCAGGGTGTATGATGACGTGCTCTGTGATGGACTGGTGTCTCTGAATCGTCCAGGGTGTATGATCACGTGCTCTGTGATGGACTGGTATCTCTGAATCGTCCAGGGTGTATGATCACGTGCTCTGTGATGGACTGGTGTCTCTGAATCGTCCAGGGTGTATGATCACGTGCTCTGTGATGGACTGGTGTCTCTGAATCGTCCAGGGTGTATGATGACGTGCTCTGTGATGGACTGGTGTCTCTGAATCGTCCAGGGTGTATGATCACGTGCTCTGTGATGGACTGGTGTCTCTGAATCGTCCAGGGTGTATGATCACGTGCTCTGTGATGGACTGGTGTCTCTGAATCGTCCAGGGTGTATGATCACGTGCTCTGTGATGGACTGGTGTCTCTGAATCATCCAAGGTGTATGATCACGTGCTCTGTGATGGACTGGCATCCTGTTAAGTGTGTTGCCTGCTTTGTGCTGTATGGTTCCTTAAATGGGCTCCAGGCCACTATGACTCTGTACAGGATAAAAGGTTTTTGCAGCTGGGTGTTAGCACTCCTCTCACATCTCTCCAGACCTACATGTGTGGATCCTGGATGTTCTGGATGTTATTGTGGGATTTCCTCTGGTTTCCCACATGCCAAGGGCCAAGGTGAACTGGAGTTACCAAACTGCCAATAGGTGTGACTGTGTGTGTGTGTGAGCAGGTATACCTTATCTTATGGGGACACAATGTCCCCACAACGTGATGAATACCCATTTTTTCCTGGTCCCCATAAGGGAAAACTCAATTTAATAAAAATCTGTGACTGCAATGAAAAAACTAAAAATCCAAAAACTTGTATATTGCTTGGTTACTTATGGATATGGTTATGGCTGGGAAGGGGTTAAGGTTGTCAGAGTTAGCATTAGCATTTTCCCATAGAAATGAATGAGCGATCCTCATAAAGATATGTTTATCCAACGTGTCTGTGTGTGTGTATGGGTGTGCGCTGCGATGGGTTGGCACCCCATCCTGGGTTATTCCCTGTCTTTCACCTATAGCTTCTGCGGTAGACTCCGGACTCCTGTAACCCTGCATAGGACAGGCAGGTATAGAAAATGGATTCTGGGTGATTATTGATTTGTTCAGTCACTGATGAGAGCATTTTTGACATTTATATCAGGGGGAGAGGGTTATCCTGCTGAGGTGTGTGGATCAGAACTGGTTTGAAGGAAAGATTGCAGAGACAGACAGGAAGGGCATCTTTCCTGTGTCTTATGTCAATGTCATCAAGAAGCCCCCCACCAAAAGGCCGGGACAGTATGCAGAGCCCTCCTTAATCCAGAGCTGCCCCAGTGAAGGGACATCCACTCTGCGGTCCTCCAAGGTGGGCACTTCCTCCATGGCTCTCTTTCTTAACAGTCAATTCATTTATATGCACTGTTGCAACCAGCCTTTTTTGAAAATAGAGTTCTGTCTATCCGTCTGTGTGTCTCTATCTACCTACCAATCATCGCAGCCTTTTCCATTCTAAAGTTTCCCTTCTTATCTTCCGTCCTCAGGAAAGGAGAGAGTTCCTGGAAAAGTCCGGTACCCGTCCTCGCCTGAACACCCCATCCCCTACCTCGAGGCACAGGTCCTTGCAGTCATCTAGCCCAACTATCACTAACAGCAGCAACTGGATGTCGCTCACCCCTGGCCTTTCCCCTTCCAGCACACCGGCACCCACCCCTCCCCCTTTCCCCACAAACTTTCTGCCAAATGCAACCCTTGATTCCCTTGAAAGCCTAACACCATCAAACGATCTTCCTGCTCTTAGGGAAGGCCACTTCATCCCCATCAAGTCAGCAAAGGCCTTCCGCTGCTCTCCTGAGCTTCAGTCTTCTCCGATCCAGGCCATGTCCTCCTACGCATCTTCCCCAGCCTCTCCCATGTTCGACTGCGACTACAAATATAGCAGTGGAGATGTGTCCTTGCGCAAATCTGTGGAAAACCTGCCCAGCGCCTTCCCAGAAGGAACCGAGATGATTTCTACAGAACCATCTACTATGTTCAGCCCGAGCATTTCAAGTGATCTGGTGGCCAGTGCATTAACTGAGGTGCTGCCTTTCTATAAAGCCATAGAGGAAGATGTTTGCGAAGAGCTCGTGTCATTCATCCAAGAGGCCCAGTCAAGGAAGGAATTTACAGAAAAAAACAAGTTCCACACGCAGGCATCAGATATAACAGAGGAGCTCCCCAAATTATATATCGAGGAGGATCCATGTGAGAACACTGGAAACACCAAACTCGTTGACAGCAAAGGTTCAAAACAAGAGGTAGAACCTGTGTTTGTCATGTGATCATGGCTGTGTGGACAAAATGGATAATGCAGCTATATAAATGTCAGTTTGGCTAATTCTTCTCTCTCAATTCCTAGTGCACATGAATGAGTGGTTCATTCTCCATTGTCTTCAGCAGGTGAACGCCTCCTTGAGTAGCCCAGTGGACCTTCCTGCCTTCCTACATCCCACTGAGGCCAAAATGTCACCCTCCTCTCCCTGTTCTACTCCTCCACTACCGGGCACCTCACATCTCTGCCCCATTCCAAACAAATACCCCCCCCGCCCAGAGTGTAGATCCCCAAAAACAAAGGTAAATTAAAGCTAGAATCCACACGCACCTCTCAGTCGGCACAGTTTGGGCTGCATATTAAACAGTGATTAGAACCCCTTCTGGAGAGATGGGTTTTTGTCAGGGTCTGTACCGTCTGACCCTGTCCTCTGTGACTGTTCCCCCTTTGGCCAGCAGGCATTGCTGACCATTCCATCATTCCCACCTCTGTCTTGGTTCCTAGTCTTACATAGTGTGTTTTCCCTGTTCCCTAGATGGCCACATAGCTCTGTGGGCTGAGCGTGTGGCTGTAAACCTATTGGTTGTTGTGTTTGAGGGCAGTTTTCACAGTTTACCTGTAATTGTTGGATTTTGTTCCCCAGTGTTTATTTTCTATTTTAGTTTTCGTGTTCCTAGTTTTTTGGTTTGTGTTCTGTTTTGCTAGGTGCCTGTGTTTGTGGTTATGTTTTACCTGTCTGTTATATTCTTAGTATTTGATTCTGTTTCTTAGTTTTTTTGTTAGTCTCTTGGTTCCATGATTAAGTTTATTAGACTCACCTGTTTCCCTTTACCTCGTGATTTTTCTACCTGATTGCTTATTATCCTGCACCCTCTCTAATTGGTTAATTGTTTCATGTCTCACTCCTGCTGCTTCGTTACCCAGTTTGGTTTCTGTATTTATGTTCCTGCCTTAGTTCATCTCCGTAGTTGGTCATTGTGTTAGAATGTGTTAGTATGTGTGAGAATAAGTTCTTGCGTTTGTGGCGTGCTACATTTGTTGGTTTCAGTTTATAGTTTGTTCCCTTACCTATTCTTTAGACTTTTTGTTAGTTCAGTATCCTGGTCAAGTCTTAGTTATTTAACTCAGTCTTTCCTCGTCCATCTATGACCGTTTGTGGTCCTTTGCTTTTGTATTATTGTTTCGTTATTAAATTCCGTGTCTCCTGGAACCTTTAGTAGATCGTCGCCCTCATTCCAAATGCGACATGCCATGCTGCCTTGACAGGTTTCACTTTGTCTCACTGGGACGTTGGTCCCTGTCTGTTTTCATGTACTTGTTCAGTATACTTAAGTGTGGAGATGAGATGCTTTCTTTGCCATTTCAAAACTTGTATAATCATGTGAAAAAAATTTAAATATTTTGTTCATTAGGAAATATCAATACTAAGTCTTCTTTCAAGTTTCACGATGATCAATTGTATCACCTATGCTAAAACAAGAAATAAATTCACTTATTTAACATAAGAAATTAACCATGATGCCAATTTCCACTGAGCAAGAAGTTAGGACACCCTCACATTCAGAATCAGGTGCACCACATTAGGTGAAAATGGTTAAAACATTGTTAAAGAGCTTCTTGGTGGTGCTTGTATGCTGAGAGAGAATATTATAGATGCATATGAGTCTGGGAAGGATATAAAAATATCTAAGTTTGAAATTAGCTGCTCCATTGTCCGGAGAATAATTTGCAAGTGGAGAACATTCAAAACAAGGTTGGCCAATGTTATCCGCAAAGGGCTGATGTGTGTGCAGGTTTTTGGGATAACCTGTAGGTCACCTGTTCAGGCCCAGGTGTGAGGACTCTTCAGCCAATCGATTCTCTAATTAAGGTTGCAGCAAAAACCTGCATGCACAGTTGTGGATAAGACTGCTCACCAATGATTTAAAACAACTGCCAATATGAGCAGGTCAGGCTGTCCTAGCAAGTTCAGCCCAAGAACAGACTGCAAGATGCTGAAAGAAGTCTCCAAAAATCCTAAAATATCATCATAGGACATCCAGGAAGCTCTTGCCACAGCTGATGTCAAGGTACATGCATCAACCATCAGAAAAAGACTGCACAAGTGTGGTTTACATGGGAGCTGTGGAAGGAGGAAACCCTTACTGCCAAAAAAAACATTCCAGTAAATCTACCAAGGGATGGCTTACAAGAAAGAAATAGAATGGTCAAGAGTTCTAGAATGGTCAAGTCAAAGCCCGGATCTGAATCCTATTGAGATGATGTGGGATGATTTGAAGCAGAAGTGCATGCAAGACACCCTTCAAACATCCCACAGCTTAAGGAGTTCTGCATTGGAGAGTGGGGAAAACTTTCTGCCAGTCGATGTCAGAGATTGATAGATGGTTATAGAAAATGTGTCATTCAGGTTATTTTAGCCAAAGGGTGAAATACTACCTATTAGGGCACAGCGTGTTCTAACTTTTTCATTGGTATCTTAGTTAATTTCTTATGTTAAATACGGGACTTTATTTTTGTTTTTGCATAGGCGATGCAATTACATCACCTTTATCTACAGATATAATTTGAAAGAAGATTTAATATTGATATGTTGATATTTCTTAGTAAAGAACTAAATATTTTTTCACATGACTATGCACAAATCAAAGTTAGCAAAGAAGTTTTCTTTCATTCTTTCATGTGAAGTGTCCCTAAATAGTTGATTCACAGCAGAGTACATGCAGTGTCCAGGGGGAAAACAAACCAGTGACTGTTTATTATTACTGCAGTCTGTAATTAATTTATTTATGTAATGTAATAATAATGAAGTACAGTGGTACCTCGACCCACGAACAGTCCTGTTCATGAACACATCGGGTTACGAACCAGATGTTCAGAAATTTTTTGTACCGGTTCGTGAACCGTGTTTCAGGCTGTGAACACAAACATCCCCCAAAAGGGTCCCAAAGAACCGCACGAAACACAAAGAAGTGTTGTGGAATGAATAAAAAACTTGTAGATGTATGTCTTTATCTCTTCAGAGGTTGAATATCTGAAAAAAGAAAAAAATAGAGAGAACGTTCTATTATAGTGGTACCTTTCAGTGATTGATAAACATGTTTGTGATGGTTTTTAACAGTCACATATCTACACATAAAATTACAGTACTTCATTAATAACGTAAATTATTTAACTCTTATTTAAGTGTTATATGCTCCATTCACACGTAGTGACAACTGCATATAGTTTGTTTACAGTACAAACAGAGAAGTTCATCGCCATACAACGCTTGGCATCACGAAATGTACATACAAATTTTAGGCATATGAAAATAATGTACAGTATAATTTTTTTTTAAATCTCGTTTTCGAAATTACTGTATTGTCACTCAGTCTTTTAATGTTAGTTTCATTTTTTGGGGGGGATGTTATGTGGTTTTTTTCTGTGTTTTGGCATTTTTTGAGTGACCAGCCCGCCAACAAGCGTATGCTCAGTTGTGTATTGGTCCGCCTTCCATAAAAAGTATGTTCAATCTTTCCCTTTTTTGCTCTTTAAGGTTATTTTAATTTAAGTCTATATTCTTGGTCACAGAAAAACATTAACAGAATTGAAAAAAATCAGTGTTTCTTAGGTTTGAATGAATTATTTTCATTTACATTATTTTAAATGGGAAAAATTGATTCAGGTCGCGAACTGAGTCTTCAAACGAATTAAGTTCGTGAGCCAAGGTATGACTGTACTACAGTTTTCTGCAAAACAGCAATTATCTCTGTGCAGATTATAGCAATTACTACTTTGCATATTAAGATAGCATAATATATTTGGATGATGTTTACTATAAAGACATAACATACAGATGCTCCCTCAGTTATGATGTGGTTACATTCTGATAAATGAAAATACCGTAAGCAATAATGCATTTTAATACAGTACACCTAACCTAACAAATATCTTAGCTTTGCCTAGCCTACCTTAAACATGCTTAGAATACTTACATTAGCTGACAGTTGGGTAAAATCATTAACACCAAGCTTATTTTATTATAAAATGTTGAATATTTCATCATTTGTTGAATAATGTACTGAAAGTACAAACAGAATGGAATTGGAATACCCATCATAAAGTCAAAATATCGTAACACAGACCATCATAACCCGGAGCGTCTAAGGATTCTATAATTTTGGTCCACTGTTCTGTCCGTGTCAGTTATGTCAATATGGAAGATGTAGTCTAATATAAATTCACAGTCCTCTCTCACCTGCCTTGTAGAATGCTTATATTCTGCCATCTTTGTGACCTCAAGGATCAATTTATGATTGTCTCATCTCCCTTACATCTCCAATTATAACTTGCGTCATCTGACTGATGAATGAAGTTCAGTGACAATGACAGTATCCAACCCTGGCTGACTCACTGCACGCTGTGCTTCTGGTTTTCAGCCTGCCTTAAAGCGAGATGTCATTGTGGTTGGTAAACCTCCTCGCAGTCCTTTAATGTCTAGAAGGTTCTGTGGGTCACCTATTAGAGGTTCATCATCTCATAGGGTAAGAACAGATGCAATCTGCATGATAATGCTGCTTGTGGGTCTGGTTGGATAGCAGGTGTCTAAATGGCCTGACACATGGAATGCTACAGGGGTGTATATCGTAAGCTTTGGCACGATACGATTTGATTTCCATTTTGCAAGGCAGTGATTTGATATCTGGCGATATTTGAAAAGTTTCTGTGATGCAATACGATTCCGTTAGATTCAGTAATACATGATCAATATTTTCAATACAGTGAAACATAAGCTGATTTTAGTGGAATTTATTTGAATTCAAAAAGACTTTTCATTTTAACAACAGAATATGGTGAAAAAACTACATGTCACAGAAACACAAGAAATGTCTGCACATGAAACATTCTGTCTTGTATCACTACTTTAACAACCAAAAACTGTTTCTGGACATGTATAACTTATTCTCTGAAGACATAAGGAAAATAGGTGTATTAGACCACATGAAATGTACAGTAATGTACGTTTGTATGTAATGTAATGTACATTGGTCCCTACTCTGCTAAGATGAGTCTTTTGCTTTATGTAAGATTTTTTTCAGCAGCGTTTTTGGTGAATTGTCATGTTTAATGATATGAATCGATATTTGTTAAATGAGTCAATTAAATCATATCGTGGCCTTAATAATGGATATGTCTATTATAATCCATGAATTGCTTCGCCAATTCTGACTAATGCAGAAGGTTAAACTAGAGTGATGAAATGTTGACCATGTACAGTAGGTACAGTACACCTCATGGGCACTCTTAAAAACCGTTGGCATGCTTCTAAATCCAGTTCATTATTCAGAGGAATAAAGCAAACAAGACTAAAGAAAGACTCTCCTTTTGGGAACAACAGCTTGTGTCTTTTTGATGGGGATTTGAATCTTGGGTTGTCTACTAGTGTGACTGCTTGCGTTTAAAATGAAGTTGATGTTTGCCTCTGCAAGAAGGCGAACACGCTATTGGGCATTTGCACATTTTCATGGCATAATATACTTACACTGAAAAGAATGCGGAGAATAATTCCTTCCTTGTAATTTGTTTCCTCAGTTTAAGAAATCCATACGCTCATTTTATCAATTAAAAGTAAGTAGCCATTCAACAAAAAATAAGTTTATGGCAATACAGCCATAATACAGCTGTCATGTGCATTATGGTTTTTGCTGGGGTGGCACAGTGGTGCCATGCTTAGTGTGGCTCACATCTTTGGAGACCTGGACTCGATTCCCTGCCCCGGCTCTGTGTATGTGGAGCTTGCATGTTCTCCTCTTGGTTCTCCTGTTTCCAAGGTTCTCCCCACAATCAAAAACATGCTAAGGTGAAGTGGGGTTGCCAGAGTGTGAATGGTGTGTTTGAGTGCCCTTCGGTGGGTTGGTGCCTCATCCTGGGTTAATCCCTGCCTTGTGCCCGACTCCAGGATCCCATATATGACAAGTGGTATAGAAGATGAATGAATGTTTTTATTCTTTACTGCCTGTACACTCTCCATAGCATCTAGAGCTCCCCAGTTCCGGTCCTGGAGTGCCAGAACAGGGATTGCAGATTTCTCATCTCAATCAGCTAATTACCAGGTGTATGTGTGTCTGAGCAGGGACATCTGCAAACTGTGTTAGGTTCTGGCCCTCCAGGACTGGAACTGGGGAACTTGGTCTGGAAGTTTCTACCCATTGCACTGAATATTATTGAACAAAGCAATATGAATTTATATGTAGAAAACAAGCTTAAAAAGAAACAATAATTATAAAATATGGATGGAAAAAACTGACAGGTTGACAATTTTTTTAAAGGAAAAATTTCACAAACTGAGTGTATGGATTATTAATCTGGGAGATCTTAATAGTAATGGAAATTATAAAATGAAGACAAGTGTTACAGATTGTTTAAATCGAGGCAAAAGTTTAACAAGCCTTCATCAAACCTATAGAATTGTGGCAGCAAATTACAAGATGTAAAGAATTTCAGTATTATGGAGCTCCTTATTCTCTGCATTTATACAAGCATGGTCTTCGCTGTGACATACTTGGGCTCTCAGCCCAGACAATGTGCAGAAACAGTGGTCCAGCTACCTGTGGCCACAGAATTCACTGGTTACAGCAAGTAAAAGCAAGAGTCGTGGGATTAGTCGTCTAACTCATTGCCTGTCTGCTTTTATTTCAGCCACAGCGGGCTGCCTTCGGGCCTGATTCACTGCAGAGTGGAGGGGAACCGTGAGTGACATTCAGCTTCCAACAGACATGTCCTCCCTAAACACTGACAGTATTTCACAGAGATCGTATGAAGCAGCGTGGGGTAAAATGAGCTACATGCTACATGCTGTAGATCAGGACCTGTCAGTCTGCCTCTCATGTGTTGCGATGAGCCTCACAGCCATGAAGTTTTTCAGATTGCCTGCCTTGGTACCTTGATCACTGACTAGTGTGTAAAAACACAGTTGCACCAGCATGGACACTGCTGATGTGAACAGGAAGAGAAGACTGTTCATTTTTTTGCCTTTTAAAGTTAACATTATGTTTGGTCTCCCTTCCAACTGTCATACAGTACAAAACTATTATTTGATATATTACAAGCCAGTTGTGGCTTGTAATATACAAGCCATGTTGTGGTCATGTGGTTCACATGACCACAACATGTTTCCAAAGATTTTACAGATTCTATTTATATTACATGGGCTCTATTGATATATTTTCTGTTATATTTTAACTATTCAAATTATGATATCAGGTGGTAATAAAAATACTACTTGTTTTCTGTTGGTTAAGCTGAATGTTGTCATTGTTTTTAATACATTTTAATGGACTACCACTAACGAAAATATGTAAACGTTTTACATTTGGTCTGATACAGACTCTAAACAGATTGCAATGTCTTTGTATTTAGTTTTAATTTAAATGTTTATATCTCACCACATTTCTGGTTTTGCAAAAATTAATATTCATGAAATATTTTATTTTCCTATAATCTCCTGCTTTTGTGGTATGCATGACACATTAAGACATTAAATGGATTTGTAAATATTTCTTTTCCAGTCCAAAAACTCTTCTTTTCCTTGGTTTTCATTATAGTACTCGGTTGTAAGTCTGTTCTTCGGAAATGTTTTATTCGGTAAAAAGTGTTGTTTGCAATTCATCAGAATATAAAATAATCGTAAAAAAAAAACTTTGAAAGTCCACTTTTAAAGCATTACAGTACAATACAGTTGGACAGGAAGCCCAGGGGATGAGTCAGGGATTGACTGCAGACAGAATGCCAGTCCGTCACGGGGCCTGTTCACACACACAAGCCATGTGACACCAGAGGAAACACATGCATCAGAAGGGAGGCCGAGAGACTCATGCAAACTACACACACACAGTGAGGAGGCTTCAGACCCCTGAAGCTACTTGCTGATACGTCAAAGTCAGCACCTGTAGCAGTGGTGGAAGAGAACTGCAGTGACCCAGTTACATGAAATCACTTCGCCTGATTTGGCAAAAATGGCACTAAGCAAAACAGTAGAGCGGAGAAATTGATTTTAAATGGAAATCAATCTATTCTGTTTTTTTTTGTTTACCTGGATTTGCTGTCCAGCTGCATTTAGCAGATGGTCTGTATGGTGCCTCTCCTCTGCCCCGTGTCCCTAACTGAGTCATGTTGATATCTTAGGTTTCAAGCGCTGTATAACTACACGCCTCACAACGAAGACGAGCTGGAGCTCACGGAAGGAGATGTTGTAGATGTCATGGAAAAATGTGATGATGGCTGGTTTGTAGGTAAGCTTTCATTGTTCTTTAAAGGATGTCTTTTAAGTGTAATCAATTTAACCCTAAATATAAAATAAAGCTTGCTATAATATAGCATACTACACACACCCAAAAGAGGAGTACAACTGCAAGTCACAGATGCCCAGCCCTCCTTGTGGAGATGTACCATCCTGCACACTTCATTCCTTGAATTTAAGGGGTTTCAGGAATTTCAGGATTTCTTGGTTAGCTGGATAACTTGTCGGATTAACGGGAGTCTGGGCTAAATGTAAGTGAACTAGGACAGATGTGGGCAATCTTATCCTGAAAGCAGGGGCGTCAGAAGCATTTTTAATGTGGGGGCCCCCTGAAAGGGCCGCTGTGTATGTGGGTTTGCACTGCAACTCTCTAATTAGATTACTGATTGACTTAAGAGTCCTCACACCTCTGTTAGAACATAAAGGTTATACCAGTAACCTGCATAAACACCGGCCCTTTGTGGATAAGATTGCTCACCCCTGAACTGAGATAAAGCAAATTTAAACTGGGGCACCTTAAATCTGATTAGTTATCCAGCTACACACAGGCCCCAAGTGTTAAAATCTTTGAACAAGACTCCCTCAATTAACAGAGTACAAGGCATGTCAATTAAACAGAGTTTCAGTATTAGACCAGAAATAAGAGGAACCCACTGTTTCACAAATCCCAAGCACCCTGGGGGAGTAAGGAAGGCAGCAGAGAGACAAAGAATGAGGACAGAACATTGTGTAGGAATTAGACACCAGAGAAGGGGACTGTTGTAGTGGAACGACTGGGACAAAAGCCAAATGACTGAGCAGTTTGCAGTCTTTAAGAAACATGGACCTCGGGCCGGAATGGCAGCAGGGAGTCATGGATATCTCCATAGCTTGATATCTGCAGAGATCAGAGGGAGAGTTTTCTTTTTAAATAGCAGTGTTACGTGAGCTGTCTTGAATTCTGTTGGTAAGGGGCCTATGAAAGGATGTGAATTAAATAAAGAGGTGATAAAAGATAGAATGCCAAGGATGAGGGTCGTTATCTATTCCAGGTTTATGATTCAGATAAAGGCTTGAAGTGTGAAAACATATGGTGAGTTTGCAGGGCAAAGCAGGGACTGAGAGGGCCTGGAGGGAACGTGGCGGAGCCAGGGGCAGGAGACCGGCCCTTACTGCAGCACGGTTCATGTTAGGGGCATACCGGGGTGCCGGAGGCCGGCCCTTACTGCAGCACGGTTCATGTTAGGGGCATACCGGGGTGCCGGAGACCGGCCCTTACTGCAGCACGGTTCATGTTAGGGGCATACCGGGGTGCAGGAGACCGGCCCTTACTGCAGCACGGTTCATGTTAGGGGCATACCGGGGTGCAGGAGACCGGCCCTTACTGCAGCACGGTTCATGTTAGGGGCATACCGGGGTGCAGGAGACCGGCCCTTACTGCAGCACGGTTCATGTTAGGGGCATACCGGGGTGCAGGAGACCGGCCCTTACTGCAGCACGGTTCATGTTAGGGGCATACCGGGGTGCAGGAGACCGGCCCTTACTGCAGCACGGTTCATGTTAGGGGCATACCGGGGTGCAGGAGACCGGCCCTTACTGCAGCACGGTTCATGTTAGGGGCATACCGGGGTGCAGGAGACCGGCCCTTTACTGCAGCACGGTTCATGATAGGGGCATACCGGGGTGCAGGAGACCGGCCCTTTACTGCAGCACGGTTCATGTTAGGGGCATACCGGGGTGCAGGAGACCGGCCCTTTACTGCAGCACGGTTCATGTTAGGGGCATACCGGGGTGCAGGAGACCGGCCCTTACTGCAGCACGGTTCATGTTAGGGGCATACCGGGGTGCAGGAGACCGGCCCTTACTGCAGCACGGTTCATGTTAGGGGCATACCGGGGTGCAGGAGACCGGCCCTTACTGCAGCACGGTTCATGTTAGGGGCATACCGGGGTGCAGGAGACCGGCCCTTACTGCAGCACGGTTCATGTTAGGGGCATACCGGGGTGCAGGAGACCAGCCCTTACTTCAGCATGGTTCATGTTATGTACTCCAGGGTTTATGTTGCATTTTTCTAACATTCAGTCCAATCACAGTGGTGGAAATGTTAGGTCCAGAAAGTAAAAATTCAGAACCAGACTTTGTTTCCACCAGCCAGTTGAGTCTCTGTGACTATGACTTTATACTCAACTGGGCGGTTGTAACAAAATCATGGTCTGGATTTTTACTTTGTGGACATGAAATTTCCACCTCTGCCAATCACATTCACTCTAAGAGCAGAATGGTTAACCCCTATCATAATTTATCGCACAATAAAGCATTATAAATCAATTCATATTTAAACTTCTGGTTAAAAATGTCATATGCAGTGAAAGCTGGAAAATGCAAAAATAGCTTAATTTTCCTCTATTTTTCCAAGGCATCTCCAGGAGGAGCAAGCTCTTTGGAACCTTCCCAGGAAATTATGTCAAGCGGCTTTAAAGTTAATCATATATGGATATTAAATGAATTCATGTTTTAATGGCTTGGCCATGTTTTGGATTACATTATTTGTACAGGATTAAAGAGCAAAAACATATTTTTGTTTTAAATGAAAGTTTACTTTTATGCAGACAGCCTTATCATAAAAAACGATTCCAGTGATAGGCTTGTTTTCATTTAAGCATGTCTCACATGCATGCTTGTTAGTGCTCTAATATATTATTTGGGAAATATTTTGTCTAATTTAATTGCAGTATCTCAGTGTGCAGTGGATTCAAAGCATGAATTGAAAATTTTGTTACAGTATGACATGATTATTTTTAATGCGTAATAAATTATCTATGTTCGTTTAAATATTGCTTTTTCGGATAACTCTTTAACTGAATTTGTGAATGCAGAGCAGGAATTTTCAGGCTATCTGCTACATAAAGAGAAGGTTGCTTTTCCTTAAGTTGATAGATTTAGAAGGATGAATCTGAGGTCAGTTATATGCCAAGCTCTCCTATGACATCTCCTCTGCTTTTCTGTCCGTGGCGATCATCTTCCCGTATTGATTGGGTGCCAGTGTAGTTAAAAGCAACCATTAATTAGACATGCCACCGTAGTCTGCAGGCCAACAGGGTCATCAGACTGTCCTAGACAGTAAAGTAGCCATCAGGAGAACAGCCCCACCTGCTGGTCTGGAATTGCCATGACAGCCTGAAGTAGAAGCATAACTTCAGTGTCTTGGTGGGTCTCCAGTTTAAAGCGAATGAGGTGACTGCCAGGCATAAAATATCGAGAGCATGATTTTTTGTTGTTTTTTTCTCCTTATTAAACTTCACAACACAAGAGGATTTCAAGCATTCTTAATGGACTGCATGGTGATATGTGAGATGTAACAAATGCATTAGAAAATACTATAATAAAATGTTACACACTGCGAATATAAAAGTTTTTGTGAAAGGCAGCATGTGTCATAGAATCACCATGGTAGACCACTTTCATCCACCAGGAGTATGAGCAGTCAGTAATTAAATGGTCAAGGTCAACCATGTGAACTACTTTCACTTTATTGCTTAAGCTGGTACAAAATATTATTTTATATCACTAACCTGTATGTTAAATTCCTGATGGGAATGGGCTGGGAACTTGAAAGATTTTAGTAAGCATCTTATTTTTGTATTTGACTGTCGGGTTTAATTAAGACTGATATTTAATATTTTATATGCTAGGTTCCAATGGTTTGTTTTACATGTGTATAACTGTCAGATTAATAATATAGCTATGAGGAAACAGGCATCCATCTGAATTACGCACAACATTTCAGCTTTTAAATTTCCTTTAAAATGCCATTTGGATTTGTTTTATGCTGCTGGATGGAGGTTCTCATTGGGTGAACTGGCTCACTGAAACCTATAGTTTGGAAATAATGCTTAGTATTATGTGTGACTTTGTCTTATATATGATATTTGAGAGTATAAATTCCATTGATTTATGTCTCCTTTGCGTCATCTTTGTTTCCAGGGCAGAAAAAGTACAGAATTTTTTTTGTGAAAAATAATCATGAACATTTCATAAGCACTCATGAACTGTTTCCACCTGAGGATAAAGAAACTGGTCAGTGACATCACTGTCATCTAACAAATAAACACATCTTTATTTTATTTCAGTATGAGGGTTTAAGATGTTTTATTGTTATGTGTATATAGTGCAATGAAATTCTTATTTGCATGTTTCCTGCAGACCATGCGGCTAGATAATAAAGAAAAGAAACAGAATACAGAGTCCCCCCTTCATTCGTGATTCGCGGTCTCAGTATCCATGGTTTCAGTTATCAGTAGATGACGGATGGAAAACAATAAGTAAAGCAACCATAACAAACAACAACACAAGCAATATCACCATAGACAAATGCATAATATATCTTATTAGCATTTCTTGAGGGGTTTAATTAAATGCAGATAAACACTATCTTTGTAAGTTGTCGTCCAAGTGCTGATGGTCTTGGACCATCTACCGGAAGGGATAAAAGTAGCTTTGCAGCTGAACAGAATTATTACAGTATGTCTTTCTAAGGCAGCCTATAGTGTATGTTTGTTGTTATGGTGTGACATGGTGGAAAGATGATCCACCACAAAGAGGCTTTATTGAATTAAAAAACCAAGAACTCTACAAGAAACCAGAAACAAAGGACCACTAGGGGTCAAAGACAAAGCAGGTTAACATAAAGAACGAAAACAGGGAGCAACACAAGAACAAACACAACGAGCAACTAAGGAACAGAATGAGGGCAGGCACTTAAATACACAGATAACATGGGCTACAGGAGGGGCAGGTGCAGGCCGTAACAATAACCCAAACTGGGGACAACAAGACACAGGTGAGGGTCATTAACAAATACTAAGGTATTGAACACTAGGAAATACCTGGATTACAAAACTTAAAAAAGTGGAGCACAAGCAAGAATAAACAAAGTTACAAAACAAGGAGCCATGCAGAAACAAGAAAATTAAAAAGGTATATAACAGAAGCAGGCAATCTTATCCTTAAAGGACTCCTGTATATGCAGGCTTTTTGTAATACTTTTTGGTCAGCTATTCAAACCCAGGTGTTAGAACCAATCAATCCTCTAATTAGTAATCTAATTTGGAAGATTCAGCGAAAAACAGTACACACAATGGCCTAATATGGATAAGACTGCCTACCCCAGGTAAATAAAACAGGATCTGTAAGGTTAAAAAATATCCAACAATGTCTAATGAGGCAAAACAATATCTGAGCCATGATGGAAGAGATGCTCAATTAGCAACCACCCACTTAGCCCATTCAGCCATGTGGTAGACAAGGGAGCAGGGGAACACAACAGGAACAGAACAGTCCTTGAATACAATGAGAGATGGGATGACCAGAGACACCTGCTGGCCAAACAGGGAGATGACAGTTTGAATGGGCCAAGATAGGGGCCAATCCTGACAGTATCTCCCTCTCTATGCGTAAACTTCAGGTGTGTGCAGTACTGCCAGGACAAGGAAAACGCAACTAATGAAAAGGAACAACAGCGTTAGAAATGTAAATTAACAAAACGCAAACAACCGACTTAAAAATTGAACCCAATAAAGATTCATATCAACACACATACTGTTTTAAGGATAATCACATGATCGACACAGTTGATGTGTCATTTATGTACCAGAGGTGTCTGCCTATAAGGAAACAAAACTCTGAGTGACTTTGCATATTGGTGCCAAAACCTGTGTCGAAACTTTCTCAGGAGATTTTTCATTTTACTCACCAATGGAACCAGCAAGAAAAAGTTCTCCAATTTGGAAACATTTTGAAATTACATCTAATAAGTAACTTACTTTTCCAAATAAAACAATTGTAAAACCACATTTTCCATGCATGGCCTTTCTGTTGCATTTGAAGGTAAAGTGTCGGATCTGTTCCAAAGAGCTGTCATTTAAAAATCACAGCACCTCATTAATGCTGCGGCATTATAGAGTCTTGCATGAAAATGAGCAGACTGACAATGAAATAGTGATGAACCCAGGTATCCCAAAATGCACTGTGCTACCCCTCAATTATGTAGTCATGTCTGTTTTTCAAGCCCTAAAAGCCATGCATGGTTACTCAAAAATATGAGGAGGAAAAGGAAAAGACCAAGAAGAGTATCCAGAATGTAGTGGCTGTGAGTATTACATCAGACATGTGGATATCACTCAACATGGAGCCATACGTGGCTCTAACTTGCCACTGCATTGATGATCAGATCTGCACAGCATTGCTGGAAATACAGCATTTTCCTCAAAGACATACATCAGATAACATGGCCCTAGCTCACAATCACCTCATGGAAGAATGGAGCATAAAAGAAAAACTAAAATGCCTTGTTACAGCACCCAACATGATTGCGTGAAGGCATGTCGTTTGCATTGCCCACTCGAACTGTCAAGTGACAATGTAACTGTCAAGAAATCGTTTGACCAAACTGCAGAACTGAATGCTCTGAACTCTATGCACCAAAAAATGGCAAATAATAACATATTCAGATCAAGCACCACTGCTAAAGAGAAGATTGCTCAGGTTTAGCTAAAATGAAGTGCCAACTCGCTGGAACAGCAATTACCATATGTTTATTAGAATGAGTGAGTAAAAAGAACTGTTATGGATCTCCGGTGCTTCTTTAGGAGCTGATGTAGCAACTCTCACTGCAGAGGAGCTAGCAGTCATAGAAGACATTGTATGTATGCATGCTTGCGCCATTTAATGAAGCGACAGTGAAACTATCTGAGGAAAAAGGTGTGTCTAGTTCCAAATCATTCCTATGATGAAAATACTATTTCACATTTTACACAGTAATACTACTAACCTGACTACAAGGACAGTGATACAGCTGAAAGAAAACCTCATCAGACTCTCAAATTTGAAGCCATTAAATGTTATGACCATTTCAACACTGCTGGACCCAAGATATAAGACCATTGGTTTTTAAAATCTATCTAAAGCCAATGAAGCAGTAAAGCATCTCATAGCAGAATGTGCAGCACTCATAAGGAGTCCTAATCCTGTGCAATCAGAATCTGATGCAACAATCTCACAACAAGCCAGCCAGGGACTTCAAACAACTGCCCAGGGACTTGAAACTGTCCAGCATAAGCACTGTATTTTATTGCTTTATTTTATGATTATATGTTTGACTACTTGTATGAACTATCGCAATACATGATGTGATTTGCAATGATTTAACAAAACGATTTTATTTGATCCCATCTCCCTTTCACACTTCCGTAGATCTGGTAACAGATATGAAGCTCTCTTCGTGTCCCATATACACTATATTGCCAAAAGTATTGGGACACCTGCCTTTACACACACATGAACTCTAATGACATCCCATTCTTAATACATAGGCTTTAATATGGAGTCGGCCCACCCTTTGCAGCTATAACAGCTTCAACTCTTCTGGAAAGGCTGTCCACAAGGTTGAGGAGTGTGTTTATGGGATTTTTTGACCATTCTTCCAGGAGAGCATTTGTGAGGTCAGGCACTGATGTTGGACAAGAAGTCCTGGCTCACAGTAAGTCAAGAAGGCCCTAATTCATCCCAAAGGTGTTCTATCGGGTTGAGGTCAGGACTCTGTGCAGGCCAGTCAAGTTCTTCCACACCAGACCATGTCCCAATGGACCTTGCTTTGTGCACTGGTCTGCAGTCATGTTGGAACAGGAAGGGGCCATCCCCAAACTGTCCTCTCAAAGTTGGGAACATTTAATTGTCCAAAATGACTTTGAATGCTGCAGCATTAAGAGTTACTTTCACTGGAACTAAGGGGCCAAACCCAACCCCTGAAAAACAGCCCCACACCATAATCCCCCCTCTTCCAAACTTTACACTTCGCACATTGAAGTCAGACAAGTACCGTTCACCTGGCAACCGCCAAACCCAGACTCGTCCATCAGATTGCCAGACAGAGAAG
Source organism: Paramormyrops kingsleyae (assembly GCF_048594095.1). Lineage (NCBI taxonomy): Eukaryota > Metazoa > Chordata > Actinopteri > Osteoglossiformes > Mormyridae > Paramormyrops > Paramormyrops kingsleyae. Next base: position 6,835,837 of record NC_132808.1, on the reverse strand, counting down.
CGTGATTCATCATTCCAGAGAACACGACTCCACTGCTCTAGAGTCCATTGGTGGCACTGTGCTTTACACCACTGCATGTGACGCTTTGCATTGCACTTGGTGGTGTAGGTGTGACCACACAACCATATGTAATTCCTTTCATAAAGGCAATTTATGAAGACCACACAAACTAGTCACACCATAAAGACCAGAGACATGACTTCCCATATAGAAATACAGAAATGTATTTAACAATTTAAAATGGCAGATTAAAAGATCAAATTGCCGCACTAATCGGCAAACAGGAATGCCAGCATCCGCCTTTCCGACACACTTCCACATAGAAAATAAAATAATTGCTACACTCAATACATTAAAAGCCAGTTAGGCTATTAAAACAATTTTAAACACCAAGGACCAGCACTGGGCCTCACCACGGCAGGCTGGAAAGAGGGCACCTTCCAGACACTACACAGCACTGGTGAACACACCTCTCCAGCGGAAACCAGTGCAACACAAAGAAAACCCTCCGCCTCCTACAACTCAGCCTGCCGCCCACTTCAACCCTGCTGCTCCTGTACAACAAAACAAAACAAAGAAAAAGAAACTGCCCCACCGCTGACACACGGCAGAAGGGGCAATATAAATGATCGCGGTCCTCCCAAATGCACATTTGGAAGGGCCACCAAATGAAGAAACAAAACTTCAGTGTAGACAAAGCTACAGCATCGCCAGGGATTGCAAGATGGAAACCAAGGGAGCAACAATCACTCCTGCTGCCATATGCAGCCAAACCTGCGAAACATATAACAAATGAGAGAATAACATTACACACCAGAGTATGCGATAAATGGCTGTATACGCTCGCACATACCCACCAATACGCTGAAACCACTGCCCTGAAAGCAGAGGGGAGGGGACACTGCAAGCTTCGCAGGCTTGCTCACTAGGAGGAGAACAGCAGGCCAGAGACCAGAATAAGATTAAAAACTGCAACTCAGCCACAGGCTCACGGGATGCAATAAGCGACCTACCTCAGCAAACACCAATACAGCAAAACAGGAAGCATACAGCGACCGATATACCCCCGACGTGGCACAAGCTGGGTGCGCTTAATAACAGACAAAACTACCGTAAACAGCCGCACAGCCACGCCCCCAGTGTGGAAACTGAACTTCCCGGTACCACGTAAACGTCAGCAAAACATACGTCCTGAACAAATTCTCCCCTGCTCTTATATGGCATAACCTAGCCCCGCCCACCAATCTAAAAGCCGTCAGGCTAATAAATCCCAATTAAAGTAATATTAGGTATACACCTTCATATAGAAAGCAATACCCAATATTTTGACCCTCCATATGAGGGGCCATACAAGCCATAATTCATTCTGGGCCTCTCTCACATGCATACATACTCCTTGCACATACATATATTTTTGCTCATGCCATAATTCATTCTGACCCTCTCACACACATAGATTCTTCTTGTGCATACATATATATTTTCACATACATACATACATACATTTTTACATATACATATTTTTTTCTTTCATATGCATATATTTCCACTCTCAATTTAATTCATTTTTACACACTGATGCATTATTATGAACATGTGATATAAATAATAGAGGTGTGTAAGAAGAAAATGCATGTGTATGTAAGAGAGTATAGTGGAAACGGAAGGTGTATAGTAGAAACGGAAGGTGGGTCATTAATCACGCTGTGATTGGCTGTCGGCTGTAAGGCCCGCGTACATTTCACCTTTAGATGTCAATTAGCATGGACGGTGGCGCGGAGACTCGAGTATTACAGGATGCAATTGGGGTGATGAGAACTATATTATCATCTCCTGAACTCGTTACGTCCCTGTCGTCGTCCCTTGAACAGCAGCGGATAGGCGCATCTGCACCTACCGTTGCTCACAGCGCAGTGGAAAGTGAGATGAGGGAACTTTTTAGACCTGCTAATTCTCGAGGTGCTTCAGCAGGCCAAGCCGATGCCGTTACACAGGGTCAAACTGGAAGATTGCGGCAGTCTCTGCGATATCAGACTCAGCAACACTTTGGCAACTGGAAGTCCCGGTCAAGAAAAAGGTGAGAGCATCGTACATGGCATCGTTGTAGATCTGTTTAATCCCAAATATAGGTAAAGACGTGAAACTGCTTATCGGCGACCATATATACTGGTAATAGAGCACATACAATTTCAGAATATATTTTGTAGTCTCCAACGCAGAAATGGAAAACTCGTGTTAGAGAACGCGTAAAAATCTATTTCGCCTGTTAACCTTTAGGTTCTCCGTAGGATCTAGCATTAGTTTTCATGTAAGAGAGACGAAAATTTGCAGAAACATCGTATTTGACCGAGATTTTATTTATTTTATTTTTTTTGGGAACTTGTCGACAGGCGTACACTGTCAGGAATGCATTTATTAAGTGAAATGCCAGACAGTAAAATTATAACGGTTAAACTGTCAACTATTAAACATTGATTTGTATGTAATACATGTAATTATAATGATTATTAAAGTAAATTATTATGGATAAAATGTAAGAAAAGACCGAATTAAGCATGGCGGGGTAGTTACATGTTAGGAAGACCCAATGGGTAGACTGTCAGTTAGCTCATAAGGTAAAGTTTGTAGTACAGTGGTACCTCGGTTCTCGAACTGAAAGTCGAACAAACCAGCTTGACCTAGATCTCGACCTGAAGATCAGAAATCGAACCGTGAACACTGGCCTAATATAAATTGTACGCGCCATTGTACGAGTCATACTACAATGCAATTCTTACTTGAATGCCTTCTTCACAGACTGGACGATTAACCAGATAAAGCAGTGCAACATTACAGTAACTAACAATAAATAAACCACTAACTTTCGTGTACATTGACCTCATTTATGTCATCTATTTAAACTTTATTTTACCAGGTAAATTCACTGAAAACCAGTTCTCACTGCTTTACGTGATATTCGGGAGAAACAGTAGATTATGTATCGGAACTGCCTGGGATACAAACGTCATGCGTGTAACTAAATTCTTCAACCAATAAGGGCAAAGGTGTGTCGTGACGGAGGCGGCTCTAGTTTGTGCAGCCTATAGTGAGAGGTTGCAATGCATCTAACCGTAATGCATTGCGTCAGGATCAGAATGCGTTGCTTTAAGGCTGTAAGCAAGTCGAACGCACCCAATGACCGGACTGGGGAAACAAACTGAAATGCGGACAGAGGACTGATGACAACAACCAGAAACAGCTGATCACATGGGGATCCCACACGAGGTTAACACGAGGGGGCGTGGCACACGGAAGGAGCGGACGATCGGGGCAGGACAGGGTTAATGCTGGGATAAGATCTTTATCGTTTTGGAAGCCATTAAGAAAAAAAATGCTCTTCTTGTTTTATCCTGTTCATTTTGTGTTGAAATGCTTAAAACACACACACACACACACACACATATTTAGCAGTAATTTTGGGGGGCCGGGAACCAATTAATTGGTTTTCCATTATTTCTTATGGGAAAAATTCGATCAGAACTCAAACTTTTTAGGATTCGATCTGGAGTCCGGAACGGATTAAGTTCGAGAACCGAGGTACCACTGTATTTAATTTAATTCAATTTTTTACAAGTGTTGTCACAAAGCAGCTTTTTTTTTACGTTTTTACAACAGATGTTGTCATAAATCAGCGGTACATAATTACAACAGATGTTGTCACAGGGCAGCATTACATTTGACCAGCTCCAAACCCCTAATGAGCAAGCCTAGGGCAGCAGTGGCAAGGAAAAACTCTCTTGGTGGTAAATAGGAAGAAACCTTGAGAGGAACCAAGACTCAGAAGGGGACCCCATCCTCCTCTGGGTGATACTGGGATCAATTTATGCACATTTCTTTGCTTCTGAAATGGTAGAGAATTTGGGATGGTGGTGAGGACATTGGGTTAGAGACCAAGAGGTCCCAGGTTCAAATCCTTAGCAAGACCCTTAACCCCAAGTTGCTTCAGGGATTGTTGCCCCCTGTAACTGGGCAATGTACAGCACTCTATAGAAGCTAGTACTACACTGCCCCAGATCTGTGTGTGGTGAAATTATTTAGTTCACTAGCTGACAGCTTACTTATTGAAGTTAGATTAATTAATTCTATCAAAATTATGTCTATGTTGTGTCAATCAATTAATCAATCAGTCAATGTACTGTATAGAGCATTCATGGCTGAAACTAAAATGTATTGTAAGTTGTAAGACAATGCACATATTACTACCAGCTGCTTCTAATTTTGCTGTTTACTATAAAATGTGATATAAATATTCCATCTCCTTTTTTGTAGGGCCAAAACACAATATCATGACACTTTCAACAAAGATGTCATCCTTCTTCCACGGCCATCAAGCAGTTGTGTTGTTAAGCATCGCACAAAGCAAAAGTTACATGAGCAAGGACATATATTGAATGCATTTGAATTTCACAAATCCTGGGACCAGAGTACTGTCACTGAACAAATAAGGGATGCTTTTAGAGAAAAACTTTCTGCCGATGTGAGGTAAGAATTGTATTTATAAATCCAAAATGTAATATAATAATCCTAATCAAATGAAGCTATTTCAGCTTTTCCGCTGTGTTTATCAAAAAGAAAATTCAGAAGAAAGAAAGAAAATGAGGTTGTGTACTTGTGCATTTTTGTCGTTTTTTTTCTATGTTTTTCAGCATAGAGTTTCTGATGGCCTGTGGCAACAGGTTGATTTTGCCCAAACTGCGTGCTGGACAGGAGCTGGATGCAAATCTAATACATAAAATATATAAATCGAAAGCCCTATACCTAAGACCATCAAAGCCAATTTTGGTAAGTTATGTCACATTTCAATTGATCATCTGAGCCACTGTAAAACTTTAATATTGTAGTTATAAATATATTGATCTATGTAACTTTTTTTTTTTTTACTAATATGTACTTTACAGGTGACTTTTAAACAGGGTGGGGTGTAATTGAATACATTTACAGGTGATACCTATTCAGAATACAAAAATGAATTGCATTACTGAATATTTTTATGACAATGTATTCAGCCATCACTACTTTTTAAAGTATTCTGCCCAAACATGCTTTTAAAGGACTGACATCAAAATTTATTGTCATGAATATGATCGTGAATAATGTTGTTTCCGGGTACTGTTCAGTTTACAAGTGATCTTTTCTGTCTTTACAAGGATGATGATACAGCAGACAGCAGTGAGGACAACTGTGAGGAGAACATTGGTTCACTAAGGCAGTTGCGTTCCTCATCTGCAACACAACAAGCCGATTTCTCCAGTCCAACAACTGAAGTTCAGCCATGTGCCTCATCACGTGGGTGTGGAGCATTACACACTCAAACTCCTACATTGACCTCTCAAAGCAGTTTCTCCCCCAACCACAGCACCACAAGTGGTTCTTTTAGTCAACTACCAGTATACTCATTGGAAAGCAGCCCGTTCGAAAATCAACCTTCTACCTCGTCATTTGGACGAACATCCTCAGATGATTCAGCTCTTGTCTTAATGTGTCAAAATAACTCAAACTCACCCTGCCAAAGCACTTTTTATCCAAGTACATGTTCTGTATTACCCTCTACCTCAACTACCACAACGATTCATCAACCAGCAAACTATGATAACTACCTTTCAGTAGTGGCTGCACTGTCTGATGTGTCTTCTGGTGACGAGGAACTGAATCATGCCATACTGGCAAGCATCCAGAGCGTAAGGTTAGTACAATATTGAGATATTTAATGGTAGTGCTGGCTGTCACGTTCCTTCATCCATGGAGTGTGCAATGACTCAGAAGCTAATAACAATAAAATGTTTGAGAGGAGGGAGGTTAAATGAATAGCAGATGACAGCAACACAGCTTACAGAAGTTTGATAATTTATTCTGCTTATTGTGTATATATCACAATCTCTTTATAATATAATAAATTTGACAATTGCGTGCTGAAGTTTTGTGTCATTGTCTGTGCAATTATCTGTACCATTAACAACATGCCACATGCTAAACTACCTGTGTTTTGTTTGATCCTGAAGAACAACACAAAGTTCTGTGCCAGCAAGAGATATTTTGCAAGATCTTGCAACCAAAATAAACCATCTGAAGAAATGCAAGTTTAACATTAACCGATCCTCAGTCATGGATGGAGCCATCAGAGGTTTTAAACGCAAAACATATGATCCATGTCACACAATTTCTGTGAGGTTTTCTGATGATCTGGGGGTTCATGAAGAGGCTGTGGACTTGGGTGGACCAAGAAGAGAATTTTTAAGACTTTTAATTGAAGCTTTGCCGAGCTCTTCAATGTTTGAGGGAAAAGAAGGCAAAATGAACTTGGCTCTCGATAGTACTGGTATGTATTGATGGTTATCCCGTCACGGAGGCTGGGCTCTATAATAATTTATTACATCAATATCATTGTTTTACAGTATATGGTGGGACAGGTATTTGTCATAGTTTCATTATTTTCATGCACTGTCAAATTTTTATTTTTTCTAGCCTTGAGAGAGGACAGATATTTCATTGCAGGCAGAGCAATTGCAGTAAGCCTTGTACACGGTGGCCCTACGGCAGGCTTTCTGTCCCCAACTCTCTTCTCTTGCCTTGTTGATGGACCAGATTTCACTAAGCCAGTTTTGGAAGACATTGCAGATTGTGACCTACATGAAAAAATTGAAAAGGTATTTTTTTCCCCACGGTTTTAGATGTTGTGCATACAAGATTGGGGTATAACTGACTGCATGTAACAGTGATACATATTCAGAATACAAAAATGAGGGATCTGGAAATGAAGGATTCTGTATTAAGTACATTTTAAAAGGCATTTAGTATAGTTACTTTTATAAAATGTTAAATACTTTTAGAATATATTCACTGTGATAAAAAAAATTAATTGTACTAATCTTTTAAAATATGTTTGTTTTTGTTCTTTGTCTTGAGAGTAAAGTTAGATATGTATTCACAGCTTGCGATTCATTTGGTTTCCTAATCTGCAGCGTCTTACTCTGGGGCTGATGTTAGCTCCTTATTCACCACACCACTAGGAGAGGTGTTCACAGTGGCAAAAACTGCTCAATTTATCATCTTAACATAAGTGATTTTTTTAAATTGACATGTAGAATAAAATGGTGTGAGGAAGGCAAAGCATCTTTACCCAAAGTTTAAAATTTAATTTAAAATTATTCATTACAAGATATATTTTTTGGAAGTAAATTTTCAACGGTAATGTTACTAGTCCTAAAAACACTATATCTCCAGGAATAACTTGGTCACCTAATTGGTACTGGACCAAACTTTTCAACATACCTCAGGTATCCTGACCCTGATTCAATTAATATATTTTATATAAGATGGAAATGATATATAATGTAAAATTATATAATGATGCTGTGCACATTTATTTGAATAAAAAGCCAGGCTTCTCATCTTATTCTAAACCTCTGTGTATCATCAGGTATCCAACTAAAAGGGATCCTGGCTCGGATTGATAAGCTGTAGAGCACATGCAGTCAGAACTGAATATAGTACAACTGTCATTTTTATCATTTTAAAGCTAAAAATTTGAGATTTATTCAGTTTTGTAAGACTCAGTCGACATCAATAATATTGAAATTACACAGTTGCTTTACATGTCTTTCATGAATTTTAAATGTTCTAAAATGATTCTAAATATTACTTTTTATGTATTGTAATGGAATACATTACTGAATACTTGTATGATGTTTTTTCCTACCGAAGTGTTATGTCCAGCCTTGTGTGCATTTATAACAAATATTGAGGGTAATGTCAATTTGTCTCTTGAAAGGTCACAGAGTGTAAAACATTTGAAGATCTGCTAGAGGCGACAGAGCCACTCCTGGAGTATTTGGCCAATGCCGGCTGTCTGCGGCTGCTGCGGAGGTTGGAGGACAAGTATCTCCTTATAGAAGACATCCTAATGTTCCAAGTAATACACAGAGTGCGTGGTCCTTTTGAGAGGTACCGTTTTTCTCTTTAATAAGGACCTAAAAAGCTTTAGGACTGACTTGTTCTCTTGGTTTTCTGTGGGCCTTTTTTTTCTTGTTTGCTAGAACATACCTGCTCTCAACATATAACTATTGACATGATATCAGGTACCTTGAGGAAAAAAAATAATTTTACATACACAATTTACTGTAACTAATGTAAAGTAAATATATGGATTTGAATAAGATTTGGATATTATTTTTTTGATTAATTTGCTACATGTAAAGTTATTAGTAAAGTTATTACACTTCTTTTTAGTAAAAACAATAAATAAATGAGGCACTAATGTAATACTTTCTACTCAGATTTTGCGATGGACTGAGAACACTAGGTGTGTTAAACAAAATCCAAGCTCACCCAGAAAGTTTTCGTCCCCTTCTGTGCTGGACTCCTTTAACCCTCACTGCTGACCTGCTTGATGATCTCTTCACCATTCGCCTATCCCCAATTGGCAGCAATAGAAGGCATGCTGAAGAAATCATTGTTCCTTTCTGGAGAGACTACATAACTGATGCAGAAGGTTGTGTTTCTTGTGTGAACTGAATATCTCCCTCAATCGAAATTAAAAGTGCATTCTGTTGCATATTTTGCCTCAATTGGTGTACTTTGACACAGGATGTTATTCCATAAGCAGTGTTTAAACAGTGTTTAAACAGAATATTGATGCATGCAGTGCTTACTTCTATTCTCATTTCTGATGTATTTTTCTCTAGATCAAGAAGGAACAAAGAAGCTTGAGGCAATTCTTGTCTTTGCCACTGGAGCCAAAGCTGTTCCACCAATAGGCTTTTCTCCACCACCATCAATTGAGTTTCTTCACCTGGAACATGAAGCAGAAACCACTTCTAGACTTCCCATTGCAAACACCTGCATCGATTGTTTAAAGTTGCCACTACACACCACTTACACAGACTTTCAAGAAAACATGGACTTTGCATTGGGTAATACCTATGGTTTTGGCATTGCTTAATTTGTAGGCAGGCAACCATTTCTAATTCCATGCTGTCTGTGAGAAAAATATAGTTGTTGCTGTGCATGTGTGCATGCATTCTGATGTTTTCTTCTCCTCTGCATGCACTGCCTTTATTCTACTTTTATGCAATGTAATTTTATTGATGTTAGTTGTAATTCTGTCTAATCTAATAGATCAAATGTTAAAATAGAAAAAAAACCTTTCATGAACCGCAAGCTTTAATAAAACATGGTTTCACGTTTCACTATTTTCTTGTAACAGTTTGTTTGAAAATTAACATAATAGATGTGGAAATCACAAACTCACACTCATGTCTTAATAATCCCATATTCAGCAAACATTTATGAAATTGAATACAATTACATCTGTGAACATAAACCAACATTTTAGTGTTATGCTGCTACCACAATGATTGTGGACAACAATCTAAGTATTTTGGTAGACATTTTCTATTGTGAAATTGCTCTTAATCTGTTTGACAGTCAGCTGTTTTTAGGTTTTGTACTTAATATGGGTACGGCTTTAGGAATGCTGCTCTTCAAGAAAATGCACAAGGCTGCAAAACAAATCTATGCCGTGATTTCCATCATCTGCAAATGGATCAAAAGTCTGCTGAATTCTATTTATTGTTGTGTCACTGAAGGTAATGTTAATTGATGGGACAACAACATTGTTTGTTCCTGAGAGCAGTGGGCCATCATTAATAGCAACATCACTGTCTATATTATAAATACCATTCATGCTTGGGTTATGCATTCCTGCATTGCTGACTATGCCCCATTGTGTGTTGTGTTGAAAGGCCATGGTTATTCCACTGGTTATGAAATTCAGCAGCCGCTGCCCTGATTCGTGGCAAATAAATATAATGAAGACAAAATAAATGAAGCTCATTAAGAGAATCTAAAATACCATGCTGCTCCATGAAGTTGAAAAGATTAACAAAATGAAATGACACAACTCGGTTGAGTTCTGCCCATAACCTTTCAATTCTCTGATTATGCACTGACCTGCCAGTAATAACACTATGTCTGTTTAACCCTCTCCTGTACAGCATGAAACGGGCAACACCAGTGTTTTCCAGTCCATGATCACATCTCACCCTAGACGGCAATCCAAAGTTCTGTACACCTGTAATAAATGCTGACAAAACACTAGAGGCTCTGTTGTTGTCCAGACAAACAAGGTAGATGATGGTTCTACTGAAACCATCAACACATCCGTGGAACACCATCCTCCATCTCACAAGTTTGTGGTTTCCATCAATGTGCCTAAGAGCAAAATGTAAAAATGTGAATACAGAACTTTTAATCAATTGCTTTGACATTTATTAAAAAGATGAACTTTTATCAAGTTTGTTAAAAGAAACTGACTACTGACTTAATTTACTAGGATGCTTTGTAGGGAATTGTCTCACCATAATTTATTAGGGGATGAAACACTGTAAATTCGACGACGTATTGTATGCCGTCTTCTGAAGGACCGACCTACAGGGTCGATTTCTTGCAGACTCTGTCTAACACGCCACCTTTGAATGCGCAACCCACGTGACCTCAAGCTTCCATGTATATATCGTTCACCTGCATTTGTGGTACACTGAAGAATCTCTCTAACAACTCTGTTTAGGTTGTCACTTGATATTGATGAATATGTCATTGGCTGAATGCCAAGCTGGTGTCTGTGCCTATAGAGAGTCCGACAGCTCACCCCTAAACATGTTGCAATGCTTTTCCAGTTCATTCCAAGGGATGCTAAATGAGAGATTTGCTGTCCAGAAATCATGTATCGAGGTCTCCCTTGATATCCAGTTATGACAGGTGGATTCAACAAGACAGTATTCTCAGACCTGGTTCTTTGTCTGGTTTCATAAGCAGTCAGCAAAAAATTAAGATATTCATACAATGTATGTAATAAATTGAAAGCTTCTCTATTTCTCGAATCCTCAAATCTGGAGAATAACAAAATTACAGACAGAGTTTGAAGGTGTCGCCGAAGGTCTGCAAACAGCCTCTCATGAGCAAAACAGTCCGTAGCTTCTCCTTGCATTCGTTCAATACACTGCATGATATTATTTAAAAAATGTCTAATGTCATTTTCATCACTATTTACTGAGCAAATGAAAAAATGCCCTTGTAAAAAAAACAAGATGAATAAAAACAGCATTGCTGTAATTATCTGCTATTTCAAATCAGGGTTGGGATAAGGTCAGCAAGGTGCCTTTGTATTTCCTTGTCTGAGAGTGACTTCCTGCTTATGGAATAACATCCTGTGTCAAAGTACACCAATTGAGGCAAAATATGCAACAGAATATGCAATTATGTATGAATATGAGATTATATATATATATATGTAGTTTTATATATATAAAAATGTATGTGAAAGTACAATGCAGGAAAGAATAATGTATGTATGTGAAAGGAGGATGCAGGAAAAGAAGAATGTATGTATGTGAGAGAGAGCATATATGTATGTAAAAGGAGAATGTATGTATGTGTAAAGAGAATGTATTTATATGAAAGTGAAAGTAAAAGTATGTGCAAAGACCATGTATATAAATAAAAAGAAAATATATGTATATGAAAATGAAAGTATAAGTGTATGCAAGGATAATGTATGTATGTGCAAGGAGTATGTATGCATGTAAGAGGCCCAGAATGAATTATGGCTTGTATGGCCCCTCATAGCACACTGTGCGCTTCAGCATGCATTGTCCCTGTTCTGTGATTTTACGTGGCCTACCACTTTATGATTGAGTTGCTTCCACTTTGTTATAATACCACTAACAGTTGATGATGGAATATTTAGTAGTGAGGAAATTTCACGAATGGACTTATTGCACAGGTGGCAAGTGATTTAAACAGCCAGGATGAAAATTAATATGATTGTCTCAAAGAACGCATGCAGCGCATGCAGGTAAACTAAGCTGTTTTTTACACATATATTAGATAATCTATGAGAGGAATAATAATTAAAATTGCAAAGCTTACTAAGTTTTTTTCCTATGACAGAGTAACAGAGTAAAAATTTTTAGTGAAACTTTAATTCCCTGTGCTATAATGTTCATACAGAATTGAAAGTTGTCATGGATTGCCCCTGGGAAGCCCCTACGACGTCACGCAGGGCATCCCTGCCATGCCCCTGGGCTTTCCCTAGGAGGGAGTCAAGCAGTGGCCAGAGCACTTCCACTACACCAGTCCTGGGAATGCCCGCCCCCATATGCCCTCCCCTACCAGCTGATGCCCATCGGGATATTAGAGAACCTTCTTATTCGCAACTGGCACGCCAGCCAGACATGAGATCTTCAGCCACTCTTTGTGAAGTTCGAGCGTTCTGTCCCGTTATTCACCTACCCATCTGAGCCTCTGCCTGCCTGTTCCCCTGACCTCTGTTCTGCTTCTCCCGACATCGATTACAGCCTAGCCCTCTTACTGCCTATGGAGATCGCCTGACCACCTGCCTGTTCCCCTGGATCCTGATGCTGATCGCTGCCCATTTCCTTGACCAGGATTGTGGATTTATGCTTCTGTCCTTTTGCTCCTTTTCCTATGTATACGGAGAAGATATAAAAATCTTTTTACTGGACTGATCTGCTACAGCATCCTCCTTATTTCCCGCTACCCCACCGTGACAGAAGATCCATCGGGATGGACCCTGTGGATCAGCCGTACCTTCAGCACCTCACTGAAGCCCTGGGTAAGCAGGACACTCTGGTGGGACGGCATGAATCTGTGCTCACAGCGATTCACTGGAATCTTTCAATGTTGGCCTTACGGAATTAGCCACTCAAGTACAGCAGGTCCTTTCCACGTGTCCTACCACCGTCACCCCAATCAGTGAACCCCGCTTGCCTCCGCTTCCACAGTATAATGGCGATCCAGGAACCTGTCGCTCCTTTTTATCACGGTGTTCCCTGATATTCAGCTTACAACCTTCTACATTCCCCTCGGATCGTGCCAGAGTTGCATACATTATCACTCTGCTGACCAGTCCCGCTCGTGAATGGGCGACTGCCACGTGGGAATCCGGGGCACCTTTTTCTACCTCTGTTCCTGGTTTCACTGCAAAAATGAAGCGGGTTTTCGATCGCTCAACCAATGGCAGAGAGACAGCGTGTGAATTGCTACAGCTCTGACAAGGCAACTGCTTGGTGTCAGATTTCGCCATCACCTTTCAGACCCTTGCATTGTCTACGGGCTGGGATATGCAGGCTCAGTTCGATGCTTTTTATAACGGGCTGTCGGAAGAAATAAAGGACGAATTAACATCCAGAGAATTGCATGGGACCCTCGAGGGATTAGTCGACCTCGCCATTTGGGTTGATAACCGCTTCCGTCAGCGCTGTTAGGACCGTCACAGACGGATTGAAGTTCCAGGTTTCCGCGAAGCAGCTTGTGTGAGCTCTCCCGAGCCTCCTGCCGAAGCTATGCAGGTGGACCGAACCCGCTTATCCCCCACAGAACGACAACGGCGACAGACTGCCAATGCCTGTCTGTACTGTGGGCAGGTGGGGCATTACATTGCTAACTGCCCAGTAAAAGGACGCACCCACCAGTGAAAAGGAGGGCTCTGGTCGGTGTAGCTCCAATTTTTCCCTCCTCAGTTCGACGGACCTTTTTACCAGTACTGATCTCCTATGGAGAGATCCAGCAGCCCTAAGCCGCCCTGGTTGACTCGGGAGCTGATGACAATTTCATTGATACTACGCTGGTCTGCCAGTTGAGACTGCCTACCACTCCAGTACTGATGCTGCTGGTGGCCCGTGATCTGGATGGACATCGAATGGCCACCATCACCCATGCTACACTTCCGGTGAGTCTCACCATTGGGGGTAATTATGTGGAGGAAATGTACTTATATGTTATTGACTCCCCCCAAGCATCTACTGTATAGCAGGGGTATTCAACTAAAATTTGAAGAGGTCCAGTTAGAGAAAATCTCCTCAAGCAGAGGTCCAGGACATCATAATGTCTAACCTGCGTTATTATTGTGATACAGAAGCAGCCTATTTTTATCAATATCTGAATGTATGAACAATACACTGTCAAATCAGCGAAAATACAAGTTGAAAACATTTCAACAAAATTTATTGTTAACACTGAAACACACAGTAGGCCTACATTAGATATAGGGCTGCAGTTTAAAATGAATTAGAGAAAATAAATAAAATGGCTAAATTTGTTACGGCACGTACGCGCCTGGAGCGCAGACTCCGGGGCTGCAGGCGACCGCCGAGCCGCAGCCAGGGGGACCGCAGGCGGGCGGGACCCGGCCCCAGCGCAGGTGTCCCCTCCCCTTCCGGGAGACCGAGAGGCAGGGACCCAGCCGGGGTCTGTCACACTGGGGTGACGGTGGCGGAGTCACAGGGGAAGTCACGGAGGCAGTCACAGGGGAAGCCACGGGGTAAACCAAGGTAATCCCCGAGGAGTCCCACTCAAGCTCCCCCTCCGACTCCACTATGGAAGGAGGAGATTCAGGGCAGCAGTCAGGGACTTCCTCGGGGACAGGGGCCTCGGGAGCCGTGGGGAGCTCAGGAGCCTGCACAGGTGTTAGTGCGGCGGGGACAGGAGTCAGGGCCTCAGGCAAGGCAGCAGGCGCGGCCGCAGGCGGAGCGGCGGCATCAGGCAGGGCCGCGGGCAGAGCGGCAGCATCAGCCGCCAGCCAGGGGCGCCTCAGCAGGGGGTGCCTCAGCAGGGGGCGCCTCGGGCGTGCGGCCAGCAGCAGGCACGGGAGTCACTGGGGGCGCAGCTGCAGGCAAGGGAGTCACTGGGGGCGCAGCTGCAGGCACGGGAGTCACTGGGGGCGCAGCTGCAGCAGCAGGGGACTGAGCTGGTAGCTCAGGCATTGGAGTCACGGGGAGCACGGGAGTCACAGGGAGCACGGGAGTCACAGGGAGCACTGGGGGCTGCACAGGAGACTGGGCAAGGGGCGCCCACTCTAGGCCAGCAGGGGGTAGTGCAGCTGGAGCAGGAGGCACAAGAACCTCAGAGGGCGCTGCCGGCGCCACAGGAACCTCGGGGGCCGCAGCAGGCTCAGGGACCTCGGGGGGCGCTGCAGCCTCAGGAACCTCGGGGGGCGCTGCAGCCTCAGGAACCTCGGGGGGCGTTACGGGGAACTCTGGGGGTGGAACAGGGAGCATAGGGGCCTCAGGAACCTCAGAGGACTGTGGCCTAGCAGGGGCCGTGTCCTCCTCTGGAGGGGCCAGCTTCGACCGCAGCTGGAGCAGCCTTCTCAAGGTCTCCTCCACCCTCTCCAGCTGTGGAGGTGGAGCCGCTGGAGAGACGGCAGCAAACTCCCTCCGGAGCCGCTCCAGGAGCGCAACTGCCTCCGGGGAGCCCCTTATGGCAGGTTCACCCACCACCCGCCAGTACAGACCCTGGAGGGTGAAAAATCTCCTAGCCATCTCCAGACAGGGCCGTGGCTCAGGAACCACGGGGGGAGCTGCAGCCTCAGGAACCACGGGGGGCGCTGCAGCCTCAGGAACCACGGGGGGCGCTGCCCTCTTCCGAAATCGCGGAACCCGCGGGATAGCGTCCTTAATGGACCTGGCCCCTTTAAGGGCCAGGCGCGTCCCGATGAAGGGGCAGGCTGCTGGCTTAGGCAGCAAAGCAGTGGGCGGACGGTCTTCGGGCGTCTGCTGAGGCGAAGCGGCGGTGACGTCACCTGCGAACACCGCCGGGTGGAGAATCGGGCAGGGATTCTCCCTACGCACAGCAGATCAAGCGGCGGAAAGGTAGACGGCCCCCAGACAGGCCTCCTGCGTGTCTTCCCGTCTCCTGCCTCTCCGCTTTTTCCTCCGTGTTGGGGGAAGTGGAGTCGGCGGCGCTTCGTGCTGGAAGCCGTCTGGTAGTCCGCCGTCAACCTGTCGGATCATGGACTCGGCGGCTCCCTCCCGAAGCCGCCGCACGTTGTCGCGCATCTCCCCCGCAAGGTGCGCGTCTCCGGGCAGGGACATCTCTTCTAAGATGTCCCGGTCTCGGTGAGCTAGAGCCCAAAGCCCGGGATCGTCCCTGACTTCGGGCTGCTCCGGCCAATATATCACCTCGTCTGTTATGTCACGGTACTCTTCTTCGAACAGACGAGGCGATGTTTTCTTCCGGAGTCCGCTCATTCTGTTGCGGCACGTACGCGCCCGGAGCGCAGACAAACAGGCAGGAATCCAGGGATCAGGAACACAGGGTTTAATGGCAGCACAAAGCACGCAACGATACAACATCAATGACCGGACTGGGGAAACAAACGGAAACGCGGACTAAATACAATGGACTAATGACAACAATCAGGAACAGCTGGTAAACACGGGGAATCCACATGCGGTTAACGAGGGGGCGTGGCACACAAGAGGAGCGGACGATCGGGGTATGACAAAATTGTGCATCTTAAAACAAAGTGCTTAATTTCAGAAAAAAAATAGCAGCAGCTTGAGTTTCCCTTTTTCTTTACCTTTCACATCTCGACTTAACAGTCTCAATAAATTTTTCAACTGATATCTCAAAACATCTTAACAATTTTACAGTTTCTCTTTCTTTCCACCTTATATTCCACTTCCCCACTTTCTGTTGTTCAGTGAGAGAATTGAGCTTTAGTTTGCCCTACCAGGATTTTAAATCAGGGCCATTCTCATACACATGTGTAGGTGCTCATTGGTGAACCTGGAACGATATTTAGTTTTTTTATGTTCATTGTGGAGAAAGCTGCCTCACAGCGATATGTGGAGCCAAACATGGTCAAGATGTACAGGGCTACTTTCCTCAGATTTGGGAAAGCTGCCTCAGAGACCATTTGGAGCCAGAAAGTGGCAGGTTCAGTTTTTCCAAACTGCTCTTTCAGGGCCACACCTGCTTGGAGATCAACCAGTTGCATCTGGAGAGGCCCAGCATTTGCCCACTTGAAGTGCTGTGTGAACCCGCTGACATCAGTGATGAGAAATGGGTTCTTTATGAACATGGTGAGCTGCTGTCCAAAGCTGAAGCTATCGAAACGTTTGCTGAAGTTTTCAATCAGCTTATCAACAAAGTCAACAAAAGAGGACACATCTCTCTGTCCCTGAACCCGTTCCTTCACTGTTGGGAAGTGTGCATAGTCTCCTTGCAGGTCTTCTTTGAACACCTCAAGTTTCCTCTGAAAGGAGCGGACAGCTGTCATCAGTTCACAAATTGAATTGTCCTTGCCCTGCAGCTTCAAATTCAGTTCATTCAGGTGTGAAGTGATATCAACCAAAAGGCCACAATATCCATGTTTTTCTCATCATTTAAAAAGAGAGAAAAGTTTGTTGCTTTCTGACTTTCCAGCTCTTCCAAGAAAGCTGCTACTTCACTTCTGATGGACCAAAATCGCTCCAATACCCTGCCTTTGCTGAGCCATCTCACATTGTTGTGAAGCAGAAGATCATCAGCATGTGCATCAACTTCTCTGAGGAATGAGCATGC
Source organism: Paramormyrops kingsleyae (assembly GCF_048594095.1). Classification (NCBI taxonomy): domain Eukaryota; kingdom Metazoa; phylum Chordata; class Actinopteri; order Osteoglossiformes; family Mormyridae; genus Paramormyrops; species Paramormyrops kingsleyae. The sequence goes on along the minus strand of NC_132808.1, from coordinate 6,818,434 downwards.
GATGCTGACAAGAAGAACATGCCCTGAGAAAATGTATCATTTTCATCATTGTTTCATCACCTCAGCATACTCATCTGACAGGGTGGAGCATAGGACAGACTGATGAATAACGCAATGGTAAGAGATTAGCTCAGGATTGTCCTCTTTCATTCTTGCTACAGCTCCTTTCTCTCTCCCCATCATGGCAGGGGCTCCATCTGTGGTTATTGAAACCACTTGGTTTGGCTCTATTGCTCACTTTGTTAACATTTTCTTAATGGCCAGGTAGATATCCTCTCCTCTTGTAGTGCTCTGAAGGGAAGTTACACCTAACAGGTCTTCACAGAACTCTTTCTTATCGATGATGAAGAACCTTACATAAACTAACAGCTGAGCATTGTCAGACATCAGTGGACTCATCTACAACCAAGCCTACACATGGTGTCTTATGAATGGCTTCTTCCAGCTGGGATAGCACATCCTGAGCTAATATTTCACTTCTCTTTGTGGCTGTTGATGCTGACATAGGTATTTGCTTTATTTTGTCACAAAGCTCTTCTTTTTGTTTACCCTCAAGTAATGTTTCTGCTACTGCACTCATGCACTCTTTGACAACACCTGCATCTGTAAAGGGCTTTTTGTGTTGACCTAAAATCCAAGCAACTCTGAGGGAACATTCCTGAGCACGTTGTTGGCCGGTGAAAGAATGGGTTAAGATCCTGGTGGATTGATCGTATTGGGCTCTGAGATTGCTAATTTCCTGGGACCTGAGTTCAGACTTGGGTGGGTATGATTGTTCAAAGGTTTTGTGCTTTGTCTCATAGTGGCTTTTAATAAGTGCCACGGTTTCTGAACATATGAGACACACTGGTTTCGTGCTTGCGGCCGTAAGAATGAACATGTATGTGAAAGTTCTATTTTCGGTGTCTACTTTTCTCGTTTTTGAAAGCGCCATAGTTGTTTTACCTCTTGTGACTCCCACTCACGTCTTGTCTCCCTGTATCGTTAATCGTCTCGCTTGTCATTCGCCTCTCACCGTCTCTTTCCTCTGTCTGTGTCTGCATTCAGAGTTGCGATCGCCTTGAATGCACAGATTTGATTGACTAAGTAGCATCACGTGGGTGGCTTAACTTGCACACGATTGGTTTGTATGTTCCTTGGTCTATTAATACAGTGCTGTAAAGTTTAGAGAAAAGCTGTAACGTTACCGCTTAAAATTGAATCGCCCCGTCAAAATTAAAAGTAATTTAATATTTTGTTAACTATAGGTCCGGGTCCATATAGGATGGTGTCTGGGTCCGGACTCCGCCTATTAGTGACCCCTGACCTATAGTGTTAAGCCACCCCTGGCTGGTGAAGCATAATCCTCATCTCGACTGGAAAAAGGGATCCATTATGGGCTGGAGTCCTTTTTGCTATGTGCAGTTTCTCTGCACAGCTCTCCCTTCATTGGTCCCTTAGGAGAAGGAGGAGTTTCCCAACATGTCTTTGGTTCCTGCAGCTTACCTGGACCTAAAACAGGTATTCAGTAAGTCCCGGGCATCCTCTCTACCTCCTCATCGACCTTCTGATTGTTCTATTGATCTGTTGCCTGGCACCTTGCACCCTAGAGGCCATCTATACTCCCTGTCTGTCCCGGAAAGGAAGGCTATGGACGACTACATAAGCAGTGGATAAGCAGTGGATCCTGACGCTGTTCTGCCGCCGTCGTCTCCAGCAGGAGCTGGATTCTTCTTTGTGGAGAAGGATGGGTCCCTCCGGACTTGTATTGACTACCGCGGGCTCAACCAAATCACCGTCAAGAATCGTAATCCCTTACCCCTGTTGTCCTCGGTTCTTGATGTGTTTCAGGGGGGTAGCTGGTTCACGAAACTTGACCTATGGAGCGCTTATCATCCGGTTAGGATCCGCGAGGGGGATGAATGGAAGACTATCTTTAACATGCTCTCTGGCCATTATGAATATTTGGTAATGCCTTTTGGGTTGACCAATGCCACGGCAGTATTCCAAGGGCTGATTAACCCCCTGGGGCCTGAGGCCTTTTTTCCACTTTCTAGGTAGTCTGACATGCCTTGACATTTTAAAATATTTCACCTATCTAAAAAACATTTATCCCAAAGTGATACATTTGCTTTTATTCAGCACAAACTCAGCACCAATAATCTGAGACCTCTTAGAATGTTATTATTCTATTTTTTGTTAAAATCAACTTTAAACATATACTTTTCAAAAACCTATTTTCAGACATGCTGAGAAATTGTAAAAAATCACATTATAGACATTTCTAGGTAAGACTTTTGAGCTCTGAAGCTTATAGACACAGGGGTTGGCTACACATAGGTGAAAGTGACATTCAGAAATTTTATATGGTTTGATTACTAAAGTGTTAGAACTTTGGAGTGACACTCTTTTTCTCAAAGTCAGTGGTCTTCACAATGAATATTGATGAGATAGGTGTCCTCACACCTGTAGTAGTTTGCATACTGTCAATGGCCCATCAGTCTGGAATGTCACTGCACCCCACACCCATCACTTTGGAAAAGCAGTTTGAAACACAAGAAAAGTAGCAACAATAAAATCCCTTTCACAGTTTATTGATAGATGGAATGAAAAATGAAAAACTGTGACTATATAAATATAGAAAGCGATAAATATGATGCAGTGACTATTATTGACGCTCTGGGGACGAGGGCATCATCGACCGCGTATCTTTCTCGTGTATTTCAGTTTATATCTCGCTGAAATCATTATGTAGAATCATGAAAAAAACACTGACTAAATCCGTTATCTGTCTTCTTTTCAAAACTTCCATTGTCAGAAGTATTAAAGTTTTTAAAATTAGGTTAAATAGGCAAAAAAGCAAATCGTGTCACCTTTCTTTGTTTTACTTGCGTCGGGAGCGTGTAGGACCGCTCTCAGTGGAAGATCGCTATTCACGATTGCAGGCACACAGGCTTAGCCCACTGAGCTATGAACACAGGTATGAGCTTCGCTGCTGAAAGTGGCAACACTGGCGCAAAACTTCAGCGGCAGAGACGTATCCGTGTGCTATATTGTAGCCGATCAGTGTAAACACTACCCAGACATGTGCTCTTGTTTATTTCGGTCACAATGGGCGTATTCACATATTTCTTCACCCAATACTAACTGTCGGATTATCATGTTATTATCATGTGAATAGCGCGATTTGCAAGTGGGTGGGTGATCAGAGCCGCTTCGAGACGCAGACGCTTAAGTCAGTCACTCTTGTTCTTTCTATTCGTATCACGAAGCTGTAAAAATATATTTAGTTTCTACCTATATATATTTGTCTCGCGAGAATTCTGTCAGATCCCGCCGGCGGGATCGCCGGTCCCAGGGGGTTAACAACGTCCTTCGGGACATGTTGGATAAGTTTGTCTTTGTTTATTTGGATGACATTTTGGTGTTTTCCCAGTCTAAACAGGATCACATTGCACACATCCGTGAGATCCTTCAATGCTTATTAGTGAATAAGCTATTTGTCAAGGTAGAGAAATGCAAGCTTCACCGGCAGTCAATCTCTTTCCTTGGGGTCATTCTCGGGGAAGGCTCGATTAGGATGGATCCGGAGAAGATCTGAGCGGTCACAGAGTGGCCTCAGCCTCGCAACCGGAAGGAGGTACAATGTTTTTTGGGGTTCGCTAATTTTTACAGGCGTTTTATTCGAGGATATAGCAGCATTGCAGCCCCTCTTACGGCACTCACCTCAACCAAGGTACACTTCCAGTGGGCCCTAGCGGCAGAACAGGCATTCCAGGAGCTTCGCAGAAGCGTCACCCCGGCCCCTATTCTACAGATCTCCGATCCCTCTCGACAGATTGTAGTGGAGGTGGACGCTTCCAGCACTGGTGTAGGGGCTATTCTATCCCAAAGACACGCTTCAGACAAATTGCATCCTTGTGCTTTTTTTTCCCGTAAGTTAACTTCAGCCGAGAGGAACTACGACATTGGCAATCGAGAACTGCTGGCAGTCCATTTGGTATTGGAGGAGTGGCGGCAGTGGCTCAAGGGCACTAAGCACCCATTCCTGATCCTCACGGACCACAAGAACCTGGAATATCTACAGTCGGCATGCCAAGCTAGGTGGTCGCTGTTTTTTAATCATTTAAATTTTCTTATCTCCTTCAGACCAGACTCCAAGAACTGCAAACCTGATGCCCTGTCGCGGCTGTATGAAGAGGAGGACACTAAGGACCGATGCTCAGGACCGATTCTGCCTGAGAGTTGCTTCATTGGAGCGCTATCCTGGGGAGTCAAGGAGGCCGTCCAGGCCGTACAACGATTCATCCAGCCCCCAGAGGGTTGTCCACCTAAACAGCTATTTGTCCTTCAATGGGGGCATGACTCCCTCTTAGCTTGCCATCCCGGAGTGCATCGCACCCAAGCACTCCTTGGACAGCACTTCTGGTGGCCAACCATGCTGCAGGACATCCATGATTATGTCACGGCCTGCCCTGTTTGCGCACATAATAAAAATCCCTCCTGTGCTCCAGCAGGTCTATTGCAGCCTCTTGCAGTTCCCGGACGCCCATAGTCTCATATATCTCTGGACTTTGTAACAGGTCTTCCTCTGTCCCGAGGATTCACAGGAATACTCACGATTGTGGATCTCTAAGACCATGCATTTTGTTACTGTTCCCAAGCTTCCTTCGGCCAAGGAGACGGCTGAGTTATTAGTGGACCATGTCTTCAAGCTGCACGGTCTACCTTCTGACATTGTTTCTGACAGGGGTCCACAGTTTGTTTCCAGGTTCTGGAGGGAATTCTGTAGGCTGATTGGTGCCACCGCAAGTCTTTCCTCTGAATTCCACCCGCAGTCCAATGGACAGACTGAGAGAGCCAACCAGGACCTGGAGCGGATGCTACGCTCTATGGCCTCACACTCACCTGAATCGTGGAGTGATTTCCTTTCTTGGGTGGAATACACCCATAATTCTCTGCCCACATCCTCCACGGGGATGTCCCCATTGCAGTGTTGTGTTAGTTATCAACCTCCCTTATTTCCAGCATTGAAGGAAGAGGTCCTAGTCCATCCACCATTTTCTTCATCGATGACAACGGACCTGGAATGTGGCCAGGTCCTTCCTGCTACGGGCCTGTGAACGCATGGAGAAATACGCCAACTGACGCAGGTCCTGGGCTCCCACTCTCCGTGTGGGACAGAAGGTTTGGCTGAATGCTAGGGACTTTCCTCTGCGGGTTCCATGTTGGAAATTGGCACCCCGGTTTGTTGGTCCTTTTCCCATAACCAAGGTGATTAGTCCCTCAGCAGTTCACCTCCGTCTTCCAGTGTCCATGCAGACGGGTCCATCCAACGTTCCACGTTTTCCTGCTGAAACCCCATGTGGCCAGTCCCTTGGCTTCTCCTGTGTTGCCTCCTCCTCCTCCCAGGTTGGTCGACGGTGGTGAGGTGTACACCATCCGTCGCTTACTAGACGTTCGCCGCTGGGGTCATGGCCTTCAGTTTTGGTTGAGCGGGAGGGGTATGACCTTGAGGAATGGTCCTGGGTTCCGGCTTGGCATGTGCTGAATCCGTCCCTTATCTCTGACTTTGAACACCGCTGTGCCGGGGAGCATGTTCGTCCGCCGGGTGGTGGTCATGAGGGGGGGCAGGTACTGTCATCGATCGCCCTGGGGAAGCCCCTACGAGGTCACGAGGGGCATCCCTGCCATGCCCCCGGGGATTCCCTAGGAAGGAGTCGAGCAGTGGCCGGAGCAATTCCACTACACCGGTCCCAGCTTAAGTTAGCTTTTTATCCACAGCTTCACTAGAAGGGAATGTGTGTATGGCACAGTTTTTACACAAGACATTGTTTAATAGTGTAGTTGGCCAGGTAGTCTAGGCAAAATGTAAATGAACGAATATGAAGTTCATTTAAACTCTGCTACCTTAAATCCGACGAGCTACCCCGATAAGCCAGTAACCCCGCTTCGTAGTACAGGCCACTGGACTGCCAAATAACTCAGTGGGTTGAGCATATGGCACAGAGGCTACGATCCTCAGGTCATGGGTTTGAGGCTGGCCAACGACTGGCCTCACCAGTTATTTGTATCTGTTAGTTTTCTGATGCCCAGTGTTCGGTATTTTCTTCTGGTGTTTATCCAATTTTTGGTTTATTCCAGCATCTGCTGTGTTTTATTATTCCTGTGTATTCTGATGGTTCTAGTCTTTCTTAGTATTGTTATCCTAGTGTTTGCTTTGCAGTTTTGCTCTGTTTCTGTGCTTGTTAGTGTTAGTACAGTAGTTTCACCTGTTGATCATTGTTCCTGTGCCCTCCTTGATTGGTTGATTTGATTATGATTTACTCCTGTTCCTTGTTTGCCCTAGTTTAATTCTAGAGTGAGTCATTGTATTATGTGCCTGTGCTGTACTACAGTATGTTGCCACGTACCTACTGTATGCCTTTTTCCTAGTTGCTTTGAATTCCCAGTATATGTACTTTGCGGTTTGTTGTAGTTAATTCTTGTTTTTCCTCCATTTTGTTCCTCATGGCCTTTTATTCTTGGAGCTTTCCGAGTGTTTCAGTTTAACAAACCCCTTTGTGTCTTAGAGCCGCCAGTGGATCATCACCCTCATTTCTCTGCGGTCAACATGCTGCGCTGTGACAATTGACGCAACTTGCAAATTGCAGGTATGTCCTCAAAAGCTAGAAATGCAGGTATATTCTCTAGGTTGTCAGAGGACAGTAAAGAGAGTCAAGCTGGGGTGAGTAGTGATGGGTGGTTTTTCTGACGTGCTAACACCTTTCAAACAATTACAGTAGTTCAAAAAAGTTTCATTGGTGCATAACTTGGTGCATAAAGTCTGCTGTGACATCTGCTGGCCATATATTATATTACACCCAGTACTAATGATGAAGTACCCGAATGATATCCAGAAATCCAAAGTAAAAATGTACAAAACTGACACAAATCAGGAAACAAATTATTAAACAATGTTTTGTGAAACTAAATTCCCAGCCAAATGTCAAATGTGCACAGAGTTTGACAAAGATTAAACAATATCAACTTGTAAGACCTACAGTTCCAGTCAAAAGTCTGGACACACCTACTGAAAATCATGATTCATTTGTTTTTTAAGAAGATAATGACCTTAAGCACAACACAAAGTCATGTAGTATTTTCTTATGAAAAAGGAAAGAGATGGAGTGTTATGACAGATAACCTGGGACCAATGTTATGGAGTCAGGTTTCAAGCCTAGCCAGAAAACTTTGAGGCTGGAGTCAAGAGGTTTATTTGTCACATACACAGTTGTACACAGACACATACAACGAGCAGCTGTGCATGATTAACAAAATATAGAAAAAATAAGGAAAAGTAATAACAAGATATGGAATGTTCAGCTGTACATAATCTATACATAAGTGATAGGTAAAAGGCATTTTGCTGTGCAATATAAGTGCAATGTGCAAGAGGCCTGAGGTATGTGCCAACGATTTGGACAGTGTGAAAGCAGTACTCATAGGATATGTCATTGTTACAGTGACTGAAGAGTCACTGAAGAGCCTGCCGAAGGCCTAGGGGCATTGAGTATTGTTCTGGTTTAGGAGCCTTATGACCTGGGGAAAAAAGTTCCCCCATTTGCCTGAATTCAGCAGGAAAAACAGAGAGTTATTGGCGTGGGATGGATCCTTGGAGATTTGTGTTGCTCTAGTCCTACAGCAGCTGTTGAAGATGTCTTGTAGGGAGGGCAAGGCAGATCTGGTGCAGCACTCAGCTGCTCTAACCACCCTCTGCAGGGCTTTCCGCAGAGGTGTATATTTCAGGTCCAGAAAGTAAAAATCCAGACTAGGATTTTGTTTCAACCAACCAGTTGAACATAAAGAGTCACAGTCACATGGTACTCAACTGGTTGGTTGAAACAAAATCCTGGTCTGGATTTTTACTTTCTGGACCTGAAATTTCCACCTCTGGCTTTCTGGTCCTGGGCAGAGCAGTTCCCGAACCATGATGTGATGCTCATGGTCAGTATGCTCTCTACGGCAGCCAAGTAGAAGTAGCGCTAACTCAGATTTTTTTATATTATCGACATGGTTCACTGTGTAATGGGACACATCACCATGGTAACTCCAGCTACATGCCAAAATTTGCTCTGAAGTATGTTTAGTTTCAGGCTCACTGATCTCAAACATTGCTTGGACCAATCATAAAGAAGTCAGTAAATCACCTGACATATCAAATAGGCTTTCCCAAACTCTCAAAATGGTTTCTCCGTACATTGGGAACACAGTGGAATTGGATGCACGAATAGTGAGAAGGACACTATGCCGGGAAAGAAGATTTAGAGATAGAAGTAATCTCCCGCATTCCCTGAGCACTTTCTTTTCCAAAGATAAAACTTATTTTCTTTTCTGACTTTTACAGCCACATATTTAAAGTGTGATGCAGTACAGTCATACAATCACTGTAACACAGACAGTCTGCATTGTGTTGTGCTTATTTGCCAGTGGGACATTCCTATATTGAGAGGGAGATGCAGATAATCTGAGCAAGGACAATGTTTTTGTTGATCCGCAACATGGTCGCCACTCTGCTTAAATATATACGTCTTTGTCACCTTGGGCCATCACCACATCATAAAGGAGGCCTTCTATGATTTATATATAGATACTGTAGCGTACCTAGGCATAATGTTTGTATATTCCAACAGTAGGATGATGCTAAAATCAGAATGTATTCCTAGGTTGCCCACAGGTGTTAGGTGCAATAGATTGCACCCACATACCCATCTCTTCTGCACTGGCAGAATCCAAGGCAAATTTTGTGAATCGTAAGTCCTTCCACAGCCTCATTGTGCAGGTATAGTAGTATTTGTTATCAGTCGCTGTATCCTCTGTATGCTGGTGCTGTACTGCAGCATGGTGCCTATGAATTATTTGACATGCAGCACATTAATATATTTTACTCACAGAAACATTGTCTTTCCCATTTCTTTATGGGTACAGACCTTTTTCTCATTACAAATGGCCTGTGACCATCAGTGCATGGTCAGTAGTTCTGATGCTAGTTTTTATTTTCGATGGGGTGTTTCTCGCTGACAGGGCTTTCCCCTGTTTAAGGTATTTGATAACTCCCCTACTCTACTGCACTGACAACATTTGGGAAGTATTGGGAACGTTTGTATTTCCGAGGGCTGTTTGGATTTCCAAGAGGCGCACAACTCATTCCAGGTAAAAAAAAAAAAAAGTCCAGGGATGAATAAAACAAAGGTGGATGTTCCAATAAAGCCCCACCACCAAATGAAGTTCCAGCAGAAAGCATGGCAGAAAAAATGCTGAGCAGCATCATCCGATCGTGTGAGGGCTACGTGTTTTCCCAGAATTAATTTTCCATAATTAACAAACGAGCTTAGTAGTACTTCTCCCCAGCCCCCATGTAAGAAAAGCATAGACTGTTAATAACAGGAACATCGATCCTATGTATTTCATTGGTGAAACAGGAGTCAAATTATTGCCACATTACGCACATGAAAATTAACAATATAACTGTAGCCCTTCGTTGGTGTTGGGCTCCGCCCCCACCAGGCCCAAGTTCTAAATGGATCACTGCAGCACTTGCATGTCTAAGTTCTAACACGTAAATGGACGTTAGGGTAATAACGAGTGGCACACAGTTACTACTACTTCAAGTAACAAATTTTATTGACCCAAAAAAAAATAAATAAAAGAGCCGCAGGCAAGGCCAAATAACGCAGAAAGGTATAAACCAGTGGTGGCCAATCTTACCCGCAAAGGGCCTGTGTGTATGTGGGTTTTCGCTGCAACTCCCTAATTAGATTACTAATTAGAGGACTGATTGGCTGAAAGAGTCCTCTAGGGATCTAGCAGAACCAGTAGACATGTTCCATAAGGCTCAGGTGGACCCATTACCAGTCACGTGCTCTGACATCCAGCGAGGGACCCGCTGCGATCCAACACTTTCTAAAGTTTATGAACTGACAGTTAAAGGCTGGCCATCCAAGAGCAATGCGACTTTGACAGCCTACTCATCTCGCTGTGATCAACTGTCTGTAAGTCAAGGTTGCATTTTGTGGGGCACAAGTGTTATAATTCCACCATCACTTCGCACTTAGGGGTGGTAAAGATGAAGAACTTGGCTCGCAGCTATGTCTGGTGGCCAGGCATTGATCACCAATTGGAAGACCTCACAAAGACATGTGATGGGTGCCAACAGACTCAAAGGTCACCAGTGTCTGCACCACTTCACCCCTGGGAATGGCCCACCACGACATGGCAGCGCATACACATTGACTATGCAGCCCCATTCTTTGATAAGATGTTTCTTATTATTGTAGATGCTCACTCAAAGTGACCAGAAGTTTTCTGTACCACTAAAGCAACTGCCACAAAGACTGTGGAATTCCTACATAACTTGTTCTCGTGTGCAGGAGTACCAGAACAAATAGTAAGTGATAATGGTATCCAGTTCTTATCTGAAGAGTTCAAAACCTTCCTCAGGAAAAATGGAATACAACACATTATCACAGCACCACATCACCCTGCAACGAATGGTCTTGCTGAGCGTTTTGTGCAGTCCTTCAAACAGTCCATTAAGGCAATGTCATCTGAAGGAATATCACTACAGCACAGTGTCCAAATTTTTGCTGGCTAAAGTCACGAACCCTGCATACCTTTTATGTGGGTCAGAGAGTTTGAGATTGAAAACAGGGCAGCTTATGCAGTAATATTCTTAGTAGGTCTTCAAACAGAACTAAAATTATCTGAAAGTCTGTACTATAAAATTAAAATGAAAATATAAGATGTATCTGTTTTATGTTTCTATTATAGGATGCTTTCAAACTGGATTTAATTTCAAGACTGCACACAAGGCTGGAACTCCTGATTGGCTTGAAGGCTTGAACTCCTGATTTTTACTATATGTTATATATTGTCCATCAAGAGATGATCTTTTTCAGTGCTGTTGATTCAAGCCTTATACCAGTTGCAGTAAGAGAGGCATTGTATGGACTTCACACACATCCTTCTAATTTACTTGGGTTTGATTCAAGCCTTATACCAGTTGCAGTAAGAGAGGCATTGTATGGACTTCACACACATCCTTCTAACTTACTTGGGTTTGAAGAATCCCCTTCTGTTGTTTTGGAGTTGGATCCCTGTGGACATTCTAGGCTTCATGTTACACAAGAACACTTCCAGAATACAATATATCTGTGTCAAGTATGTACTCTACTCTGATGATGAACTAGACATTAAAGCGAGAAATTTCAAGTCAAAGATTCCACAAGCAGGTTACCGAACCATCAAAGGATGTCTAAAGTCTGAGGGTCACAGTGTGCAGTGGGAGAGAATAAAAGCCTGCATGCACCATGTTGACACCACTAGCTTTCATTTGAGGCTCTTTGTCAACTACGGGCAGTGTCACCTGCCACAAGTACTCAGTTGGAGGCCCATTGTACATGCAGCACATTGACACCAATCATAAGCAATCAGATAAGGAACCACTTAGATTTAATTTTAGCTTATTGTCCAGACATTGTTTTTACAGTAGATTCAGAGGGATTAGTGTTGTGACCCTCATTTTTGTATTTACAGATATAACATTGTCATATATAGTGGTATAGGTGGCTTCTCAGAGAAAGTAAGCACCAGATTTGACAAATTCTAGATAGTAACAGGTGCTGATTTTCCCCAAATTAATGCAATTCCAATTTCCAAGGTCATACACAAACAAGGCACATGCTCTTTTAATTTACTAAGGATATTTCAACACTGAACATGTAAAAGGAGAGGTTACTTTAATGGGAAATACAGAAATGAAGGTTATTAGCAAGTCCAAGAATGGACTTTGACCCTAAGCTTTAGAAAATGGGGGGGGGGGGGACAGCAGGTCTCTTTACAACCTCTCTAAAGACCAAATTCAGTGTGGCAGGTACCAATACAAGCTCACATATCATTTCTTAACACAAAGTCGGTGTAATGGTCAAGGATTCTGAATAATGCAAAGCATGTGGATGCTGTTGGGAGACTAGTTTCACAGAGCATCCTGGGTAGTAATCTAATTAGGGAGTTGCAGTGAAAACCCACATACTGTACACAGCAGCCCTTACTGGATAATACTGGCGACCCCTGCCATATCCAGAAATGCAACACATTGTAGCTACTGGGTACTCAGTGTCAGAACTATCCTCCCCTCTAGCAGATCAAGTGATTGATTGAAGAATTAACAACAATTGAAAACAAGGTACCAAAAAAAAAAAAACACAAAAAACTGTTAGTTCGATCCACTGGGGTTTATATAAGAACTGAATGCTGGGGAGAGCACAAAATAAAGGGACCATGAGGAATCAAAGCAAACAGAAACAACAAGAAACACAGACTGGAAGCAGGGCAGCCCTGGGAACAGAACTAGACCTGGCAGCATAAACACAGCTACCTGTATGAGCCGGGGGGGGGGGGGGGGGGAGAAGGCCCGCGGCGGGGGGACCTAATACATGACTCAGTGGAGAACAAAGCAGGGCAGGCACTTAAATAAAAAATAGTAAACTGGGGCAAACAAGGAACAGGTGGAAGACAATCAATTAAGCAATCAACACAGGGTGCAGATCAACGAGCAACAAAATAGAACAATCAACAAGCACTGGCACAAGAAAATGGCAACAGGTGGAACTAATAACAATTAACAAGCATAGAAACTAGGGAACTTAACATCAAAAACTATGAAATATTAACTATATACTGGGAATTAAACACTAGAAATAGAACACAAGGATAATTAAACAGAAGCAGAATGGAACAGAACACAACACAAGCAGGGAAAAGCTAGGACAATAAAATGAATATAGAAAATAAACACTGGGAAACAAAAATCCCAGAAATACAAATAAACAGATGAGGCTAGCCCAAGACCAGCCTTGAACCCATGACCAGGGGACCTCAGTCTCTAAGCCCCACACTTAACCCACTGAGCTATGTAACAGTCAAGAAATGACAAGAAAGGATGGCAAGTGACACCTGCTGGCTAAATGGGGAATAGACATGAAGGACTGACAGGTCAGTGCCAAGGACAGTTTTAATTAACAGCGGGACTGGACATTCACTACCCACTAATTTTTACTGGATCCGACAACAAGATTAACAAAGTGTAAATGTTGATGTTGTTTGTGCTGCACTATACATTTTATTGTGCTAAATTAGAAGTGAAGTTAAGCTTTTGCTATGTAATTTATCTTTTACCTAATTAGAATTAACATTAGCTAATTTGCTAACCTTAATTAGGTATGAGGATTGCTAGTTCTAATTAGTAGTAGTAGTAGTAGTGTGTGTGTGTGTGTGTGTGTGTGTGTGTGTGTGTGGGGCTGGGCGATATGGCAAAATATTATATTTTGATCATTTTTCTACGGAGCCCCTAAGGTGACAAGGGAGCAGAAAAAATAACGGCAGAAGAAAAAAAAAAAAAAGTAATGTTTTGCGTTATAACCCAAAACTTTTGCGATATAACCCAAAACCTTTGCGTTATAACTCAAAACTTTTGCGATATAACCCAAAACTTTTCCGTAGTAATGCAACAATAAGATCAGGTGACTAGCGTGCTTTTGGTCATTCAAGTGCAACTTCCAAAGCCGCAGTTTGCATGATGTGGTTGATCCCCGCTTCGCTTATTAATCTAATTTAACGGTTAAAAAAACTTGAGTTCAGTGTGGTAAGATTTGATTGTTTAATTCATAATTAGTAATTTGTAAAGCAAGCCTTGGTAATGTACGTTTCAGTAACATTGCTAGTTAATGCTAATCTGTTGAGGTTGATTTAAGCCTAAAGAATTGTTCGTTTTTTGTTGTTGTTTCATGTTTATAATAAATTAATATAAATCAAATGTTTTTTTCTCACATGAAGTCCATTTATTCTGCATTTTGCATACATCCATCAATAACCATGAAGCTGCCCAGAGTGCAAAAGCTGCTCACAAATAAAGTTAATTACATCACCCAAGTCGGAGTAGTTTTTCCGTTGGAATAATACCCTTTCACATAAAATCCTATTAATCTGCCTCAGACTTATGTGAACATCATGCCTAGATCCAAGAACAAACTGAATGTCCATATATTGTAGACCAAGATCAAAGTAAAATTCGATTAAACACTCCATGTTTTCCTATCAATTATGTAGGTATGTCACTATCACCAGTTCTGCGCCATAGGGGCTTTGGCAGGCAGCCTCGTTTTCAATTTGGTCGCCATTCCCCAGAGCACCAGGGTATCCCAATAGTTTTTGCCTTTTTGTTGTGTTATTTTTGTGTCTATTAGGGTAACCCGTTCTGATAACGTAAAACACACCTTCATCTGGGGATTTCCATTCAAAACACGGTCATCTGACTGTGATGTTATGCGTTAATCACATAAGAACTCTAGTTCCCACAATGCTTGGTTAGGCATGCGCAGTAGAACCAGGGGTAACCAGAGTATGGTTGGAGGACTGAACATGCTGTAGCAAACGACGTTCAATAAAGTACAAGTTTATTCAACACGCCTCATCTGTTCAACAGCTAGAATAGAACAGATACGACATGGTGTCAGAAGTGGTCGTTTGCAAGTGAACACGGAAGAAAAGAGAAGCCACGGTTTGCAACGAGTGCCACGTTAAAAAGCGGAAGTAAGTTTGCTGCAGTGAAAAGTCGCCGGTGGCGTCGGATAGCTTTAGCTTTGAAAAGTATAGCTAGCTCCGGTGTATTGAGTGAAATGGCATGGCCGAAAGTGACAGAGAAGACGTTAGTGTTGTGGACGAAGACGAGGAAGATTCGCCACACGTGGAGGCTGAAATAGCTCCTGAAAACGACGAACCAGAAGAGATTCAAGTGGTTGAAATACCGGTACACAGACCTGTTGTCATGGATAAGGTCAGGCTGAATCCACCATCGTGCATGCAATTGACTGGTAACCTAGCAGATAATTGGAAACGGTTTAAACAAAGATTTAAAATCTACTTGGCAGCAAGTGGAGCAGGAGGCAATGATGAGAAATTAAAAGCATCCATCTTTTTGCATATTATTGGAGAAGTTGCTCTGGACATATATAATAGCTTTCAGTTAGATGAAGCCACCCTAACCTTGGACACACTTATGACCAAGTTTGAACAATATTTTGTGCCAAGTCAAAATTGTCACGTTTGAGCGGTATAAGTTTTTTACCCATGACCAGACACAAGGCATACCTTTTGATCAGTATTTAGCTGAGCTCCACACATTGAGCAAAACATGTGAGTTTTGGGACTCTGAAGGACTCACTAATCAGAGACAGAATAGTCTGCGGAACTTACGATAATGTACTCAGAGAACGACTGCTCCGTGAGACAGGACTGACATTAGAGAAATGTGTAACCATGTGTAGAGCAGCAGAGACAACACGTGCCCAGACCAGTGAGCTGCGTAGAGGAGAAACAGCTGTGCATGTTGTACAAAAGGAACAGAAAGGAAAGTCATTTAACAAACAAAAAGATGCAAGTGAGAAATAGTCTGGGTTTAAGTGTGGTAAATGTGGCAACAGTCACAAACCCAAGTCATGTCCAGCTTATGGAAAGTTGTGTAATAACTGTGGAAAAAACAATCACTTCTCCAGATGCTGCAAAGCGACGTCAACAAAAAAGAAAGTCCACGTAGTGGAAGAAGAGGATGATGATTCTCTAGTGGAGGAAGATTTTGTAGTGGACAGTGTCCAGACGTGTGGTACGGACAAAGCTGAATGGATTGTGCCGATTGAGGTCAATGAGACTATAATACCATTCAAGCTCGATACTGGGGCCCAGGTAAATCTACTATCTATGCAGGATTATAGAACACTGACCGTTAAGAGTGAGATCCATCCTGTAAAGATCAAAGTGACGGGATACACAGGTGAGACCATACCTGTGAAAGGAAGCTGCATAGCAACCTTTAAAAACAAAGGACGTCGGATCAAGACACAGCTACTGATCGTGGATAAGAGTGTACAGCCAATCCTCGGACTCAGTGCATGTGAAAGACTCAATCTGGTCAAGAAAGTGTTTGTGGTGACATCGCCATTGACTTCAAATGATAATGACTTGCTCATGGAGGAGTACAGAGACTGTTTTAAAGGACTAGGATGTCTACCTGGACTATATAAGATACATGTGGATAAAAGCATGCCCCCAGTTGTACATCTGTGCAGGAAAGTGCCATTTAAGCTTAGGGAAAAGCTAAAAGAGGAGCTGGCACGCATGGAAAAAATGAAAGTCATCAAAAAGATTGACGAGCCTACAGAATGGGTCAGCTCGCTGGTGATAGTTCAAAAGAAGACAGGTGCTTTGAGAATATGTCTTGATCCAAGGGACCTGAATAAGGCAATAAAGAGAGAACACTTTAAGCTACCAACCAGAGAAGAAATCATGGCGCAGTTTGCTGGTGCGAAATGGTTCAGCAAATTAGATGCCTCGTCAGGTTTCTGCCAGCTAAAGCTTGAAGAGGAGAGTTCAAAGCTTTGTACCTTCAACTCGCCTGAGGGCAGGTACCGTTTTCTTCGTCTCCCATATGGCATCTTGTCAGTGCCAGAGGTATACCACAAAACCATACACATGATATTTGAACACATACCAGGAGTTGATACTATGATGGACGATATAATTGTATGGGGTTCTACTCGGGAAGAACATGACAGGAGACTGAGACAAGTACTGGACAAAACAAGAAAGATGAACCTGAAACTGAATAAGAACAAATGCGAGTTTGGGGTGAAAACGCTTACCTTCGTCGGTGACGTGGTCAGTGAAGAGGGGGTGAAACCGGATCCAAGAAAGGTATCAGCGATTTACAACATGGAGCGACCCCAAAACAGAGACGACGTCAGAAGGTTCCTCGGTATGGTAACGTACCTTGCCAAATTCATACCAGATCTTTCCACACACTCTGCACCACTTAGAAGCTTACTTGATCAAAAAAACGAATGGTGCTGGTCATATGAGCAGGAACAGTGCTTTAGGCAATTAAAAGAGACTCTAACACAAGAGCCGGTGCTGAAGTTCTACGATCCCGAGAGGAGCACCAGGATCTCAGCAGACGCTTCGCGGAATGGCCTGGGCGCGGTACTACTTCAACAACATAGGGAGCAGTGGCTACCGGTCGCCTACGCATCCAGAGCCTTGACGAGCGCCGAGTCTCGGTACGCTCAGATAGAAAAAGAGCTTCTTGCAAGTACATACGGCTGTGAACGATTTCATCAATATGTCTATGGTCAAGCGTTTGAGCTAGAAACGGACCATAAACCACTTGTTTCGATCATGTCCAAGCCATTGTACGATTGCCCTGTAAGAATACAACGCCTGTTGATAAGATTACAGAAATATGACGTACAAATGATATACACACCAGGGAAGTACATGTTCACCGCTGACGCTCTATCCAGAGCTGTGGACAAGAAAGAGAGTGCCAACAGTGAAGGGTGTGCAGACATACAAGCATACGTAGATATGATTGTGTCATCGCTCCCGGTTTCTGCAGACAGAACAGAACAAATCCGACAAGAAACAAACAAAGACAAAGCATTGAAAGAACTGAAAGAGACAATACAGAAAGGATGGCCGGAGAGCAAGAGCAACTGTCCAAAGAGAATACAGGACTATTGGAATCACAGAGATGAGCTTACAGTAGTGGACGACATCATATTCAAGGGGAGTAAGTTCGTCATACCATCTTCACTACGAAAGGTAATGCTCCAAAAGATTCATGAAGGCCACCTCGGAGAAGTCAAGTGCAAGCGAAGGGCTAGGGAAGTAATGTACTGGCCGAGAATTAACCTAGACATACACCAGACTACAGCGTCTTGCGAGCTTTGCCAAATATACAGACCAAAACAACAAGCAGAGCCGCTGATGCCTCATCCTGTGCCTTACAGACCTTACTATAAAGTAGGAGCTGACTTGTTTGATTGTAATGGAAAGAGTTTCATTGTGGTCACAGACTACTTTTCCAACTATGCTGAAGTCGGACAGCTGCAATCTACATCAAGCAGAGCAGTCGTCAGTTACCTAAAGACAGTGTTCGCAAGACACGGCATTCCGTGTGAACTGTTTACAGACAATGGCCCACAGTTTTCTAGCTGTGAGTTTGCCTCATTTGCCAAAGAGTGGGGATTCCAACATACTGTACAACTTCGAGTCCTACTTACCCAAGATCCAACGGTTTGGCAGAGAGCTCTGTGAAGATAATAAAAGGTCTGATGAAGAAGTCTGTGGACAGAGATGATTTTAAGAAAAGCCTACTCATCTACAGGAGCACACCTCTTGAGAATGGCCTATCGCCAGCACAAATGCTGATGGGTCGCCGCATCCGTTCCAACCTGCCAGTCAGTGAGGACTTGCTGACACCCAAAGGTGCATCACAGGTGAGGACGGGAAAGGAGAGACAAAAAGTGAAACAAAAACTGCTATATGATAGGACAGCGAAACGTCTACCTACATTGAAGCGTGGAGACCGAGTGCGTCTCAGAGACAACACAGGTACGTGGAGACAACAGGGACATGTTGAGGAAGAACTTTCTCCACGTTCCTACAGGATCCAAACAGAGTTGGGACTGTCTTTGAGAAGGAATCGCACAGATCTTCAACTGCAACCTACTGATGTAGACACAACAGCTCAGGAGGTCGAGCTTCAACAAGACACACCTGAACCTCCTGAACTGCCCAACAGCAAACCAAGTCATGCTACCAATGGTCAGACAGCAGTGCCCAAGTCACCTACTGCTGAGAGACTTTTGAGACCTCAGAGACATATAAAGCCGCCGCAGAGGTTGATAGAGAGCTGCTGAAAGGCAACAGGGACTGTTTATACTTACTTAGCGCTTAATTAAAAAAAAAAAAAGACTGTTCATGGTTACTGTTTACCTGTAAAAAAAAAAGAGGGCTGTGAAAGAAAAATGTGAAATGTGATATCTGTTTGCATAGATACAGTACAGGTATTATTGTTCTGACTCATTGAAGAGATAGTGTGATGTGGTTTATAAGCTAATGGTTTATAGGGTTGTAATGATAGAGGAAACTAGAGGTGGGAAAATAGAAAATGTTTATCATCCAAGGTTGTGTATTTGTTGTGTAAGCACTGAAATAATGTTTTCTTTCTTAGGGGAAAAGATGTGATGTTATGCGTTAATCACATAAGAACTCTAGTTCCCACAATGCTTGGTTAGGCATGCGCAGTAGAACCAGGGGTAACCAGAGTATGGTTGGAGGACTGAACATGCTGCAGCAAACGACGTTCAATAAAGTACAAGTTTATTCAACACGCCTCATCTGTTCAACAGCTAGAATAGAACAGATACGACATCTGACTTTCTGATAACTTCGAAATTTCCTCCCGATCTTACCGAAAATTTCACTCATTAAAACCTTTGTTGGGACAATAAAGGTTTATTTTAGTTTAGGTTTAGGTTAGTTTATTGTATTTAGGCGTATTTTGAGCAAAATTTATCGATCAGCAGTTCACTTTTTTGGATCTGCCGCGAGAGCCGGCCATGTTGTTTTGTGGTGAACAGTGCATCAAGAGCCGAAAATAGCATGATTTTCAGCATGGAATTTACAGCTTTAAAATGATGTGAAGGCTTTTAAATGAGGGTATATGTGTTTATGAATATATATTCTTGTAATAAAATGGAGTAGATAGCCATGGCAGAGTTATGCTCATTTTTCTGAACACCATAAACAGGTCACAAGGTCAAGTATGGTTCTCTATTGTTTTATCTGTTAATAAGTGGACGTTAATAAGCCTTAATTGGCGTTACAAAATATCATATAACTTTCTTGCCATTCATCACAGAAAGATGTTCTTGGTATCATTGGAAAGGTCTTATCAAGCACTTTTTTGTAAAAATCCAACAACTTTGAAATTTTTTGTGACATACCTAAATTATGTTCCTTACACTGACTGATTACTCATATTTCCACTTCAAAGTCACAACAGTTTTGCCTTATGTCGCAAAAGTTTTGAGTTATAATGCAAAGGTTTTGGGTTATATCGCAATGGTTTTGGGTTATAATGCAAAAGTTTTGGGTTATAACGCAAAACATGACTTTTTTTTTTTTTTCTTCTGCCATTTTTTTTCTCCTCCTTTGTCCCCTTAGGGGCTCCGTATTTTTCCATATCAAACGGTATCAATAATTATCCCGATATATATATAATCCAAGTTATTATTTCTTTACTTCAGTGCTCCATTTTTGTTTAAAATTTTGATGGACTGAGATAATAGATTGAGAACCTCAAAAACGGCGACAAATTGAATAGACTGCAATTTTAATTACACGAAATTGCACGAAAATAAACTGACTCTCAGTGTTCATCTCTGTAATTAGCAAGTTAGCTAACGTTAAATAGGTAAAATCAAAAGTTAAGCAAAAGTTTAACTTCACTTCTAATTTAGCACAATAAAATGTATAGTGCAGCACAAACAACATCAACATTTACACTTTGTTAATCTTGTTGGATCTAGTAAAAGTTAGTTACTTTAAAATGTCCGTGGCACTGACCTGTCAGTCAAAAACTTATTAGCCAATGGAGACGCGTCCCTGAAAAAACCTGCCCACGCGAGAAGTTTGTGTTGGAATTGTAAGCAAAAAGTCCGGCAGCGCAAGCGAGAAAGCTGGCAGTGTAAACAAAGGAAAACATTATCAAAAGACTGATCGTGTTTGCAAGTTATAAATTTTACTTTTGAGATGACATTTCTTTTGCTTCAGTTTTTTTTCTTCTTGAAGCCTTGTTTTTGCTTGATGTCAAAAATGTTTTGATTGATAATATTGGCACAAATCTGATTCCATACAAGTCTACCATAAAGAGAAGACTGCATGAAAGCAAATACACAGTCTTCACTGCAAGATGCAAGCTACTCATAAGCCTTAAGAATAGAAAGGCTAGATTGGACCTTTTTTTTTTTTTTTAGAAACATCTAAAAAAGCCAGCACAGTTCTGGAACAGCATTCTTTGGACAGATGAAACCAGTATCAGAATGATGGAAAGAAAATAGTATGGAGAAGGGCTGGAACAGCTTATGATCCAAAGAACACTGCATCATCTGTAAAACATGGTAGATGCAGTGTGATGGCTTGGGCATGCATGGCTGCCAGTGGCACTGGGTCTTTCGTGTTTCTTGATGATGTGACACAGGATGGAAGCAGCCGAATGAATGCTGAGGTGTTCAGAGACATCATGTCTGCTCAAATCCAGCCAAATGCAGCCAAGATGATTGGGCGGCGTTTCATAATACAGATGGACAATGACCCAAAACACACAGCAAAAGCAACCCAGGACTTTATTAAAGCAAAGAAGTGGAATATTCTCGAATGGCCAAGTCAGTCACCTGATCTCAACCCCATCGATCATGCATTTCATTTGCTAAAGACTAAACTACAGACAGAAAGACCCTCAAACAAACAGCAACTGAAAGCTGCTGCAGTAAAGGCCGGGCAGAGCATTAAAAGGAGGAAACCCAGCGTCTGGTCATGTCCATGAGTTCAAGACTTCAGACAGTCATTGCCTGCAAAGGGGTTTCAACTAAGTATTAGAACTGAACATTTTATTTGCAGTTACTGTATATTAATTTGTCCAGTTACTTATGAGCCCCTGAAAGGAGGATTGTGCAGAAAAATTACTTTAGTTCCCCACATGTTTTTGTTCTACTCACTGAATTAAAGCTGAAAGTCTGCACTTCAACTGCATCTGAATTGTTTCTTTTAAAATTTATTGTGGTAATGTACAGAACTTAAAAATTGAAAAACTTTGTCTCTGTCCAAATATTTATGGTCCTAACTGTATTTGTGTGAGGAAGGTAAGTACACCATCATAACTTGAATATCTTTAATTAAAACGTTATGTACAACACTGCACCTTTAATATGTTGCATGTCTCTCGTGATGAAGTTGACATTGCTTGCTGAATGTATTCTGTCTAAAATGGTCAGTCTGTTTTTCCTTGAACTGGATGATGTACCCAGTTTTCAATAAACAGTATAATGAACAGTTACATTCAAGTTGCTGTTATGTGTGTCTGATAACTGTATCTGCCACACAAATATGCCAATTAAAAGGTTCCTTCTCACTGATCAAATGTTATGTCTACCTGACCTGCATCAGACTTTACTTTATTCTGACAGCAAGGAAATGACCAAAACACACCTCCAAAGATGTCTCACAGAAAATGAAGACGAAAAGCCACTGAGTGGCTGTTTTAGGCCATTCACACCTTCTACATGATCACAGGTTAATGGTAAATAAACGTCACTTAGCAGCTTGCAGGTCATTACTGGGCTTGTCCCTGGATACCCTCGCCGCTGGCCTTAAGTGGAACAGCACGCTGCAGCTGCTATGGAGAAGGCCCATCAGCACCTTTACTCCCTTAGCTGTCTGAGGAAGGCCTGCATGTTACCTACAGTCCTCGCAAACAGATGTGCTGTGGAGTCCATCCTCAGAAGCAGCATAACATCCTGGCAGCTGCTCAAGGAGGGATTGAAAAGTGCTACACAGTGTAGTGAAAGTAGCATAGAGCATCACATGCTGCACTCAGCAGTCCAAGACATTAATTTATGATATGGATGGCTGCAAACTCACCGCCAGCCACCAGGGGGCAGTCAGCCCACACATACCGATAATAACCATGGTTTCTTCACTGTAGGCCTTAAGGGGTGATATCGGGGCACACAGGCGAACTCTGATTGGGGCTGCAGCTGTCCCTGGCCAGACATAAAGAAACCAGGACAGTAGGGAGGAGAATCAAAGGGCCTACAGATAGTGCCAGTCAACTTGCTTTTCTTAGGGAATGTTAGGGGTTGACTGCGCTAATGTGACGGCTGTCTAGTCTACCCCCTATGTTTCTGCAGTTTTTCTCCTGTAATTTTGCTAATAATCTTGCCCTGAGGGGGGGTTCCTGTGTCTATGCAGCACTTTGTCTTTCTGCCACACTAAATGTAAGTGTTTATGCACTTCGCTGCTGAGTGAATATTAATTTCCCACTTAAAGTACATGATCTTATCACACCACTGACATTTTTGATTTTGGCTATAGTCATGCACAGTGAATTCAAAAGCTTTCTGTTTCGGATAAATTATTTGTAGTATTTTACTATGCTCCTATGGTGTTCTTATAAATAAAACGAGGACATTCTAATATTTTTTATATTATATTAATATTTTTTTAACAAATATCTTTTTCAACTAAAAGGTTTTTTTTTGGCAAACCAGTATATAATTGGTGCCTAAATCTCCAAACTCCAACGGATTGACCACCCTTGCTGGGCACCTCCGACAACCTCTTGGAATCAAAACGTCAGTCGTGATCAAGTCTTCTGTGCCTGTGTTTCGTAGCTCCTTTGGCATGTACAGCATAAACTGTCCTTCCAACATTCCTGATTGTATTGTATCCCAGATGTGTTTAGTGACAGTACAGTTGGAAGACAGGATTTGCACATTGGAGTCGCGCATTAGCAGATTAGTGGAGATTAAGCAGATTGAGGGATTTCTAGATACGGCTCAATCGGAGCACACAGCCAGTTTAGATCTGGGAGTTCTTCCTCCTGCCTTGACTGTCTCCAGTCCGACTCCGGCACCAGCAGCCAGCACATGTGAGCCCTGGGTCACGGTCAGACGTGGTCCTAGGAGCTCTAAGACTTGACCTCCTGCACGCCAGTGGGCTGTTGTGCTTAGCAACACATTCTCTGCTCTCTGTAGTACGTCTGCTGAAGCAGAAAAGGTGCTTGTGACTGTAAACTTGATCGTTAGAGTTTCTAACAATCGGAAAGCAGCGGTTTCTGTAAAATGCCTCCCTGGGGCCAAAGATTCCAACATCGAGGCGAAATTGGACTCCCTCTCCAGCAATGAAGCCTCCACCTTAGTTGTTCACACTGGAACTAATGACATAAAGTCCCGACAATCCAAGGTATTAAAGAGGAGCTTCATTTCTATGTGTGCAAAAGCTAAATTGTCTCTGGTCCCTTATCAATTCTCTATCCTCCTGAGAGCCCACCCATTCATTTATGTCCATTGCAGTGGACATTTTGTTTTTTGCATATATCTTTTTATGTATTACGACTCTAATCTGAACTTAACTGCTCTATGAATTATTCCTACAATATACAGTGCCATAAAAAGTGTTTTTTCCCCTTGATTTCATATATTTTTAACATAATGGAGCGAGTGTCTCCCACTTAGTTGTTCCTCCACCTTTGGGAATTCCTGTAGCTTTTATAAGCATACCAGACTGGCTCTGGTGCAGAAAAATACATCCAGGTGAAGACCATCATTAAACATCCCTCCTGGTTCACAGCTTTGTGAATGAGTCCATCTTAGTAGAGTCAGAGTCAAGACTGAGTTCAATAGGGTGGTGAATCTGAGACGAGAACGAGTCCAACAGGGTGGCAAGTCCCAGGCAAGACCGAGTGCAACTTCAGTACGAGTCGAAGACGAGACCAAAGCCTCTGCGTTCTTCCCAGTTGATTCTGAGGTTCATCAGGGGTGTATTTTTGCTCCTACTCTGTTCGATGCTTGCATGGACCCAGTGTCGGGCAGGATCGTGCTGCTGTGAGATCTACTGGGAGAAGAAAGGTTCACTGAAATTGACTTTGCCGACGATGTTGTGATGTTTGCGTCAGTGGAGATTCGAGAGACTAAGTGAGGAGTCTAAGTGTCTGGGCTCATGAGTGTCCTGGATAAAAACCAACATTCAGGCCTTTAACGACCTCTTGCGCACAGCCATAACCAGCATGTCTCCACGGAGACAATGTCCACCATGTCGAGAGGTTCACTTACCTTGGCAGCAACTTCCATGTCTTTGGTGACTTTTTCTGCGAAGTCAACAGATGGATTGGGAAAGCATGGGGGGGCCATGAGGTCACTGGAAAGGGGTGTGTGACGCTCCCGATATCTTTGCAAGAGGATGAAGGTCCAAGTCTTTAGATTCCTAGTGCTCCTTGTCTTGCTGTATGGATGTGAGACACGGACACTATCCAGTGAGCTGAGATGAAGACCTGCCTCTTCGGAGAATCCTTGGGTCCCGCTGGTTTGACCTTGTGGCTAATGAGCGGTTGCCAGAGGAGTCCCTAATGAGGCACATTACCTGCATTGTAAGGGAGCGTCAGCCTTCTGGCACGTTTCTCTGAGGGTGATCCGGCTCACAGGATCCTCATAGCTGAGGACCCAAGTAGCTGGACCAGGCTAAGGTGACACTCACAGAACACCGGGTGGGACTGGACCGTGTGTCGGCCTGGGGAAGTCGCCAGCCAGTCGCCAGAACGGATCCCGAGATGTTTTGCTCTATGGTGGGTATGGAATCGCGCTGTACCAATGCAAACTCTACAACCTGACCTGATTGTACCCTGCTGAATGCATTGAAATTGAATTTTTAAAAATGCATAAAACAACACAAAGTTCCTTTAAAGGTCTTTCTTATTTAAGAAACCTTTTCTGAAACATTCAAAAAATGTAGCTACAGAGAAATTTTTATGATTGGGTGGGGAGGGGGGGCTGTCTCAGGAGTCAGGCTGCCCAACGTACATTGATATTGTGTGTTATTATATAATGTTGTGCACTGTTGTATATGTGTAAGAGTGCAATGGTTGTGTGTTGTATCTGTATATTAAAGAAATTCTATAACATCTTTAGCACAATATTTTCATTCTACTATTTATTGTGTTTACCTGATGTGTAAATGTAATGTATGTCAGCTGAATGTCTCTTTCACAGTGGGGAATACTATTTCTCTTCTGTCATACACCCAAGGGCCTTGAAGGGGCATAGATACACTGGCCCAACACTTTATAGGGGCACCAAAATCTAACGTCAGAGGCCCAGGTAAATCCACTGAGCCCCCCCACCACTGGCCGGTAAAATCTATCAGGGCCCATGGTGATATTGTGATGTTTTACCAAGGAGCCCCAGATTTCTAGCTTCACCCCTCCTGCATACACCTATAAGAAAGAACCAACAATACAACATATTGAATCTTTTGGAACGTTTTTATTTGACTGTCACATGTAGACTTATAGTCCCTCTCAGGTGAATTTATATGACATAGTTTCAATTTCATCTCTCCTTGGACAATTTTATTGAATGTACTGTAATGAACAAAATTAATTTATAATTTAATCTTCAGCCAGAGGTATGGAAATGATTCTAAACCAGATTAGCTGGCAAAAGCTTTCAGTTGAGGTTTGCTTTTCATGATTTATGGTGCTTTCAGCTGCTTTCAAAATGGTTGCTTAATCAAATACACCGCAATTGATTTCTCCAAGGGCAAATTTATTGAATATTATATGTAAAATTAATAAAAATGAACTATTCTTGAAGCATTTGACCCAGTCAAACATATCAAGTACATTTTTCCACAGAGTGTGTCACCTTAGGACAGTTGCTCCCTTGGCCCTTTAGGTATTTCACCACAGTTCCTGAGATCCCCCTGAGTGTCCTTGTATAAACATTGCTTTTGAATATGGTTCTTGCTGCTTTTGTGCTCTTGAAAGTGCCGCTTCATGTCAATCTCTCTTCCTTTGCCTCGGGTCTTCAGGCCGCTGGAAAAGGTGAATCTTGATTAACTTGCAGCCAGTTAATCATTGTACCTGAAAAATTCCCTCTGGGCAACAGGCTATCCGTGCCCTCTTCTTGCTGTTCTATCATGCATAATTGTTTGTCTCCAAACCCGAAAGGAAGGGAGGACTTGGAAACTTGCACCCCCGCGTGGGTTTAAACCACCCACCTCTTCGTTACCAGCTGAGTCCGCTCACTGACTATGCCACAGAGAGTCCCTCACCATCTTCTACTTGCCTTGAAATCAGAAGACGCTTATTAGAGTGGAGCAAGTCAGATCAGAAAGAAACCGGTTGAGAATGATGTTATTTTTTTTCTCCTGACTAGCTCAGTCAGTAGAGCATGAGACTCTGAATCTCATGGATGGTGGGTTCGGGCCCCATGCAGGCTGATGGCTTTTGACACACACAGCCATTCCTACACATGGACACAAGCTGGTGTCATGTCAAAGAGTCTGTATTATCAGCAATATGAAATCATCTGGGCCACATGTGACAGCAAAAGTCTCTCTGTTGAAGTTCATAATCTGCTTTTTTAGATAAGTACAAGGAATTTGTTCCGGTTTGTCTGTCCATACATAGTGCACATATTAACACACATATTGCACAGTAAGTTATAATAAATACAACACAAAGAACAGACGGTAACAACATACAGGACAACACAAGGGCAGACTGGATGGACATGGCAGACAATATCTAGGGCAGATGGTTATGCATTTTGATGGCTGGTTCTATAATTTCTCAGCTCTAAAAAGAATCTGTGTAGGCAATCGGTTGTCTTGGTTCTGAGAAACTGGTAGCATCTCCCAGATCAGAGTGTTTGGAAGAAATGGTGACCAGGGTGAGATAGGTCAGCTACTATTTCACCAGCTCACTTCCTTGCCCTTGATTTGCCAAGGCTCTCAAGGCTGGGAAAATGACAGCTCATTGCCAGAGATGACCCACTATACTTTGCTTTTGGAAAAGATTCACCAAGCAGACAATGATGGAGGATGCAGGGATGCTCTCGATCATATCAAACTGAACTAGTGACAAGAAGTTTTTTCAGGTGTCGATGGGAGTACATTCTCTCGTAGGTTTTCTTGGTGATGCTTTTCTCATTGAAGTGACCTTGAGAGAAAAATGGAACAGTGAGCAGGAGAATGAGGCCTTGCTCTGGTAATGTAGCAAGGACCTTGAGCAGTAAATCCTGTTCGGGTCTCAAGGATTAGAAGCTTTCACAAAAAGTGAAAAGGAAAGGAGAAGACGAGAGGAAAAGAGGGGCAAAAGCTGCAGTGAATTCTGGCCACTAGGGGCACCCCAGAGACTTCACCCTCTGCGGCACAGCTGTACCTCCATGTCTGTCTTCAGGTGGGTCCAGCTTTGGCTTTCATTTATTTTCTTTTATATGATGGGATGTAGCTATCTTAGCTTTAAACTGCATGCTGCAACAGTGTCTCAACCTTCCAAGGTTGGGGTTTTGAATCTCACCACGTTCTATCAGTACTGAATGAGTGTGTGTGTGGCTTATACATATTACATTGTGGAAACCAAATGTCCCCACAATGTGATAAAAGCCTGTTATTTTGATGTTGTGGGTACCTTTTTCTTGGTCCCCACAAAGGTAAACGTAGTTTTATACAAATCTGTGACTGCAATCAACAAAGTAAAAATATCTTGTATTTTGTTTCGTTACTCGTGGTTAAGATTAGGGCTGGGTAGGGGCTAAGGTTGTCATATTTGGGATTTGAGTTCTTCCCATAGAACTGTTTGGAGGGTCCCCACAAAGATATGGATACAAACGTGTATGTGTGTGTGTGTGTGTGTGTACACAACCTGCAATAACTCTGACTGATTTGCATAGATGCTGGGTAATTGTTTTCCTATTATTTTGGAGATTTTATTATATTATTAGTAACAATGGGTTCCCATGGCGACAAGCACACATTCACGCATTTCTTATAAGTTTCAGTATGCACTTTGTATTCGACTAAATGCATCTGATCTGCCCTCCCTGTAAGACATTTCACCTCAGACAAAACAGGAGCAGAGCTGCCAAATTCTAGGCACAACCTACCCAAACAACTACTTTTTTACTAGGCTGAGGTCTAGAAAGCACTTCTACTGCCTCTCAGCAAGAACTGAGAGGCTCAGAAGAAGCTTCTACCCTAAAGCCATTAGACTGTTTAATGCTTAATTAACTCTTCTAATTTATGTTCTCTCCTTATTTATGCACTTCACAATGTATTTGATTTGTATTGCACATCTCTGTTTTGTCATTTTTTACTGCCTAACTTCCTTATTTAAGATTATTTATTATATAGTTACGTTAAATGTCTTTTACATTCACTGTTTAGAACTTAGCGATCAGTGGCTATTATTAACACACCACAGTACACGACAATGAGATGTGTTCTCTGCATTTAACCCATACATGACATCACAACATAGCAGGGGGCAGCTAATTCTGCACCCAGGGCACAGTGCTTGAGGGCAGTACCTTGCTCAGGGTACCACAGTGCTGCCTTGCTAGTCAGGGATTCAAACCTGCAATCTTTCAATTACAAGGGCACTTCCCTAACCATTAAGCCACCACTGCAGAGTTGATCACCTTACATGTCACTGCAGGTTATGACCTGACTATGTAACAAATAAAACCCTCCAGTCCTTGTATAAGTACGGTAAGTGCTGCCTCAATGGGCCTGAAAGTTTAGTGAATGGAATTAGACAAAATACTCTAGTTGATGGCATGTATGCGTGCTATACTCCGTCAGATGCAGTAACTGACGTTTGTAGCTATAAGACCACATTTATTTATTGGTCATTTATTGGGCAAAATATACCACCAAATTCCACCCTGTAGTGGTGGTGGGGGGGGGGGCATTGTTAAGCCGGTGTTCCTCTGAAGATGCCGCCTTTTTTATTTGGCCCCTTTCACCACTACTTAACTACTGTAATTAGACAAATGTGTAATGCAATGATTCTATCTGCAGTTCAATTGGGGTAAAAGTGTTAATTGATTAAAACTTCTGTTAGAATGAAAATAAGCACATGAAGAGTAGATTTGGCCTCACATGCTCTATGGCAGTGGTTTTCAACCTGTGGGCCGCGGCCCCCTAGTGGGCCGCGACGGTATTGCAGGGGGGCCGCCAATTTTTATTAATAGAAATTGTAATATTGTTAATATAATAAAAAATGTCTAGTCAAAATCAAATAAATCATAATTTGATATATAATGAAATAAATTACCAGTTTATTCAATAAAGACAATTAACAGCCTTGCTTCCGAGTACTTAGTTAACCCGACACAAAAAGCGGGATCGTTTAAATTCTTTTGCAGTGGGCCGCGGAAACATATGTGTTTGGCTGTGTGGGCCGTGAGTTAAAAAAGGTTGGGAACCACTGCTCTATGGCATGCATAAAAACTATCAATAAATCTATAAATTCACTGGTTACTTGTAATCCCGTATGCAAAGTGCCTCAAGAAGTAAGACAAGCCATCCTGGGTTTACAGTGAGCTCTCAATAGTGAGGAACTGCAGGACGTGCAGTTTTCAAATTTTCAATGAAAAGCTCACATAACATATCAATAACATAAACTGAAGTAATTTACTCTCCCTTTATATAATGACTTTGTTAGTGGTTCAAGAGATTTGCTTATGTACACTCATCATTACTGTGGTTAAAACTTGTCCACAAGGTGGCGCTGTGTCGTTTTTTAAAAATCCTTTTGGCCAAACAAGACACTGGTAAATCTGCAACAGTTTTCCATCACAGTAACATCAAATACAAGTAACACCTGGTCAAGGTTGAAAAAACGAAAAAGAAAAAAAAAACTAAAATTATATCTATCTCAGAAAATGAATAACCAAACAGAATTACACAAAACCTCAAAGACAAATAGGTTTAGCTTACAGTACTGGTTGCTACAGTCTAATAACTTCACAACTTACATTATCTAAGAAACTGTCATATCTAGATCTTTGCAGAGGTAATATTAAATTTCAGACTTAATGATAAAAAGAATTAAATGCCGCTTTATTGTGTGAACAGGCTGGATGGAGCCATGGTGGATCTTTACAGATAAGAGGAGCATAACAACATCTATACTGCACCCTGTGCTATGCTGAGTCACTTTATTTAGCGTTTTTAGTCCTCATTATAGCCATAAAGCTCTGTCGGAAATGGTCCTGGATTTTATCTGTCATTTAATGGTTCATATGGATCAGCCTCTTTGGCTCACGTAGGATTACCAGCAATGGTAACTAAGAGATAAAGAGAAGGGTTGGACATCAGTGATCAACCCATCACACGGTTCAGGACCAACAGAGGAGCACAGTACGGGTTTATGGTTATGCTCGAGCAGCACCAGCCATTCCTCAATTGTATCATTTTTAAATTGCTTTTCAGACAACAACACAATTATTTAAGTGCTCAGCTACTCATCAAGCTCTATGTTAAATCAGGCAGCCCAACACCAACCTCCGTTTCTCTGTGATCTTTCTCTCGCCCTTTTATCTAAAGTTTTTCCTACAGACTAAACAATAGTTTTGAATCCAGAACTGTTGTGGGGTTAGTTGTCATAATTACAATACTGCTGTACAAATGCAAAACTGCATACTGCAATTGCATATTGCATCAAAAGTGAGTTATGACCAAAATTGTGTGTGATTTAGATCTTGTTTTATCTTGTGATAAAATTCTTCTGTGATGTTCTGTTTTGAAGGAACACTATGTATAATTTATGTACCTCCTACAACTACAGGTGGACAGTCAAAGCACTTTGAAGCCTTTTCTCAGTTTCACTGTCATCTGTCACTGATGCTTCCATGTCCCACTCTCGCCAGTGTGGGGAACCAATAGAAAAAGGCCAATAGGATGTTGGGTTACATTTCTAGGTGTGTGGAGTTTAGGTCAAGGGAGGTGATGCTACGATTACATAATTCCTTGGTAAGACCCCACCTAGAATATTGTGTGCAGGTTTGGTCACCATACCTTAAGAAGGACATTGCTGCCTTAGAAAAGGTGCAACAGAGGGCTACAAGAATGATTCCTGGTCTTAGAGGAATGTCTTATGAGGAGAGGTTAGCTGAGCTGAATCTGTTCAGCCTCGAGCAAAGGAGACTAAGGGGGGACATGATCCAGGTATATAAGATTCTAACAGGTCTGGATGTTGTTCAACCCAACAGTTACTTCAATACTACAATTAGTTCAGATATAAGAACTCATGGCCATAAGTGGAAAGTAGCAGGACAACATTTTAAAATGGATTAGAGAAAATACTTCTTTTCACAGCATGTAGTTAGAGTATAGAATAGTTTCCCTGTTAGTGTAGGGCAAGCTAAAACCCTGGGTTCCTTTAAATCAGAGCTAGATAAGATTTTAACAACTCTGAGCTATTAGTTAAGTTCTCCACAAACAAGCTTGATGGGCCGAATTTCTTATATTCTTTTGTGTAGTTACATTATTTTATCTCTGTAATGCAGAATAAATACAACAATTAAAGTGAAATAAATCAATTAATTCTGAAACTGGATTCCATAGGCAGTTAGTACAGTAACTAAAGTTTTCAAAATGTAACCTTATTTTTTCCCATTGACATTCTGTTGTAGTTTGAACTTAACTAAATGACCAATGAGTGGCTTCCAAGGGGCTGAGAGGCAGGCCCCAGAAGGTGGAGAGGGGCTGTCCAAAGTGACGCTCTCAAGGGGTCAGCTCGGCATAATTACAGTCAGGCTGAACTTCCAATGAATGCCCCGTTACACGTGTAATTAGCACATGTAGCATGTAGCGCCTGAGACTAAACCAAAGGCATTTCCTTACTGTGAAAGGCAGTGTAACTCCCAGAAAATCCTCCATCACAGCAAGAACCCTTGAATAACTTAAACCTGGAAAGAGCAAAATAATACTAAAGTAATCCATCCATCCATCCATCTTCCAGCTGTGTAATCTGGTCATGCTCTTAGGCAGTCAAGTTATGCACGTTGTATTTTCCAGCTGAGGAAACAGTGGGAGAAGCTCCTTCTCCAGTTCTGTGCAGCTCCACTTCCATCTCCATCATCTCCCCATCTTCACAGCAAGGTTTTTTTTACTGTCATGTGTACATGATAAAATTCTTACTTGCATGCCTCCTGCAGTGAAAATAAATGCAAGACAATAAACACAAGCTAGTGAGTACTGTAGTTGTTGATAACTAAGAATAAATACAAAAATACCTGAAAACAGCACCGATAGAGACACTTGGATTTGCAAAAGCTGCTTCAAAGTGTCTGAGCATCAGTTTGGCCTGTAATTGCCTTTTACTGAGAAGCCTAATTGCATGCGGATAAAAAAATGCCCCTGAATCATGCATCATCTGATAGAAGAGAAGATGATGGTTTGAATCTCCACAGCATCCCCACCAATGTAGATAGCATCCCCCACCTGGGCAACACTGACAGCCACAGTTAAATCAACTTAATTCACAGTTTTGTAACAGTAAAAGAAATAAAACTCTCTAGTGCGACCTTACTCTAGTTTGTGTCAGTTGGTTTTGTGTATATTTTGCTGAAAAATACAGAAACAAATTAGTTCTACACTAAAATTTCGAAAGCAGCATACCCAGAGGAAGACAAGGCGAACATATAAACAGAGGGTTAAGGCTAGTCCTGTGGCCTGTACTACGAAGCGGGGTTACTGGATTATCAGGGTAACTTGTCGGATTTAAGGTAGTCTGGGCAAAATGTAAATGAACGAATATGAGGTCCATTTAAACGGTGCTACCTTAAATCCGACAAGTTACCCCGATAAGCCAGTAACCCCGCTTCGTAGTACAGGCCATTGCTCTCTGAACCACTGTGCTGCCAAATAAAATTTCAGATGTTTGCTATTCTGGAAAAATTGTCTTTGGCTGTTTATGTTTTGGAGTCTACTTTAAAAAAAAAACAAAAAAAAAACGTAACGGTCCCTTGTAGTCCGACTGAGTTATTTGTTGGGTGTGTATTGCATTGCAGATAAATGTGACCACTCACAAAATATCTTAATAATATGTTGGGAAAAATACACTGTAAAGTGCTGCAGGGGACATGGGTATTGTAGCTGCCCATACACCACGGCACGCACTGTTTTGAATTGCTGAGCCAGAGTCTTATTATTAAATACATATATGCCTGGTGAATATAAAGCAGAAAAAAAGCAGAATAAGCATGAATATTTCAGCATATATATATCATGGGTGGTGAATAATTATAGCTTGTTATCCTGTAATGGGAGGAAATCTGTGTGTGTGTTTCTGGGTCATGGTATAAGTGGTTAGGAGATGGATGGATGTGTATTTAATGCAGGCCTGCAGCGTACCGGGCGTCGGTCACAGGAAGCACAGATCGTGTGGTAGGGGACGTCCTCAATGGGATGTCTGTCACAAGGCATACAGGACAGGAGGAAAAATAAGTACCTGGAGTTCATCCATACAAACTCCACACTCACAGAACAAGGTCAGAAACCTGTAGCTTCTGTGCTGAAATGCTGCATCACCACCCTGCTACTTGCCATATAAAGTTATGTCATTTTCATTTTGCATTATTACTTAATATTGCCTACTAACACTTACCATTAATCCATACTTCTTCTAACCACATATCGTGGTCAGGGTGGCAGGGTGCCTAGAGATTATTGATTAAGACATACTACTAATTGTATCTTACCAATATAACGTATCACATTGCTCTTAACCTGTTGGTTCAAGATCAACTTTATTTGGACTAAGCCACTTGAAGTACGTTCATAATACATTAAGCTATTAATACATAAGTTTATACATGGCACATTTGGCATTCCGGTTGAAAAACGTTGGCACAGACTACAAGGCTGAGGTAAAACATTGTTTTTTCAGAACTGGAAATCTCGTAGAGTCATGGAACAGTTTTAAAATCCGGTCGACAGCTGGGGGGGTTCTGAATACAATGTAGAATAACGTGAGGTGCTTGGAAGGATGGCATCTTCTTGCTATGTGGGACAATAATCCCACTATCACAGTTTTTTTGTGCATTAGAAACTGAATGCGCATTTAAGTTGCCTGTTTTGTAACCTCCTGAGACCCGACCTATTCATTTATGTCCATTGTAGTGGACATTGTATTTTTGCATTTATGTTTTCACTGATGTTGGGAACCGTATTTATTGTTGTTGTGAACTAAAAAGGACATGCTGTGAAATTAAAATAAGAATAAATTTGAAAAAATCTAAATTGTAAGATGTCTTATTTCCTCCAAAGACAAATAACCTACAATTGAAGGACACTTTTTTCCTTGGATCTCAGGAGGATATCTTATAACTGAAACAATACTTTCGGAACAAACAAACAAGCACGCAAATAAAAACGCAAACACGCACAAGAAGATAGAGGTACACCCCCCCGCGCGCACACCTCCCGCCTTTTCCACGCCCACGTATTTAAGCAGACGTCATTTCCAGGTGTCGGTATGTGTGATGCGCTCTGTGCGGTGGGGAAGGCTGGAGATAAGCGCTTTAACATGAAGAGCAGATAAACATAATAAAGAAACGAAAATACGTGCTATTTCTACATAAAGTCGGTGACAGACAAACGAATGTGAAAATATTTCAGCTGCTGGATCTTCAGGCTTTCCTAAGACATCACAATAATTACGCCGGCAGAGGGGCTTAACTTGTTTTCCCGGGACCGAGCTTTACAGTACGACTGCTCCAAGAAAAGAGGGTTTTTATATTCCGAAGCGAAAGGCAAATAAGATAAAAGTCGTTGGGGAGCGAACTGAATTGCTATGACGGACGGAAGGAGGCGGTGGGCCTGCTCGCGCTTCGGCCGCGGTCTGTCCGGCGCAGCTGCCCCCGGAGCGCCGCCGCCGCAGCACCGAAACGCGTTGCTCATCTCCGCGCTTCTCTTCTTTTTCGGACCCATGTCTTCCACCGAGGCCAAGGAATGCGACAAGCCGTGTCTGAACGGCCAGTGCAACCCGGGTGGCGGCAACTGCGTGTGCGAGCCCGGCTGGGTCGGGGACCAGTGCCAGCACTGCGGGGGACGCTTCAGGTGAGAGAAACTGAGCTGTTTCCCCCCCGAGCAAAGCCAGCCGGCAGTCTGAAGTTGGCAGCTAGGTCTGCCTTCTCTGTCTTTGCATTATTTTACCTAACTGACACACTTCATATGGTGGTTTGCAAACCTGGATCGGTGTTCCCCTCGCTTTCCTTTGCATCCCTATACGATCGCATCCTTCTGGAAACATTTCGCTTGTTTATTTATTTATTTTTGTTATTGATAGCGCCGTTTGCGTTTGTTTGATTTATTATTGTTAAAAAATTATTAAGCACTAGTACAGTTGTACGGCCCGCTTGGCCATGTCAGATGGTTTATTAATTCAGCCCTAAAATAACCAAGGCAGAGTAACAATATGATACATAAAAAGCCTGAAGCTGGTTGTCCGGAATTGGCGGTGAGATGCAGACGGATGACCGCGTGTTTACCGGCGGAGATCGCCGGCGTTTAGCTTGCACCTAATGGCCAAGTGTCTATTAAATGTTTAACACGTAGCTACAATGTAACCGGTGTAGGCTGAGTAATGTGTTTGATGTAATGAGTAGGTAACAATGTTATTCGATACTGCACAAACGTTTTTTGCTGTCGTTTTCTTCAATATTTAATATTGTTGTGCTTTTATGCGAGCTGCATTTTTGTAACCGCACGGCTAAAATGTCAGTTTTTAAAGGCACAGACGGATTAGAGTGTAGTTTTTTTATGGTGGTAGTGATTTTAAAGATAGGCCCGGTTTGCTATAGGACGCGTTGCCACCAAATGTCAGGGCTGCTTCTGAATCCACGGTCCCATTCTGTGTCTGATAGCGGTTTAAAGCAAATCCGCCACATCCTGCCATTAAGTAGGATTCATTAGCATGTCTTGACAAAGAAATGGAAAATTATTGTTATTCATTGAAAACGCATGTCACCGAAAGACGCGTTGCGTTTTCCTTTTCTTCAGTGTAATTGTCAGTGGAGTTTTCTTGGGCGCTTTGATTGAATGACATCTGTTTTAAGACAACCTCTGCGTTGGTGAGCCATTTATCTGTGTATTTGATAAGATACTGGACGTTTTGGCAAACACTTTCAACATTACTTTTTAAAATGTTACAGTAATTAATAAATGCTATCAGCATCAGCTTAATTTGTTCAGGTTATGTGGCTCCATTCCAAATGACCCCTCTCCACCCAATTTTATGCGTATGATATGAGAATCTGATATGATGCTTTGGCTCTCGTTGGGTAAGAAATAAAGGTGGGAATTTAATGACTCGGTTACATACACTTAAGGTGATGCTACAACACTAATTTAACTTCCCTATATTGAATCTGATGCTGAACGTAATGTCTTTTTTTATGGTTTACCTAATATTGACCATGTTCTTATATACATTTTATCTCTTGATGTCCTAGAGTGTCACTCATTCTGTCGTTCCCTGTGTCCCGGACCTGTGCTCTCTTTTTCCAGGCAGCGTTCATGTTCATGTTCCTGTTCATGTTCCTGTGCTCGGCCTGTTTGTTCTCACTTTTTTCAGCCTCCCACCACATGTGTGGATGCTTTCTTTGTGCAGTCGGTGAGCATATCCGTAGTCTGCTTCATAGGTCAGCGACCATGCCTCCCTCTCTCAGGGAAGCTAAGGTGTCTCTCATATTGGCCCAGCTCTGAAGGACGTCATTGTCATTTCCCAGAGTGTGTTTGATTTATGTGTCTGATATAAAAGGACAATGTTACTTCTGTCGGATCAGGGATTCTATTTGGTCTTGGGTCATATTTGCTCCTCATGGATACACAGTGACTCCCATGGCTGCACACCGATGATCAGTCCTGTCCTCTGTTCCCACATTTCCCTCTAAT
The DNA here is from genome assembly GCF_048594095.1 of Paramormyrops kingsleyae. NCBI lineage: Eukaryota > Metazoa > Chordata > Actinopteri > Osteoglossiformes > Mormyridae > Paramormyrops > Paramormyrops kingsleyae. Next base: position 6,781,057 of record NC_132808.1, on the reverse strand, counting down.
GTAATGATCCGGTTCAGACACCCTGGTTGAATTTGTTGGTGTTGAAAACACTTTGTTCTTTAACTGGAATTAATTGCACCCCACTTATTATTTTTGTGTTAATTGTATTTGTTGTTTATTTAAAAAAATGATCTTTAAGATGGTAGATGAGAATAAATAGTTTGGCTCAGGTTTAACTGAAGCAGAAGATTTGTTTGTGGTCTTGACAGCTGGTAACTTGGCACAGCTATGCGGTTTAATAATTACCTCTACAGGAGTGCATGCAGCACCTTTGCCCAGGAGGCACCCAGTGCTTGAATGTTGAACATGGGAGGGGCATGGGGAAGGGAGACTGCAGCCCTCGGCCCTCTGCAGCCATTGTCCTGTAGTGAGGAGGATTCTGTGCGTGGGGTTGTTGCTGATTTGCCCTTGGGATCTGTATCTCATTCTGAGCTGAGTGTGTTATTTTAGACGTAAGGTTTCCAGTTGGATGCAGTCATCCTGCTGGCTGTGGCCTTTTGTGTATCCACCATTGGCTGGTACTGAGAGAGTGTACTGATGCTCGCAAACACAGCGAATGGCCGCTCACCGCATGGCCTGTCTCGGGATGTGCACACAGCACCCGACAAGAGCTTCTGGCTGCGCAGTGACCCTGACTGCACTCAGAACGCCCCTTCCACATGTTCCCTGCATTTTTCATGGTGGAAATGATTTTTAATGGTGCCCAAGTGCCTGTGATAACTGTGACTACTATTCGGAACAGTTGAAATGAGCAATACATGGGCATTTTTAGTACTGTATTTTTAATAACCACAGCAATGAAGGCACCCCTGTTTTCAGTGTCATTTCATTTATTCAACAGATTTTTTTCTATGTCCTCTGTGGCATTCAAAGGGCAGAGAGCAGGGTTAGGGATTGTTCACGGAGTGGTTGGGATTAAGGGCCCTACAGTGGTATCGCTAAGCCAGACCCAGGATTTAAACTGGCAACCTTTCGATATCAGAGTCCTAACTCACACAACCAGGTGTGTCACCAGGGCTGCTTTCCTTCCCAGACCATTACCTGTGTGTGGTCTGCGGGCCTTATGGCTGCCTGTGGGGGTGGAGGGTGTCCCGTCGCTCCATCATCTTGCCCGACTTTGTTGTGGACTAAAATATAACAGAAGCTTTGTAAACAGCATAGGCCGCAGAGCTTGTGCTGTGTTTCGAGATCAGTCTCATTTTATAAAGATATTTTTATTGTGCCTTATTATGGCATCTGGCTAATTTACTGTGGAAAAACTAGTTCTGGAACACCCTGTGAAATGACCCCAGTTTAAATTGTGTATAGTTAAAAATGTTTGTATGAAGCATAGTAATGATGTGGGCAATTGAGGGAACAGCAGAATTTGTATTTGGTGCCCCTGGATCATTTTGAAATGTTAGGCGTGGTGTGTGTGTGTGTGTGGGGGGGGGGGGCTGTTCAAAAGGTCATCGACCGTGCAGCCTGTAACCTTCAGCCCTCCCATGGCGGTAGCAGCCTGCATCGTCATAACCAGGGTAAAGGATGTGCAGAGTGTCCGTCACCCGCCCTGCCTCCCAGCCTGTGTCGTCATAACCAGGGTAAAGGATGTGCAGAGTGTCCGTCACCCACCCTGCGTCCCAGCCTGTGTCGTCATAACCAGGGTAAAGGATGTGCAGAGTGTCCGTCACCCGCCCTGCCTCCCAGCCTGTATCGTCATAACCAGGGTAAAGGATGTGCAGAGTGTCCGTCACCCGCCCTGCGTCCCAGCCTGTGTCGTCATAACCAGGGTAAAGGATGTGCAGAGTGTCCGTCACCCGCCCTGCCTCCCAGCCTGTGTCGTCATAACCAGGGTAAAGGATGTGCAGAGTGTCCGTCACCCGCCCTGCGTCCCAGCCTGTATCGTCATAACCAGGGTAAAGGATGTGCAGAGTGTCCGTCACCCGCCCTGCCTCCCAGCCTGTGTCGTCATAACCAGGGTAAAGGATGTGCAGAGTGTCCGTCACCCGCCCTGCGTCCCAGCCTGTGTCGTCATAACCAGGGTAAAGGATGTGCAGAGTGTCCGTCACCCGCCCTGCCTCCCAGCCTGTGTCGTCATAACCAGGGTAAAGGATGTGCAGAGTGTCCGTCACCCGCCCTGCCTCCCAGCCTGTCTCGTCATAACCAGGGTAAAGGATGTGCAGAGTGTCCGTCACCCGCCCTGCCTCCCAGCCTGTATCGTCATAACCAGGGTAAAGGATGTGCAGAGTGTCCGTCACCCGCCCTGCCTCCCAGCCTGTGTCGTCATAACCAGGGTAAAGGATGTGCAGAGTGTCCGTCACCCGCCCTGCCTCCCAGCCTGTGTCGTCATAACCAGGGTAAAGGATGTGCAGAGTGTCCGTCACCCGCCCTGCCTCCCAGCCTGTATCGTCATAACCAGGGTAAAGGATGTGCAGAGTGTCCGTCACCCGCCCTGCCTCCCAGCCTGTATCGTCATAACCAGGGTAAAGGATGTGCAGAGTGTCCGTCACCCGCCCTGCCTCCCAGCCTGTATCGTCATAACCAGGGTAAAGGATGTGCAGAGTGTCCGTCACCCGCCCTGCGTCCCAGCCTGTATCGTCATAACCAGGGTAAAGGATGTGCAGAGTGTCCGTCACCCGCCCTGCCTCCCAGCCTGTGTCGTCATAACCAGGGTAAAGGATGTGCAGAGTGTCCGTCACCCGCCCTGCGTCCCAGCCTGTGTCGTCATAACCAGGGTAAAGGATGTGCAGAGTGTCCGTCACCCGCCCTGCGTCCCAGCCTGTGTCGTCATAACCAGGGTAAAGGATGTGCAGAGTGTCCGTCACCCGCCCTGCCTCCCAGCCTGTGTCGTCATAACCAGGGTAAAGGATGTGCAGAGTGTCCGTCACCCGCCCTGCCTCCCAGCCTGTATCGTCATAACCAGGGTAAAGGATGTGCAGAGTGTCCGTCACCCGCCCTGCCTCCCAGCCTGTGTCGTCATAACCAGGGTAAAGGATGTGCAGAGTGTCCGTCACCCGCCCTGCCTCCCAGCCTGTATCGTCATAACCAGGGTAAAGGATGTGCAGAGTGTCCGTCACCCGCCCTGCCTCCCAGCCTGTATCGTCATAACCAGGGTAAAGGATGTGCAGAGTGTCCGTCACCCGCCCTGCCTCCCAGCCTGTATCGTCATAACCAGGGTAAAGGATGTGCAGAGTGTCCGTCACCCGCCCTGCGTCCCAGCCTGTGTCGTCATAACCAGGGTAAAGGATGTGCAGAATGTCCGGCTGCCCTCAGTCACGGTTTGCTAGCCGAGTCCTGTCAGGCCTCGTCTCCATCGGATTGCACGTTTGGTCAGGAGAGCCCGGTTCCTACTGCGGGAAGCCTGTTACTATGGTGACGAGACTGCTGCGGGCGTGGGGGGGGGGTACTGCTGGAGAGGGCCCAGTGACTTGTTCTTAAGGGACAGAGAATTATTTACTTATGGTGGCACTGCAGGAATGGGCATTGTTCCAGAGTGTCCATGAGTGTGGTGTCATTTGTGGGGACTCTGGCGGTCTCTGTAGTGCGGTGCCAGGGAGTGGGAGTGTGGTCTCTGCAGTTGGTTTTCCCCTGGGGAGGGGCTTGGTTTCTACTGCAGTGTGCCCCCTACGGGGGGTGGTCTCTGTGGCGGGGTGCCAATGGGGCTGTGATGTCAGTTCCTTCCTATATGATACAGATTTAGAAATAGAGCAAGCAGCCATCGCTGGAACTCGCCATGTGAGTAATAAAGAAGGCCGTCATAAACCTGTGACATATCACATTAGTCTGTGAGGTTAAAGGTCATGTTGACATTCCATTTAATCTCCATGCTGGTTATTTAGGCTGCTCTAAATACGAGTCATTAAGCTCAGATGAAATATGAGACCTTAATCCGTCTTTTGCTCAACCATGCAGGGGCCACTCCTTTCTGTCTGTCTGTGTTTGTCTGTCTGTGTTTGTCTGTCTGTCACCCCCTTCATCTCTTTGAGTCAGTGGCAGGACTCAGTTCATGTGTTCTTTCTGCAGCCATTTAAAAATAGCAAATGCTGGCTCAGGACAAGGTGACGTGTGCTCCCTGTCCTCCATGGGGTGCTCTCAACTCGACACAAGTCTCTGAAAGGATCCAGTGTTTCGGCCCCCCTGAGCAATTGGCATTTCAGAGCGTGTTGGAGTATTCTGGGTCAGCGTCCAGGATGGTGTGTGTGCAGATGTGCGATAACGGGCAGCTTTGCTGGGCTCTGGGTCAGATCAGCATGAGTGTGTGTGTGTGTTTGTGCCCGAGGCAGCTGCCTGGTCTCTCTGTCCTCCTTTCTGTGGCCTGTAATGTGCTTAGTCAGGCACACTCAGGTAATTGAGAACCCTGGCTTTCCCTCTTAATGTTTGAAAAATGCTGTTGCTCTTATTTTTTCCCAGTTTTTCTTGGTTGCATCCTAAAACATGCAGGAGTGACACTCTGGTATGTGGCTGGTGGGCTGGGTGAGCGTGACTAGGGCTGTAATGGTGCAAGAATTCTTTGTGTACCTTCCAATACGTAATTTTTGGTTCAATACACACAAAGAAACAAATGAATACCTGTACTGAAACGGGTGCATGCTAAATTCAGAAGGTGTTCAACATGGAAAACGTGCTAATTGTGGCTGTGAGTTGATTATGGCAAATGCTGGTTACAGTCATAATTGGCAGTTTTAATACATTTAATAAATTACACCAGCACTGGAGAGAGAGTAGCTAAGATCAAGACTGTATCGGCTCTGTTATACTGAACTTGGATATGTTGCTGAAAACTCAAGCAGACTTGGTAACTCATTTGAGACGTGCATCTGTGTGTGTGTGACCAGAGCAAGGCAGAAGCTGCCTCTTCAAGTTAGTCTCCCCATGGCATTATAGTTTGTTTATTTAACATAAATTACTTTATGCTGTGCCAGTAAGCATTCTGGTTTTGTTATTCAGACACACTGACACACACATTGCCTTTGGTTTACAGCTACTCCTAATTGTGTGTGTGTTTGCAGTTTTAATAAAATGATTTGTTTGACATTATGTATTATCTGCTGTACTGAAATTCTACCGAACCGTAAGTCCAAAACTATATACGGAAATATGAGTTACGTACCGTAATCCACCGCCCCGCTGCAAAATTTTGGGGTTTGAATTTAATAATTCTGATGATGAGCCCTGTCTAGCCTTTGGTTATAGTACCTCTGTTTTGCGGCAGCCGCTCGCATGAGCCATTGCTGTTCCAAGGCCAGTTGGGCCCCCTGATACCTTTGGCCCCTGTTGATGATGCTTCCTCACACCCCTGAGAAGCCGTCTCAGGCAGGAGAATGCACCCATGACTGCTTCTGCTGACTCTGCATGGTGAGCTGCGTCGTGAGGATCACAGTCCTGGCATGCATTCAGTAGAGGTGTCTTGCCAGTGGTGGTGAATGTGTCCCAGCCTAAAGACGGACAGTTTACATTTCCCTCATGCCTGCAAATACTCAAGGAGGAGTAACTAGCGCCTGGCTTCCCCCACCCATCTAGCGTCCGCCACTGATGGTGAAGGATCTGGAAGCTGCTGGTGATTCACTCTTGGGTGCTGGTTTAAAAATAAGCAGATGGAGGAATAAGTGATCGGCCCGGATGTTACGGCCTCTCTGATTGGCCCGTGCCTCCTGCGAGAGAACCTGCCGCTGTGTCTGGCCGCAGTTGTCACGTGCGCGACAGGGGGTAGCGCTGAGGCTTCCTGTCGATGGCCGTGCTTTTTGTCCGGGCCCCACATGGAAGGGTGGGGGAGGACGGGGAGGGAAGGTGGGGGATCTCCATCTGGCCCTTTCAAGGCTGGTCTACTTTCTCAGGCTGTGTGTTTGGCCCCATTCACAAACTGCCGTCCCTCTTCCTGCTCAGTGGGCCTTTAGGCTTCCACTTCTTGGCGGAGGCGGAGCAATCTGACCGTGCTCTTCCTCATCTCTCTGTGTGACACTAAAGCGGTTTGCTGGCTCACTTCTTTTCCTCCCGCACCATTAATGGGTAGCTTTCTGTCATTTCTGGGGATGCGTCTGTCCTCAAACTGACTCATTTGGTGAAGCGCATCCATTTTCCCCTTGAGTTCCTGCAATTTTGGTGATCTTCTCTTTCGGCTTTGCTTTCGTGCCGGCTTGTTTTTGTATAAAGTGCAAATCCATTTCGGAGAACCATTCTCCATGGATAACGGAAATGACACTCTTCCGATCTGAAGGTCTGAATTCTTCAGCACATTTGCATCCAGTCATAGTGGAGAATAACCCCCCCTTGGTCTGGCTGTCTCCCCGAGTCCTTGGAATGCACACTGAGGGAGGCTGCCCAGGAATCTCAGTGGCTCATAGTCCCTCGCTGGTAACTCGAGTGATTATCGTTCTCTCTCCGCTGGACGTCGTGTTTCCTGCTTCTTGTGTGAAATAATGATGTTGGCATTTTAAGTCCATTTTATTTTATTTATTCCTGGGTTGTTTTCTGAGTCACCCAGGAGTCGGGATGGGTATCATTAAGATTTTGACAGTACTACTACTATAACTGATACTGCTTATCAGTTCGGTACTTTAATGGTAAAGTTATTGATACTTTTTATTTAAGAGAGAAAAAGAAACAAATTAAGAACAGAATTAACATTGCATTATTTTCTCATACATACTACATATAAATTAACATTCTTGAGTTGTAAAGTGCAACAGCATTGTTTTAAATAAGTCATTATTATAGATTATAATGTGATTACTGTTTTTTTCCTTATTTTTATTCTGTGTGTATAACACTTTGGGCTGCATTTTATGTATGAAAGATGCTATATAAATAAATAGTTTGCCAAAACCACTCCAAATCTGAAACTGTGAATTTATGAATGGCAGATTTTCTGACCATTTCAGATTGTTACAGACGTGTTCATAAATACAGTCAGCTGGCTAATGGTTACTTTTAGTCACTAATCCATGTTTGTATAATTGTTGACTCTGTATGTGAGCTCCAGGCCACTGGAATACATGTCATACCTGGGGCCATGAGAGAAACTGCGAGCTATGCAGTCGAAAACTATGGATTTCTCTGTACGCTTGTGATAGGCTTTCACTAAATGTTTTGACACGCAAAAGCCTTCTTGCACCTGTGGCAGCAAGCATTGTCAGCATCGACTTTATTGAAATGTAACCATACTTTTGAATGTTTAGTTCTCTCTGCCATCCTCACTAAACATGGGGTCTCTCACCTAGCAGTTGGTGAGCTGGAGATGCTGCTGGACTTTGAGGTTTACATTGATTTTTAGTAACGTCCCGAGTGCCATGCAGTCTCAGCATCGGCTTCTGCTGCACTTTGGCTGTGTAGGATTGAGAGTTACAGGGCTGCCCTCCTGAATAATGGAACGTTTGGACTTGGGGCTGATCTGAATAAATGCTTTTATGAGTCACATGATGTCTCCTGGGGTCAGGATCACAGGATCAAGGAGGATCAGTATGCTTTAGGTTGGGCTCTGAATACGAATGAGTTTCTGATGCACTAGCACCTCCTTGGTTCCCTCTGAGGAACCCCAAAGAGAGGTGACCTTAGTGTATCTGCATCTCTCAGGATGCTCCTGGGCACCTCCTTGGTTCCCTCTGAGGAACCCCAGAGAGAGGTGACCTTAGTGTATCTGCATCTCTCAGGATGCTCCTGGGCACCTCCTTGGTTCCCTCTGAGGAACCCCAAAGAGAGGTGACCTTAGTGTATCTGCATCTCTCAGGATGCTCCTGGGCACCTCCTTGGTTCCCTCTGAGGAACCCCAAAGAGAGGTGACCTTAGTGTATCTGCATCTCTCAGGATGCTCCTGGGAACCTCCTTGGTTCCCTCTGAGGAACCCCAAAGAGAGGTCACCTTAGTGTATCTGCATCTCTCAGGATGCTCCTGGGAACCTCCAGGGTCAAGAATCTGCTTCCCTGCTACTTGTCAGGTAGCCTCCTCATCTCAGGCGCCCTGTACAGGGAAAGCTGTCATTCTGCTGCTGTGTCTCTGGCCTCCGGAGAGGGTAGCACCTGGTTTTAGCTCATTTTAGCGAGTGAAATTGGTCCAGTTTTAATGTCTATGGCTCATTAAACACAGGAGGCAGTTGTACCCTAACTTCACTAATAGGCCTATAGACGGAGTGCCTCTGGGGCTCGGGGGTCGACGTCCAGCCAAGCGAGGGTCACACACCTTTTTAACTTCCTGTCAACACATTTTTTAAAAAAAGAACAAGTGGCTCAATAGCTGTCCATTCTTTTAAATTTTATTTTATGGGTTCATTTTGTTCTAAGCTGGGAAAAGGTTACATGGAAGTATTTCACACAGTTACTGGTATTGCAGGTAAATTGGGCCCAGCAGGAGGTGACTGTTCCATGCAAGTGCCTGGAAAATGAGCCATGAAGCGTCTGTAGAGGTTCACACCTGAAGATAGTTTGATAGTGGTTTTTATTTTAGTCTCACTTTGCACAGTGTAAAGTGTCGGTGCTGGAGGAGTGATTCTTGAGGCTTGAAACTAAAACGGGTGAATGACGGATCAGCTAAGACTCGTCGTTTCCTGTGAAAGAGCCTCATCAGCCTTCAGTGATGGGTATGAAGGTGCTGCCCAGCTAGCAGTGGCTGTCACTCTGGCTGAACCTTTTTAGGGTTATGGGCGTGATCTCTGGCCCATGCCGGGTGTGAGATGTTCATGTGTTCTCTGTGTGTCTGTGCTGGCCTTCAGGGTTTGGGTCACCTGTCCAGTTGCCTATTGTGTGCAGCGATGGGGATCCGGTGTGGTATGACTGGTGTGGCACTATATGGATTACGTGTTGTTCTCATTGGCTGATCCAGAGTAAATCTCTCTGCTAAACAGCCATTTCGGCTCCACTCAGTCGATTTCCTTGTCTGAGTTGTCGGTGTGAATGATGGCTCTGGCGCTCCGCCAGCGGCTTCTCTCTGTCTTGAAATCTGTGCAATTCTGCGTCTCCTTTTTTAAACGCATGTGTTTATTATTTTTAAACAGTGCCATTATTAACCTTTATCATTTGACCAGATGACTGAAGAGGCTGGCTCTTTGCCAACTCGTTGCATGGCCTGCCCCCTCCACAGGAAAACTCAGAAGCTTTTCTAAGCTCTGAATGCCATGGTGTGAATCGGATGGTACTATATTAAGCTCTCAGAGGGAGGCTGGTTTAACTGAGGTACCGCCTCTAGCGTGCCATTCAGACTGGCCCATCAGATCACCACTCACAAAGGCAATCCGAACGCAGTGGAGGCTCTCCCTTCCCTCAGCCCGAGGAGTGCAGTGGAGGCTCTCCCTTCCCTCAGCCTGAGGACCGCAGTGGAGGGCTCTCCCTTCCCTCAGTCCGAGGAGCGCAGTGGAGGGCTCTCCCTTCCCTCAGTCCGAGGAGCGCAGTGGAGGGCTCTCCCTTCCCTCAGTCCGAGGAGCGCAGTGGAGGGCTCTCCCTTCCCTCAGTCCGAGGAGCGCAGTGGAGGGCTCTCCCTTCCCTCAGTCCGAGGAGCGCAGTGGAGGCTCTCCCTTCCCTCAGTCTGAGGAGTGCAGTGGAGGCTCTCTTTTCCCTCAGCCCTAGGAGCGCAGTGGAGGGCTCTCCCTTCCCTCAGTCCGAGGAGCGCAGTGGAGGCTCTCCCTTCCCTCAGTCCGTGGAGCGCAGTGGAGGGCTCTCCCTTCCCTCAGTCCGAGGAGCGCAGTGGAGGCTCTCCCTTCCCTCAGTCTGAGGAGTGCAGTGGAGGCTCTCTTTTCCCTCAGCCCTAGGAGCGCAGTGGAGGCTCTCTTTTCCCTCAGCCCTAGGAGCGCAGTGGAGGCTCTCCCTTCCCTCAGCCCTAGGAGCGCAGTGGAGGCTCTCCCTTCCCTCAGCCCTAGGAGCGCAGTGGAGGCTCTCTTTTCCCTCAGCCCTAGGAGCGCAGTGGAGGCTCTCCCTTCCCTCAGTCTGAGGAGCACAGTGGAGGCTCTCCCTTCCCTCAGCCCTAGGAGCACAGTGGAGGCTCTCCCTTCCCTCAGCCCTAGGAGCGCAGTGGAGGCTCTCCCTTCCCTCAGCCCTAGGAGCGCAGTGGAGGCTCTCCCTTCCCTCAGCCCTAGGAGCGCAGTGGAGGCTCTCCCTTCCCTCAGCCCTAGGAGCGCAGTGGAGGCTCTCCCTTCCCTCAGTCCCAGCACATTTACCTGACTGTGGGATTAGGGTCCCCAGATTGATGAGGCATATTGTAAATGTGCCGCTTTCTCTCTGGACATCACTCTTTGGTCTTAGCACCGTTGCTGGCTGATATCTCTGTTATCGTAGGGAGACGGTAGCCTTGGCTCCTACAGTCCAGACAAGGCTTCTATTTTGGTTTCTTTCCTTATTGATTCCCTGGACTTTGCATGGAACTCTTCTGAAGTGTATTCTGATGGTTTATAATATAGGTGCTGTATGTGCGTGGTTCTTTCATACACTATCTTTCTCTTAATGAGACACACAGCTGTACAGCATGTTTTAGGGTCAGAGCCCTGGGTCAGCCAGTGCGTACTGCCCCTTTCTGGTGTTGGCCCCTCCCATGTGACGCAATCATTGAACCCCACGCATTAGCAAACGACTGCCATTGAGCATGCCGGGCTCAGCACAGGAGTGAAAAGTTCGCCCTCTTGTCTCTCTACTGAGCTTCTTCCAGCCATGGCATCTAGAGTGTGGCTTTCGGAGGACAGAGCAAGGCAGACTAACCTGTGGTTGTGAGCTTTTATTCCCAGCCAACTGGCTGAGCTGAAGGCCTCACTGTGTTGGGCCTCCCTGGCATATATTAAAGTAAGATGAGTGCGGGCGTATGGAGCATGTTTTCTTGAATGCTTGGCTGGTGTTTTGTCTGCCTACTTTGTCATCAAGATCGCAGCGCACTCCTCTAGTTAGACTCCTTTTGGGATGGTGTCTCGCCGACCTCACCCACACAGGCAGGGCGAGCATCCTGAGTGTGATGTCGTGTCATAGCCGCCAAACCTGTAATTCCTAACAATAATTAAAATTGCGCAACATGATCACATTGTATAATATTACTTTTACTGCTGTCATTCTATCAGGTAGAAGCTCTGAAGTGATTGCCATAGGAAGCTGATAGCTAATGAAGATGTACGGAAAATTGGATTCTTCCTACTGTGTGTGCATGTGTCCTGAAGGTGTCCTGGCTAGTGTGGGATTATAACATGTGCTGCTGTGTCAGCTGCTTCCTAAAAGTGAAGTCACATGGTTAGCTTATGGTTCGACCTGCAACTGAGACCCTTTTTATGGCCCGTGCAGCCTGCAAGATAATGTCCACAGCTGCTGGAGCCTCGACCTTTGACCTCCTTGTCTCCCAGGGTCATGTGGGCGGCAGGCTGAGGACGGGCAGCAGTGACGTTTGTTCTCAGCTGCTGGAGCTTGGGCTGAGGGCTCCTGGCTGCCCGCTTAGCCTGTTCCTGTCAGCTTTATAATTAAACAGCGCAGCACACGCCCACGCCTGGCGCAGTCCGGCAGAGCCCTCCATACCCACACCACTGCCACCATGTTACTGAGTAGTCCCTGCGAATATCTGGCCTAATTGGGGGGTTATCATGAGAGCTGAAATGGTGCCTGTCATTGTCAGCCTGACCTCCGGTTCCTCTCCTTCCCCCAGCCACTGGGTGAACCTCTGTCCTCATCAACACCCATGAAAGTCTAGTATTGTTCGACCTACAGAAAGAGGGCAGCTTGGTGGGGGCCTGCTAATTCAGCCTCCATTACCATTGTCCTATGGTTAAGGCTGCACTCGGTCGCCTGGCCTTTCCAGCACTTGTGTGCCAAATTATACCAGCAAAACATGTCATAACCCAGTGACTTGTGACTGTTTTAGTCAGCATTTGTACTTAATTGTACTTTTAACTCCTGGAAATGGAATAGAACCTTATGAATAGTAATCAGGTGCTGAGTGTGACCTGAACTATGTGGTGCGCTAGGCAAGCATCATTGCTGACACCCCCCCCCCCCGGCAACTACTACAACCAGTAAGAGTAAAGAAATATTATTCATTGTTTAATATTACTTTTGGATAATGTGTGACGTTTTTATCCATCCATCCATCCATTTCCTGTAGTTGCTTGTCCTATGCAGGCTCTCCGGAAGGGGCCCAGAGCCCATAGCAGGAAGCAAGGCAGGGATTAACTCAGGGTGGGGGACCAACCCACCAGCATAACATTTTATGAATCCAATTTAGTTGGGGTTAAACAGTTTCAGAAAATGGATGGGTGGATGTATATCTTAAAACCAGAAGTGCACTGAAGTCATACTGCATTTCTTTATTGCATGACTTTACCTGTCATAGACAGCCCTGCACTGGTTGTGTACACTCCTGGGCAAAAAAAAAAAAAAAAACGGCAAATGCACGTCGCGTCAGCTGCAGACAGACTAAAGCCCAGGTCAAACGCACCCATTGCTTCTTTAAGGGAGGACGGGCAAAATTACAACGTCGTCGGTGATTGGCTGTTGTGCTGGCGTTCAGTAAACCTCTGCTCGATAGGCCATCGAGTTGTCTGTCTCAGCGCATTCTCTAAAACGGAGCAAACTTGGTTTTATAGTCTGTGTATCATCGTGATCGTCCTCATTTTTTATCGATAAAAAATCAAGATCGTTTTATCGCCCGGCACTAGGATTGGCCCTTCCCTAAAATACATGTATGCATTAATAAGTACAAGATAAACTTGAGACCACAGGACATTTTTTCGTTTCACCCCTTTTATGAGTGTGCGTCTGTGAATACTATATTTTTTGCAAACTGCAGCCTGGTTCTTTTCTGTTTGTCATTAATGACAGGCTTCTTACTTGCTTCTAGGAGCCTGATACGAACTGTCCTAGCAGTGCACTTCACACCTGCTCTTAATGTTTCCCATTCCTTTGGAAGGTCATTTGATGTAATCCTACAATTCATGGGAAACTGTCAGATAAGTTAATGTTCATCCCTAGCATTTCTAAAGTTGCTTCTGTCCTTTTCCTGGCTGGTTTCTGGTCGTTCCCAGTGTCTCCTGCTTCACCTTATTCTTGTGTTCTGCTGTCTTAGAAATTTTGAACTTGTAAGCAACCTGCTGTTCAGCACAGCCTTCTGCCAGCAAAACCAGGATTAAACCAGGATTAAACCAGGATTAAACCAGGATTAAAAAATGCAGATTTGTTTAAAACATGTAGAGCGGTCTCTTAATTTTTTCCACAGCTGTAAATATAAAATTTATTATGGTTTATATTATTATTGAATAACTTGGTTCTTATTATTATTGAATTATTTCTTATTGGTTTAATTATTTCACTAATGCCATAAGAAATTTACAAATGAGAGGAGGCCATTTGGCCGATCAAGCTCATTTGAGGAGAACTTAACTAATAGTTCGAAGTTGTTAAAATCTTATCTAGCTCTGATTTAAAGGAACCCATGGTTTTAGCTTGCACTATACTAGCAGGAACACTATTCCATACTCTAACTACACATAGTTAGTAAAACTACGTGTGTGTAAAGAAGTGCTTTCTCAAATTCAGTTTAAAATGTTCTGCTAATTTCCACCTATGACCAGGAGTTCTAGTATTTAAACTAATATTAAAGTAGCCATTTGGCTGAACAGCATCAAGGCCTGTTAGAATCTTATATACCTGAATCATTTCCCCCCTTAGTCTCCTTTCCGCGAGGCTGAACAGATTCAGCTCAGCTAACCTCTCATCATAAGACATTCCTCTAACACCAGGAATCATTCTTGTAGCTCTACGTTGAACCTTTTCCAAGGCAGCAATGTCCTTTTTAAGGTATGATGACCAAACCTTGCACACAATACCAAGGTTAGCTGGTTATTGGTATTGGCGATATTAGACAAAAATATATTGCGTATTATATCAGTCAAAATTTCCACACTTTCGCAACACCAGTTGCACTTCAACAGGACCTCCTTCCTCCCTGTGGGGAATAGCAAGGTCATGCATATTTCCTGCGGTGTTGATACTGGCTGAGCCACTAACGCAATAACATAGTGATTATCTCTGACATATTCAGTGCCGGCATCCTGTAGCCAGTGCAAGAATTACACTAAGAATGGTGCCCGGCCTCGGGTGCCCTTATAAATTTCTTGGCCAGCTTGCTGATGGATATCCTTTAAGGTCCATTTGAACTTGGCCCTCGGTATCTCCCAGGGGCGGCTTGGTCAGTGGTTACTCGCATTAATCGGAATATTGTGAAGCAGTATGGATCATGCTTGCCCATTCACTGTGGGCGTTTGGCCTTTTATGAAATGCACGCATAGAATATAGTAAAGACAGACTGGTTGTGTGGAATCTCGAGCTGCCTGCTCTTTGCTCCTGCGTAGAGCATGTCAGCACACAAATTTAGTGTTTTGTGTTATTGCAAAGGTGTTTCTAATTAAATAGCATCCAATGAGACAGCTTGTCAATGAACTTGTTAACTCAGATTAGGGTCGGTATGCATAAAACTTCCTAAGAATGGTCTTAAGAATGGTCGTACACTTCGACTTAAGAGTTAAAAAAATCTTAAGAAAAAGTAGGACCTAAGAGCATTGTATAAAGCTGCTAAAAGTAACTTTCAGCAAAGTCTAAGCCCAATTCCTAAGTGCTGACGGAGCCAGCATTTAAGTGTCGTGAAATGAGGACTACAAATAAAATCCCGCCCCAAATACTGAGTTCAACCAATAGAGGAGCTGCACGGTGAATATATTAGTGACAATAAACCGTTAATGTAGAGCTTTATACAACATACCTTTCTGTGATCATACCTTTAATTGGTTGTACGAAAATCTACCTAGCACATCACCAATCAATTTCCACTAATAGATGCACATGTTGTATAAATTATGGGTCAAATGCAAAACTCATAGCAAGACATTGGGTTCTAAAAAAAAACCAAACTGGATGACAAACAAAACGGTTCTTTTGGCACAGTTGGTGCTTAAATGGAAGCAGGTATTGCGAGGAAAGTTTGGCCCAGCTGTTACAAGTACGGACAAAAAAAGCTTAGGAGGCTGTTGCAAGCTCCGTAAATGCTGCGTCACCTCGGACAAGGCGTTCAGCAGAGGAATGTGGAAAAAGGTGGTATAATGTTTTATCGACCTCGCGAAAGGAAATCACAGTTTATAAAGCAAGCAAGCATGCAAGCTACAGCTTTGTGTCATTACTTATATTGCTCTTATGACCCTCGCTATAATTAATAATAATAATAATAATAATAATAATAATAATAATAATAATTCTAACAATAATTATTATAATATTTTTCCAGCTGCCAAAAACGTAGCATCATTATCACCTTCAGTTCAACTGTAAGTGCATTTTTAGGTGACATAGGAGATTGTATCCGGTTCCTAATTAGGTTGGTAACAAAAAGAATGACCTCATGATTGAGCCTGTACCTTTTTATCAATTCATTATTGTCGTACGTCTGCAGGACGTCCTTTCTTTGACGGAAAGTGCGCGGTCTCCGTCTGGGTGCGCGTAGTGCAGCTGCCATCATTCAGCTCCTAACTGGCTTAGGAGTCCTCTCCAGCTCTCTTAAATAATTTAGTAGCTGAGACCTACTCTTAACACTTAAGAATGTCTATGCATGCCACTTATTCTTAAGTCTGGGAGTAGGAGCAATATCACGTCACTCTTAGAATTGTGACGCATTTAAAAGTGAAATTTTACTCTGAGAAGTTTTATGCATACCGGCCCAGGTCTTTTAGAACTACAATTTAGGGTTCAGTTTAATATTGCTTGAAATGAATGTCTTACTTAAAACTACTGGTTGTTTCTAGTGTCATATATATTTATAAAGTAATGATTTTTTGCTATAAAACCAGAAAAAAATAATACTTTTACTGAATTAAACAAACATCCAAAGACTTTTCGTGAGCACTGTACTGTATATGGTGTCCTTTGTGTGTGTGATTTGTGTGAATGTTAATCAAAACGGGTGTCTGCAGTCATTGGGAATGAATAGGATTCCAGCCTTATTCCACTGACTTGTTAAATATCTGCTTTTGTTTGCAATGTGCGATATGTTATGAGATCCAGCATATTGTCTTTTTTTCCTGCTTTGTCATCTGCTGCTGTACTTATTGTTTTGAATTTACTTTTTGCTCTGATCTGCAGGAGGCACACAAGTAAGAAATTGTATGATGTACACATGCAAATACAAACCTTAAAACCTATATCGCCTTATCTTAGCATCTGTGTTGGCACCCATAATCTCACCTGCGTTGGTGTTGTGTGGAATCTGATCTCCTGCGATGACGGCCAGTGCGGTGTGGTATTGGGGAGTTTCCGCCCACCTCGAGTATCACCGTCGGATCAGTTCTGGTCCCTGAACCTGGCCTTTCATCTTTTGCTCCTGGTTAACGGACTGATTTTACGCAGTGACTTTCAGGAGTGTGTGCTGATTCGCTCCGTACTTGTTTAAGCTATATGTGTATGAGGAGGCTTTTGCTGCAGTGCCTTTTATCCTGTCCCTCTTAATCTGTGCAGCACAGATATGAGTCAGCTGGGGGGTTTCATCTGTTCAAAGGCATGGGTGTGAAATGCATTATGAAACACGGGATGCCTTCGTTATGGAGTTTATAAAAGAAAGTGTTGAATGGAATAAGATGTAACGTCCATTTTCCTGTAACAGTGGGCCCCAGGGCTAAAATGAGTCTGAGTACATCGGGGGCTCTGAACCGGGTCAGCACTGCATCCGAGGAGCTGTCCACTGCCCCCACCTTGCTGTATTCCTGTGCTCAACTAGCTTGTCGCACTTACTGCCTGCAATAACCTCCCAGATGACAAGGGGGAGAGGGGGCTTGTTGGCTCATACCAGGGTGACCTTTACCGTCATAAAAATCGGTATTTCGCAGCTTTGCCTTGCTTAGGCCGAGCCGCTCACATACATTCCGCTCCCAGTGTAGAGGATTCGGTAACACAGTGGCCTCTGGGAGGCGCCTGTCCCCCTTTTCTGCTCGTGCCATTGATGGTGTCGTGGATATGAGAGCTGTGCTCCTGACCCAAGGTCGTAGCACGTTTTTCTCCTGAGCGGCCATTATCCGAAACACAAGTGCAGTTTAGGAATTTAAATTCCGGATGTGTGGGTTCGCGAAGCATGGTTGGCCCAAGCTGACCTTCCGCGCTTATTTCTGCTCTCTATGCCGTGGTGACCTTTGCCCAGGGGAAGCTGCTCACGCAGAGCTGTGTGACAGCAGCTCTGTCTTGGGATTCCGTGAGTGGACAGGAAACATCCTACAGCCTGCAGCCTCCATCAGCCTCCAGCTCATACAGACTGTTATCAAACATCTGCTTTTCTGCTTATTTTATATCCACAGCCCCCCCGGGTATCCTCGTAGCCGAGCTGCCTTCGGCAGTCATATAGGCTTTTTCCACAAGAGCGAAGAGCGGCTTCTTGGGCATCAGTGCCATATCGTACAATAGGGGACTGTTCACAGACGGGCCTGTGCTTTCCGGTTTACAGGCAGAGCATTGTTTAGCATTGAAGTAACGAGGTAAAATTCAGTTCAAGGAAAAATTAGCATAATCCCCGCAACAGCTGGCCCACCTGCAGTCTGACACAAAGGGATAGTTTCCTGGCCAGACGCTCTGTGAGGGACTGAGGTGAGGATTATCATCTATCCAGCTGAAGCTGAGCTGCCCAGACTCGTTCAGCGTGTCACTGTGGAAAAAGGGCCTGAGTGAAACCAGTTACAGATTGGGAGCCTGATATTCCCCCCATTCCCTTGGCAGCTCCCCTATCACATTCGGGCTGGTTTGCAGCATATGCCCTGTTTGGTGTTTTGTTGAATGATCCCAGGTTTGCCACACAACACTCTGCACTTTTGTAAATGTTTGGCTGTAGCAGAGATAAATGGGCTATCAAGATGTGTCTAATGGGCAGCTTTTAAAATGTTTTAAAATCATTTTTTTTTATTCAGCAGCATTCAGCTTTACTGCTTGATTTAAGGTACATAAAATTGGTCAAGGCATTAAAAATGCTTTTTAAAATTATTTTTAAAAGTTGGCTTGGCATCATCGACTTAAGGTGATCAGTCCAGTTGCAGAAAGTTATGACTAAATACATGGGAATTAAAATACCAAGCCTACTCTGTTTCTTTCAAATCATCCATACCATAAAAATTCCATTTCATTTGACTGCTTAGACAAGAAAAACTTGAGGATGCTGCAGTTTTTTTTTAAATTATTCGTCATGCTTGATTATATTTGCAGGCTTGTTAAAGCTGAATATTAGTCAGCCTGTTAAACGCTAAGGGCTTGTAAAGATCTCTCTCTGTTGAATGGTGGCTCAGTGGGCAGCAGTGCAGCCTCACACCTCCAGGGTTGGGAGGTTTTTCCCAGCAGTATTTGTGGAGTTTTTCTGTGTCTGTACAGGCTTTTCCTGCATTATCCTGCGGTTCAAAAACAGGTGATTGGACAGAGACACCAGTTCACCTGTAAGCCGTGTGACAGAGAGAGAGTCCTGTGATGGGAGGGCCTTTCCTCACAGGAATCCCATGTCTCGTGTCCTGCGTCCCCTGAGATGGGCTACGGCGTCACTGCAGCCTTGTATTGCATAAGCAGTTATGAAAGATGCCTGGCTGTAACACTTCACTTTGGTAATACACCCTGTATTCCACATCGCTGGAAAATGGCAGAACCATACAAATCATCTCCATGCTTCCAGCGCCCATAAAGAACCATGAGAAATCAAGGATCTGCACATTGTGGGAAAGAGCTGGGCGGTTACAGTCTTTCTCCCCTCATGGTTTGTGTTTTTGTGTTAACCTCTAGCCTCTGTTATCAATATCCTCTTGGCTTTGAGTTGAATATGACGAGTAAGAGCACAGGACGTATATGAAATCAGAGCGTGGGGCTTTTGGTGCTGATGTCTGAGAGAATGCCGTCGGGTGTTTGAATTTTAATTCATGTGGGATGCAGGTTAGATGGGAGGATGGACTGACATCACTTTGTAGTCATTCTACTGTCATTCTCCAGTCATTTGATTCTTTTTTTTTTGTTGTCATCCCACGTCTTTGTTGTGCTAATATTGTATTTATACTATGTTTACCACCAATATACTTAATTGAATTTTAATAGCACTTTCATCTTGAGTGTGTTTTATATATTGAGCTGTACAGGGTGCATCTTCAGTTTTCATATTTTAATTGCTGCCTACCAAACCAGAGATGAAATGCGCCTTTTAAATCCAACTTGCACATTTGATTCCTATTAGGCTATTTGGAGGATGCTTCTTAATTTACTGTAAACACTTGATTTTTTAAATTTGCTTCAAATGGAAAAATACTGTGTTCTGTATGGTGACCTTTTCAGGCCATCTGTCCGTTTGTTTCTTTGTCTGCCTGCCTGTCTCTGCCTGCCTGTTGACCTGCCTGTCTGTCTCTGCCTGCCTGTCTGTCTGTCTGTCTGTCTCTGCCTGCCCGCCGACCTGTCTGTCTGTCTCTGTCTGTCTGGCGGCCTTCCTGTCTGTGTCTAAGTGTGTGGCTCACAACTGTGCATACCGTGTAGGAACAGCCCTCAGATTTTCCTCTCTCGTCTCTCCCCAAAGGTTGACAGGCCCATCTGGGTTTCTGACTGACGGGCCGGGAAACTACAAGTACAAGACCAAGTGCACGTGGCTGATTGAGGGACAGTGAGTATCAGAGCTGTGTTTGTCAGTGTGTTTGGATGTAGTCGATCATTTGCTAGTCAGTTAGCATCTTTTCTTGTTAGTTGTTTCACCATACAGTCTTTAGCAGACAAAGCTGAGTAAAAGCCCACTTGTTGGTGGGAAACCCCTCATCCATGGTGCATATTGTTCTGTATGGGTCATGGGGTAAGGAATGGTGCACTCTCTGGGCTCTGGGGCAGCCAGGGACGAGCAGGGTCCCCACCCCACTGCATCCGCATCTTACATTAGGTTAGGTTGTCCTGATTACTGAACGCTGTCCCTGTCCATATTCACGCTGACAGACAGCCAGTGAGAAGCAGCACCACTGACTGATGTCTGTTAATTACTTTGAAATGGAAAGGGATGCCATCAACAAGGAGCATAACTTTTTATCCAGTTAGGTAACTAGCAGGAATTCTGTGTTTAGGAGACAAGCAACTGGACACAACCTGGACACTTTTGTGTGGTGATGTTTTTAAGACTCCCAGATAACATCTTAATTGACTTGTCAGGGAGCTTGGGTATCCTTGGCATGCTTGCTGCATGTGGGAATGCCTGAGTCAAGGCTCTCTGCGGAGGGTGTCTGTACACTGACTGTCTCTTCGTATTCAGGCCCAACACCATCCTCAGACTGCGCTTCAACCACTTTGCCACAGAATGCAGCTGGGATCACCTCTATGTGTATGATGGGGACTCCATCTACGCCCCTCTGCTGGCCGCCTTCAGGTACTGCACAAGCGGTTTCCGTAACTTTTACTGACTGCCTGATAAACATTGGCTACCTGTTCAGTGCTGAAATGATTTGTGTCAAACAGCTTATGTTCTAAAATACTTGCGTATTCTGTATTGTTTGGAGGAAGGATGCAGCAGTAGGGCCTGCATTTCAGTGCGGGATTGCGGGTTTTCACAAAATTTGATCGATTCCCACAAATCCAGTAAATATAATGCAGGAAATTCCCTCACACATTTACAATGATGTCTAATGATGTTCAGCCAGTTTTGCACTCGTGCAGAATGCATGCTCTCTCTCCTTCTGTCTACAAATCTACAAGCCTTTGTCCCCGCGCTGTTTGTGTCACCTGTCTGATTTACACTCCGCCCATCTCTGCACGCACAGCATTACACTTTATGGCATATTTTACAGCTGTGTCTGATTTGTGCTACTGTTTCATATCCGGCACCTATACCAGTGTAGTTTCCTCGATCGTTCAAACTTTGCTTTTGGGTAATGCTTGCATCACAACTGCATGGTTCCAGCTATGCTGCTGGGAAACAGATCTCTGATCCAGTTAATATTTCTTTTCACAACATCATGTTCATTTTACAGACTGTTTCTCAGCGATTGCCACCAGCCCAGTATGGGATAGTCAGCCAAATATTCCGATTTTCAATTGTGTGTGTCGGTGTCCCTGACTGCTGCCGCGGTTATGCTGCAGCAAAGTCATTAGATAAAACCAATAAGACAAACACATAAAGAATTGTATGTTATTTATGTGCTTTTTCTCTGATCCCACTGATTTAGAGTGATGTAAACATGGCTGCAACAAACTCAAAATATGCCAAACTACATATTTCAGTTCAGAATGAACCAAAGGTGTACCAGAGCATACCAAAATACCATATCACTGGATAGGAGCAATTCTAACTGATGGAAATATAAACCAATATTTCAGACATTTAGGTAATAGTCTTTACAAAAATTGGAAATAGATAAATGGAGCGAACGCTTAAAATGACAAGCAAAGAAAACACATTTTTTTCCCACGTTAATGATCCAGCGGAATCATTAACGCTACTTCTTGCAAAACAAGGAACCAGTACAGTGTGCTGTAAATGTTGACCAGTATGGTTTGTTGAAAAATTTCAGTATGAATGGATCGGTGTGTCCTTGGATGTGGGTGTGTCCTTGGATGTGGGTGTGTCCTTGGATGTGGGTGTGTCCATGGATGTGGGTGTGTCCATGGATGTGGGTGTGTCCATGGATGTGGGTGTGTCCATGGATGTGGGTGTGTGTGTCCTTGGATGTGGGTGTGTCCTTGGATGTGGGTGTGTCCATGCATGTACAGACGTGCGAGGTATTGGTTGGCCAAGTTGGTACGGATTGGGCAGTGACAGCCCCCTCTGCTGTTGCAGCACCTCTTGCTAGTGACAGGAATCTGAAGGCATGCAAACATTGACTGCTGATGTTAAATGGAAAGGGATGAAGCAGAGGAGATGGAGTACAGGGAAAGAATAGAGACAAGAGAAGGCAGCCACCAAAAGAAGGACTAAGGACAGTAATGTAGCTCAAAGAAATGACCAACAGGAGAGAAGGAGATAGAGATGACAAATTACAGCAATGTCTGTAGAAAATCTCTTACATTGGAGGAGAGTGATGAAATCCAATGTGAGGTAATAGGACAAGGCAAGAGCTGCAGTTAAGCTCACAAGAAGTAAAGAAGTATCCCCCTCCACACCCCAGAACTGTATAAATCCTCCCTGTGTGAAGCATTTAAGGGAGGAATCCCCCCCTGTTTTGATAAATGAATTTAATTGCCAGGGCGGCATGGTGGTGCAGTGGTTAGCACTCACACCTCTGGGACCAGGGTTCGAGTCTCCGCCTGGGAGTTTGCATGTTCTCCCCGTGTCGTCATGGGGTTTCCTCCAGGTGCTCTGGTTTCCCCCCACAGTCCAAAGACATGCTGTGTGAGTGGGTGGTGTGTGAGTGGATGGTGTGTGAGTGTGCCCTGCGATGGGCTGGGGCCCCCATCCTTGGTTGTTCCCTGCCCTGTGCCCGTAACGTCCGGGATCGGCTCCGGACCCCCCGCGTCCTAGAAGGATAATCGGTTTGGAAGATGGATGGATGGATGGATGAATTTCATTGCCATGACTAGTGATTCCCATGAGCAAGGCTAGCAGGCTGGTAAACTTGGTGTCTGGGCAAGGAAACTGGCACAACTGTTACCATGGTGCCAGGGCTGTGACACCGACAGGGCTATAGCCATGGTTCCCAAACAGGAAAGCTGGCAAGACTGTTACCATGGTACCAGGACTGTGATGCTGACAAGACTGTAACCATGGTGTCCAGGCAGGAAAGCTGGCAAGACTGTAATCGTGGTGCCCGGGCAGGGAAGCTGGCAGGATTGCAACCATGATGCACTGGCAGGGAAGCTGGCATAGACATCAAAACTATACTTTTTGTCATTCTTCCTGCCTCAATAGTTTGCCAGCCACCAGTTGCCGGGGCTCAAATTTGAGTTTCCACCTGGTGTCACCTCCTGCTCTGAATGGCCACCTGGTGTCACCTCCTTCTCTGAATGGCCACCTTGGCATGCTGCTCTGAGGGCTGATTAGTGAGATGCATTGTTTACCTCACAGTTTCTAACACCTGCTGAATGTGCCTTGGTGCTGTGTTGAAGATATTGGTAGCTCTAATTGTTTTGTACTGTAAGCGTAGAACGCACTTTGCTTTTTATTGCTGAATGTCACGTAGGCATGTAGTTAAGTTGATTCACCCTCAGCCAGGTCTACATGCGCCCTTCTTGGGGGGTTGGCACAGAAGCAGTGCTTTGCTCATTGGTATTACGGTGCCAGCCCTGGTTCAAAATCAGGAGCCTGCAATGTGTTTTGGGGCCCTTTGTGAGCTGCTTCTGGGTCCTCTTGGACCCATTCTCAGTGTCTTAATGGGACTTGCACACCAGTGCTCCAAGGCTTAATGGAAGATGGAAATTACAGCTTTCTTTTCACAAACACAAGTAGTTGCAGTAATTTTTATTTTCCTTGTGCCCCTGATTGACTGAATTAATAACTAAATGAAAGACTGAAGTACATGGTGGTGCTTCAGAACTGACAGGCTGGGCTTTGTAATTCTAAAGTCCTGCGCTGTTGGAAGTTGTGGCCAGTGATGTATTATTGGTATTTACAGCACACTCTGGTGCCAAGGATTGGACTCTAGCATGTGCTAGAAAGATAATTACTCTTACATGTCTGGAGCCTGCAGGATATCGTCTGACTCATAAGATGTCCTCTAAGTTGAAATTGGAGAGATGACTTAATGGTTGGTTTCAGCTGTGTGTCCATGAAAAAACAAGTATCTTCCTGTGATATCATTTGTCTTGGTTATAGTGAGATTGTTATAGGATCTCTAATTAAACTGCCATACTTTTAGTATGAGAAATTTCAGGAAGTTCAGGTTGTATTGTAGCTATTCACATTCCCTACTGAGTCTCCACTCTCAGTCTCTATTGCCCCTGCAGAGGTTCCTCAGGTGGGTTGGACAGCTGGCGGTTCTCCCTCTCATCGCAGTGTAGCCATCTATTGGTAGGTGGATGGCTACATTGAGCTAACCAGCACACCCTCACTTGAAAAGCACATGGCTCGAAGATTTAGAAGAAGCAGTGGCGTTGGAATTGTTGTATGAGGCAGACGTGAGAAAGAGTGAGGTTGGGAAGGTGAAAAACCATTCATGCATTGTGTTTGTTTACTTTAAAAGACAGATCCATCCCTTATCAGCTTCTTATGAGTTCTTGGTGTCATGAAGGATCGTCTTAAATGAAAATGTAATGGGGGGCATAGTTCTCACCACTACCCAGACAGGCCTGGAGGAGCAATGAGCATGCGTTCATTAACCCTCTAGAGTCTGATGCCTCTCAGCCACCATCCAGGCGTTCATTAACCCTCTAGAGTCTGATGCCTCTCAGCCACCATCCAGGCGTTCATTAACCCTCTAGAGTCTGATGCCTCTCAGCCAACATCCAGGCGTTCATTAACCCTCTAGAGTCTGATGCCTCTCAGCCACCATCCAGGCGTTCATTAACCCTCTAGAGTCTGATGCCTCTCAGCCACCATCCAGGCGTTCATTAACCTTCTAGAGTCTGATGCCTCTCAGCCACCATCCAGGCGTTCATTAACCTTCTAGAGTCTGATGCCTCTCAGCCACCATCCAGGCGTTCATTAACCCTCTAGAGTCTGATGCCTCTCAGCCACCATCCAGGTAGTCTGACATGCCTTGACATTTTTATGTCTAAAAAAACATTTATCCCAAAGCACATTCTGCACAAACACAATAACCTGATATAATTTAGAATGTCAATCTATTTTTAAATCAACTGTTAACATACACTTTTCAAAAACCTATTTTCAGAGATACTGAGTCATGGTAAAAAAAAAGAGATGATAAACATTTTTGGCCAAGACTGAGCTCTGGATCTTGTAAACGCAGGTGTCGCCTACACCTTGGTGATTGAAGCATTCAGAATTTTAATGTGGTTTGATTACTAAAGTGTTAGAACTTTAGAGTGACACTTTTTAAGTCACTGAACTAGACAATGAATACTGATGAGAAGTGTCAACACACCTGTAATAGTGTCCATAGTGTCAATGATCCATCAGTCTGGAATATCAGTGTGAATTATAAGAAGAGACCATAATAGCCTTTTTATACTTTATAACATGCAATGGATTAAATGTTGAATAAAAGGTGCAATCATACAGTATTACTGCAATATTACAAAACAATAATTGACAACTAGAACAATAAATTCAGTTCTGATCAGGATGGCAAGCTTCAAAGCAGTTTCTGTCTGGTTAAAGGCAAACTTAGACATCACATGCTTTACACTTCCAATGAGTTTTTGTATATAAAATATAAAAATTTGCTAAATATATTCATATGTTACTGTTGAGCTGAGGTACATTTCCCAAAAGCTCCAGTTACCAACTTGTATAGCTGAAATCAGTTATATGCTTCCAAATGTGTAAGTTACTAACGTAATTAGCAACTATGCTTTTGGGAAACATGCCCCTGCTTTGCTTTTATTTAATTTTGCATTGCAACTTTGCTCCTTTCATTTTTGAAGAGTACACAAGTTGCTTCATTTATGTAAACTATGCAAGTATTTTTAGTGCAAAAGTTAATGTTTCACATCAAATATCTTATTTTAAGCAAATACAATCCATACTATTTTAAGCTCATTTATGACATGTATTTTGAGAAACATGTTAACTAGTCATGTGCTGTCATCTGACTGAGAAACATCATTAGTCTCCGCTTTCAAAGTGCATGGCTATGACAGAGGTCACATGACCACCCCAGCTGCCACCCCAGCGGCCCACGATGGATACTTTGTGCCCGCTTGCCCAGAGCAATGGGAGTGGGGCAGACTTCCAGGCGTCAAGGTTCAGTGTGGCGGTTGTATAATCTTCATATCAATTTGGCGTCCTTCCTCTTCGCCCCCCCAGCGTTTCATCCTCCTATCATCCCCCTTTGATGACGACTTCTTGCTGCCAATGGTACAGAAAATGTCTTCCTCAGTCACTGTCGTCTTCAGACCAGATTTGGCATGTTTGTTCAAGGCTTGACGCTTAGGAGTTGACTTTGCGTTTTTTAGGTTGTCAGCAGGACTCAGATCTGGATGTGAGGCTGCTGTGATGCATCCACCTGATGGTTCGGGATTATGGTCCCACCAAAAGGTGAACTTACACCTTTGTGTGTGTGTGGGGCGGAGGGGGTTGGGGGACGGGTTCCACGCCTGAGGATTCCTGCTGATACTCTTCTTTGTCTGCTCTGTTAACACATGTTCATAGTCTTATACAATCCATTTGGCCTGGAGCTCTCTCCTGTCTGCAACATGACATCAATAATTACTGATCAATGCATTACCTGTGTGGCTAGTATTATTTCTGTTTCACTATCGTGTATGTGGGTCTGTCACAGGACAGTCACAAGCAACAGCGTCTTATGTTAGACATTAGTTATCACCCGAGGACGTCCATGGGGCAAGTATGCACTCGCGTGCTGCAGGTAGCTACACCAAGCAGCCATGCCGGCATGTGAGTGTCTGAAGTATAGGATGGCAGGGGAAGGTTTATTAATATTCGTAAAGGAAGTGGTACCTGATAATCTTTGCACTATAATGGTTTTGGGAAAGTTTTTTTTTTTTTTTTTTTTTTTTTTTTTTTTTAAGACAAAAAAAAAATCATTATTTTTGCAGTCTATGGTAGCGTTTACTTAACCTGACTAGCAAGCTAACAAGTGTATTGTTAGTCTTAGAGATGCATAACATATTCGTCAGTATTGGTCGATTATTAGTTAAAAATCAAATTATTGGCAGAATATTTGTCTATGTCAGTCTTGGATGATACTTCCAGCTAATATTTAAACTTTATCATTACAGTAAAATCCAGTTATAATGGACTTCAGGGGACCTAGCAAAACAGTCTGTTATATCCAAAGTCTGTTATATCCAGAGTTGCTTTATGCCCAGAACACAACTACAGGACACCATTTACTCATGCCACACCCCAGCAGACACACTTGTGGTATAGATTATTATATTGTACATGTAGTAATCCAACTTTACCTGACCAGATGTGTGACTATTAATAATCCGGACTACGTATCTGCGCTGGATATCACCGGCACGCCACACGCCTTGTAGGCGGAGCTGCATGTCTGTTATAGCCGAACAGAACTACAGCTAAAAGTGGCCCTGGGGACCAAATTGTTTGTCCATTATAAGCGAAATTCCGTTATATGTCAGTCTGCTATATCCAGTGCTTTTTCTGCATGTTCTTAAAGGCGCGCGGCCGGGACCAGTGGACCTCGTCCATTATAGACGATATTCCGTTATAAGCCAGTCCACTTTAATGGGATTTTACTGTATTTAAAATGAGCAGCACCACAGCTAAAGACGCACGTACCGAAATCATGGAGCTGATTGCATGGAACAGTCAGCTATTTTTTTGTAGTGCAGGATGATTTCATGGATCACATTCTGCTGGACAGCCAGTGGTAACACAATAAGTGTCATGCAGGGTATCACCAGACCTTACCTGCAATTAAAACAAGTGGTATTACACTAGATTCACATGTCACTGATAATATGTATACTATGTAATGGTCTTAGAAAAATTAGAAATGCACTTGGTCTTTAGCACACTCAAGAAGGCATTACGCAGAAATGTGTCTGTGTGAAGACATTGGTTAATTAACCCTATTGTGCAATGATTCATTCTTTTCTGTGAGGTGTAATACAGTTGGGAACAAAGCCCATTTTTCTGCATTCTGTTTCAGTAATATTAAAGGTTTGAATTTAGGTTATCAACATAACTTTACTTAGAACTGGAAATGTATGTCATCGATCATTTTCTGGTCTCCAAAGACTTATCAGTGTGTAGACCATCAGGCAATTTCATGTGCTCACTGGCCAGTGGCACCTCGACAAATGGTGCCTGTAATTGGGCTGGTCGAAAGGAGTGGTTACGTCTGTGTTGTGTAAGAGCCTTTGATCTGAATTTATATGGCTCTAATTGCACTTTCAACTGAACATACTGATCAGGCTGACATATTGACATGCCGGTGTTCTGGCCCTTTTCTCTGTGATTTACTACAGGCCTTTTGATGTTTTTGGCCTGAAAGGTCATTTTGGCTCGGTCAATGTTGGACATCCCAAAGCCCTAAACCAGGTCCCCAAAGACCCCGTTGCCATTGAGATTAACACCATTATGCCAAATTCTAAAGGATTCGCTGCAATTTACTTAGTAATGTGTGAAGGAAGTTTATTCAATGGGCTCCTCATCCACAAACAGGAAGAATATACCCTTCTTTTAGTTCCACAATGATGTCAGGGGCCTCTTTTGGTCTCCTGTTTGCGCCGGATTTCCCTCTTATTGCCATTGTGTATGACTGCTAACATCCTTCCTTCAGTTGCTTCACAGCTTATTAAATTACCAGAAGTAATGTGGAAGAACAAACTGTTGAAAATTGTTGTGAAAGTGATATTTTGTTAAGTTTTTTTGTGTAGTAATGTACTGTCCTAGAAAATCGGAGATTGGGGATTTTTTCTTGCCCATTCATTGGAATCCTAAGTGTAGGTTCTGCTATTGAGCATATGGTATTTAATGACCATGCTGACTGACTGATACGTGTTCAGGTTATCCAGTGTTGGCGTGTTCCCATACCTCTTACACCAGGGATATAGAACGCCAAGTTTGGGCAACCAGCCCTTCCGTGTTTTACTGTGAGTCACCTTTATCTGAACATGAAGGCGGTCAGTCTGGTGGTGCCGGTGTGGCACAGTTGCTAATTCATTATCAATCATTTTTTCTTGGGACTGGTGACCTAAAAATTGGAGCTGACCATCTCTGGTTTAATTGATGTCCCTGCATCTTGGAGAAAGAAGGAGGGATTGTTTACCTATTCAAACGTACCTCTATCCTCTCGCTCCTAGGTGCCTGTTCTTTTTGACCGGCTGCAGAGTAATGGTGCGTTCGTTTTTCTCTCGGAACTCGGAAATTCCGAGTTGAGTGACATCACGTCCGACAATCTCCCGTTCGAGCTACCCACATCTCGGAACAAACATGGCTGCCTCCATGAACACGTTGCTGTGTGTTGTTGCTTTATATTTTAGCAGATTTGGAGTTTTCCAAATGGAGAAAATGGAGAAATGGAGATTTTTCCGAGAGACAAACAAGAAACACGAACCAGTCAAACCACATTAAAAGCTTTATAAAATATTTTAGTACATTCATAGCGATATTCTTTTTTCGATTGGTAAACAAACTACAAACAAACCAAGTCGCCATGTTGAAATTACGTCACAGGGGCAACTCGGGCAAGAAAATCTGGTCCGACTTCAACGTCATAAAAGGGGCGTGTTTCCGACGGGAAGTGACGTTTTTCGTGACGTTTCGTGATGTTTTCATCCGAGTTCCGACTTGGAGAGAAATAATCGAACGCACCATAAAGCTGGCAGGAGGAGTGGCTGAGCGCTGTTCCCTTTGCCCGCCCCCATGCGCAAGTAGAGGAGGAAGGGGGGGGGGGGTAGACAGCCGGCCTCCACCTCCCTTACTGGTCCATGCTGACGTATGGCGAGGGCTGCAGAAGGCTAGTTGCTCATGCTCGGATCGGTAACGTCATGGCGCCACCACTGAATCTTTTTAATCTTCACTACTGGCGCTCGTCACATGCTTCTAGAAGCTTCTGATTGTGTTCAGTATTTAGGGTTGCCTTTTCTCCTATGCACCATGCATCCATCTGGTTCCAAAAGTGAGATTTTTGGAAAAAACTCAGACATAAATTTCTGAGCATTTTTACAAATGCTTTTAATATTCTTTTGCTGTATGAATAATTAATATTTTTCATTCCTGTACTCCTGTCTTAGTGAGCCCTTTAACCACTTGCTATATGTTCTGCACAGAGCCTTCGTGTAGCTGCTGTTTCTTCAGAAGTTCTACAGGGCATAGAACCACCTCTGTGCTTCATACAACATCAGTTTAACGCTAATTGTGTATTATGACATGTCCTTTCTGTTGTAATCTCTGATAGGTGACTTAATTTTAGGGCCAGTGTGCCTGGTGTACCTCTTGTTTCTCAAAGATGAAGTTAAATCATTTCATTTAAACTCAGATTAAAAAACACCATCTTGGCCCTGGGAGGACTTTTATCTGTCAGTGAGTGCAAGGTCTGGCATTGTTGAGGCTGCTACTTTGACAGTTTAAATGATCTTAATGCTTAACTTGTGGTAACAGAAACCTCATTCTTCTCCTTGATGGAGGCTTGGGCTCCAGAAGACAGTTCAGCTTTCTGCTTCCTCAACATCAGTGTGTTGCTCGAATTTCTCGCCTATTAGCAGAAGTCAAAGCTGGCAGGTTTTCACTGTGTGCTTGTTTACAATGTCAGCAATGGCAGCAAAGACCAAGGTTTTTCAGGCAGTACTTCCCTAGGAAGCCACAGTAAATGTCTCTAATAATAGTTAATATGGGGAAAAGTTGCAGGTTTCTATAGAGATTAAGGCTTTATGCTGCCAGTGGGATTGAAGGCATGTCAGCCCAGGCTGGTGGACGCAGCCTGAACAAGATCCATGTGAGTGTTTTCAGAATTTATTGATATTGACTCACACGGCAATATTTTTCACTTTTTTGAAACTGGTGCCTTTTCAGACTGACTCCTAAGAATAGTCATTGTCGACTCTTGGTGACCGTACAGATGGCACCTCTCCAGAGCGTTCTGCCTGCTTTTTGGAGGCCTCGCTCTCTTCCTCACAGTGCAGATGTGATTGTGATTAATTTTTTTTTTAAACCTTGGGATTAGTAAATACTGTGTTTAGATAATGTGTCATTATGGAAAGATCCTTGTTGTAAAAGCTGTGCAATGTAGTGTTCTCTTAACAGAACTGACTTAACTGCAAAATTGTATGTAGTCTTGTATATTCATATGTATACTGTAAAAACAATTTGGTAGTGAGCTGACATTGAGTCAGAGTTATTCATTAATGGAAAAAATGTAGTTTGTACTATAGCTATAATCTGACAGCTATATAGGTGCAGGTGTTTTCTGTTACACCCTTAAATAAAGTTAAATGCTCACTGCATTAACGCTTTGCTTTTTGAATAATGAAGGAGGAAGTACACTTGCAGAAACCCAGGGAGGGCATACAAATTACACACAATACTCAGTTTCTACTGTAGATGAGTGTTTCCTCTTTGTGCCACATTCCTGCTTTCTGTAGTATTATTGAATAGCATTGAACAGTTCATTTTAATTACAGTTAGGGTTGTGACAGTGTTCTGCATTTCAATGAGAATTAAAGGAACCATAGGCATTGAAATGCTTTGGAAAGTGGGTCATTACTTCCATGTTTATGGTCTTAAGTGTTTATGGTTAACTACTGTCAGATCGTTGAAGCGTGAGTGGAATAATTTTGGCAGCGTGCAGAAGCACGTCGAGTTTGGCCACAAGCGTGTCCTCACATAAACGGTGGCTAGTCGACCAGTCCGGTGCCTAAGCCATGACCCAAGCCTCTGCTTTTTCCACACAGCCCCGGTTCCTGTGTAGGACTGCGGCTGGAAACGTAAACAGTCATGCTGCATGGGAGTCTAGGGTCCAGGCACCCGGGGCGCCTGTCCACAGGTGCTGCTCTCGGGCTCAGTCACCTTGACCTGTTAGTGGCTCTTGCTCTATGCTTCCATGTCTGTGTTCTTGCTCCCAGTCATCACTGGGCTTGATCTTTGTGCTTCCGGACGTTCAGGACGGCCTTTCGACTCGCATCACGGATTAGAGATTTTTAGCAGTCACTCCTCTTTCCTCTGGTCTTACAGCAGTTTTGAGGGACATCTTTTCTCACCCATAAGTTGTAAGTGGTGTCGCTCTGCTTTCGAATGTGCATGTCTGGCCGTGGCCCTAATTTTGGTCTGTCTCATTTGTGGGTGACAGCGGCCTGATCGTGCCAGAGCGCTATTCCAACGAGACTCTCCCGGAGGTGGTTTCCCAATCCGGCTACGCCCTGCTGCACTTCTTCAGCGACGCAGCCTACAATCTCACTGGCTTCAACATCTCTTACAGGTAAGCTGCGCACACCCCTGCGGAAGCAACCTGTGGTTTTCTGTGCGGATGCCCCTGTGCCACTTACCCCCCCCCCCCCCCCCACTGACTGACTGCAGGCTGAATAGCACACAGCTGTACTTTATGCAGTGATGTATAATAATTAGTACTGGTCCTAATTTGAAATTCAAAACCAAGCAATTTTTCTCTGTGACTATGAACTTGCAAATGAGTTACTAAAGTTAGAAAAACGTAATGGAAACATTTAGACTGAGCAAAGGGATGTCGTGATTAGCAGGTTAACTCTTGCGCCCAAGATAGCTGTCAACAGAAGCGTTCTCCTGCCCTGACATCTCTCTCCAGTTGTTTTCATTTAGCTATTTGAAAAATGAAATGTCTAGACCACAGAGCGGGGCAGCTTTCTGTAGGAAGGTGTCTGCTGTGGCTGCTGATGTGACCATCTGGCTGTGGTGATGTCATTCATGCATATTCAGTGCTTGAGCTCTGATTGGCAGACAGGGCGTCAGCCTTGGCTGTCACTCGCATGCATTCTTGACATCAATCCCAATACACCACCTGTCAGGGTTTGCTGAATAATACACTGTGTAAAAACGCACATAGGAACAGTTTTCATGAAATAACACAGATTTGATTTCAGATAGTTTTTCAGGCCGGTGTATTTTTATCAGCTGCCACCGACACATGCTGTACATGTTGAGGGAAACGGCCTGTCCCTTTAAGTATGCTGGATGTGGCAGCTGCACCATCGCACGGCTGCGAGGGGCAGCGTGACGCCGTGCGAAGCACGACCACCGTGTGGATGCCTCCGCCTTGTCTTTCCCCTTGTGAAATGAGCCATACTCATCAGCTGTGTTTCTTATCCTTCATGAAAAGCTCTTGAGCATATTTTCTGGTGAGACCATGTTCATCTGGGCCGGTGATTGAGGCTGCTTGTGGTCGGCTGAAGCACATAAATGCGAGTCAAATGTTAATTAAGCGCAGATGTTTAAACGCCAAAGTGAACGTGACGCGCCAAGCCGGCTGAGGTCACCTTGCTATCCGAGTTTATGGTTTTAATTTCACCTAATCCAGTTCCACCTTCAGTTAGAGCTTATAATTATGGATACCAAAAAATAATTGCCATAATGATGATCTCTTTAGCGTCCTAAGTCTGTCAGTGAGGCAGAAGTGGAGTCGGCTCCTGCCCACGGCTCCTCGTCGTAAACAGCTCCTTGACACCAGGATCTGGCCGTAGGGGAAAGAAACATTCAGCCCGGTCCTGCACGCCTCTGCTCTCAGGCTGCGTTTATTTTTGGAAGCTTCGGCATCAGCAGCCTGGCAGCACCCTCTCATTAGCCAAGGTGGATGTTTGGCATTTGGAGGAGAAATCAGACAAACCCGGCTGGACTAGAAAGGGTCCAGCATGCTGATATTTCCAGTGTAATAACAGCGGGACTGCGGGTAATGGGTGGGTGTTACAGGATGCGTGGAGATCCACGAAGCAGCTGGGAGCCGCTTTCAAGGGGGCTGGGCGGCACAGAGCCGGCCTTGTTACCCTGCCAGCTCAAGCCCTTCGGAGCAGAACACTTGCATTGTCTGTGCTCTGCTGGGGGGGCGCGGTGGCGGTCATGTGACCCTGCACCGTGATAAGCGCTTACGTTTCCCGGCGCCACGCTCTGCGGGTCAGCCTGGGTCAATGACATCATTGCCATGTTTCCAGCCTTTGGGGTCGTTGTCTCTTTCAGCGTTGGCTTGTCATTTTGTTTTTAGCAAACACATGTAGATGTTTTTCCCATAGGGTCATATCTGTTTGTTTTAACTGTCACTGTAATGTGAAGGTCTAATGGGGTGGTAGACGGCGATGGTAAGCCCTACCACCCTGGCCTGCGTTGTTAGTGTGAGTCCGCTCTTCACACTCAGTGTTAAGCAAAGCATTTTGGAAAACAAGCTATTTTGGATGTCCTGAAGCCATCGTTATATCCTTCCATCACGTCTGTGCTGTTACATGATCATTGTCTGTTGACACTTTTTTAGAGGTTTTTCTTCTCCCCTCAGACATCCTTTGATTTCTGAAATGAAAGCCCCCTCCTTTAGAAACACCTCTATCAGCGTTGGGCGTCGTTTCCGAAGTCATAACCGCTGCTGTTTATACAGGCGCGTGTTTGTTTCCGAGTGTCACAATGAGGACACATGAAAACAAACACTGGGTGACCTGCCTCTCCTGGCTCTTCACCCCCCCCTGCCAACAGAATCAACACCTGCCCCAACAACTGCTCGGACCGGGGGGAGTGCCGGCCGGCCAACGGCAGCGCGGGGGTGTACTGCGAGTGCGCAGAGCAGTGGAAGGGCGAGGCCTGCGACATCCCCTCCTGCCTGGGCCAGTGTGGCTTCCCGGAGTGGGGACAGTGCCAGGCCAATAGCAGCCGCAGCTGTCTCTGCCGCCGCGAATGGCAAGGTGGGTGCCGGGAGCGGGGTCCGTAACACAAGCTCGCCAGGAGTGGCTGGATCAAACGAAGTGTGACAGATCTAATGGTGATAAGCAGCCCAGTGAGCCAAAGTGAGCCGTCAGCACCAGCGTCACTACCCCTGAGAGGTGCGCGTTTGGTACGCCTGCCTCTGTTTGAAGCTTTGTGAAACGTGACGAGTAGCAGATTGGCTCTCTGTGACCTGGTTGCGCTTCATCCATTCTCCGTTCACGGCGGTCACTTTTTGCACTCCATTAACTTCTCCGTCGTGCCTTTAGGCAGTCAGACTCACGTCCTTTTGCTGCAGGTTGGGCTGAGTAAATTCACGACACGTTTCCTCCGTGCGCCGTCACCGTATCGGGGACTTGCTGCTTAATGGTCCCTGGCTTGTTTATCGGCCCTGGAATTCAGCCTGTGGTTTTAAACCTGCATAATGAGACCAGGCATCCAGCAAAACCTTTGACTTTTGCTGCTCAGCGTGTTGTTTTAATGGGTGAAGATGTGGATGGTACCGTGTATTGTGCTATTTTACTGTCCACAGTAAACTCAGTTAATGATACAGCATGTTGTGTGACATACAGTTAGCTGAACATGCCCTGGGAGGCTGTGTGACAGCTTAGTTTGATCGGAAACTGGGAAAGGGATGAGTAGGATCTCTCTCTTCAGGTCCCGATTGTTCCATCCCTGTGCCCGCTAATCGATCCTTCTGGACCCATGAGGACTATTCCGGAGACAGTTTGGCCCGCGCCTCCCACAAGGCCGTGGTCGATGAGGACACCATGTGGGTCATTGGCGGATACGTGTTCAACTACTCTGACTACAAAATGGTGAAAGCGTAAGTGCTGTCTGCGGCTCTTTTCTCTTAAAGGATGGTCGAGTGCCATCGTGCAAACACAAGGATCTCTCTGATGCAAACACCTGCTATTATGCAGTTATGCAGTAATGGTCTTAATGGAGACTCTGATGTTGCTCTGTTACCCCTGTCAGGTCGCTCAGGCTGGGTAGTTCAGAGAAAAGTATCTCAACTCAAGTTTATTAGTGATGCTGGGCCTTTTAGGTGTGGGGCAAGTCTTAATAGCTGCAGTAGCTGGACTCTAGATGTGGGATTCAAGGGCTGTGGCGTTAGCCATGTATTTTGGCTGTACTAATCTGGGGCGTTTACCTCGTCAGCTGTACTCCTCGATGTCTGTCTGTTACTGTCTTCACTGTGCCTTCTGTTCTTATTTCTCGCAGGTACAACTTGACCTCCCAGTTGTGGTTGACTCTGAACCGCTCCGTGGATGCAGTCACAGCACGCTATGGCCATTCCCTAGCTCTGCATGAGGTAGGCCTTCCTCAGTGCTCCGCATGAGCCCCATAACCCTACCTAACATGGACGCAATGCCACTTCAGTTCCAGTGCCATTGACCATAGGAGCTTCTTCTGTTGCAGTCAGTTGGACACCAAGTACAGTATTGTGAAGAAGTCCTATGATGCCAACAAAAACTGTTTATATCTATTTGAATCTGGGCAGTAAGTGCATACTTGATCTGTGTGCACACTAACATCAGAATATATGCAATTAAACCAGTGGAAGTGTGAAGCTCTGTTACATGCATGCATGTGTGTGCATGCGCTCAGGACGCTGCCCCTGTGGCAGTGTGAAGCTCTGTTACATGCATGCATGTGTGTGCATGCGCTCAGGACGCTGCCCCTGTGGCAGTGTGAAGCTCTGTTACATGCATGAAGCTCTGTTACATGCATGCATGTGTGTGCATGTGCTCAGGACGCTGCCCCTGTGGCAGTGTGAAGCTTGGTTACATGCATGCATGCATGTGTGTGCATGCGATCAGGACGCTGCCCCTGTGGCAGTGTGAAGCTCTGTTACATGCATGCATGTGTGTGCATGTGATCAGGACGCTGCCCCTGTGGCAGTGTGAAGCTTGGTTACACGCATGCATGTGCTTGGCTTGATGGTTTCTAGTGGATTGGTGTGGCTGGAGCTGCTTCAAAGATGGTGTTACTTGTGCTCTGTATATAACTACATTTAGATGTGTTTTTAAGGTCCATAGAGGACCGCAGTCACTCTTCATCTCCAGCCTTTGTGTCTCTGATCAGCTTTTAAATGCCTTTTATTTTCCAGGACTAGACTAATGTCTCTTTGCTGGTCTAGATGATTTTACTCTGTCCAGTACTGTGGAGAACTTGCCTTCTCTTCTACCTTTCTACTTTTTACTTCTTAGGCTCGATCTCTGTGTCTGTTACATCATACAAGCCTATCAGCCCAAGCTTCTGAGATGCTTCATGTTTTTCATGTATTTTGTTATGGTCAGGTGGGGTTTTCCAGCCTATATTGATTTTTCTCATATACATAAACATAATTTTTATTGTACGTTCATAATTGTTCCCCTGGGTTCTGTGTGGGATGGTTAATTTGCAGTGTTTGGTGTCTGGTGCATCGACGTCACCTGTGAACCTTCGACTTCCTGTCTCTCCCCAGCACAAGATCTACATGTACGGAGGCAAGATAGACTCCACAGGCAACATCACCAACCAGCTGTGGGTCTTCCACATCCATAACCAGTCCTGGGTGCTGGCCAGTCCACGGGCCAAGGAGCAGTATGCTGTAGTGGGTCAGTCGGCCCACGTGGTGCGACTGGCCCAGGACAGCTCCGTCATGCTAGTCATCTTCGGTCACTGCCCTCTCTACGGCTACATCAGCAAGGTGCAGGAGTACAACATCGGTGAGTAGCTTTGTGGCGACGGCCGTGGCAACTGGAGCATTTTTAACCTGAGTCTCTTTGTACAGCCTTGCTCTAAAGTTAAGTCAGCCTGTTTGTTGGATAGCTGTGCGTTAATTGAAGGCATGCATGTCTGTTCAGTTAGATCTCCAAATTAACTGTCAGTCCGTAGAAGGTCAGCAGGTACCCATTAAATATTCTCAGTCTAAAGTTCATACTGCTCACTGCAAATGTCATATTGCCAAATTACAGGCCTTATGGAACTTTACACATTTTTGTTTATATTAACTACATTAGTCTGATTAATTGTGGAAGGGATTTGATAGGTGCAGAGAGATGTTTCTTGTTGAAGGGCAGCATTGTGGTCTGGAGATTGCAGGAATTGCTCTGAACCCAGTTTACTTTCAGTGACTTACTGTGTGTCTATATGTGTAAACTGATATGCATGAAGAGACAGTAAGCCATGTTCCTTCCTTTGGGCCTAAGTGTCTCGTAAGCAGCAAAGTGAATACATTCTGTTCCATGAATCTGTCCCATGGAACAGTGGGTAGCCAGACACTTCATAAAACCCAGTTTTAAGTCAGAAGCTTGGAGAACATGCAGGTAGGACCTGCTCTCAAATTGGCTGACTTTTTAAATTTTTTTATCATTTTTATCATCCGGCTTTAGGCTGGAGCTGCATGGCCTGAAGCGCCCGCATCTAAGTGGTGTCCGAAGGTGGGGGCTGTGGTGCTGCCAAGCCACCAGCCCCAGTTAGCTGCTGTTGTCAAGCGGCGTGACACTGGGGTGGGAGCCAGTGGTCTCACAGAGGGCAGCTGGAGTGAGTCACAGCGTGAAGGTTAAGCTGGGACTGTCTAGGGTTTAACCAGCTGTTGGCCTGCAAAAGTCAGTCATCGTGGTGCATGAAAAATTGGTCATTAAGTTCAGTGAATGGGTTTTTCTTCCCCATGAGAAGGTGAAGGCTATTAAAGGTATAATTTAAGCCATTATATTTGAAAATTAAGGATGGTACAGTTTGTTTTTCCGCTCAAGATGAGTCTTTGACTTAAGTTTTCAAGTATATGATTGAAAATGATTTAATACGCCTTTTCCTAGGCATTTTCTAGCAATAATTTCATATAAATATCGTACACGAACATGGAACTTTAGATATGGCAGGTTAGTCATCTTGGCCCTAAAACAGGTGGCTTTATCGAATAAGGTCAGTCATTGAAATATGAGTCACTAACTCGCCATTAGGGGACTGATAGACATAAGAGAGTTAAATGTGACTGAATGAGGACACTGCCAAAAATACCTTTTCTCACCTTCTGAATCTGGTAAGATTGTAGCCTCTCACTGTAAGGGTGGTGCAGTGGCTCTGTGGGTAGGATTATGGTCTCACTGTTACGGTGGCACAGTGGCTTTGTGGATAGGATTGTAGCCTTTCACTCTTAGGGTGGCGCAGTGGCTCTGTGGGTAGGATTGTGGTCTCACTGATAGGGTGGCGCAGTGGCTCTTTGGGTAGGATTGTGGTCTCTCACTGATAGGGTGGTGCAGTGGCTCTGTGGGTAGGATTGTGGTCTCTCACTGATAGGGTGGCGCAGTGGCTCTGTGGGTAGGATTGTGGTCTCTCACTGATAGGGTGGTGCAGTGGCTCTTTGGGTAGGATTGTAGTCTCTCACTGATAGGGTGGCGCAGTGGCTCTTTGGGTAGGATTGTGGTCTCACTGATAGGGTGGCGCAGTGGCTCTTTGGGTAGGATTGTGGTCTCACTGATAGGGTGGCGCAGTGGCTCTTTGGGTAGGATTGTGGTCTCTCACTGATAGGGTGGTGCAGTGGCTCTGTGGGTAGGATTGTGGTCTCTCACTGATAGGGTGATGCAGTGGCTCTGTGGGTAGGATTGTGGTCTCTCACTGATAGGGTGGCGCAGTGGCTCTTTGGGTAGGATTGTGGTCTCTCACTGATAGGGTGACGCAGTGGCTCTTTGGGTAGGATTGTGGTATCTCACTGATAGGGTGGCGCAGTGGCTCTTTGGGTAGGATTGTGGTCTCTCACTGATAGGGTGGCGCAGTGGCTCTTTGGGTAGGATTGTGGTCCCTCACTGATAGGTTGGCGCAGTGGCTCTTTGGGTAGGATTGTGGTCTCTCACTGATAGGTTGGCACGGTGGCTCTTTGGGTAGGATTGTGGTCTCTCACTGATAGGGTGGCACGGTGGCTCTTTGGGTAGGATTGTGGTCTCTCACTGATAGGGTGGCATGGTGGCTCTTTGGGTAGGATTGTGGTCTCTCACTGATAGGGTGGCGCAGTGGCTCTTTGGGTAGGATTGTGGTGTCTCACTGATAGGGTGGCGCAGTGGCTATTTGGGTAGGATTGTGGTGTCTCACTGATAGGGTGGCGCAGTGGCTATTTGGGTAGGATTGTGGTCTCTCACTGATAGGGTGGCGCAGTGGCTATTTGGGTAGGATTGTGGTCTCTCACTGATAGGGTGGCGCAGTGGCTCTTTGGGTAGGATTGTGGTCTCTCACTGATAGGGTGGCGCAGTGGCTCTGTGGGTAGGATTGTGATCTCACTGATAGGGTGGCGCAGTGGCTCTTTGGGTAGGATTGTGATCTCACTGATAGGGTGGCGCAGTGGCTCTGTGGGTAGGATTGTGATCTCACTGATAGGGTGGCGCAGTGGCTTTTTGGGTAGGATTGTGGTCTCTCACTGATATTGTGGTGCAGTGGCTCTTTGGGTAGGATTGTGGCATCTCACTTTTGGGTTTATGGGTTTTTATGGTTTTACTCCCAAAGTCCCTAGACACATGGTTTAGATGAATTGCTTTTCTAAATTGCATTTAGTGTCCGTGTGTGTTTTTGTATGTCTGTTGGAACCTAGGGTGTTCCATTTTCATGCTCTGTGCTTCCTGTATCGGGCTGGAGGCTCTGTCAGATCCTATGTACATTTCGTTTCCAGGGCAATGCCTGAAAATACAGAGACAGATTAATTAATTAATTAATTCAAATTAATGAAAGTGTGTATAGTGAAAGTGAAATATTTCAGTAATATGGCCATGATTTGTTTACACACTATGTGTAGAAAAACTCCACATTTCTGGGCTGACTGAGACAAATCTCCAGCTGTTGTTATCAGAGCAGCAAATAACTCTGCTTATGTCCACTGGAACCTGCAAGGGTTTCTTTTTGCATGACTACAGCGGATCCCACTGTAAGCTGCTCAGACCAGTGGGGACTAAAGTTTGAATTTTGGTCACAGGCTCCATGGGTGTCTGGCTATATGTGTCTGGATTCATCAGGGTTCTCGGTGTTTTGTCTTTGGTGTTGATTCTGCAATCGGCTGTCATCCTGCCATTCATAAAAAAATAACTTTTTATGAGTTTGCCTCCAAGTGTAGTCTTGGTGGGTGACTTGATCTGTAAGAGGGCTTACAAACGTACCATGCTTGGGCATTCGTAAGTGAGTGACTGATGTAATGGTCATCGATTAAGCTGGTAATGAAGCAGTGCTTTATTGATTTGTAGTTACCGTTTCACAGCCAGTGCTGAGCCTGAGTGCCAGGTCCTGCGGGGCAGGTCGTCCTCTGGGTTGGCTCTGACATGTCTGATGTGTGCTAACCCCATCTGCACAGGCTAGCACCTCTCTGTGTCTGTAGAAATACCCCCCACCTCTGCTTCTACTATCACTGCATGCAGCATGGGTGGGGAACCTGATCCATTGAGGTCTGGTGTGGGATTTTGAGCTGACAATCCAATCAGCCAATAACAGTGGGTCCCCAGGACTGGAGTTGAGAACCACTGTTTTATTATTGGCTGATTCAGAGGTCATCCCACTAACCCGCACCCACACCAGCCCTCCATGGATCAGGATCCTCTTTCCTGGCATACAGGGATTCACACATTGCTGACTATGCTAACTGTGACTACAGGGATACTCCTAGTACATTTGGTCTCAGGCACTGAATTAATAAATACGTGTTGAGTAGTTTTAGGTTAAACTTTTTTTAATTAGTTATTTGCCACTTTCTCAGATGTGACTCAAGGAATTCCTTCAAATCCAATATGCTGCAGCTGTTTCTGATGGTAATCTTCAGTATTTAGCTACAAAAACCTGTTCTCACTCTGAGTGAATTTTATTTTTGTGTAAACCACCCAGTATGTCTCATTGTTGGATGTACATCAGATGAAATTGTAGCTATGATGTTTTATTCCTTGAACCAACCTTTCTAACAAGTACAAATATTTGAACAGTCCTGTAGCACCCCCTAGTGGATGTTAGTGATTGTCAATGCTTTTGTACCAGAAAACAGCTTTTATAAAGATTTAACTGTACCAAAGTATTATTACAGATGTACCAAATGGAAATGTGTGCCGAAGTAGCGAGATTTATTGGCTCAACGATCAGAGTGCGCAATCTGATCAGAGCTAGTGTCTCCCCTCCTTCCCTCCCTCAGCCACCAACACCTGGAGCATCCTGAAGACCAACGGGGCACTAGTGCAGGGGGGGTACGGCCACAGTAGTGTATATGACCCCAATACCAGCGCCATCTACATTCACGGTGGCTACAAGGCGTTCAGTGCCAACAAGTACGGGCTGGCTGACGACCTGTACAAGTACGAAGTGGACACCAGGATGTGGTGAGTGTCGAGCTCTGCAAACTGGACGCATATGTTCACGTATCTGTGTAGCTAAGCTAGTAAAGGAGGGTTACATATGTATTCAGAGTTTTTATTAGCTATATGCAACAGGTGCTTTGGAACGCTTGCTTATTTAGCCGCACTTGGTTACAAGACGGTGCAGAACAATACAACGTAGACAATATGCAGTAACAGTTCTGTAAAGTGCATGTGCCATGGATACGACTGTCATGGGAAATGTGGATATTGGAAATGCAAATGGCTTGGGGAATGAGCCTGTTCTTGAATCCTGTAGTCAGTGTTCTGATGCTGTGAAACCGCCTGCCAGACTGCAAGGTGTGTGAAGTTTGTGGATGGGATCCTGAAGCCTAGAATGAACCTCATTACAGCAGCAGTTAAGGGGTAGCGGATCAGTGGCGGTTAGTTCAGTCCCTGTGATGTTCTGGGCAGACTTCCCAACCCTTTGTATAGCTTTTCTGTTGTGAGCTGTGGCCTCACCACACCATTACACTGCTGTTAACACTCTCAGTGGTACCACCTTACAAAACGGTGTGGGGTCCGTTGCACATGCCCCATTTCCTCAGTCATCTCGGGAAGCAGATCCAATGTTCTCTGTCTACCTCAGTTTCTCTGAGATCTAGAGACCCAGGACCCTGAAGTTGCTGGCAGTGTGCACTGGAAAGCCATCAGTGGTGATTAGGGTGCAACTTGTGTAGTGCTTCTTAACGTCCGCAGTAGCATCCTTTGTTTTAATGATGTTCGGGGGGGGGGGGGGGGGGGTTGTCGTCATGGCACTACTCTGCCTGATCTGTCACCTTATTCCATCATCGGTGTAGCATCACCAGCAGATTTGATGCTGCAGTTGCTGCTAAATCTGCCCCTGCAGTCACGCATGAAGAGGCTGTATTCTTGGTTTGGCCCCTGTGTTGAAGATCAGGAGGGATGAACTTTAATTCCCCATCTTCACCACCAGGGGTCTGCCTTTCAGGAAGTCCAGGA
Organism: Paramormyrops kingsleyae; assembly: GCF_048594095.1. Taxonomy (NCBI): domain Eukaryota; kingdom Metazoa; phylum Chordata; class Actinopteri; order Osteoglossiformes; family Mormyridae; genus Paramormyrops; species Paramormyrops kingsleyae. Next base: position 6,738,371 of record NC_132808.1, on the reverse strand, counting down.
CCCTGTTACAGATGGCGTCACCGATACCCAGTAATATAGAACTATATAACATAGAACTGTAAGTCATGCAATAGGGAAACAATTTTAACAATTAGTCGAAAGTTATATGTAATTACCTGAGTGTACGCTTTCTCATGCTCTTTTGTCTGTTATAATTATTCATCTTTTTATTTATTTTTATTGTGCATTCTCGGTTCTTGTTGTCTTATGTTCTGTACCTGTGCTTGTCCTAGAAGCCTGGCACCTTTGGGGTTGCACAGAGCAGCTGAGCTGTGCTCCACTGATTTGTCTTCACTTGCTTTGCCCTTTTTCCTCATGGCAAATCAACCATTGCAGTCCAGGTGGTTGGGGTGTTGATAGGTGGAGCCTCAGTATTGGAAAACCAATGTGCCTGCTGGGGATTTTCCATCAAATCCCTGCTGATTCCTTTCCCTCGTTTAGTGAATGAACCAATTTATTCATCCTAGGGCCCCTGAGTCCCTCAGTCAGTGATTGATGCAGTCCACTTTCGTGACCGGAATCGTTTCCGAGTGTTAGAACCGTCTGCACTTAGTGGAAAGTATTTGAACCAAAACAAGGACAGCGACTTAGCTACCCAAAAATACAACATTTTTTGAGTGTATTAACATGAATAGAAGCAGTGTTTCTTTATTGAAGGATGATCTCTTACCTTAATCCACCTCACTGATAAATTGATGGTATCTATGGAAGGAAATTACTTTCCTTTTGCAGCCTTGACTCTTTTATTTATTTATTAAGAGAAGGTGGACCTGTGGCCATTTGTTAATGCAAACAATGTGCAGTGTTTGAAGCCAGGGGCCTGGGATGTGTGCTGCATCAGGCTATCGGAGCGGTCTCTCTAACTACCAGTGTGCAGTGTTTGAAGCCAGGGGCCTGGGATGTGTGCTGCATCAGGCTATCGGAGCGGTCTCTCTAACTACCAGTGTGCAGTGTTTGAAGCCAGGGGCCTGGGATGTGTGCTGCATCAGGCTATCGGAGCGGTCTCTCTAACTACCAGTGTGCAGTGTTTGAAGCCAGGGGCCTGGGATGTGTGCTGCATCAGGCTATCGGAGCGGTCTCTCTAACTACCAGTGTGCAGTGTTTGAAGCCAGGGGCCTGGGATGTGTGCTGCATCAGGCTATCGGAGCGGTCTCTCTAACTACCAGTGTGCAGTGTTTGAAGCCAGGGGCCTGGGATGTGTGCTGCATCAGGCTATCGGAGCGGTCTCTCTAACTACCAGTGTGCAGTGTTTGAAGCCAGGGGCCTGGGATGTGTGCTGCATCAGGCTATCGGAGCGGTCTCTCTAACTACCAGTGTGTTTCAGCCCTACTGGTTCGTCAATAGGACACATTCAACTTTGCCAGTGGTTGGGTGCCAGCTGGTGCATCTGGTGTGTCATTTCTCTGATTGGGGGAAACAAGTACAGGCTCCAGTATGGCTGTGAGAAGTTTCTGCAGATTCAGCCACTGTGCTATGGCGAGCTATAGCACGCGTGCTGCTAAAAAAGAATCGCAAGCTAGTATAAGTGCGGCTACAAGTGAATAGGAAGCTAACACAAATGTGGCTACAACTAGACAGCAAGTTAGCATACATGTGGCTACAATGAATTCTCTTTCAACTGCAACTGAAAGCACAGTGTTTACTTGTACTGGCAGGTGTTACGGTTTTACATGGTGGTTTGGGTTTTCTGACGCAGCTGGTGTTGGTTCATTGGCTCATAGCTCCTGGATTTGGCTGTTATTTTTCAGGACCATCCTGAAAGACAGCGGCTTCTTCCGCTACCTGCACACAGCCATCATCGTGAGCGGCACCATGCTGGTGTTTGGCGGGAACACGCACAATGACACATCCATGAGCCATGGGGCCAAGTGCTTCTCCTCCGACTTCATGGCCTACGACCTGGGTGAGTGTGGCTCTCCGAGAGGGGCTCCATCTGTTTGTATTGCAGCATGAAACTAATTATTTGGTTCCATCGTTCAGCTGCAGCATGTCTGGATTCTCATGGATCTTTTGGATTAAACCATCTCTCAACACCACAGGCAGTGCTGGTTTGGGGTGTTCTGAAAAATCCAAGAAAATGAGATGATGCTTCAGTTGTAGGAAAGATGGATAATCCCATCCAACTCTTAGACCCAAGCTGCTTATCCTGTTTTTGTGCTTGTGATTCTCAGCCTATTCAGAGAAGCATAAGGCAGACCATGTACTGTGAAAGCATTTTCGGTCTTTTGTGAGCTGCACAACCATGCATTTCAGGAGCATTATGGATTGTACCAGGGAACCCACTTGCATGGGGGGCGGGGCAAATGAAGTCCTCATACAGAGCCAGACATGGATTCAAATCACTCCCATTCTTTGATTCCATCCTGTGAAGGTGTGAGGCAACAGCCCAACCACCCGGTTCATGTTCCAGAACTGTGTGTAACACTCTATGGACAAAAGTATCAGGACACTTGTCTATTTCACCCACAGGGATTTTTATGACATCACATTGACATTCCATAGGCATCAATACGGTTGGTCCCCTCCATTACAGCTATAATAGCTGCCACTCTTCTGGGATGGCTTTCTGCAAGATTTTGGAATGTCTGTGGGAATTTTTGCCCATTCATCCAGAAGAGAATTTGTGAGGTCAGGCACTGCTGTTGAATGTTGAAGGCCTGGCTCACAATCTCCGGTCTATCCCAAACGTGTTCAGTGGGATTTCGGTTATGGCTCTGTGCGGGCCAGTAAAGTTCTTTTACATCAAATTCACCCAGCCATGTCTTTATGGCCTTGTTTTGTGCACTGGGACATAGTCAGGCTAGAATAGAAAAGGGCCTTCCCCAGATTGTTCCCTCAAAGTTGGAAGCATAGAATTGTCCAAAATGTCTAGGTATGCTGAAGCATTATGTCAGGGCTATTCTAATCACGGTCCTCAAGGGCCAACCACTGCTGATTTTTGAGTCTTCCTTTACTTGTGAACCAGGTGTTAAGCTCTTGTGGCCAATCAGAATCATTATTCATTAAACTAACTACCAGGGAGAACTGAAAACAAGGCCTGGATTTGGAATAGAAGGCCAGATTTGAATAGGGGGGAATTAAGTGTTCCCTACACTGGAACTAAGGGGCCTAGCCCAACCCTTGAAAAATAACCCCATTCCATTACCTCTTCTCCACCAAACTTTACAGTTGGCACAATTGAGTCTGGCAGGTAATGTTCTCCTGGCATCAGCCAAACCCAAACTCATCCATCAGACTGTCAGACAGAGAAATGTGATTCGTCACTCCCCAGAACATATTTCCTCTGCTCCAGAGTCCAGTGGTAGCGTGCTTTACCCCACTCCATCTGACACATGGCATTGCATGCGGCAGCTCGGTCATGGAAGCCCATTCCATGAAGCTCTGTTTTTGTGCTGGGGTTAATGCCAGAGGAAGTCTGAGTAAACAGAGCGTTGGTGACTTTTACGCACTATGCACCACAGCACTCGGTGACCCCACTCATCCCCACTTTACATGATCTGCCACTTTGTGCTTGAGTTTCTGTTGCTCCTAAAAGCTCCCACTTTGCAGTAATACCACTTACAGCTGACCGTGGAATATCTAGCAGGGAAGAAATTTCACAAAATGACTTAAAGCAAAGGTGGCATCCTATGACGGTACCACGCTTAAATTCACTGATCCCTTCCGATTGAGCCATTCTTTCACAAATGTTTATAAACCTGGCTGCATGGCTGGATGCTTGATTTTATACACCTGTGGCAATGGGTCTGAATGAAATGCCCAAATTCGGTGATTAAGAGGTGTGTCACAATACTTCTGTCCAGGTATTGTATGTTCACATTAGGTGGGATGTCTTTGCCCCATTACAGCAGACACTTCGATTGTTTTTAGTTCTTGTGTTCAAGCCAGGGTGATTGTTATGTTGATTATTAGACTTCCTCTGCAGATAGCCTCTCTGCAATTTCCTTATTTTTAATGGAACTAAGTGGTGAGTTACTCCTTATTACAGTACATCAGGGTTTCTGGGTTAAAAATACTTAACCCTGAGAGGGCAGTTGTTTTGGATTTAATGATGCTGGTCTTTGCTGGCTTGGAAGTGGAGCTCTGTATAGTTAGGTCTCTCTGTTCCGCCAGGCGGGATACGGAACGGATGCTGCTGCTGTTCTTTGCTGCCAGAGTAACAGGCCCTCTATTCCCTGCACTCCTTTTCTGGTGGATTACTTTGTCTTCACAAGCATTCACAAGTTTGAGTGTTTAAGATTGGGTCACAGTAGATAAGTTAATTACTTATTTATTGATATATAAATAAACTATATATATTTTTTTTGTCTGAGTGACATATAGTACACATTTTATTTTCTGCAATATTACTTGGAGCAAGGTACTTTTTGGCTTTGCCCAGCAGAGGGCAATGTGAACACACAATCAGGCTGTGAAAGCTGTAGAGTCCACTACAAGTTTTAAACTGTAATGAAAATGGCTTGGCCTAGTTTTAGAAAATTGGGCTTTTGATGAATAACAAACAAGATTCAAGAATGTGAGTGAAGCTGCATGCATAGTATGTGACTCTGGTGAACTTGGGAAGCCGCTGGCATTGGGTGCTCAGACTAGCCTGGCTGTAGACCTGTCAGATGCTGAGCTTCCTAGACCTTGGGTGGAGATGCAGGTGAAGCACATGGCCGAATCGCTGATGATGAATAGGGAAAAGCTTCAGGCCCGACCAGCAGTGATGCAAACTGGCTGCAATCTGCGAGCCCCCACCGCCACACACACACATGCACACACACCCCCGCACACCTTTGAACATGTTGATAATGACACGTACCCAGCTTGGGTCTGATAGGGTTATGACCCCCAGTGTCATGCCAATAAAAAGACACCCCTAGCCCACAGTTTCTTGCTACTGTTATAAAAATTGAGTTATGGATTTTCTGACACAGTAGAGAAAAAATCAGTAGCAGCCTTGCTAAAGTGGTCTATCAACGGCATGCATTTTTACCCTGTAATGTTCAGAATGACCTCTGTGATCAAAATCTGATTGTGCTGTAGTGTGATACCGTGTGGTTGTGGTGTTTAGTCTCTAGCCTGTTCTGCTTTGTAGTATGTTGAGCTGAACATGCTCAAATTTGTGAAACCATGGAGTGATGATTTGTGCTTCCTCAAAAGCATTTTAATAACGTGATCCTTTTTTTGTGGGGGGGGGGGGGGGGGTTGTGCTTCCCCAACAACTGGGAAATATAAATGAAACTTAGAAGACACCGAACATATGAAAGTGTTTTACAACGTGGCACTTTCACTTCTGTTCACTTGTTTCTGCATGGGTGCTGGGATTTCATTTAGAAATAGCTGTTGGCCTGTTGCTGTTATTGCTGGGATTATTTAGTTTTAATGGCTCTCTTGTCCCATTGGTGACCATCCTCTTCCCACAGCTTGTGATGAATGGTCAGTACTGCCTCGACCAGACCTCTACCACGATGTCAACCGCTTTGGTCACTCTGCAGTTTACAGCAATGGGTGCGTTCTCTCTTTGGATGTTTGTGTTTAATTATGAATTATGATTTCCTTTCTGTCTTTGCTGACTCTAATCTTTAATGTCACATTAAACTTTAACACCAGTAAAGGTGGATTAGAATAATATTACACACTATGATACCACTGTGATCTCTTATGTTTTTATGTGTTTATCATGTCTAGATATTAATAACAGTGCAGCAATTTAAATTTTCACATTTAGATTTTTGATGGTAAGGTTTTTATTCTAAATGACAAGCACACACAGCAGTTGAAATCCATTGGGATTACTGATTGAAAATAAAACCATGGTCTCTTTCCTGAAATTAACCCAGAATATAAGCATTTGAATTCTGTTGCAAAGTGTGTAACATGCGTCATGTTAAAGTTTTTTTTTACTAACAGAGTAAAAGGCATTTGCGGGCTTTAGCTAAATAGCACAGCACACTTTGGATGTAATGTGTAAGCCTGTAGTAAGTAATCCTGCTTCCTCATGTGTCATAGTGATGTCAGTACTACAGATGTACAAAACCTCTGCATAAAGCAGGAAACTGGCTGTCTAAAAGTAGCTATTGGTGCAGTGAAGTTTGATGCAGAACTGCTGGTGGCTGGCAGTATGTTTTCTGCCTTACCGTGTAGCAGCTGAATTACTCGTGTGGTTTGGTGCATGTTTCCCCTTCAATTTAATTACTTATCTACCATGTTCCTTATCTACGTTTTCCTTCCCTAAGGAATCACCCCCACATGACTGGAATATACCCTCCATTATTGGGGAGAAATACAGCCCTTGTGTCATTGATATGGGATGTCGATGCCCCCTGTGTCTGAGCCTGTTAACCTCTCTTGTCTGTTCCTTCATCTCTCACTGTTTATCTCTCCTCTGCCCCCCCCCAGCATCATGTACATCTTTGGGGGCTTTAACAGCCTGCTGCTGAGCGACGTGCTCACGTTCACCCCGGCGAGCTGCTCCGCCTTCTCCAGCGAGACGTCCTGCGGCTCTGCCTGGCCGGGAATCCGATGCCTGTGGAACAGCAGCCAGAGCACCTGTCTGCCCTGGGAGGCTGCCAGCCCCCACCAGGAGCGTCTGGTGCTGTCCTCCTGCCCCCGCAAAGCATGTATGTTCTCAGCACGGCCCCCGCCAAAATAAAAAACCACCTTTGTCCCAGAAACGTTGCATCCAGTCTTGCAAGCTCATGGAGAGGCACAAGCACACTCCCTTGTATAGAGTTGTCCTGGAAAGTAATTCTGGGACTTTATGAAATGAAAAGCTCAGAAAGTGAATAAGTTAATGCACTCTGGCAGGCTTGCCGCATTATTATGAAGATACAGTGTGTTCCTTAGCTACACACATGCGGTCCTCCTGGGAGGATTTATATGTTTGGGTTGTCATTTGCAGTCGAGGAAGCAGATGGTCCGGGGCTTGTCGAGCTCCTCCACCTACCCACAAGCTCTCTCCCCTGCTCACCTTCGCCCCCTAGAGGCCTTGTCCTCATTCATCAACCATGTTTTCTCCTGCATGAGACAATTTTTCTGGGCTGTCTCTCACACTGTCCTAGTGAAGATCAAACGAGATACTTTAGCCCACAGCTTCTGGACTAAGGAATCAGAAGTTCCCCCTGTTATTTTTGCTTCTTGGGATGTCTTTGTCAATACGCTGCTGCGAAGCACTTGCCTAAAACTGTTCTTTGTTTCATCGATGGGTTATTTTTCTCATTCATGTGTAATTTACTGGAAGCAGCCTGCCGGAGTGAATGAACTAAGCTTGCTGTCTTGTTTGCATCTTTATAGATGCCGACAACGAGAAGTGTGACTCGTACACAGACTGCTACAGCTGCACGGCTAATACCAACGGCTGCCAGTGGTGTGCTGACCAGTGCATCTCCATGAGCAGCAACTGCACCACTGTCACGGTGAGTCACGTCTGGTTGGAAGGTTGTGACCTTTAGGTTATGGGTGGAGATTCTGCCAATCCAATACCGAAAATCAGTGTGGGATTCGGGTACTGGTCCCCGGGGGGAGGTTGAATGCCAATCTGATCTGATTTTCCATCAGAGATAAATCCAGCCTGAAAAATCAGGGAAACGGTTGTAGCCTTAGCGGGACGTACTGTAAACAGAAGGGAGGGTCACATGATGAATCGTTCAGCAATGCATGTGTGTCACTTCATTGTATATGTTGTGCTGGAGATTTGAGTGTACTTTTGCACTATAAATGGTGATATACAGTGATTTCATTATATTTCATTTGGCAACAGATTGCACAATTTGCACTTTAAGAAATATTTCTGCTCATTTTTGTGAAAGTTGTAACTGAATAAACCAGAAGCAGGCTTGTGTAAATCGTGTTGGCCCTGGGTTTCATCCTGTAGCGTAGCGGCACAGCTTTAAGCAACACGACCATTAAGTTTTCTTGTTAGCATTGTTAATGCCACCACAACACTACAGCAAATGCTGATAGTCTGCCATGTTAATTGAATGTATTGATGCAAATATGTCATTTAATGCTTAGTAGTTGATATAGGAGAAAAAATATCGGATTTTAATATTGATATCAGGATCGGACCAAAGAAAATATAGTGCCATACGTACTTATGGGTGAGGATATGAGTGATTTCTACATGTACATTTATTTAGCAGAAACTATTGCAGTGTGATGTACAGATTAAACAGGTAATGCATCGTAAGCAGGCGTCTGTCAAGGAGCCCACTTGGATAGCAGCGCTGCAGCGCTCTGTGAGCTACCAGTGACAAGTGCAACATAGTCATGACAACAAGAGCCATAGAAAGTATCAGAAAAGCTACAGAAATAAGACCAAGAGGTTCTAGGAGGGAGAAGAACACAGCATCCACTAATAAAACCATATCCATAGAGCACTCAATGAAGACAGTGAGCTGGGGTGGTCAGTTGTTGGATAAGGTTAACTGAGGTTCCCAGAGTAGATGGTCAAGATGTTTCTTGAAGGACGTGTTGGGGTGTAGTATTCCACCACCGAAGAATCACATGAAAAACAAACCTCTAGATTGAAGAAGTATGACATTTTAGTTTCTTGAACTGTGGTTAACAGTTTGGATTCGTGTTTGTGTTGGCAGGTCAGTTCGTTGTAGTGTTAAACCTCTCTTGAGTAAATGACATGTTATTTTTGGTCCTCTTTTTCAAACACGGCAGTAATGCTTACTTGAAGAGTAGTTTTGGTCAGTATGTTGTTTCAGTACTGTAATGACAGCAATATATCACGCTATTGGGTTTTTTGAAGTGGTTTATTGTTGATATTGATCAGTGTTCAGGTTTGTGAAGCTAGTCGCTCCTTGTTGCTTTATTTTGTTCTTATCTTTTCTTCGTTTAGAACTATCATTAAGCTTGTTTTAGTAATGTAACCTGCTGAGATGGTAGGGCAATATTTTTCAGTTTGGCCCAGGATTCACAGCAAACGGGGCTCATTTGAGAGAAAAGGGAGCGAGATTGGGCTCACCCCCCCCACCCCCCCCCAGCCCAAATAGACGCTTTACCCGGACAGGCACTGATGACTGATGGTTAATAGTCTTTGTGAACATTAGCTACTACAGTAATATGAGCTTTTACTTCTAGTCTCCAGGGTCATGCTCCTGTCCTGGGAGTTTTGCGCCCCCCAGTGGTCCCTTTGTGAAGTGCATGTGTTGGTGCTGCTCAGTAAGCGGGCAGAGGGCGGTCACTGCTGGTCATTACCATCAGGCTGATTCACCTGGGTACATTTCCCAAATTGCCTTTATTTCCTAGATTTGGGAGGTTTACCTGTGAATGGAGTAATCACAGGTAGATGGCACTGAGCTGTTTCTGGGACGGCTTGTCGTCCATCACCTGCTCGATCCGCATCCTGACTCTGCTCCATAGCATTGCTGCCCTGAAAGATGGGAAAGGAAATGTGAACAGGGTGGTATGTCTGATAGTACTATATATTCTTGATGAAACTCCTAGTATATGTATTGCCTATCTGTACTCTGCACTTACTGTGTACAGGGTTCTTCTGGTAGTGAGGATGACCTTGAAACAGCTCTTACTTGCTCAGTATTGTGCCTTCTGGATAGAGGATGTTAAGATGAGCTGTGCTTCTGAGATATTTTACACCACTTTCTCTAAGTTAATCCCATTATATCTTCTCGCTCCAAGGTACAACTCCCATGCAGGGGGGATGAAGACTAGCATACATGTCCTCCAGTGTGTGATGTCTGATGCTTGCTTTTTCGTGGACTGCAGGCTTCTTGGTTTGACATCACACTTCGCAGGAAACACTGTCCTGTTGATTAGACCTGTAGCCTGTAGATGATGCTGTACAACAGTGTGACAAGCTCAGCCATGTTACATGCCTAACTGAGAGCAGGCTGACCGTGTCTAGGCCTTCTTGCAATAAAATTCCGTGCAGTTGTGATTAAAAAATAAAAGACACTGCAGGACACCTTGATTTAAGCAGGATGCCATTGTGGTGGCTTGTCTGATTCTTTCCTAATGTACTTTAAAAAAAAATTGCATCTCTGTTGGAGCAGAATATTCACCAAAGCTATATTCGTACCTAAAACAGCTTGCCTGCTATCTATAATGATCCATTGTGCTTGACAGCTGGTTTTGTGCGCTTAATTGAAAAATGTAAATATTTGCATAGTCTACATTTACGTCTCTGTAGAAATTTGACACCTTTAGCTTTCACTTGACTGGTTATGCAAATGGACTCCATCCTCTTGCATTTTTGTGCTGAACTAACAAATGCCATTATCACTTACTTTTGGGCTCTGCCCTGCAGGGGCCCCCAGGCTGATTGCTGTGTTACGGCTCTGCGGGGCCCTCAGGCTAACAGCTGTGTTATGGCTCTATGTGGCCCCCAGGCTGACAGCTGTGTTATGGCTCTGCGGGGCCCCCAGGCTGACAGCTGTGTTATGGCTCTGCGGGGCCCCCAGGCTGACAGCTGTGTTATGGCTCTATGTGGCCCCCAGGCTGACAGCCGTGTTATGGCTCTATGTGGCCCCCAGGCTGACAGCCGTGTTATGGCTCTTTGTGGCCCCCAGTCTGACAGCCTGTGTTATGGCTCTCTGTGGCCCCCAGTCTGACAGCCGTGTTATGGCTCTCTGTGGCCCCCAGTCTGACAGCCGTGTTATGGCTCTCTGTGGCCCCCAGTCTGACAGCCGTGTTATGGCTCTATGTGGCCCCCAGGCTGAAAGCCGTGTTTTGGCTCTATGTGGCCCCCAGGCTGACAGCTGTGTTTTGGCTCTATGTGGCCCCCAGGCTGACAGCTATGTTTTGGCTCTATGTGGCCCCCAGGCTGACAGCTGTGTTATGGCTCTGCGGGGCCCCCAGGCTGACAGCTGTGTTATGGCTCTGCGGGGCCCCCAGGCTGACAGCTGTGTTATGGCTCTGCGGGGCCCCCAGGCTGACAGCTGTGTTATGGCTCTGCGGGGCCCCCAGGCTGACAGCTGTGTTATGGCTCTATGTGGCCCCCAGGCTGACAGCTATGTTTTGGCTCTATGTGGCCCCCAGGCTGACAGCTGTGTTATGGCTCTGCGGGGCCCCCAGGCTGACAGCTGTGTTATGGCTCTGCGGGGCCCCCAGGCTGACAGCTGTGTTATGGCTCTGCGGGGCCCCCAGGCTGACAGCTGTGTTATGGCTCTGCGGGGCCCCCAGGCTGACAGCTGTGTTATGGCTCTATGTGGCCCCCAGGCTGACAGCTGTGTTATGGCTCTATGTGGCCCCCAGGCTGACAGCCGTGTTATGGCTCTATGTGGCCCCCAGGCTGACAGCCGTGTTATGGCTCTATGTGGCCCCCAGGCTGACAGCCGTGTTATGGCTCTCTGTGGCCCCCAGTCTGACAGCCGTGTTATGGCTCTCTGTGGCCCCCAGTCTGACAGCCGTGTTATGGCTCTCTGTGGCCCCCAGTCTGACAGCCGTGTTATGGCTCTCTGTGGCCCCCAGTCTGACAGCCGTGTTATGGCTCTCTGTGGCCCCCAGTCTGACAGCTGTGTTATGGCTCTCTGTGGCCCCCAGTCTGACAGCCGTGTTATGGCTCTCTGTGGCCCCCAGGCTGACAGCCGTGTTATGGCTCTATGTGGCCCCCAGGCTGACAGCCGTGTTTTGGCTCTATGTGGCTCCCAGGCTGACAGCTGTGTTTTGGCTCTATGTGGCCCCCAGGCTGACAGCTGTGTTTTGGCTCTATGTGGCCCCCAGGCTGACAGCTGTGTTTTGGCTCTATGTGGCCCCCAGGCTGACAGCTGTGTTTTGGCTCTATGTGGCCCCCAGGCTGACAGCTGTGTTTTGGCTCTATGTGGCCCCCAGGCTGACAGCTGTGTTATGGCTCTATGTGGCCCCCAGGCTGACAGCTGTGTTATGACTCTGTGTGGCCCCCAGGCTGACAGCTGTGTTATGGCTCTATGTGGCCCCCAGTCTGACAGCTGTGTTATGACTCTGTGTGGCCCCCAGGCTGACAGCTGTGTTATGACTCTGTGTGGCCCCCAGGCTGATCGCTATGTTACGGCCCTATGTGGCCCCCAGACTAATTGCTGTGTTATGGCCCTGTGGGGCCCCCAGACTAATTGCTGTGTTATGGCCCTGTGGGGCCCCCAGGCTGACAGTCGTGTTACGGCCCTGCGGGGCCCCCAGGCTGACAGCTGTGTTATGGCTCTATGTGGCCCCCAGGCTGACAGCTGTGTTATGGCTCTGTGGGGCCCCCAGGCTGACAGCTGTGTTATGGCTCTGTCTACATATGGCTTTGTGGACTCATGGCCCTGGCCAAGCATACATTCCCAAGTTGACCTCAGCTCATGCCAGATATCTGTTCTGCCTGAGCTCTTAATTAACCTGCTTGCTTTGAATGAGATGAATGAGTTTGGAAGCTGAACATGTTGGTTGCCGGGCTGACTTGAAATTCTGTCAGGTTTGGTGAACTCCACCTTTTGATCCATGGTGAACATACATAATTACTTCCTCTCTGACAGGGGATTAGAAGACCTTAGCTTAGCAATCATTGACTTGATTTAATGGAAAAATGCTGACTGTTAAGGGTTAAGTAAATAAATAAAACATTAATTTGTTTAGAAATCCTTAATAGAAGTATTATGTCTCTGTGTAGGTTTAACCATGCTCCTTGATGCTAATAAAATAACAGGCGATTCCTCAGTCTAAAATGATTCTCAGTGTGAAAGCTACCCCCCCCCCCCGAGGCCACTGAGGACTTTAAGTGCCATCACTAATATGTGTCTCAGTATTTTACCAGCCTCCATATGATCTGCATTCTGAGTTTTTTTTTATAAGTTCACACTTATGACCGAAACCTCTTGTCATCTACACACATTTTTACCATTTTCGTTGCACTGAAAGGTAATTTGTTGTTTATCTGAAGTATTAAAAGCTTCTGAAAACCTTGATTGCTGCTTAATGAGAAAACGAAAGCGTTTTTTTGTTGTGAATTCGTTCTGTTTGTCGGCGCTACTATATGTGTAGGTTCTTCACTGTATCCACAAGAACAGCTGTCCTGAAATGTCAGATCAAAGGGTGTCGCTTGGAAGATGCTAACGATTGCAGGCACACCGTGGTCTCGTCCCCAGGGAGTAATTGCGGAGTATGAGATGTGCCCCAAGGACAACCCTGAGTATGTCTGCAACAAGAAGACAAGCTGTAAGAGCTGCGCCATGGACCAGAACTGTCAGTGGGAGCCTCGCAACCAGGAGTGCATCGCCCTGCCCGGTAGCCGCTCCTCACCGTCAGCCTGGTTTTAAGCTAAAAACTCTGCTCCTTAACCTTTGTGCGGGTGCCTGCAGCTATTGCTCACCAAGAAAGAAATTGTACTTGCTGGACAAGTTCACGTTTTGCCTTGTAATCTGCCGATACAAGTGTTTTTCCTAACCTCTGATGCTGTGACTTGTGTGCTAAACTTCCCGACGCCCGCTTAGTGGTCTCTGCTCTTCAGACTTCAGCAGAAATGGCAGCCGCTGACTTTTCTCCTGCCCTCTTTCAGAGAACATCTGTGGGGAGAGCTGGCACTTGGTCGGAAACTCCTGTCTGAAGTTCATCACGGCGAAGGACTCGTACGACAACGCCAAGCTGACCTGCCGCAGCCACAACGCCGTCCTGGCCTCCCTCACCACACAGAAGAAGGTGGAGTTTGTGCTGAAGGAACTGCAGATCATGACCGTCCTGGTAAGATTGGCAAGGCCTCGGGTATGTCGTCAGCCCCTGGTCACACAGCTCTGATGCAAATCTCCAGGAGGCATTAGCCAATAGCAGCCCTTCTGTCATGATGTTTCACATCTGCTGTGGGCTGTCGCCCGTGCGTGCGTGCTCATGCAGTGCTGCAGATTAGGATAGATAATGGAGGGCTCTTACTATTTAGTCCTTCAGGTTTGAACCTGAAAAGCAGTGTCTGAGGTGGCAGTTGAATGTTACTTCCGAAGCCTGAGAATTTCAGCACAGAGCAGCCAGCATACATGCAGAGATGTACTTTCTGCTGATCTGACAATCATTCTTCCTCGTAAAAGCATAGTGCTGAGTGTAGAATGGGCCATTAGTGGCCTGGCAGGAGCATACGATATCACTTGTGCACTTTTTCCCACGTGGGTTCTGCACGGAAGGTTGCTACATTCTTTTTGGTTCCATGTGTCCATGCCAGCCTGGGCTCTGTCAGATCTGTACTTGCTACTGTCCCAACCTGGCAGTGCCAGGGCACATGGGGAGGCACCTGGAAAATGTGCATGTCAGCAACAAATTGTAAGAGGCTTTGATAACAGTGTGTGGCTCAGCAGGCTTAGCCTCTGTGCCTGTGATCAGGTGGGAGGTTTGAGCCCGGCCTCAGCAGAATAGTCTCATGTCCGTGAGCCCCTTAAAAAAGCCCTGAAACTTCATATTTCAAGCTGGCTAGACCAGGGTTGGGCATTCTTGTCCACAAATGGCCGGTGTGTATGCAAGTTTTTGGGATAACCTTTAGGTCAGCTGTTCAAACCCAGGTGTGAGGACTCTTCAGCCAATCAGTCCTCTAATTAGTAATCTGATTAGGAAGTTGCAGCGAAAACCTGCACAACAAATGGCCCCTTCTGGATAAGATTGCCCCCCCCTGGGGTAGACTCTCAGTTCTGTTTTCCTCAAGGCTGGTCAGGTAACCGCCGAGTCTGAAAACATGCATCACTGTAAGCTTGGGTTCCCCAGTTCTCATCCTGGAGAGCCAATCTGCAGCAGAGTTTGCGGATTTCCCTGCTCAAACATACCTATGAAACCTGGTAGTTAGCTGGCGAGCTGAATAAGGTTTGTTAAAGAAGGGCAATCTGCAAACACTGTTGCAATGTCATTTATGCCCTGCTTGAATGCCTCACCAATGTGGTAATCGATTCACGCCCGGAGGCTGCTGCTATAGGTCTTGTGCGTATCTCCGCATTTTTCTGGCCTAGATGAAAATTCAAGTTAATTTGTGAAACATTTCCGACATATAGCAATTTAACTAGCCTGTCGTTTGAGCTGCATCCCCCACAGAGTCCTCCTGTGAGCAAGACGGAGAACGAGTCTGTCATGTAAGCCTGCAGTCACTCTGGGAAGCCTTTTCATGCATGGTGTGCAAAAGCATCAGTGCTGGGCTGTCGGTTTGACAGTTATCATGTTAAATTTTGTTAAGCGCCACAGTACTTTCATAATGGACAGAAGATGTTTGTTGAATATGTACGATCAAGTATTTATGGTGTGCAGAATTTGGATCCTTTCTGTTCTTGCTGTATAGACAAATGGCTGCTTGTAGGAAAGGGACTCGTCATCAGTAGTAGGGGTAGGCTGATGGGAGATGTCCATGCACTACTGATTGGCCAGTTACAGACTTCCTCAGGTATCTTGGGAGATGTCAATTGGGAAATTGATGTTGAGCGGGGAAAATGGAGACTAACAGGAAGTGGCAAGTATTGCACGCCGCCGCTGTCACAGATGGTTCTGTTGAGTCAGGAGCCTGATGTGGGAACAATGTCAGTCTGTCAGCGTCGGCCTCTGGTGGTCCGTGCCGCTGATTGCGGTTTTACGGGCTCAGCGGGAGTGTTTATGAGGCTTCCTCCTCAGCCTTAAGTGCACATATAAAGCTTATTGTCCTACAGTTGGCCTGATTGTGCATGTGTGTTTAGCATTTTGAATTTGCATTAACATTTAATTCCCCTTGAGAAGTCTGAAGCACCGGTCAGCTGACCATGTTGCTGGGCTTGGATTGGTTCTGGCGCTTCATCTTAAAGGTAGCAGTGAATGTGAAGGAGTTGATCCATGGGACCCCTGACTTCTGCCATGGGACAGCTGTCATGCTATTAGAGTTGGGGTGGAGAATGGCCTGCAAGATGATGTGATCCAGCCCAAAGAGCATTTAATATATACAAAAAAAGCAACTAAATCTCTAGAGAGCAATTACTTTTTTCATGCAATACAATGACAAAATAGTACAGCTGTGTATGGCATTACGATATGTACATGGGTCATGATTCAAGATGTTGCGATATATCGTGATACTGTGTAAGGCAATATATTCTCATTTAAAAGTTCACTTTTTTATGCAATCAGAACAGTGGGATTTGCATTTGCATTTATCGCAGTCCCTGTAACATCCAATATCATGTCACTGCATTTTGTACAGCTTGAGCAAAGGAATTAATGTTTGCCTATCAGTAAAAAACAAAAAAAAAACAAAATAAATAAATTTAAAAAATGAAATAAAATTGCTTGCCAATATAATTGTATATTTCAGCTTGTGTGCCACAGAGCCAGTCTAACACTTTTGGGCTCAGCCATCAATAATGTTACTGATCAGGTAAATCAGCTAGGTTTGCTAACCCTATCCTTATGCTCCTTCCTGTCTCCGATGTTATGTTGAAATGGATGGGTCAAGCAGCAAAAGAATATGATTACAACACTACTATCTAGCAGTCAGGGGTTTAAGCAACACAATGCAAAACCATCTACCACAAATCTTTGCATGTAAACTATTCATCAAAAATTGATGCAATGTTTTTGAGAATTGGTGCAATAACACAAAATATCACACCAGGTTAGTGCGATTTATGTGTTCAATAATTTAATATGACCCTCGAAGGATGTTCGAAAAAATTTAAATTGTCCTTGAGAGGAAAAAGGTCTCCTACCCCTGTGTTACAGAAATCGGCCTTCTGCTGTTTGGCAAAGTAGTAGAAGAAATGATTGGTGATGGATGTCATTAAACACTTGCTACGGCTCATGTTGGCTGCCCAGCTTTGATGTGGTTCTTTATCCCTGCACGGTACCAGCTGCTGATTTAGGTGTCAGAATTTGTCATCCTAACACCACATCAACTTAGCTGATCTATCTTGTCGGGTGTTCAGATTAGCATTTCCAGTCAATATCAGAATCAATTCTATTCACTGAGTGCTTTCCGTTGTACCTGGATCTCATTTTGGTGTTTCATCACTCTGAACATAGACCTGAAGGGAGATGATGTAACTGAGGGTGAAAACATTGCATACTGCTCTAACAGACAATAGAAGGAATGCAAAGAAATGACAAAATTAGCCTATAGAAAATTATTGAGAAAAGTAGATGTCTTTGGACCATCTAATATACTCATTGGTGTGTACAGAGTGAAGTATGGTGTAGTGCATTTTTAGCCATTTGAGTCATTTTGGAGGGAGTCCAGCCACAGCGCCTCCTATTGCTCAGGCAGTTATGGTTGTGGTGGCAGTGGGAGCAGCGTATTTTCATTTGGGACCATCTGTGCTATATGAGTTCGGGCTTAATGATGGTGATTGTGGAGCTGAGATCCTCAAACAGAATCATGGCATACATGCCAGGAGAGAGAGAAGGAGCCAGATGTTGTGAAGACTTTTTTAACAGCATTGTCTTTTGACCTGTTGGTCATGTATCTAAGGTTTTAGGGGTCAAGGACATGAGGTGATCTTTGAAACCATGCAACGGGTCAACTGTCTTAGCTGAAATTAATTTTTAATGGGTCCGGAAACAATGGTGGGAGTATTCACAGCAGGAACAATGGACAATATTGGAGGTAGATGGTTAGCATGATGGTCCAGGGCAACCAGGGCAATTTACTGCCCTTCTGCTTCCTGAAGGGCTTGTGGACCTTATATCATCGATAGAGGGGGAGATGTCTATTTCTGCTGGATTATTATAGGCTTGAGAGATGACATTCTGGGGTTAGGGTTCTGATGGATAAGCGTCCTGATGGCCAAGACTATGGAGCAGTTATTGGTGACAGTCAGTGTCATTCCAGTTTGTTCTTGCATTCTTGTAGCTTTATTTATTCGGTTGAGTTGGGTTCTAGCCCCTTGGCTGCTGCTTCTGTCCCCACTAAGGCAGACCTCCAAGGTTCTTGGTTCATAATGGTCATGCAAGAAGTGCATGTCTCTAATTAAATTCAGGAGGTATTGGTGTCTGTGTACTATAAAGAATTTTACATGCATAATGTTTATGTACTGTTATATGCTGAAGCCAAACCTTAACAGGAATGTCATTGTGCACTTAATACAAAAATCACATTAATATTAATGTCCCAAATGCCCTGCACCACTTAGAAATGAATGCCCCTGAGTAGAGAGATCCTAGGGAGGCTGCTGCAGGCCTGCAGAGGTGAGGCAGTCAGGCTGGCAGACAGCGAGTGCCCTGTCACTGCTATGAGGAAAGGGTGAGGTGGCCAACCATCGGTGCAGGATTGAGCAGTCACTTAATTCTTGAGCAATATAAGGAAATTACCCAGGAGCTATACACACTACAGGAATCATCCTTAGTCTCTCGACAGCAAGGGAGTATGTAACTTCTAATATATGACTTAATAATGAAACGCTTTGCGTGGGATGTTGTAACCATTAAGTGAATGTAAGTGGATGTAGGCCCGCTGCCCCCCCACCCCGTGCCCGGTACCGATGCTGCCTTGCAGTGTACATGGGCTGTGGCCTCCGCCGTTGACCAATTGACCCTCTGCTTCTCATCGCTGCAGTACAAGGCCACGGTGACTCCCTGGGTGGGCCTGAGGAAGATAAACATCTCATACTGGTGCTGGGAGGACATGTCTCCCTTCACGAACACGTCCCTGCAGTGGCTGCCTGGCGAGCCCAGCGACGCTGGCTTCTGCGGCTACCTGGCCGAGCCAGCCTCCAGCGGCCTCAAGGCGGCCACCTGCGTCAACTCTGTCAACGGCAGCCTGTGCGAGCGTCCAGGTGGGTGGGCTCTGGCTGCTTCTCCTCTTCCTGTAAATTTACGATTTTTTAATGCTATCAATCCCCTGTGCAATGGCAGTATAAAAATATTATTCAGCTTTTTTTATAAAAAAAAAAAAAAAAAAAAAAGATTTGATGCGCAAGAATGTTTATCCAATCGGATTTGACATTCACACCCCGCCCCCTCTCCCCCACAGCCAATCACAGTGCCAAACAGTGCCGCACGCCTTGCGCCCTGCGCACCACCTGCAGCGAGTGCACCAGCAGCAGCTCCGAGTGCATGTGGTGCAGTAACATGCGCCAGTGCGTGGACTCCAACGCCTACGTGGCCTCCTTCCCCTTCGGACAGTGCATGGAGTGGTACACCATGAACAGCTGCCCACGTAAGCTGCGCTCACGCCGCCTGCCTCCGCATTCACTCTTTATCTACTATTCCCTCAGTTTCTTTTTCTTATGGAGCTCCTTAGTTACTGAGGGCAGAGTTTTGAGCAGCAGTCACTGTGTAAGATTCTTCTTCCAGAAGCTGTTTTTTCAGTGCTGATCGCGAACCTGGTCTCTGTAACGTTCCATGGATTCCATCACCGTGCTGCTTCCTCAGTTTCTTTACTGCTCCCTTATTGGCCCACTCACTCCAGCGGAAAACTGCTCTGGCTATCGGACCTGCGGCCAGTGTCTGGACCAGCCGGGCTGTGGGTGGTGCACTGACCCCAGCAACACGGGGAGGGGCCAGTGCATCGAGGGCTCCTATCGTGGGCCGGTGCAGACTCCCAGCCCCGCCTCCTACCATGAGCCAGCCCTCAACCTCACCATGTGCCAGCAGGAGAACAGGTTCAATTGGTCCTTCATCCATTGCCCTGGTGAGCTGCGCTAACGGCACGCCTTCACACAGCTGTGCTCAGTGACAGTCTCTCCCCATTAGCATATATTCATGAATATGCGAACGCGAGTGTCTGGATGCGAGGAATGCAAATGCTCAGAAGCGTCGCCGCCACTATTGGACAGATGAGCCGTAACGCTGCCGACAGATGCTGGGATGTGTGTGCTTCCTGTTTTTGATAGACGTGCAGATGCATTTTAATGCATTTAGATGTATAGCAAGGCCTCACCTGTTTTAGCAGTTTAGAAACGTGAACTTGATATATGTCAGATGACCAAGGGTGTCTACTTTGTCTATAAGCAGGGATTCTAATGAGTCCCTTGGAGACTGCTGTGCCTTTCCCGCTAGGAATGCTTATACGAATATTCAGTTTGAAAGAAATATGTTTCTCTCACCGCATGATCCTCAGGTCATGAATACGTTTCTGCTTCCTAGATTTATACATCTAGGTTTGCCCCCCCCCCCCCTCCCCCTTATGTTTCCGCAATCCCATTACCGTTGGGCCCTTGAGCCAGTCTCTTAACCCCAGTAACTGATGGACGGCTGACCCTGCACTCTGAGGCCAATATCCACTCTGGCTGTGTGTGTGTGTGTGTATCTCATAAGATAGTAAAATGGAATTCCTACGTACCTGAACTTGTGCTCCTACAAACGGCAGAGTATCATTATCACCGAGTAACACAGCTTCCATCTCTCTGCAGTGTGTCAGTGTAACGGACACAGTAGGTGTGTCAACGAGAGTGTGTGTGAGAAGTGCGAGGACTTAACCACGGGGAAGCACTGCGAGAGCTGTATCTCCGGTTACTATGGCGACCCCACCAACGGGGGCACCTGCCAACGTGAGTCCTGCACCCGACACTATAGCCCCTCGGCTGAAGGCTGAGGAGGAGCCCAGCAAGCTGGTGATAGCAGCTAAATGAGCCAGATCAGATTCAGGATGCTTTTGCCTAATAAACGGAACAGGTTATACGTGTACCTTTCCTTTAAACCAGTGTTTCCCAATCTGGTCTTTGGGGACCCCCAAGCAGTCCACGTTTTTGCTCCCTCCCAGCTTACAGTAGGACCAGATTGCGAAACACTGATTTAGAGGAAAGGTACAAGTAAAACCTGTTCCGTTTATTTGGCAATAGCATCCTGAACTGTATAATGAAGGTGTTGAGGTCAGTGGCAGTCAGACCTGTGTCTGATGCTACTTAATGAACCTGGACATGAGGCTGCCATGGCCTAGATGTTCACCTTAAGTTCTGTGCCGCCAGAGAAACTGGGGACAGGAAGGGTGAATTCTGTGCCGTATAAGGAGCTCTTCTCCCAGTGATAAGTGTGGCAGCTGAACACTGAATCGCTGTCACAAGTCTGAGCAGGACCTGCCTCAGCATCTGGGCTTAGAGCAGTGGTGCTCACTCCTGTCCCTGGAGGACCAGAATGTTTTCATTCCAACCCTCATTCCTTACGACCTGCCACATTCATTATTAGCCTTTTAAGGACCATCTGAGCCTGATTAAGGTAGGGTTGGAATGAAAACAGTCTGGCAGGGGGTCCTCCAGGAACAGGATTGAGAACCACTGGCTTAGATAATTCATCTAACATTCTCTGTTTCACTTTATATGCATGTAGCTGCTAGGCACCTTTCTAAAAGAACAGAAAACATCTCATTGTTTAGCCGATTAGTTCTTTAAAATGGATCCACTATTACAGAGTGTTCTGCTGGGATTAACTTGGGCACAGCTGTGCAGGAGCTCGGATTGAAATGGCAAAACGGTGACCTGAATACTGCTTAGCCTTCCTGTTGCTCGCTCAGCCATGAGCCTAAAGTCACTTTTGTTCTGTACCATGGTTTTCCGTTTCAGCCTGCAAGTGTAACGGACATGCCAGCATGTGTAACCCCAGCAACGGGAAGTGTTTCTGCACTACAAAAGGCATCAAAGGAGACCGCTGCCACCTGTAAGTTTTCCTGGTCCCATGGCCACGCCCATGCCCAGAGCCCTAGCTCCGCCCCATGCTTAGCCACGCCCATGCCCAGAGCCCTAGCTCCGCCCCATGCTTAGCCACGCCCATGCCCAGAGCCCTAGCCCCTCCCCATGCTTAGCCACGCCCATGCCCAGAGCCCTAGCCCCTCCCTATGATTAGCCACGCCCATGCCCAGAACCCTAGCCCCTCCCCCTGCCTAGCCACGCCCATGCCCAGAGCCCTAGCCCCTCCCCATGCTTAGCCACGCCCATGCCCAGAACCCTAGCCCCTCCCCCTGCCTAGCCACGCCCATGCCCAGAGCCCTAGCCCCTCCCCATCCTTTTCCACGCCCATGCCCAGAACCCTAGCCCCTCCCCCTGCCTAGCCACGCCCATGCCCAGAGCCCTAGCACCTCCCCATGCTTAGCCACGCCCATGCCCAGAGCCCTAGCCCCTCCCCATGCTTAGCCACACCCATGCCCAGAGCTCTTCGGGTCTTCGTTTACGGTGTCTCTCTGCCAGCTGACTTTATGTGCCTTGCTGATGGAGTCGTTTCTCCGTTTCTCTCAGGTGTGAGGTAGAGAACCGTTACCAGGGTAACCCGCTTAAAGGGACATGCTACTGTGAGTATGGACAGCAACTCGGACATGTCCAGCCGATCAAAAGGCCTGTCGGACACTAATATTCGTTATTGTTACGACTGCAAATGTTTTCCCTCTTGTCAGTTGATCCAGGTTCAACTACAGTACAGGTCATATGCTGGTGTGGATCAAGGCTGCAAATAAGAAGTTCAAAGCAGCTTCTCTCCAGCCGCCACAAACTCCCGTGTTTTTTTTGACAGTTCATGTGTTAATGACTAAAGAGTGTATAACAAATGCAGGCAATAAACAAGGGTAATAGCAAAAGAGTGGAGTGCGGAACTACCGGAACCATATTTATGGGATTCTCTGACCACTGAAGCCTTTAGGAAGATTTCATGGTTTTCTTTATTTGTTTTTGAAATTTACATGATTGTTTGTCACTGTGCATTCAAGTCGGTTACTGAACCTTTTCTTGAAATGTGGCCAGCTGATGTGTCATGGCACAGTCGGACATTGTGGCATTGTGGGATTGATTAAAGGGGCAGGATTTTCCCAGAACTGAGAGGTGACACCTGCAGGTGAGCAAAGACGTAAGCAGCTACTGTCTGTCTCTGGCCAGATACCCTGCTCATTGACTACCAGTTCACCTTCAGCCTGTCACAGGAGGATGACCGGTACTACACTGCCATCAACTTTGTTGCCACACCTGAGGAGGTAGGCGGTCTTTGTTGTGGATACAGTGATTTTGACGGTCTGCTAAAAAACGTGAAAGTCCCCAGAATACTGTGTTTTGAACTAAAGGATTACAGTGATCCATAATTTTTGCATTGAATGGGAACATCATAGCACTCTGGAATGGCATGGGTCATTCCACATTAATACCCTTTCGGATCTCCGCCTGATCTGTGATAATCTCCATCTGCTCCTTCCTACTCATTACAAACTGCTTCTCCTGTCATTCTTATAATAGGCATCATTAATGCTCTCTTCTGCAGCCTGTCTGTATATGTGTTGTACCTGTCATTTCTATTGACAGTGCATGTTTGAGAGACTTCAGTAAATTACATAAGCATGTTTCTCCTCTACCTGTGCATTCTTTACCCATGAGATCTGCATCGTTAATAACTTTCTGAGCGAGTCTTTGCAAGAGTGAGTGAGTCTGTGGGTGAGTGAATCAGTCTGTGGGTGGGTGAGTGAATCAGTCTGTGGGTGAGTGAGTGAATCAGTCTGTGGGTGAGTGAGTGAATCAGTCTGTGGGTGAGAGTGAGTGAATCAGTCTGTGGGTGAGAGTGAGTGAGTGAGTCTGTGGGTGAGAGTGAGTGAGTCTGTGGGTGAGAGTGAGTGAGTCTGTGGGTGAGTGAGTGAGTGAGTCTGTGGGTGAGTGAGTGAGTGAGTCTGTGGGTGAGTGAGTGAGTGAGTCTGTGGGTGAGTGAATCAGTCTGTGGGTGGGTGAGTGAATCAGTCTGTGGGTGGGTGAGTGAATCAGTCTGTGGGTGGGTGAGTGAATCAGTCTGTGGGTGGGTGAGTGAATCAGTCTGTGGGTGAGTGAGTGAGTAAGAGTGAATCAGTCTGTGGGTGGGTGAGTCTGTGGGTGAGTGAGTGAATCAGTCTGTGGGTGAGTGAGTGAATCAGTCTGTGGGTGAGTGAGTGAGTGAGAGTGAATCAGTCTGTGGGTGGGTGAGTCTGTGGGTGAGTGAGTGAATCAGTCTGTGGGTGAGTGAGTGAATCAGTCTGTGGGTGAGAGTGAGTGAGAGTGAATCAGTCTGTGGGTGAGTGAGTGAGAGAGTGAATCAGTCTGTGGGTGGGTGAGTGAATCAGTCTGTGGGTGAGTGAGTGAAGAGTGAGAGTGAATCAGTCTGTGGGTGGGTGAGTCTGTGGGTGGGTGAGTGAATCAGTCTGTGGGTGGGTGAGTGAATCAGTCTGTGGGTGAGTGAGTGAAGAGTGAGAGTGAATCAGTCTGTGGGTGGGTGAGTCTGTGGGTGGGTGGGTGAATCAGTCTGTGGGTGGGTGGGTGAGTGAGTCTGTGGGTGGGTGAGTGAGTGAGTGAGTGAATGACCATATCAAATTTTTGGATGAGTCATTTGGGGCAGAGGGAGCAGATTTATTTTATAGTTTTTGAAAATGATTTGCGGTTCTTTATTTCTACGATCTTGCTCTGTTTTTCTCTTCATTACTTAGCTCTCCAGTCCTTGATTTTGACTTGAATGCCGCTGTTTTTCCCATTTGGAGAATGTCATAGTTCAATTTTCAGTTTTGGGAGAATCGCTTCAGTAGAAATCTGACATGATGCAGCTGCTGTTATACCAGGGAATGGGCTGGAAAGAAAACTGTCGGATAAAAATGGGTTTGGACGTCATGCTCTTGAAGTTGTGGGAACTTTTCTCTAGTTGCTGTGGACAGGCACTGCAATAATATGATTTCCTATAGCATGTCTAAAGCCATTTATGTGCCTCCAGAACATCTGTGTGTCATTTTCTTTTCCAGCAAAATCGGGACCTAGACATGTTCATCAATGCTTCAAAGAATTTCAACCTAAACATTACTTGGGCCACCAGTTTTGCAGGTAAACAGGGCTCCAGCCCAGAGACTCAAGTGAATAATTTAAGGAGTTATTTAAAGGTGCATCTGATCCCTCTACAGTGCATCTCATTGTCAACAAGGAACAGTATGTGGGAGTAGCTTGCTGACATATGGATAAATCTTTGTATTTCTTTAGAAATGCACCTTCCCCTCTCCCTCATGTATCAGTCTTTTCTCCCTTAATTTGATCTTCTCTCTTTCCATTCTCATCATCTCTATTTGCTTTTCCCTCTCCATCTGCCCCCTTACCCAGCGGGAACCCAAGCTGGAGAAGAGATCCCCATTGTGTCTAGGAGTAACATCAAGGAATTCAAGGACAGTTTCTCCAATGAGAAGTTTGACTTTCGCAACAATCCAAACATCACGTTCTTTGTATATGTCAGCAACTTTACTTGGCCAATAAAGATACAGGTAAGAACTGTCGCCATGTTGCAATGTTTCAATGTCTAGCACTGTCAGGGTTTATATTTATTAGTGGGCAGCCCTGGCAAAGCATGGCATTATGCGTGTTGTGCTCCTTTATCTGTCTCCTCTTAAGTATTTACCTTTGTCCAAGAAAGAAAACTGATGTTGTCCCTGAAGAGACAAGAGGTGGATCACCAACTTTATCCTCATAATCTTAAAGAGCTCAGTAGAGAACATGCATAACAGAGACCTGTTGGACTTATCTCATGGAGATATCAAAGCAGAAGGCACAGCCAGACAGAACAAAGCGAATTCTGTTGAACTGACTGAACAGAGCTTGTCTAATGGGGTCGTCATAGTCCCGTGGCTTTCGTGCAGTCTGACCCTGTGGAGAGACACTACTGAGTGTCCAAGAAAAGGTCTGCATCTGCTTCTGTGCATAAGGATGGAAATCTGCTCCATTTACCATTGTCGTTCTGCGTTCGCCCAGTGCTGTTTGCACAGCATATCAGTTGCCGTGTGTGTTTGCTCGTACTTTCCTTTCTTGTGGTTAAGCCGAGCGTGACCCGATGTGACAGTCGCACCTCTTGAGCAGTACAGACCATGTGAGACGCAAGGCCCATAGGTGGAGTCACTTTAAATGGTCTAATAAGCGTTCCCATTGCTGACACTGGCCCGGCTGCTGTAGTGATTTACCGGTGTAGCCTCCTGTCCTGGTCAGGTGGATCTGGTCAGTTTCATAACTAGCCATCTGAGTTCTGTTTAAATGTGGCAGCTGTGTCTCATTGCCCCCCCTCCCCGTCATCATGATTGAATTTGCCGCTTGCCCCTCCCAGGCATCTGACGTACTCTTGATGTGCCTGTTCTTAGAAGCACTGAGGCTGTGGTTTGTTGTGTCCTAGAGAGCTGAATACTCACTCTTTCCATAGAGCACCTTGGCTATGGATGAGCATAATGTACAGCTCTACCTCAACTGATCCACTTATATAGTGAGAACCAATCAAGCCCAAAAATGTATTAGGAATGTTTGCCCAACCGGTCATAAGGCAAGGCTTTGTCCCCTCCCAACGATTCTCCATTTTCCCCTGTTTCTGTGTGGCACTGGTGGGATTTATGTGTTGGAAGTCAGATGAAAAGGCCGCAGAAGGACTCAGCTCGTAAGGCATTGACAGGTGCCGGGAGTGTTCAGGCAGCCCTGCTAAGTTCACAGTACGTCTGAAAGGCAACTCTTTCTTTATTCGCTGGTTTTCTTTGACTGTTAGGTCATTTTTCCAGCTCAGGCCAGCTTAGGGTTGTTTTTGCCTTTCTAATGGACACATAAGCATATAAGCCTATTACATATTCAGCTGTATGTTTTTATGCTGTCTGGCCAGCTTCCCGGTTTCTCGCCAGCGTGCGGCCGCTGTCTGTCAGGGGGACAGAGCTCCTCTCAATCTGGCGGCCTCAGGTCGGGTGCCTAAAGATTTCTGAGCCTCACTGGGGATGGGGGGGCGGCCTTCCTGAATGGGCCTCTCTTCTTTGGTGATGCAGCTAGTGGGCATCACTCCAGCCTCCCCACACCTCCCTCCCTGGCAGAGGTTGACAGGCTCAGAAGGGCTCTCTCATACCAGCTCCCTGCCTGGTCTGGCCAGTTATCACTGCTATAAATCAGCGGGGGGGGGGGCATGTTGGTGGCATTAGGAGAGGGGTTGGTGGCTAACAAATGTACAAATCAAGTGTTGTCGAAGTGCTGCTGCCCCTCAAGTCACTGCAGGCCCAACAGTGAGGTGAGGAAGCAGGCCGAAGTGGGGGGGGGGCTACCCAAGGGCATTTCTCCCGTAACACCTGCTCCGGAGTCCACCATGGGAACCGACTCATGGACCCTCCGGTGCTGAGGGGTGGACAGAGACATCGCTCATCGCTGTTCGTGTTGCCGGGATGGCCTGTGCACGGGGGGCTCTGCCTGTTCCCTGGCTGGCCCCCACCACAGACTTGGCGCTGCCTTTTTCCTCCCCTCTCTCTCTCACTCTCTCTCCCCCACAAGCGAAGGCTGTAAACCAGGGGCTGTGCATCACGCCTGCTTCCCCAGACCTTACTGGCAGCACACATCTGCTGCAGCTCAGTCCTCCTCACTCCCCTGCCCACCTCCTTTCTGCCTCTTTTAAAACTTCACTTGTTTATCTCTGAGTTCGGTATCGGGCGTCCCGGGATACCATGGAGGTGTACCGTCTGTGACGAGGTAACGCTGTACTCTGCACCAGCCTAGTGTGGGCCGGGGTGCGCGTGCTGAGGGGAGTGAGGGACCATGGCTGCCATTGTCATTGTGTGTGTGTGTGTGTGTGTGTGTGTGTGTGCAAATGACTGCTATGTGTTTTTAATTATGCTTTGTGAACACAGTGTGCATGCCCTTTTTGAAGACACAAAATGAAAGATTTTCGCTTATATGAATTTAAGAATCGGGGCTTCCGGGTACCCTGTCCTGTTTGGTCTCGCTTGTTGCCTGGACAGGCTTGACATTGTTACCTGGCTGATTTGGTTCTGGTGGAGAAATCAGAAGAAGACGGGCTTCCAAACTTGGCTCTGGAGAATGTTCACTTGGTCGGTAGTGAAGCTAGTTGTATAGTTAGAGTGGGTGGTACATATGTTTTTAATCACTTGCTTTGCCTGAGCCACATTTTTACCCCCATGTTACCTTGGTTACTATATACAGTTGGTTTATTTCTTTGCCTTTACGGGTATTTTCCAAAAGTTAGACAGGAGAAGCTCTGTGCAAAGTAGACGTGTTTCCATCTTGAAGCCGGCATGGAAAATATTGCTGTCAGATTATTTGTGCAAGGTTATGTAATTTATTCAATTTATCTGGAGTCCTGGAAGTGTTGCAACAACTTTGGCTTCCCATGATGATGAGAATTGAGTCAGATTAATAATGGAGGCTATTCCGCAGGATCATCTGACAGCGTGAGTAATTCTTGTGTAGTGAAAGTTAAAACCAGTGGCAGTGTAGCGTGTTTGGGGAGCTTTATTTTGTTGTTCCATTAATCTGTATTATTATTTATTATTATTATTATTATTATTATTATTATTATTATTATTGTTGTTATTTTTATCAGATATCACTCTTAATGTGCTAAAGCAAAATTAGAAGTTTAGCTTGAGGTTCCGATGAAATGTATTTCTCAATTGAGATTTTGTCCGAGATGTAATTTTCCAGAAACGTAATAGTTTCTGTAAGTGAACAGAGTTGTTAATGGAGCACATGTACTGCACGACTGCACGTGTACTCACGTGTACTCACATGTGGGAATCTCATGCCATAGCACATGCACATGCATGGAATTGTATCGTCTGTATGGATTCCTAATAGCTATTTCAGTTATCCCAAGTTTATTCTGAAATTTGCGGATGGTTTGCATTGTCAAATACAGATCAGTGTTTTGTCAAAGTGAGCCTAGACCTGGATTCAGAAAACAAGACTGCAAGTGGAGTGCAGCCCTCTGCAGCCAAGATCTGGGACATCGACAAGATAAAAATTAACACGTAGACTGTACCACGCATACTTTAATATGCATGCCCATTTTGTTTTAATTTAAAAATATTGTGTATATTATAAGCTACCTGTCAGTGTATAATAAATGTAACACATTTAATTGTTGTTCATTATGCCTGGTGTTGTTACTCATTAAAGATCAGGCATCAGTCATTCTTACCGAGCTAATGCCTGTTGGCTACGCAACGGAAACATTTCGGTCTTGTTCTGATCATGACCAGGCTTTACTGGCTAATGGTGATAGGAGCTGATAAGAGAACCTGTTGACGCGGCACCAGACAAAAGGCTCATCCAGTAACTGCCACACCATAGTTACTTTGTATGAATTTCTTGTCATTGAAACATGACCATCACAATACTAAAGACATTCTTGTAATAAATGTTTCTGGTACGTTATGTCTTTCATGACCATGTCACGAAAGTGAAGTAGGCAGACATTGGATTTTAAGGCTCATGATATGCATTGTTTTGTATTGCTGGTAGAATCTGCAAAGAACCTGCCCATACATTCCTTGAGTATGTTAGGTACTCTGAGAAATATGGGGATAGTTACTGTCATGGCTGTTAAGTCTCTAACACGTGCCTGAAATTGTATGAAAAGTGAGGCCATAGGATTCTTACCTTATGAAGTCATGTTCAGTAGGCAGTCTAGACAGCCCATGGACATTACTTTTGGTTTACCTGTCAGAGAAAGGCATCTGAAGGTCCATCGACAGTATGTGACAAACTTACCGACCTAGCTATTGAAAACCCTCAGAATGCAGTGGGTCGGAACAAGAAAAGATTTGGTGAGCATGCCATAGTGCACATTAGACAAAGATCTGTTGTCCTGTGGGCTCTAATCTACAGATGGCAAGGTTTATCGTAGTCAAACAACTGACTTTGATCAAGATGGGGTCGTGTTTCATATGCTGATTAAGAAGGTCCTGACTATGAGGATAATTGTCTGCATTTGAATGATAGCAATGAAACTGACCAGAATTTGTCTTGTTCCTAAGTCAAGTGAACCTAATTCTCCTTCTACCTAAGTTCATCCTCCCAGCTGAGGACCACTTACTGATGGGGAAGAGACATCCACAGAGGAACTTTTTGTATTGTATTGTATTGAAACTTGATAATGGTTTGCATTGTATTTTGTAATGTTGACTGTTGAGCCTACTCCTGGATTTGGAAAACGAGGCTGAGCACTCAAGTGAACTTAAGCTCTGTGCACTCAAGACACTCAGAAGATAAACACAACTCCCCCACGCCACCTATCTTATACAGCCTCACCATGTGCAACCCCATCCCACTCCCCTCCCCCACCAAAAAAGGCACCCAGTTGTTACATTATAAATGCTTTATGCAGAAAATTTGTATTGCACTTGTAACAGGCTAAGCAATTCCGAAAATGTCTACATTCTTTTGTCGAAAAGCGTGTTTTTGCGAACAGATTAACAGAATACAGAACAGCTAAGAATAAACAGAAGACTGATTATGACACTCTTATTATACCTGTATTATTCGAATGAGAAACATCTGCAGGACTTCTCTTGTTGCCACCCACTATCCTCATTTGTCTGTCTGGTGCCCATGCGACACTGGACATGCTCACCTTGCTGCTGGGCCTCAGCATTTGTGACTGTCTGCCTCCCAGGCTCCTAGCTGCCTTCTTTCACCTTCAGCTTTTTCGTTCTGCTTTTGGCAGCTGTACTTCATTTGGTGCTTCATTGACATTTCTACTTCATGCATTGGCCACTCTACTCCTTCGATGACTTTTCTTGACTGATTTGACACATTTGGACCGATCCATTAGAGGGAGATTAGCAGGTTAAACATGTTGAATACACCATTATGGCCCGCTCAGTCATTTGGTATTCTTGGTAGTAGTTGTGTATTATTTCTGAGTCTAAATAGTTGAAGTTGCATTATATAATTTTGGGTATTCAGGGCCCACTGAATCTGCCTGGGTTGCCACGCTCCTGATTGTACTCTACACATTTTCATGTATTAGTTTTTTGAAAATTGAGAAGTGTCACATAACCCTAACATTGCCTTAATGGATGCCTACATTTCCTTTGGGATTCATAAAGTATCTGTCTATCTATCTAATCTATCTATCCTATCTATCCAATCTAATGTGCTGTATCTTTATGGCCCCTTTAAGTGTAATGCTATCGTGACTGGATCCAAGCCAGCTTGAATGTACTATGTGCAGGCGAGGTGTATAAATGTCCACATGTAGCAATTGCTGTAGTGGTTTGGCCTGCTCATTAATCCCTATTAAACCTGCAATTGACTGTGCTTCTCTTCAGTGCTTGTAGAATGTTTTGCCTAGTTAAAGTCTTTGTTTGATCATATGTGGGCTTTCCTTACCATCTGGTCTCATCACAGGATCACTGGCTTGACCATCCACTCTGACCACAGCTACCTACTGATACACTCAGCCAAGGGGTGTATAGCTCATCAGATTTCAGATCTGTTCCCATTTTTAGAAGTTGTGGGTTCAAATCCCGTGACTAGCAGAGTAATCATGCCCCTACTGGACCCTTGTAAAAACACCCTAACCCCACTGCTCCAGCGACAGACTGACCTGCTCGCTGACATCAAACTTTCCTCACTTGTATGTTGCTTTGCACTAATGTGCCTTATAAGCAGATGTAATTATTGCAGGTCTTATTAACTAATCACATGCATTTTAGGCTCTATGAATTTGAGTCCTCCAAACAACTTATGAAATATGAGGTCTTGACCCATAGCAGAGTTCCTCTTTATCTTGGATGCCTGCTGTGGATGAAAATTGAGTCTTCTAATTCTGTCTCCATGTATTTGTAGTTTTTAGGTCATACTGGATCACATAATAATCCCTTGGGTAATTACCAGGAAAGCAGATGGTAAAATACCTGTAATAACGTTCTGGCCTGTTACCCTTCTAGATTGGGCTATCAACCGCCTTCTGCTGTATGCTGCCTAAGTATAAGTATGAGAGTGCGATCACAAGAGCCGCGTTCCGTAACAGGCTACCCCATCCAAGATGAGGCTCAGTGATGATTATATGAAACACTGAATTGGCTAAAAGTGGCAGGCAGTAAGTACTAATTTGGTGAACTAAACTCTGACTGTGTTGCATAGCAGAGACAAATCAGAATATTCTAACTCAGATTTGCTTGCTTAATGTGAATTACCCCAGAAAATTATGTGAATGCATCTTTGCACTGAATACACAGCACATTCTTCATTGATCCTCCCCCTTAATATTACTGTGGTCATCATTTAATACAGTGTTCATATTGCTAATTTGAATTTACCTATCCTTTTTTTTTCTTTAAGTTTCCGTTTCCACATTATAGAGAGCTCCCAGATCCACGTAGGGAGGCTTTGGAACGCCATGATCTGAGCACAAGCGAAGCGCTTGGCACGTTTTTCTGTTTCGTTGCCGGGAGACTATTTGGCACGTCTCTCCGTTTAAGTGCAATGAAAGTTCTGTGTTTCTTCGGTTCTGCCTACTTGCCGTTTCCTCCTGTCGCCCAGTGATCTATGAACTCCATCCCCTCACTGTCCTGCTTGGGCTTCCTTGTGATTTTCAGTATTTCCCCACACCTCTGCCATTTGAGTCTGTCTGCGTCATGAATGGCCTGCTTGTGATCACTAACGCAGTCCTCTTCTGTGATTCTGATCTCTGCACTGCCGTTCGTGTGAGTTCTTCTCCCGGCATCCGGCACACCGCCAACGTTTTCATGAGACCAGCGTGGGCGTGCGTCTCTGTTTTGGCAGCCTGGCAGAGCTGTGATTCTGTGGCCTTTTGCAGCTTTCTTTGGAACGGTCTGGCTGGCTGAGCCTTCCTCTCACCTCTCACACTCTTACCAGCCTGCTTGTCATCCTCAGTGCCTCACAGTGGCTGAACCAGAGATCAGCAGCTTGTTTCCTTTATTGATTGTTGCCCCATTGGTCACGAGGTGTGAAATCTCAGACTGCATGGAAACTCCTCCTTGAATTGTGTGCACATGCACGGATGGCTCCCAGATGCTGCCCCCCCCCACATTTCCTTGGCATCGGTGGGCTTGTAGACAGTATGACCTATGACCCCTGTATGCCGTGTCCTGTATCTGCAGGCAAGTTCCTCATTGTAGTCAATTCTCTCCTGTACTGCCTGCAACCCACCATGATAAACTGTCCCTGGCGCATATAACTGTCAGAGTTAACAGCTGAAATCCTGGCAGTCTTTACTATCAAAATGATGTAAGTTACGGCGAGCTGAATCAAGGATGATATGATTCGTTATTTATATGGCCGTCTTATATGTGGTTTCAGCCTAACTGCTCTGCCACTCATTTTTAGTGTCCGTTTAGCACTGGTCATCATAATCCCACCTGACTGGGAATGGAATGGTTTCGGCCGTACACTCTGGAGTATATGTGCCAGGTTTTATTTAAAGGATGCTGGATCTCCCTATTTTACTGGGTCCCACAAGGCTGCGGTGGAGGTCTTGTGGGACTGGCCTGTTCCTAAGACAGGCAGGTCTTTTGAAAATCAGAATCTTGAATGTATGTGTTTTTTTGCCTCTTGTCTGATGTCTCTTCATAATTGGCTTCATTGTCCAGAGTTTCCTGTGGGACCAAGATGTGACGGTGATGCAGTTCTGCTGAATTGTATGCAATGTAGTTTTATTGACAAAAAAGCTTTGCCGACACTTCGCTGGAACAAATCATAAGAATGTATGACCCAAAAGCATCCTGAGTGAAATTTAGACCTTGTTTCTAATGGAAGCGCTTTCGTTGACACGTTAACAACTTTTAAGTTGCTTTGAGACCAAGCGTTCCCATTTGCGTTATTAGATTCTGATGTACAAGCATCTTTCGAAAGCCCGTGATCTGTAGATGGTGCACCTGGTTTCCATGGCCTGATTATCCCCTTCAGAACTCTGTCAGCAGGATCCTCGCTGCTTATTTGAAGTGATCTCAGGTGGCTGTAATCTGTCCTTATTCCGTGCAATTCTACAATGGAGGAAGCTAAATTTGCTGATACTCTTGGTTTTACTGGTATGGTAGGCAGCACTGTAGGCAGTGTTGTGGGTCTGATCTCACCCCCTCCCCCCCCCTGCACATTAGGCTAGCCCACTGGCTAGTAAAAACATTGCATATATACTGGCGTCCCATCTAGCATGTCCCTAGTGTCCATACTGAAATCTAAGCCCTTCGATTGGGTACCGTGCTTTTTGGGGTTGCCTGCAGTCTCACCACAGCTAGTTTGAGTTTGGGTGGATGTCTTGTGTTTTGATGACCACAACATCCATAATACTATGGAGCGAAATGAATCGTCTTGTTGCTGACTTTCCAAATGTCTTTTATCCCCCCGTTGTTAGAAGTCATCAGTTTTTTTCACAAAATAACTGTGTGTTTGTTCATGGTGAAAGCAGCATGCACAAATAGTTGACCTGGTTGTGCAACGTCAGGCATCAGAATGCTGATGTGACCACACGACGGCAGTGGCCTCAAGCCACCAGATGTTACCTTACAGCACCAGTGCCAGTGGTTGTAATTTGCACTGCATGCCCTAATTGTCCCAAAGAGGGTTCTCCTGCATTTGTGTTCACTCTGAGCTGCTTGAAATTCCATACGGTTTTGGTTGTAGTCTTGGTTCTGAGTTTTTGGAATGTGGGGATGCAGCTGTTTGACAGACTGTAAAGAGTCTCTTCAGTTCCTTGGATGGTCACACGGTGGGCCAGTTACGTGCCTGATGATGCAGTCTGGGCAGCGTGTCATGGTTTACAGAAATGCTAAGAGGCATTCCCACAAAACTGAAGAGGACTGTATGCTTTCAATAGACAGTAAATCAGCATATTTGCATAGCAACAGAGCAGCTGCCGATCTCAACAGTCTGGGTGCTAAACAACAGTAAGGGATTCCAAGGTAAACAAATAGAAGAGAACCAGTGGCACGGTGCAGTGGGGCCAGGAGGGCATTGGGATTGGTCAGGCTGTTCATTGGCTAAAAGGGTTGGGCTGTTCATTGCTAGCCCCACTGACTGAGAATACAGTATTATGGGAAGATTTTGTCTGTGTTTAGTTATGCAGCAGCCATACAGGAGCTGATCTATTGTCTGTGGGTCTGTGACTTTGCCATGCAAAGGCTGTATAAAAGAGCAACACTCCATAGTTATTTCTTGGTAATTGTGTAATTTGTATATCGTAAGAATGCTCCAGTTCTCCTGATTGCCAGCAGATGGCAGTGTCAGGTCAGCCCAGCACGCTGCATGCTCCTCTGCTCATCTCTCGGCTTTCTCTCCACTGCCGTTCCCTTTCAGATAAGGAAACGCTAATGAAAGAGTAGCCCCTTTCAGCTCTTGCCAGCCTTTCAGAACCAGGACATTTGATGGAACAGTGATGGCACCCTAACCGTCTGCCAGATAGTGAATAAAGCATGAGACCCGCCTGGCATCTTAACACGGTTAACTCTGGTTAACATGACACTGGGTAACCCAACGAGGCTCTGATTGCAGAGGGTTCCTGGCTGTAGGAAGCGGCTGTTGACATTTTGCTCCTTTGTGTGTCCTCAATGCAGCATGCCTGTGTGTATACATGTGTATGTATGTCAGAAACCGCCTCATCTAGCAGAAGCACATGACACTACAGATCATTTGGCATAAATTATGCAAGCTCTGGCTTCTGCCCGTAAACCACAAAGAGGTATACGCACATTTCCTCCATAGAATATCCAACATGCATCTAGGTACTTCAGGAAGTGCTTCGAGAGTTCGAGTTAATAATGTCGCTTTATTGATCCCTGTGGGGAAATTCTCTTTTTGCTCACCCCATCTTGTTATATATGACACACAGACACATATATGTGTTAGAGCAAGTTTAGCAGTGAAGGGCAGGTGCCTACAGCGGTGCCCTTGGAGCCGTGGGGTAAGAGCCTTGCTCGAGGGCCCACGCATGTCACTCTTCTGCCCAGGATGCGCTCCAACCACTGCTTTCCGATCTGAGGCACAGGGACTCACTGAGCTTGCGCTGCCCCTGATGCACCAAGACTCCTGGGCTTATTGGCAGTTGTCCTTTGTCAGGTGCAGGTCTCGATGGCGTCTTCGTCCCATGTTGGCTGTCTGCTTGCTGGGAAGTCCCATAAGTCATTTAAAGAAATACGGTGGGCACTGGGTCTGCCAGGACAGCTGTACAGTGACTGTATCACTGGTTCAGGCAGGAATTCTTGGTGCTGATTGGAGTTTTCATCCCACTTTGATTTCTTGTTGCTTGAAAAGGAAAGAGAAATCCATTGTTCTGCAGTCGCACTTCTTAGAGAGAGAGAGGGAGAGAGAGAGCTAAAAGCAGGCAAACTGATAGCAGCATTTTGCCATGATGCATTTTGAACATCCATTCTCTATGAAGGGAAACTGATCTTTGGGCCTACCTAAGATATGTTTTGAAACTCTGAGAAGATCCATGTTAAGCTTAAATGTCTAGTTTGATATTTAATATTGGTATTTTAGAAATAATTTAGTTTCTGCCAGTTTGGAGTCGCCTGACTGGGTGCCTATTCCGCATTTGTTGCTGAGATCAGGCCCTCAGGTGTCATCTGACGCCGGCGTGACAGCCTGTCAGGTTCGCTTTACCATTTATTAAAATGTCTGCTTGCAAACATCACTTGTGATGAGTCATGGGGCTGATGGCAGTGACGTGAAAGACTGGTTCATCCAAAAAAAAAAAAAACCTAAAAAAACGCTGTAGCCAGTGACTACCGTTATGTACAGTTTCTGTGTTAGCGGCTAAAACGCACAATGGGAGGCTCAGACGTTCACTAAACGCCACCCACTTTATATGCTTTTCAGGTTGGTTTTCAGCTTTAGAACGATTTAAAATTAGGCTTTGCTACCATCCTTCTGTTGCCGTGTGAGAAATGGGCCTGGTGGCCTTTGTGATTTCTGGTTCTGAGGCCGGCAGTTTCTCTCTCCTGACTAGCATCTCCACTTTGGTGGTGTTGGGAAGGGTTACCGAGACCGCCGTGAGGATCAGGGCTCCTTCATTTTTCCTGAGATTAAGCCCTGCATGACTATTGGTTTTGACCATGAGTTCAGATGCTGGGGTTTGATGCAGCTTAAGCAGGGTCAAACTATTAACCATCTCAGCCATACCATCCTCACCCCAGCCAGGATCCCTCAGGTGCCATGAGTGACCACTGAACGTGGTTCCCTAGCACACTTCACCATTCCACCATCCCCCCTTCTTTAATTTAGCCATGGTTAAGGGGATTCCATGTATTCTGTTGCTGTGGGAAAGTCATCAGGTTTTATTCACTTTCATTCATGCTGGGCTTCTCCAGGGTCTTAAGTCATTCTGATCAAGGCCGCCTTTGCATACAGGATGGGCTCGTTTGGTAATGGCCAGCTCAGGCAGTATGTAGCTTTCTGCAGAAGGAGCTCTCCCAGAGATTCCACGGCTCCTTAAGAAGTATTAAAAAGAATTTAAAGCAATGTAGCAAAAATCCAGGCCTAAAATGGCATTACATTTAAAAAAAAAAATACAGTTTTGGGTATTAAATATTTTATTGTTTTTGCAGTTTAATCAAAGTGCTTGTTTTAATTCATAAGCAGAATTACTTATATTGATTAATGTTCATTTACGCTTTTTCGTTTATGTTAACATGCTGCTTCAATTATGGGGAACTTCAGAGAACAAAGTTGTGGAAACAAATTAATGTAACCTACCTAATGAAACTTACTATAAATTTAGCTTTATATTCGATATCCGGTTCTCTGGCTGTGATATCTACCAGCAGAAGCAATCCAGGCAGTTTTTAATTACAAATCTGAGATGACCACCAGCAGAAATGCTCACGATCATTTTTGTGTTTTGAGCAGTTTAGTTACATCTGCTAAATCTTGTTAATACTTAGAGGCAATTGCAGCTGGTATGAGTTGGGCTGGGTATTTCCAGCAGAATCGCTTGCTGAATTTTGCCTGTCACTACTCAAATAATATTCATCTAACTTTGCCGCCACCACACACGGAGAAACATTTATGAAGTATGGATCAAAACATTGATTCTTTTGATAAAAAATGAGATTATTTGTTGCTGCAAGAGGATAGCATAAAAGATTAAAAAGTAGTTTCAATAAGCTGAAATTAAATTTAACTGAAGAGATGGCTCATGTGCAGTAGCATACTGCTTTGGATAGTTATGGCAAATGGAAATTTATTTTTATTAACACAATCCTAACAATACTTATATGGTTTCTAGGATACTCATTTAATTTCCATACGGCATTTATTGCTGCTAAAGGATGACTTAAAACATTAAAAGCAGCCTTGAAACTAGGGCTGAATGGTATTAGAAAAATTTACATTGCAATGTATGAAATCTGTGATATATTAGTAAACTATAGCCAATTAGAAATTATCATCTACCAATACAGTCTGTCTTTACTCGGAAAGGCTCTACTGGTAAACAATTTATTAGAATGAATTTCACAGAGCATTAATTTCAAAAAATGACTGTGACAACTTTAATTTACATATAAAATTAACAGCAGCAGCGTTATCAGATTCTCTTACACTTCTTGCTGAGAGTTTTGGCAACAAGACACAAAGCAGCGCAGACAAATCACTCGCTTTTGCTCATTTTGCTTATTTTGTCTTTATGGAATCCAAAATATTTTCATACGCTGAAAACGAATGTCTTCAGAAGGCCTGTCACAATTATTACATAATCCCTTGATTGCGATTATTTGAACTGACCTCAATTATTTTTTGAATAATCATTAGAATCGTCTCCATCTGTATAAAAATAGCTGAATGAGACAAAACTGTCATATTTCCATCACTATTTCCACATTGTTTTCTACCGTGTAATGTTTGGCTGGTGCGCATTTAATGACATCATCTCATTGCATTTCTGAATCAGTCCATACCACCTGCACTATTTGTACCTCGCAGGTCTGCACATGCGCAGCATTACACTTCAGGACAGTGCCCAATTTGTACCACTCCATTTTACAACATTTTCATGAGCCAGCCTGATCCCATTAGTATTCATTTTCACTGCTTCACGTTCATTTTACGGGCTGGCTGCTCATGAGTGATCTCCACCAGTCCAGAATATCAGCCAGATATTCCGATTTTGGATTCTTTGTGTTCTCTGTTTAAGAAAGGTTCTGCATAGCACCTGCATGTGTGTCTCGTTACGGTGGGATGACTGTATATGCCCCTGACAGCTGCCAATATTATGCTGCAGCAAAGCCAGTATTGTATGCCAATAGGACAAAGAGCTAGAGAAATGTAGGCTATTTTTCCAGTTTTTTCAGATCCTACTGCTTTGGAGTGATATAAACAGATGCACATAACTGTTACGCAAATATGCATTCGCCGTAAAGCAATACACGTGGAAATTTCTTGTAGCAGTGCAGATGCGTGTGTATTTTATGTGCATTAACGCTGTTATGACAAGAAATTAGCGCACATTTTAGCCTTTATGTGGCTAATTTGTATGACTTTCATGATGTAATGCGCAGTGTACATGTAGTAGTTTCTTGCCAAAACACCGTGAATGCACATAAAATAAATACGCATTTGTACAAATGAAGAATGCATACTTGCGTATCAGTTATGTGCATGCCTGGATATAAATATGGCTTAAACACAAAATTTCAGTTTAGAGTGAACCAACGCTGTATGTATTCCAAAATACCATGTCATTGTATAGCAGCAATTTCACAGATGACAATATCAACTCACATTTCAGATATGGGAAATTTAGGTAATAGTGCCGACCAAAAAACTGGAAATATGCGGGCGTGAACATGTAAAATGACAAACAAATGTATCACTTTTTTTTATTTCAACAGAATCATTAAACCCAGGGGTCAGTATTATGCTTCACAAAGCCGGATTTCTTGCTTAACCAGATGCCTTGTCAGATGTAAGGTACCCTATAGTTTAAATGAGTTTTATTTTGGTTCACTTACATTTACCCCAGACTACCTTAATTCCAATAATTCCAATTCGGCTTAGTTTATAGTAAATGTAAACAATATGATTTGCCATAAAATGGTAGGATGAGCGGATAGGGCAATGCAGACATGTGAAGTAAAATCAGGCTGGTGGTATGGGATCAGGAAAAGACAACGCTAACTGTTTTTCTTGAGGCATTTTAACTTATTTGTCAATGTCATATCAGGACTGTACAGTTTTTGTTTACAAAGCTTAAATGGCAAAAGCATTTTTATTTATATGCTTCAATTCAATATTTAGTTCTTTATAAGGTGTATATGTAATATTCAACTATGATTAGGCTAACTCTAGGCCAATAGTGTTATAAAATGAACAGAAAAAAACAATGAAATCATTAATCGCAATTATTTGTATGACAATTAATCTGCAACTAAAATTTCATGATCGTGACAGCCCTAGTCTTCAGGTGATCAGTTTTTGTTTGCCTCAATCATTTTGGCTAAATTCTTTGCAAACATGCCACACTATGAGTAGACTGCATTCAGAGCTCACGCAAAAAAGCGGAGGTAAACTTTAGAACAGTTAAATCTAAAAATTATTAGACAACAGGTGAATCACAGCTGATTATGTTGCTGCTGAAGTAATTTTTAAATTATTGTATTGCTCAATTTAAAGATTTTTTTTCACATTTAAAAGCTGTCACTCAGTAACTGGCAGTGAATGAGCACAGTGCAATTATTAAGAATTATGCATAAAAATACCTAATTTGAAAATCGAGTGGTATGCATTGTCCATCATATTCCACTACTTAAAGCACACTTTACTGGACATCTGTCTCATTTTTATTTGTAATTATTAGTCCATTTATTCTACCTTTTTCACTATAAATGGACAATTATTAATAAACATGTATTCGTATATGGGTTGTGTATGTATTGGGGATCTAAATACAATAACGATCCTTGTTCATCTCTGTCTCTGTGCCTGACGTCAAATCTGTGAATAAAAACAGCCTGGCTTGCTTTTGTTGAAAGATAATACAGCAGGAAAAATATCAATTTTGAACGTAATCTAAACAGCACAATGTGGTATTTAGCTTCATGCTGCACTTTCCTGTAGGCTACGGTGAGAGTATCGGAAATGTCAGTTCTGTCCAAAATGGCTCGAAAACCAATATTTACAGACATGGTTGCGACCACTATCTGGAAACGAGTGAGGAGTCTTTTGTGCTGTCAATAAGAAATGGTTCCAGCTCGACACAGTGGGTGTTAAGGTTAGAGGAACTGTCTTGTTTTGGTGAGCTGCTATGTCATCTGTTATGTATACACATATTTATGATTCTGTATGATTGTAGGTTTGGGTGCAGTTGTAAACAAGAATAGTCTTCCAGTTCATACATTTTAAGGTGGACAGTTATGACAATAGTAAGCAGACAACTGGCAACAGATGGTAGTGCAATGTTGTAACTAATTAAAGCTTAGGGTAGCATTGAAATCCTAGATGTGGTACTACAGAGGTTTAAAGAAATGTTACGTTCAATGTTCTGATGCCTGCATAAACCTTGTCTTCTCTAATTCCCCTCTCTGACTCCCTGTTCTGATGTTGTGCCTCTTTGGTTGTCTTCTAGATCGCCTTCTCCCAGCACAGTAACTTCATGGACCTAGTACAGTTTTTTGTCACCTTCTTCAGGTAAGCATGGCACTTTCCAGCCAACACTGTTCTGATTGGTTCATTCTCCACATTGCAGGTGCTTCATCATCTTGGTTGGCCCAGCTGGGTTCGACTCCCCATTGGCAGTGGGGCTGTTTCCCATTGACTCTTCACTCCCTGTGGTGTCCTACCTAAGACTGATAACCGGTTGCCAGTGTGGCACATTGCTTTGAAATTGGTGCTGTTGCTATCTGCACGAGGTTATCTCTGTTCAAACTCTGCCCTTCAGCCAAGCCTATAGCAGATTGTGGAAGGTAGATGGAGCCCAGTAGCAGCAAGCATTTATACTGTGGTCTATGCTGGACCCTGCATATTTTTCATCGAAACACTGGAATGGCTTTGGACTGCAGGATTTATGCGCAGACCTTGGATTGGCTATAGTCATAAATACCAACATGAAAATGGGGTCTTGTCTCCTTTTTACGTTATGTTTGTTGTGGATGGGAGCACCTAGTGCTGGCCAACAGTGCTGTAATGTGTTATTGATCCAAGAAGTGGGCAGGCAGGACGGGACTCAAGGGTCTTCTGGGCTCAAGGTTGTGTGGTCCTTTTATAGGAATTGTTCTGCACTAGAATTCTTAGTCTCCTTGCAACTTTGAATAGGAACATGAACACTTCAGAATGTACTAATCTGGACTCCAAAGATCCAAATGATGGTTAGTGCCTCAGCACTCCACACTCACAATGACTATAGGGCTGCAAGGGACGTAGCACGCACCTACGGAGTCTGTAGTTAAATGATGCTATGGTCATCTTTTCAGCAAGCTATTTTATTAGCTTAGCCAAAGGTCGTCGCATTGAATTTATCAAGGACATTTATACAGGGATTTGGACAAGGATGAAAATGGGCAGTTCAGTCGCGTGGAGACATGCCGTCAGCAGAGGTCTCCACAAAGCATGTATGCATAAATGCTGGCGTTGGATTAGAATGGGATTCTACTGGATAATCCTTGAATGGCCACACAAGTATGGAAAGAAGGGAAGGTTTGAAATGATGTGCCAGTTATCACGGCATGTAGAGTGACATGTAAATGGGGCCCCGGCAGAGACTAGTATGAACCTTTATATTTGGTCAACAGTGCAATTTCAACACTAAAACCTTTCTCTAGCATTGTGTGTGTGTGGCACTGTGTCACTCGGGTATAAATTGGAGGAGATTGCTCTGGGGTTTCAGCCTGGCCTGAAAGGTTGTCCCTCATTCCCAGCAACTACGTTAATGACACCCTGCCCATGGTGTATAATCAGCGTCACTCATCCACCCCAGGGCTGCCTGAACATTATCATAGCCATTAATTCGGGCTCCTCATCAGGTCCAATAGGGTTCTAACTGCTGACTGATTCAGCTTGTCTTTCAGCAACACTGATGGAATTTGTTTATTCAGTGCCATTGACTGGCAAAATCCATTGAAGACTCCCTTATGCTTCTGTTAAAGTGATTACAGTGAAATCTGCTTCAAGGACTTGGGAGAGGTTTACTTTTGGAAATGTCTTTGAAGACTCTTGTAAATTGCTGGTAAAAGTTCTGGTTTTCTATATTTTCTATAAGTTGTACAGATTTCAACTATTATGCAGCCTCAAACACTTTTCTGTATAATGTGTATATATATATTTCATTAAGTGGAAAGTTAGATTACTCTGCTTATTTAAGATGATGATGTATGAGTGAGTTATAAATCGGTTTGTTTCTGACAAGGTTTCTGAAATGGTCTTTGATTTTCCTTGTTTGTGGACATAGTGTGTTGTGTGCATGAAGATTACAAAGACCAGTAGTTTAACTTGGATTCATTAGTTTAAATCTCTCTCTGGTAAGGCAGTGCTATGACCAGAGGACTTTCAAAAGAAGAAACACTATCTTCGGAAAATGTCATTGGGTGAGATTTGCATTTTGTGTGCATTTCAGGGTGACAACAGAATTAGAATTTAGTGATCAGTGGTCATTGTCAACACACCACAGCACACAGTGCACAACAACGAAATGTGACCTCTGCATTTGACCCATATGTGACTTCCGTGACATAGCAGGGGACAGCTAATTCAGCGCCCGGGGAGCAGTGCTTGGGGACGGTACCTTGCTCAGGGTACCTCAGTGGTGACTTGCTGGTGGGGGATTCGAACCTGCAATCCTTCAATTACAAATGCGCTACCCTAACCATCAAGCCACCACTGCCCAACAGGTATCAATCTACATGGCTACTTGGCCATTAACCATCTTGTGTGAAAGGAATTGGTCAGTTCAACAGCCAGAGGGTCTGGAGCTGGTGAAGGACAGGATAACCTCAGCCTAGCACTGCCAGCCTTCACTGATTAGATCGGGACAACCACTGTGTGATCGCAGGGTACGGGGCGGGATCGTCGCTGTGTGTGGAGCTCGGCCTTCTCGGGGTACGGGGCGGGATCGTCGCTGTGTGTGGAGCTCGGCCTTCTCGGGGTACGGGGCGGGATCATCGCTGTGTGTGGAGCTCGGCCTTCTCGGAGTACGGGGCGGGATCATCGCTGTGTGTGGAGCTCGGCCTTCTCGGGGTACGGGGCGGGATCGTCGCTGTGTGTGGAGCTCGGCCTTCTCGGGGTACGGGGCGGGATCGTCGCTGTGTGTGGAGCTCGGCCTTCTCGGGGTACGGGGCGGGATCGTCGCTGTGTGTGGAGCTCGGCCTTCTCGGGGTACGGGGCGGGATCGTCGCTGTGTGTGGAGCTCGGCCTTCTCGGGGTACGGGGCGGGATCGTCGCTGTGTGTGGAGCTCGGCCTTCTCGGGGTACGGGGCGGGATCGTCGCTGTGTGTGGAGCTCGGCCTTCTCGGGGTACGGGGCGGGATCGTCGCTGTGTGTGGAGCTCGGCCTTCTCGGGGTACGGGGCGGGATCGTCGCTGTGTGTGGAGCTCGGCCTTCTCGGGGTACGGGGCGGGATCGTCGCTGTGTGTGGAGCTCGGCCTTCTCGGGGTACGGGGCGGGATCGTCGCTGTGTGTGGAGCTCGGCCTTCTCGGGGTACGGGGCGGGATCGTCGCTGTGTGTGGAGCTCGGCCTTCTCGGGGTACGGGGCGGGATCGTCGCTGTGTGTGGAGCTCGGCCTTCTCGGGGTACGGGGCGGGATCGTCGCTGTGTGTGGAGCTCGGCCTTCTCGGGGTACGGGGCGGGATCGTCGCTGTGTGAGGAGGTCGGCCTTCTCGGGGTACGGGGCGGGATCGTCGCTGTGTGTGGAGCTCGGCCTTCTCGGGGTACGGGGCGGGATCGTCGCTGTGTGTGGAGCTCGGCCTTCTCGGGGTACGGGGCGGGATCGTCGCTGTGTCTGGAGCTCGGCCTTCTCGGGGTACGGGGCGGGATCGTCGCTGTGTCTGGAGCTCGGCCTTCTCGGGGTACGGGGCGGGATCGTCGCTGTGTGTGGAGCTCGGCCTTCTCGGGGTACGGGGCGGGATCGTCGCTGTGTGTGGAGCTCGGCCTTCTCGGGGTACGGGGCGGGAT
The DNA here is from genome assembly GCF_048594095.1 of Paramormyrops kingsleyae. Classification (NCBI taxonomy): domain Eukaryota; kingdom Metazoa; phylum Chordata; class Actinopteri; order Osteoglossiformes; family Mormyridae; genus Paramormyrops; species Paramormyrops kingsleyae. Next base: position 6,693,713 of record NC_132808.1, on the reverse strand, counting down.
CGTCGCTGTGTGAGGAGGTCGGCCTTCTCGGGGTACGGGGCGGGATCGTCGCTGTGTGTGGAGCTCGGCCTTCTCGGGGTACGGGGCGGGATCGTCGCTGTGTGTGGAGCTCGGCCTTCTCGGGGTACGGGGCGGGATCGTCGCTGTGTGAGGAGCTCGGCCTTCTCGGGGTACGGGGCGGGATCGTCGCTGTGTGTGGAGCTCGGCCTTCTCGGGGTACGGGACGGGATCGTCGCTGTGTGAGGAGCTCGGCCTTCTCGGGGTACGGGGCGGGATCGTCGCCGTGTGAGGAGGTCAGCCTTCTCGGGGTACGGGGCGGGATCGTCGCCGTGTGAGGAACTCGGCCTTCTCGGGGTACGGGGCGGGATCGTTGCCGTGTGAGGAGCTCGGCCTTCTCGGGGTACTGGGCGGGATCGTCGCTGTGTGAGGAGCTCGGCCTTCTCGGGCTACGGGGCGGGATCGTCGCTGTGTGAGACTCGCCCTTTTCCTTACTCACCATAGCATTACAGATTACCATGTAACAATATAGTTCTGGTTCTGAAATTCAGTAATTTTTATTACTTTGAATTTGGAATTTCTATTACTTTCTGTCAATATTAAATTCTAGTTCCAGTCATAGTGATTTTTAAAATCAATTGAATAAACTTCATTGAGCCTTGCTATTTTTTGGAAGACTTTGTTGCTATTGATCTGTAGTCTCCTAACCTAAAAAAAAAAAAAAAAAAAACTATCACATGTAATGAGTTGGTTAGATATTTCTTAGATTTATGTTGCAATTGTCTGTGTGGGAATTGATTTTTTCCACCTTACCTGCAATAGTTTTTTTTATTTTATTTTACCTTGAGAATGATTCCCCTGAAGGTTAGAATAGATCCAAGACCATGGTCTCTTAGGTTCAGCCACGGTGGCCAAGGCACTCGTTGGTCCTGGGATCTTCATTCGTGGTGTGGAGGGGCCGCACTTCAGCATGACCCAGAAAAAGGCACATCCCCGCTTCTGGTCGGTCACACACGTTCCTTTGCCCTGAATATGCGTGACTTCAGAACGTATTGGCTGCTGCTCCACTGCTGATGGCTGAGGCTGCTGCAGTCCACAGCTCTGGGGAATTTTCAAGGGTCGTGTCAGTACACGTCACGAAGAAGTGCTGTGCTTCCAATGCAAAGATTAAATTAGACAGGTCACATTAATGCTTTTCCCACACTTTTTAATGGGTTCAAAAGGTCACATTTTAAAATATATTATATAACTGTTTTTTAATACCTCTTTCAGAGTTATTTTACAATTTTTGGATCTCTTGTACAGTAGAAGTGAAACATCAGGACTCTGATAGGGATGTTACTGTGCTTTGTTCAGCTAACACAGGTGGGAATTGTGGAATGGGGTGGAATTTCCCATTTCATCTGTCTGCTTTATACTGCATATATTGGAACATCAATAGTTATGGTGCTTATGGTAAATGCTGCAAACCCAGAATGCAGAAGAATGGTCTATCCAGTTACTAGGTGTGTGTTTCTGTCTGTTTGCCTGTCTGTTATGAGTAGAATACTCTGACATACTGCCTCTCAATTTCCAGATGATTAGAGCAGCGATTTTCAAACCAATTTGAATTTGAATTAACTTAAATAAACGAGTCTTGGGTCTGCAAATCAAAGAAGCCAAACCGCATATGCTTCATTTAAAATTCACTGGCACATCCAATCAGATTTGTGCAATAGGCATTGATTGGTGTAAATTGCAGAGTGCGTTTCATGCTTGATCATAGCGTTACTTTAAACCTGTACTTGATATTGGGTCATGACTGAGCTGGCATGGTAAATATTGGGTCGAGAACCACTGGATTAGTGTTTGATGCACTGTTTAATTGAACCCCTGATATTTACTTGGTTTGCACTTGGATACCTTTGCATACTTTTAATGAAACTTAATGCATTTACTGTAAAAATAATGTGTTTTTGTTATGGGAGAAAGTTGGGAGGTTTTTTTCCCCTTTTTTCCAGTAAACAGTTGAACAGTTGCACAGCATAATTATTGTTTATACTGCTGTATAATGAGAGATCGTGCTGTGTGATTTTACCACAATGTCAGATTCTACTCACTTTTTACAGGTATCTGGACAGCCGATAGAGGCCAGGGAACTGGAAACTCAGAAAGCTAGTAAGCTGGGTCGAGCCAGAAGGCATGAGGCTCACACTCGTTAAGACCCAGCAAGGCCTGTGAGCTGCTCCGGGTCACAGGTTTGAAGAGCCCGAGCAGAGATATGGGCTTGGGGCAGATGTTACTCTTTTGCCCTGTGTTCTCACGCCAAGTCAAGTTTTTTCGGAAACATTGAACCAGGGCAGATTCTCGGTGAATAAGAGAATAATAAGACCTAAACATTTTGTCAATGAGACTCTGTAGGCAGACTGCAGATGGCATGTTTAGAGGCATGGCAGAAGCTTGTGTTTTTTGAGCTTCTGTGGCTGATCAAACACATCAGAGGTCCTCCTGATTTCCCCACAGTCCCTGGCATTTCCTACCCCGAGAAGGGTGCGGGAACTGCTCAACTGTTCCTCAGAATCCCCTTTGCTGGCCCGAGGTTGTAGCCGATCTCCAAAGCTTGCATGCTGAATTGAGAGGGCCTTCCCATCAGATGTGAAATAAAAAAAAAATAGTTTCAGGGGTGGCTGTATTTCAGCCACGACACACACAGCTGATTTCCCTTTAAATATGTCCGGGTGCGTATGTGGATCCTACTTAAGGGCACTTTTCCACCAAAACAAATACGTTACTTTTGGTACTTTCACTTTTCCATTGACTTTCAGCTGAGTACCGGTATCGAAAGTGCAGAACCAGCTGGGGTACTTCTTTAGTACTTTGGGGTGGAACTTGAAATGCTTTCTTTGTCGATTGGTTATGCGAATAACCTGCCGCTGAAACGCAATACAAATACCACCTTGAAAGCAGTTGTGAACTCAGAAAACAATGCTAAACAAAAAATAAAAATAAAACATAAAAGGAGCTCAGAAATTTCTCACAAACCTGTCTTCGAGTGATTTAACCCTCTGGGGACGAGGGCATTGTTGGCGATGTCACGTATCTTCCTCGTGTATTTCAGTTTGTATCTTGCTGAAATCTTTATATAGAATCATGAAAAAAATGCTGACTAAATCTGTAATCTGCCGTCTTTTCAAAACGTCCATTGTCGTGAGTATTAAAGTTTTTAAAATTAGGTTAAATAGGTAAAACCATGTCACCTTATTTTGCCTGCATCGGGGGCGTGTAGTACCGCTCTCACCCGAAGATCGCTATTCACATTCTAAATAGCCGCATTAGCGCGTATTCAAATCGCATTCGCATGGTAATCTGAAGAACAACACAATGGTGAAACGCGATCCAGATACATCCCTGTCAGTATTATAAAAGGGGGTTGGGGACGTGGCCAGGTGACAATGACTCATTCATACACATAAGAGCTCCTACATATTCAATGGAAGGAAGCAAGAAATAACGACATGAGTTAGGATTTTCTTATTTATCCAACTGAATGTTGCAACTACACCATTTAATCATCTTCATGTAGCCAAGACTTTGGTGATCAGATATCTGGGATCAAAACAAACTGCCACCATTGCTTACTATGTACTTTTATAATGTTTCTGCAAGTGTTCCAAACTGCATTTTGCAATGCAACTTAACATAATACATTATATACATTAAAATTAAGATGAGTGTAATGCCAAAATAAATATATAAGAAATAATTTATTTGCCATGAATTAAGTTTATGATATTGGAAGAAATGTGTGATCATACCCCAGTCAGTGAAAGTGTGTTCCCTACCCCTAGTCCCCAAAGGGTTAAACAGCAAGGATGAAAATGATTATGATTGTTTTGGAGAACAAGTATAGCGCTTATGCAAAAACTTTAAACTGATTTTTAAACATATATAAGATCATTTATAAAAGGAATAATTAAAATGTTTTTTTTTTCCTTATGACAGAGTAACTGAGTAAAAATAGTTTAGCGAAAGTTTAACCCCCGTGTTAAAATGCCCGTTCAGAATTGAGGGTAAGAAAAATTGTAATTTTAATATAGCTAACTAGCTATTGGATGTGCATAACGTGATTTTGGGTGTTAATATTGCACATTGCCCAGCCCTGCAAGATACTACAGTATTTTTTTCAAATTCAGTACAAGATACCCGCCTTGAATTGAGATGTCATTTGTCACCGGTACCAGTTTTTACACCAGTGGAAAACCTTTAGTCCTTTCTTGAAGTACCAAAAGTACGGTACCTGGTGCAGTTGAAAAGTGATCTAAGAAAGTAACTGAATTCACCAACTGGCATCATCATACAAGCTTTTGACATTGAATATGCATCATGATCTAAATATATGTGAGGTACAGTAGTAGTAATAATAATAATAATGTTGTTGTTATTGCTATTGTTATTATTACATGTAAGATGTATTAGAGACACGGGGAACCTCAGTCAGGGTAGGTTTATATGTCGCCAGAGTGACCCCTTCCTGTGGAGGAGTGAATTCCCCAATTCATTAGTGATAATTACAGCTCTCCACGACCACCTTCCAATGGCCTTGTTTTGATTCCTCCCTCTCAGCTGCTGACTGCTCCACCTGCAGTTAACCTCCAGTCCTCCTGCCACCTTCACCCCCAGCTCTTCCCAGTCTTGTCGGTGCCTGCCTGCCTACCTGTCTGTCTAAAGCACCATTTAATGATTGAATGTGTCCTTTCAGTGTCTAATTTTGAATATTAAAAAAATATATTAGTTCTAATGAAAACGAATCTGACACAGATGTAGTTTTATATCCCTGTGATTTTTGTCTGCTTTCTTATGACTTCCTAAAAGGCATGCCCAGCCTGTGTGTCCATTAATCTCTGGCCTTGTGGTTAGGCATTCCAAATTCAGCATCCACACACAGGTTAATTGGAGCACTGTGCTTTCTGTATTAGTGTGATTCAAATTACAGGCCTATTGTGAAAATAGGTAATATTGACCTTTGTAATGAATGAATTAGCTTACTAATCATCCTGCATAATTCCACAGGCAAAGCTGCTTTGATTATTCCCAAGCAGGTATGAGGTCTTTTGACTCGCCTTCTGTTTCTACTCTAGTGCTTCTGCACCACCGGTTGGTCCTAATCACCCTTCAGCATCATGCTGGTGGCTTCCACCACATTTGGCAGGGTAAACAAATTGGGGGTTGGCTTCTTACTCTGTCCATCTTGGGGTGCAGTTTTGAGCTCCTTCCTTATTGCCATTGCTCTTTAGTGATGGGTCCTCTTATACTGGCTCACAAAGATGCATAGCCAAGACAGCCAGTTTGGATTGTGTTTTTCTTGCAATCCCCAGTTTTATGGTTTGAAAGTTTAGCATTTGTACATTCAGTAGCAACAGGCTAGCCTGCGACATTCATCGTAATCTTTGCTAAACACTGTTTAGTGACATTTAAATAGCAGCTGCATAACCACATTGCTGTACAGTGTCACCCTGTGGGCTGTATTGTCTGGTCCTGCCGATTATTTTGGCGGCTGCTGCCCCTGTGGTGAAGAGAAGTGGACGGTGATTATGTAGCTTTAGCGCCGCTTGGAGAATTTACCACTAACTGTCACTCATTTCCCACCCATGTTGTATTTCTGTGTTATCACTCGTTCATTGGCATGTCAGCTTGTTCTTGGTGTGCAGGGTGTTGCGTTTACAGGGGTATCCTGGGTCACACTTTGTAATCATTGCAGTGGTTCTATACCTTATGATCCCAACTGTCTTTTGGGTATATTTAATATGTTGGCCTTTACACATTTTCTTTCCTTTTGCAGACACTTGACGCCCCAGGCTTCTTAGTAATGTGTCAAATGTTTCTGGTAATTTTATGTGCAAGATTTCTGCATGTTTCTCCTCTTTCACAGGCCCAGGCTGTGTTTTCCATGTTGATGTGTTCTGGGCATGCTCAGTAGGTCACAGGTGGTAGCCCTGCCCTTTCTGCTCAGTCTGCTCTACCCCCTAATGCCCGTGATGGTGCTGTCCTCTCCCTGCAGCTGCTTCCTGTCCCTGCTGTTGGTGGCCGCCGTGGTGTGGAAGATCAAGCAGAGCTGCTGGGCGTCGCGCCGCAGAGAGGTGAGTGTGACTAGCATGCAGGAACAGCCCCACTTTCTGCCTCATCCACATCAAGGCCGCACCCCTTTCCTGCCCTGACCCACACTGACCAGTCCGCGCGGAGGCCACGCCCTTTCTGCCCAGTCCGCGCGGAGGCCACGCCCTTTCTGCCCAGTCCGCGCGGAGGCCACGCCCTTTCTGCCCAGTCCGCGCGGAGGCCACGCCCTTTCTGCCCAGTCCGCGCGGAGGCCACGCCCTTTCTGCCCAGTCCGCGCGGAGGCCACGCCCTTTCTGCCCAGTCCGCGCGGAGGCCACGCCCTTTCTGCCCAGTCCGCGCGGAGGCCACGCCCTTTCTGCCCAGTCCGCGCGGAGGCCACGCCCTTTCTGCCCAGTCCGCGCGGAGGCCACGCCCTTTCTGCCCAGTCCGCGCGGAGGCCACGCCCTTTCTGCCCAGTCCGCGCGGAGGCCACGCCCTTTCTGCCCAGTCCGCGCGGAGGCCACGCCCTTTCTGCCCAGTCCGCGCGGAGGCCACGCCCTTTCTGCCCAGTCCGCGCGGAGGCCACGCCCTTTCTGCCCAGTCCGCGCGGAGGCCACGCCCTTTCTGCCCAGTCCGCGCGGAGGCCACGCCCTTTCTGCCCAGTCCGCGCGGAGGCCACGCCCTTTCTGCCCAGTCCGCGCGGAGGCCACGCCCTTTCTGCCCAGTCCGCGCGGAGGCCACGCCCTTTCTGCCCAGTCCGCGCGGAGGCCACGCCCTTTCTGCCCAGTCCGCGCGGAGGCCACGCCCTTTCTGCCCAGTCCGCGCGGAGGCCACGCCCTTTCTGCCCAGTCCGCGCGGAGGCCACGCCCTTTCTGCCCAGTCCGCGCGGAGGCCACGCCCTTTCTGCCCAGTCCGCGCGGAGGCCACGCCCTTTCTGCCCAGTCCGCGCGGAGGCCACGCCCTTTCTGCCCAGTCCGCGCGGAGGCCACGCCCTTTCTGCCCAGTCCGCGCGGAGGCCACGCCCTTTCTGCCCAGTCCGCGCGGAGGCCACGCCCTTTCTGCCCAGTCCGCGCGGAGGCCACGCCCTTTCTGCCCAGTCCGCGCGGAGTCTGTTTTCAGTGCACTTTTATGTGGTTTATGGTACTCGAACTATGTTCAACCAATATTTTTTATTGCTGCCTAACCTTTGCGCTTAAAACAGCTCTGAAGATAGTAGGAGGGGGGGAGAGCTACTTCAGTGTCTGTTTTTCCTCTCCATGGCAGAACTATATCAGTCCAAAAGCCTCCCGGAGGGCTCTGTCCACCAGGCTCTAAAGGAGCACAGAGCAGTAGCGTTTTCGAATTTACAAAAAAGGTGGTCTTGAAACACATCTGCCTAATAATTTACTTAACCAGCCCTAATGACCACTGTTGAGGCTGCATCTTGAAACTGGTAAAGAGAGACCTGTATTCGTGGCATGTGATGATGCCTCAGTGCCAGTGGTTTTTCCCCCTGTCTGCTAGAGGGCGCTGTGGCATAAATGTGTAACTTTTCACCCCTGTGTATAAGCGGCTGCCCCCTGTAGGCTCACAGTCTCAGCATGCTGGGAAGGGTCATTACTTTCACAAGAGCAAATCACTGGGGTAATCTTACGTGCAGCTTAAGGCGCGTCTGAGACACGCAGATGACTGGAGTTTCATTTTCAGTTGACTTTTATTGACGTTTCCAAGGACTAGTTAATGTTGTTCCACATTTGATGGATACAGGGGATTTATGAAGAAATTCTCAAACGACTGAAAAAAATTGCCCTTAGAAGTTTTGTTATTCAGGTGTTGAGACATGCTTTCTGGATGTCCTTGTCTCTGTGTGTGCCCTCTACAGGGTGAGCTTATGTGTCCAGGACATGCTGCTAGAAACCAAGCCTTCAATGTTTTATGGGCTGTTTACCCATGAGGCTGCTGTGGGGGGCTGAGCTCGGCCCTTAATCATTAATGCACCCCGGCCGCGATGTCCCTCTTACAGGAGAACATGGCACCATGTGCGTCTCCCCATCCTGAAAATTGCATTAGGATACACTAGGCCTGGCCAGAATTAAAGCAACACACAATACTGTGGTATCTTGGGTATACCATGGAGTTTTAAAATCTTGGCCGTAAAATTTGGCGGGGGGGGGGGGGAGGGGTTTCATGACAAATTTTGTTTTGAAAGTCACACTTATTGTGCCTCTCGAAAGGATGTAGTTGACCACTACTTCTGGAGATATTGGATTTAATTTACCTTTTTAGAAAAAGATTGTATATTGAAACGAATGTGTTGTGTTGAAGGGTTCTTGCTTGAAGTATTAGTAATAGCATTAAAATTCAGTAGTAACAAAAAATTAGCAAGTCAGAATAATTGCATGTACATTCCCTAAGTGAGTCACAGTATGTGTCAGCTCAGGCAATGGGGTAATTGCAGTTATCTGCATAGTACAGTGGTACCTCAGTTCTCGAACTCATTAGAACTCAAATTTCTTAAAAGTCAAACCAACCAAACTCGATCTGAATCTCAGAAGTCAAACCGTGAACGCTGACCTAAGATAACTTGTACGCGCGGGGAAATGAGTCACGCGGTACGTCTCTCAGCGGAAACAAAGGGTAACGCTTCAGTCTCAGCCTCGCATTCACTGTGATAGCATCGTGCATGTTTACACTAGCTGAATACATATATTTAGACAGTAAAATACATTTAGACAATGAGACAGTAACAGTAATCATTATTATATAATAAAATACATTGTAAAATAAAGATTTCTTATTCATTAGTTTAATATTCATAATATACCATTAATACATTTAATTATAATAATATTGTCGTGCAGAGCGGGGACGGAACAGAGACAAAGGCGCAGACGTCAGGGTATCGGGGAATACGGGGTTTAATTACAGGTAAGGCAGGCAAAACGCAGATGGACAATACAATGACCAGACTGCGGAAACCAACTGAAACGTGGACGAAATACAGAGGACTAATGACAACAACCAGAAAAAGCTGATCACACGGGGATTCCACATGGGGTTAACGAGGGGTCGTGGCACCCGGAAGGAGCGGCCGAACGGGGCAGGACACATTGTTTTGTTTTTTTTTTTAACTTTACACATTGCATGGATGCATTTATTTTCTTACTTTACAAATGACTGTTTTGATAAATGTGCTTAGATGTGTTTAGTACAGTATGTTCAGAAGTACTGGTGATTGGTCCCAAGGCTGCAAGAAATAAGTTTCACCACCTCAGCATTAGTGGCCTTCCTACACAACCTAACACAGTGGTTAGAAATCTTGGTCTTCTAGTAGATTCAGATCTATGTTTTGATGCTCACATAAGAAGTATTACTAGAACTGCGTTTTATCATCTATGAAACATAGCCAAGCTTCGTAAGATGCTCTCACTTCGTGATGCAGAAAAATTAATACATGCCTTTGTAACTACCAGACTAGACTACTGTAATGCCCTCCTTTCTGGCTGCCCGTCAGGTTCCTTAAATAAACTTCAGCTGGTACAAAATGCGGCAGCAAGAGTTCTCACAAACTAAAAAATTTGATCATATCACACCAGTCTTATCCTCCCTTCATTGGTTACCAGTTAAGTCTCGGATTGACTATAAAATACTGCTGTTAACCTATAAAGCACTGAATGGCCTTGCACCAGACTACCTTAATAATCTGCTGACCACATACAACCACTGGGGGCTTTGGGTGGGGATGCTGTAAAGCGCTTTGGGACAATGTAATGTGATAATGCGCTATACAAAAATAAATTTGTTGTTGTTGTTGTTGTTCATTTTGTGTTTAAATGCTAAAAAAAACATATTTAGGTGTAATTTTTTGGGGCCGGGAACCAATTAATTGATCTTGCATTATTTCTTATGGGGAAAATTTGATCTCAACTCGAACTTTTTCGGATTCGATCCGGAGTTCTGAACGGATTAAGTTAGAGTTCTGAGGTACCACTGTAATTGAAAAGCCGAACACTGGGACGTTTTTAGAGCGATGTAAGAACTCGTCTCTTTCCTGGATGTTGTCTCACTGCTGCAAAACATTTTGGAATTTATAAGTTTCCAAACAAAGTCTTCCTGTGGAACAAACTTCAGAGCATTTTGACGTAATTGATTTAGCATCAGAACACAATGAACTACACGCCTTGGTGGAAACCACGTTTTGGCCACCAGGGTAACTGGATCCCACTGTCAGCCGGTGGTGGTGATGCTGAGGTTTGGGTTGTCATTCGTCACAGAGACCGTCGGCCATGGGCCGTCATTAAGTGAAGCTGAAGCAGAATAGTGTGGATGTGCATTTTAGTCCCTGCTGAAGCTGATCTAGTTGTCGACAGGATGTCAGGATATGCGCAGCGTTCCAGCAAAGCTACCGGAGAACGGGCTGACAGGAAGAACTTCCAGCCCTCCTCCTGACAAGTGCTTAACGAGACCTAAAGGGGTTTTCAGGCTAAATGGCTCAGGGATATTAAGCTGTTAAAAAAGAAACTGACAAAACTGTTCAGTGTCGATGTGAGAGACATTACTGTGAGGGATGTTCAGTTACAGTCATGACTGCTGAGGGACAGTGTTTCATGTAATGTGTGAATAATTGCTGATAATTTATATAGTTTGTAAAGTGTTTGAAGCAAAGATGTCACACAGAAACACACTGATTTTCTGTTTGGAATTTGGTTATATAAATAAATTGTGTTTTTCAAACATATGTACATACATAACAATATACAGACCAACCTCATCAAACATCAGAGCTGATTCTGTTTGTGTCATTGTAATTAGTGATGTTAAGCGTTTTTTTTTGCATTGCAACAGATTTGTTTGCTTCCAGTTTTCCAGGCGATGTTTATTGTCTCTGTTGTGCAGCAGTGTTGATGATGAGGCCTGTTAACCTAGCTGTCCCTCAGCAGTCTGACTGGCTCTTAATGAAACAGACAATCCCGGCTCTCAGCAAACGATATGCCCTTGTGTGACGCCCGGCTATCTCTCTAACCTGGGGAGGCTTGGTGATGTCTTCATTCCGTGCGGTTATGAAGGGGTGCTGTGGATTATTTTGATGCAACAGTCACTTGGAGATTGGAGCACTTTTATAGAATGTATTATGAAATACTTGGGGTGACAGTTGTTTAGTTCAGGGTAAAGGAAGTTGGTGACATTTTGGAGAGGAGTTGTTGCAGATTCTAACCCAGTGAGGGCCACTTAATTTGCATTGAGATTTAATATTTAATATGTGACAGATTTGGAACTATTTTGTGTTATAATAGTATTTTGGCAACACTGCACACATTTGGACAGGCTATGTGCACGAGTGTGCCTTAGGTCTGCTTGTAGATGTCAGACTGCTGTGTTAGTGCGCACATACTGGTGAAGTTTTGGGAATAAATCTGAGAGCAGCTGTCGGATCCTCAGCCAATAGCGAGAGCTCTGTTTGTTGGGCTTTCGAGCCGAGGGAAGAGCTGTTTTCGGCTTGAGCAATGCAGCCCGGTTCACTTGCACCATCTAGTTTTATTCAAATCCACATTGATGCACAAAAGGAACACTTTTAGTTGTGATGTGCTCTTTCTTTAAATGTGTCCCTCCTAGCCTGTTATATTGCTGTGTATGTGGCATTGTGGGGTCTGTTACAGCCTTTTTTGGGTTAGATAATTACCAGGAAATCTTCTGTATTTTTATTTGATCTTTATTTATTTATTATTGGTGAATTAGCGTTGAACTTTTGATGGCAAGAGTATTTTTCTGGTTGAATCATCAGGGTACATGTTTCATGAGGTTCTTTATTTAATAATTTTTAGTACATTATTTCTTTTCTTTTTTTTTTTGTTTTACTCCCTCCACCACCCCCCCTCTGCGGAGGACTACTTTATTTATTTATTTATTTATTTTATTATTATTTTTTTTTATTTTTATTTATTTACTTCCTCAAGAGAAGGCGAGGGAGAGAGAAGGGGGGGAACAAAGGAGAAGAAGGGGGAAAGGGAGAGAGAGAGGAGAGAAAAGAAAAAAACAAAACAGATAATCTGCTTCCATGTCTGCTGAAAAGAGAAAGACAACATACATTATTTGTTTATAATTGTATTTTATTAAGCAAGAAGTTCCAAAACTGTCTTATTGATATGGTAGGTAGAGTGAACAGATGGCATGTTAATTTAATGTACAGACTCCTGCACAAACCCCCTCAAAACACAGCTCTGGGCGGAAATCAAAGTTACAGTAATTCCTGTGTGCCTGCTGCTGGATTTCTGTGTATTTGTAGATCAGTGCTCCAAAGCAGTGGGGGCAAAGCCTTCAGGCGAGAATGCCTGGGGAGGCTACACAGGACCAAGCACCTCGCCCATTTTCTGATTTCGGAAAGAAAAATTGCGATTTCTGTAGAGCCACTGCTGTGAGCGATCGGGAGTAAAGCAGACAGCTTTTGCAATGAGCTGTGTAAATAAAGTAATGAATTAGTAATGAGTTTGAAAAAGTACTGTCTGCTGGAAGGATTTGGTAGTGAAGCTGAAGCTAATTGGAGGACCTTCCAAACTCTTTGTGCTTGTCTGAAATTCTCCATTTGTTTACCAGCATAAACTTGTCGTTTTTTGTGAGTGGATCCCTTATAACTATCCTACGTGCTTTGTTTTCTAAGATAAAGGGTGAGCACCAATAATGCTGTCTGCTGGTAATTATTGGGTAGCTCTGCTTAATTGTATGAATCATAGGTTTAAGGAAGAGAGCTCTGAGTGCTTCTGTGTAGGGTTATGGGAAGCGATGGAATCTGGCTTTCTTCGTCATTTACGTACTGGGATGCATTATGCATTTTCTGTGTGAAAGGGGTGTTTTGCTTTTAAGTTATGCTCATTATGGATTTGAGTGTCAGCACCACGGCAGAGTGCTAACAAACTGGCCCCATGCTCGCCCCCTTACGGGCGCATCATTGCATGCGTTCCCCACGCGCTGGGGAACAGTGCCTGCCGGCTCCCCCTGCTGGATACTCGGAGCTTTCACTTTCTGCCTCCCACCACTGGTTCTTTGATACAAGGTAAATAGCATTCCATTAACCCACCATAAACGCACCTGTAAAATCTGCACCTTTATTCGTTTTGGGGTCTGCGCCTGTTTTCATTACTCCTCAGGGTCCGACTAAAAATATGGGAAATGGAATGTGTGAAATGTGTTGCATGCCCTGGCAAGGTTAATTTGGTACGGAAATGCGCTGGGCAGATCTGTCTCCAGCACTGAGGATTAGTGTCACCATCCGGGGTCCATTTAGACTGCATTCTATTATGTGCACTTCATTTACAGGGAAGCACGTAGTGCCTTTGCCCATGTCTTTTTGAGATTGTACTTTCACTGTTTTGTCCTCTGCTGCTGCTGCTGTCTGCTTTCATATGGTACCTCTCTGGGCCCCATAGTACTGGGGAAATGTTTGACTGTGTTTGTGGGGGTTATAGGTCAAGCAGGGGTTGTATGCTGGTTATAGATGGATGATCTGCTGATATTAGAGAAGACTGCATGAGAGCTGCACCCAAGCTGTCAGTCACATAGATGAGCAGTGAAATAAGCGACGATCCAGGTAATTTAACCCACATGCTGGGTTATCCATATGTACGCATGCGGAGTAACTGAGGGACGTAGGAACTTTTCACTCACAGTGGTGGCAAATGCATGCAAGCGCATCATGCACATACCTGATACTATTGTTTGTACAGAAACACTGGCGAGTATCTGACTAAAGATTATATAAGCCATTAACTGTCTACATCACCGTGTTTAAGGTACTGTAAACTGTGCCCCTTGAGTCAGTGCATAGATCCTGGGTCCATAAATAAGTCCACGGTAGAGAACATTATAAATCCGGGCCCATGCAGACACGTCATTCTGTGTGCTGCTGCACTCCACGAAGAATGCAATTCAGTGGAACCAGCCTCATTTACCACGATGGACGTGGGTGGCCAGTTCCATTATGAGCAGTCCTTATGAGGAACCAGTTCCACACGTACTCCAGGTGAAACCAGGCGTTAGAAGGCTGAACTGCTACCATGGAATGGTATCTAGGCCCACTGTGAGAAGGGCTCTGCCATGTTTAGTTAAGTAGAGGAGCAAGCGTTACAATCCCCTAAATATCACGACTGTCAAATGTAATGGGTTTCCCTGCTCCTGAATCCCATGGTCTTTCCTGGACAAGCCCCCAGGCGTTACCTCTGTATTTTGGGTAGGACAGAGTAGTTCTTCTATGGGGATTTACATGGTCAGGTAGGTTATTTAGCCCTTTTGCTTATTTCTTTTCTTTGACGTCGCCTATAGCCTCTCGCCGGTCAGGTATTGTTTTGCCCCTGTCATTGGTCACTTTACTTGTTACCCGTGTATATCACGTTGTTCTTTGGTGGGTTCCTGCCTCCTATATCACGTTGTTCTTTGGTGGGTTCCTGCCTCCTATATCACGTTGTCCTTTGGTGGGTTCCTGCCTCCTATATCACGTTGTCCTTTGGTGGGTTCCTGCCTCCTATATCACGTTGTTCTTTGGTGGGTTCCTGCCTCCTATATCACGTTGTTCTTTGGTGGGTTCCTGCCTCCTATATCACGTTGTTCTTTGGTGGGTTCCTGCCTCCTATATCACGTTGTCCTTTGGTGGGTTCCTGCCTCCTATATCACGTTGTTCTTTGGTGGGTTCCTGCCTCCTATATCACGTTGTCCTTTGGTGGGTTCCTGCCTCCTATATCACGTTGTTCTTTGGTGGGTTCCTGCCTCCTATATCACGTTGTCCTTTGGTGGGTTCCTGCCTCCTATATCACGTTGTCCTTTGGTGGGTTCCTGCCTCCTATATCACGTTGTTCTTTGGTGGGTTCCTGCCTCCTATATCACGTTGTCCTTTGGTGGGTTCCTGCCTCCTATATCACGTTGTTCTTTGGTGGGTTCCTGCCTCCTATATCACGTTGTCCTTTGGTGGGTTCCTGCCTCCTATATCACGTTGTCCTTTGCTGGGTTCCTGCCTCCTATATCACGTTGTTCTTTGGTGGGTTCCTGCCTCCTATATCACGTTGTTCTTTGGTGGGTTCCTGCCTCCTATATCACGTTGTCCTTTGCTGGGTTCCTGCCTCCTATATCACGTTGTCCTTTGCTGGGTTCCTGCCTCCTATATCACGTTGTTCTTTGGTGGGTTCCTGCCTCCTATATCACGTTGTTCTTTGGTGGGTTCCTGCCTCCTATATCACGTTGTTCTTTGGTGGGTTCCTGCCTCCTATATCACGTTGTCCTTTGCTGGGTTCCTGCCTCCTATATCACGTTGTCCTTTGCTGGGTTCCTGCCTCCTATATCACGTTGTTCTTTGGTGGGTTCCTGCCTCCTATATCACGTTGTCCTTTGCTGGGTTCCTGCCTCCTATATCATGTTGTCCTTTGGTGGGTTCCTGCCTCCTATATCACGTTGTTCTTTGGTGGGTTCCTGCCTCCTATATCACGTTGTTCTTTGGTGGGTTCCTGCCTCCTATATCACGTTGTTCTTTGGTGGGTTCCTGCCTCCTATATCACGTTGTTCTTTGGTGGGTTCCTGCCTCCTATATCACGTTGTTCTTTGGTGGGTTCCTGCCTCCTATATCACGTTGTTCTTTGGTGGGTTCCTGCCTCTCATGGCATGTTGTTACATGCATCATTCTATCTGTTACGTAGCTTACCTACCATATTTATATTCTGCTGCTACATTCTGCTATATTATGTACAGATATTTTTTACGTACAGATATTTCTTACAAACCACGCTCCGTTCATGTTTATGTATGTACTTTGTGTCCCACCCCTGTAATTGTGTACAAACAGCCCCCCATGTGTCTTGTGTTGCACCATGGTCCTGGGTGAATGACGTCTCATACCACTGTACACTTGTGTATGGCTGACACAGCAATTAAAAAAGGAAAGAAGAAAGTCCCACTTGAGTTGAATATATTGTACCAAAAACATTTATTTTTCAGATAATATCACAACTTAGTGTTTCTGCTCTGTAGTTTGTAGTTTGTATTTTATCCACAAACGTGGATAAAATGTGATGCCATTTGCTTGAGCAGTGAAAATGTTAAACTTTGCAAATGTTACTTTATTCACTCACATGCGATCTTGTGAAATAGACATCACAGACAGACGCCTTCAGTACTATTCCTGTTTATGTCAGCTTAAGCTCATGAGCTGCTGAGGGCTGTGAATTGGCACACAGCTTTTGGCATAGATGTCCATATCTGATTTGTTTACACCTATAATGTTGGATGTCAGTTTGCATCATTTTTGAAAAATTAGCTCCCCTCTCATTATGAGTTGTGCTAGTAAGTAAATTCACGCATTTTTGCATTATATGCTTCATAAGATCTCTCCTCTCCGATTGTCCTACCGAAACAGTATGTGTGGTAATGGTTCCGTCTTCATTGTCATCGTGATCCGGTTAGATTTCTAGGGGCACTGGGCTGATGGTCGTGTGTCGTTCTGTTCTTCAAATGGGTGAGGATTTGTCTGCTTTCACATGCCCCTGTAATCTGCTTCTACATCATTCTCAGAGGCCCTCTCCGTCCTCTGTGCATAGTTGATCTGTCGGGTTGGCGGGAGCTACATGTTTTCTCCTGAAGTTACTTTCACCTACATGTGTACACACTTATGCATTCACAGGAGACACTGTAGCAGCCACTGTAGCCCCCTCTCCACCATCCACAGGAAGTTTGGTTCTGTCATTTAGACCCGATTCGACTCACTGTGTTGCTGTTGGCCAGAGTGTCATGTTTGTGTACCTTTGGCTAGCTGAATGTATTAGTTGTAGAGTGACCATAGGGGTTTTATGCTTAAAAATCCTCACATTTAAAGCACTTTGAGTAGTGCATTAGGACTATCTGTGGCTCATCAGTTCTTAGGTGCAAGATTCAGCTTGGCTACTTTCTAAGGGCGGGAAAGACCTGAGGGCAGAAACGGGAACTCTGAAATCTGCAGCTGGCTTTATGACCTTTTTACCAGCTCCTCTCACCCACTCGGCCCGGCCAGAATGAAAGGCTTGTATCCGGCCATCGGACACGCTTACGGGAGCATAGCGTTAGGCTGCCTGAGGCCAAGGGGGAGAGCCCTGCACGCTGAGCCTCTCAGGGGCTGATTAATGAGCCAGCCGCTCTGCCGTGGCTACGGGAGAGCTGGCCAGGTCTTCTGCCTGGGAAGGGGGTGGTCATTCCTGGGAGCGCAGTCAAAATTTAGATGGGCAGCTGGAGGCCATGGTGTCACCCATTGCTCCAGTTTAATTTATCATGAAGGTGATGCCAGGACAAAATTGTTTGTCTCTGGATCCACATGACATGCTGTTTGTGTATGTGGGCTGATCATTCGGCGAGCAAACCGGTCTTGCTGGTGTCGTACAGCTTTCATCAAAGCATCTGGCAGGGACAGAGAGGCACCATGCTACAAATGTGGTCTCTGACACTCCTGGGTACAGCTGGGTAACAGTGCAAAACGCAGCTAATTGAACCGAAGGCCATAAAGGCGCTGGCTGCTCTTAAAGAGCAGAAGTGGCAGAAGTGCCTGCAAAGCTGCGGTCAGGCACGAGTCGATCTTAATGCAGGGCCGGGCCACGCAGGATCTGCAGCGCTGCTTCCTTACCTCTCAGTCGTCATGGTAGCGCTTTGTTAACATGGAGTGTTCCTCACTCTATCTGGGTTAATGCATTCAATGGGATCCGCATCTTGAGAAGTTAGTTTCTGCATTTAGGCTGGTTATAGTGCAGACTGAATAGTTTTGTAGTTAATCATGTGGTGCGTGCGTGCGTTGAACACGTGTTTTACACCTGCCTTTCAAAAGTACTGCATAGTGACCTTTGGTGCTGCTCTTCCACATATAACACTGCTTTTTAAAATTTATATTGCTTACCCTTTGTTTTTTTTCTCTTCCATTATTTCTCAGTTTTTCCATCAACTTTTTCTTGTACTGCTTGTCAGGGACTACGTATTTACGTGGCGTGTGTGTAATAGTGTATTGTGAGTTTCCCATGACCCGCTCTCTCAGCTGGATAGTCATTCTGTTGATGCTCTGATGTCCGATCAGTTCATGGCGATGCTGCCTCTGAAAGCTCTGCTCATTCTAAAATGCTAATAGTTTGTTAGCCTCTCATCTCAGATGGAACATTTTTCAGTTCAAACTTTTGTTTACGCGGCATTTTGCCTTGTTTTCCTCACAACTGCAAGAGAATTAGTTGCACACTATTTAAATATCAGTAAACGTGTCTGACCCCTGACCTTTCCCTGTGCAGAGTGCACCGTACAGGGAGGGAAATGACAGAGTCCTGTTTTGTAAACTCACCCTACTTGCATTTAGTCACCTGCTGTTAATTTACGAGTTTCCTTGGGGAGACAGGTGCTCAAATATTTACTATACCTTCACACAGACGTGCACAGGTAAAACAAGGTGGCTGAGTATTAAGCGACACGGAGATGAATGTCAGCAGTCAGGGCGTGCCCACCCCTGAGCTATTTTCAGATGAAGCTTTCCTGTGGAGTGCTGAGAGATGTGGGCGAAGGGGGGTGGGGGGGTTATTGCCAAGTGCCCTGCGGTATGTTCCGGAGGAAGAAGCCCATCAGTGCTAATTTCAAAGCTCCAGGTGTTCCATCGTTCCAGTGCGTCTGTGAGCTTGTGCACATGTGCTGCTAGGCGGCTACCACACGTGGGCAGGGTCCAGGGTTTTAGGGAGGGGGCAGATACTGTGAGCTCACAGCTGATTAGGGGAGGGGGGCTCTGTGAGGCAGAATAATTGAGGAGTGAAGACCCATCATGATTGCAGTGAGAGACAGAGCAAAGAAGGGGGGGGGGGGGGGCGTGTCTCCTAAAGAGTAAATCATGTGGAAACTAGCCGTGGAATGATAGGCTGACAGAGGGATGCAGTAGCCAATCAAAGGGGGCATCATCATAGGTTGGCTTGTTTCTGTAGACTAGAGATACTGATGAAGTTCAGTGCCCCTTGTGTTCCTTCTGTGTGGTACTTCCAGTTGGTGGTGGTAGGCAGGGAGGCCCGCACATCCCTAGCTGACCACTGTGTCCCTCACAGAGCTTCTCTTCTCCACAGCAACTCCTGCGCGAGATGCAGCAGATGGCCAGCCGGCCCTTTGCCACCATCAACGTCGCCTTGGAAACAGACGAGGAACCACCTGACCTTATCGGAGGCAGTATTAAGGTGAGTTTGCCCGCAGCGATGGCCTTTTCTCTGTGTTATTTCCCCTCAGCTGGACATCTTATTCTGCAGTACTGTAGTAATTACCCCACCCCCCACCAATTTGGCAGATGAACAGTCCTTACCACACTGGTTTAGGGTCTGCTGGTCAGATGTGGACATGGCTTGAGATCACAGTTGGCAGTCACCCATTTTCACAGCAGGGGATGGTACGACCCAATTTAGACTTGGGATTTTCAGGTGGATCTCCAGGGCTTTTTGATCCCTGTCACTGTTACATGCGTAAGTCAGGTTCTCTGAAGCGCATTAGTGCTGCTTGTTAATTAGCATCGCTCATCACCCTGGGTACAGTCGGCCGATCTGCTCGTCGGACGTGTGGCGTTTTCAGACAGCGTCTGCATACATGCCCCTGGAGGATAATCTGCAGGTGTAATCGAATCCAGTGCTTGTCCTGGGGTCTGGTGGCGCCCTCAGGTATTGAAGTGGAGCCAGTGACGGTCTGTCTTGCCTGCTCAGAGTGGAGAGGTGCCATCTGGGATGGACTGTAAATAACTGGAAGTGGGGCTCGTGCAGCCCCCATGAAAGGTGCTTATTGCCCTCCACCTCCTGGCCTACACTGCTGGGCTCTTCCATGAAATGGCCTGTTTCTCTTCCTGTTTTCACCTCCCTTCCTTTCCCCCTTTTTCTTTTTCCACTTGCCACTTTCCACTTCCCCTCTTTCTCCTCATTCCTATTTTTCCCTTTCATATCCTTTTCTGCTTTCCATCCATATTTCACTCCCTCCTCATTTCTTTCCATGACTCTATTCACTATCCCATTTCCCATTCTCTCCTTCCCTTTTCATGCCATTTCATTCCAATTCTGTTCTCCTTTCCTAATCCTTCCTTCCCTCCCCGTCATCCCTCCTCTTTTCTTCCCTTTCCGGCCTTATTCCCAAATGTCCCCCAAAGAAGTATCCTGGCAGGCCTGTTTTTCTGACCGTACATTCAAACCACAGGTGGCGGGAGCATCAGCGGTCACTCTGGCCGCACTCTCCGTGACGCCAGTAATCACTGGCTCTATCATTGACAGAGTGGGCGGGGACAAGGTCGATCACAGTCTGAGTGGGCGGGGACAAGGTCGTTCACAGTCTGAGTGGGCGGGGACAAGGTCGATCACAGACTGAGTGGGCGGGGACAAGGTCGTTCACAGTCTGAGTGGGCGGGGACAAGGTCGATCACAGTCTGAGAGGGCGGGGACAAGGTCGATCACAGTCTGAGTGGGCGGGGACAAGGTCGATCACAGACTGAGTGGGCGGGGACAAGGTCGTTCACAGTCTGAGTGGGCGGGGACAAGGTCGATCACAGTCTGAGAGGGCGGGGACAAGGTCGATCACAGTCTGAGTGGGCGGGGACAAGGTCGATCACAGACTGAGTGGGCGGGGACAAGGTCGATCACAGACTGAGTGGGCGGGGACAAGGTCGATCACAGTCTGAGTGGGCGGGGACAAGGTCGTTCACAGACTGAGTGGGCGGGGACAAGGTCGATCACAGTCTGAGAGGGCGGGGACAAGGTCGATCACAGACTGAGTGGGCGGGGACAAGGTCGATCACAGTCTGAGTGGGCGGGGACAAGGTCGTTCACAGACTGAGTGGGCGGGGACAAGGTCGATCACAGTCTGAGTGAGCAGGGACAAGGTCGTTCACAGTCTGAGTGGGCGGGGAAAAGGTCGTACAGTCTGAGTGGGCGGGGACAAGGTCGTTCACAGTTCTAGGTCTAGCAAACTTCCTGAAGCGGCCCACAAGGCAAATAAACTTGTAGCACATGACAAACACTACTGCTATAAATAAGTAACGTTAGTGTTACTGACGACTAACATTATTTTTCATTATATGGTGCCAAAACTAGTATGCACTCCACCAATTCATCTGGATCACCGATACTTTGACAACCTGGTCTATGCGTAATTTAAAAAAAAAATTGTTTCTGTATCAAACACGGTTTAATTATATAAATTTAGTGTATCAGACAAAACAATGCGCCTCTTCGTTGAAATTTTCATAAAATTTAAATTTCAATGGCTATGATTAAAAGCTCAAATATTATCATGCAGTAACCAATATTATGCATTACAGACTGATACTTTTGCCCTTGAACAAAAAAGTATTAGCCTAGGTATGTCTCAATACTGACCTTTTTAACATGTGTTGACCGCGTTGACGCAGTATAAGAATGTCTACATGGGATTTTTAAGTGCGTAGTTTTATGCTGCCTAAACACGAGTATTTTTACCATGTCTACAGCGTAAAAGTGCCATGTTGAGACGTGTTCTGTTTCACAGTGCTTGGAACGTTTCGTTTAAGCAGCATCGCCATGTTCTGATCAGCATTTGGTTGGAACATAAGTTTCCACGCATGTGTCCTGTGGAACTCTCTTTAATTGAGCATTTCTACATTCCAACGGGTCGCCACTGAAGTGCGTCAGCTCATTGACGGGCTTCAACTTCATTTTCATGCTCTCGCCGCCGAAATCGTGCCGCTCCCCGCTGCCTGGCGACACGCCCTCCCACAGAGAATGAATGACTTCTAGTCACTTTGACGCTCATCAGCACCCATCTGTTACCAACAGAGGAATAATCCGAACCAGCTTCTCAGTCCAGCCTCCCCATCCTTATCTAGCATGGATAAGTAAGGTCTTTAAAATGTTTTTATTTCTAATTCAAGGGCTGTACTGAACTCTCAATGAAAGCCACATGTGGCGGTGGCTCTGGTGTGGCTGAGTTAGCGCCCCCTTCTCCCCGATCCCCGCCCCCTTCTCCCCGATCCCCGCCCCCTTCTCCCCGATCCCCGCCCCCTTCTCCCCGATCCCCGCCCCCTTCCCCCCGATCCCCGCCCCCTTCCCACGGATCCAGGCCCCCTTCTCCCCGATCCTCGCCCCCTTCCCCCAGATCCAGGCCCCCTTCTCCCCGATCCTCGCCCCCTTCTCCCCGATCCCCGCCCCCTTCTCCCCGATCCCCGCCCGCTTCCCACGGATCCCCGTCCCCTTCCCCCAGATCCAGGCCCCCTTCTCCCCAGATCCAGGCCCCCTTCTCCCCAGATCCAGGCCCCCTTCTCCCCAGATCCAGGCCCCCTTCTCCCCGATCCTCGCCCCCTTCCCACGGATCCCCGCCCCCTTCCCACGGATCCCCGCCCCCTTCTCCCTTCTCCCGACACGCTGCTCTGCTCTGTCGCTGTAGCATCACACTATTCCGAAGCCACTGTAATATCCTGCTTAGCTCAGGCTCCTCCTCGCCTCCTGTCTGGGAACATCTGAGCCACAGAGATCCAATTTAGATGTACCTCCCCCTCCGCACGCGGCAGGTGGCACGCGGGATGAACGGCCGGCTGTGGTAGATTGCCTTCAGATTGACTTTCTTCAGCCCCCCTGCCCCACCCCCGGCTCGTTTCGGCTCGTGTCGGATGGGCGCTTGTGTGCCACGTTGTCGCCGTCCCGACATCGCTGCTGATAATTACCGCCAGTCTCTCGTTTCCCGCAAGCGCCGTACGCAGCCAGGCTAGCGGCTGCATGAGAATGCTCACATGTACTCTGTTCACCAGTGCAATGCCTTTCACACATGTGCAACTCAGACAAATTAGTTTAGACATTATTAATCAGCCTCAGAGCTGCATCACATTACTAATCAACCGCAGAGCTGCATCAGTCCGCTGGTTAAGATTCAGGGGCTTATCTGAGTCCCAGAGGCGACTGTGTCCTTCTGGTGGTTCAGAAGGCAGGTTAGGTGTCTGAAAATTATAAAAAGAAGGAAGGCAATTCTTAACCAGACTGAGTCACGATGTTGTCTAAGCCAGAATTAAATTTCCGTGATTTATTCTGCCAGGGGCTGCGCACCTCCTGGGTCAGGGGTTCATCCTGGGGTCTTTCTGATAATGATTGGTTACAAGTATCTAAACTCTCAGAAGTTTCTCTGAACATCCCTCAAAGCTTGACCTTTACGTTTGCCTTTGCTATTCAAATCGAATTAAATCTTGCCGCTAATTTACACCGACCTGAATGAAGGGTCTTTGAAAATGAGGCTGTCTGACAGCTTGGTTTGGTTCCAGTGCTGTACTTGGCAGGTGTCTCCTGGAGGATCGGCTGATGAATGATGGATAAAGCCCAGAGGCCTTTTTGGGGTTCATGATAATACTTAAGGAGTCTAAATTCGGCTTTAATGTGAATCTGTTACCTAAAAAATATACAAACACCCCATATCTGGTAGTGAATGAATGGGACTTCCTCTGCATTAGCATTCATTATTTTTTGGCATCCATTTGGGTTAGCCTGTCCTGCAGAAATGGTTCTTATCATCCATGCCCTATAAGGTGTCAGCAGGGGGCACTAGATCCCATGCACATCTTCTGTTATATGCACTACATAAAGAGAGCAATCTGTCTAGTGGATTTCTGGATATACTTCTGTGGGAAAGCATGCCAGGCTATCTGGGGAGAGATGCGCCATTAGGAGTGACAGCTGGGGTGACAGGGAGGAGAAGGTAATAAGGATCTGTTTGTCATCAGACACTTCAACACGAGTGGGATATGACAGAAGGTTGGCCACCTTGCTGAATCGCGCAGTTTGGGAAATGTGTAAACATGTGGCCATCTTCTGTGCCCTCCTGCATCCAAAGGATGACATCGCCGAGGACAGGAAGGTATCCGGTGGGAGTAGCAGTTTCTAAGCTCCTGCCCCCCTTCTCTGTATGAGCGAGGATTAGTGCTCCGTGGTGCTTCCTATGCGAATAACAGGCACACTGCCCCAAAACACCATGCTGAGTGAGCAGCGGTAGCATAGGCGAGCTATGGCAGCCAAGCAGGATGTGATTATGCAGGCGTCACAGCAAAGGCGGCCTGTCCGCTCTGTAGCCTGTCTTGTTCTGCGGCCTGTCTTGTTCTGCGGCCTGCCTGCTCTGCAGCCTGTCTTGTTCTGCGGCCTGCCTTGTTCTGCGGCCTGTCTTGTTCTGCGGCCTGTCTTGTTCTGCGGCCTGCCTTGTTCTGCGGCCTGCCTTGTTCTGCGGCCTGTCTGTACTGCGGCCTGTCTGCTCTGCCGCCTGTCTGCTCTGCCGCCTGTCTGCTCTGCGGCCTGTCTTGTTTGCGGCCTGTCTTGTTTGCGGCCTGTCTGCTCTGCGGCCTGCCTGCTCTGCGGCCTGCCTGCTCTGCGGCCTGCCTGTTCTGCGGCCTGTCTGTTCTGCGGTCTGCCTGCTCTGCGGCCTGTCTTGTTCTGCGGCCTGTCTTGTTCTGCTGCCTGTCTTGTTCTGCGGCCTGCCTTGTTCTGTGGCCTGCCTGCCCTGCCGCCTGTCTGTTCTGCCGCCTGTCTGTTCTGCGGCCCTGGAGCTCCCATCTAGCTGACTGTGACCCACACACTGGCATCCAGAGCCGTCCAGCTCAAGCGTTACATCTCAAAATTTAGCAGGTCAATGGATGCCTAACAACATCTGAATGCTGGAATTTGAATATATTGGAGCTTTTTTGCCATCAGAGATCTAGACATTCATTTCACTATCTTTAAAGAATTACTTATTGGGTGTTCTCTGTTGTGCCGACTATGAATGTAACCCAAGCAGAACCGATCTGTGAAAGTGTGCAGATCTCTGACACCAGAAAGGTTCAACGGGAAGAGCTATCCCGTTACAAAGCCATGTGAAGTAGGCCACTGTTTCCCCGCTGAGGACAGAGATCAGTCCAACAAAGGGGTATGTCTGTGCTGTGGTGTGAAGCACTTTGAGGAAGCGGGTTTGTTTTCTTGCCCATTTCCTTTTGAGAGATGGGCAAGATGTAAGAGCACCTGTGGCTGAGCGGTTGACGGCATCCCGAGGAAGCTCTCCATCCCAGAACTGGATGTCAGCTGGACCTGTGCCGGTGCTGCACTCGCCTCTGTGCTACAGAGAGCTACGGCTGATATCCAGCAGCTTTCTCCTCAAATGTCATTTTGTTTTTCCGCTACTTGGGGTATTTTCATAACTTTAGCAGAAATAACAATCGGCCTGCTTGATGTAATTAATTTGATCTCTCTTATTTTAGAAAAGTGTTACTGATTCATGCGAGGGCTAAAGTAAATTATAAGCTCTTAATTAAATATGCCCTTCCCATGAGCTTCTTGGTGCGACAGTCTATGTAGTTTTAATAGCTAAGTGCTGTAAAAGCCAAGCTGTCTGACAGACACGCCACCTCCGATTATGCCGAGGTGAGTGCAGGCGGAGAGGTGCCTCACTGGTGTCTAGGGGCTCGGCGGAGCTGCCGGGGAACTCCGCGGCCAGATCAGGACAGCCAACTAAATGCTGATAATGTGACTCCAGACTACAACAGGGAGGAAAAAGAGGGCCTCCCGCGGTGGCCCAACAGGGACATGGGAGTGAGGTGAAGGAAATAAATTGCCTATATTCATCACTAAGAGCCTGTCCTCACACACAGGGCTGAGACGAGCTGCTGGTATCCCGCCCGGGCAGATTAATCCTGGAGGTTCTGTCAGGCACTCCTGTGGGACGCCCCATGCCATTTTGGTAGGGTTATCCATCCTCGGTCATTCCCTTACATTTTAGAGAGGCGCCTCGGTGTGGACCGGATGGGGATGGGGTCCGCTTTAGCATAGGGTGCAGTTTCCAGCATCCTGGTGCCTAGGGACCCGACTCGAGTGGCTTCCGCAAGCCACACCGCGGCTGCCTCTGGATCGTGATATCAAACCCCTTGCTGCAGCCGGCTCGGCTCTGGATCGGCATATCAAACCCCTCACTGTAGCCGGCTTTGTTCTGGATCGGCATATCAAACCCCTCACTGTAGCCAGCTCAGTTCTGGATCGGCATATCAAACCCCTCACTGTAGCCAGCTGTGCTCTGGATCGGCATATCAAACCCCTCACTGTAGCCAGCTCAGTTCTGGATCGGCATATCAAACCCCTCGCTGCAGCCAGCTGTGCTCTGGATCGGCATATCAAACCCCTCACTGTAGCCGGCTCAGTTCTGGATCGGCATATCAAACCCCTCACTGTAGCCGGCTCAGTTCTGGATCGGCATATCAAACCCCTCGCTGTAGCCTGCTCGGTTCTGGATCGGCATATCAAACCCCTCGCTGCAGCCGGCTCGGTTCTGGATCGGCATATCAAACCCCTCGCTGCAGCCGACTCGGTTCTGGATCGGCATATCAAACCCCTCGCTGCAGCCGACTCGGTTCTGGATCGGCATATCAAACCCCTCGCTGCAGCCGACTCGGTTCTGGATCGGCATATCAAACCCCTCGCTGCAGCCGACTCGGTTCTGGATCGGCATATCAAACCCCTCGCTGTAGCCGGCTCGGTTCTGGATCGGCATATCAAACCCCTCGCTGCAGCCGACTCGGTTCTGGATCGGCATATCAAACCCCTCGCTGCAGCCGACTCGGTTCTGGATCGGCATATCAAACCCCTCGCTGCAGCCGACTCGGTTCTGGATCGGCATATCAAACCCCTCGCTGTAGCCGGCTCGGTTCTGGATCGGCATCTGCAGTTCTGCTGTAGCTCCGTCTATCATACATGCGCTGCCTGCCTCCGCTCCGGATTTGTAGGCATAGGTTTGGATCCCTCCCTTTTCCCCAAACAGATCAACGTGTTGTTGTTTATGCCGCTTTTGGAGGGATTCAGTTTACATTTCCGTTATGTCTATAAAGCTGAACTTAAATGGCGCTGTGTCCCAGTGGCGGGACCCGACAGTCGGGCAAGACGCTAGAAATCAATTAGCTGGTAGCTGCCCTGCTACAGGGTGACTGGGCCCCAGCTCCGTGTCGGCCACCTGCCACTGGCAAGTCTTGAGCACCTCTGAGACCGGCCACCACCTTGCGCCTTCATACCTCCAGGCTGTTAGGCACTTCAGTTCAGGCTGTAAGAGAACCATCAGAAATGTTCAGGAAGCGTTAAGCCTTTCTGAAGGGGGCAGTCTTGGCGTGTCGCACTTAAGCTGCCCTTCACGCCAGGCCGATTGCAGCTCTGAGCCTCAGCCGTCCGTAACGCCAGGCCGACGGCAGTTTGGGGTGAGGGAGTCTCTCCGCCACCGACCTGTAACTACATTTGGCTAATAGCTTTTAGGTGACTTCACATGGCTCCAGAGTGGAGTCGTAAGTTGATTCTGGCTCTTCCAGCCACGTGAGGAAGAAACCTGGTTTCTTTGGGCCTAATTATCCTTCCACGTGGTTCTGTCTGCATAAGCACGTTCTTCTGTGGAGCCATGCTTCTGTTGAGGTGTCATGCCACGGGATGTTGCTTGCTTGATTTATTATTTACTCTCCTCGAAATAGGTGCATTCCCCAAACAAAACCTTCAGTAAACCGGGTGATCCTTATGTCAGTTATGCTGACACCCATCGCTGGGTCCCTGGTTCAGCGCAAAGTTGCACCTATGACAGTTTTGCAGGCTGAAGTCTTTCAGGTCACTGAAATACTCTGGTTAAATTGGACTGGTAAACTGGTTAGCTACTTGCTACAGAAAAAAAAATCACACAATCCATCTTTCTTAACCACTTACCTGGTACAGAGTTACAGTGACTTGTTGAAAGTGACTCATTTACATCAGCCTGTGTTTAAGGGCCTGGCCTGTTCTCTTTCCCATTCCCCGTTGTTTTCTTTAATCGTCTATCTCCCGAACTCCAACAGCTACTGGCTCGTGTGCAGCTCCTCGCACGGCGCCTCGCACGGGTCCTCCTGACCTGGCGCAGCGGCAGACGTTACCTGTGTAATTAGCGTGAGACTTAACGAAGCAGGCGATAAACCCGAAGAACCCCGTGGTTCACCACGTTGACCCTTGTGCCATGTCTCTGCAGACGGTGCCCAAGCCCATCGCCATGGAGCCCTGCTTCGGGAACAGAGCGGCTGTGCTGTCCATCTTTGTGCGGCTGCCCAGGGGCTCTGGAGGCATCCCGCCTCCGGGACAATCAGGTCAGTACCCACTCCCCATCTCATCCCCTTCAGGGCATGTTCTCTCTGTTTGTGACACACTTCGCATTCCACATTCTCTTGACTAGATCACACCTCTGCTCCGTGTTCTGCTTCGTCTCGTCTTTACTGCGGCTTTGTCATGATCTTTATTTTACTTTAGCCACGCTTTTACCATCTCTGTCTCTCCTGCTAGATTGTATCCGCCGCACTGTCACAGTCTCTCCATGTTCTGCTGTGTTCTCGCAATCACATTTCCTCCCATTTTCTCAGTTGCATTATTTTCTTGACACTCTCCCGATCCGTCTCTTAAAGTCTCAAGTTTGTTTTTTTTTGTTACAATCCCTCGTCTTCCTCTCTCCCATTCCTTATGTAGTGTTGTCACATTCTCACCCTCAAGAGACAGCAAATAGATGAAGACCGTCTCTGTTTAGGCCTTGTTGCCAGGTAGGCGGGGGTCAGCCCCTGTTGGGTAGCTTTGTGCCATGGGGATGGATCCTCTGATCTATGGGAAAAACTGTCACATACATTCTGGTATTTAAAGGGAACACATGGCTCTTGCCCATTTTTAAGTAGCTTTCCAGTTTGATTTGAGGGTATCAGAAATTAGGGGCTTCATTTACATAGCTTGTTCTGAAGTGTCCAGGTTACGGTCATTGCCTCGGAAATGTTCCGACTGCTCATTCCTACCAGTTATTACAGATGGCCGGAAGGGTTTGGATTATCAACAGCCAGTAATTAGTCCAGTCTACTAAATGGAGATTGGCTGCATTGGCTTTGCTAAATACAAATGATCAGGTGTAAAACGGCCAACGCAGGAGGATCAATATGCAGAAGACTCTCTGGAAGACTGTAGCGTATCTCTGCCAAAACTCCGACTGCTCTGATAACTGTTGGTTCCGGAGCAGGGTGATTTCATGCTGGACTGAACAAAAATCACTGTACGGTTGTTTTGCTACAGGCAAGCAAATTGGAGTTAGGTTATAGAGTCCAGGTACATGAAGTAGACGGGCTTGTTTTATCAGTCGGCGTAACTTGATGGTGGGTTTGATTGTGGGTTTCATTCAGTCCATCTGTGTGCCATTTGCATGTTCTGCCCATTTTTGTTCGCCTAATTTAACCCTCTGGGGTCGAGTGCATTGTCGGCGACGCAGCGTACTTTTCGCGTCTATTTTAGTTTATATCTTGCTGAAATCTTAATGTAGAATCAAGAAAAAAACGCTGGATAAATCCGTAATCTGTCTTCTTTTCAAAACCTCCATTGTCGGAAGCATTAAAGTTTTTAAAATTAGGTTAAATCGGCAAAAAAGTAAACCATGTCACCTTACTTTGTTTTACCTGCATCGGGGGCGTGTAGTACCGCTCTCACCCGAAGATCGCTATTCACATTCTAAATACATCCCCATCAGCGCCATAAAGGTGGGGGGGGGGGGGGGGGGGGTCAATGACTCATTCATACACATGAAAGTTGCTATATATTCAATGAAAGGAGCCAGAAATAGTGACATGAGTTACCTTTTTCTTATTTTTTTTATCAAACTGAATGTTGCAACTACACCATTTAGTCATCTTCATGTAGCCAAGACTTTGCTGATCAGATATCTGGGATCAAAACAAACTGCCAGCATTGCTTACTAAGTACTTTTATAATGTTTCTGCAAGTGTTCCAAACTGCATTTTGCAATGTCTATACTTTGATGTCAAATTTCAAACTTAACAAAAATCTGACATATTTACAATATACATTAAAATAAAGATGAGTGTAATGGCAAAACAAATATATAAGAAATAATTTATTTGCCATGAATTAAGTTTATGATATTTGAAGAAATGTGTGATCATGCCCCAGTCAGTGAAAGTGTGTCACATACATTCTGGTATTTAAAGGGAACACATGGCTCTTGCCCATTTTTAAGTAGCATGACCCCTAGACCCCAGAGAGTTAATGCTGCACCTTTTTGAAACGGTCACACCAAAGCTTATTTGGGTGACTGTGGATCATCTGTTGCCTGTGAATGAAAGTTACTAGGTGATGTGGCTCTGGCAGCATGAGCAGTACATTCTTCAGATATATTCCTGGTGTCCAAGTATGTCTTATTTTCAGGAGGGATTTTGAGATAAAAGGGACATTTGAGACAGGTCTGTAAGAACATAAGTGTCACCCCTGATAAATTTAAAGTATGGGTCCTTGCAGTGAATCTTTAAATAATTTAGTGTGGATACGATCTGCTGTTCGTGGTGGGGTTTATTTTCTGAATGATTGCATAGTCTTACTCCAGGGAGTACTTTAATAATTTGATTTTAATTTGTACCTTTTCATTTTGAGGTTCCGATCTGTCAGCTGTGTGGATGCTTGATGCTCTGTGGCATCGCCGCCCCCTGCACTAGGGCTTCCAGGAATAGCTGTGAAACGGGTGCATCCATCGCCTTAATCGTTTACGTTTTTGAGAATGATTTATAGGTCACACGCCACCGGGCACCGTCATCCAACGCATGTGGCTCTGTCACCCTCCCCCCTCCCCGGATTGGGACACACTGTTCCTGAAACATCCCGTCCCAAATCGTTCCATCTGA
The DNA here is from genome assembly GCF_048594095.1 of Paramormyrops kingsleyae. Lineage (NCBI taxonomy): Eukaryota > Metazoa > Chordata > Actinopteri > Osteoglossiformes > Mormyridae > Paramormyrops > Paramormyrops kingsleyae. The sequence goes on along the minus strand of NC_132808.1, from coordinate 6,662,998 downwards.
GAGGCTTATTGGATTTCAGCTTTGGATGCGTGTAACAATGCCGCGTTTACAAAGCGTTCGATGCACCCTTTACATTCGTACCATTTCGATCTTAAGTCAAAGAGAAACAATGGTTAAATGATAAATGTGGAAAAACCCGCAGATAGGTATGTGCATTCTGCAGGATAACACATAATTCATCCAGAAAATGCCTTCTGGCATGCTGTCATGTTTGTTCCATCTCGTCTGTCTCTCTCTCTCTCCACTCCCCATCTCTCTCCACTCCCCATCTCACTTGCCTGTCTGCCTTTTCACTTTCCGTCTCGCCTACCTGTGTTGGTCTCTCTTATCGCTTCACCATCTCATTTGTCTGTGATGGTCTCTCTCTCACCTCCCTATCTTGCCTGCCTGCATCGGTCTCTCTCTCAGCTCCCCATCTTGCCTGCCTGCATCGGTCTCTCTCTCAGCTCCCCATCTTGCCTGCCTGCGTCGGTCTCTCTCTCAGCTCCGCATCTTGCCTGCCTGCATCGGTCTCTCTCTCAGCTCCCCATCTTGCCTGCCTGCGTCGGTCTCTCTCTCAGCTCCCCATCTTGCCTGCCTGCATCGGTCTTTCTGCTCTCTGTCTCCCCTGCCTGTGTTAGTCTCTCTGCTCCCCTTCTCATCTGCCTGTATTGGAGTATCTCTCTCAGTCTCTGTGTGTTTCACCTGCCTGTGTCGATCTCTCCACTTCCCATCTCTCATACCTGTGTATCTGTTAGCTGCTGGTCTCCCTACTGTGGGTCTCATGCCTGTGTGCCCGTCTCCCTGCTGCAGGGCTGGCAGTGGCCAGCTCCCTGGTGGACGTGTCCCAGCAGATGTGCGTCGCCTATAAGGAGAAGTCTGGGGCCGTGCGGAATCGCAAGCACCAGCCCCCCGCACAGCCGGCCACCTGTATCTGATCCCATGCACCCGGCCGAGTCGCGAGCCAAGGACTGGGGAGGGGCCCGGGGATCCATGGGGGAAGACGTGCACTTCCGGGGGAGGAGCCCGAGGAAGGACGCGGCAGGGGTGGACATCGCTGAACTCAGTCCTGGCAATAACCGACCTCAAGTGGGGAGCCGCGATTTCATCCCCAGCCGACGGACGATAGAGATGCTCTCAGAGACGAGGGCGCGCCACGTGGGACAGATGGAGGTGCGCAATGGCTGCCATGCGGATCACGCTTGACGCCTGCACCCCTCCCGCTCTCTTCTTCCCTTCATCACCCTGCAGCTGCTGTTTTCCCATCCAGTCATTATATCTACATTTTCTTTTATATGGTTTTTAGACATGTGTCTGATTTCTGATGTCCCGTGTACCAGAAGGGAGCCCTGTACACAGTCACTGGTTTGAGCTCATTATGGAAGACAATGCACAGTGTGTAGCAGCTCCTTGCCGCATGGGGGAGGGGGGGGGCGGGGGGGTCCCATCAGTCTCTCTGCTCACATAAGTCTTCACCAGCATAAGCTAATAGATAAGTTTGTTTTCTCTGAATCCCACAGGTGATTGGGTGGCTATTCTTGTTCCCTGTCTTATGATGAAGAGACAGTGGGGTCACGGCCATACTATGTCGGATTGGCCATAATCGTGATGGGTGGTGATGAGGCTAACGCAGGGCATGGGAGATTACATTTCAGGTGTCCCGGAACACATCTCCCCCTGATGTGTGAACACAGCTATGGGGCAGACTAAGTCTTCTTTAATCTGGAATGTTTGTGTTAAGCGGCTTATGTTGTATTAGCCAAATTTTGCTTTTAACCATCTTAGTTCAGAAGGGGGAAATGATGATGTCGTGTCAGCCACGTCTGGAATTGAGGGGTAGGGTGTCCCATGATCGCTGCATGGGGGGGGGGCTATAATGTTACAGGAGATGTACCTGAAGGTGAAGTATCCTCTCCCAGGTAATGGGGTCAAACAGTGAAGAAGCCACAAGCATGACTATACCGAGAGTCCCTTTATTTCTGGAAGCGTTTGCTTTTATCTCTGGGATTGTTGTCTCCCAATCGGGAGTCACAGCCCATTTTAATGAGTTTTACCTCAGTCAGAACAGGCTGGGGGGAAACAAAATTGATGTGTTTATTCTTCTGTTTCCAGACAGTCTTTTAGGTTCCAAGACGACTGCCGCTAGTTATAAAACTTTTAAATCGTCAGCAACAATTTGCTCAAAGGAGAAAATTGAGACTTTCCGAGGAGGGAAGAACTAAAGAAAATGTTTTTGTGTTTTGTTCCTTCTGTGTTTGAACACATACTTTGTCCCTTGGAATGCGCCGCTTATCCGGAGAGTACAGTGGCTCAGTATTACATCACTCTAAGCTTTTGGCATTCTGTTCCATCAAATAGAGTCCTTTCAAAACAAGGGAGCCCCCCCCCCCCAAAAAAAAAAAATACACAAATCACATGTATATGTTTGAATGGAAAAAAAATCCTCCCCAATACACACTTATGCTGCTGACCCAGTGAGGTCACATGACGCTGGCTGTCAGCACGCTTTGCGTCTCCGAGGATCGTCTCCATATCGCTCGTACGCAGGACACGCGTGACCGATTCCTCGCTGGTTAGCGGGACCCCTGAACAGGCACGGCCAAGGCTTCTAACGCATGCTGCACAGGTGCTGTTTGTATGTTTCAGTGCTGAATAGAGCAGTTGTGCTTGTATTTTAGACAAAGGCATGTGTTTGTCTGTGTATTCACCTTCATGTCCACCCACCCAAAGGGGCTCCCACCCCCAGAGCTCGACTTGTCACTCACCTTGATCCTCCCTTGGACTCCACAGCACCTCCCATCTCTCCCCGCGAAACGCCACTGTAGACGTGGAAGACGTAGTTTGTCAATATGTAAACAAAAAAAAATTAGCATCGATTGCACTCTTCTCTTTTTTGTAAATATGGAGAAAGTATTGTAAACTATTTCTTTGCCATGGGGAAAATGTTGTGAAGGAGATGAGCATAAGCTCATGGAACGTCTGTCAATAACATTTTTGTATTGTAAAATAACTTATTTAAACAAGCTTAGGCATGGATGACAGCATAATGTAAAGGACAGGTTTAACAAAAGCCATGTCACTACATGGAAATCTATGAATGTTATAGAATTTTGGGTCTGTAATAAATCGGTAAAAATCCAAATTGGATTGTATATATTTTTATTTTATGTTTAACTTCCTTTGTTTAGCACTGGATCAGTTTCTCACAAACTCAAAAGCTGATAATCAAATATATATATATATATATACACATTGATAATTAGCAGCCAGAGGCTAAATATAGAATGAAGCACTATATCTAGTGTCTGGTTTTAGCATTGATACTGTCTGCTATACTAGAGGTATTGTTATGTAAGCTACAGATTTATTCCAGTTTTGTAATACTTTTCAGTTTAATTTGGTTTAATATTCCTCAAGATATTAGAGATAAAACTATGGAATGAAAAAACAAAATAATTACATGCACTAATGATTACGGCTGTAATAATTTTTGACTTTTTGATTGTCAGTTGATAATGCAATAGCATACATAATGGAATGGACCATATTACTGTCATGCAAATATAACATGATCCAAATTCTTTGAGAACACTGGTGCTATATTTGTCATTTGTCATTTGAGTTTTTGGTCAGAATTATTTTTTTACCTTAAACATTTTTTTTTTTTTTTGCAATTTTCTGTTGCCATAAACAATTTCCAAACTGTGAAAAGAAAATGACTATAATTTTGCTTTGCAGAAGAACAGCAGTGTGTCATGGAGAATAGATAACTTAGCTTATTAGTCTAGATGTAGTTTGTGCTCACGAACAGCCACTGAAACCTTGTGGGATTTAGTCATTAGTCTCTTTGTTGGATCAGTCAGCCATTAGTCACTTTGTGGGATCAATGAAGCATTAGTTTTCTTGGGGAGGCAGCCAGGTATTAATCGCTTTGTGAGATCAGTCTGTGTCTAGTCGTTTTGTGGGATCAGTCAGTCATTAGTCGTTTTGTGGGTCAGTCAGTCGTTTTGTGGGATCAGTCAGTTACTAGTCATTTTTAAACCCGTTGTGTTACAGAATAATGTTTTTGGGAATCCAGGCATTATGGTGGCATTATAGTCTAACTTGCCCAGGGTTGAGTGTTTCATTATCAAATATGTGGTGTCTGAATTATGTGTGTCAGCTTCTTCCCATGCTCCGAGTTGAATCGGCTGCATGTGCACGTTAGTGTGCATATGTGCAGGCACATTCCCTTTGATGGACCGACGTCCCCAGCTTGTGCATTTAAAGGATGTGACATCAAGGTAAGCATTTTGAAACAGCCCAGGCAAACCTAATAAATTAAGGCACCTGCCTGGAATAACGATGGCATCCAGCCGGGGCGGCCGTGCTCTGGGAAGCACATTGACTATCCATTTGTTAGCATTATGTCACAGAGCTCAGATAAGGAGATACCTTTAAATGCTGAGCTGACAGTCGCTGTGATTAACGCATCATCTATTTACTCAGGGGTATTTACTGTCTGTCATGGCTGCTTTGGTGCATAAGAAAAGCGGGAGGGAAACGTGCCGCAGGCTTCCTCCCCCACTGACCTCGGGCTTTTATCTCTGCTACAGTCCCGTTAGATGGCCATTCAGCCAATCCACACCTGTGCTGCTCTACTCCACTCTTCATGGCTTTGGCCGTGTTGATTGGCAGGGAAGGGGGTTCCCCTGTGAGATCATCAGGGTTCATACCGTTGTCCTAACCGCACGTGTTCTGTTTGATCAGCCGCACAATTTCATTGAGCCCAAATGGGCTATGCTCCATACCTCCACTGCTGCGGCATGGAACACCGATAAAAGGAGCCATCAGCCCGAAGAAGGAGGCCTTCCAAGTGTGGTTTGTATGTGGGAATCCATAGGCAGCTGACAGGTACTGGCAGGCTGAACAGAGTGTGGTTTTAACAGTTGTAGAAACACAACTTTTGATTGGCCTCAAAGGGATTCTGCCATGCTGTCAGAACTCAGGAGAAGGAAATGGGCCTTTGCCCATTTTGTTTACTGCAGGATGGAGTGCTGTTGACCTCAACTGGGGATATAGTATGGCGGTGGAAGAACTACTTCGAGGACCTCCTCAATCCCACTTACTCCTTGCTTGGAGGAAGGAGTCGGAGAACTCATCCATCAATGGGACTGCGGTCGCTGAGGTAGTCAGATTCTTCAATGGCAAGGCTCTGGCAGTGGATGAGATTCACCCTGCGTACTTAAAGGCTCCAGATGATGTTGGGCTACCTTGCCTGACATGTTTGATGGTCAGGGACAGTGCCTCTAAATTAGCAGACTAGGATGGAAATCCCATTCTTTACAGAAGGCACCAGAGGGTCTTCTGCATTTTCGTGGGGATCTCACTACTTAGCCTTCCTAGGAAGGCCTGTGACAGGGTGTTAGAATGGAGGGTCAGTGAATTTGTTGAAGAAACAATGCAGATCTCGTCCTGGTTGTAGAACCCTGGACCATCCACCAGAGCTTACTTTACATTGCCAGCAGCAAGTCACACTCATACCCAGTGAGTGCTGCTCTTTGTCAACAATTCTATTTCAATTTTTTTGGACAGAATTTCTAGGCATAGTCAAGATGTGAATAGTGTCCTGTTTGGTGACCTCAGGATTGCATTTTTTGTTTTCTGCAGCCTCGTTAGGCTGTGACCTCCAGTGTTCACTGGGGCTGGCTGCAGTGATTTTTAAGCAGTTGGCATGAGGATGTGCACCTCCAAGTCTGAATCCATGGTTCTCAACTGGAAAAGGGTGGGTTGCCCTCTCCAGGATGGGGGTGAGTTACTGGCTTAAGCAAAGGAGTTCAAATGTCTCGGGGGCTTGTTGAAAAGTGAGGGAAGGATGGAGAGGGATTCAGTGCGGCTTCATCAGGTATGTGGACATTGTACCAGTCTGTCTTGGTGAACAGAGAGAGCTGAGTTGTAAGATAAATCAAATGATTTACTGGTCGATCTACGTTCCTATCGTCACCTATGGATACAAACTCTGGGTCATGACTGAAAGCACAAGACTGAGGTTATAAGTGCCAAAAATGTGCTTCCTTTGCAGGGTCTCTGAGCTCAGCCTTAGAAGGACATTCTTGAGTGACTCAAAGTAGATCCGCTGCTCCTCCACATCGAAAGGAGCCAGTTGAGGTGGTTTGGGCATCTATTTAGGATGCCTTCTGGACACCTTCCTGGAGAGGTGCTTCGAGCATTGCCATCAGAAAGCTTGCTTTGATGAAATCCCTGAAATTCTGGAAAAAACAGGCACTTCAGAGTTAAAGTTTCTGGCAAGAAGAGTTTAACATCTCCAGCTACCATACAGACATGTACCTCAAAGTGGCCATTTTCTATCACATTATGCAGCTCTCCTAGTCATCCTCACTGCACCAGTTACATCCTGTCATTTCCTGGCATGGTATGATTTAAAAATGATTTTTTCAAATTATTACTATATATATATTATGTATTTAATACTATTTGTTCTTATTTATACATAACATATACCATATATACATACACATACACACACACACACAGTATATGTGTGTGTGTGTGTGTGTGTGTGTGTGCCCACAGCTGAATCTGAAGGGTGGGTAGATACCGTGTGAAGGTCACAGTGAAGTTGTTTCGTTAACTTGATTAACATCTTTTGTCCAACCTCTTCTATCCAGTCTCTTGGCTGTTTAGGTCACTCGCTATGTTCAATAGGGCCATGAGAAAAATGTTGACTTGACCTCAAAGGTAAACCTGATGAGATCCCTCGAGTGAGATGACTTTTGCATGCTCAGTATTCCACTGGGGAAATTAAAAGTGGGACATCATTAATCATGGCCTGGCCTTTGACGGCCACTATGAACCCACCCAGCCTCCAGGTCGCAGCTCTGTTTCTCATCAGGTGTTCCACCCCCCCAGCTCCCACCGCTAGTCTCACGGCAGCACCCTAGGCACAAGACACATCACAGGCCCTGTAACATGCCCGCACCCCCCTGAGCGGGTGCATTGGTGTCCAATAGGGACCTTTCTCATGGGACCCCATTTACCTGCTGCCGACCGTCTGGCAGTCAGCCCCCCTGAGGACAGACAAAAGGGCCCCGGATGACGGTGACTGGGGGACAGGAATAACTAACTCCCAACCTCCATGACCCTTCATTAAAATCTGCAGATTGTGTCCCAAAGGATACGCAGGAAATGGAATAACACACTTCGGTGGCTGCCTCTGTTACCAGATCAGCTGCCCCCAATGTCTAATTTCAAGGGACTCGACGTACAGGTAGCGCGATATGAATACCATCAGCTGACTGCTTTGTCTCAACAAAAGCAGTGTGTTAACACCTGTGCCAAGTCTATCCTGCCCTTGTTTATGGCTGTTTTTCATGGCTCTCGCAATAGTCTTAACTGCATCTGGCTAATTCAGCAGCAGGGGTACTTGGACCTTGTGAGGAGAAGCAAAAAATGACATCTTCCAAGAAGATGCAGAAGAACAAGATCTGTGTCGTATAAGCAGTATAACGGCAGCTCGTCCATGCATCTGTCCATGTCTGCACCTCCCATAACTGCTTAGCCTGCGCCGGGTCGCTGAGAGCCTGCTGACACTCATTTTAGAGGAAATGCGCCAACGCTGGAGGCTTCACTGCAGAAGCGGCAGCCGTTTTGCTCCCCTGCTTTCATGTTTCCCAGAAGCTGAATGAAAGGAGCAGGGCCGTGTTTTTTTTCCATTGAACATGCTGTTTGGGCCTCGCTGAGCAGCTCTCCAGGGGAAGTTCAATCCCGTCCCTTCATCTCCTTGCCTTGTATTTCTGTGGAATTATTTCTGTTCATTAATCACACGGGTTCTCTCCCATCCTGTCGTCTCGAGTGTTCTTCCTGTCCTATCCTGTCGCATCCCCAGTGGTTCTGAGATGCAGAGATTTCGCTTTACCCAAAGGCCATTAGTATTTTCCCCAAAACAGTGAGAATCCCTGTTTTTAGATGTTTTTTTTATATTGTATATAAAAACATGCAGAGATGCTCCCTGTATAGTGTATGACAATTTGTACATAGTTTCTTTTTTTCTACTCAGTCTTCAGAAGAGTTTTATAGTCAGACTTAAAAATAAAACCCTTATGGCATCATGCATTAAAACGGAAATCACGACTGATATTAAAGAACGTGCACTGAAGTGCATCGACTGGCTCCGGTACATGTTTAAGCTAAGGGTGGGCTCTGAACTAAGAATGAGACACTAGTCAATGTTTTGAAAATGCACTTGTTCATTTTCTGTTTCAGTATCTGGTGCTCATTGTTCCATTTCCCCATCTGTAGCAGCCTCCGATAAGGTGCTGAGACGCGGCCGCATTATAAGTATGGGGTTTTCACAGGCTCTGGATACGCATGCTGTGCAGTCGCTTAGTAAAATGTCAGTGTACCTCTGTTTGTTTTTGTACTGGACCAACAATGTTATACCATCCATTTTCTGATCACTTATCCAGTGGATGGGATTCACAGACATGCACCATGACCAGCATAATCAGCTGAAAGATTGATAGGTCATGGATATGCTTCTTATATTTTATGTAATCACGACAGGATTGAAAATACTGTATAGGCATAAAGCAGCCCAACAGGAATTGTGATCTATCACATCTCGTATATAAAAGGACCTGGATCACACATACTGTTATTTTTGTTCCCTTGTGTTCATCTTACAGAAGGAGGAAGACAAAGGGTTGTGTGCTAGAACGTTTAGAGGGGTATGTCTTATGTAAAAATGCATATGAACTTCGTTTCGTATTTCAGAAGATGCATTGACCAGTATTAAGCACTCGGAGGGAATCGTGACTGACTCTGTGGACTAGTCACGACTCATTTCATAGATAACTTTAGAACCTCGAGTACATTATAGGCAATATTTGTGCTGTTGGGATGTTCTCCATCTCCTCCCTCCAGATTTCTGCATTGGATGTGCCCTGACAGCCAGTTGACATACTCGCCTGCTTAGAAGCAACTGACAGGTGTTGAAAGATCATAAATTACAGTTCCTTGTGTGTTCTTTTTAATGGCTGTTTTTAACCTCATGGTTCCCGCGATGGCACTAGGTTTGTTGCTGTGTGTCTGTGATCGGAAGGTCGCCAGTTCAAATCCCATGACAGAGCAATACCACCGTTGGTCCCTTGAGCGAGGACCTTAACCGCAGTTGCTCCCGGCACTGGCTGATCCTGCTCTAATTGTACGCTGCTTTGGTTAAAAGCCTCTGCTAACCCCGATTGCTTCCCAAACACTGTCTGACCTCTTCTCTGATCCTCAGCTGCATGTCACTTTGAACAAAAGCATCTGATAAGTAATTTTTTCCTTTGCTGCACTACTCCGGGTGGGGAGTTGTATAACAGGCACCAGATATATATTTGTCCAACTCAAATGACTATATTGCTCTGCACTGGACAGTGCTGTAATTATGTCAGTTTAACCCATAACTAATGACCGTTTTTAGAAGGAGCTCGCCTCTTATTCACCGTGGTATTGGCAAGTGATCTAATACGCAAAGAAAAATGAATAGAAAATGTACAGGTCTTATGCATCCTTTCAGTCAAACAGGGGTCCCAGTGGAATGCAGCTGTCGTGTCAAATGTTACAAAGTGGAGGTTCTGGAGAGCAACACCATTGAGGCCAAAGCCATTCATGTACCGCAACCTGGACGACACCGAACCGAGTCTGCAGATAGGGTTATGCTGGCACATATGTATAAGAGCATGGTTCTGTGGTACTTTCATTGCTTATATTTTGTTCTGGGGCTCAAAAAACAATGTCTTGGACAATAGGGTACCAGTGTCTACATTGCTGTGCCCCTTCAACACATCGCATCTGGCCAGCTGACTGAAATTGTCGGCTAAATGGGAGACTGGCTGGTTAGATCGGTGGCTGGCAGTGTGAAACGCCTGGTTGGTTGGCTGAAATGGCTGGCTGGCTGTATAGCCGGCTGGTTGGTTGGCTGAAATGGCTGGCTGGCTGTATAGCCGGCTGGTTGGTTGGCTGAAATGGCTGGCTGGCTGTTTAAATGCTTGGCTCGCTGGCTGTATAGCCAGCTGGTTGGTTGATTCACTGAAATAGCAAGCTGGCTAGAATGGCTGATTGTGTCGGCTGGCTCACTAGAATGAATGGCTTGTTGGCTAAACAGGAATACTCAAGGACCGGCTCCCCCTAATTGGGAAATCCTTTATTCTGTCAGCCTGGAGAAAAATGCCACCATCCATCAGTTCCCCTCTAGGTGGCACTGTTACAAGCTGAAGAACAACATATTCATATCTCTTCATAAATGGTACTGTACATTCTTTTCAAAACGATAAAGTACTCTTCCTCCAATTGAAATGGTACAGTCTTCCTTGAGGGTAGATGTACACAGAGTGTATGGGGATGTCACACATCATCCTGGCATGGTGCTGGGGAATAACTGTCCACACTGAAGCACACTCATTACAAAAATATAGTTCCAATCTCACAGCCAGTGGAGGTGGCAGCAAGAAACATCCCAACAATACAGACCAAAGTATCCAGCCGCTTCTGCCATACACACCTGCAGGGAATGGGGCATGAGAAAAGATGACATGAACCATTTCTATACAGCCAGAGCATCCAGAGGTGGTAGCTCTGAGATAGTCTGCTTAACTGAAACATTTAGGAATGTTCTGACAGGGAGTCCACTTCTTCAAAACGGAGAGTGAGACACACATTTTACACCTGGCATTACGCCAGCTTGCACATCTGCTCCCATAGACAGGCTATACACAGAGCAAGCTTTTGTACACATCTCTCAAGGAATCACAAGTGCAGCTGGACCTCTGAGATTAAAGAACAAAAAAAGAGATAACTGTAGGTAGTCAGTAGGGAGGTGGGCTCCACATTCTCCCCACTGACATAGAAGTAATACTCCACCAGCTAGCCCCACATAGTTCAATCATGGGGCCCCTGAATTAGGACAGCACCCTCTAGTGGATGTAGCTCAGCAGCACAGAGAGCAAAAGTCCAGTCCAGGAAGCTGACAGCACGTCGACATCGCTGCGGCTGGGGGGGATGGGGGCCGCCGGCAGGGTGGGGTCACCCCACAGCTTGTCCTTCTCCATGGCCTGTGGGGAGGAAGGGAGGAGTCAGACATCAGAGCCACAGCCAGCCCCTTCGTCACGGGAAATCAGGCTCCAACATCTGCGCCGACAAGGTAGATGATCTGTTCGTCTGACCTTCAGATATATAGATACTGGGGGGCAGGTTCACAAAATCATGACGGATGCAGAAATTAGCATTCAGATGAAGCGAGGGAGGTGATCCTACCCCCCGTTCATCCAAAGAGCAGCCAGTGAGCAGTGAATGAGCACAGCGGAGGGAAAAGCCTTAGGGTCTACACACTCAAGGTGCTTCAGAAAACAGCCCAGCAGGTAGCCGTGTCACATGTTAACACTCCTGGGTGTGCATCCCGCTGGATATTGCATATATACAGTACCTTATGTTGGGTGGATTTTGTCAGAGAACAAGAGTACATTCAGTGACAAACTGAGCTGAAGATAAGTGCTTGAGGTGTAGCCCAGCTCCTATCATTTTGCTGGTGACACTGCTGTCAGATTTCGGTAAGCCTATCATAGCAGATGTGCTGGTTTAGGATTAGCCATGGTAACACTTAACCAAATAGATCAATCTGTGATGGTCCCTGCTGGGCAGCAGCCAAGCAAGACACAGACTGATTGATGAAGCTTTACACAGGTATCAATGTGGGTACCTGTGTGGGTATCATGGCACTCAGGATGCTTCGGTCGGTCACCATGACGACGGGAGGAGCGGCGCCTGGATCGTCACTATCCGGCACCGTGCTGGGCTGCCCCGATTGGGTGGGAGTGGAGCTCAGGTCTGTCCCATTCCCAAATGCCAAAATAGCATTTTCTGTTTTGGAAAGAGAGCATCACATTGTTTCAACATGGGATTGTCATCCTTTCACGCATCAGATTCTCTACTGACATCTAGTGGATTGACTGCTTTACCACATCTGCCTTGCTCTCTAAGACTTGAATTCCTAAAACAGTAAAAAGTCAAATGGTAATCAGGCATCAGCTGTGATTGTTTTTGAACACGAGCACAAGCAGCAGTGGTAAACATGTCCCTATATCATCAGATTGTCACCCAGTAAAATATATGCCATAGCATTCCAAGGCTTTAAAATTTTAAATAAATAACTTCCCTCAGTAGTGTAACAGTTTTTGCATCCTTCTGTTGAAAAACATACCACAAAAGAACATCAGGGTTGTGTTTTCTTAACTTGCAGGACTTGCAATCTGCTGCCCATCAAAGCAGCCACAAAACTGGACCTGGTCAGTCTAATAGCCATCACACAGCAGCAGTTATGGTTCAGTTCACTGCCACTTATCTGATAATGGCTTGGGAGGGAGGGGTGGGACTGGGGTTGAATTAGCGACAAGAGCCCTGATGTGGGATCCTCCAGGGAGGAACGATTACATGTCAGGGGAATCAGATCTCACCTCAGCCGGTCATTAGTCATAAAGGCCACCTCCTGATAAGCCGTGATAGCATTTCTGTAAGCGTTTCTACATGCTTAACACAGTGGGGGGGAGACGTGAAAGAACGTGTCATCCCATCTACATGAGGTGTCCCTCTCACCAGGGGGGCAGATCGGCAAAGCCTGCATGCCATAATCCATAATCCATAATAAGGCCAGCCTCCTGTTCCTTTGGAGTCCTGCTTTATCGTGGATTATCTGAGATATGAGATTTCAGAAAGTTTGCATTTAAAGGCTCTGACCCCAACTGTTAAGTGTGGTGGTGGATTTGTGATGATGGTCCCAGAACCCTTGAGATCTTTGTTAGGGTGCCTGGTATCAAGGAATACATAAAGTACCATGAGATTTAAAATCAAAACCTGACCACCTCTGCCAAAAAGGTAAAACTGGGTTGTGTCTGGATCTCCCAGCAGTACAGTGACCTGAAACATACCTCCAAATCATGAAACTGACCACAGAGTCGTCTATGACTGTCCCAGTCCCCTAACCTAAACCCCACTGCTACCTGTAGGGTCAGCTGAAAAGGAGAGAGATGAGACTCTAGGAGACACGTGACCCCTTGGAATGCAGTGCAATCAGGCTTGACTTCATAAGAATGTCCTCGGTGAAGGACCCCCCACCCAATATGCAGCCATAGACAGGCACATGTGCACGTTTCACCATGGAATTGCTGTCTCTCTCGCACACTGATTAACTTTCTCTCTACGTGGTCCTATCCCACTTGATCCTTCCTGTTTGCCCCATTAAGTTCCACAGGAAATTTAATTATCTTCAATTATAGGGATTCAAGTGGTCTTCAAGGACTCCATATCAGCAAATGAGCCATGGACACATTCAACAGTTTGGAAAGACAAACTTGACTCCTTTTTTTCATAAATGCACTTGACTGAGCATGAGCACATTTTTGGAAGGCCAGCCATGAGCCACATGCTAATACCGTCTGCATGTTTGGACAATAGATTTCAGGCCTCTGCATTTCATGTGTCAGAGCCAGTTGGTGGTAATTAATTGCTCTAATCAATCCTGAGCACTGGGTTCTGAACACTTGAAGTGAGCCAGCAGCATATCACAAGGAACTCGGGATACAAAACCGGGCTCATTTTCTGCTGAATGACAGTCCATCAGGGGGCGCACTAACTCATATAAGTGACAAACACCACATTCTATGGGACTGGGAAGGAAGATACCAGTAACACTCTCAGCAAAAAGCAAACTTAATAGGAGCTTCTTGTTGCATGTTCATTTTTCATGCCCATTTGGAAAATTTGGTGTGAAAGCTAATCTTAAGGGAAACCTACTAGTAATATTTGGCCAGTGATAGCTCTCATTAAATATGGAGATAAAATACTGCAATGGCTTACAAAAGACATAAACACAACTGATTAATCAGGAAAATTTAAGAGATCACCAAACTGGAAAAAAAATGTGTGATTGATTCAGAGTCCGGATGAATTACATCAGATAAAGGATCGTTATGTACAGTTTCAGCCAGACAAATTAATCTTTTTAATAGGACAGCTGTGAAGCGGTTAGGCAGCAAGCAGATTTTTCAGACTGCTGGTGTCCCTGAAGTTCCAAGAACATGCAGGATCCTCCAGCTGCTGGCATTAATGTATACACCTGCCTTTCTGCCACCCCACATCAAGACCTACAGAGATAAACGTCTGCAATGGGCTCAGACACACAAGAGAAGGGATTCTCCAAACACCTTCGTGTTTGGATGGCTGGTCAATAGTGATTGAGGCATCAACAAGCCGGTGGTGGAGTGACGTTTTGGGGAGGAATAACAGGAAGTGAGATGCTAGCCCCCCTTTAGGGTCCCTGATGGTGTTAAACTGACACCAGCAACATCTGTGAACATTTCCTGCCCTGATACAAAGAGTCGTGCCTTTTGTAATAGTGTGACCTTCATGTAGGGCAATGCACCGTCACATGCTGCTAAGGACACCAATGACTCCCAGGGTGCATTAACACAGATCCAGTCATAGTTTGGCCTCCATCATCCTCTGACCTCAACCCTATTGAAAACCCTATTATGGAGAATTTTGAAAAGGAAAATCCATAAGGATGGGTGGTAGGTCACCTCAAAAGGGCAGCACTGGGAGGCAATACTGGCATCTTCTACTAAAATAGGGGCAGACACTATATATGCACTCAGCATTTCAACAGATGAGAGTAGGTAAAGTAATTTCAAGGAAGGTCTTGTGCATTAATATGTAACTAAGTCACTTAAGATGCTTCTTTTTTAAGAACAATATGTTTATGCAACAAATACACCCGATTTCTATTTTGAGTCATTAAACTGAATGTTCCAAAACTGCAGCCTGCATAATGATTTGGAAAGCTGTGTTTTGCAGTTGCTCAGAATATATGACAGTTGCCGCTATTACCAAGTATTGCTACTTCTGTTTACATCTGCACTCAAAAAGCAATTGGCAATAAAAAGTGCCTGAATTGAGCTGACATTTTTTTTAGAGGAATCGGCTCCTACGTAATCATTTGGTAGAAGGTGTGGATGACGATGGATGATTTACAGATGAGGTGGAGACTCGCCACTCACTGAGACAGACGTTGTCCGTGAAGTAATCCAGGAACTCGGCGCACTGCTCTCGCTGGTTGCCACTGGCCGCACAGGAGCACCACGGGGACACGTTGGATGTGGAGTTGTCTATGTAGTTGGGAGTGATGGTGCTGCCTGCAGAGACAAAGGTTTTCACCTCCCGTAAGAGAAGCACTGGTTCCTGCCACCCAGACCCCCATCAGGGGTATAGTTATACATTCTGCCCCCCCCCCCCAGGGCTGCCGCTATCAATTTGGAAATACGGGTCCCCCATGAAAGATTGAATTTGGCAAGGGGGGGAGGGATTGCATAATGTTCCCCAAGCGTATAAATTATAATTTTTCATATTCAGGGACCCCTACAAAGTGGCCGGCCCTCTGCATCGGCACTGAATGCATTATTCATGCTCCTCCGATGCCCCATCTCAGGAGGACTGCTGTGTCCCATCCGTTTTCAAGCGAGATCCTCACCAAGAATGACTGGCTATTTGGGGTACATGGCCTCAGTTAACTGCTCAGAATGGAAACCCTCACACTACAAAGTGTCCTATCAAAGTCATTTTCGTTGCCACCTCACCTATAAGTAAGCCGCTGCAGATCATCACGACGATGACTCATCTGAACCAAATCATTTCCTGATGTTTTTCAAGTGAGCTGAAAATTGGCTGCCCGTGCTTAATAAGACATAATGATCTTATAAAAAAAAAATACAACTCTGAGAATGAGGGACGCCCGAGAAATCCTCACAAACAGACAGGAAACGGAACAAAAGACGCGGCGTCCTTCTGCACATGACGTCCGTATGAGGCGTTAAGCTCGAGGAGCGAGAAGCTCACCATTCTGTGAGGTATGAGGCCCGTGGTTCTGTTAACTCACTGAGGATTGTTCTGTAACCATACATTTTTGTAAAAAACAAAGTACACCACGAAATCTCTAAATCCTTATAGATCCTCTGCTCTACCTGGCAGATATTATAGCACTCAAAGGCTTCCAAAAGAAACATCAAAAATCATAAAAATCAATAGATAATTTGATGAACACCCACCGAAATTACTAATACTCTCTAAATCTCTCTGGTTTAAGAGTAAAAGTTGAAGGAGGTGAGAGGTTGTGTGTAAAAATAAGGCAACAATTTCGATAAACATGACCTATCACCTCTCTACCACCATTATCTACATTTTCTTCTCATTCCATTTGCCCTTTTCCTTCAACCTGTCTTTTGGCATCGCTGCTCCATCCAGCATCTCCACCTCCTCGCCACATCGCTTGAGTGGTATAACGGGAAACATGACACCTCTCCGTTATGTCTGTTCCTGTGCAGCAGCTTGTGAAAATGCTGCCTTTTCACAAACACGAGACTCATGACATCTTCTGGTAAGTTTCAGTCCCGTCACCGATCATGCCTGTGTAGCCCAGCACACAGCACTCACCGATCATGCCTGTGTAGCCCAGCAAACAGCACTCACCGATCATGCCTGTGTAGCCCAGCAAACAGCACTCACCGATCATGCCTGTGTAGGCCAGCAGACAGACTCCGTAGTTGTCCTGCTTGCAGCCGCTGGCCGTCTGCTCAGAGGGTTGGCAGTCGTATTGGAACTGTGCCAGGCGGGACCTAGGGAGACATAACTGATTATCAGCGGCCCCCTCATCCTCCGATCAGGCAGCCTGGGCCAGGTTCCAGACAGACACAAGGCCCAGCAGACGCCCCCCTCTTACTGAGTGTGGCCAGGCCTCATGTATCCTTAGGATACTGAGCGTGTGCATGTACTGTAGATGTCTATATCATCATTTGAGTAGATGTCTCCCTCCTGCCAGCTGATATCACAATAGACCTCATGCTTGCCTCATGCCTAAGCCATCGACCCAGTCACACCTAGCATTCTCACTTCACGCACCGTCATCGATATTTGACCCCACTCCCCACCCCGTTCGGAGGTCTTGGAGATATTTAGCAGTGGACCGACCCATCAAGCCATCCAAGCGCTTCATTAATAAGTGCCAGAAGCTTGTTTAAAGGTGGTTCAGAATTCTCAGCACAGCAAAGCTCCCTGGTGTCCATTTTCTGAAGTGCAGGGTCCAAGGTCCCGTGCCCCGTTCTGTGGCGCCCTCCAGAGGGCCGGCACCAAACGGCGCCAGACTCCCTGTGCCATTATTAGTCATTGCCACTTCTGTGACCGTGACCGGCCTGTGAATGAGTGAGCAGCCAACGGCACAAGGACAAACAGCGTGCTCCACACAGGCCTGTGAGAACAACCCCCGACCCCCAGTGTCTGATTCACCATCCCTCACCTTCAGAGTTTACAGCCGGAAACAAATTGCCAAAGATGTTGGCATCGCATTCAAAATCAGACCTCTGTTTACCATTTTCTACTTTATAAACTAATGTGAAAACATTAACAAAGGTCATAACATGAAGCAAAAAAGTTACTATCTCTCATTGACTCATGGATTGGGTATGTCATCCTTAGTAGTAAAGCTCATTCATAACTATACCATCCAGCATGGTTATGGATATGGATTAGAACAAAGGAAGTCCAAAACAGTTGCTTTTGCTGATTTGCATTTCAGGTCACTTTCTTGCTATATTAACCAATTGGACTTCAACTCACGGATGGATGGTCCACTAGTGAAATTCATGGTTTCTTCAGCTTCTTCGGCAAGTCACTGGCATACAGATTTGGTAAAGTAACTTCAAACTACCACCATCGTGCTTGACAGTTTACAGCATTTTACAGATCTACAAAGGAAGTGGAGCATTTTGTTCAGCCATTATTTATTTCTTCTTTTCCAGATTTTCTTGAGGGCCAAATAAGGTGTTTTTGTTAAATTTCAGATTTATGTAATTCATTCATAAACACTGCCCTTAGGTCAGAGTGGCAGGCAAACATTTGTATGTCATTCAAATGTTCTCTATGTCTTGCCCAAAGACATGACCACTCCCAAGGAGATTCAACTTGGAGATCATGGCTTCCACCTTGCTGACTATCAGTCAGAATATTTGAAAGGATCGGAAAGTATCAATTTGCCACCCATTAAGAGAACTTGGTGGGATAAACTGCCAGTTCTCCACCGTTACCCCAGATGACCCTAATTATTCATCTTTAAAAGGGGTGTGAATTACGAGATGAGCTGGCACAGAAAACTCCTCAGGCTCCATGCTGAAGTTTATCACGTCATCTGTAAGGTGCCCTGGAACACCGTGCGAGTGAATCAGAGATTAGGGTTTACTTTGGCAGTGCAGACAGGGCGGCGTGCATTCATACTCACCTGCAGACATAGTCGGCTTTGCAGGCGCGCAGCTGAGCCAGACAGTTGGGCTTCTCCTTGGCCTCGTAGGAGCAGGCTGGCACCACGGTCTGCCGGCGGCGCTCTGCGCAGGCCGTGTCCGTGCAGGGGCAGAACAACAGCTCGTGCGTGTACTCTGGCGGCACGCGGTCGAAGAACTTGCGCAGCGCCTTGTGACACTTGGGCCGGTTGCAGTGAGCCACGCGGCCAGCCGGCTTGATGCACGCCGATACGTATTCCGTACGCAGCTTCTGGCATGTCTCGTCCACATTGCAGGCCTTCGCTGCATCCAGGCAGCGATTCACTGTCGCCACTCCAACTTCCGAGCCTGATAAAGGCAGATGGGGACATATAGGTTAAATGTGTATTATTACTAATTCACGTATGGGCTTCAAATGCATTAGAATCAAGTCTAATTAGGTTAAATGTGACACCTGATCTTTAGCTAAAATATCTTCGCGTCTCAAGGTCAACCTCATAATTAATAGACGCCGACAGACGGAGTGCAGACAGGGGTCCCAACGGAATGCAGCACCACAGTTAAACGTTTCCAGGTCACGATTCCAGATGCCTACACTACCAAGCCTGGCCTGGTCATCCATGGCGACCGTGGCACCCGATTTTCTTGCAGGCCTCTGCAGGTCTCTCCTGGACTGACACGTGCTTCCAACTCTGGGAGGGTACTGGTCAGGGGGTCATTTTGTAGCACCGTTTCAGAGCCATCATTACCGGGGATCTCCAACAATGGCCCGGTGACACATCCTCACCTCAGATCCTGACCACTGCTGGCACAATCTGTCAGATGTTCTAGATGCCTGGAGCTTATGGCGTGACCCAGCTGACCAGATGGAAGATGCCACTACAATAGGTATGGCCCATAATTTCATAGTGCCATTCTTGAGCAAAGCACTCCAGATGTGTTCTACTTCCTAACAAATCTGAAAAGTCTCTTCACGACAGTGAGGTGGAGGTGCCAAGGCGTAGGCTTCTCGACATCTGCAGGTCGTGAAAGAACTAGGAGGAGAGCCAGGGATGAACGTCAGTCATGGGCCTGGCTCTCGGTGATTGCGACCTCACCTTCCATCTCCTGTTTTTCACCATCTCCCCATGCTCTGACACGCGTCAGCCTTGCTCAGTGGGCTTATCACAAAGTTGTCATCACACATCTATACACGTGAGTATTGCACACAAATGATACAATGTATACTACCTACTTAACTTTAAAATGACATGGGTTACAAAGATAGGACCATGCAGAAATTGATCTTCCTGGAAGTGTAAACCAAAGCCTTCCATCTCCCGATTTTCACCATCACTGCACTCTCTGGACGTGCATCTGGACCACCCTCAGTGGGCTGCCGTTTTTCTTAATTTCATACTGTACTTTTTGTTTATGGTATTAAGAGAATATTCTTTATATCCCTGCTCATGTAACTAGCAATTACATTCTACCATAGTGGGCAGGAGCAAGAAATGAAAAAATGCCATCATTTTGATAAAACAGCAGAAAGTAACCAATACCAAGCAGAAATCCTTCCACGTTTTTGCTTGGATGATGTTCCAGAGAGGCCAGGCTACACCTGCAACACACTACACAGCATGTGCTGCTGTCATGGGTTGTTTTTTGGCACCTAATCACCCTAATCACCTTTATCCTATCTGAGCTGTTTTCCCAGCATTGAACACAGATGCCTTTAGGTAGTATATTAAAAATAGAAGGTCTTCTAATAAACATTGCAGTGAACAGTGACAGAGATTTATGATCACTAATTAACTCATTACTCTATGACTTATGAACATCCAGAAATGATCCTGACGCAAGAGCCTACTTTTCTTCCGTGCTGCCTTTTGCATATAAGCTCGCATCATCTTCCAAATATTCGGTGGAACAGCAAACACCTGGAACGTTAAAGTTCACAAAGACTTTGTGGTTTCATCTGAATCCGACTTAAAACCACAATCAGATAAATATTAGGTTAAATGCCAATTAACGGTATGTTTCACCAAAAGATGCCTGACAGTTCCACATTCTAAAAGCTCACATCCATCACAGAGGCTGGAAATAAACTGGCACCGCTGTGACTCAGTTACACTGTATGTCCTGAGCTTCACAGAGCAGGAGTCAATGGCAGGGCTGGTGTGTGAAAAACGCTTGTATACGGGGCAAAGGCACAAAGATGCAAATCTGGTCAAAGGAGCACAAAGCCTGAGCAGCGGGAGGAAAGAAAAGCTGAAAGATGACTCATTAAGTCGTATTTTCCCCACAGCCAGGTGCTTTTACCTGCAGTGCTTTAGCCTGCAGAGCCAGTTGCTGACTGCTAACCAAAGAGGGGGTTACATATCAGTATGGATCCCATAAGAACATAAGAAATTTACAAAGGAGAGGAGGCCATTCGGCCCATCAAGCTCGTTTGGGGAGAACTTAACTAATAGCTCAGAGTTGTTAAAATCTTATCTAGATCTGATTTAAAGGAACCCAGGGTTTTAGCTTCCGCTACACTAGCAGGAAGACTATTCCATACTCTAACTACACGCTGTGTAAAGAAGTGCTTCGTCAAATTTGTTTTAAAATGTTCTCCCGCTAATTTCCACCTATGGCCACGAGTTCTAGTATTGAAATAGCCATTTGGCTGAACAGCATCCAGACCCGTTAGAATCTTATAGACCTGGATCATGTCCCCCCTTAGTCTCCTTGCTCAAGGCTAAACAGATTCAGCTCAGCTAGCCTCTCCTCATAAGATATTCCTCTAAGACCAGGAATCATTCTCGTAGCCCTCCGTTGCACCTTTTCTAAGGCAGCAATGTCCTTCTTAAGGTATGGTGACCAAACCCACACACAGTATTCTAGGTGGGGTCTTACCAAGGAATTATATACAGTAAATGTAACATCACCTCCCTTGACTTAAACTGCACACACCTAGAGATATAACCCAACATTCTATTGGCCTTTTTTTATTGCTGCCCCACACTGGCGAGAGTGGGACATGGAAACATCAACATACACACCGAGATCTTTCTCGTAATCAGCTACCTTTATTTCAGTGGAACCCATAAAATATATGTACTTTATATTTCTGCTCCCTGCATGGATTACCTTACATTTATCTACATTTAATTTAATCTGCCAAGTATCAGCCCAGTTGCTAATTAAATCCAGATCCCGTTGTAGCCTCTCTGCTGCTAGATCAGTATCTGCTACACCACCCACCTTGGTGTCGTCTGCAAATTTAACCAGTTTACTGTATGTATTGGTGTCAATATCATTAATGCATATTAGGAACAATAGTGGTCCTAAAATTGAACCCTGCGGTACCCCACTATAAACGCAGGCCCACTGTGACATTGTGCCTCTAATAACTACTCGCTGCTTCCTGTCAGTTAACCAGTTTTCGATCCAAGCTGCCACAGTTCCTAAAATCCCTGCATCTTTGAGCTTTAGCAAGAGCCATTTGTGGGGGATAACATCAAAGGCCTTCTGGAAATCTAAGTAGATCACATCGTAGGCCTTTTTGTGATCAATTTCACTTGTAGCTTCCTCAAAGAACTCAAGTAGATTCGTTAAACAGGCTCTACCTCTCCTAAATCCATGTTGGCTATCCCTCAGAATGTTATTTGCATCCAGGTAATCTACCATTTTCACTTGGATTATAGCTTCCATTATTTTTCCAGTAATGCTAGTTAAACTGATTGGCCTATAGTTTGCTGGATTACTTCTATCCCCTTTTTTGAATATGGGTGTTATATTAGCATGCTTCCAATCTGAAGGTACCACAGATTTCTGGAATATTAAAGTTAAAGGTTGGCTAATAATATCCCTCATCTCTTTTAAAACTATAGGTAAGATGCCATCAGGGCCCTGCGATTTATTTATTTTGAGTTTAGCTAGGCTTAGTACCACATCAGCCTCAGTTATACATATATTGGTCATAAACAATGCTGAATTCGTACTAATTGGTGGTAAGTTACTCGTGTTCTCTACTGTGAACACCCATGTAAAATACTCATTAAACCCATTTACTATATCAATTTCATTTTCAATTATAAGGCCCTTACTATGCTGCAGATTAGTGATTTCAGCTTTTAGAGCTCTTTTGGAGTTAGAATATTGGAAGAAACTTTTATTGTCATCTTTAGCCTCCAATGCAATTTTTCTTTCTACATCCCCATGATTCCTATTGCAGTATTTGACTCTACGAACAGTTCCCTAGAAATATTCCCCTATACCATAAAAGACAATGATACCTCAGCACTAAACAAATTTAAGCATGATTTCACCAAAACCCCAGATGGACTACACACCCTAAAGAGAAGTCCTGTAACCCTCAAAGAACTGGAGGCTTTCCTTTCTGAAGGTTGCTCCGATATCCCCTCACATGCAGTTCAGGATTTTTCTCAAGAAGGATCAGAGCTGTTCTCAAGGTACAAGCCAACCCTGCTTCTATCAGGTGCTTGATATTAACCTGTGATTGGGTGTTTCTGCGATTCTGTCCACCCCCTGTGTATTAAGCCTTAAAGTTGCCTGTGTTTATTGGTGACCATGGGAAATACTAATCCCTATATACCTGCTATGTGTAGACACTGACATTATATCCAAATGTATCCAACATATACAGTTAACTGACACAAGAAGAGACAATGAATCATTTACTGATTAAAAGACAATTCAGTTATTTTCTATTTTAAATGTATTTCCTGTCCTCATCAATTATCCAACGTGCACTACTGACTTACTCGTTTTCTTTTTATTAGGATTTCCAGCAGCCAGATTAAAACCAACAATTACACGTTACTTTGCAAAAAGAAGCATCACGGCCCACCATTGGCATTCACTTTTGCCATTTTACGAATTCAAGTGTGAAACTATTTAAATGGGTCTCGATCAGTTTATGTTGAAGTTTCCTGAATGATTTTGAGGGGTTTTTTCTCAATAATTATTGGATTCCTTAAATTTATTTAAAGACACTCAAGAAATTTTTATTTGCTCTGGTAATTGATAATTACAGTTTCTGAGGATGTTCACCAAATGGCTTATGGGCACAATGCAGTTTCTGAGCCTGTGCCTGTTCTGGAGGGGGGGATACAGATTTTAAATTTCCATAAACAGTTTAACAAAAGGAATGATGACTTCTCAGATAAAAACCATTCCTCAAAGCATATTCACCATTGCCTTACCTCCTGCTGACTCGAGTTAATAATGGTAATCACTTCTTCATACTAGTAAAAAAAAAAAAACAGTGCACCTATTCTACAGTATATACAACTGCTAATTTGTAACTTTCATACATTGCACATGTTTTAAAAGTCGCACATATCACTGTTAATTTTAAATTAATCAGCCATGATGTTTGATAAACTAAAATGGGCATCATTAGTTGCTTGAGAATTCTTGAAATTCAAAGTTAATTGATCAAACATTGTTAACACATTTTGACGTCAAGATTCATGCTCATAAAAAGTTGATTTTTCTTAATGACAATTTAAATTTCATTGCGGTAATTATTTTACAATGATATATTCGACTTAGTCAAGCTCAGTCAAGTCAAATGATTCAAAAAAGGACAGAGAAATTGGGTTTAGAGTGACTTTGTAAGTATAATTAAGACACACAAAATGCCAAGGGGACTCTTACCAGCAGCGATGGAGGCCAGACGCACGTACTCGTACCCTTTCTCGACTGCTTCATATGGGTAGCTCTCCACCAAGTTGAGTCCTGGGAAGACAGATACAGACAGAAATGGTTATGCCTTCCAGGGAAAATCTCTCTAGCTGCCCAGTCCCTCGATTTCCAAACCATTGAATGTTGAGTCCTTCGCTCACACCCACAGTCGGCATTTTCACATTTCCACATTTTCAGCATCCGTCTGCACATAAGAAGCTGAAGATGTAGCTAAACGTTGCTATGAAAAAATGCACACTTCCCACCTTGCGTGTTTTATCAGTAATCCAATAACTTTTGTATACTGACACTTATAGCACAATGATAAATCCTGCTTCTCAAGCACAACATTTTTTTTTTTATTTTTAGTTACTTTTATTTGAAAGCATCTCCAAAAAGTAAAAACTGCCACCCTTCTCTTCTTAGATTATCCATAATATATTAATGAAAGAATTGAGGGAAATGTAACTGAGGAGAGTCACTCTCCATAGCTGCAGCTAAAAAGCATTTCCTGAAAATCAAACCCAGGCAAAAACAAGACAGGGGCTTTTCAAACAGGGTTGGATCAGGTGCAAAATCCTAAATCATTTCTGAAGATCGTCAGGGGTGTACATCAAGGTCAAAGCAGCCCACCCTGGTGGTGAAACTGAAACATTCCGGGTCACTGATGTGTCCTGGGAACGAGAGATAGTGTGATCTGGGAATTTCATGCATAGGGACATGGTAGCAGGTTAGCATGCTGGTAGCAGGTTAGCATGCTGTGAGGCCCTCAGATACAAGGGTATCGTTTCAAGGTAGCATCCTTTGGGAGGCTTACAGCTTTATGGAACGTTTCAGGTTAGCGTCCCAGGGAAATTTCATGCGTTGGGAGTCCTCTTAGGTTAGCATGGTGTGAGACCCTCAGATATATGGGGCTCATTTCAGGTTAGCTTCCTTTGGGAGGTTCAGCACTGTGGGGAGTATTTCAGGTTAGCTGAGTGGAGGGGGTAGAGAAACTGAGAGTAGCGACACCACACAACACAGAGAATATTAATGGAAGGAGACATCGTGGAGCCGAAACATGTGGCTGAACAGATGCTCCTTTCATATGACAGGATTAATATATTTCTCCAGCGAAAACAGATATTTTGGCAAAATAATGCAATTCCCAAACATTCTGCCTCTGGATGAGTACGTCTGGCTTGTTTCCTGTCATTTTACGCGACACTACATGCATCTATTTCAATCAGTGTTTACTGGCTCCTCACATAATAGTGTCTTATAGTCTACTTCAACCAGAAGAAGATGACACGTTGTGTGAAAGAGAATGTCTTAGTCATGCCGTTTTTTGTATTATCCTTAAAAATATCCAGAATGGACATACAACTAACATACTGGTGATGCAGATTATTGTAAACACACTTCCAAAACACTACGGCCTCCGTGGACCATAGACGCTTTGGAGTCTCGAGGTTTCCCATGCTGCAAGTGTCACTTAATTTCATGCCTGCAAATGGCATGAAACTGGACTGATATATAATACGCCACCCATCACTAAAATGTCTGTGCAAACTAACAGCCACTATACCTGCTAAGGCCTGCATTTCGTCAGGGCAGCAGCTACGAAGCCTGGTGTTCTGTACTTACTATGGACAGCAGCATAATCATATCACTCCTAGTCCCAGTTACACCAGGAATGCTGGCTGACTTTGGGTTTGGGGAAAAAAAACAAAGCGTTTGCTAAGATACATGTAAATCTCACCCAGGTGTGGCTCTCACCCATATCAGTCTGCTTTGTTACCACAAGTCACCACTACTCCTCACTGGTACTGTCTCCTCAACACTTGCATCCTTGCTGTAATACGAGTGGAGCCTCATCTTATGTTTCCGTCATCTTCATCATCGTGACTCAAATTCCCCACTTCGCCCTCTCAGCAGCTAACACAAGCTGGCATAATAGAACTACAGTTATTATGATTAATTGATGTAATTTTAGCTCGACTGCAATGATTAGCCATAGCTGCCTCCCAGTCAGACACTCTCTCTCTCTCTCTCTCTCTCTCTCTCACCCCCGTGGGCCATGGCTGCTCTGGGTGGAAGCTGACTGACATCCTCTTCATGCTTGATAGCCAGCAGACTCTCACCACATAAGGTGCCATCTATTACATTTTTATATGAATAGCTGTTTACAGAACTAAAACAGGCATTAGTGTTTTCCATATGATCAATGTGATCCATTCTTAATCGGCTAGCTGTGGGCCCCCGCCGGCCCACTCCGAGA
The DNA here is from genome assembly GCF_048594095.1 of Paramormyrops kingsleyae. Taxonomy (NCBI): domain Eukaryota; kingdom Metazoa; phylum Chordata; class Actinopteri; order Osteoglossiformes; family Mormyridae; genus Paramormyrops; species Paramormyrops kingsleyae. Next base: position 6,636,730 of record NC_132808.1, on the reverse strand, counting down.
CAGTAAACGCCCTGATTCAGGGCTCACTCACCGTGCAGGATGGACTGGTGCAGGCTCCAGTAGATGCTCAGGCAGTTCTTCTCGCGTTTCATGCCTCGCTTGCACTGGCAGCCGTGCAGCGGGCTGGAGAGCAGAGCCGACACTGCATTGGCGCACTGGTTCCGTGCGCCGGGGCCCAGCTTCACGCTGCCATCGCCTGCCACGCACTGCCGCAGGGTCCGCAGCCGGGGACTGCACGCCTCGTCGCTGGAGCAGCTGTCACCCGCTTGCAGGCAGTCCTGACCTGCGGATAGCGCCACCTGCAGGATGCCAGCAAGAGAAGCTGTGGGAAGAAAAAAAGATGAATACATAAAAAATGATTTAACAGATGCTTTTGTCCAAAGCAACATACAAGTAAGGCAGATAACACATTACAATCACATGTCAAAGAGTCGACTCTAGGTTGAACTTTCAATGAATTAGTTACACTGTAATTAGTACAGGAGTAAGAGCTACACAACATTACATTTACATGTATTGCTTTAGCAGACGCACTAGCTTTAATCCAAAGTGAGGCACATTTTTGAGAAGACAGGGTCAACCAGTTCCTGGCCACTTGTGCTCAAGGGCTCTACTCAAGGGCCCGACCGTAAAATCATACTGCCAGCAACAGCTTAAAATAATGGCAAGATAGCAACTCAAGTCAAACCGACCAAGTGCAATACGAAGAGCATTCAGGGAGCTTCGGTTGGTGCAGACTTGTACAGGTGCTCCTAGAACAGACAGGTCTCGAAGAATTTCTTTAAGGTTGACAGAGAATCTGATGACCAGATGCGGTTTGGTTTGGTTACGGGGAATGATGTCACGCTGATGTGGGCTGTAAAACCTGATTGGCTGACAGCGGCATTCCAATTTGTGTAATGAAATATTTATTGCTGTTATTACATCCTAGCCCTGTGTGTTTTTGCCTGGATCGTAAAGGAGGAAAAGCGGGGCAGTCTATTTAGGCAAAAATAAAAGGATCAAAAGCTTTGCGGTGAAATTTTAGATGGACAGTATAAATGTGTCCGCTTTCCATAAACTCGTACCCATTAGAGGGTCATCGTGAGCCTGGAGCCCATCCCAGAAAGCACATGGCATCCGACCGTGACGTCTCACAGCCTCGCCATGGACACCAGAGACCCCCAGAGGTACGCCAGTGTCCCTGATGTGTTAGTGGAGAGCAGAACAGAAGCGGAGAAGCCGCACACGGTGCTGGGGAAAGAGTGTCACTTGGAGGCCTGAAGGACAGGAAGCGAACCGCTACGACACACGCCAAACAGAAACTACCTGCAGAAGGTATCTGTGAGCTTCTGGGAAGCCCCAGGCAAATAGGAGCCTCTCGCGTCATACCGATCGGCGCTGTGCCATCTCTGAAACCACAGCACACGGCAGCCTCCCAGCGCTTTATAAATCAGTGCGGAGGGACACAAGCAGCAGTTTAATTTGTGATACCGTGAAAAATGGCCCAGTAAGTTGCTGGAACAGAGCTCCCGTCAGGGAGACTGGAGCCAGATGTATGCATTTATAAAGGAATAACCAAAATTATTATTCCTTTGACCTCTAATCGCTGCGCTAGTTTGCAGTCTTGTGATTGTCTCATTAAGTACCATTTAATATTAATGGAAGATCAACGATTTGCTATATTAAATTTTATGATTTGTATGCAATATGACTATTTTATTCAGAATGTCAGAAAAAGTCGCTTTCGCAATCAGAAATTATTATAATAAAAAATCAAGGAAGAGGCATATTTTACAGATTTTTCAGCACAAACAATGACATCACCTGCATTTGTAGTGTATTACAGAGGATCACCTTATCTGCTTAGGAATTCTTGTTCAGAACGGACAGGAAGGCACTGGCTAGTCAAAGAGAATCTAATGAAAGCGGTTCAATTTTTTGCTTGATCAAGAATGGCTAAATTCACACATCACACGGTTTAAGTTAAAGTTGGTGGAGCACTGCATTGCTTAAACTCTTCATTCTGCCATCCCTGCTTCCATAGTTCAACCTCAGCGGCATCCACAAGAAATTCAGAAGTTAAATTCATAATTAAATCCCCATGGCCGCTTCATCTCCTGCCTTTTGGCACTGTTTGTGCATCGAAGACTCTGCAATGTCATTGCAAGTCATGTGTGTGCTTTCGGATTGGACACTGAAAACTGACCATGTGACCGTTCCATTTACATCTGAATGGCTCTTTCCCTCTGCCAAAAAGCATCCACCTTGCAACAAAATACACATTTCTCAGGTTTGAATCCCATGAAAAACTCACACACAGCACAGTCGTAAAATGCCAGTAATTGTGACACAGACTACAAGAGAGATATGAAAGGTTCATTACATTATTACGCTCTGCTGAGACGAGACTAAACGTTGAGACAAAGGTGTCAAAATGAGAAATGTCTCAGAAACGTCCCTGTTAAACGAATGAAAGAAGCTGCCTGATAAATCACTACAAAGGACAAATGTTACTCCAAGCATCTCCTTAAAGGTGAGTTTCTTAAGGAGGGCCTGCTTCATTGCATATACAGTACACTGAATGCCAGCGCATACTGTATGCACACATGCAGAAACTTACAGGGGTATACCAGGGTCAATCTTGACAATGTCTACAGTCATCTCAAATTCTTATTGAGAACTGTACTATTCTGTATATGACACAACCTATCAGAATCAAATATATATATATATGGCTATATTCATTCACTGCCCTGGTCTTGCCACAGGCAAATCCCCCGTTGCAGAGAATCACTGTACAAGATTTGCAAACAGCCTCTTCGACAGACATTTTCCATTGGTGCATGATAGACCAGCTGTACTGCCGGATGTGCCATTTTTACCAGTTATTTACATATCTAAACTACCAATAATGGACTGCAGTGGGAATGCCATCAATTTACATTATACATAGAATTTTGGTGGCTTAAATGATTTTAAGGTCTGCAATTAAAAAGCAATGGCTTCGATGAGCCATAATCTTGTTTATTTGAAGACTGCTCTCCAGGAAATGAAAGATCTATAGCTTTCAGCTCTTCACAGTAGCACCGTAATTCACCGTAAGTCTGTGTTGGGTGTATTGGCACATAATTCAGGCTTTCACAGGCCTGTATACTGAACCGAAGCCCATATAAAAATGTGAGAATGTAAGACTGAGCGAGAAACACGGCTGAAACCAAAACTGAAAAATGACTGCAAACAGGAATGTTGGATTAAAGGAGTTCACACCTGGGAGCTGTGACAGGCCAGTGTCATCAGAATCTGCATGTGACAGGCACTGCAGTCTGTGCTCCTCTACTCCCCGCACAATGAATTCATTTTCAAATGAGAGATGCAATGTACATGTATAATTAGATTCAATGCTTCAATTCATACCATGGCTCGTTGGTCTAGGGGGTATGATTCAGGTGTGTGAGGTCCCGGGTTCAAATGCCGGCCGAGCCAATTACAGGGGGCAGTGTGTGGCTCAGTGGGCTAAGCCTCTGTGCCTGCGATCAGAGCCCAGCCCCCACACGTCTGTGGGTCCTTGAGCAAGCCCCCTAACCCCCAGCTGCTATGGGGGGCTGCCAACTTGCTCTCAGCTACAGAGAGCAAAGTGGGGGAAGCACAAAGAGAATTTCCCCATGGGGATCAATTATTATTATGATAGCTTAATATGTATCAAGTTCTCACCTTTTGCAAAATGTTTAACTACTAGCAGTTAGCACCTATTCAATTGGGTTACCAACTGGAGAAAGCACAGCTCAATAACAGCCAAGTGAACTTCTGTAGTAATACATACAGAGCAATGTGTTATGATTTTAGCGACAGCTTAAATCAGACTTTAGTAGATAGTTCTTTGCCTTAATCCAAACACCATCTATTATTCATAAACACTTAGACAGTGGAGGATCACAAGGAGCCTGGGGTGCATTCTGGGACACACAGAGTTTGAGGCTAGAGAACACCATGGACAGGATGCCAGTCCATTGTGAGGTCCCAAATGGAAACGTCTCACTTGCCATAAACTTCTCCAAGCCCCCAGGCCCTTCCCCTGATGCCTGTCTCTTAAAGAGGAACAGGTGTTGGAAAGGTGTATTTCAGGTGGTGCATCCATGAGTATCCAAAGGCATCTTTAGGTCATTATGTGCGGAATCCCTTAGCGCTAACTGCTAAACCACCACACCTTTTATAAAGATGTTAAGCCGATTTGGACACCCTGCTTATATTTCACCGGTTTGCATTGGACACACAGCAGCGAGCAGTAACGATTCCATGACCCAACCGGGATTATGGGTGACCTGTGTAACGTCTCGTTAGGACACCTCAATTCACAGCGCTAACGCTGACATGGCTGGGTATTAAGGTTGATCGTGGAGCTCCGTCTAACCAAGGCAAACTCGACCTGAGGTTATGTGGCGGAAGGGGTCGAGACGGGGGATGGCAGATGAAACGCGATGCTCCCAGGCCGGGGACGTGACCGCCACACTGAGCACTAATCCGATCCACCGGGCGCTTGGTGTGGAACAGAAACACTTTGATATTCAGTGGAAACGTGATTGTGGCGATAAGGCTGAAAGTGAGCCTTAGAGCTTTAGGTCAAGGAGCGGAAGTCAAGAGCGATCGTGGAGATTTAAAGTCTCGTCTTTCAAAATCATTCCATCTGCTTTTATCGTAAATATTAAGTGTCATTTGTGCCGATTTTAGGAGGGAGATCTGATAAAGACGATTGCTGCTTCCTGTTGGCTTGTGTAAAGAGTGAGCTGTCTCTCCGGGCCTGTGGTGGGCAACTACTGTGCTGTAAGATCGAAAATGGCACTGGCTGATCTTACTGCAGCCTCTTCAGCAACTGGGTGCTAGGGCTGTGGATAGAACAATAAAGTCAGTGTCCAATTAAAATCAGGTCCTATATGACTGTCAGATAACACAGCTTCTGTTTCTAATTATAATCAAAAGCTTGCAAAAAGTTATACACTGCACATGGAAGCTGAAAAGGGCACTATGGATAGCCAGTGGGGGGGGGGGGCTATGCCTCAAACTTCCAGGGTTTGCTGTGTCCAGCAATGCAGTGGCATCTCATCCAAGCTGCCCCTCAGCTTAATGCCTTATACTGTAATAGCACCATAAAACGTGCTCCAGATGACAGATTGAACAGAACCACATGGTAAAGGCATGGGAGGGCAGAATGGGGTTTCGCAGAAAGAAGGGGCAATTTGGACTCGGCAAAAGAGACACTTGAAACAAAATGGCGATCGGAAGGGCAGGACAGAGGATCAACCAGCCAGCTGGGAGATGAAGTAGCAGTTCATTTCAGTGATTAGGCACAGGCGAATGAATGAGCTCGCCAGCTGGCTTTGCCCCGCCCACAAAGGCTAGGGATTTGAAAAAGAATGAAATAATAAATAAATTAATAATAAATTATTTTGGGTTCCTTTTTCTAATGTGAAAACAGCATTCTACAGCACAGTGATCAACTCAATGCCCAGAAGAACCAGAGGATTCATCAACATAACTATGCTCCAGGAAGGTCATCTCTGAGGTTGGACAGTGCAGGGGCTCAGTGGGTAACACTGTGGCCGCACGCCGGGGCGTGGGTTCGATTCCCGTCCCTTGCTCGGCGTGAGCGAAGTGGGCATAATCCAGTTTTCCACATTATTCCCAAAACGTCTTTGAGAATCATTGACTCCAAGGGCATTTCTGCATGCAAACGTTTGTCCGGCTATGTTTCTGCATCAGGCGAGTAGCCTGTGCTTCCTGAGACAGCTTCCACGCTCACCCTCGGTGATAAGCGACTCAGGAAAGCAGATAGATATCTGAGGACAGGTAGGTGGTTGCCTGGAGGGACTCTAATTGATTTGTCAGGAAGTGATTTTACCTCCTTAATAATTCAGTTTGCAGCAGCGGGGGGCTATCAACCTTAAAGATTCCTTTACTTCGTTAAATATGCTTCCCCCCAAAATGAATAAATACTGTCTATCAATACTCAGTTACTGTTAGGATGAGTTTACTGCCTAATTTACATACTTCATTTAAACACGGTGCAGGTGAGCTTTGTGCCCCAGGGCATCTGAGGAGGAATCCTGTGAATATGGTTAATGTTCCCAGTCTCTCTGGAATTTATTACACCTCTACCTACTTGCTTTGATTTATGTAAAATATGTTTGATATAAGAAATGGCTTTTATTGTTCTAGTTTAATTTCTAGAAAAGTTTTTGAGCACAAAGCATATTTATATGCAGACCTTTCGTAAGCATGTTCTTAGATAAAGTTGCATTGCCTGTCAGGGACAGGAACCAAAAAACAAATAAAAGAAACGCTTCCATTATGACTTATAAATGGGCCAGAGACTCATGGTGCTCATTGGGACCATCTGTAGTTTGGCCCTTTGTTGTTGTATCTGTCTAGAGGAGGGGTCTCCAGGCGCCATGAAGCTGAATTATTTATGCAATTTCCTGTTATTTTGTGATAAATTAGCATTACTAATCGTACCTGATGATAAAATGATATAATGAATCGACAGGGGCAATGATGATGCTTTTTACTGCATGGGCTCCTTTTCATAAAGAAGGCCCTTAATTCACTAGTATTCTTGCCATCCCATGCAGTTATATGCGGATACACTTCAGAATTTGAATTATAACTTGAGAACAGATGGCTGCTTTTTATACACACTCGAATCACCACGTGACCTGCATCCCCAGTGCTAAAGATGGTCATTTCTACCCTTGTTAAATCTAAATGTGTTTCTTCCACACATCCATTCACATGTCACCCAGCGGCGTCACCTGTGCACGGCCCGCATGAGTGACACGAGGTGACCTGCTTCTGCCGGTGGTCGGACAGCCAGGCGTTTCGATGTCTCTCAGTGCCTCTGCTCTGGCCCCTAACGATCAGCATACGATCTTCATGCCATCTCTGCAGAAATCTGCAGCGCCGTCTATTTCAGACACCTTCTCGAAACGATCGACTCAGCAGAGAGCAAGGGCAGAGCGGCAGGTCCCGGCCACGGTCATGTGATCCCACGGCCAGGGTCCACACAGGCTATTTCTCAGAGGTTGTGTGGGCTCGTGGTGTCTATACGTGTGCCGAACACAAAATGACAGTGACGCTAAAGAGGATGTGCTCTCCTCGCGACCCCTCTGTAACAGATAGGCAGTTACGTAAGATACATGCCTGGCTAAGTGTGCAGTGTGCAGTTTCTGAATGAGTCACTGTGAACTCACCATCCCCCAACAGGTGAGGTGACATTTTGAGCTTCCTTCCCGTTTGCTCACCTTAATGGGACTGGCCATGTAAAAATAAGGAAAGTTTTTTTTGGACAAATTAAGCTGCCTGTTCCTTCCCGTCACGCTAATTGTCGAGCACTTAAATAGAAGACACTGCCTTCCCAGTTGTTACTAGTTTGCAGCTGGTTTTCTGACAGATGATAAATGTTTGGGCCTAAGGCAGCAATAAACAAACAAATACCCTCTTTTCTGGCCTTTTCTCTTGTATTTCGGCAAATTTATTACATGAAAGATAACAGTGTGGAGCAAACTGATCTCTCCCTGCCTCCTCAAAGCAGTTTGTACCCAAGCCGTAGGGAGATGCAGTGGTTACAGATCGCGAGCGTGATACAGTGCATGGATATGTTGGGTGTACCTTTTATGCCATTAGGAATACCGGAATTCCGTCTGTGGTGTCATCTGCAGTGGGAGCCTCGGAGGCGACAATCTTAATCATCAAGAGGTATCCGTTCCATTTGCTATTACTCAAGTCGACCACCCCCATGTGCCAACACTCCTGGCATAATGATCAATCCAGGTGCCGTGACAGATCGAGCCCTTTTCCTTCAGTGATGGGATTTAGTGTGGACTTGCTGCATTGCTTTGAATGGAAGAGATCGATTAGTGGGGCGTGTCACACGGGACGAGAGTACAAATGGAACCGCAATCTGCACACGTCGTATGTGAAGGTGGCGATTCTTAAGCCATGCAATGTACATTAAACCCCTCCGCCAGCCATCCAATGCCCCCCCCGCCTCCGCCCCGGTGGTCTATCTCTGCCTCTCTAGGTCAAAGAAATAGTTATTAGGGTCATATGATGTACGTACATTTGAAATCCTTATATTCCCAGTCTCCACGATGAACGGTTTAATTAGCACATGTGACTGGGTGTGACAGAATCTTAATCTTTTTAAGCCTGATGTCATTTGTCTTTGTGGCGGACATCCTTGCCAACAGCGGGGAGTCATCCGCTAATTGCCGATTAAGGCTGCACTCTAATTGAATCCACTGTCAGATGTATATAAATAGATTGTGTTGATGTGATATTCACAAAGTTAATGCAGCGTGCTGAGTAGAGATTGGCCCTCTCTGAGAGGCTAGTTTCAACACGGCCTTCTAATAACCTTTTTTTTTTTAATTTTTGCTATTCTAGGAACTGGCTACATATCATGCTTCGGGGACAGACAGGTCTCTACGCTACATTATTTAGCTAATTTTCAAACCTTTCTCGACATAGGTTGACCCACGTGCTGACACTACACAGAACCAAATTATCCAGTTCTCCAGGGGAATCTGCCTTTCATGATGATAAAATGGAAATAAAACATGAATTTGTTTTATTAACATTTAATCAGGATGGGGAAATATTAGGCATTTGACCTTGTGTGTTTTGAGCTTCATTGGATAGACTGATGCAAGAAAGCATCCCTGTTTTAGCTTGCCTGTAACACACTGACACATCTCCCACCTGAGAGCCAGTGTCTCATTTTGTGTCCGGAACTTGCCTTTTGTCGGGTGTGTTGCCTCTGGATATGCCGGTTCTCTCCTATAGTCCAAAGACATGCAATTAGGCTAACGGGTTTCTCTGAATTGCCTCCTGTATATCATTGTGTGTGTGTTCAGGAAGTACCCCAGCCCTGTACTACCTGCAAGACACTTCAGGCCCTCCACGACCCTGACTGGATGAGCAATTGGAGGATAGATGTAGAATCTCAGATGGTGAATATCAAGCAGTGAGACCAAAGTGAACTCAATATTCAAACCTGGTTTCCGCTTAATTAATATCAAGATTGGAACATGTGCAGGTTGAATGCACAGCTTAGATATTCAGATCTGGTCAGGTTATAAAAACGATCTCACATGGTGGCTCTCCGCAGACCAATCAGAGAATCATCTTCCATGACCGGAAACCTGCAAAAGAACCTCCTGTAATACGTGACCCGACACCACTTTCCAGGAGACTCCAAAGCTTCTCCCCTCATCGATTTGTCTGTTTACCTCTACGTCTCCCAGAATGCATCACTGATGCAAATAAGCAGCAGCCATTGACCGGGCAGTGGTGCATGAAGCCAAATGACCAAGTCAGTGATCAATTTCACTACTCCAGCTGAATACTCCGTTGTCCTCCTGTATAAATCACTGACAAACCAGCTCGATTATAAAGGATCAGCAAAAACACATATTTATAAAGTGGACTGGCTCGAAATGCACAGTGGCTGAAGAAGTTACAAGGAGGCTGATGATGGATTCTACGATAGACTCTACCTTCAATCACAGCATAAGTGGTGCATTACGGGGACAAACTAGAAAGGTTTAAACTCATACATGTCAAAATGGAGCTTGAAATGATGTTAATTGGAAAACGTTAAAAGTTAAACTTTGTCCAGGATACGACTGGATGATGGTGATACACCAATACAACAAAGAAGTGAGTCAAGATCACCTTTAAAGAAAAATATAGATTTACCGCAAGTTCTAATCGCACATTGTCTTAAGACAAACTGAAGATTAGCATTGTGTTCACACATTTAAATGGCCTGTACATATCAGGAACAAATTCCAGCTATGCAAATTATAAAAGTAATAAGAAATGTTTTCTTCATCATATGGTCTGATTTCATCATTGCAAAGATTGATGAACGCAATCTTCTGTGCTGCCTTTGAGTTAGAATTCTAGCAACAGTTTGTTCTATTGCTAAAAATGATCCAAAACATCAATCAACTATACGTTAGCTTTCAGATAAGCCTTAAATGAACACTCCACACCTGAAACATATGTTTGTATCTGTATTTGGTATTTCTGTATTTCTGTATTCATGATTATTTTTCATCTTTGACTACTGTGATGTGAATTGTGAAGCCCTAGAAAGATGAGTAAACCCAAGATCATGAAGGTTATTTCATAAATAGTACATATGAGGTAGACTGGAGTGTCAAACGGCCGGGTTAATGATTACGAATAATAAATACTTTAGTAAATATAGTTAGACCTGCTGTCACATGGGTAAGGTGGATGTCAACATTATCTCACACCTTCAGGTTGAGTGTTTGAATTCTGTTTTTCATGTTCATTTACTCTGTGTGATCTGGCTGTACCTCTGCCTCTGGTCCTACACTGTTCAAACGACTGGGATGTACTCCAACCACCCACAACCCTGAAGCATGCACCAAAATCTGGGGGCCTTGTGCAATTTGGAGATATAAGGGGAGGCTTGGGAGACTACCTAAGAAATAAAAGTCTACTTCTTGCAAATAAACTCTAAAATTATCAGAAAAGTCACCATGTTGGAAAACACAGCCAAAGAATAGTTACGGTTTTAGCTGGAAGCTGGTAATGTCACATTAGGAGGGGAGACGCGTGTTTTGTTTTCCATGATTTGTAAGTCTATGAGTGGTTGCATGTTCACCTAGAGCCAGAAGAAACCACCAAGAAAGTCATGGAAGGACTTAAACCTGGAATTTCTGTTCTCTGGCCTGGGCTCCTAATGACCATCCACAAGATCAAAACATCCTCCCTCTCCTGCCTCTCCACATGTTAAGGCCTTCACAGACGGCTACACAGCCTGCATTTCTCCGTGACAGAACACATGGCAGGCCCACACAAACACACTCACCGACCTGCCTTTGTAATTATGGCTTTTTTGTATATTGTTACTATGATCTGTCACAGAAAAATAGTAACGGGGGCTGGGAAGTCGACGGCCACGGCTCCTTAGAAGACAAAAGCAAATTAATAGTGACCAATAACTGTAGGCATGTGTTCTTAACCTTGATTCTTTGCTAATCCTGCGGCCATTTTTCATCAGACCGGAGACCCTGCATGGGAGTCAACTGTCAGGACGATCACAGGGAACACGACGGCAAAATCGACGACACTAACAAATATGCTGCACAAAACGAACTTGGAAAAGTGCTTTGAACGACATCCATTCAAAATCTCACATCCCTTAGTCTGGACAGTGTGGGTATTTCAGTAGTGAAACCCTCACTACATTCACATCAGACGCAAGCAAGGTGAGTGGTAGAAGGGTGAATAGCTACAGTATGTGTGCAGGTTATCACCCATACAGTAAATGTGTGCAGAAACATGCAGCAAACATGCATCCCTCCCGCTACAGTCCAAAGCAGCCTCTGATTTATATGTAGCCAATTTTCAACATAATGCCAGCGGGTGACCAACAGACACTTTTTCATCTTCATTCTTTTGATATAGAAGACACATGAAAAGAGTGGTCGGTTTTGCTACTCACATTCATAAGCAATTACACGTTCCATAAATTGTACACGATCTCTTAGTATCAAGATATACCCAGTGGCGCCCGACACCGGTACAAGAGACGGGACAATGATGCCCCTGTTTCACGCAGAGTTATATTAAATAAATTATTAATAGGAAATGATCACCTTGGGTGCTCAGTTCACAAAGATCTCTTATGTGGCGATGACAGGAGCAAAAGCAGGGCATCCTCAGCATCCCAATCGATTGGACAAGGGATTTCTGCACGTCTGAAGTCTGGTATAAAGCCTCTGGCAGGTGTGATCACGGAGTCTGAGTGGGTCTGTGCACTTACAAAACAGGCACAAGCATATGTGAATGTGTGGCGTAAGATTTGACAGCCGCGGCTTGAAATGATTTTCTCCCGATGTGTAGGCTGTGCCTGTCGCCATGGTGAACTGAGTCCACAGTTTGAGTCTAGGTAGTAACAGCGAGAGAAGGTGCGTGAGGAAAACATTTTAAAGGATGAAAGTGGGGGAGCCAAATGAAACCATCAACTGTGATAAATGTTAAAACTGCTGGGTATGTTCACACACGTACAACATTCGGACGAGTCTAAGCAAGTGGAAGAAGTCCAGCTGCTCCCCCAGGGAAAGTCCTGGAAACTTTTAAGAGCCGTTTCTATGAGCTGAAACTGTGAGTTGTTTCTCTGTGCAGGGGGTCACTGTTTATTTGGACAGTTACATGACCGAGGCGACCTACACAGATAGCCAACCATCAGAGTACATGACCAATCTGCAAATGAGCCAATGCTTTCATTAGCATCGCGGTGGTTTCCAGCATCGAAACTAATTGACGATAAAAATATAATCATTACATGGGGAGCTTAATGCCGTTATACAATTAAGAAATAAAAAATGAAGCAGAGTTAATCATTCTAGGCTCCCACTGGCGTTTTAACTCATCTCGGTAAATACAAACACTGTTTTGGCATCCTGCGGTCTTTGTTAGTGGGTGTCACACATCCACCCCTGATACTCATATACCACCCAGTGCTTATTAACCTCAGATACATGTGGCATAATGTAACATTTGATGCAGAATATTTTGTTTCAAGATGCCACAATACACAAGTTTGAATTCAACCATAGACAGAAACATTTATTTCCATCCAGACCATTAGCCACTGAATATATAGTAAACAGACACAAGAATGATTTAAAATTAAACCATTCCTAAAACTACTAAATATTAATGAAAGTATTGAGTGTGAAAGCTAAGAGGCCTCTCTTATGATTATAAAATTCACCTCCACTGGCATTTTGAGCTCTGCCTAATCAATCGGGTTATCTCAGGGCTGAAATTGATCGGTTGGCTTTTATAAAGTGCAGTGTCACTGAGCAGGTTCGATTGCCGGCTCTAAATTTACTGAAATGTACGGCCGCGTTCGGTATAAGTTATCAGTTACTATGCAGGAGAGTAATTACCATCTTTAGAATGCAGAGATAGATGGTATGTTTCAGAAAAGACAACAAGCCTTTTGTACAGATCAGTGTTTCTCAACACCAGGGACCTGCAGACAGTCCACTCCCAGCTCACTGCCAGTTCCCTACTGCACTGTAGCTGAGAGGGAGAGAAAATATGGACCGCCTGGGGGTTCCTGAGGACCGGGTTGAGGATCATGCACGCAGGCCCACCTCCTTGTTCAAGTATAGGGACCAGTGGACCAGTGCAAGGAGAACCATGGCAGAGAATAACCTCAAAGAAACCAAATAATCAAAGCAAAGGCTACAGACAATGAGGAAACTGCACAGATCTCAGCCAACCTAAGTTTTAGAAGCAAAGCATTACAAAGGACAACTAGCATGATATGTGTGATTGTGTGTATGCCTTGTGATGGAGTATACTTCCTGGAATAGGCCCCGGACTCTGTGACCCTGTACTAATTAATGGTTGGAAGAAATAAGGGTGGATGGATATTATGGTGTCTACTAGTCCAGGCATCTTTGGTAGAAAACAAAAATATGAATTTGAGCTTTCAGTCTCTATGTGTATGTGTGTGTTGATGCTGAGGTGTGGTCTAAGTCAGAGATGGGTAGTTCAGTTCCAGAAAGTAAAAATCCAGACCAAGATCCAGACCAAGATTGAGTACTGAGTGACTGTGACTCTTTATACTCAACTGTTTGGTTGAAACAAAATCTTTGTCTGGATTTTTACTTTCTGGAACTGAACTACCCATCTCTAGTCCAAATGCTGCAGCAAGTCTAAGAATACGAGCTGCACAAGAGAAATGCCGACTTTCATTATTCAAAGTCAATTTTTCATCAAGCAGGACAATGATAAATTGAAAATATAATAAAAGCTCCTTACCCAGCAAGTGCCTGGCGCTGTCTGAAGATCACCCTGAATGTGATAAATCAATGCTGCTGAACTATATAATTTCATTAAGAGCCAAATGATACATACTTCTCAGGTACATCCCACTTCAGCCGCACTGTATCTCGTACCGGAATATTTTCATTTTTACCATCTTACGTCACAAGCTGGATGTAATGCGAGAGGATGGCATCAGTAGATGTATAATAGTAGGGAGGTATTTGAGAAAGATACAGGTCAAAGATGCAGTGGTGTCATGCCCCTCCTCTGGTACGTACCGACAGGCCCTTTGGTGTCATACCTCCCCAGTGCATGCTGGGTAGCCGAATGTTTTTTAGTGTATATGAGCTCCACGCCTCCTGCGAGACCCTAGTGAGGCTTATTGCTCAGCAAATGAAGAACTTGCTCCCATTTACTGTCCGGTCAGCCTTCTTACAATCGTGAAAAGCTGTGACAGAGATGGTGAATGACGGGTATCCTGCAGACGTGCTCACTCTGCATGGAATTGGCATTTTACTGTCAGCTGGAGTATTCTGTGTGCATCTCAGAGTAGCTCTGCGTCTCCAGCACATCTCTGCGAGCTCGTCCCCCCCCGCCCCCCCCCGCCTCATGCACAGAAGGTTATCTGGGCCTCTCCCTTTTTCCGTGAACGTTTCCCTTTTGTCATATAGCGATGGATGTCGACCCGTATCTGGTTACACGGAAAACAGAATCTCTACCCCGGAGCCCAAAATCCCGTCACGATCGACCCTGCCTCGACCAATCAGAAGGGCCCCGTGGTGGGCTGGCGACCGCTGGCCGGCGGTTCTCTGGCGACGCCGGGATAACAAGCTTAACCCGCCGCTGTCAGCTTAGAGTGCGGACGGCTGGTGTTCTTGAGCGCGAGCCGCTGCCTCTCGAGACCTGAGCACCATGTAAGTAAAGGCTGACAGTAGCCGTGTGCAGGAAGTCGGCTGATAACAGCTCCACCAGCGGGGCTGCATGCTGCTGCGGCTCTAACGCCCTCTGCTACTTTCAAGCGAATGATGTCATTCGGCACAGTTCGTGTTAAAGGGCCAGGATTCATGGGATACTCTTACACTGTGCCTGGCCACTCATGACTAGATGATCACTTCAACACCCTGTGGCGCAGGTTGAGACTGCCTCAAACTCCAGTTGTGACCAGCATGGGGCGTAATCTGAGGTCACATGTGCTAAGACAAATACCTCCTGCCCAGGGCTCAGGGGGTATAATATGGCTTGCATGATGACCGGTACATTAATGCACAAGTGAAAATCGCACAACTATTAAATTTGTGCCAAAAAAAAACAGGCTAAACAGATTAACTACTGACTTTCAAAGGTTTCAATAAAGGACATAACTCATATCTCTGTCATTCTGGAAGACATGCCTCATTAATGCAATAATGCTTAGCAGTACCATTAAAAATGACATCTTAATAGACAGATTTAGAGATCAAAAGCACAGTGCTGGCCAGCAGAATACCAAAACACAAAACTAAATAAAAAAGAAAATCATCTTGAAAAAAGGCTAACAATTCATTTATATACACATAACATTTCAAATGGCAGCTAAACTGGTTATGTAAGAGCAACTTCAACAGCTTGAAGCAGTTTCCAGCTTTGGAAGCGTGGCAGCAAGCTTTAAAATTCCGTTTTATTTCATGCAAGAAAAGTAAAAATACCCAGGTTTGGACCACCTGTCGTATAGTGTGACTCAGTATCAGTATTCTTTTATACAAGAAAATCGCCGTGCTACGAAAAAGATCTTCATAATCCAAAAAATTTTTTTGGAACATTTTCAGTAATTATGACTTAATAATTTTAAGTAATATTCAGTGAAAGATTAGCTGGGTAGTGCGGGGTAAGGAGGGATAGTTTTAATGTTAACCATTAAATTAGTTATGTGTATCCCAAAGAATCCTGAACTAGGAATTACATCATAAACACAAATGTTGAATAAAATATCAATGGGGTTAATCAAATTAATTAAACTCCTGTATATTATTCAAATTACCGGGTACAATTAATAGGGGGACTAAGATTTTTCACAATCATAGATTTAATTCAGCAGCTGAAGGGTTAAGATAATGTCAGGGGAATTGAATCAAAATCCCATTACACATAGCCCTGCGGAGGGGGTCTGCGTCACACCTGCCTGCCCTATGGCATGTCTCACAACGCCGGCTCAAGTGCGCGTCAACGAACTCCAAATGTATATTTAGCGATTGTTCGGAGGACGATTCTGAACAATTTTCTGGAGCAGCTTAAAAAGCTGTCCAAGCATGGAATAGCGTGGATGTGACGTCCGCGCTCTGTGAGCGAAGGTACTTGGCAGGCTGTGTTTAACGTCAGTGGCCATCGTCTACATGACACTGGGGACTCAGTCACCCATCTATCCCGCTGAATCGGGCTTAGCTACAGAGTCGTCAGGAATCTGTCTGTAGAGTCACGTCCCTGGGCACATGCTAGTTCAGCCACTTCCTATCACCTTGGTGCTGTCAGTGGAATCCCCCACTGCCTCATTGACTTCCCTCATAATCATTATCCACTCATAGTGTCTATAGTCAGTCATCATCGCAGAACACTGGGGCATCCTTACTGCTGTTCCTGCACCAGAAGATGAATGGTATAGTAAGTTCAAGTTGACATGCCTATTATGCTCTATGTGTGTATATATACATACAGTGGTACCTCAGTTCTCGAGCTCATTAGAACTTGAATTTCTTAAGTCGAACCAGCCAGTTTGAAAAAAAATTACCTAGAGCTCGATCTGAATCTCAGAAGTCAAACCGTGAACGCCGGCCTAAGATAACTTGTACGTGCGGGGAAATTAGTCACGCGGCACGTCTCTCAGCGGAAACAAAGGGTAAAGCTTCAGTCTCAGCCTTGCATGCGCTGTGATAGCGCCGAGCATGTTTACACTAGCTGAATACATATATTTAGACAGTAAAAATACATTTAGACAATGATAGACAGTGACAGTAATTATTATTATATAATAAAATACATTTAAAAATAAAGATTTCTTATTCATTATTTTAATATTAACAATAAACCATTAATACATTTAATTATAATAATATTGTCGTGCAGAGCGGGGACGGAATGGAGACAAAGGCGCAGACGTCAGGGTATCGGGGAATACGGGGTTTAATTACAGGTAAGGGAGGCAAAACGCAGACGGACAATACAATGACCGGACTGGGGAAACAAAATACAGAGGACTAATGACAACAACCAGAAACAGCTGATCACATGGGGATTCCACATGGGGTTAACGAGGGGGCGTGGCACACGGAAGGAGAGGACGATTGGGGCAGGACACATTGTTTTTTTTTTAACACATTGTTTGGATACATTTATTTTCTTACTTTACAAATGATTGTTTTGATAAATGTGCTTAGATGTGTTTAGTACAGTATATGCTCTTCTTGTTTTATCCGGTTCATTTTGTGTTTAAATGCTAAAAAAAAAAAACATATTTAGGTGCAATTTTTTGGGGCCGGGAAAAAATTAATTGGTTTTCCATTATTTCTTATGGGGGAAATTCGATCACAACTCGAACTTTTTAGGATTCGATCTGGAGTTCGAGTTCGATTAAGTTCGAGTTTCGAGGTATCACTGTATTTATGCACACATTTCATATATACATGCAATGCATATATACATTTTATTATCTTTATATATACACATCAATGTATTGCAATTGTCATAATACTCCTGAGATGAGTGAAACATTAAAGCTAAATGAAAATACAAAACGTAAATATACTTTGATCCTATTGTATAATTAAACCTATGGTATTCATATCAGCTTGGTCTTATACTAGGATGTCTTGCATTGCCCAGTAGGGCAGTTCATGCTGTCTGATTCGCATACGATTAATTCTTTTTATGATTTTGACATTCACTCTGTTATTGTTACATAAAGCTAAATGAGAAATATTGTCTGTAGACCACCTCATTAAAGGCATGTGAATGAATCATTTTAATATTTAATGAAACATCCCCTCGTGCTACCTTAAAGCTGAATAAATCAGAGTACCTTTAGTCTTCTTGCCACATTTCCCACTGAAAGGTATCTCTGAAGCATAACAACACATTCACGGCAGTGAGCGTCAGCACAATGGACGAGTCTGATTCATTTAGCTCTTTAAGATGTAAATGCTTTTTGGCACCAAAACCGTGTGCTACTGGAGGCCTTATGGGCTTGGAGCTGCCTGGGTAAAGGTCAATACAGTTTAATTTCATTGTAAATCAACGCGAGGGCACTGTCTGCAGTGCCCGTCCTGTGATTGTGCAAAATCATCTTTAGTATCAGCGACGTGAGAGTGCAGTTGCTGATTGCTGATTTCTGGATCTGTCCACTGGCTCTGTGTATCTATGAATGCTGCTAAACAGCGCATCTGATTTCTTTTCCCTCCTCTCATCCTATATGACCGTTCCAGATATATCCATTTTCCATTATTGATCATACCGAGGGCTACATTTTTATCATTTTTGGATTGCAAAATTAGAGAGAAAAACAAGGACAATTAAGTCCTTTATCATGCTGTTAGTGTATCCAGTATTAGAGTGCATTTTTCGTAAATGACAGCATAACATGCATCTGCTTCTAATAGAATCAGTTCTAGTTTCAAACACACATTATCTAGCATCTCTTTCTCTCCACTCTTTCGTTTTTTGGCTTTGAATATTTCCAGAGCACCGATGGACTGGCTCTATGACCTATGTCAGAGAAACAAGTAAGTACCCTGTGGTGGGAATGGCCAAGGCGCCGTGCGGTAAACTAGGTGAGTATCCCCGTCCTCAGCCGCAGTGTAAGGAGGCTGTAATCGGTTTGCTCTAACAGTACCACTGCAGTCAGCATGATTAATCTCTACCTCAGCAAGGGAACGAGAAAACCAACTTCTCTGGATACAGCAGACTTCCACTGCATTATACAGTGCACCAGGTCAGTGTCTCAGTCATTACACTTCATGTGTCATATCCAGCTGCAGTTACACCAGGTTTATCAACAGAGAGCCCACCTGCATGGCTCAAGGACCCCGAATATAAACAAGGACATGCCACTTAATCCTAAAAACAAAGGACCCCAGAACAGCTTTAGTGTAATCACAGGACCCAAAGCGAGGGATCACTCCCAACTACATTGCCCACCCACCAGTTTGTACCACCTACGGGAGTTTCCCCGATGGCTCCTGCATTGCAGGCTGCATAGAGAATGGAGATGAGTCAGAGCATATGAGAGCTAGTGGAGACACTTTGTCCTGTGGTGCAGGGTGAACCACCTGCAGTTCAACGTCAACAAGACAAAGAGTTAGCGGTGGACTAGCGGCATGCTGAGGAGTCTCAGACAGCAGTTTCCATCCAGGGAGAGGAAGTGGAGGTGATGCAGTTCAACAGGTGGCTGGAGGTTCACATGAACAACAGACTGTACAACACAGTGGTGCCGTACAAGAAAGGCCAGAACAGGCCCTACTTTCAGGCTATGGCCTGATGTGATGTGTTCAGCAAGTTGCTGGAGATGGTTTACCAGTCCCTAGTGGCTAGTGTACTTCCCTATGCTGCAACCTGATCTTTGAGCATGGGGTGATGAATATAGTTTGTGTAGGTCCGGCCTTCTTTGATTAAATGGCCATATGTGCATGATGTACATCAGCTGAGGTATATAGTTTGAGGCTCTATAATCAACTCCGCAGCACCAAGCACAGAGGAACCTGGTACTCAGGGCCCCCTGAACGACACATATCATTCCGGCACACAGACAGCCCCTGACTGCTTGGGAAATAACATTTTTTTCCACTGATGATTCATCTATATGCTGAGGCATAAACCACAATCAAAAGCTGATTGGCAAATAATATTGTGTCCCTGTATTCCAATGTCGACTCTTCTCACCCATTCAAAATCAGGTTGGTAAACAAACAGCAATTTCAGTCATTCCACAAACAAAACTATATATCGATTTATAAAATGAGACCGATATCACAGTTACCAGTATTTTTAAAGCTTTATTGCATTGAACAAAATTGACACTTAATTGCTCTGCTAAATTTATAAGGAAAATATTTCTGGCCAGTGCCCCTGGTGATCAGCCACAGGATAAAGACATGCCCCCCCCCCCCGCCTTTCGACTAGGCTGGATGGATTAAATTACGTCTATGTCTATACCCACACCTCCCTTGTTGTTGTGAGCACAGAGGGACTACAGGGCCAGGAAGGATGTGGATAAAGTGTTAATTTACACAAAGCTTATTAAATATTTAAAGGTTTTTAGCCAGGCACAAGGACCTACCGTAAAGCAAACCCTTGTAATTCCTGTCACCTTGGGAGCAAAGACCAACCTATCAAAATAATGGATGGATGCATGGCACAGAGCAGTTACAGAATTCCTCCTGCGTTCATTTTTCATAGCTGATTAAGAACAAAATGGTATTGGGATTATTATCCTCACTGTTAAATACTTAAATGCAAATGATCAGAAAATGAATTTGTTCTGTGAATTGATCTTTAATTGCGAGTGTTTTGCATCTCGTAATTCAGAAAAGTTTAATAGGTATCTTCTGAAAAATTGGTAATAATTTGAGCTATTATATAAGAATGATAAGGTGTCATATAAAGTATCAATAAAGATATGATGGAATAGATACTTGGGTAATAATAAGTATCCAGTAGCTCTCCAAAGACATCTCTCTTT
This sequence comes from Paramormyrops kingsleyae, assembly GCF_048594095.1. Lineage (NCBI taxonomy): Eukaryota > Metazoa > Chordata > Actinopteri > Osteoglossiformes > Mormyridae > Paramormyrops > Paramormyrops kingsleyae. Next base: position 6,616,170 of record NC_132808.1, on the reverse strand, counting down.
GAATAATGCTTATTCCTTTCTGAACATGCCATGAATCAGAGCCTTCAGACTTTGTTTAATGTGAAACGTCTGCTACACATGCAAACCCTTTCCAAAGGCACACTTTTAGCAAAGCCCTTGGGTATTGACATTAGCCTGTCCATCCGGGCACTATGGCTCAAATGCCAACTGTCCTGTAGTAGCTGCCAGCTCCTCATTGTAGATGCCAAGTCATCATTACAGAGAGCCAGGTAATGCCAAGGCTTGTCAGCACAGAACAAATGGTCATTGTCACCGTCAGCTCTGTCACTGTGCTTCCAATGTTTGATTTCACCAAAAGCTAAGATACTCATCACTCTGTTATCTGTGGTCACCCTCCCCATCAGATCATCTCTTAGCTTGCTTCTTCAGCACCACCCTGGTTGCTTATGCCCCGTTCTGCACTAGCAGAGTCTCCAACCTCCATCCTCCCTGGTTTTCATCTCTTACCAGACTCTTCACGACTCTTCACCACGTCACAATCCAATGGAAGTTTTCATCACACAAGGTCGTATTTTTTTCCCCTGAAATCTCTCTTTCCATAAAATGTTCAATATTGTTTTGAACCACAATCAGAAAATCTTAGAAAATCTGTGCCACAGACTGACATTAATATACTTCTCCATATCTCACACCTTTGTAACCACAAACATTATTGTACAATGCTAGGCACATGTTGCAACTCTATGCGCCTCTACATACCTCTAACCCTGAAGGTAACTCCACAAAAAGTTCTATGACTGAAAAACAGCTCGATTGCTTTATAAGAGAGGAGGCCCACACACAGCTTTACAACACCACAGTTTCATAACCATGATCATAACCATAATCACTTTTACACACATATGACTATATCAAAGTGCTCTTGCAACTGTTTAGGCATCACACTCAAATTCATTAGAGTCAGCAATAAAGCACAGAATGGGGAGTAACTGCACATCTTACTGTAATGTATTAGGGAGGGCAAAGTCAGCTAGATGAATTCATGCCAGTTATGACCTCTCTGTCACTGTACAAGGGTCATACTGTATGTTGACAAGGGTGACTGATCAAAGCACTTTAATGTGAGGTGCGATCCTCAAACACAGTCACTAGGGAGCAGAAAGATGCTGTAGCCGGGAATTTCATCACACCCGAGTTACACACATTCCAGTACAACACGTTGGAAAGCCATTTAGCAATACCAGTTCTAGCCCAATTCATCATTAGCTGCTGTTAGCAATACCAGTTGATAACAACATAGTACATGGCATTCTGTGCATACAAGCATCACAGATAGTGATTGGACAGTTCTGTGTGTACAAGCAATTTAATAAGAAATGACAAATAAGAAATTAGTGTTAATAAACAGTATTTAACGACACATTTCACTTCTGTTGATGAAGGTCTTGAATTTTGAGGTCAAGGTTGCAGAAGCTCCTCTGACTTTCCCAGTCAGAATTCCGACTTCGGTGCTTCCAGTTGAAATTTCCGACTAGGAACTTGGAATTGCAGACATACCATTCCCCATCCCAGACTCATGATGCTACACCAGAAGGTGCTGATGAGGAGCTTTTAGCTGAGCCTCACTGTCCATAGGAAGCCTTTTAAAACCGACTACATTCTCTTCTTACAAATGATCTCCATGGCTGGTGCTTCAAACCACACTGACAGGCCACCAGGGGTCCGGGCAGAGGGAAAAACGCACAGCACTGATGAGAAGCCTTTAATGTCTTGGGGGCAAGAATGCAGCCGTGCCCTAGTGATCAGTCATGACAGCATGTCGGCAGGGAAAGGGCTGCGATACCAGCATATTGATCACACCGAAATGGACACATGAGGAAAAGCGTCTGGATTGCGGGGCATGACTGGGTCATGTGACTCAGCTGGAGCGAAGGCTAACTCCACTCTTTGACAGTATTCATATTCTTCATTTACATCACTGCAAGATGATAACCTGCAAGAAGCAGTTATTGAGGCACTTGTTCATACTTAAAAAGGATCATAAACACTTATGGGGAGACGTAAGACGAAGCAGAGGTGTAGAGCAGCCGTTCTCCTCTGTGGCCTCTCGCTAATTACAGCCAGGAGGAGGGAACCCTTCTCTATTTGTCACTGAGGAGAGGCTGCTGCCGCAGGGCGATCCGGCACGGGGCCGCGTCTTCCCAGAGGTTCCAGACGTTAGAAACAACCTTCAGCACGCGGACGTGACTGTCCGCGGCATTATCTGGCCGGCATGTGCGCATCGCACTGCACGAGACGCCCCTATGCGGATGTCTGTCAATCCAGTGCACCTGGGTCCACTCTAATTAGAGCACAATCTGTTCTCTGGTATATGCTAATGACGCACACCGACCAGGCTATGTGAATCAGGATGATACACCGTATAAAAGGTGCCATTTTAGCCTTGATAATCGATTAAAATAACACAGTCAAAACACTAGCAGTTGGCATCCACACAATTCGCATATAATAAACCAATTTATATTCTAACATTCAGGATAAGATGGTAGGTAATATGGTTGTTTACTACACAGGATTCCAAACATATTTAGCTGTAAGCTTGTTGTGATAGGTTTTACTATTTATTAATAGCTAATCTTTATATTAATTGGTTTAGTGTTGTTACGCATTAGACTGCAATGAATAATAATTTACTCACATCTAAATAAAGGTTAGTCATTACATACACCAAACAAACACATTTCCCAGTCAGCCTGATAAGCATATGATATGAAATATTGTAAAACACAAAGATTCTGTTGTAAAAACAAAGTTTACCCATTGACACAATACTAAGCGATGCCCATAAAGGTAATATTTATGTGGTAATTAAAAGAAAATTAAGGACAGAAGACATATCAGCAAAGGACAATCCATCTGTTCAAACACTCCCATGTTACAAAACCACTCTGAACTGCAGTGGATGATGAAACAGATGCATGGCTGTTACACATAACATCAAAAGTCAGCGATTAATGACAGAGGGTATGTTCTGGGAGTTTCATGTGCTATGTAATATTGAAATGCTTATATTTTTCTTAATTGCAAAATACTGTGATACTTTAAATTATTAGTAGCATGGAGGCCCCAGTAAACAGGGCTTGTAGGCTCTGTAATCATTGTGTGTCCAATAGCACCCCTTAGCTGTCAGGATGTTCATGACATGCCACAGCTGCTCACGCCTCATTTTTTCAGTGTGCCACTCCACAGCGCAGTAATGCGCGTTAAGCAGTGACGCATAATTCTGCAACCCAAACCAGCCAACTGAGAGAGGTACATTCTAATATAAAACAAACCAATCCACCCACACAAAAGGAATTTCAGACAACATGCTAATGTAAAACAATCCCGCTCAGTCAGACAGGTGGATATACGCTAATGTAACACAGACCAGCCTAGTCAGACAGGTGGATACACGCTAATGTAACACAGACCAGCACAGTCTGACTGCGGAATACATGCTAATGTAACACAGACCAGCACAGTCAGACAGGTGGATACACGCTAATGTAACACAGACCAGCACAGTCAGACTGCGGAATACATGCTAATGTAACACAGACCAGCCCGGTCAGACAGGGGCATACACACTAATGTAACACAGACCAGCACAGTCAGACTGTGGAATACACGCTAATGTAACACAGACCAGCCCGGTCAGACAGGGGGATACACACTAATGTAACACAGACCAGCACAGTCTGACTGCGGAATACATGCTAATGTAACACAGACCAGCCCGGTCAGACAGGGGGATACACGCTAATGTAACACAGACCAGCACAGTCAGGCTGCGGAATACATGCTAATGTAACACAGACCAGCCCGGTCAGACAGGGGGACACACTAATGTAACACAGACCAGCACAGTCAGACTGCGGAATACACGCTAATGTAACACAGACCAGCCCAGTCAGACAGGGGGATACACACTAATGTAACACAGACCAGCACAGTCAGACTGTGGAATACACACTAATGTAACACAGACCAGCACAGTCAGACTACGGAATACATGCTAATGTAACACAGACCAGCCCAGTCAGACAGTGAGATGCACACTAATGTAACACAGACCAGCCCAGTCAGAGAGGGGGATACACACTAATGTAACACAGACCAGCACAGTCAGACTGCGGAATACACGCTAATGTAACACAGACCAGCCCAGTCAGACAGGGGGATACACACTAATGTAACACAGACCAGCACAGTCAGACTGTGGAATACACACTAATGTAACACAGACCAGCACAGTCAGACTACGGAATACATGCTAATGTAACACAGACCAACCCAGTCAGACAGTGAGATGCACACTAATGTAACACAGACCAACCCAGTTAGATAGTGAGATGCACACTAATGTAACACAGACCAACCCAGTCAGACAGTGAGATGCACACTAATGTATCATAGACCAACCCAGTCAGACAGTGGGGTACACTGTAATGCAACAGAGACCAACCCAGTCAGACAGGATTATACACACTAATGTAACACAGACCAGCCCAGTCAGACAGCGGGATACACGCTTATGTAACACAGACCAGCCTATTCAGACAGTGGGATACACATTAATGTAACACAAGCCTCCCTCATCAGAGGGGGGATACACACTAATGTAACACAGACCAGCACAATCAGATGGGGGATACATGCTAATGTAACATAGACCAGCCCGGGGACAGGACCGCCCTCAGCTGTCCCTGGTGGTCTAATGGTTAGAATAAGCGCTCTCATTTCTGTGGCCCGGGTTTGATTCCCGGTCAGGGAATATTGTTCTTATGTGGGCAGTGGTGGCTTAATGGTTAAGGAAGCACACTTGTAATTGAAAGATTGCAGGTTTGAGGCACGCTGAGGTACCCTGAGCAAGGTACTACTCCCCGGGTGCTGAATTAGCTTCCCCCTGCCATGTCACAGCATCACATACGGGTTAAATGCAGAGGACACATTTTGTTGTTGTACCCTGTGTGCTGTGGTGTGTCAACAATGACCCCTGATCACTAAATTATAATTCTAAATTCAGTCAGACAGCGGGATACACATTAATATAACACAAGCCTCCCTCATCAGAGGGGGGATACACACTAATGTAACACAGACCAGCCCAGTCAGACAGGGGGATACACACTAATGTAACACAGACCACCCCAGTCAGACAGCGGGATACACACTAATGTAACACAGACCAGCCCAGTCAGACAGGGGGATGCACACTAATGTAACACAGACCAGTCCAGTCAGACAGGGGGATGCACGCTAATGTAACACAGACCAGCCCAGTCAGACAGGGGGATACACGCTAATGTAACACAGACCAGCCCAGTCAGACAGGGGGATGCACGCTAATGTAACACAGACCAGCCCAGTCAGACAGGGGGATACACGCTAATGTAACACAGACCAGCCCAGTCAGACAGGGGGATGCACGCTAATGTAACACAGACCAGCCCAGTCAGACAGGGGGATGCACACTAATGTACTGTAACACAGACCAGCCCAGTCAGACAGCGGGATACACGCTAATGTAACACAGACCAGCCCAGTCAGACAGCGGGACACACACTAATGTAACACAGACCAGCCCAGTCAGGCAGCGGGATACACACTAATGTAACACAGACCAGCCCAGTCAGACGGGGGGATACACACTAATGTAACACAGACCAGCCCAGTCAGGCAGCGGGATACACACTAATGTAACACAGACCAACCCAGTCAGACGGGGGGATACACACTAATGTAACACAGACCAGCCCAGTCAGGCAGCGGGATACACACTAATGTAAGACAAGCCTCACTCATCAGATGGGGGATACATGCTAATGTAACACAGACCAGCCCAGTCAGACAGGGGGATACACACTAATGTAACACAGACCAGCCCAGTCAGAGAGGGGGATACACACTAATGTAACACAGACCAGCCCAGTCAGACAGGGGGATATACGCTAATGTAACACTGACCAGCCCAGTCAGACTACTGGATAAACATTAATATGACAAAAACCTGCCCAGTCAGACAGGGGGAGGACTGATTACAATACGTTGCCCCGCCCACCACACAACACACCACCTCAGGGATGATAATCTGAGTGCAGCCATGCAGCGGGCGATACCTTAGCACTACACTAGTCCAATGGAACTGGGTTTTTTTTCCCAGTGACTGGAGTGTCAGTCATGCCAACAACCCCCAAATTTTCTCTGTAAGCTGGTGTACCTGCTTGCAGGACCGGATGTAAAGTGACGTCATACTCAGGACAAAGCGATTGTAGGTTAATGGCCTTGCTCAATGTCCCAACGGAGTAGAATCACTCCAGGATTCACACTAATGTAACATAGAACAGTCCAGTCAGACAGGGGGACACATGCTAATGTAACCCAGACCAGCCCATGCAGTCAGACAGCTACACGCTAATGTAACAACTAGCAGTGGACATATACTGTCGAATGTGAATAGCTTTTCCCAGAGAGTATCAGTTGGTATATATCAGGTTTAAGGTTCAGCATCACAGTTTGACAAGCAACACAAAACTTGCTGCCCTTTTGCATTTAAATTAAGGAACAGTATGTGGCAGAGTGTGGCAGTATGTGGCAGACCTGATTCTCCCTTCTCTGAAGATCAGTTCACAGATTTACTCTGGAGGATACTGGGACATAGAAAATTGAGAAAACAATGTGGTGTTGAGTGCCTTTGTAAGCCCCACTTGCAGAGCGACAGGTCATTTGTAGTCATCAATATATTCTGTGTTAGGTTTCACACTTTTTTCAAAAACTGGAAAATGGCACTTGTTTGCTGGATAATTACTTATTCCTAAGGATGTGCTTTACGTATGTTTCATATGTAGATGTAATTCATGAGAGAACCGTGTGGTAATGTTCTACAGCAGGATTTTTCAAACCACGTTTTTGTGCCCTCCCAGCTCCCTGCCAGACAGTCCACGTTTTTGCTCAGGAACTGGGAGGGAACAAAAATGTGGACCATCTGGGGGTTCTGGATGACCAGGTTCAGAAACAATGTTCTTCAGCCGATCTGGTCAAGCAGCAGCTGTATTGTTGTACTTCTGCCCATTCATTATCTTACTCATCTTCAGTTGTGGCAAAGTCAATTCACTTAAATTGTTCTGAATGAATTGCCACTGACTCAACAGGTTACAAATAATCACATGTTCTAAATCAGCTGAAAATAACATGGGGAACTACTGAGGCACATTGCTAGATTTACAGACTGGGTGGGGGATCCCCTTCATTGTTCGAATTACGGGGGGTACTGGGAGGTACTGTACCCCCTGATCAAGACCCAGACCCCCCCCCCCCAAAAGAGACAAAAATAGCACTTTGGGGGGGTCTTAACATTTTTGTTTTGTTGTAAAAAAAAAAAAAAAAAAGATAACCTCACCTTGTAGGAAAATTTTATGTAAAACGATTTCAGACACGATACCCCTAATGTGGACCGTACCATTTTAACCACCTCGGCGCTAAAAGCAGCCAGTCGGTTGCGTCATTCATTCTCATTGAGTGACCTGTTCATTGTGTTCGTCTGTCATGGTACTGTTTGTCGTGCGTTGGTAAATGTAAGTAGCCAGCAGAAGTCTAACTTATTGAAAATGTGTTATTTTACAACCTTCATTTATTCGTTTAAGTGTTTCATCGTCTAATGCAAGCTGGCGTCTTTATAAGTTGAATTATTTACCATTGTCCTTCTGAGACCGGTGTTCCGTCGAGTTGAGCTACTTTGTCGAGGTAAGTTACCGTAGTGCTAATCGATAGCTCTAACCATAGCTTACGTCGAGAAAGTAGCTCATCTCTACAGAACAGCGGTACAGTCAAATTTAGCGACGTTAACTAGCAAGATAAGCTAAGTTCTCTATTTAAACCAGGTTTATTTGGTGAGGTAAAATCGATCATGGTCATTTTCCAAGGAGATGAACTCCCTATGTTTTCATTCTCATTTTATCATGAATAAATCCTGCCTTTCTGAAATTAATTCGCAACTTAGCCTGTGTGGTTGCTTATTAGGCTAATGTTAATGCATAAGAAGGTCTAACGTTATGCTCTGAAAAAACATTACTATAAGTGAAACCTATAGGGGCAATGTAAAAAAACTAGCTAGCAAATAAGCCCTATTATTTTAATTTTAGTGGTATTGATTCTGCATTCCACAATTTCATATTTATAGACATTTTTGAAGCTTCATCTGATACTGTTTTGTTATATAGATAAGATTTTATTGACAGACACAATATGAGGAAAAGGAAAGATGGAGACATCAGACACTTTTTTGGTGGTAAAAGAAGAGTAAGTAGGAAATATTAGTGTTAAGAGGTACAGAACATTAGAATAAATAATTGTACACGTGCAGTTTTGCAAACTGTTAATGTGTAAGAAGGAAAGTGGTGGTCAGCAGAAGGCAGGAGAGGCACAGGAGCAGGCAGCAGGAAGATGGCAGGATGAGGACAGTGTGCAGGACAGTGAGCAGGCAGCAGGGAGATGGCAGGATCAGGACAGTGAGCAGGCAGCAGGGAGATGGCAGGATCAGGACAGTGTGCAGGCAGCAGGAAGATGGCAGGATCAGGACAGTGAGCAGGCAGCAGGAAGATGGCAGGATGAGGACAGTGCACAGGCGGCAGGGAGATGGCAGGATCAGGACAGTGTGCAGGAAGATGGCAGGATCAGGACAGTGAGCAGGCAGCAGGAAGATGGCAGGATCAGGACAGTGTGCAGGCAGCAGGAAGATGGCAGGATCAGGACAGTGAGCAGGCAGCAGGAAGATGGCAGGATGAGGACAGTGAGCAGGCAGCAGGAAGATGGCAGGATCAGGACAGTGTGCAGGGAGATGGCAGGATCAGGACAGTGTGCAGGAAGATGGCAGGATGAGGACAGTGAGCAGGCAGCAGGAAGATGGCAGGATCAGGACAGTGAGCAGGCAGCAGGGAGATGGCAGGATCAGGACAGTGTGCAGGGAGATGGCAGGATCAGGACAGTGTGCAGGAAGATGGCAGGATGAGGACAGTGAGCAGGCAGCAGGAAGATGGCAGGATGAGGACAGTGCGCAGGCAGCAGGGAGATGGCAGGATCAGGACAGTGTGCAGGGAGATGGCAGGATCAGGACAGTGTGCAGGAAGATGGCAGGATGAGGACAGTGAGCAGGCAGCAGGAAGATGGCAGGATGAGGACAGTGCGCAGGCAGCAGGGAGATGGCAGGATGAGGACAGTGAGCAGGCAGCAGGAAGATGGCAGGATCAGGACAGTGTGCAGGGAGATGGCAGGATCAGGACAGTGTGCAGGAAGATGGCAGGATGAGGACAGTGAGCAGGCAGCAGGAAGATGGCAGGATGAGGACAGTGCGCAGGCAGCAGGGAGATGGCAGGATCAGGACAGTGTGCAGGGAGATGGCAGGATCAGGACAGTGTGCAGGAAGATGGCAGGATGAGGACAGTGAGCAGGCAGCAGGAAGATGGCAGGATGAGGACAGTGAGCAGGCAGCAGGAAGATGGCAGGATGAGGACGGTGTGCAGGACCAAGAGGTGAGTTAGAAATTAGGCTGTACTTTAAGATCTACTGTATCATCAAGACAGATATTAGCCTAATAGGCAAATATTCATTTCTGAAGGCTGTTGGAGCTGGGGGGACTGAGAGGGCAGGAATAACACCAGACTGCTGGACCAGACCAGGCTGTTTGTAAATGTATAGGCTTATTACTTTTACTAATATACTACTTCTAGGATAATTCCTGGGAGTTACAGTATCAAAACCAAATTCTTTTGTATAGGGATAAGGATAATGAGATCTTCTGTATTGATTCTCATTGTGTCGCATGTCCAGACCATGGCCGTGTATTGCATACATGTTAGTAAACACCCCTGGTGCATCTTGCAGTCTTAACATTGATCCTGGTGGCAGCTATTCATATTGACGCGGTAGCGGACCATAATGGTCATAGAAGTGTTATGGAGGCAGTACCCCCCAATTATGGAGGGGTATTTCACACTCTGATCCCCTTGTTATATTTGGGTGTGACTGTCTGATTGTTGAGGTCAACTAGGAATATTTAGATTGGGTTGCAATTAACTGGTTGGCGACCACTGAACATTCTAAATTAATTTCTGTCCTATTTTGTGTGAAGAAAACAGCAAGTTTGTGGTAAAAATGAGCCTGACAATCCTGCATTATCAACTATATGAACTAAACAACATTTTCTTTGATAAGTGATATGCTTTTATTTGGTCAGGGGCAAAAAGTTATTTTATTTTCAGCCTAATTTTAAACCATAGAAACCCTGTACAGCATTATGTATATTGCAGTACATTATACAGTAACTCAAAGATGCAGTCAATCACCAATCCCCTTGACTTCCCTCTCTCAGCTTGGCATCATAGGGACTGCTCTGCACTGGTTTGACTTGAACCTATCCACCAGATCTTTACAAGAGGCTTGGGGTGTTCAGGTCACAGTAGATATCATCTGGTGTTCCCCAATGTTCTGTCCTTGGTCCCCTTCTTTTCTCTCTTTACATTACCACTAGTTCTGATCATCCAGTTATATGACTTCTCCTTCCACTGCTATAGCACTGATATCCAGGTATACCTGATCTTTCCTCCTGATGACTACACAGTCCCTGCTTGGATCTCCATGCCTCTCTGACATCGCAGCCTAGATGAGGGACCATTACCTCCAGTTAAATCTCTCTAAGACTAAACTTATTGTCTTTCCTGCCAGCTCTATCATGACATCACTGTTCAGCTTGTATCACTGACACTGTCTCCATGAAGGTCTGCCAGGAACCTAGGGGTAATGATAGACCACCAGCTGTTCTTTGCTGAGCACATAACAATGCTCTCCTGATTTTGCAGATTCACCCTTCATAACATCAGGATGATCAGGCCTTATTTGTCTGGGTATTCTGTACAGCTTCTGGGATTTGTTATCACATAAGTAGAGTACTGAAACTCACTACTACCAGGTTTACTAACTTGTACTGTCAGACCACTGTAGATGATCCAAAATGCAGTAATGTGTCTGGTATTCAACCACCCTAAATGCTGACATGTTACACCCCTCCTTGTCTCTGTTCATTGGCTCCTTATATGCATTTGCATCAAATTCAAGTCCTTGGGGTCTGGGTTTCAGAGCCATTAATGGACAGGCACCAGTCTCCGCCAAGAAGTTCCTTAAGATCTATGTCCTATCTTGCCATTTCAGTCAGCAAACCAACGCTGCTCGGAGATTTCGCGACCATTCGAGTTACTCCAGACATTTCTCAGCCTGACAGTAAAACAAGCTGCTGAACCACATATGTTCATCACATTCCCCCTCCAACGTGCCTCCAAACCTATCTGTCCCAGGAGCCCCTTCACTAGCCTGATGTCTCTCTGAAGTCTCTGAATGTTCTTAATGTTGCACTTCTCATCATTGAAGTGGCTTATTAGGTTCTTGCTTTGTTGGAAGATCGATGTAGCTCTTGATCCTATACAACTTGCACTTGTAAGAAGGAATTCATTGGACCTGAGCCTGGGCACACTTATGCCTTATATTTGTAATTTGCTATTTCCTTTACTTGGACAAAATAAACGTAAATGTATAGTGATACATTGTTTTAAGCAAATATAACCTGGGTAGTGAGGCAGTTCAAAATCTATTGGTTCCAAGAAAACATTTATTGGGTCTTTGATACCATCTGAACAATTGCTCACTTTATTTCACTACAACAGACTGCAGTTAGTTGTTGGAAGATGGAAGCCAAGAACTCACAAATACTGCACATATGCGCAATTTATACTTTTTAACAGCTAAGTGAAATTTCCATATGCTATGAATTAATTGAGTCATTTCTGTGAGGCCCAGTTGAAATGTTAACTGCATATATTTCTTATAACCATTGATTGAGACTGGGTGCATTTAGTTGCTATTTTACAGCAATGCTGTATATCTGACTAATACACGCCTGACACTGGAGCTATTTTGAGGCTATGGAGGAGGAATGATATAGGTGTTATTTTTATTACTGTGATTTGCAATCTTTCAGTGGTAACTTCACAAAAAAAATCACTGGTCTCCTATAGCTAAAAAAACATGCATACCCTTGTTCATAATACCAGTGAGAAAACGAACATGTGAACTACAACAGACACCAAGGATGTGACGATCAATAATGACAAACTAATTTACAATCCATTACTTCTTTATAGATTTCCCTTTCAAACATCAAATTTTCTGGTATTTGGAATGGAAACAGGAAAGGGATATCTAATCAATACAAACTCCTTAATCAGTATTAAAATGCTGTGGTGGGTCAATCGTGTGACTCTTCCACAGTTGTCTCCCACAGTTGTTAGTTGACAGGCTACTGATGAATATGAGCAAAGATTTACGGGACATTGTGTCTTTTTCAATTAGTATGCGAAGAACTTGTGCAGGAATTTGTGTGTGTGTCGGCAAGTATTGAAACCATCAGTGAATGCAGTTCACTGTTAATGACCTCAGGAAAATAAAGTAATGCAATATCATGGAACATTTTCCTACAGCATCTTTAACCATATTCATCATCAATTTCATTATCCGTGCAACATCACGAGCAGCTTTACCATCTTTTCCTTATTTTTTGCTGCCTCCGTGGGTACATACAGAAATAGGCATTCAGACCTCAGGAGACAAAGCTGGACACACCAACCAAACCAAACTGAAGACAAACAGACCCTCACTGTTACAATAAACCCTGGTCTGCATCTAATTTTTCAAGTCTGAGTGTTGGTGTGTGGCACAGCAGGTGAGGCCTTCGTCCCTGTGTGTGGAAGGTCATCCCTTTGAATCCCGTGCTTGGCAGAGTAGCTACATCTCTGTTGGGCCCTTGAGCAAGGTCCTTAACCCTCTGAAAAATGCTCCAGGGGTGCTAGATGAATGTCTGAACCCAAGCTTTGCTTTCACCTCTGTACAGTATTTGTGTCTTAGGAAAAAAAAAAACTGCAGTGGGGATATGTGAAGACATACATTCCAGTGTACCTGTTCTTGTACTTGTACAAATGGCAAATAGTGCATTATTTTCATTTAAAACGAAAAGAAAGACTAACACTGAATATGATAATGAGTTTCAATCAAACAAAGGAGGTGGTGACCACAAATGAAATGGGTCATCACCTGAAAGAAAGGGAGACTTGATTGGCTTCATAAGATGTTGTCAGATGAAATATCAAACCAAGAGACTGAAGACCTTGGAGGAGGAACTTATCTCAAATGAAATAAGCAAGGACCTTCAACCAAATGTTTGGGAACATCAGAGTTTGGAACAAATTTTAACCTCTAATGAAACAGTTGTTAACTTTTAACTGGACGATCAATGACCCCAAATGGTAACACAATGTGACTTATAATGCATAAAGGTATATCCACACATCCTACCACAACTTTAGAAATAAGCAGAGAACCTCTCTGAGACAGAAAAAGTTTAAGCTGAACATGGGAAAAATGGTTTCGTGTATTTGAGAGTGTGGGCCTCTTATGGCTGTGTGTATCTGAGATTGTGGGCCTCTTATGGCTGTGTGTATCTGAGATTGTGGGCCTCATGGCTGTGTGTATCTGAGAGTGTGGGCCTCTTATGGCTGTGTGTATCTGAGTGTGGGCCTCTTATGGCTGTGTGTATCTGAGTGTGGGCCTCTTATGGCTGTGTGTATCTGAGATTGTGGGCCTCATGGCTGTGTGTATCTGAGAGTGTGGGCCTCTTATGGCTGTGTGTATCTGAGAGTGTGGGCCTCTTATGGCTGTGTGTATCTGAGTGTGGGCCTCTTATGGCTGTGTGTATCTGAGAGTGTGGGCCTCTTATGGCTGTGTGTATCTGAGAGTGTGGGCCTCATGGCTGTGTGTATCTGACAGTGTGGGCCTCTTATAGCTGTGTGTATCTGAGAGTGTGGGCCTCTTATGGCTGTGTGTATCTGAGAGTGTGGGCCTCTTATGGCTGTGTGTGTATCTGAGTGTGGGCCTCTTATGGCTGTGTGTATCTGAGTGTGGGCCTCTTATGGCTGTGTGTATCTGAGAGTGTGGGCCTCTTATGGCTGTGTGTATCTGACAGTGTGGGCCTCTTATAGCTGTGTGTATCTGAGAGTGTGGGCCTCTTATGGCTGTGTGTATCTGAGTGTGGGCCTCTTATGGCTGTGTGTATCTGAGATTGTGGGCCTCATGGCTGTGTGTATCTGAGAGTGTGGGCCTCTTATGGCTGTGTGTATCTGAGAGTGTGGGCCTCTTATGGCTGTGTGTATCTGAGTGTGGGCCTCTTATGGCTGTGTGTATCTGAGAGTGTGGGCCTCTTATGGCTGTGTGTATCTGACAGTGTGGGCCTCTTATAGCTGTGTGTATCTGAGAGTGTGGGCCTCTTATGGCTGTGTGTATCTGAGAGTGTGAGCCTCTTATGGCTGTGTGTGTATCTGAGTGTGGGCCTCTTATGGCTGTGTGTATCTGAGTGTGGGCCTCTTATGGCTGTGTGTATCTGAGAGTGTGGGCCTCTTATGGCTGTGTGTATCTGACAGTGTGGGCCTCTTATAGCTGTGTGTATCTGAGAGTGTGGGCCTCTTATGGCTGTGTGTATCTGAGTGTGGGCCTCTTATGGCTGTGTGTATCTGAGAGTGTGGGCCTCTTATGGCTGTGTGTATCTGAGAGTGTGGGCCTCTTATGGCTGTGTGTATCTGACAGTGTGGGCCTCTTATGGCTGTGTGTATCTGAGAGTGTGGGCCTCTTATGGCTGTGTGTATCTGAGAGTGTGGGCCTCTTATGGCTGTGTGTATCTGACAGTGTGGGCCTCTTATAGCTGTGTGTATCTGAGAGTGTGGGCCTCTTATGGCTGTGTGTATCTGAGAGTGTGGGCCTCTTATGGCTGTGTGTATCTGAGTGTGGGCCTCTTATGGCTGTGTGTATCTGAGAGTGTGGGCCTCTTATGGCTGTGTGTATCTGACAGTGTGGGCCTCTTATGGCTGTGTGTATCTGACAGTGTGGGCCTCTTATGGCTGTGTGTATCTGAGAGTGTGGGCCTCTTATGGCTGTGTGTATCTGAGATTGTGGGCCTCTTATGGCTGTGTGTATCTGAGAGTGTGGGCCTCTTATGGCTGTGTGTATCTGAGAGTGTGGGCCTCTTATGGCTGTGTGTATCTGAGAGTTTGGGCCTCTTATGGCTGTGTGTGTATCTGAGAGTGTGGACCTCTTATGGCTGTGTGTGTATCTGAGAGTGTGGGCCTCTTATGGCTGTGTGTAGCTGAGAGTGTGGGCCTCTTATGGCTGTGTGTATCTGAGAGTGTGGGCCTCTTATGGCTGTGTGTATCTGAGAGTGTGGGCCTCTTATGGCTGTGTGTATCTGAGATTGTGGGCCTCTTATGGCTGTGTGTATCTGAGAGTGTGGGCCTCATGGCTATGTGTATCAGATTGTGGGCCTCATGGCTGTGTGTATCTGAGAGTGTGGGCCTCTTATGGCTGTGTGTATCTGAGAGTGTGGGCCTCTTATGGCTGTGTGTATCTGAGAGTGTGGGCCTCTTATGGCTGTGTGTATCTGAGAGTGTGGGCCTCTTATGGCTGTGTGTATCTGAGATTGTGGGCCTCTTATGGCTGTGTGTATCTGAGAGTGTGGGCCTCTTATGGCTGTGTGTGTATCTGAGAGTGTGGGCCTCTTATGGCTGTGTGTATCTGAGAGTGTGGGCCTCTTATGGCTGTGTGTGTATCTGAGAGTGTGGGCCTCTTATGGCTGTGTGTATCTGAGTGTGGGCCTCTTATGGCTGTGTGTATCTGAGTGTGGGCCTCTTATGGCTGTGTGTATCTGAGAGTGTGGGCCTCTTATGGCTGTGTGTATCTGAGAGTGTGGGCCTCTTATGGCTGTGTGTATCTGAGTGTGGGCCTCTTATGGCTGTGTGTATCTGAGAGTGTGGGCCTCTTATGGCTGTGTGTAGCTGAGAGTGTGGGCCTCTTATGGCTGTGTGTATCTGAGTGTGGGCCTCTTATGGCTGTGTGTATCTGAGTGTGGGCCTCTTATGGCTGTGTGTAGCTGAGAGTGTGGTCCTCTTATGGCTGTGTGTAGCTGAGAGTGTGGTCCTCTTATGGCTGTGTGTAGCTGAGAGTTTGGGCCTCTTTGTGTTAACGATACAGCTGCAATGCTACCTGCTGCACAAGCACCCACTTCCCCAACTTCTGAGGCATGACTTACATCTAAGGGAAGGGAGAAACAAAAAAAAGCCCCCCCCCCCCCCGACCCCCATGCTAATCAAATCCAGCCATTATCATCCTGGGCACAAAATTGTTTTCGAGATGAAAACTGACCCAACATAGGCAGCAGAAGTAATCGGAAAAGAAGATCCAATCCTGAGCACGGTTCTTTCATGATGAAGTTAATCCTGTAGAGCACCTGAGTGCATATTAGCTGTCGCCGGAGATAGATACTCACTTACGGATGCTGCTGTTTGGCTAAGTCACATGGACTGCAGCACAGAACCGATCTATGTTTAACAGTCTGATTATCTATGTTCAACCCTCTGCAGCATTATAAGATGACAGAATCTATGATGAGTCATCTCTGTATTTGTGTTATTTAAGCTCCTCCTTGTGATCTACATTTGTTTCTTAATACTGTTGCATGCATATGCTAAGCTGGCTTGAACTAGGGCACAGGAAGGACAACCTTAAATGGGTACCCAACATTGGAAAACTCAAGAGTTTCAAGTTCACTGAATAGTTGTGTGATGATACTGCAAACAAGGGATAAAATTACATTGTGATAATTGTAAATTTAATGGATGTGTCGTGCAACAATTTTCAGTATATATTAATTTTATCCTGATGCTATTACATTGCTTTAGTGTTAAGCTTATAGAAAGAACAGTATTTAATCAGTTCAGTGCGTTGGCTTGAATTTTATGAGACAATGAAAACAAAGGCCTTTGAAGAACCCAATTTAGAAGTATTGTTTCAAACTCCAGAGATAAAATATATCCTGTTAAAAATTCTTTGTGTTTGAAAGACAAAATTATTTTCCATACTCATTAAACAATGCTTTATTTTATATTTAATATCTTATGGAACTTAATTTATTTTAGTGCATTTATTTTTATTATAAAACTGCTGCTAAAAGCTTAGCATCAAAAATTTCTACAGCTCCCCAGCAGCTCTGAAAAGCTGCATGATTTTTGGTTCTGCCCAGTTTCTGCTGCTATGACCTCCATAAAAATTTGGGGAGGATCCTACAAGCTGATACATCTACACACTGCAGCTGATAATACTCATCCCTGTGCCCACGCTGTCACAGCTGAGCTAACAGCACATGCCTGCCACTGGTCAGAAACTTATCCAAGACTAATGCAGACTTGATTTGAACCTCCTGTGGGCTTGATCTTGATGGAATTGTAAGATTTTTATTTGATGACTCTGGGGCTGGATTAAGCTGGAATCTGCCTGACATGAACTCAGTCTGGGCATTGGAGCTGCAGCTGTCTCCCATAATGATCGTGGGCAGTTGTACTCAGAGGGTGTTTGTGTGCATTGCAGGTCTGCCGAGTCAACATGCCACCAGTTATCGGCCTCGGCGAGTGTAATCAGCTGCAAATAACTCTCAACGCTCCGGCGATTAATCTCAGCGTGTCCACACTGCACCGTGAGCTAACTGCGCTGAATTACATGAAATCAAAACGACAAGACAGAGCGCCGTGTGCTCATGTCATGTACGATGATATGTACGGTATACTTCCCACACGGTGGCACATTGACAACGAATTCATTCCACCAATGAGACGATAGCTATGCTAGAATGTCCACCAATGAAACGATAGCTATGCTAGAATGTTTCATGGGATGTAAAGGTGCCTGGAAACAGGGGTCAGTCTATCCTTGACTGTGGAGCCTTTTCTAGCCCCTGTGTCTTTTTAAGGGAATTTCTTCACCTAACTCTGGGAAATCACTGCAAATGCTATAAATGAATGACATGCCCTTTACCCTGAGTGGGCCAACCTCAGTCCTGTCACTGCCTCTCCCTGCCTCTGCAAGGTTAAGCGTGCCACACTCGCATCTGCAAACATTTTCTTCATAACCTTTTATAGGAGACCTTGCATGAAACAGAACTCAGCTTCTTTGTGCTGCTGCTTCATCTTCGGCCTGCTTGCACTGCTTTTGAAAGCACTTCTCATGTGTCGTGCTGGGAAGGCGCCAGTGTGCGGAAGCGTTTTATCACTGCAAACACCAATATCCCACAGTACAACAAATAACCTTTAAGAGAACAGAAATATTAACATGTTCGCAAAATATCCATAATATTGAACACGAAGGCTGATACAATTTTTCAAAATGGACACTCAGCAGTAAGCTAACCTCCCAGAGAATGACAGTTTAGACTATGCCTGTTAATAAGAAATGTCAGGCATAAACACATAAAAACAAACAGGGGAAAAGAACAGAACAGCCTGCACCAAAAAGACAGCCCCGTACACAGAGCATAAACATTGGACATTTTCTAATTCCTGATAAACCACAACATTCACACCATAGCCCTGCATGCTAAAGATCAAGCGCACCACAGGAGCCGACATGCAGGGCAGGGATTAAGGTCGGCGATCTCAGGGGGTTCTAGTAGCCTTGAGAATGGTAGTTCTTTTGTCACATTCCATAAAACTGTGTCTTTGATAAAGCTCTGACAATAGCTGTTCATTTTTGTCAGTTTGTGAAATGAATGTGTTTTATGAGTCCTGATGACTTTTAGACAGTAGTCTTGCTCATACTTTAATGGGATTTATAGCCTTCCAGTCATAGACATGAACTGACTGAGATTTGCAGTAAAATAATGAATGAGCAAAACTCACAGTAGCCCGTGTTATAATTTCCATACCCAGCCCTTCCAGAAATAATGATTTTCTTTCGAGCCCATATGCACCCTCATGGGTGTCAAGTGAGAATCCTTGACTGAGGATGTGTGGAAATGATAATTCCATAGCAGCTCTGCCTGATACATTTCCAAGGCAAAGGGGAACAGAAGAATCCCAATAATGTCCTTTTTCAAGGCCATTTCTCAATCATCTGCAAAACTGTCTATTCCCTGGAGGCCTGAAACAAGGACAGACGAAACGTCAGGTGATGGCATCACTGTGATGCCACTGGAGACTGAGCGTATGATATTGATAAACAGAATCCCAAGTAGAACAAAAGACACGAGTAACAAGGTGCACTGACCAAAGGCAACATGCTGTGGATTACATGGGTATATTGTTAAGTAGTACTAAGAACCATCAGTTGGGCTCTAATTCCACTCAAACAGAATTGTGCAGAAGGGATGTCAAGTACACATTATTCAACACTGGAGTTAAATATGATCGATACTCCTAAACTTTTCATGTAGAGGCAACAGATTTACATATATACTCCTAACTATAGCACTGCAATTATGGTGAGTTTATGTATTTATAACTGACTCATCCATAGAGTGCAAGATGCCCATAAATAAAACTAGTAATGTTTCTATTTTAAACAGGCCAATAAAAGATTGTCAAAACATTGAGAGATTGTCACCAGTCAAGCCCAATATAAGACCATCTTAGTACTCCGAGGATTGTGGCGTGAACTTATTGTGAATAAATAAAAGGAGACTATTATAGACACCAGCTGGACTAATTCATTTTTGGCAACGGAATACATGACACTGTTTTGAAAAGACTGCGGTGTGTGATTCCTTCTGAAAGCAAACTGATGACTTTTGGTTACGGCAGAGTTGCACTTAGGTGTCCCATGCAATAATTGGCATCTGTCGTGATCTAATAGTGCTGATGGCACTTTAAATGTCAGGCTAGGTCATTAAACATCTTAAGTTTCCGGCAAAGGAACAGCAGCATATCCGTTCAGTAATAACCAACTGGAAAGATCCAGGGCTAAAAGGAGATCCATGTTGATACCAACTCCTGATTTTGATACGTGTGCAGAAAGTCCCAACTGTTCTTCTGAGGAAATGATTGCATCCTTAACTGAATTAAGTTGAATTTAGTGTATGCTTTTGTCCAAAGCAATATAAAAGTGAGGCAGATAATATAGCACAAAAATACAGTGATCAAGGACCCAACTTTCAATAAGTGAGAAGTAACAAGTGCATGATAGTAATATAGCAAGAGCTATAGAAAATCTATAGAAGTGACGCAAGTAGAACATAAGAACAGAGCATCTGGCAGTGCCAAATGAAAGTGAACAATTGGAAATGGCATACTGTGAATCTCAAACATTGTTGTTCCCTCAATGAAATATAATTCCTGAATATGTAAATGAAGGAAACTGAAAGGGCTGTTTTGAACATAACATAACAGTCTTAACCACGCCGCCAAACATAACATAACACAACAGTCTTAACCACGCCCCCAAACATAACATAACAGTGTTAACCACGCCCCCAAACATAACATAACAGTCTTAACCACGCCCCCAAACATAACATAACAGTCTTAACCACGCCCCCAAACATAACATAACAGTCTTAACCACGCCCCCAAACCTAACATGTGCCAGCCTGCTTTCAAGCTCAATGGGCATGTGCATTTGGACTTCGACATTCGTGCAGGTGTTGTGAAGAGCGAAGAGGAGGACAGCAGCGAAAAGGCAGACTGCATGCATAAGTGTGCTGTCCGAGGCTCGGATGGAGATGACGGCACTTTTCATTCCCTGCCCAAGGCACCGAACTGTCAACAGTTATGGCTGATGTTCATTTTCATGTTGACGTTCTGTGCGTAGTCAGAACCGTTCGCTTGCATCGTTCTAACTATGTACAGTAAGTCGCTAATTATGTGGCTAGCAACTATGCTGTTGGGAAACCGTACCCCAGTTTAACAGGGGAGTAGTAAACAACGTTAGAAGTCTGTGATACTGACATTGAAAAGAGGCTTCTATACATCCTGTAGCCTACCTCTAGCTACATGAATAAATAATTAATACTGCAGTAAAGAAACAAAAGTTAAAGTGGAACTGCAAATTCATTACAAAACAGCACATTTACAAACTGCTCCGCTCGCTGTTTGGGGTTCTTCATAAAACTTGCATGACGAAGTGAGCGTTGTAAAATCATTTGTTGCGTGAAATGAAAAATAATTTCAGTCTTCTTGTTACAGTTCTGAAAACAAATTTATTATTATGCTCATTTTTTTGCCTCACTAAACCAGCCAATCAGAGCAAAGCTCATGAACATATTAATGAGCTCACAAAATAAGGGAAAACAGCACATTTTACTTCTAGGGTCAAATAATAGGGTTGTACTAGAGAAGAATTTGAAAGAAATGCATGATATGGCAACTTTAAACATACAAACATTTGTTTGAAAAGAAATGGTGCCACTTTACAATAAGACTACCCATATAAAGAGTTTATGAATGGTTTATAATCTGGTTATTAATTAGATTGTAACACTTTGTAAGTTATTAATAGACAATTTTAAACAAGTTGTAACAGACTTACTACCATTTACAAGTGGCAAAAGGGAGCCTTATTGTAAAGTGGTACCAGAAAAATAACCTCATGACACAAAACTCAGAAATCCTTCATTCTCAGAATACACCAGAGACATAGCTGTTTGTGTGCCGTCGTGAACGATCTCCTCACTCATCTCTGCTTCCTGCCCCAGTGACTTTCTGACAATTCACTTAGTTTGAATTCCAAGCCCTCTTGATCCATTTATCCTCTTTCAGTAATGCTGGTTTTAGATTTACATTTCAATAGACTAATGAGCCAATTAACTGTGTATAATAATAATTCTTAAAACCACAAAGAGCAGAGATCAAAGGACAGCCAAACTCACCTATAGTCCAAAGACTAATTTCCGCCCTGTAGCCTCAAACTGCTGTGTTATTGGGTTGTGGCTTAAGCTTTAATGTTTTGTTTGTGTGTGTGTGTGTGTGTGTATATATATATATACAATGATGAAACAAAGTCTCTCTCTCTCTCTCTCACACACACACACACACACACACACACACACACACAATATATGTATGCACCCTCATATATAACATGTGAGTGTAAGATATAAATAAATAATACATTTATTTAATACTAAATGTGAGATCATAAGCTCAGCCATTCTGCATTTTGAAAGAAAATGGTAGAATGATATATCTGTTGTTAGGGGTGGATTGGCAACAGATAGCAGCCTGGGAATTTGCTGTCAAACGGCCCCAATTTGATATTTTGCTGCAGATTGGAGGTGGGGAGTCCTCCTTAATATATTTTGCTGCCCTTTGAGGGGATGGAGGGGGCCGTTGTTACATTTTGCTGCCGAACAGGGGGCAGGTCCCGCACTTCCCGATGGCCGGTCTGTTACACTGAAACATCAGGGTAATACAGACTCCCAGGCCAAAGCCAAAGGATCCTGGGGTGATCTAAGAAATAGACACTGCTGAGGCTTCAGGGGCTGCGTCTAGTGCTTTTGATGTGTGTCAGAAAAAGGACTCCTATAACCCTGCCCTTACAGAGCATGATCAGAGTGTGAGAGCCAGCACTATGTCAGCATGGGACCTTAAAGAGAATCCGGCTTAGCCTAACACAGGGGGCCCCACAGACTGAGCAAGGCTGAGCAAAGGCTCCCGCTTTGCCATCATTTTTCTGGGTGCTGGGACCTCTGAAGTGTGGTGATTATGGACGTGGGATTTGTATCTTTTTGCAATGCTAGAATGTGGAAATGAGGAGTCTGTGACAGATACAGTGAGTGGAATTAAATTGTACATGCACCTTTGAGGCTGAATAAAAGAGCAATCAAGGAAATATATATATAAGTGAATGTGACTTTAGGAGATTAACCGCGGTACATTATTTATCTAAATTGGCAAAGGTTCTATTAATATGTAATTCTTGAAGGCTCAAAAGACATTTTCTCCTTCTCCTCCTCCATACTGCAAATTTAGAGACTGACTTGACAGATAAAAGTAAGCAGTTGTTAAATTGGCACCAAGAGGGAGGGTGCAGTCAACTTACATGATTCAAAGATATACTTTCAATATGAAAAAACAACTAGGGGGTTAGTATCGTAATGAATGAGGGACAGGGGTAGACAGCCACACTGCAGACAGCCACACTGCAGACAGCCACACTGCAGACACTGCAGACAGCCACACTGCAGACAGCCACACTGCAGACAGCCACACTGCAGACAGCCACACTGCAGACAGCCACACTGCAGACACTGCAGACAGCCACACTGCAGACAGCCACACTGCAGGCCTCTGGGAGGAACAAATGCACAAGTTAGCCTTCACTTGACACCATTTACTCAGGGATATAAAGGTGGAGTGTTGTTTTGTCTATAATGGTAACCCAGTAATATAATTTAGGATAGATAAGGCCAATCTTATAGCCTATTGCTTTGTATTAAACTTTTTCAAATGCTCTGAATCTTGTCTCTCCAAAAATGAGCATCATGAAGCCTGAAAAACCGAGGAACAGAAATAATCGCACGAGGAGTGCATTCCTTTTCACAAAACGCACCCTACAATCTACAGGTCACTGTTAAAAAGCAAAGATATGAAATTGTCAGAAAGAAGCAATGGGGCGATAATGCTGAAGTATTAACACCATTAAGTACAGCTGCCTGTTAGTGCAAACAGCCTTCCTCTCCAAACAGACAATCATATGGTTATAACCAAATACATACAGCATGCAGACAGGGTAGGGAGGTTCACTTACTGAATGACTACGATTGATAATCAAAGTGATATTAAAGGTGGTACGATTGCTGCCGTACATGATGGTACAGAAACAGTCACCGTCCTGGGATTTTCACATGCTACAGTGTCTAAAGTTTATAAACAAAAACTGATCCTGTCGGCAGCAGTTATGCTGCTGAAGAGAACAATGGCCCGACAGGTTAAAAAATAAAGTCCAAAAATAACAGCTCAGTACATCGGCCGTATGCAGCACGGCTTCTATGGATGCATGATTTATCAACCCTTGAAGTGGTTCTAGAGACCAAAAGGGGTCCTAACCGGTTGTTGGAACATAGGGGTACCTGATATAGTAGACATGGAGTGTAAATTCAAAGTGAAAGCAGTGAAGATACAGGTCTGGGTCGGGCATACTTACGAAATAGCTGATAAACCCTGAATATTCATATAGACAATGTAAATCATCAGCAGAAACTGAATTATTAAACTTATGAGCATGCAAAACACTGTTCCCTGTTGTAAGTGCCTTAAGAATTTTAAATGAAAGGGAAGGAGAAGTTGTCCTGCTGGACTCCAGGAGGAACCTGGCAAAGCTGCAGAAATCTCTGTCAGATAAAAGTGCCCATCAGGGCTCCAGGGATGGTTATACCAGGGCTTTGATGCAAAGCTAAGATCTAGGATTACGGCAGAGTGATCTGAAGTGACAATGACTGAATATTCAACTGACTCAATAATGGGACGCCATTATCCATTAAAAAGAAGCTTCATTAAAGAGAGTACACCTGGCAAACTTGTGAGAGAAAAGAGTATCTGTGTCCATGACCACTGACGGCCAACTCATTAATGACTGAGACAAGAGACTGCTATAGAAAAACAATGAAATAATTTATTCTCTATGCATGCATAGCTATCTGGAGACATGGGCCTTCGAGGGTACATCACAAAATATCAAATCAGAATTAAATAAGAAACAAAACAAGCTTAGATGCTGCAAGTTGCTCAGCACACCGTGTACATCTCATACAAATTGAACAGGCAACCAAAATACTAAATGAATAAGGAAAATTAAACCAAAAAGACAAAAGAAAACATACAGTATATAATAACATCTCCACATCCCCATACAAGGACTGGCCAATACTGACAGTGATGGATGTGCAACAAAGTGGAAGATATGTGTTTACATGCACAGGGTGGTGGCCAGCCTAAATAAATATATGCATAATCATATATATATATATATATATATATATATATATATATATATATATATATATATATATATATATGCTAAATCACAATAATTACTAAAAATATTCCGATTAGTTCAAACATTATCAAGCATCACAGGACAGTCATAGACCTACATTAATGACACACTGCATATGACCCCAAGAAATCATTGGGACTAACTATTGCTTATGTGGAGTCAACAAATTACTTGAAGTAAAATACTACACTAAAGAAAAAAAATCAAATTCGCAAAGGGGAAAACAGAAAAACCACACCAAGAGTAGTAGTACATAAAAGTATAAGGCAATAAGCAACCCAAATGAAATTAAAAAAAAAATGCATGTTAATGCCATCAAAAATACTTTACCATTTTTGAAAATACTAGCAACAACACTACCTTAGTATACCACAGGAATACAAAAACTTTGTCATTCTCGCTCTGACCAATCCAATTCAATCCACAGGGAAGTGACATAATTCTTCTTGGCTCACCCAATGACACAAGACTGTCTTTATATTATCCAAATGTCCACTTCAAATATTAAGTAATGAGAGTTAAGATGGGGATGTGAATAATTTCTTTATAAGACGCACACTGTTTCTTGAGATATATATCCCTTAGTCACTCTCACATAACTGAGTCTGAGATGTAATCCATATCACCACATTTATCAGTACAGCTCTGGCTAAAATAGGGTTCGAAGAGACTGATATTCAGCAGTTTGCAAGTGTTACCTGGGCTTACATAGGCCTGTCTTTGATCTCTTTCTATTAGCAATATCTATGGATCCATTGAAACCTGCACATTCCATTTAAGGATTCTAACCATGTTCCAGCTCCCAGAGATCCAAACACACAATCGGCCTTTGAATTACAGTACCATGCAAAGGTCTTTGGTAGTCACAGAAGCCTAATGTTTCAGTGATCTTCATTTTGGTGTAAAACAACATTATGGTCTGTCAAAGTGTGTCAGCTTAGCCATTTCTCCTAAAATCACCCCAGTCTTTGCAGCAAAAGGTGTACTTACATGCTGCTTATGAATGTTCTATGAAAGCATTATGAAGGTGCAGTTAAAGCATTACTGATAATACTGTATGAGCAATGTGTACAAAAGTTTTGATTAGGAAAATAGAAAAGGGGAAATTGAAAGTTACATATTCTGCCTCCAACTTTTCAAACTGAGTAATATTTAAGCTCTAAACAATTTTGTGAAATGTTATTAAAACTGCAGAATTTCTCTTTCAGATTAAAAAAAATCTGCTTTCTTAGGTGGTTATATTGTAAATACGCTATGTTACCTTTCTGTCCCTTTTTTGTTTATAATTAACACTGTATGACAGGTACAACATTTCCAACTACACTGCAATCCAGCACAGTAGCTGACCCAGTCTAAGTGCTTCAACTGTACTGATTTTCTCTTACACACTTGAATACAAAATTAATTGAGTTTTAGTTGAATGTGTGTAATTTCACAGTTGCATGGTGAAAATCATCTTTGAAAATGAATTGCATGGCTACTGAACAGAAATGTAGTGGTTTCTCTAAAACGTATTTGGAAAAGCTTGTTTGAATTTAATTGGTTCTAGAATTTGTACTACAAGATAAATTAGCAAATCGAACGGATAAACCTCAGGAACTATTGTCCCATTTAGTCACTGAATCAGTGTGCACTGGGCCATCGATTTGGCTGAGCCAAAGCAGCACATTCAAGAGAGTTTTTCTGCGAGTCAAACATGGTGAACGATAAGAGTAATAAGAAAACCTGCTCTCAGTCGCCGCCGATCTGACCGTAGCAGACACAGAGAGGCAGTGACAATTCACAGCTGGGGCCCATGCACCGCTGACCTGCTCACATCATTCCCAGTGAGCCCCCCCCCCCCCCCCGTCTTGTGTACACATAGCTGTACCCTTGAAGCACGAAGCATGCCACTTAATGGCCTTTTCAACTCAAGGAGGAGCGCTCAGGGTATTCCCTTTGCTGGATAACTAGTTGGAAGATGGATGGAATAGTAACAATGATCATAATACCACTGTGGATTCAGGAACAGACGCAATGTGGCTGAAATCCACGGGCCGCCATTTCCGGGTAAGTGCCACCTTGTCACTGTCGTAATCATATCTACCATTGTACACTTGGACTCCTATAGGACCTCGTGAGGAAATTAGAATAAGGCGTTCATTTCACTTTGCCTTATGTCTTATACCTGGGGCTGGATGGTAATCGGTGCACATTTATAAAGGCTTTTAAATCACCTGTGAAGTTGAGACACCAGGAGTGGATGTAGGCCTTGAATCAGACCATGCAGAGATAGAACTTGCCTTGAATGGAGCTTCTGATGAGTAGCGTCAGCGAGAAGGAGCAAGAGGTCAGAACGAAAGGCGTCGCCGATGCAGCACGAGTTTACAGGAGCCTTTATGATGATGTTATTGCAGCCGCGTGGAGAGCCCTGCTTGTTTGAGATGAAGAACCATTTTGTACCTGCGAGATTGCAGCGATAATGAGGACTTTAAGGCAGGCAGACGGAGAGAGTGACAGATAGGGTCAACAATGAGTTTAGCATCCCGAGAAGTAATACACTTCTTACTTTTAGTGGAGGTTTCAAGGAGCTTTCTTCCTGTTAACGCTTCTGCCCTGCTTTCTATAGATGAAAAGGTGACTAACAGATGCTATCAGCAATAAGAGAACAATATCAAAAGCACTGCAAAAAATATAACAATTCTAGCAACTTTTCCAAACAAAAGATCCTTCAAAGTGCAACTGAAACAACGAGTCCATTTGGTCTGTCTTGTGCAATATGATACTTAATGACAACTGTGTTCTACATAGTGATGTTTTGGATAAATCTGTAGCCCTAAACAGTTTATTTCAATCCACCACTGATTTCATGCGTAAAGAATGACTTCCCCCTTTCTGATGCAGATATGGAGGGTGGTATGTATGGTGATCCACTGTATCCTCAAACCCACTTGTCTGTGTGGGTCGAGTTTGCAGACGATCCTTGTATTTGTGAGTTTCCTGTCACGGTCCAAAAACATGCGCTTACATGAGCTGGAGTTTCTAAGTTGCTTATAGGGTCTGTGTCCTGCAATGGACTGGTACCCCCTCCTGAACATGCCCAGATCTTCCTGGGTTAGACCAGCTCACTATGCCCCCCCAGTGTAAGGGATGTACTTGGTTGATACAAACAGGATAAAATCTGCCTTCTGTGGCAGGGACCTTGTACTGTATCTATCCAAATATATAGGTCCTCTGGGTTGAGGTTATGTATGTTTTATAGACTTGGACAGTGACCTGGGTCACCTTTGCTTGGGGCTATAAAGACATAATTCTGCTACACTGTCCTTGTATGGCAGCTCTTTAAAACAAGGAATTAATTTTATAGCTAAACTCCACACTTTTTGAAGTGTCATAACTAAAGCTGTAAAATGTTTTCTCAAGGTAGATCTGCACCCATTTCCTGTGCATTTGCCGCTGTTGTATTGCATAAATTCCATTACCTATCTTCCAGCCACTTATCCTGATGTACAAGGGCATGACGCACCTGGAGGATTCCCCAGGACGTACAGGGCACAAGGCAGGGGACACCCAGGATGGCAGGACAGCCCCCAATGGGGCACCAACACACTATTGCAAATTTAGAGGCAGCATTATGCATGTTTCTGGATTATTGGAGGAAGCAGGTCCCTTACAGGAAGACTGCAGAGGGATGGGATTTAAATCCCCACCCCTGTTGACATCAGGCTGGTGTGACCCACTAGAGCACCGTTAAATATTTACTGTGAAAGTTAAATAAATCTGGTGTTGTGTGTGTGACTGCTGGGAATATATTACACTAATATCGTGGCATGTTTCCGTGTTCTGGGAAGAGCTCAGCTACTCCTGCTGAAATAGTCTTCACTCATGCAGGAGCTCTGTAATCCAAACTACCAGGTCTGGAACATGCAGTGGCCATGTGCAGTGTGGCCACGTGCAGTGTGGCCACGTGCAGTGTGGCCACGTGCAGTGTGGCCACGTGCAGTGTGGCACCTATACTTCTGAATGGCCAAATGTCAGAATCACCCTAACAGCACAGAAGCATATACTGTATGGGCACATATACTAAGAACAGATATTGCACAAATGTATGGATTTGGGCATAGCGCAGATTACCATTTAACTTAATTTTTAAAAGCATGGTTAATCAGAAAACCAGTGCTGCATGACTGGAGACATGGAAGACATGAGCCAACATTTCAAAGCCGCTGAAGCAGTAGCCATAGTGTAGTCATTCATTCCTTGAGGAAAATGCAGTGCCGATATTGCATTTATCTGGACCCATAATACATGCCAATAGATTCCAGATAATTTAAAGATCTAATTTAGTTTTAACAACCCATATATTTCCAGCTATATGCAGTATATATTATATTCTTCTAAAGAGCGCACTGTGGGTGGCGTTCAGGGAATGAGTCCCCGCCTTTAAGTGATTTTAAAAGGCAATTCCCCTTTCACACAAAACATTCTTCATGTCTGAGGTAAAAGTGCCAATTTCAGCCTGTACTGTGCCAGAGGAACAAGGAGTATGCTGTGTTTTTTGGGACCGCAGCAGATTAATACGAAGGCATCACAGCGCCAGTGAGCACTGCACGTGAGAAGGTCACTCCAGGCCCTACTAGTCAATCACAGAGACTTGCTGTTGGCTATCAGGTGGCTCTCTCAGGATACGCTGCACACAGAGAACGCTGACTCCATGACACATAATTGAAATTCTATCCAGTTTAGCACTCAATGCAAACCACTGAGTATCAGAATGCTCCGGCCGTGAGCTGTGTACAGGTAGGCTGGCTGGACGCTTTCCGCTTTTAGTGAGATTACTTTATTGATTGGAGGCGAGGCATCGCCCTACTCCCCAGTGCCAGAAAGTATAATCAATTTTGCTCTGTTGTGTGGTATACAGAGCGCAGTCACTCAGATGTGGCGAATGGTGGCGGATTCAACTGGGACAGAGCAAGTTCGGGGGAATCATTAAGCAAACTCCACGTCCAGAGTGGGAATGCAAACACTTCTTCTGTAGTGAGATATGAGTCTGACCAGAACATTAGAGGCAGATGGGGCACATTCAGAGGCAGCTGTGCCTCCCTCAGCCAGTAGCAGCTCATCGCCCTTCTTACCCCCTTGCAGCTTTCATTGAGAAATAAAAGTTTTTGGGCCCAAAAGTAATCAAAATCCCATTTAGATTTGAAAAGGTGTCACAGTAAGACAGACGGCTACCGTTTCATTTTATAAATACTGCACTCTGGTCTCAAACCAATAAAAACAACTGACAGTTTTAAATTGAAAATGTAATGTCAATAAGACAAATATGCATCAAAGTTTTAGCATCATTTCTATGTTAACAGAAACATGGGGAATACAAGAAACACCTGTCCAGGTGAATTACCATAATGACCTCCAATCATTTGTTTGACAAGAGCCAGAACATGATGGATAGTCAGGATACATTAAAAGTTGAAGGGGAAAGTGCTCAACCATGTCCGTGTTATCACTACTTTGGAAAATTTGTTTTTGCTGTTTAAAGACTTGAGAGTCCTTGGTACAACCTTGGATGTTCAGGCCTGAAATTAAAGGCAAGCGATATGAATCCATAAATCCGCAGCAGCTCCCACTCCCTCCACCTAAGCTAGGTCAGTATTACTAAAAGCAGTGTGCCAATCAGTGTAAGCGACACACACCCTCTACCGGGGGATACCAAGGTGTTCCCAGGTCAGCCAAGATATATAATCTCTCCAGCGTATCCTGGGTCTGCCCCGGGCCTCCTCCTGGTTGGACATGCCCAGAACACCTCCCCAGAGAGCCGTCCAGGAAGAGTCTTAGAACCACCTCAACTGGCTCCTTTCAATGTGGAGGTGCAGTGGCTCTACTTTGAGCCCCTCCTGTATGTCCGAGCTCCTCACCCTGTCCTTAAGGCTGTGCCCAGACACCCTCTGGAGGAAACTCATTTCTACCGCTTATATCTGCAATCTCATTCTTTCAGTCACTAACCAGAGCTCATGAGGTGATGGGTAGAAACATAGATTGACTGGTAAATCAAAAGCCTCACCTTTCAGCTCAGCTCTCTCTTCGTCGCAACAGAATGGTACAGCGTCAGCATTACTGCCGACGCTGCACCAATCGGCCTCTCGATCTCCCACTCCCTTCTCCCCTCACTCACGAACGAGATTCTTCTACTCTTCCACCTGTCCAACACGATCAGGCAGGCCATTCCTCCCAAGTGCCGAGAGCCAGTATTGGGAACCGACAATCATCCATTGAGGCCGCAGCCTTCAACTGCCACCAGAGCTACACTGCACCCGACTCCCACAGCTCCCCCTGCAGGCGGTGGGTCCACAGGGAGACAAACCCTTGTTACCCCTTCGGACTATGCCCGGTCGAGCCCCATGGGTGGAGGCCCGGCCACCAGGCGCTCACCTTCAAGCCCCCACCCCAGGCCTGGCTCCAGGGCGAAGCCCCAGTCTCCCCAATCCAGGCGGAGTAACATCCCCCTTGATCTTCTACATCATAAGCGACAATATGAACCGCACTCTGGCCGCTCACCCTGGACCAGTTTGCCTTGGGAAACCCTGCCAGGGGCAATCGCCCATGACAACGTAGCTCCTACAATCATAGGGGCACGTAAATCCCTCCACCACGATAAGGTGGCGATTCATGGAGGGGTTATTGATTAACTGCTGATTAACTGTTGGTTATAATACAAGGGCTTCACTGAGGTAAGTTTACACACAAAGCCATACTGTGGTTCTGCGCTCTCCGCTCTCTATGTTGTCTCCTTACTTGTGGGTCTGGAAGTTGGGAATAAACAGTTTTAACGGAGGGTAGGGCCTCTCCAAACAAAAACTGTAAGAAAAAAACTTTAAGTTATATAATGAGGTGTATTAATCGCATGTGTTTTATGTAAACCAGCCATTATACGTGATATTATTGAGAGTGATGATCCCTCCCCCCAGTCTCAACATTGGGGGGAATATGTCCCCCCCATCCCAACCTAAACCTCCATCTATGGATTAGAGGATGCTGAGGGATAGATGACCTGAGAATGATGGAGCAGAGAGGAGCAGAGGATGTCGAATCAAAGAAGGTGGTAACACTTTGTTTGAGGCTGTCATCTGTAATGTATTACCGATACCATCATAATGCAATATAATGGCTGGTATAAGAATTAATAAAGCATTACCGCATGTTCTATTGACAGTCATAATGCATTACAGTGTTGATTATAATACTTCATAAGCTCCAGTGGAGCTTTCATTTATAATGCATTATAATGGTTGGTATAAGAATGAAAGATGCTTTGTGCTGCACTATGAATCCTTCATAAATCTTTCATAATGCATAATAAACATGGTTATAATGTGTTATGCCTTTATATGCATATATTTATATCCATGTTCATAATGGTTAATGAATGCATTATAATGTGTTACGAATATGTCCGTACATTATTATAGACATACCATTCAGAAAAACTGTTACCTAGAAGTTTTATGGCTATTAAAGTGTGCAGAATTAGCAGCCATCATTGTAAACAAGCAATGTTGCAATCTGCTGTTGCTGAAAAGGTAAACTGTGAATGAATATTACATTTGTAATATTATAAGAAAAACTAAAAACTGCTAAATGAGTTCAGTATTTTAAAACCAAATATCTCTGGAGGTAGAGAAAATCTACATCGCATATGCCCTTGGATACCCGACCTGACTGCATTTGTTCTGTAAGAACAATTATTATTTCCTTCCTGTGTGTCCCCTGGAAGAAGACCCATTAATCACAGTGTAGGAACCAATATGTCATGCACACTCAGCCAACGAGTGCCGTGAAGATCCACATTCACGCCGCACGCTTCCCGCATCACTTCCTGTCAACAGTAAAGAGTTGGTGATTAAGGTTATACATGTGTAATTTATAGTATAAAAATAGGTGGCATGTCATCTTCTGCACTGGCACATAAACAAACAGGGAATCATCCGAAATGAAATGAAACAAAAGCCCAAAAGGTTCGATAACCAGCCCAGATGCCAGGTGAAATGGACACTTGGCGCGGCATTTGTAATTTGCATACAATCCCCAGTGGTTCCTGAAATGTTGGTTGTTCCTAGTAGCTGCTGTGTGTAGCTGTACCTCCAGTGCCTATGAGACGTGACCCTCCCTGGCGTCTCCCTAATTCCCCTGAATACTGCCAGTCTGAATACTGCCCTTTTGAGGGGTGACATAAACACGTGCATCCTCAACACTTATACAGTACAATAAAAAAAACAGTTTAGTATAAATTCACCCACTGGTGTAACTATTACAGCACTTTCCTGAGATAACAGATTAAAAAAGGTACTGTATTTCGCATGATAAATGGGTTTAATTGCACTGAGAATAAACAGTAGAAAAAACTGAAGGAAAACATAGATTACCGAAGGAAAACACAAATGTGTTTTGTTAGGGGAAGACAGTGGAACAGATTTACTACCTCTACTGCATAGGAAAGTACCCAGCTGGAAGAAATCACCTCCCAGCAGGGGCAAATTCGTGGAAGGGAAACACTGAACCAGTGTATCTGTGGTTTACCTGTGTAGATTTGAATACATATGTAATGAACAACACTGCACATCACATGTAACTGCAAAATTATAACATACTTTGGGTATTAATGCCATGTGACCCTATCTGTTGTCCTTGTTTCCCTGAGCTAATGTTTTTGTGTTTGTCCTCCCTGAAATGCATTCCTGCCAGACCACGCTCACCTGCGCAGAGACTCTGCACCTACGCAGACAGGAGATTATCCTTGTCCGTCAAACATACACCGCTGCCCATTAACAATGTTGAGCTCCAGGCCGTGAAGACTCACAGGAGCTCAGTGGTGTTCTGTGAATCTGTGCTGGAACGTTCCACGGCTGGGAGACGAGGTGTCCGTGCTGTGAGCGGATACGGCATGCGTGACCATGGCATTTCAGAGCACGTCGCTTTGGGCCCCACAGGGAATCGGAGGGCACTTCGCAAAAACGAACCTCTAATGTATATCGGCAGCAAGAGACAAGCAAATAAAAATGACACAAAGCCTCTTCACAGCTTCTTTCTCTGCAGAAATTAAGTGGGACCGACCGATTCGACAGCACTGAGCATGAGGAGTACTGTCTCACAGCACGTCAGCGTGACGAAACCACCACTACTCGCTCACCTTTTTAAGGCATTTTGTTAAATGTCAGATGCTGTGCTGTCATTCCCCTCAAAGGGGTACCTTGAAGGCCTTCACTGTGTCACTGTCTGAATTGACTGGGGGCACAATCAAGGATCATGCCTTCGCTATTGGGAGCTGAGTGCAGAAGCATACCTTTGAGTGCAGAACTTTAATTCAGTCTAGCACAGTCACTCATACAGTACCACGGTGAAAGAGCAGCACAGTGTGAGAGTAATATAACTTAAGAGTGCTTGTAATTTGGTCATCAGATACGTCAAAATGCTTGATTTATTTAAGTAAAGCCACGCTGATTGCAGCAATTCGCGTGTGAGTCATAAATCTCGTCTTTATCTGTGAAGCAGGCCGTCCACAAAAGCTGGCAAACGGTCTAGGACACGTACCTTGCCCCGGGGAAGAAGGCAAAGGCCTGCCCCAGAATACCGCGGCCCGTTCCTCTGGCCACCTGCTGTGTAAGCTCTGAAACCAGAGCGAGGATCTGCCCGCTGATTGGCTTATCGCGCGGCTGCCAGCTCGCGCTACATGCGGCCTTTGATGAGTAATGGTGTGTAACTGGGACCTCCATTCTGCCTTTCCACTGCTACGGAGTCTCTGTGTCGTCAGAGGCAAAAAGAGATAAGTCACTGGGCGCAGGTCGAAAAGAAATTCATGGTGCGCTCACAGGTGGCAGAAAGGCAGCAGCTATTTATATCACCATTTGCTCAGAGCGTGACTTCCAGCGAGCCGACACACGTGAACCTGGGAAATGCATATCCATGATTATCTCCCTTTGTTTGGTACAGCGGCAGTCGGCTCATATTGCAGAACCGTGCAGCAGGTGGTAAGGCAGGGCTCCGAGAGACCGGGTGCTCGATAAACAACAGCTAGAGCCCAAATCATGTGTGAGAACCACTCTGATCAGGACGGTACACAGGAACCATGTGACGATGGGACCTTTTATTCGGGCCAGAAGATGTGGAGTTCGCAGGGAGAGAGAAAGACTGTAGGCCCCATGAAAACAAACTGAGAGGGAAAAAACTATTAATTTTGGCGTGGGACTCGGGGGTGGCTTAATGGAATGGGAATCAGGATGGCCATCTGGAGCAGGGCTGGTCCACCGGAGGTGAGAAACAACAGCACTCATAACTACATCTCATCAGACAAGCAAACATGAGGGGCAGGTGAGGTAAACACAGCCGGCCGTGGTCACATGACTATCCCTGTGGAGAGGGCCACACCCTCCCGCCTTCCTACACAGACCGCGAACTCTCTCAAACGGCAGAGCAGACTCCTGCCTTATAGCTGAGTACCAGCATGTCTGCTTTTCCTAGAGAATTCAAACCAGCAGCCACACATGCTCAGGCAACGGTTCAGCTGTTAAATATAAAGCCAAAACGAAGCCAAAAAATGAGTCTGATTGCACACGGAAGCAAGGCAGCGACAGTGAGCCGCTTTCAGCGGCCGCGTCAATGCCAGTTAGGCGTACGCAACTAGCATGGCGGGGTAGTTTATTAATAAATGTGTGAAATCAGCTAGACTATTGAGCTGCAATTAGCGGTTAATTTGTGCACAAAAAATTGCCTCTAATAGACCCTCATTGCTGGACTGAGGGGCGTCTTGGAAACTGTCGCTGTGGTTACATCAGAACTGTCTGAACAGCCATCCATCTTCCAATCTCCCATCCTAAGCTGGGCTGTGGTATTGGGCTGGAGTCTATCACAGGTGGCGTAGTGGACAAGGACAAGGGGGTAGATCGAGGTAAAGGTCAACTTATGCCAGTACATGGACTCACAGGACGATGTATAAAGATGATACATTATCTATGTAGAATAAAGAAATGCACAACCGGGATGAATTTTGCAGGGAATGAGAAAATCACTGCATCACTACTCTGTACAGTTTGCTTTTCATTCCCGCCAACTCCTTCACAGAGAAGGACTGACAGACCGGAAATATCGTATTGAATGTACATTGAAAGGTCTGCCTGAACCATTAGAAACTAAAGACCAAAAGCACAGAGGGATTGTATCAAATTAAACCGAACACTCGGCCCTAATTGGTAATAACAGAATTCAGCCCCACGGAAATGATTCTCCATCTACCGAGTTCTACCATGTGGAGGCGGCTGTGTGGCTTCATGGAGGCAGCGGCGAGTCTCACACGCCCGCTTTCAGGGACGCGGATTTATATAGCATCCCGCCATGCGGCATTCTGGGACCTGCGTCCACGGCTGACAAGCTCTTGTGGATCTTGCCGTCTGCGCCGCCCTACAGAACATACACCGTTCTGCTCGCTGCACAGAGAAGCACCAGTCAGATGTTCCTCAGATGACCTGGGCAGAAATGGAACTGACAACCACCTGCATCTGACTGCGGCGGAAGGACACAGAGAGAAGGACGATCCGTCAGCGAGGGCCTCTGGGAGAGCAAGACCGTCGGCATACAAGTTCAATTACATACCTGTCCTGTGCTATGTAGAGCTTAGCGTGATTTATCACATGGATGAGGGCCCTTTCAGACTTCAGGCAATGTTTGGTTGACATGGTGCAGAGGTGGAGACAGCTATATGTCAGCCAGACAGAGGATGGAGTGCTTTCTATCCTGTAGTGTTGAGTCAGCACTACTTCTGACTTGCTAAGAGTAAGTATATTTTATTGTATACTGTATTTTCCTGTCCCATCTACGGCACTAAATTACCCATTTACATATTGTAGTCTATTGTAGTATACTGTGGTAAACATATTGCCCTGAACTCACATAGAATACAATGGATGTTCCACCAAAACATTATGCCAAGACATCAAAATCCCTAAGCACCAGGATAATTATAGCACAATTATAGATCCTTTGTCAGCATGCATGATGGGTAAATTGGTGGCTGTTCACAATGTTGGCAAGCAATTGACAAAGCAACACTTCCAATCCTGGCCCAGTATCTGCATTGTGCAATTATAATCTTCACGTACGCTGTTTGTATAGGGATTAGTCATTGTCATGTTGGTTACATTTTCCCAACGTGTTCATGTGTCTATGGATGTGTTAATCTGTGTATAAATGTGAAATGCATATAGATGTATGGTATATACAGTAGTGACAAAGCATTGCTCGATCAAGTGATCAGATGCAAGTCGTGTAAAAAAGCAAAGCAGAGAGAGAACAAAGGAGGGCAACTATTAGGACTGAGACTCAGCTACGTGGCAGTAGATGCAACAGGCATCATCCGTGCTCTACTTTCCTATGGGAAGGTTTTTAATTATTCTTTTTTGAGTCATGCTAAAACACCCAGGGCTATTTATTTACATCAGGGACATATTCTTTCATTAAAGTTATGTAAAGTGTTCCCTCAGATCCTTGAGCTGTCTGTAAAATGTGTGAACTTCTCTCACACAGTATCTGATCTTCGTCACAACTGTTGTGTAGTTTGCACTTTGAGTCCCAAGCTTCATCGTTTGTCTGCAGTCCAAAGCCTTGAAGATTTTCCCGCACAGCCGCACTGATCCATTTCATCGCAGCCTCACTGCCCTGCCATGGTCACCAGTCCAGGGCTCACGTCATTTCCCTTAGGTTAAACACTCATAACTATGAGATTACGCATCATGAAAACAGTGAGTTCAAGTGGGGTCTTTGGTTCCTTGAGTGTCTGAGGACCCTGGGTTTGAAAGAGGACACAGAGCAGTACATGATGAAGCCTAAATTTCTTTACAGCACTAAATTATTTATAACAACTCATCGGACAAAAACATGCTTTTTTGAAACCCTCAAGGACTTTGCAAGGCTAGACCTAGTCCTCCTGGTTTTTCCTAAATATAGAAAAAAATATCCTTTGTTGATGTACTGGCAACCCATCCAAGGTGTCCCTACCTTGTGCCCCATTCTTCCTGGAATAGATTCAGGAGTCGCACTGTACTGGATAATTGTACTAGACTTGGATTTAATATGAGGCATGGGTATTACCTTTGGTTCTCTGATGTGATTTTAGCATTTGCGTTCTGCAACTAGCACAGAGACTGTACATCTCCAAGATAGCAGCAGGTGTGATACAGATGTGGAGAAAATATTTCTGGATAGATTGCACTGCAAAAGTTCCACAACATTAATGATCACCTGTCAGGCAGAAATTCTATGAATTCAGTGAAAATCAATGTAAATATGAGCTTATTAAACTGACGTGTGAGCATTTTTCCTTGTTGCCTGACTGGTAGCGCTGTTAGGTTTTCATCGAGTGGTGCAGTTAATGGCTATTTTTATAGGAATCAGCCTGCCTGCTCTTTACATTGTATTTCTTTCATTATTAGCACAGGGTGCTTGGGACGGTTCATGCCTTTTTAATGAGTCTGTATGAAGCCGAATGCAAGCTCGCAAGGCAGTATAATTGAATTATATGTGCTGAAGGTACCACAGTCATCATTTGCTGATCCTGAATCATTTCATGTATTGATTTCATTGAGGCCTGACCTTTTTTTTTTTTTTTTTTAATTTTTAATAAAAGGTTTCCTTTGCTCAGGCGAGAGAGTGTGGCCTGGTTCTGGGAATTCATTTTCATTCTCAAACTCTATTGTTCCCCTCACCCTCCTTTTCCAGATACTTTTGATAATCGACAGCTGAATAACCACATCATAGACAGGTTCTCCGTTTCAAACTACATGGTAAAAGGAAATTTTATGTTGCATGTCAGCCCTGTTACCATACAACATTAACCTGAGTGCTTTAAAATGAGCAACACAAGTACGTTCTTGGATATTACACACTGTGTGGCATAAATATTTATTGGTCTCTTCATTTTAGTTTTATAGACAATAAATTAAATGCCAGTTGATGTATGTGGGACAGCAGCTCTTCGCGTTACACTGTCAATGACGTGAGGTTAGTGTAGTTGAAATTTTCAGAAATATTTTCTGAATCTGCTTCATAACGCACCTTAATTCTACACTCATTGTTTGGGCCATAAATAGTTAAAAGTGGGACAGATATAGAAGGGAAAAATGGGATTTTTTCTATTAGTTTTCACCATATACAAGTTACTTTCTGTTACAGGAAGTCCTTTGGAAAGTGCAGTACAGTTTTTTTTTTTGCCTGTGACAGTAACAGACACCCTTGGTAAAGCCTCAGGCGTTGTGCTGCTGCCAGGACTTCGCTGTGACAGAGCAGTAGGTGCCTGTCCAGATGTCTGACGAGCTGCGGCCCAAAGTGAAGCGAGGTCCAGGCTGAGGAATACAGCAGGTGGGGCGAGCGGGGCGAGCGGGGGGGGGGGACATCCGCCACAAGCGCCCGAGGGACAGACAGCCACGTCAAACAGTTTTACTTCTTAATCTAAAGAACTTTATTTTTGAAGTGCATGTATTCCCATTGAATTTCTGGGTTAAACACAGTTGCTGTATGCTTAGAAATTTGAAAAGTATCAAAGCAGAGAGGTGCTGCACCCATAATGAACTGGTGGGCTCCTCCAAATCTGTATACTCCACTGTCGCCAGGCTTCGTGACAGACCGCATGCATGCCCTCCTGATGCACTCATTGCAACCTGCTGGTGAAAGACAGCTAGTGTTCATTAGTAACGCGGCTGGTCAGCTTAAACCCCCGTCCCAGAGCTGCTGAGCTGATGACACAGGTCTGCTTTCATCGAGGCTTTAATTGCTGTTTTGGAAAAATCTGACAGCAATAAGCAAAGCCTTTACAGTGGGGTCTTGATGGGTGACGCTGTCGCCCCTCCACCACATGCTGGAGATTCGGCAGATGGGCTCTGCTCTCTCTTGGTGTCTGTGCACATTTCCTTTGGCTACTCGGGTTCCCTCTTGCAAACTGGAGACGTTCCATTCTGGTAAATAACATCTGCAGGTCCCTGTGAGGAACCAAAACAATCCTGCTTACACTGCCATACGCTTTAGGAGCAGCTGTGGGTCAGGACTGGACGG
Source organism: Paramormyrops kingsleyae (assembly GCF_048594095.1). Taxonomy (NCBI): domain Eukaryota; kingdom Metazoa; phylum Chordata; class Actinopteri; order Osteoglossiformes; family Mormyridae; genus Paramormyrops; species Paramormyrops kingsleyae. The sequence continues at coordinate 6,576,192 of NC_132808.1, read as the reverse complement.
ACATTGCCTAATATGGTGCATAAAGATAAGCAATAAAATGCATTATAGAGTAAGACCCACAGCTTCTAATGTACCATAGTAAAGCGTAGCACAGTATGGAGCACTACATGTATAGATCTACTGAGAGAAAGTAAAGGACTGTGTAAAGCAAATAGATTTCAGGCTCTGTATCCAGGAATATACCTGTCACAGTCAGGCATGGTCCACAGTGCGGTTTGGGAAAAGAAGGGAGTTTATTGAAACTGAACTTAAATGACATTAGGAACAAAAAGGACTAAGAGGGTTCAAACATAAGGCGGGAGGGTAAAATGTGACTAACAAAGACAACACTAACACCGGGAATGTCTGAGGCAAGCAGTACAAACATCTGCTTCACATCTGGGTAACGTGCAGGAAACAAAGGCACATATATACACTGGGAACGAGGGGTGGATGAGAGACAGGTGTGGCTAATTAACAATCAAGCCAACAGTAGGAAATGAACACTAGGAGATACCAGGAACTAAGGTGAAACAAGACATAACAAAACCAGATAAAATTCAGGAGAACCAAGAACAAAGGCATAGTCACTTGAACCAATACAGAAATATACACAAGTACACAATAAAAGAGGGGAATCTGATAACTAAACGAACCAACATGATTGAGGCTAAACCTCCAACTCATACCAGAGGAGACAGCCAGACGTGAGTCACCACTTAAGCTGATTTGGCCATGAGGCAGGCTGGGGAGCAGGGAAACACACTAGGGACATAGAAGGGTGTTACAAAAAACAGCAAAAAGGATGGGATGGCAAGCGACACCTGCTGGTCAAAGGGGGAGTTGACAGACTAGGCAGGGACAGTAATACCCTGCAGAAAGTGAAAGGCCAAACCTAAACCTGCAATCTCACTATTTAAAAAACATATTTTTACAGCTAGGAATAGTTAGAGAATGCTTTTAGACTTTTAGAATTGCAGACCAGAATTGCAAAGAATTAGAATCCTGCTGTTTGATACAGAAAAAAAGATCCACTGATGTTTTCTGCTTTTCTGAGAGGAGTTTTTGGACTGTCATCTTAGCCTTTAGTTAAGATGCTGCAACCTGCCACAGTCTCACATTCTAAGACCTTCAGAAAGTCTATTTGGGTGCACAAAGGGTTTAGCATTTTGGCTACTACATTAATCTACAAACTTCCTCTCATCCTAAACTGCGTGATGTCAAGTCTTATCTGTGCAAAAGCTCGTCATCATTCCTTAACCAATGTTGTAGAATATGCTATTCTCAACACGAATTTAATACAAACATCATTATCACATACATTAAGAAAGGATTTGTTTTGTTTTTGTATTCAAATCCTATTTATATAATTTCTCTCGCACTGTTGAATTATCACAAGTTATTATAAGAAGTTTGCTTTTTATTACTGTTGATATCAAAATAACCCATGATACAGTAGCAGAATATTAGATGTAATAGTTATCAAAACCTGTATATTCTGACAAAACCATCAGAGCTGACTTTGTGTCAACTGGTCTAAAGTGTCCATCCTGCTCTCTGCCATTGGAGCCTTTAGCTTTGTGTCAGTTGTTGTAAAGAGTTCCTCCTGTGCTCTGCATTGGTTCCCTTCCTGAACTCCACTGCATGCACCTGTAAAGCATTAAAATCTCACTTTCCAGCTGAGCTGAACGAACGTGTCCCAATAAATCACTGCAACATGACGCTAATCTTATTTTCCTCAACATCTTGTTACCATTTTAATGTCCTATGTCATCCATCTTTAGTGACTGCTTCTCCAGTACATGGTCATGCTTGTTCCGGAATTTACCCCTGGAAGCATACAGCGCTTTGACAGGCTGATAGTTGGTCACAGGGCACACATTGAGGGCACTTTAGAAACAAATGATCTGAATGTTTTTGGTTTGTGGCTGGAAACTGCAATACCACACACCGCAAATTCCACACACCCAGTAATCAGACCCACATGCTTGTTGGTGTGACAGCATTGCTGCACTGTTACACGCGCACACTTAAAAATGTGAGCACCACCACTAGAAGTGACTGCGGGAAATCTAATCTGACGATGGGTTTGATCTTTTCACCAAATCTCGTTTTCGCCCCTGGATTTGTTATCGTAAGCTGCCTGTGGACGATGTGGGATGTAGAGTTGGCCATCGCAAAAGATACAGCGCAGGCTCAGATGCCTGGCCTGATTCTTAAGGGGTGCTTACAAGGACAGAGAATGGCCTTAATGAGGACAGATCTGACTGGAGCGGTCGATTGCCGGCGATACCCTTCTCTTCGTAAATGTTCCTCAGAGCCAGCTGTCACATGCATAGTGACAGTCTCTCCATCCCCGGTTCCATCCAATTACCGGGGGGAACAACAAGCCGCCGGCTACATTAACCAGCCCGTGGAGTGGTGCTTAAACAGACCCCTCGGTAGGGTGGAGCTTCCGGGCTCTCGGGTTTACTTAGGAATGGGTGTTGTGGTAGAGCAGCCCAGGAAACGGGGACTGTGATTCCAGAGCAAACTCTCCACGATCCACCCAAAATGACTGGTTAGTCAGCTGGAGCGCTTGAGCAGATGGAATGTGAACCCAGTCCCGACTTCTATATTACCTGACCGTGGATGGTGGCACCGATTTCCTGTGAGGGGGATAAATCTCGAGAACGGAAGCCAAGTCTACAGAAGGTTTCTCCTACAAGGTCAGAGGCAGCCTCCGTAACTCCCCCCCCCCCCCCCCACCATGGAAAGCTCCCGGCAGGTGGGGTGCGTGCCGCGTCTCCGGGATGGAAACGCTTGAGTGACACACCTCCGGAGGGCATGGCAAAGAGGGAGGATGCACACAAACTCCAGCAGGCCCCACAGACTGACCTCTCAAGGAGGCCTGAGCAGAAGATGACCACATAAGGGCAGCGCCACGAGAAGTTCTGGAGTCTAAAGAGGAGGGTGAATTGGGGTCATGCTTTCTCTGGCTGAAATGCTCTCATTCATTTACTGTGTGATGATGTCGGAGAACAAGAGAAAAAAAAGAACGAGTAATTAATGGGAAACTTTGGTTTCATTTTATGAATTCAGTATATGCTACTAAATTAAATAAAACCAGATGATGGAAATTTTAACAAAATCTACTTCAAAACCACATAAAATGTGATTTTAAATGGAAAACATGCAGTACATCTGGGCACTTTAGATCCGATTACATCAGAAAGTAATGTTTTCTAATGGATCTTGGGCTGCCAGTGCTGAATTACAGGTGTAGTTGGCATCTCAACACTATATCTGTGCTCCCGTTTTATGGGGGGGCTGGCGGGGCGGGGCGGGGTGGGGGCACAAAGCCAAGGGCATTCCTTTGCTGAAAACACCATCCCAAAGTCCCCCAAAGAGTGACTTTTTTAAAAAGTGGGGTATATAAGATTAGCCGACCTTATCATTACCCACTGATGGTTTTCAATGGGTGACAGGGGAGGGGGGCACTCCGGGGGGTCAGTGTCCCTATGGCTATGCCCTTGTTTTTTTCTCTTTACAAACAAAACCCTGGATATCTGGTTCACAAATATAAGCAGAAGATTTGTGTCCAACCACAGTGTTAAATAAGCACTGTACCTTTAGTACTCACAATAAAGAAAACAAATGAGATGCCATTATAGTCTGAGGAGGAAACTGATTCCTTCTCCGCTTATCTTTCTTCATTATCCTCCTTTAAATGTTTCCCTGTTTCCAGCCTGTTTCTGTTGATTATAGTTTCTCAGCTCCTTCATTTAAATGCCGGCGATGGCTATAGGCAGCGAGTGTCGGGTCAGGCATGCAGCCCTGTCAGCTGGTGCCCATGACAGTGTCCCACATAGCTCCTCCAAGGAAAGCAGAGCGGCGCACAGCTCTGCGCACAAGTGCCTCTAGGGGGCACCTCTGCCACAGTAGGCTGAGACAACCCAGCTCTTCCGTGCTAATGGGAAACGTTCCACCGATGTGCAAGCAAAGGACGGTCCCCAAAAGAAATGTCCCTTTGCTATCAGAATCAGCTCGCCGTTCAAGCCAAACCCAGAAGTGTCTAAAACCACACTGTCGAGCCAGCACGGATTTGCCCGCGGCTCGCTTAACTTTGGCGTGTTGACGGGTTTCCTGGCCGTTAGCTGGTACTTGGAAGGTGTCTTTTTTTTTTTTTTTTTTCGCTTTGTGATGCTAACGTCGCTTTAGCTATGGCAGTCATTCCAACTTTCCCCAAACGAAGGAGCTTGTATAATCTGAGAGTGAATATGTTTTCCGGCGAGGCACTTCAAAGTAACCACAGAAACGCTGGGGTATTGATAAAGTTTGATTTGATTAATCGTCGGGCCTTTCATGGAATTCGCAGCAGCTGATAGACGGTTTGGCGGAGATTGCCTCCGCAGAAGAGGCTCCCAGCTCCGCCGGTTGCATAAAAGCCTACTGCACGCACAGATAAGGTACCGGTTTATTCCGCTCCTGCCTTGAGGATAATTCAGCACCTCCTTCCATAAGATCGCACTTCCTTACAGCTCCCGGACAACTGATTCCGGGAGAATTTTAACTTGCGTTATTGTTAGTGAGATCAGCTAATGACAAATAAAATAAAACGTGTGCAAAGGTGGGGATAATTCTCCTTCAGAGGGGACGGCTCATTCATCTAGGTTGTCAGGGAAACGATACTGCGACCTCAATAAAAAGTGACAGTTGCGTCCATCACAGCGTTGCCACTGGCCTCTTTCTTCAGTTCTGATTCAGGCAGTGTTTACATTATGATGAGGCATGTTTTCCCCTCACTGCTTCCAGGCAGCTTGGGCCATAACAGTTGGCCTGTTTCCAGTCAAGCCACCTGGGAAGTGAATCTGCAGCTGAATCCAAGCCTGGGTCTCCAGATGATTAATGCTGGGTAAGGATTTTAACCCCGCCCCCCAGTGAGACCTGACCTACAGAACTGGATGCCAGGCGACCTTGTATTCCTGGAGGATGAGGCTTAGGAGCAGGAGGATTCCTCGGCTGTGCAACTGGTGGCCTGACATCTCCTCACACAGATTTCTGCTTCAAAGTTCTCTGGTGAACTGTAGCTGAAATGTTTCCTGCTTACAGCTGGTGACGTGCAGCCTCCTGCTGTGGCCTGAATGTGCAAATCCATCCCATATTATGAGGTGCCCAGACCTCAGACAGTTCAATACATTTGATGGATGATTGTGTGGAATACAGGTTAATGGCAGGCTAAAAGGTCGGAGCCTTCCAAGCTCAGAAAAATGATAAACTGTCAGATTTCAGATGCAGGCTCCAGGTTAATGTGCCAACAATAATACAGTTGCATTTTTGATAGAGTCAGGAAGAATCGATTAACAAATCGCTTGTCCTTATGCAGAGAGCAGGTGATGGAATTTCATGGTCGATGAGAAGGGCAACTCAGGTCCTGACATCTTGGAAACTATCAGATGCATAACTGTGCAAATAGGCACCGTGACAGAAACACACAGTAGACGCTGCCAAAACGACACTGACATTATTTGTCTTAATAATCAAATCAGTTAGCAAAGACGTCATTAGGACTCAGATCGGATGCTAAAATAGCAGTTTTGGGCTGGTGCATAATTGAAATATACATACTCACAGAAAGTCTTGGGAAGCTTTCTTAATTATGTAAAAATGTAAAGCAAAAAAATGTAAAAACATTGGTTTCATAACAAAAGTTCATTAACAAGCAATGCTTAACATATCTGCGCATATCTTCCACACAGACATTTTCTTTTCATTAAGTCTCTTAATTTTTTGACTGACTCATTCAAGCTCTGTTCTTGCCATTTTGCTATTAATTGTAGTTATAGTCACTGGCTCCCAAAGTGACACTAAACACAAATGTTTGGTGAGGTATGTTATTGCAAAGGTGTTTCTGATTAAAAAGCAGCCAATCAGACAGCTTGTCAATGTACTTTTGTTTTTTTTTATCTCAGAACAGCTCTTTTAGAACCATATTTTGAGTTCCATTGTAGTAATACTTGAAATGAAAGTTTTACATAAACATTTTACATTTATGTAAATGTGATATATATTTCTTGTAAACCTATGAATAAAGTAATGATTTCATTTAGGAAACCAATAAAGTTGCATTATTTCTATTGAATTAAGCAAGAGTCCCAAGACTTTCTGTGAGCACTGTATGTGCTTCACTGCCCTAATAATTCTGTAATTCTAACAGGTGACCAAAGGTCAAGGCATTGAAGATGCCTGAATACTGGGTAGCTGGAGGCGGTGGGTTGTTACTGATCAGATCACACCAGGTTGTGGGGAGCTGTGCTGTTATCGGTACATTTGCTGGGGAGGGATGCCCATTGTGAACACCTGAATGTGACCTGCAGCCCTGGTGGGGTTGTAGTCAGTATACAATTGCAAAGTTGGGACTTTCCTGCCACCTGTGAAGAGAAGCATCTGTGGCGGTTTGCCACATGCGATCGCCTTCAGACAGCGGCCTTCGTCACTTAGATGAATACATCCAGGCATTGAGCGACCGAAACAAAAACCCTTTTCAAAATCCTGAACTTTTGAGCGGCAGCTCTTGAGGTCCGTGATCAGCATAAATCCTCACCCTTAAGCAGGCGCGTTTGCTCTCAGCCTACAACGCTCCCAGGGAAAACACCAGTTACAGTCTATATGGGGGGAAAAAGTCAAACGGTCTATTGAACATAAATCTCCTGGAGGACATTTACGATATTTACCGGGCAGGACTACAGCTTGAATATGTGCGAGATCAAAGGTAACCAACAGGTCCCCTTAAAAAGACAGATGAGGTAGAGCTGATGGGATGATGATGGACAGATGACATTTAAGTTCATTCCCACAATTTATTACCTAGAGCAAATTTAAATAGTTTAATTACTGGCATGGATGATTAATGCACTAATTCAATATTTCTCTGAATTTCTATGAACCTCAATATATTTTTATACAGTCATTTTTTTTTAGTTTAAATTTTTTCTCTACACAGCACAAGCATAAATTCCCTAAGTAATTAAAACCGATGTGAGTTTAAGTATATAGCACACAGATTGCTCTAAATTTGTTCTAGGCATTAGAATTAGCCAAAATGTTAATCTACTAAATCCATTTAAATCCATACTTGAGGGCTGTGTAAAATGCTTTTCCTGATCAGGTCATGTGACACATGATTGTACCTGCCCTTGATAGGCTGGTGTCCTGACCAGGATATTCCTCTCTGCTCTGGAAGCTTCTTCCAGGGACAGGCTCCATACTAATACTAAGCTGTATTTATGCATATAAGAGACCTTTTACTGCAGTTATCAAAATAACCAGACACCCTCGGCAGTCAACATGGGTGCCACAACGTCGATATCCATAAATATTATGCTTCAGTATTTTCTGGCTGAATAAGGCAACAGTGATACTGAGGAAAGCCTGGATCTAGCGTGTTGGGCTCTGCGATCCGCGGGGCTCTGCCCTTACGGCTTCCTGGTGGTGTCCCTATCAATTTTCCATTGCACATCTGTTACCGATATTTTGCTGTCCCAGACTGCAATTATCACAAACCCGAAGCAGTCACGCCGGAGCCCTCCGCAGCATGTTTTTTTCTCCTTTCTCCTGCTGCTCTCTGCATGGATTCTCTCATATTGCATATGGTTCTTTCCCCCGGTTCTTCAGGAACTGGAAGCCTCGGCCCCGTGTCTGCTGCATGCTGATATTCTCCACATTTGGCCGGGAAAAAAGGATGTCATCTCTTTTGCAAAAAAAAAAATAAACAAATAAAAAATAACAAACATGGGAGAGAAGCCATGTGACAGATGAGTGCATCGTTATGCAGATAGGGCTTTGATGGAGGCAGGGAGGAGCAGCGTTATTGAACTGCTTTAGCTTTAGCTGATTTGACAGACTGAGATTTTATACAGTGAATAGAATGAACAGCCAGGTTTTACTGGTAAAAGCAGTGTTTAAAGACACATTAAAATATTGGTTTTTAATTAAGCTGAATTGCTACAAAATTGATCCATATTCCAAATTATTATCCAAGTAGGGGTTGCAGGGACCTGTGGCCTGGAGCCTATCGCAGGCAGTACAGGGTATAGGGCTGTGGTACACCGAGGATGGGATGCCAATCCATCATAGGGCACAGGGCTGGGGTACACCCAGGATGGGATGCCAGTCCATCACAGGGCACAGGGCTGGGGGACACCCAGGATGGGATGCCAGTCCATCACAGGGCACAGGGCTGGGGTACATCCAGGATGGGATGCCAGTCCATCATTGGGCACAAGGCTGGAGTACATCAAGGATGGGATGCCAGTCCATCACAGGGCACAGGGCTGGGGTACACCCAGGATGGGATGCCAGTCCATCATAGGGCACAGGGCTGGGGTACAGCGAGGATGGGATGCCAATCCATCATTCCCATCACAGGGCACAGGGTTGGGTTACACCCCAGATGGGATGCCAGTCCATCATTGGGCACAAGGCTGGGGTACATCCAGGATGGGATGCCAGTCCATCATTGGGCACAAGGCTGGGGTACACCCAGGATGGGATGCCAGTCCATCATTGGGCACAAGGCTGGGGGACACCCAGGATGGGATGCCAGTCCATCACAGGGTACTGGGCTGGGGGACACCCAGTATGGGATGCCAGTGAATTACAGGGCCCACTATAGGCTTTGTTTCCCCAGGTAGCCTATCTGTATGTTTGGACTGCAGGAGGAAACCTGCAGGATACAGAGAGAACATGCAAACTCCTGATACAGAGTGAATGCAGGAAAGCTTGATGGGCCACTGCACCCTCGCCCCTGCAATAGATATCCAACAGAAATTTTTACAAGCTTCTTAAGATAAAAGTACATGAAAAGCAGTTAAATGTCAATTTAGAAACCTTTCATAATTTTGGAGTGGTGATTTTCAACTTTTATGAACAATGGGCATTTTCTTTATCTAAATAGCTACAGGCTGTTAATTAAATTATGTGAACCCAGTGGATTTTAAACAGCACACCAAACTAAATGTTTAACCATAATTTAAGAGGATCTTATTTTTTTGTCTTGCCTCGAAAAAGGAACTTCTCATGGGAAGGGGTAACTTTAGCATTGCTTAGACACTGGTCTGTTATTTTATCTTAAAAAACGCTCTTAGCCATATTCATGCGCCCAAAGAGATAGGAAGAGAAGAAAATATTCTTGTTCTGAGGCTGATTATAGGGCTCTGTTTTGATATTCTGCACTCGAGCACAGATAAGCTTTTTCAATCTCAGAGGTGTGATGCACGTAGACGCTCCAGAACATTCCGTGTACACTGACACTCACCAAGCCCACGTCCTGCACTTAGGAGGACGGAGAAAATGTCCAGAACATCCAAACCCGGCTTCCTTTGAGAAGTGCTACCCAGAAGATACGATCAGTGTTATCGCTAAGGATGTGTTTTCTGAAAGCCATTCCTCTAGTCCTTTGGGGAGTTGGTGATGGGGGGGGTCAGTCATTCCAGATCAGCTCCATCTAACCCTGTGATGTGGGCCCTGCCCCCAGATGCGAGTTCCCCCAGAGATTTGGTCCCTCAAGTGCAGAGAGGAGATGTGAGAGGCAGGATAAGAGGAATGCGATAATACTGCCTACCTCGCAAGCCACCCCGACTAATGCGACAGCCGCAGCCCCGATTGCGAGCGATGGCCACGGACGGTTAAACGGCTCCTCCCGCGTTCACTGTCAGACCCCGATCATTCTTAAAGGGGCAGTAACGCTCTGCATGCCCTTTAAGAACACACATGTTGACTGCGTATCAGTGAGCTGGTGTCACCGATCAGTGAAAGGTTTAAGAAGAAAAGGCGTGTTATCCCAAGAAGACAATCATGCGCAGCTGTGTTGGTGTCCCACTGCTGCCACTCTGTCACACTCAGCTTTAATGCCCTTCCAAACGGAAGGTTCTTGCATTTCCGTGCCATTCTTCACATCTAGAATTTAAACACCCTGTACTACGATTCACTTTGTGTTCAGTATCCCTGAAATCTGGAATATTTTCTTAATTATTCAGTGGCATATCATTTCTGCTCTTTATGGAGAATCATACCTAAGTGTTACTCCTGGCTTCTTCAATCTGAACCTACAACAAGCGCACTAAGGATATTACGACTCAGAACAATGAGAATAAAATACGTTTCATTGATGCCACATTCTCCGGGAGCAGCAATGAAACAGTATGGGGCTTAATCTTCACATAATTCTGGGGTTGAATTTGAGGAGGATGGCTGTTAAAACGAATAAACAGCCCTGTTCCAGTCTTAAAAAAATCTCTAGAAGACCTAGAGCGGATTCATTGGGCTGTTTTATATGAACCATCTGCATCTAGATCAATTAGCAACTGTCAGTTAGACTCTTGCGCATTTGGATTTCCTAACACACTGAGCTGGAGGAAATGAGTGCGTCTCCTGCTTATAAGGCATTATTCCCAAGCAGGAAAATGCTGCTGGATTTAATTACAATTTAGATTATTACCCAACAATGCACATCAAAATGCTTTATGAAAGAAAAGGAAATTGAAACAATCGAAATGGGTTTCAAACCAAATCAGGCTTAATGAAGGGTGTCAGTGTTGTTACTTTTAAACAGAATTGACTAATTTGGAAGCTGATTCACTGTGTAAGTGACAACAATGGGGTGGTTTAATACATGGTTTTAAAATATCTTAACCAAGGCATTTTCTCAGTATGTCGGTGCATACTGTCTTTTCCACTTACCAACGCCTTTGCACTTAAAGCCATATTACCGACATGCGACCGAGAGATGAGCAGCTCAGTTAAACAAGAACTTGTTGCCTTTTAACTTTTCAGAAATGTGATATGTGTCACTGCTCCCCAGCAGCTCAATCAGGCCAAATTAATTAAGAATTCGGTCGAACAAAAGCCTTCTTTTGGGATCCCGAAAACCCTAATAAGAGGAGATTGAGAAGGGCTGCAGAGAATTGAGGGTTTTGAGTGGCAATATTACAGATTTTTATTAAATTCCCATTTTAATAAGCTGGAGAACCGAGCACTGCCCCACAGCGTAGCTGCAGTCCTACGCGTCTCAGCCGGGGGCCCCTTTTGCAGTATAATGCCTGTATGTGCTGGACCAGTCTGGGGGGGTGGGGGGGCGGGGAGTGATGGATCTTTTACAGCTGGGCTGTATCCTGTGTGTCTGGGCCATGGATATGCCATGCTGACATTCCTACTACGTGTGGCATCCACACTCCCTACGTCTACCTTAAGGAGTACACCACACTCCCTACGTCTACCTTAAGGAGTACACCACACTCCCTACGTCTACCTTAAGGAGTACATCACACTCCCTACGTCTACCTTAAGGAGTACACCACACTCCCTACGTCTACCTTAAGGAGTACACCACACTCCCTACGTCTACCATAAGGAGTACACCAACTCCCTACGTCTACCTTAAGGAGTACACCACACTCCCTACGTCTACCTTAAGGAGTACACCACACTCCCTACGTCTACCATAAGGAGTACACCAACTCCCAACGTCTACCTTAAGGAGTACACCACACTCCCTACGTCTACCTTAAGGAGTACACCACACTCCCTACGTCTACCTTAAGGAGTACACCACACTCCCTACGTCTACCTTAAGAAGCCCCAACTCAACACACCACTCCCTTCAACTCTGCCCCTAAAAAATCTGTAACCATTGAACTTTATCTGAACATGCTGCAGCCCTTTGGTACTACTTTAAATACATCATGCCCCTTCTCCCTCCAGTTGCACCTCTTTAACTCCCAGGCTGTGTTTTAATTAACTATATTGCCATTAATTAATTAGGTGCATGTTTTCAAATTCATTATACTAATACTGCATGTTCTTCTCCCACTTTTTCAATTCAAAGACGCTAGTCTGGAGTTCTAGGTTGTGTCTTAAAAACAGAAAAAAGTCCAGTTGCAGTTTGTTTTTATGGAGTAGAGCATCTTCCCAGACAGTTCTGACCACCGTCTGTTTGTACACAAGTCACGACTGGTCCACAGTGGACAGTATATCACATACCCCCAATAAACCACCCGGGACAATAAAATCTGCCACGCAAGGCTACTCTTTCATAGACTTCAGCTTAGCATTTAATACTGTAATTCCATCCAGACTAATCCCCAAGCTCTTCCTCAACACCTCTTCCTACAAATGGCTTCTACAGACTGCAGCGAAGGGGCACCGACAGAAACACCCCTTTCAGTATAATCCTCTGCACCTCTTGAGCAGTGATCTGAACCACTTGCCATACTCACTGTTTACTAACGACTGTGTGGCCACACACAGCCACCATTGCAGTCCTATTCAGAATGACAATAAGGCTGCCTACAGGGAGGATGTTAGGCTATTGACAGGGCGCTGCCAGGAAATGATCTCGCCTTAAACACCAGTAAGACTAAGACACTGGTCACTGAGAGGAAGCAGAAGGCTCTGTCCAATTTCTTGGGACTCGCTATATCTGAAAACCTCACTTGGTCTCACCATACCTCAAGTTACAAAGGTCAGCCGGCATCCTTACTTCATCGGAAGTCTGAGTATGGCCCGTCTGCCAGTGGCCGTGCTAGCCACAGTCACTGGAGTCCATTCTAACTGGTTGCATAACGTCCTGGCACGGCAGCTGTTTGGCAGAACCCCTCAGAGCGCTGTCGACGGTGCTGAAAACGACTCCCAGCGTCACAGGCACGCACCTCACAGCAGCAGAACACATCATAAACGGTGCCAGGCGCCTGAAAGCAATAAGCACTCAGACCACAAGATACAAGGACAGCTTTACATGCATGTAATTACGCTGCTTTGCAAATGCTAACCGCACATCAATGCATTGTGCCACTTTAGTCAACAAATTCTACCTCAAATACATAAAATGATACATGTCTAAGTGTATTTTCTAGCTTTCTAGGTGTTTTTCTTTCTATTTATATTTTATTTGTTTGCTATCCATTGTTGGCTGCTGTGTTTTGTGTTTGCTGCCTTGTATTTCTCTAGAATGTTCTATAGGAAGCAGGCAAATAAGAATTTCATTGTATTACTGTATCTGCAGTAAAAAGAAAAACCTTGAACTTTGAAACTCTTATCAGCAAAACTTGTTAGGCATCTTTTTTATGAATTTTGATTTTCAGTGTAATGACAATATTTGGAAGCCCGTTCCCACCCAATGCAATTAACTTAAAATATCATTTGACTACCTTAACATAACATGTACAGTACAAAATAAGAAACAAAACATCCATCAAACTTCCAGCTGCTTATCTAGTACTGGGTTGAGCTGAGCCTGGAGTCGATTACAGGAAGGACAAGGACACCCTGGACAGGATTCCATCCCCGAAGGACGGCTGGGTGTTTGAATCCCCTCCTGCTCAGCGTGTGTGGAATTCATTCTGTGTTGTTTGCATTTCTCCCACAGTCAGGCTAATTAGTGTCTCTAAATTGCCCATAATGTCTGAGTGTATGTGCCCAGTGAAGAACTGGCTCCCCTTCGTTGATGTGCTGCAGTCTGGTGTCCTATGCTGGCTCAGGCAATGTCAGGCAAAGGCTCCAGCCCCCCCGTGGGATCCATGGATGAAAGCTTCTGTTACACCCAATAAAGCAGGATGCCACCTGCACAGAGGCTGACACTAAACCACACTGACACTAAACCCTGATATTTTAAGCATTTGGAAAATCTCAAAACCCACCCTGATTACTGCAGTGATTGGGAAATGTAAAACATCTCCATCTGACAAGCAATGTAGCAGTGAACATAGATGAGCTATGAGCGTTGATGCATTTGTTTCACTATTTTAAAGAGACATATAGGCAGGGATTGACATAACAGGTGCGCAAGTCAAATCGGCGCAAATGCACAAAAAATACGTACCAATTCACGCTGTTACAACAACCGATTGCCGCACGTATCGCTTTTAAAGGTGAATGTGTACTTGCGTACCAGTTACGTCAATCCCTGCATATAGTGGAGGAAAGTGTTTAATGCATCCAGTATTAAAATCATGTGCTCTCCAGCCCATTCAAGTGATTCATCAACCCACCAGCTGCAGGATCTGGGTCTGGAGTGATAATCCACACAGCATGGTTGACACTTGATAACTTCACACAAAAAAAAATGCAAAAGTGTCTCTAACAGACCATTTTAAAGACTAAAGAACATGTTCGTAGAAGTTTAAGATACTAAATGTGAGAACTTCTTGCCATTTTCTGAGGTGAAAAAGGTAATCATTGAGTTCAGTTGGGTTTCCTCCTTTGAGCGTCTACCTGTGTGGGGTGGGCGGACAAAAAGAAGAGCTAAGATTGCGAGCAAACAGCCGGAACTTGTAAACTAAACATTCATTACTTCAGACAGAGAATTTTTATCAGGTTGTTAGTTAATGAACCCTGACCTGCATCCAGGAGGACCGATGCCTTTACGCGGCTTTACTTAAACTGGCTAACAGACGGAATGCTCTGTTTTAGGGCTCAGGGTCTTAAGGCAGTGACAAGATTGATGTCCTTGGACAGAAAGAACATTTTGTTTTACGCTTCATGTCTTCAGACTTGAAGCGTAAAATCTAACAATTCTTTAGTTATCTTGCCCAAAGGGAGGCTCGTCAAGCCCTGGACTGACTGAGGTCAGACTCTGTGGGCCGGCCTACACTGGGGGTGACAGTCCCCCTGTCCAGGCAACTGGAAATGCATGGGTACCCCTGTAGTTGCCTTAGATTAGGATCTCTGCATGGGAATTCTGGATATCGATGCAAGTGTCGGTACAGACACAGAATGACAATGAGCCCCTACACATTACACTCCACTACTTCCTTCTTCCCTCTTTCTCCAACAGCTAATACCCTGCAGACTGCAGCTGTTGACCTTCAACCTATTGACACTGCATGTCCAGTATCAGTCGTTTACATCATACTATGCCTTCAATGGTCTGCTTTTCACCATCATATACTGTGTGTGTGGCAAGCAAGCAAGGTCAGGGAGATGCCGATCAAATAAACCCTTGCACTCCTTATTCCTGATAGACTGAATCATTCCAGTGATGACTGACCTAGCATTCTTTTCTCATCAGAAAAAATCATCAGACTTTACCCCACCCCAGGAGGCCCAGATCATCAATCCCATCTCACAAAGACAGTGAATATTTCATAAACATGGCAAATGTTATAAAATAATCAAGACATACAGCATCAATGTGTGCCTAAAAATATCCATATTAATTTTCTTGTACTGTACATGCAGCTATTAACATCTGCCTTGATAGTTATTGCTCTCATATATCTCGACTATGATCTATGACTGTTGATCTCATTCTAAAATTAACTTCTCTTATTGTCAAGTCACGTCATAGCACAATACCTACCATAATTAAAACTATTAAAACTTTGCAGGTCTCTTTTGTATATAATTAAAAGTGGTCTTTTAATCTATAATGACTCTTCTGGTTGTACTGAATCACCTAGTAATTGCATTCCCAAGTTAATTTCCATCCATTATCTGATTCCTGTTGCTAATTTCCTGCCTTGTTACTGCTATTGACACCTGTCAGTCAGAATTTGGGGGAGAAGCAGTAAGTTAATGGCAGACGGGACAGTTAAGAATGCAATGGTGTTGGCAGCACTCTTAAGAGTCACAGTGAAATGCAGGATGGTTTAGCCATCACAGGGTGCAACCCCCTTCTAAATCAAACCAGGGACCAGCATGGTGGCTATGGAGCTGATGGAGAGAGCTGCGATGCATGATGTCCATTGGCCGCGTCTTTCAAATTTTGCCATTTGTGATGGACTCACTTTTAGCTAAGAATGCAGACTTTCTGTTATTGAGGGTCCATCCATTCATAAGTAGGTCTGAAATTCCTGTGGTGGATTGGTGCCTCTGAGGCTAGGGATCTGTCCCAGTAATCGGAAGGTTGCTGGTTTGAATCCTGTGAATGCCATGAGTAATCCTACTCTGTTGGGCCCTTGAGCAAGGCCCTTAACCTGCAATTGCTTTGTCCTGGGTGTGATGTTAATCTACATCCAGCTCTGTAAGGAGATCTTCCAACTTACAGGGATATTTGGGGATTAGTGGCAGGATTGGCACTACGACCCGCTGTGTTTGGGACTATGGGTGATGTGTTAGGGGACCGACCAGCCTGCTATCCAGAGCATGTCAATAATAGCATCCCCCCTGGAAAAGCCCAGGGTCAGCATTACTATGTGCTAGTCTTGTCCAGTCTCACAGGAGCTGATAGTCTTCATCCAGAAGCCCTACTAATTCCTCTCTGCCTGCTCTTCAAACAACGATCGATAGCCACTTCACGAGATCACTTAATAATTGTCCGTTGTCCCTCCTTGAAGCAGTAAGTGTCAGTCAGTTAATCTGTCAATACACCATCCTGTACACCTGCTTAATCTACTACAGTCAATTGAACGCATACTCTGATGCAGTTAAGAGACGTTTGCTTAAAGCGCAGAGAACTGAAAAACTTAGATATATTAAGGAATGTGTTAACAACCTACACAACTTCCATGTCGGCATCGCTGTAATGAAGAGGGCCTCTTTGAAGCCAGAGACCAAATGCTGATCAGAAGGTCAGAATTAGCAATTCACTAGGATGCCAAAAAACTAGATTACTTTGGGAAGACTAGCTAAAAAAATACATGATTTTGTAAAAGATCATACAGGAACCTGGATACACAGTGCCAGCATTCTTAACAGTAGCTCTTGGTACTCTGAGATAACCACATTGCCTGAGCATTTCAGCCATTTGTCAGGGAGTAGTTTTTTTCTGTTCACTGGCACTGCTAAATTGCTAATGGTTTTTAGAAGATTGTATTTGCCCAGTGTGAGAATGGAGCTCAAACTCATTTAGGTCGGCAAGGTAGAGGTTTGTTAGTACGAATGACTATGATGGTGTAATGAGATAAAGCCGGTCGATATTGCCTCATTAGCCTGCCTTTTGAGCCAATCGACGGGAATCGGGCCTGTCACGGTGTTGAACTGTGCTGGGGCCTTAGTGAGTGAGCTCAGGACACAAGGCCCCCGAACTGTAGTACATACACTTCAGCTCCAGTGCTGGCTGCCTTAAGTGTAAATGCTGCTCATGGAAGTTTTACTTTACTTTACAAAAAATGTTCTGAGGGCAGAAGGCACAATGATTGGTTTAGAGTGATAAACAATCAAAGTGTAGAGGAGGTGGAACCAGTCAATCAGATGTTTTGGCCCCACCTCCTCTAGTTGTTTTGACCCACCTCCTCGGAACCAATCATTGTTCCTTATGCCCCCAGAACATTTTTGTGTAAGTAAGACTCCTATAAACGTAGATGCTGCCCACGTGAAATGAAAGGTTCTATGCGATTTCATACTGACTTCATTGAAATCCCACCCATATTCATGGAGTTCTATTACGGTTATATGGCAATTATGAAAAGTATGACCATGCAGTCTAGGGCTGGTTGAATTTTGGAACTGAACCATCTCTTTTGGTGTCCACCTCTTACAGCCAACATGCCTTTATCCAAAAGAATTTGAATTTTTTAATAGTTCTGTTATAGTATAGTTTTTACTAGTGAAAAATCAAGTTGGAATTCTCCGTCTGTTTTAGTGTGGTCACATACATGCAGGGCAGTGGGTTTGATTCCTGATCCCTGTGTCTGCATGAGTCTGCATTTTCTTCCTGCATTTGCAGAAATGTAGTCCGGGTTCCCCAGTTTCCTCCCACAGTGTACAAACATGTGCTGTAGGTTAACTGGTGTTTAGTGTGAGTGTGTAGCCAGTGAAGGACTGCCATGTACCCAGTGAAGGACTGCCATGTACCCAGTGAAGGACTGCCATGTGCCCAGTGAAGGACTGCCATGTACACAGTGAAGGACTGCCATGTGCCCAGTGAAGGACTGCCATGTACACAGTGAAGGACTGCCATGTACCCAGTGAAGGACTGCCATCTCATTCAGGGCGTATGCTGGAACGCATCCAGGATTGTGATAACCTGGATGAGCCACGATGTGTGATGGGTGGGTGAATGGAGACATAGGTGGAACATGTCTTTGGCTAAAGTGCTGCAGAACAGATGGCATTCAGATGTAAAGAACAGGCTGTCTATACACACAACTGCACACTCAAAACAAGCCGTCCTTGAATTAAGCATGATACGTTTATTCCCAAATTATTTTTTCATAATTTCCAAAGACGTAACTGATAAATGGGTCACACTTGTAAACATGTAAGAAACACTGTGGTATTTTGTTGCTCCCTGGTAATTATGACTGAGATGATTACTTCGTCTGTGGTAGGCGATGCAAAGTCTCACAATTACAGCCAATTGACTCATCTGATCTGGGTTTTTCTTTGCTTCAGGAATGAGGTGGCTTTGTCCAGTGCTGTGCTGCACCGTGTGATTAAATAGTACCTCGCCTTACTGTGAACCCTGGAAATAGGAATTAAATCTTAAAATTAAACCTGCAAACAAAGTGAGAGGACAGTGTACTTTCCATAAGTGTTAAAAAATGGTCCCCGGGATGTTTTGAGGTAATCGATGTCCCTCTATGGTGTGAGATCCGTTCCAACTGGGGGTGGCAAACAAACGCACCTGAAATGGGGACAGCGGCCAGAGTAATTGGCTTACTGGGCATCAGGCTTACCTCTCCAGTACAGGATGTCCCATTTTATGCCTTACCAGGACTTGGCTCCTACACTGACAGCACAACGTAGAGGTGAAGAGAAATAGAAATTAAATCAGGCTAGCAAGATAAACGGTAAAGAGTAAGATGGACGCCAGTGTCCTGCCTAGTATATAAAGTGATGTTTCCTCTTGCTCCCACAAAGGGACTGATGGAATGTATCAGCATGACCTGCCCTAGCCCCTGATGTGCCCCCCCCCCCCACCCCGCCCATCCTTTCTCCATACCATACAACAGACCTATTGTCCTCCATCAGTTTTACTCCCAAAGAAAGTCCAGCCTTTACTGATGGACCCCATCATGCACAAATTTCACTACTGCAACTTTTGTTTCCAAGGTAAAGAAACTCGCCGGATGTCACGAAATGAAAAGTGAAAAGTCGTCCACTTCAACTGTGTTACATGAACTTATGGCGCTTCTCCATTAGCACAGAAGAACCAAGCCATACCCGACCGGTACCACAAACTGAGACTATAGTTGCAGCTCGGTTCCAGCTAGATTCTGTAAAGGCATTGCTGGGTTTGGAGAGCAGAAGCGACATAAAACCAAAGAGATGCTGGTTGCCTGCTCACAAGGTGTACGTCATGATTTGCGGTGTGCTAATGTCCTCATTTTCTAGCACGTCTATGAGAACAGTGGTGTTATGATAGCATCAAACTGTGGCTGTATTAGCTTTCGCTTGACTAAATGTGTATTACGAATCCATTCTGCTCAGCTGTTCTGTAGATTTGTAGGCTGGGAATTTTCAACTTCCGAGTTGCACTGGGAATGCATCAATACATCGCAATGTGCGATTCTACTAATAATGAATAATATATAGATTATGCCATTTTTCCTTCAGCTAATCCATGCATGCCGACGCAGATCACTACTATCTCCGTGCATTTCACCCAGTCAGATGGTGGTGACGCAGCTAATTTATCCTGTTCACTGATTCAGGATCAAAGGCTCGTAAATACTGCTGTTACACACATTTACCCATTCCTTTAGCGATGCATGTCCAATTTAACAGTTTAACTTTTAATTAAGAAATTAGCTCCTCAGGAAACTAAGAAGGCGAGCTGTTAGCTTAATCGCACGTATGGAAGTGCGCAGTCCAGTGTCCACATGCACATTATGAGACAATGAGAAGACTGATCATTATGTCGATCCACCTGCCCCTCACTAGGGATCGACACACATTGTTCTTTCTTGTTCACCAGTGAACTGTATCCTTATCCCCACTCCAGTCCAGGACTCAAGCTGAGGAAATATTGCCAGACCCCGATAGATTTCCAGGAAACTTGGAAATGGAGGAACCCCTCCAAACAAATGTTATGATGTTTGCTGTTCTTGCCCGAGTGATTATCCCAAGATCACAACACGAATATGGGACCACCAGACTACCAGGAACATCTGGTGAAGCTTTACGTCCAACACTCACTGGGCATAGCATGGGCAAGCTGATACACAGATCCTACTGGTATACATCAGTCAGTCTTCAGCATCAAACCCAGTACTAGTTCATTTCCCAAATTATGTTCTACCCTTGTATTTGTAATGAAAATTAGGGCAGAGACTGCGACTGGATGGTTCTATATAAAAACAAAGTACATGGTGTGAATGCCTATAAAGAATCCCATGCTATTTTTGGTGAAAGTGAGGCATTGTAAAGGTGTACAGTGTGAAACTGAAATGATCTCAGTAATAAAGGTGTACAGTATGGAACTGAAATGATCTCAGTAATAAAGGTGTACAGTGTGAAACTGAAATGATCTCAGTAATAAAGGTGTACAGCATTCTCTGTATCCCTGTATTATAGATGTACAAAGAGTTCTCTGTTTGAGACATACTGCATAAAAGCTAAGTTTTCTCTATGCTAAACATGTACAATATGAAAGTAGAATATTCTGTTAACTCCGACAGACAAAAGTTAACAGTATGCCCAAGGGCAAAAAAATGAAATATGTAGCTAAGACTCTTATATTTGAAAAATCTTTGTGTGCAGTAAATGCAGATGCAACCATTGTGGAAAAAAAGTCATTAATGAATAAAATGAACAATGACACTGAACCTACTTGGTTCAACAAATTGTTAATAGTTAGCAGGCTTTTTCTGAGTGCCAGTGATGCTAAAATGGGCATTCCAGTGGATAACGATGTTACACCCCTGTATACTCCTGCTAAGTTCTGCTATGCCGGACATGTAGCTCAATCGATAAAATGCCTATTGAAGGCCAATGGCTCAATTTTGAGTCTTAACCTCCCACACTTCTGCTGTCCTGTCACCTCCAGGGAAAAGCCTTACACCACTCGTGAGTGCGTGTAAGTAACAGTGCGCTGCCTTTTCGCTGTATTTTATTTACAGCCCCTTTGCGCCGTGTGTTTGTCTGATCTCAGGACCTGGTGCCCAGTGGGAGCTCTGCAGACCTTGCAGCTTGGACTCATTCCCAGTGCCTTGAAGCTTTGGGATCGTCCTACAGAAGTTCTGGGTCTCCCCAACTGAATCAGCGTGACATCATTGCTGCCGTGCTGGAAGACGACGTTAAGAGTGATAAAAGCCTAGCGAGCCCATCTCCTGGTAGATCTGGGGTCCTGGGGTGATCACATCACAGATCGTTGAAACCCCAAACTGATTTCTATTCTGGCACGTCTTCTCAGTAACGTGGCAGTAATTTCCTCTGCTCTTTGGCCGCATCCTCTAATAGATGCAGGAAGGACAGCTTGTTAGCATAATACGGAGGTGTGGTCCCTTGGCTCCAAGGTCCTTCTTATCTCTCCTTGTGTGGATTCTTCCTGCCCTACACAAAACTGGCATGATTACAACAGTCAGCTCACGTGCTCTGCTCTACTCCAGTGACATCGCTGATATTAAATCAATTCCCGATGAGCTAAAAAACACAGAAATTGGCAGTGGTTCATAGTTTTCTTATGAAACATTGGCAGCGTCAACTTCCCTCCCAAAAGCATATAGATTAGTTTAGATTAGATGCACAGTCGGCGAACAGCAGAGGATACATTTTTACTTAAGCTGCATTTGTTTTTCTGCTTATTGAAAAACTGATACCCCTATTACACTTTTTAATCAAGCCTTTTCATTTCTTCAAAAAGGCACCTGAAGTCACTCTGGATGTGACAAAGACATTTACCAGGCAGATCAGAGGCAAAAAAACCTGACTGCGCAAGTTAAGGAAGATGCACGGAGCCCTTTAATCCGGCCTCGTGTTAATGCTCCACGGAAAGCCTGCCATTGTCAAGGCCGGGGCTATTTTTATGACAACCCAGCAAGATCGTCCGGATGAAAGTTGACTTTTCTGCTGAAAAGCAGCTCTCTCTCTCTCCCTTTCTCTCTCAGCGCTGTAGTTTGGCATTGTGCACCTTGTCCTGGAGACAAAGTCTCTTAAATCAATATTTCAGATGAAGTATGTAGCAGCTAATACCCATGTTCAGGATCCTATCTGTACCCAGTAATGTAATGAGTAATCATACTCCTACCCGTACTGGTCAACTAGGTTTAAAACATCCCTCACTGCTAATCTGTAGCTTACATTACTAATGCCGGGTAATAAAAGCACATAGCCCAAGTAAAACACCTTCTGAAATGCGTCACGGGCGTGTCTGTATAACAAAATGGTGTATTAATGGTGACAGAACACAGCATCACATTAGACCGAATTAGCTTAAATTTCAGCCATGTTTTATGGACACTCCAGTATCAAGTGGGGAAAAACACACGGCTTTGTTTCATTTTTATAGCTGTGTTCAGCAACATGCCTGGCAAGGGATTACTCTCTAAGGTGGTAGTTCCGTCATTAAAAAAAAACATAAAAAAAAACTTATGCAACAGAGTTCCACATGACCCAAAAACAAGTGAAAATATAACAAAACTTAAAAGCGCATCGTTTCCATGCAGTGTTAATTTAATAGGTGTTTAGTCGGCTCTTTGCACAAAGCTTCTGCACACAGAACAAATCAACATACTCACAGTGCCAACAAAGCCATTGTGACAAAACAGCTTTTGTCAGGCAGCAATAAATTAATTATTATTAATGTTCTTATCAACTTTATAAAGGATTCGTATTCGTATCTTTGGAGTAGCGTAATTGGACACTCTTGCTTTGTAATCAGTAGATACAAGTTCTTCACAGTATGGACACATTATTCCTCTATAGTGGTAGCTGCTGTGATAAGTACACTGCTATCCTGGACCTCGATTTGATGTTTTCTGTCACCTAAACCGAAGCTGCAGATCATTGCTAAGCACAAAAGCTGTGACATCATACAGCTCTTGGCATCAGCAGCTGGGGAGCTCGTGAGGAATGGATAGCTTCCCATCCCATTGTCACACACGGAAGCTCCCGGAAGCCTCTTATCCTACAAACCAGAGCGTGATAACCAGGCGGCACGGGCTGTTTACTTGTCGAATTGCTGGGCCTCATCTATTGTGCACTGACCATCCATCAGCTCACGTACTATCAGTGGCATTGCCTTATTTCTAATGAGTCAGGAAAATTCAATTACAAACTGCATTTGGGGTCATTTTCTTCAGGGGAAAAAAAATAGGGAAATTGGGAGATATCTCATGGCCAATATCCCGGGATTTCTCATTATAGCCAAATGCCGCTTCCCAAGTCCAGCCTGGGCTTCTGAATCATGGTGCTCTGCTAAAGTCTCCCGTCTCTCCTCCTTGACCACGGACATCAAAAATCCAGAGTACAGCAGCTTCACTGCGGAAGAAACTAACCTGAAGAGTGCATTTCTAAAGGAGCCTTCAGTATTGAAACTGTTTGAATTTAATAATAATTGTGAGAAATTCCGAAGAGGGTGTACTGTGCTACACACGAACTGCCTGAAGGGGGAGTTAGCAGATGGAGTGACACTGGATCAATTGTATGTTTGTTTTACTTTGCCCTTTGGGAGTCTGAGTGCAAAAAGAGCCATATTGTAAAATTTGGAAGTTCTGTATTATTCATTATTCTATATTATTCATCTTCTATATCCATTTATTGTTACTTGTATTTGCAATTGTTGAAAATATTTAACAAAAAGTAACTATATTTAATGTCTCTCTCTCTCTCTCTCTCTATATATATACAGGTCCTTCTCAAAAAATTAGCATATTGTGATAAAGTTCATTATTTTCTGTAATTGACTGATAAACATTAGACTTTCATATATGTTAGATTCATTACACACAACTGAAGTAGTTCAAGCCTTTTATTGTTTTAATATTGATGATTTTGGCATACAGCTCATGAAAACCCAAAATTCCTATCTCAAAAAATTAGCATATTTCATCCGACCAATAAAAGGAAAGTGTTTTTAATACAAAAAAAGTCAACCTTCAAATAATTATGTTCAGTTATGCACTCAATACTTGGTCGGGAATCCTTTTGCAGAAATGACTGCTTCAATGCGGCGTGGCATGGAGGCAATCAGCCTGTGGCACTGCTGAGGTGTTATGGAGGCCCAGGATGCTTCGATAGCGGCCTTAAGCTCATCCAGAGTGTTGGGTCTTGCGTCTCTCAACTTTCTCTTCACAATATCCCACAGATTCTCTATGGGGTTCAGGTCAGGAGAGTTGGCAGGCCAATTGAGCACAGTAATACCATGGTCAGTAAACCATTTACCAGTGGTTTTGGCACTGTGAGCAGGTGCCAGGTCATGCTGAAAAATGAAATCTTCATCTCCATAAAGCTTTTCAGCAGATGGAAGCATGAAGTGCTCCAAAATCTCCTGATAGCTAGCTGCATTGACCCTGCCCTTGATAAAACACAGTGGACCAACACCAGCAGCTGACATGGCACCCCAGACCATCACTGACTGTGGGTACTTGACACTGGACTTCAGGCATTTTGGCATTTCCCTCTCCCCAGTCTTCCTCCAGACTCTGGCACCTTGATTTCCGAATGACATGCAAAATTTGCTTTCATCCTTTGGACCACTGAGCAACAGTCCAGTGCTGCTTCTCTGTAGCCCAGGTCAGGCGCTTCTGCCGCTGTTTCTGGTTCAAAAGTGGCTTGACCTGGGGAATGCGGCACCTGTAGCCCATTTCCTGCACACGCCTGTACACGGTGGCTCTGGATGTTTCTACTCCAGACTCAGTCCACTGCTTCCGCAGGTCCCTCAAGGTCTGGAATCGGTCCTTCTCCATAATCTTCCTCAGGGTCCGGTCACCTCTTCTCGTTGTGCAGCGTTTTCTGCCACACTTTTCCCTTCCCACAGACTTCCCACTGAGGTGCCTTGATACAGCACTCTGGGAACAGCCTATTCGTTCAGAAATTTCTTTCTGTGTCTTACCCTCTTGCTTGACGGTGTCAATGATGGCCTTCTGGACAGCAGTCAGGTCAGTAGTCTTACCCATGATTGCGGTTTTGAGTAATGAACCAGGCTGGGAGTTTTTAAAAGCCTCAGGAATCTTTTGCAGGTGTTTAGAGTTAATTAGTTGATTCAGATGATTAGGTTAATAGCTCGTTTAGAGAACCTTTTCATGATATGCTAATTTTTTGAGATAGGAATTTTGGGTTTTCATGAGCTGTATGCCAAAATCATCAATATTTAAACAATAAAAGGCTTGAACTACTTC
Organism: Paramormyrops kingsleyae; assembly: GCF_048594095.1. Taxonomy (NCBI): domain Eukaryota; kingdom Metazoa; phylum Chordata; class Actinopteri; order Osteoglossiformes; family Mormyridae; genus Paramormyrops; species Paramormyrops kingsleyae. The sequence goes on along the minus strand of NC_132808.1, from coordinate 6,551,017 downwards.
AGTTGTGTGTAATGAATCTAACATATATGAAAGTCTAATGTTTATCAGTCTATTACAGAAAATAATGAACTTTATCACAATATGCTAATTTTTTGAGAAGGACCTGTATATATATATATATATATATATATATAGAGAGAGAGAGAGAGATGCTTTGCTTGACTCATTGCAAGATTGATGCTAAGGCTACATGCTGATGGGCTTCTGCATATTAGAGCTACTATGAAATCGCATAGTGTATAGTGAGGCTGTACCCAGTGTATAAGTACTTATAACACACATGATCATATTCAGCTCTCCATCACAGTTTCATTGGAAATCTGGATTACTTTTACATGGCCTGGCCTGAAAAAAATGGTGTGTAACTTCAAAAAGTACTAACTGCTCTGTTTTTTTTTGAAGCGGGAGGGGAGTGAGAAAGAACAGAAGATGCCAATTTAAGCAGGAAGCGAGGTAAGAGGAACAGGCGGAATAAATCAACACAAATAGCCCGTCACCTGACACCTAACCCCCAAGATGGCTGGAGCTCCTTGTCTATTCTCCTGAACTCATTTTCAGGCTTCCCCCTTCCTGACACAGCAAGCTTTTACATCCACGTTAGAGCCATTTCCCATTCAGCAGCAAACACTAGGGAGGCGCTAGAGAGCACAGGTTAGATATCATGTGTGCCTTTGTTACAAAATTGTTGAGAAGTTATTGAGACATGCTTCTTAAACAGATGCAATTATTTTTATTCTAAGCCTGGTGCTTAAGTTTGTTTTATTTATATGTTTACCAGGAGGCATGGAGACAGCAGCAGCTACAGCATTAAATATTAGCCTTTTCGAATAATTAGGCATTTCAAACTTTCCCAGCTTCGCCCAGGGCGACGACGTCTCTTAGCCGATGGCGGAGCTTTGTAGCACACCTGCCTCTTCTGCCTCTTCTAAAATGGCATAACATGGACCTTTGCCTGGGGCAAAAAAAATGTAAAAAAGCTAATTTAGTTAATAGGTTTCATGGGCACAGGCATGAAAACCCGCAAACCTTGCTGCACAGCAATTTTCCATAGCTAGGTTGATCTGCTAAATTCATTTAATCTTTGACTGATGTATATATCAGATATATATCAGATATGTATACACACACACATATATATATATGTCTGTGTGTGTATCAGATGTGACAGTCCTATACATTTCTTGTCTTGATTTTAAACAGATGAAACCTTTTTGTCGGGCTTTTTACCAGCTAGGAAACAGGATCTGTAGAAGGATCTCCATTAAGATTGTTAACAGGATACCCCATAATTCTTGTGTTTTACATACTGATGAAACCATCGGCAATCAGCAGAAAGTGAGCGGGAGAGAAGGGCAACAGCGGTGATCGAAATGCAGCAAAGCAATCAAAGATCATTTTAACTCGTTTACCAACTCAAACACCTTCGTACTCAACATTTGGTGCTGGGAGAAAAAGGACGAGAAGTGAACTGAAATTTATGGACTGGGATACATTCGCGGTCGAAAGTACAGCACCCTGGAGATGCAGAACTGAAGAATGGGGCAGCTGTCTTAGATGCAGTAATCATGAATATTAACCAAGGATACGGGCTAGCAGAGGTGGATATTTCAGGTCCAGAAAGTAAAAATGCAGACCAAGATTTTGTATCAACGGGCTAGTTGAGTATAAAGAGTCACAGTCACAGAGTCACAGTCACGGAGTCACAGTCACGGAGTCACAGTCACGGAGTCACAGTCACGGAGTACTCATTTGGTTAGTTAAAACAAAATCTTGGTCTGGATTTTTTACTTTCTGCACTTGAAATATCCACCTCAGTCAGCTAGCAGTACAAAGTGGCCCACTAATGGTTCTCTAGTAGGTGGTATTCCTGCGAAAAAAATCAATGCAAGAGTACTAATACACTGGGGGGTCAACACAGGGTCAAGTTACAGCCGGCCAGCCCTACTGGAGACTCACTCCCACCTCTGGTGATGCTTGTGGGTTTTGTTTCAAAGCAGCCCCAACACTTGCTTCCTCTCAGAGGCCTGAGATCCGGCACAGAGACAGAAAACGTGGCCCAGGTCGTGACTCCTATGCCGACCGCGGTGAGAGATCAAAGTCAGGCGTGAACTGTGGGGCCACCTCAGGGTGAAGAGCAGCGCTTCGCTTTAGGGATTTACGTTACGCACTTGAGGAATCATCTACACGATGTACCAAACACTGGTGCATATGGCAGCCTTCCAAAAATTAGAGGGTATTACAGGGTAATATTCTTGTACCATTTAATTATTTTACCAGAGAGATGACATTTTATAAGGTCTTTTTAAGTGTACAGTACTGCACTTCTGCTATCAAGCCTTTAAAAAATGATGCATGTAAACCAGAGGAATCTATTGTACTTCATGATTTATTGTGTTTTTTCTGCAGGGAAGCCCTTTACATTGCAGTGGCTGGTGTGACGTGTCACCTTTGGTTCCTCCTGGGATTTGCCCCTGATGACAGGAACCCTAATAATAAGTAATTAATAAATATGGGTGGATATGTGGGGATTGGTTAACTTGTTAAAGTCCTTTGCTGGGTTTTCCTGGTCACACAAATAGCTCTTCCAGAGCAAATGCTGACATCACACCAATATTTCACCCTCTGAATTCAGGAGCGCCTCTGACTGTTTCGCTTAAGGACAAACAGTTTGACCCTCATCCTGAATAGCGAAAGCGGAAATAGATCGACAGGCGGCACGATGCATCGTTTGCCGGCACACTTGAAATTTCACGCGGTATAAGATGCTCCAGAAATGATGTGAGTGGGAATATTTTTTTTTTTTTACCCGTGAATGAAAGATGTTACGTAACAGTCACCTAACCCCTCGCTGCGGTTTGTACAAGCACACAGTGAGATGATGAGAACGCAATCAGAATTTGAGGAGACTAACAAATGTCAAAGATGCTATATTTATAGTGACTCGAAAGCTATTGGGCTTAAATACACAACACTAAGCTGATAGAATTCACGTTCAGCCAATCAGCTTTAGCCACTTCTGCTGTTAAGGATTGTGGGGAGGCCTGGAGTCTAAAACTGCCAACCCTGATAACTGGACCTGTCGTTATAACAATGGCATTTTATTGAAATTCAACTTACTCATGCTATTGTACTCTCCCTGACACACATGCAGGTAAGAGTAAGCTTGGTAGTGAAGGGCAGCCACCTGCAGCAATACCCATGGAGTTATGGGTTTAGGGCCTCACTCAAGGGCCCACGGACGTAGCTATACTGCCAAGGCTGGGCTTGTATTGGCAACCTTCTGGTCTGAGGTACGGAGGCTTAGCCTGCGGAGCCACACACAGCCACACATAGCCCCCTTACTGTTATGCTTGCCAGCTAAATGGTACTTTAGTGTGACTGAATGGCGCATCTTTCTTTAGCACCCCCCCCGCCCCCCACGCTACACAATGAGTGCTCATTTTACAAGGGGAAGTGAACACAATGGAGCCAAATAGATTCGCAAAAAGGCCTTGGGGAAATTGCTAACATTGGGGGGTCTTACTTCAAAACCTCTCAATTAAAGTCAGCACCCACCGAACCTCCCCAGCAAGCACAATGGACTGTTCGGCTCCATTCAGTGAAAGCCCATGCTCTACTCTCTGCCTTGTATTAAGGCTCCTACCACTTAAATCAGGCCATATTCCGAAGTTTGGCACCAGATCAAGTGCTACCACCAAGGGCTACCAGTAATTGAACATGAGCACAGCTGCAATACCTCCTTGGTGCCCTTAGAGGGCGCCGATGCCAGCAGGCCTTCCTGGGCAGTGTGAAGTTAAAATATAACTGCTTAAAGGCCATTGAAGCTGGTACTATTATGTAACTGAGGGCCAAGGCTTTCCCAGCACTTTGATGAGAGGACAGCCCATCTAGAGTCCCTGCTGAAACAGCTTTCCATTCAATCTAGCTCTCTGCCGTAGGACGAGGACTTGCTGAGGATCACTTTGGGACTATGATATGGAATGTTTGATATAACACCATGTATCTCCCATGATGCCTTTCTCCTGCAGTCATGAGCCCACTAGAGGTTCTACTTCATAAATCACAAACCACAAAAAAAAAATCATCCCTGACACAAGCCCAGTTAAGGCCCACTGTATTTCATATATTTCATATTATTTATTGATATTTGCATAACAGAGTGGATCCGTGCTACCTACATTTTCTGTACCATTGTTCCGATGAACATTGGTGAATGAGTGATAATGTTCTGATAGGCTTACAGGTTTATTTTCCATTGTTCACTCCTAGATGCTGTACTCAGGCACACACTGCATCACCTTGCAGACACACCGCTAAGGCCAGCATAATAGCCTGATGCTAGTTACATACCCTGCTGGGAAGAAGATGATTTTGTCAATGGTTTGTGAAGGTCAGCACATGCTCGAACCAGAGTGAGAACGAGGGCCAAAATCCTAAACAGTTCAGTATCTCCCAGATAGATACTGTAAGTCTGTTCTTATAGCTTTCAGTGAAACGCAGACCCTGTGTAACTTCACATGAATGCAAGACATGCTTGGAATAAAAGTAAAGTGAGAAAAACTGACCAGCAGGAGGCAGTGTGAAATGGGCCTCATGGAAAGTCACATTCCCTTAGGGCCATGGTTGCTCCTTTGACCTACCCAGGTAATTTGGCTCACTGACCCCTGCTGTCCAAATGAGGCCCGGCCGTTTTATGGTGCTATAAAAAGGTCAGACCACATCCAGTGCTCATCAGGTCCTGTGCCGGCTACACTGGGTCTAAGTGACTGTAATGGAGAGCTGCAGTGGCTATGCTGTGAGTAAAAATCCACTGCATTGTGCTGGGGGGAGGGGAGGGGAGGGGGTGAATAATATAATATGTCGGGGACTTGTTATGACCCTAAAAATGTGAATGACAGCCTACTGAGTGTCAGAGTGACTGTATGATTAACATACTTTGAGACTCTAGCTAACGAACACGCATGAATGTAAATACAACAGTATTTTAATGTTAGTAGGTTACACACAATTATAATCCAAATCCCCTTCATTCTAATTCAATATATTCAGTGCACAGACATGTTAAGGTAATTATTGGCTAATCAATGCATAGTGAAATATGCTAGCAGGTAGTTAAGTGTAGTGAGCTCATATGATATATGGTACTGTAAAATAACAAGTAAAAACCCACAAAACGAGTCATTTTTAAAACTACCAGTTTCTCGTTTCATTCTTGCAGTCCAGTTGTGAGAAAAATGACCGGACGTCAACACTGAATTAAAGAAACAGCACTGAAGGCTAGTTTACAGGGTGTAACGCCTATTTCTCTACCCATCCATCCATTTTCTATGCCCGCTTGTAATAATTTATGAAGATGTTTAATATGCCAGTGAGCCAAGATAATTAAACAAGCAACACGTACGCTGTCACACTATTCGGTTCTGGACTAACTCCGGTCCGTTTGCGTAAATGCTGAACCTTACAGGCGCCATGGAAGCTATAAGGGTATTTTACACACTATGTCAATATGAATACTGTGTTTCCGAAAGCAGCGGTCGTTGATTTTGTGCAGACCTGCCACCCGTCGCCGGTCCACATCAAACCCACGGGGGTATTTATGTTTCATTTACAGACATCCTCCTTCTACTGTACTTCATCACCAATAAAATGCACATTAAACAAATTTGTATGGGCAAGACGCATTCAACAGTTAGATTCTCCCGCCTGATATATCTACCAGTATTCATATCGTATTTAAAGTGTGTATACACTACAGTTTTAACGGATTACAATTAACAAGCATTAGTTTACGTTAGAAAGAAGTAGAAATATATATTTATAAAAAAACATATTGTGCAAATGAGGAAAAAGAGTATAATTGTACAACCCGCAACTCACATTACATGTGGCTGTGCATCTAAACCGAACATCTTAAAACTGTTAATAAGCTAATAATGCAAAGGCGATAGGCAGCAGTTCACTAAATGAGGGTGTAATTGCAACATGTCAGTCATGTTACAATGTTTCAAATCAATTAAGGAACGGAGCCGCCCGGTCCGGCACAGCGCAGGCATGTGGAGAAGCTCTGAGCCCGGAGTAAAGCTCGCTGCACTGTCCTCTGCATGTGGGTCCCCCATCAGCACATTTATCTTCATGAAACATTACGCGAAGAAATAACTAATCATGGACAGCTATCGCCCTGCCACGGCCACTGGAGAACGTCAGTATGGACATAAGAGAATATTATTAATGTTAAACAATCACTGGGTGCTGATTCTGTGTATATAATCTATTATATTATATATCATCGGACAATAACAATTATTATTAGTATTCATGTAAGCAATCTAAAGGTGCACACAAGCTTCCGAAGTAGACACTGATTTAAGTATAATAACGGTCCTTCAAATGTCTGGTATATCGCAATATAGCGAGAAAAAACGTGCAATTGAAGGACGCTGGTACTATAAATTAAATGAGAAGGCATGCATTCTGCTATTTGCAAGTTATTGTAAATTCAAAGCAATACTGAACTGCGTATTCTTAAATATGCAAAAGTACAATGGACATGCTTGTGTTTATTTCCCCAGATTCCCACATCTGATTAAGCATCGCGAATTTGAGCTGACGGTCGTTTGTAAGGCACAGGATTAAATCACAATGATGGGACGTAAAGTTTAGCTTGGTTATTATCCGATATAGTGACAGTTAGGCTGTTCGGATTTTCGCGCATTTAACATCAGAAGAATAGCAGTTCACAGCCAAAGTCGTGTGGTATTACCTAGTAGGTGCGCTGAACCAGATCGCTTTTTGGTAGAAGACGTGATAGATCAAATACAGATTTACCTAGTTCAAAAGCACATTGGTGTCCCCTGGACAATCTTTCCCTAAATATCCATATATGTTTAGGAACTACTCACCAATGAAGATCAGCTGAAACAGGTAAATCCCCACAACGTCCATTCTGAAGTGCGCAATTAAATACAAACAATCCCAAACGATGTGGATGCTTATGTCGTTTCTGTTCTTCAAATTGCAAAAAAAAAAATACAAGTAATTGACGAGCCGTTTTAGATTATCTTTCCGCAAAGATATAGTCCACAATCCCAAAGATGCGTTTCCAAACCGAACTATTTAGGATCATGAGCTGTCCTGTTTGTCGGCGAAGTCTGAGACTTATATAACCCTCGTAAAATAGGCTAGATAAAACCTGGAATATCTGCAAATTATAAGAGGGAGCGGATCGAGATTAATTTTCTTACAATGAGGAATAATTACAAGCAAAGCATTTAGAATAAAATGATCATATATACATATGTTAAAAAGTCAAAAGTTTATATTACGGAATAAGCCTCTTTTCCCTCCAGCCAGGATATGTTTTTGTGGGTAAAGTTTAACGTCCTCACGGCTTTAATGTAGAGATATCGAGGTGATGTCCCGAATGCAATAGTTTGGTACTGATGCGCTGGTCCTCTTGCGTCGCCCCGGCGTCTCCGTGAGCTCAGCCGTGTCCAGCTGCAGTAAAAGCGCCTCGCAGCCCCCGCCGACGGCTGAGAGTGACGGAGGCAGAGCGCCTGGAGAGCGAGTCTGGCGTGATGGAGGAGCGGGGCAGTGTGTTTAAGTGCTGCCAGTAAATTGCATGCATTACGCTGACATTAACAATAACTACAGTTTCATTTCATGTTAAGTTAGGTAGGTAAATATTTTCCCCTCTCCATCCACTGTAGTTCACGTTTCTCTGGTGCAGTGTTGGGATTCCACATATGTTAATTGCCCCCTTGTACATTTGACAGCGAAAAAGTCATTCTTTTCGTATTATGAGACATCTTTCAGAAAAATCGTGTTAAATTTGTCACATGGAAGCTGAAACTGATTTGCAGTTTCTTTGTGGGTATTGCTAGTTTGCTGGTTGATTTAAATTGATGCACTTCTGGAACATTAACATATTGATTCCACTCAATCTGCGATCCAAAGTCACGCTCCAAAGCATCTTTCACGCTTTACGCCGCTTAATTACATAGCATTAACAACGGCACCTTAACATCCACTGTATTTCAGAGTAATATTTGGAAGAACCTGGATTTCAGCTGCTTTACTCAAAAATTATGGAAAGTAAAAGCCTGTGTTTCCCTAAGCTATAGCCTTTGTTTCGATGTCACAATCAGTACTCTATTGTGTAACACGGCCCCAATATACATCAACACAAACACAGTCAATGTACCATTGAGCCCCCCCCCCCCCCCCCCCCCCTCAATTGCTCCTCAAAATATTCTCTTTTCCTCTCAGAATTTTAAGTGAATTAGAATGGTCACGGTGCACCAAAGTTTAAACAGCAGTTCACATCCCACGCTGCACTGGCTAATAGTTCTCCCATGTCCCTTGTGGAAATATTTACCCCAGTTTGGCCTCCAGACACATGTGACATGAACATTCCAGGGTTCCTGCTGTACCCCTGGAAAAATGATTGCCCCGGTCTGCCCTGTAGACAGAAATCAGTGGCATAAAGTTGCAAAGGCCAATAGTCTGAACCAGTCTAGTGCCTAAAGTGAGGTTTTAAGAGGAGGTGACTATGCAAGGAGACCTGTCCTCATTTAGAAACACAAACTGATGTATATAAGTTATGAAAATGGTCTTGGGCAGGTTTTCTGTGTAGGGACAGGGCTACACACCGGAAGAAGCTTCAGAGTTTCAGCACTGAACAGCGAGATCCCAAGAATATTATCGGATGTGTAAAAGATCCCACAGTCCCCAGCAAGGAAGCTCGCGTCTCTCTGCTGGAACATAAATATCACCTCACAGCGGTGCAGCCCATCTAACGCTGGGCGTAAAGTTTATTTACGGGCTGGGGCCAAGCCGGCACTTCCGAGTGCTGCCACACACACACACACACACACACACACACACACACACACGCACGTTGGATAAACATATCTTTATGGGGATCGCTCATTGATTTCTATGGGAAAAATGCTAATGCTAACTATGGCAACCTTAACCCCTACCCAACCATAACCATATCCATAAGTAACCAAGCAAAATACAAGTTTTTGCATTTTTCGTTTTTTCATTGCGGTCACAGATTTTTATAAAATAGAGTTTTACATTATGGGGACCCATAAGATAAAAAAAACGGGTATTCAGACATTTGGTCCCCACAAAGTAAGGTATACCAGGACCACACACACACACACACACACACACACACAGACACAGACACAGAGACCCACACACACGCGCGGTTTCCTGCGTCTGCCGTTTATCCCCAGCTTAGGCAGGAAGAAGCAGGTCTGACTGAAGGCGGCTGCTGCCTCGGAGCATGATGCCACAGATGCCAGACCTGGTGAAATCCTGCTCATTAATAGCATGGGGAGCGAGAGGGAGAGGCTGGACCGGGGAGTCAGCCTTCATCTGCGTTACCTTTCCTGTTCCCGCCCATTTCCCAGCTGTTTGCCGCCTTTCTTCCCCCATTTCTCCCTGGTTATGAAACTAGCCAACAATTTCAAGCCGAGCCGCCGTAAGCTACTTTGAAAATGATGAAAGGCAAATTATATTCACTTTTATCCCCTTAAACAATATTTTACATTGCATCCCATACAGAATTGGGTCTTGAACCCCGGTCATACTGAATGGAATGTTAATGCACATGAGCAACATTAACAGCCACTCCTTAGCAGTACAGGTTATAAACGGCCCTCAGCTATAGTCTCTGTAGCTGCTTAAAAACGCAAGATGTTGCAAGATGTTAACCATAAGCAAATGGCTGTGAAGGAGCATTTGGAATTGCTTTTCCCTGATCACTCTTGGTTCCAGGTTTTACACTCAGAAACACACACGTTCCTCGCTGCCTCACCAGGGCATCCAATCACGGAGCTGTTGAAGGCCTCGATGTCTGTTTGCCGGCCGCCTCATTTCAGCCATTAGGCAGTCGTCTCCTTAAAGACGGAATTCTCCGGAAACATCCGACGCGCCTCCTTCACTGAAGCCGGCTTCTCTGTGCGGCGCGGCGGCCGGAGCTGGAGGCTGCGTGCTGCTCCCGGGCACTGGGCTTGAAGGCCGCCCCACAGGCCCTGGAGTGCAGCTCGGACTGCCCGCCTTCTAAAGCTCTCCCCCTCCTCTCGTATCCATCATTCATTCCCTTTGATGACAAACCCGGGACTCCACGCACATCCGCTAACCTTTAGCTCTGTGGATGCCGGGATGTGCGAGGTGCCCTCCTCCCTACAGGAGCCTGACCCCGGGACCTCGCACGACGGCAGCCGGCTGGCAGCCCCGATTTGGAGTAACTCAGCCACATTCTGGGATGTTGCGTGGAAACGTGGCCACGTTAGAGACTGATCTGCGCTCTGACGTCCGTCCAGATGGGCCCCCAGATGGGGGTTCGACACTGACTCCACCTGAGGTCATTCCTGGCTGCGATCAAGGTGAACAGATAGGAAGAGCCTAGATTGAAAGCTAAACACAAGAATTATTCCTTTAGTGCGGCACATCTGGGCTTGTGACCAAAACATTACCATGCCATAAAGAAAGGTATATTATATCCAGGTTAATTTATGGGCAAAATACCTTGAGATCGCCTATTAAGGAGCTACACGTTAAGCATAAATGCCATATATTAAACAAACACAGCCATAGTTCACAGTTGGCAGCAATTAAACACGTTTAGAGACTGTAAACCAGAGGAGGGGGAAGCCAGAGTGCCTTTTTCCTTACGCATATGTGTGAGGGCACCGATCGATCGCCAAGCGGCTCACGGCCCCCCAGGGGGCTGCTCATGGGCGTCTCACAGGTGTAATGGCTCTTATTTATGATATTACCCTCATTAATTGCTTGGGGTGTTGCACGGTAGCGTAATAGGAAGGGACACGGCCTCATACCCACAGGGCTGAACTCTCTGTCCCCAGCTCAGTTCTGAGTCTAACCATGTTTGTGTGGATTTCTGCTCACAGTCCAGCGACATGAAGATCGGGAGAATAAATGTGCTGCCTGCATGGGGCCTGAGCTGGGGGGTATCTCGACCTGGGTGTCCCCTGTCCCTCAGTGAGTGCACGGGGCCTGAGCTGGGGGGTATCTCGCCCTGGGTGTCCCCTGTCCCTCAGTGAGTGCACGGGGCCTGAGCTGGGGAGTATCTCGACCTGGGTGTCCCCTTGTCCATTAGTGAGTGCACGGGGCCTGAGATGGGGGTTATCTCGCCCTGGGTGTCCCCTTGTCCATTAGTGAGTGCACGGGGCCTGAGCTGGGGGGTATCTCGACCTGGGTGTCCCGCGCCTCATGCTTACTGTCTTCTGGGATGGGCTGACGGCTCACCCTGACTCTGCTTAGCATTAAATAAGTGGTTCTAAGGTAATTGATATAATTGCTTAACTGGCACTTATTCAAAGTAGCTTTGTTTATGCAGCACAACGCTTTCCTGGTAAAATTCAGGTCAAGGTCCTTCCTCAGCGGAACCACAAATGACCCAAGTGCAGAGCCCACAGATTTAATGATTCACGGGAGGAAAGAATGAGAAGTGCCAGTCTACCCATCTTCTGAAGGGGCACTGATGGGCAGCACCAGTGCTGAAGTTTGCCTGGGCTCAGCTCAGCAAACGGACTTCAACCAGTACTGATGACAGGCACCAGAGATTATGTTCTACCAACCCAGAGCAATAAAGCCAAGTCCAAATCACAAGCAGAGTACAGAGTCAGAAAACCACTGGGATCCCTAGCAATTCAGCAGTTCAGTAACACCTGACTCAGTACCTCAGATAGAGCCATGGATGTGAGCCATATTAAGGGGAGGCAGGGTGATCCCGTTGCAGGGGTTACACCACCAGAGCCCCTCCTAGAGCGTAACCCAACAACCTAGTTTACAAGCCATTATTAGCCACCAAACTCTCCGATAGCTTCAAATTTGCTCAGCAGCCGTGACAAGCTTATCAGCTTGTACAGGCATGAAAATGTGACAAGTTAAACACTATTAACATGTGATATATTAAACGGGAACAACAAATACAAGTTTTCGCAGGTCTTACAGGCTTAGCGCCTAACGGATGTGACAGGTGTAATGAATTTAGCGGCTCTGCACTCGTGCCTCCCAGGGCCGCAGAGGAGGGATCTGGCACATCCGGCTTTCGGTGACGAGGGACCAGGCAGAGGTGTTCCCAGGCAGGTCCACGCGTTCCAACTGTGTCCTTGGACGAGTGATTGAAGCCGCAGTCGCATCCCTCCCCACCTTTGGCTGCCATTCCGGACACGTTCCCTTCCTCTGGGTCTGCATTCGACCCGTGTGCTTCCCAGCGGGCCGTTTGCGGCTCTGTCCGAAAGCTGTCAGGCGGTCGCGGTGATGATAGACCGAGCTTGGCGCCAATACCCTCCCCTCCCCTACCGCCGTGGCTGTTTCATAAAAGGGCCTTTTCAGGAAGAAGTCCTGCTCATTTTACGCCGACGGTCTGCTTTTGTGAATCGAGGCTGCTATAAATTTGGGGTGTAATCGGCGTGTTAATTCCCACATTTAAGCAATAAAGTAGGCCGTAAAAAGAGATGGAGCGGCAGGTCGAGGAGCTAGTCTGGATCGCTCTGCGTCTTCCTCCACCCTCACGGACACGACGGAACAGAAGTACCGCGAGCTGGTGATTACGATTAAGAGAGAGGTGAAGCCGGAATCCACCGCTTCCTCAAAATCTGCTTCATTCTCCAGATCGGAACTCAGTGTGTAGGCAGAGGCTTATGCTGCTATAAGGAAATGTTGCTTTACTGGGACCTTTGTGTCTCCAAGGTACAGGATGTAAGGGGCTAAGCCATTTAACACTGGGGGAACTGAGCGAAACGGGCAAATCGCAAATAAAACGTCTTCGATCAACAATGCAATAATACGCTGCTTTGCCGTTTTATCACTCCCGAAACCTTTCATTTATTAATAAACCCTAAATCGTAATAGCGTCGCACACGATTCTTGAAATCTGGCTGCAGGGGCTATTGTCGTGGCACACATCATCAGGTTTAACCGGGTGATGTTAAATCTGTAGATAATGTTCTGTTACATAAATGCATCTCCTGTCTGTGCTTTAATACAAAGATGAACAGCAGCCAATGGTGAAGCGTGAGATCGCTTTCTCTGGAGGAATGTGTGAAACAGACCAAAGCAGCAAGAATACACACAAACACAAAAGGTCTATAAGTGCGAAATGATTCAGAGCCACGTGCATGAATCTGTTTGGGGCAGATCCAGACACGTGGCAATGAGAGTGCAGAGCGTAGCAATATCGCTGAAGAGGTTAATGCCTGGTCTCACGTGTAACCTTTGAAGTTTGCATTCTGCTTACAGAGACAATTACATTTTTAACATACATGAAAGCAGGGTTTATCATTAGCAAAATAGTCTGGCTGCTATGAAGATAATTTCAGCGAAAGTTGAATCATCAGTTGAGGTGACATCCACTCTGCATCACATCGACTTGAGAACTAAATCATTTTTAGCTGAAATGATTGTGATCTCCAAAAAAAAAAATCAAGTCATATTCAGCAAAGAAAAATGATTGATAAGCTTTTCATGGTAATGCAAAATGTTACAGCCTTTCCAGAAGATTCTTTGCTTTAAACAGATTAACCCTACTAATCAGCAGATCTGCTCTGTATAGGACCTTGCAGAGGACAAAGTAGTAATGACTTGCCACTGAGGCATGCTGGGGAATATTTGTATTTCATAGAAAAATTAGTCTTATGCAAAACACTGGCATGTCTCAAAATACCAGAGAGATTACCTGAGAAAAGGTTTTAAACTATTAAAATACTCGAAATGTAAACGAAAACTTGTGACTTTATTTGACAAAATAATTAAATTTGACAAAATAATTAAATTTCTGTTGTAAAAATAAGAAGTAAATGATTAACAGCCTCCTTTAATTCATTTAGAGGAAATACTGAGAGTATAATATTATGCATTTGGAAACAACTGAATAGACCCGCACAACACAACAGCTGTAATTATAAATATAATACATCCTTCTTCCAATATATTCTTCTTCCATTCTTCATTCTGCTTACCTTGGACAGGGTCATTGGGGGGAGGAGCCTATCCCATGCAACACACATCTCATATTTAAAAACTATCTAATATATCTACCTATCTAATATATCTGATTTAGTACCCTGTCCAGGCTGTACCCCACATTGTACCCTATGCTTCCTTGGATAAACTCCAAGTGCTCCTTACCCCGTCCTCGATTAATGGTCAGACATCTGATGGATGTGTGGACTGGGGTTATGCAGAGTTAATTTACAGATGGATTTGCCTTTGTGTGCATTGTGTAGATGAGTCTATTTACTGTTCATGAAAGGCCTGCCGCACCATAGAAACCTCAGACTGTAACACAGGACAGTGTGTGCTGCTAAATGTGACCATGTGACCAAATGATGATCTAAGTGGGTCACCTGAACAAGCATTGAAAAGCCATTTTCACCAGTTCAAAGAGGATCTACAGAACCAGGACGGAGAAACTGTTTTACAGGCTCAAAGTGAGTCTCAAGAACTTGGGGTGAGAAACTGTCTTACCAGCAGAGAAAGTGGGTCACCAGAACCAAGACTGAAGAAACTGTCTACATGTTTTCAGAACCGATATTCTGAGCATGGATGGACCCCTGGCTTAGGGTTTGCAAACCCCTGCAATCAGCCTGCCCAAGGTGGGCTGGCGACCGCCACACAGGGATGATGCTGAAGTGGTGCCAGGCTGCTGGCATTGCAATGGATTTGCCACCCACCGGCAGAGAGGCTGGCCCATACTGCCAGTCCCTGTAATGCGGGGGAGGGGGGTGCATCACTGCACGGGTGGCGTAGGGGTGGACGGGGGGGGGTAGCCCATGAGGGGAGAGCTGAAGCTGCTCAGTGAGCTATCTTAGGAACGGCAGGGTAGTGAAAAGGTGGTCCTGCTGGTGTCATCTTTATACAGTATCTGACGGCGACAGCTAAGAGGCAGCTGGGCGAGTAAGGCCTCCTGCAGGCGCCCAGGTCCACGGGAGCAGTGCTTTGGTCACGATGCAGGACGAGGCGGCTGCTGTCTTTACGCTGCTGTGGCTCCTCCCCGTCACACCGGCTCACGTACCGCTGCTCCCCGTAATCCTCTTCGGCTCTCCGCGATTCACGCCGTCTGAGGACAGAAGCTGAAGTCGGCCCAATCTGATGGGAAAATGACCGGAACTAAAAACCCCAAAATAATGTACGCATGCAATATACTCTGTAACAATTCTCAACCAGGTCGTCAGGGATCCCCAGACAATCCAAGTTTTTGCTCCAAAAATGTGGCCTGTCTGGTATGGAGCTGGGAGGGAGGAAAATATGTGGACTGGCTGGCTGTCCCTGAGGACCGGGTTGGGAAACATTTCTGTATAATATAATGAAAGAGTTCACTGATGTTCATCTTGAATATAACGTGAATGTAACATCTTTCAGACAATTAAAAATGCACTCTGAAGAAAATAAAGTCTGACAATTTAGTGACAAGGAATAAATGAGTTTTTAAGAGTACAGATAAAATGGGATGTTTTTATGAACAGCTTGGGGCATCACAAGTACACATAATATCATCCTCTCTGTCTTCATTTCTTATTAGCAATATCCACAGATACGTTAAAGGCACTTTGCCATGTGGAGATAACTATGAAATATTCTTGGCCAGATATTTTGCCAAGGGTTCAGGAAAAAAAACAGAGCTTGTTATATTAACTATGGATTAATAGCAGATAGAGATATCACAGAGTATATTCAGAGTATATTAATAACAGAGTATATTCAGATATCACAGAGTATATTCTTCTGAAATACAATAAAGGTGTTTTTGTTATTTTAAAAATGCATATTCATGAATAAAACATACAATGTGATCTCTGTAGGCCTATAAAGGAGACGGCACTAGTGTGGTTGTGTTTACCACCTCAGGACAGAGGGTATGTTACGTCTTTACCTCGCTGCTGAAATGCTACCGCGGTGAACATCAAGTGCTCGTCAAATCAGCTATAATTCACAAATATGCTGGGAAACGTGTCTTGGGGCAGGATCTCAGCGAACCTTACAACTAAGGACATCATCGTGGTATGCAGAAGGATTTACATGTGCCTGTCTTCCCAAAATGCAATGTTTATTTAGTGTTGAGTAAACTTTGAAGGACCTTCTTTAAGCCGCCATGGACAGCCGATTACAAAGCAATGAAGAGTAAGTCATCTGAGGACTACATTATTATGAGTTGGAAATTATTTTTTTATTTTTTGTGAAGACCTTCACAAAGTCATAAGATTGCAAACATATACCTATGAGAAAATTGCTCAATACACAAGGTTGTCTTTTTTATTTATCTAAAGAAATAAAGCTTATCCCAGAAGCCTTTTTTTTTTGAGGAATAAACTTCTTTAAAAGGATACTTAAAAAGGCACTGGTAACTGGTGATTGAGGTACAGTGGAGGAAAAGCAGACATAAGAACATAAGAAATTTACAAACGAGAGGAGGCCATTTGGCCCATCAAGCTCATTTGGGGAGAACTTAACTAATAGCTCAGAGCTGTTAAAATCTTATCTAGCTCTGATTTAAAGGACCCCAGGGTTTTAGCTTCCGCTACACTAGCAGGAAGACTATTCCATACTCTAACTACACGCTGTGTAAAGAAGTGCATTTAAAAATGTTCTCCTGCTAATTTCCACTTATGGCCACGAGTTCTAAATAGCCATTTGGCTGAACAGCATCCAGACTTGTTAGAATCTTATATCATGTCCCCCCTTAGTCTCCTTTGCTCGAGGCTACACAGTTTCAGCTCAGCTAACCTCTCCTTCCTCTTCCTCTAAGACCAGGAATCATTCTCGTAGTCCTATGTTGAACCCATTCCAAGGCAGCAATGTTCTTCTTAAGGTATGGTGACCAAACCTGCACGCAATATTCTAGGTGGGGTCTTACCAAGGAATTATATAATCGTAGAATCACCTCCCTTGACTTAAACTCCACACACCTAGAGATGTAACCCAACATCCTATTGGCCTTTTTTATTGCTTCCCCACACTGGCAAGAGTGTGAGAAGCATCAACATACACACCAAGGTCTTTCTCATAATCAAATACCTTTATTTCAGTGGAACCCATAAAATTCTGCTCCCTGCATGGATTACCTTATATTTATTTACGTTAAATTTCATCTGCCAGGTATCAGCCCAGTCGCTAATTTAATCAAGATCCCGTTGTAGCCTCTGTGCTGCTAGTTCAGTGTCTGCTACACCACCCACCTTTAATTTATCATCCCAAATTTAACCAGACCTCATTCATGAATCTCAGTCCGCTAGTTACCATGAAAGAATGCTTGGGGTTAAGTTACATCGTTGTTGGCTGGAAGGCCACTTAAGGTATCTGAGCTGGCCGTCTTGGGTGTCGCTGTTAATCCCCCCCATTAGAAGTGTGTGGGGCGGGGGGAGCTGTGGCTGCTGTCAGAGAGGCCGCAATGGTTTGGTTGCAGTGGGTGGTCCCAAAAATGATGCTTCCGAATCTGTGGATGGAAAACGACGCATCTCAGGGAAATTAAAATTCACAATGAGATTGCTTAGAGGCTTCTCCAAGGCCTAGCAGAGATCTGCTTTTCAGAGTCATGGGAGCCTCCTTTGAGGTTGCCGGAGAGATGAGAAATCTGAGAAACGGAAGTTGGAATAAGACCCCCCACGCAAACCCCGTATTGCTTTAGTTAGACCCAAGATCTTGTTATGTGATTGTTCATGTAGAGACACCCCAGATCGCTCAAAGACCACATTTGTCCAAGAATAATGAATGCGGAAGTTCACGCTGGTTGAAATGTGTAGGAGAGCAAGACCTTTCCGTTTTGTTAATATACACTCATGTAGGTGGTTTGACCCCAGTCACCTTCATATTGGTCTTCACACTGCACCTTTTTAACTAGGCCTTATTGCACACAAGCTGACCTCTGTTTGAAGAACTACACTATGTCAAAATGATACTGTGTCATTAATCTACACTCGCCAGGTGTCAAATACTAATAAGGGAATAGTAATCATTTTATACATCTACAGCATGTTCACAGTCAGGACCACAATGAACAGCAACATTACCTTTAGCATTAGCTTTACATTTTATAAATAATGAATGGTCAATTGTGATTCTAATCACACGAAGGCACACTTAGGGCAGTGGAACTACACACAGAGATTTCAGACAGACTTGAAACAGCTGATTAATCATTCTCTCTGTAATTAACAGCGCAGTTTAGGGTTAGCTATCTGGAGGCACATACAATTGGGATGTTTTGAACAAGAAAGAGAGATAATTACAAAAATTCCTAAGAGGAAATTGAGGAGTAAACACCATTGGGAACCTGCTGTAAAGTTAAATGACATGCATTTTAAACTGTATGCAATGATTAAATGCTAATTAAAATGCCAAGGTGGCAAAACAAGCTCTCAGTTGTTATTTGCAAATTAACTGGAAAGTCCAGCTATAAAAGTCTATTGAATACAATACATTTATGCAGGGAATATGAAGGCTGTTGGCACCATTTCTTCAGCTGTCAATATGTATGAGGGCTAACGTCCCAGCTGTACAGTAAATACAGCACCCCCCCCCCCCCCCCACCCGCTGCGGCTTCACAGGCAATGCCTTGACAGGCGATACGTCAACAGAGTGACACCTTCAGTAATCCCACAAGGGAGGCCTATAACTGTGGTTATTTAACCTGGCTGATATCATGACTAAAGTCACCTGACAGATGAGGTTGTGTCACACATATCATTACCAGTACCAAGAAAAGCTATTATATCATTATGATAATACAGAATTCCCAGAGCAATACTTTTTGCTATAGCATATGCAGTGATGGTCAGCCAGTAAGCGAAATTAAGATATACAGCCTTCAGTAAAAAATCTTGAGTGTTTTTGTGAGAATCTAGGTGTGAATGAAGGCAACACACGTGGAATAAGGTCGACTCAAATAACAGGCAGGCCCTATGCCTGCAGCACCGCTGGTTCGCTTCATAAAGCCAGAATAATAAGTGTGCCTTCAGCAGTTGTCTGTATGCTTCTGATGTGAAGCTACTCCAAGCTTGTCCCAGCACTTGATTTCTAAAGAGCAGCAATGAGATACGTGATGAGCCGGAGAGGAAGTCTTAGAGCCAGACA
This sequence comes from Paramormyrops kingsleyae, assembly GCF_048594095.1. Classification (NCBI taxonomy): domain Eukaryota; kingdom Metazoa; phylum Chordata; class Actinopteri; order Osteoglossiformes; family Mormyridae; genus Paramormyrops; species Paramormyrops kingsleyae. The sequence continues at coordinate 6,531,907 of NC_132808.1, read as the reverse complement.
GGTTTCATGGTTATGGCGTCACATGTGAGAACGCCTCGTTACACAATTGTGCTCTGTGGTGTGAGCATCGCTGAGGTGTAGCGGCTGAAGCAGGCCGCTGCTTCGAGGGGCACGTCACCTGGCCGTGCCGATCCATAACAGCGGGACTGCGCAGTCTGATACATGTCACAGGTTTCATTGACTGATAAGGCTTGTTTGGGACTGTTCACTGTTTGTTATTGTCTACAATGGCCAAAACCTAAACAGTATTATGCTGCCTTGCTGTATGTTTGAACATGCTGACCACAATGTTAATATTGATTCTGGGTTTGTTTTTGGCGTGTGAGCACATGTTCAGGGTCATAATTCGTTCCCTACACTAAGAAATGTACACATTTAATGCCAGATAAGAAACCTCTATAGTTGCCAGATTAGATGTGCATCTGTTTAGGGGGGAGGGGGGTAAGAATTCTTGAGTTTTCGTGGTAGCCTGTTTGCCCTATGTGCTTCCCCAACCTACAGTATATGGGGGGGGGGCAGCTCATACCCACAGCTACTAGCCAATGCCTGATAATCAAGTACCTGTCCATCAGCATTCTTACAAAACAAACTCCTTACAGTTGTCCCCCCCATTTCCACGGCTTCAGTAACCCCAGTTTTCCACCGCAACAAGCACCATACTTTTGGTACTTTCCCTTTTCCACTGACTTCCGGTCAAGCACCAGCACCATAAGTGCTAAACCAGCTGGGGTAGTTCTTTGGAACTTTGTTACTTTGGGGTGGAACTTGAAATGCTTTCTTTGTCGATTGTTTATGCAAATAGCCTGCTGCTGAAACGCAATACAAACACCGCCTTGTAAGCAGTTACGAACTCAGAAAAGAACGATAAATGAAGTAAAAAAAAATAATTGGCCAGAATCTGGTCAGAAGAACAGATACAGCAAAAAGATCAGGATGACATGACAAGAAATTTCAAAAGCATTTTGTTTAATATACTAGGACAGCATATACGAGATAATCTATAAAAGGAATAATAATTAAAATCACAAAGCTAGCTAAGGTTTTTTTTCTATGACAGAGTAAAAATGTTTTACCGAAACTTAAATGCCCTGCACTATAATGTCAGTACAGAAATGAAGGTAAGAAAAAGCCTGATAATCTAGCTTACTAGCTATGTAAGAACTCTCGGGGTCGGGACGCAGACAGAGTGGCCCTCTCAGGGCGGAGTTTCTGGAGAGTGGCCGTAGAGGCCCTCTCTGGGCCAAGTGCCGGGAGTGTGGGCTTTGAGACCAACTATGGGCCAGGCTCTGGAGGCTCAAGAGCGGTGGGTGTGGCCTCTCCTTGGTTGGACTATGGGAACTCAGGAGAAGTGGGTGCGGCACCTTCCAGGCCGCACTCTGAAAGACTTGGCAGGTCTTAGGAGAACAAAATGGCTTTATTAAACAAAACAGGGGCATGGGAAAAATGGGACCACAAGGGGTGGAAATGGGAATGCTTGGACTGGAAAGGGCACAGGCAACAGGAGGATTGACCTTAATAAACAGGACTGGACTTACAAGGGACCGATACGATTCAGGTGACCACATTAGGATTGGGGGTAAAGAACAACATACTGCTGGGAAACAGCAGGAGGGTTCCAGAGGACTAGCAGCGACCCCTGCTGGTCATACCGGGTGATGGACAGGACAGGTGGTGACACATATCACAGTGCACAATGTTGGACAACAAAGACGTGACTTTTATACAAGCCCACAGCTCAGTCATCATAGCAACCCAGCACAGCAAACTCGGAGGTCAGAGGACATCAGGGATGATACAAAGGACAAATAATGCTGTTGTTACAAGAACAGGAGTACAAATGCAGACTGCCCTGAAAATCCAGCCTTTTCAATTCTCAGAGCTTGTGCTGTACAATTCCTGCATTTCTGAGAAGAAATAAATCATACACGTTCAGCAACATAGAAACCAGCTTGGTCTCATTGTCTCACAGCCACTCACTACTCGTACTTGCGTTCAAACTCTATTGAAATTCTCAATTTTGCGGTCCTATCCATAGGAACTCAAATGACACACCAAACAAAAGAGAGATCTGAATCAATTAAGGAACTGTCTGTCCTTGTAAACAAAACATTACCCATATGCTATACTCCAGACATGCAGGGAGCAATATTAAGTTGTGTCTTACCGGTCTTCATCTAGTATCAAAATCATGCTGAGCTTACGTTAGGGTGGTTCTAGTGTTTTGGAAGCACAGTAAAAAAGGAGTGCAGGACACCAAACAACCCAACAAACACTGAACAAAGGAGACTTCAACCAGGAGAACTTATACATTTGATAGGTAAACTGTAGGTTACAGAAGATTCCCTGGATGGGGACATTGTCAAGACTGGATGGAGGGAAGGTGTGACAATTCATATGCAGCTTGAAGGAATGGAAAGGGACTTTATTGATGAACACAAAAACACACATTGAAACAGAAAGACCATGAGGGGTCAAAACAAGAGGCAGAGAGGGTAAATCAGAAGGGACAAGGGTTGACCTAAACACAGGGAATAGTTGGGGACAAAGTAAAAAGGACTAGAAACAATAAAATATGTGAGGGAACAAAGTCAAAGCAGTAACGCTAATGCTAATCAATAAAGGAATATGGCAAGGGCAAGCACATATACACAAAGCACATATACACCATTATGCTTCCAGTTGCTTAATTCTATACAGTAATAGCAAGGGCTTCTTTATGGACATGTGCGGGCCATAACAAGTAACCAAACACTAGGGATCACATGAAGTAGGGAGCAGGTGAGGGTAATTAGGAACAAAAAACAGAAAACAGGATGAGCAGCAGAGACCTCTGCTGACCAAATAGGAACAGAACTGTACAGACAGAGAGAAATCCAAACAGGTGTGGCAGTGGAGGACAGATTTAGTAATTTGTAACAGTATTATAATGTATACTTTTGACATATAACTAAAAAACTAGCATTAAATAATTAAACTTTTTACATAAAATGTTAGGTTGTATTCTAGCATTTACTCTATGAGTAGACAGATTCAGTTTCCTGATGTTCTTAGAATATTATCCCATGACTACCACCAAGACTAATAATATTTGAGAAAAGAACGAAGGGCATGGTAAATCAGTAAGGAACACTAACCCTTTACATCTCAAAGGTCATGGGTTCAAGGCTGGATTGTGTGCTTGCAGTTTACACATACATCACTTTTATTAAACAATATCTTATTATAAAACCAAATTTTATAACATTAATTGCATTAAAAGTATGTTCAAGTAATAATGCTATTGTGCTGACATTGACGGAACCTTTGTTAAAATGTACAATACGAAAATAATATTCCATTACTGTCACAGTAAGAACATTCTCTGGCAACTTTGAGAAGTCCTTCACATAACGCTGGCTAAAGTTTTGGGAGCATTCCCTGTTACCTGGGTACGTGCCATAGCACTACAGCATAGGTTAAAATAATAAAGCAACTGGAAGAATCCAATGAAAACTAGGTGTGTCACGCCCTGCTCATTCGATCCTCCCGTGTGCCACGCCCCCTCGCTACCTCGTGAGGAATCCCTGTTTTTACCAGTTGTTTCTACTTGTTGCTGATTAGTCCATTGTATTTAAGTCTGCGTTAGGTATGTTTTCCCCAGTCCGGTCATTAACGTTATGTGAAGTTCTTTCATGTCTCTGAGTGTTTTTGACCTGAATAAATCCCATGTTACCTGACTTATGGCTTATGTCCTGCTTCCTCGGTCCGTGCCCCAGCGACCATTACAGGGAGCTACAGTAGGAGCCTATTTTTAATCTTTTATTGTTGCACATTGGATAGCATTCATACTGACTATTATATGTCTGATTGATGTGATTAGCTAATCGCTTCGGGTATCTGGTATCAGATATGAGGGCTGATTATAGGCAATGGAGTATCAGAGCACAGTAATGTAGCATGCAGTACCAGTCCCAGTTTCATGATTCTGAAAAACTGTGAACTGTTTCTTGGTTTTTAAACCATTACCAGTTCGCCAACATTTTGTTAATGAAACACAAATACCACTAAATTTGATAATTACACAAAATGGAATTTGGTGTATGGTAAAAAGTGTATGTTTTTAATCTGTATTGATTCATATGCAAACAATCTCAATGCCTCGGAAACCGGGCATTTTGGCTGTAATACCACGAAGAATGGGTAAGGATAATGCTAAATTAGACCTTATTTTATTGATCCATGTAAATACATGGAATATGATTGTGAGATAATTTCTGTGCATTCTGAAGACTAGAAATTTACCTGGTAACTTTTGCCAGAGCACACCTAAATAACAGCACTCAGTAAAAACAAGTGCCTAATTCATTTTGATGCATCACGCTGCCATAGTCGTACTTCACTTTGGACAAAAGTGTCTGCAAAAAAAACACATAAATGTAAGGTGACATGCATTAACAAGGTAAGGACACTGTTGTTATTCCTCAAAAAACAAAGTACACATTAACAAAAGGAAACTTTCAAAGATAACAATGCATAATGTAATGCATGTATTATGGGTGCAGTCACAAGTCAGGTATAAGAGGGTATATATATAAACATTTTGCAGTTGAAGATGCAGTTTATGTTTCAGATAATTGTGGGGGAGGGGGACTTATTCATATTTTAAGGGTCCTTTGCAATCCATCCATCCATCTTCTGACAACACTTATCCTATTCAGGGTTGGGGGGACCAGAGCCTACGGGCACAAAGCAGGGAACAATACAAGACAGGGTGCCAACCCATCACAGGGCACATACACACACACACACACACACACACACACACACACACACACACACACACACACACACACACACACACACACACACACCTTGGGGAATGTGGGGGGAAACCAGAGTACCCAGAGGAAAGCCCATGATGACACTGGGAGAACATGCAAACTCCACACACATGGAATCCTGTTAGAGACTCGAACCCGGGTCCCAGAAGTATGAGGCCACCATGCCATCCTCTCCTCTGCTATACAAAGGTAAATTTTTACAGACAAGCTACAATTTTTGGAGAGTCAAACCTTTAAAACATTTGACTGTCATGTTTCAATACTGCATAACCAAAAGAATATCTACTAACTCTAGCATTCAAAGTATAATATCCAGACTTTCTGTTATCAAGTCTGAGTCTTTCATTACTTTAAAAGCAAGTTTCTAATCATTGAAGTGAGCATTTCTTTCTGGAACAGGCAAAACACATTCAAACTTTCTGTATGTATGCTGTTGATCTTCATTTTTTCATAAATTTAACTAAAAACTGCAACCTCAAATGTTCTAAATCTCTAAATATGAAACAGAAAGAAATGAGTCTAGTAAAAGGTTAAGTGAAGAAATGGGGTTTATATTAATAAAACTGCTGAGTGATGTGAAAATGCCAGCTTGGAATTGTTTGTGAAGATCAGCATTTGGCATCATAATAAGCTTCAATCACAGTGTGAAAAATGACGATATCTGCTATGGCTTACATGTGGGTGACACTGGGCATTACACCTCTGGGGTTCAGGGCTCAAATTCTGCCTCCAGGCTGTGAATGTAGAGTTTGCATGATCTCCTCTAATCAGATTCAGGTCCAAAGACACGCAATGTCTCTAAATAAGCCACGGTGTGTGACTGTGTACCCAGTGACGGACTGGCACCCCATACATGGTGTCCCCAGCCTGTGCCCTGTGTTGGACTGGCACCCCATACAGAGTGATAGGTCCTCACCAGCATCAGTCGTTAAAATATGGGGGGAAGATTTGCATGACATAAATTTACTAAAGACAGTCAAATTATATTTATAAATTCCTTTCGCAAAAACCATTACTAAACCATGCACGTGTATGTACCCATTGATCCATTTCCTTAAACCACTTGTCCTATTCAGGTCATGGGGGGCTATGGCAGCAAGACAGGGAGCGACCCAAGATGAGGCACCAACCCACTGCAGGGCACACTCACACATGCACACTAACAGACAATTTGTTAACTCCCATTAGCCTCAGTGTGTTTTTTGAGACTGGGGGGGGGGGGGACTGGAGTACCTAGAGGACACCCCACAAAGACAGAGGAATCTCAGCAGAGACTTGAACCCAGGTCCCAGAGGTGTGAGGTGAAGGTGCTAACCATTGTTCCACCATGCAACCCCTCATTTCAAGCATCATATTTAATAACATGTAACCTTAGCAGAACACACACTGAAAAATTATTCCAGAAACAGCTGGATAAGCCTCAATCTTTATTACTTCTTTAGGTCACTTACTGGTTTATGCACCACACAATGAGCAGGATGAATCTGCCTACTTTTTGGAGGTATTCATCCTGTGTTTATGACTCTGAATCTGTCATGGTGGGGAAACAGAGCAGCATAACAGACCTGCACCGTTACCCCACAGAGATGGACTTGAGGAGGCTCTGGGTGGCCCTAGCTCACTGCTCCAGGGAAAGCAAGCAGCTGCGAACAATCACACCTTTTCAGTCTCTCCGGTGGATCTGAGGATCCACAAAAGCGTTGCCAAGTTCTTGAAATTTTCTTTTACTTTAATGCAGTTTTTCATGATTCCACTACTGGTTTCTTTCAGTCCAGAGGATTTAGGGGCTACTTGCACACATATTGAAAGTATATAGAAACTCACCAGAGGCCTTCGTGAAGTCCGGCTCTGGAAGACGTATGTTACAGCCAGGGGCGCCGCTAAGGGGGGGAAAGTTGGGACAATTCTAAGGGCCCACGCCCTTTAGGGCCCCCCAGAGATCTGCTTTATTAATAATAAGTTACCGTAGGGGGGCCCAACCTCATATTTTGTCATAGGGCCCAAAATTGCTAGCGGCGCCCCTGGTTACAGCCATCCTGTCAAGCCATCCTATAGTGTTATTATTGTCCGGGATGATTTGTGACATCTTAACATAGCTTGTCTTGTGCTAGGATGTGAAGCTGTCACATATTATGCAGTGACCTTGCAACCCTCCACTCATACCTACAGTCAGGTCCTCCTCTGGATGGATTTCCAGCAGATTTTGCAGGCTTTTTGGATAAGTTCCTATTTTGCAGCTTATTTGTCATGGGCTTCCAGAAAGGACACAGTCCTCTGAATGGAGCAATGCAGGAGTTCTCTACAATATGAAGGTCAAGATAGTATAGGAGGGGCGGGACCTCTGAACCATAATCCCGTACATTTATAATCCTACAGAGCCATCTGTTCTCTTCAGTGTCAACCAGGTCGGGAATTGCCCTCAAGAAATCACCCTAAAGATTATTTAGATTGATTCCTTTGACATGATTAATAGAAAAAACGCTGTTATACTCTTTGCATTGCAAAAATGAGCAATTACTCCTTTCTCTGGTTTCAAAACGGCAGGTAATATGAGTAAAAACTATCTATGCATATCAGTTTAATAGAGTGGCTTCCCATTCTCTTGAAACACATTTCTTTTCCTATTTGATTGAGTCCAATATAATTTTCTCTTATACATGATTTATAAACATTTATGCACATCTTTCTATTTCCATGCCGCCTCTCTTCAGAATGATTGTGTCTGAATGTTTTCATTTGACAAAGACGCAGTAATGGCAGATCCACCCTGTGCCTCGCCGCCATCAGAGTAAGTTCACAGTCAGAAAAATTCAGCATTGTCTGTCAATCTTCTGGAGCTCATTTCCGAATCTCCCTATCAGCCACGTGCCGGTGCATAAATGAGAAGCAGAAAGCCCTGGAAGGCTGCTTTTTTACCATTCATATATTTATTGAGGCACAATTAACATTACTCTACAAATAAAGTAGCAACAAATAAAGTAGGAACAAAGCCTTCCAAAAGGCAAATATTTATTTTGCGTCTTTGGAAATGTTTGCGTACACCGAAGTCTACGAGGCAGACTCCTTAAAATCTACAGTAGGCCCACTGAGCAATGCAGTCAGTCATTGGTGCCTCTAAGACATTGTTCTGACATTTAAATGCATATTTAAATACAGTAGTAGAACAGTGTCTTAGAAAAGTGTCATGGCTTTGCAGACTTCTGGTTTTGGTTTTTTGTTCTAAGAATAGCTACTCTTAAGGTGGGATTTAAGTACTGGTGTCTGAGTAGACACAGCTCACTGACAAAGTTCCCGCATGGTTCTCCACCTACATTTATTTATTTTTCTTATAGGAGTAAAGTAGTATTGATCTTTAAGGGAAGAACCTTTCCAATGATATAATACTTGGCAAATCTAAAATAAAGTAAAGCTTTATTTATACTTGCGTCTAAATTAAAGAGTTTTAGATTCATGAGAAATACTCTGTGACCTGTAAGATCTTTGACCTGAGTGTCCATGTCACGGCCTTAGCAAACATTCTGGTATAATGTTTTAAATGTTTCCTCCAATGCAAAAAAAATAAAAAATAATAAACTGGGTTCAAAATCCCCTGCAAATCATTTGCCCAGGTTGGCAACTCAGATGCGTTTGACAAAACATATGTTTGCCGTTCCTGCCACAGAGCGTGGCTTGAAATCTGCTCTGCATGAAAGCTTTTAATCAGTAAGAAGCTTGCTGCAGGCAAATGTCTATTGAAGATTAACAGGCTGGACAGTTTGTGTTTTCTGACCATTTCAACCTTGAAGTCATATGTATCTGTGTGGCAAGAAGCAGAATCTGCTAGAAAGAGCTTCGAATGGACTATGTATTTCTTAATGAAACGGAACAGAACATTCATTGTTTTTTCCACAAATAAATCACTTTGACTGTACTTGTGATATTCAAACTCTGTGATGATTTGCTGCCTTGCACGGCTCTTACATGCTTTACCTATGGTCAGCCAAAGGACATCCACCTGTCAATGACCAACATCATTAGCAAACTGAAAAAAGTCAGATCAGACCTTGAAATACATAACCTCCATTCTACTTCTTCTGTTATTCTAAAAAGCTGCATTTATTTAATGGTGCCATTTTATCTCTAAAAAGCCCATGCTTGGTCAGATGAAAGATTCAAAAACACTAACAAAGTTGCTCTCATCTGTGATGATCTCATCCATTTTTGGTGCTCTGGTAAAATTTAAATCTGATGATGTTACTTCTGAGGTCTGGTGAAATTTCATTACGGGAGGAGTCAGATCTTTGCTCATGGGAGTTTTATGTACACAAAAAAAGTTCTGAAGGCAGAATGAAAAATTACTGGTTCAGAGAGATAACCAATCAGATGGTAGAGGAGGTGGGTCCAAGCAATTTAGAGAAAGCAGGATCAAGACATGTGATTGGTTGGCCCCGCCTCCTCTACAATCTGATTGGTTCTTTCTCAAGCCAATCATTTTTAATTCTGCTCTCAGAACTATTTTGGATAACTTTCTCACTAGCCAGATCCTTGGCTCTGTGAGTTACAGTAACAGGGTTTTGCAGTGTAGGTTACTGGGGACAATCATTGCACTTATCCCATCCTGGAGGTTTAGACAAGGCGGGTGTCACTCCACGTACACAATCCCTGCGCCAGAGCACTCCTATGGCTCCAGCGCTGCAACACACCTACTCACTGGTACCTGCACAACAATTTGGCACGGAACCATACTGACCTGCCTGCTACAACACAAACCGATGTGGCACAACAACCTCACAATAGCAATGTTCAGTATAATTATGAGATACTCAAGTTTATGAGTATTCAGCTGGTTAATTCCAAGTTACAAAAAGCTGTACTGAATCTGTGCCGCAAAATCAGACGTAAATGACATTGTTATTATCACTGTGCTATTTTAAGGCACAATGACAAGCTGAACAGTTCTTGGTTCATTGTTCTTAATTAGTCATTGTTCTAGCTGGGATATAAAACTGACTTTAAGCGTGCATATTGTATGGTCTATGAATAGAGTTGGCAAAGCCTGTTTTTCTGTTTTTAGTGTCATGTTAGCATGATGGGATTGCTGACAGACGTTTCAGTCCTGTGGTCACTGGTGTCATTCTCTGAGACCAGGAAATCCGCACACAAACATGTCTTCAAAATGGAACGGAACCTGAAGATATTTTTCAGATTTTTCTTAATAGATGGAACTCATCTGTCTTACCAGTTGTAATGCACTGCATTGAGATTTTTGGCTGGATATTGTTACCTTCACCACTCTCTGGTGATGGCGTTAAGTAAGTAACTGGATGACAAGATAATTAATCCTCATTGTTTCCTAAAAGTTAAGGCTGTCAAAGGGAAATGTTGGATTGTGGTAAACTGTTATTTCCTGTCAGCCTATAGTCATCCATGGCAAACTTTTGATGACTTTTTTATATTTTAAAGTTAACTGGGAATGTCATAAAGCTAAGGCATTTTTAATTAGTTTGGGTGTCACTGTAATTATTATATGACAATAATAACAACAGATCAACATGAATGCTAGACTGGTACAGATATCACCCAATTGTAGACAGGGTTGGGATTATGTTTCACAATTATCTCACCTCAGGCAGCTTTAGGATAATCCCTCAGAGACAATCAACTCACTCAAAAAGTGAGGGATTATCTCTCAAACCTAGTTTACAATTTTACTTTCAACAACTTCATAGGCATGAAATATCAGCTTGAACATTCGAACTGGTCAACATCAGCGGAACTGTGAATACAGAATGTAAGAAGCACATAAACAATAGGCATGATTGCTATGTATTTTTGAATAGTTCATCACTGGTCTTTCATTAATCGTTACAGTGCATAAGATTTTGCACTGCAAGATCTGTTGTGTCCTTCCACTCCTCTGCTTCTGGATATAGAATCCAGACCATATCTTCCACAGAACCGATCACCGGTTAATTAATCACCTGCATTTCCTCCATTTCCCAAACACTCTTTCTCTACAGCGTCCTGACGTGAGGTATTGCGAGTCTTTCCATATTGCACAGTTCCAGCGTGTTTATCCCTGACCTCTTATTGTGTGTATCGACTCCTTGCTTGTATTTCCTGACTCTGTCTTACGGTTTGCGATTTGGATTTGGTCCTGTTCCTGATATGTTATTGACCCTTCTCTGTCATTTCAGTTTATGGATTTCAGATGGCGTTGGTTCTGCTAAAATAGATAGATATGGATCGGCCAGCATATGAACCTCAACCCTCCTTGTCGTATATAGAAACTCTTACAAAGAGTCCAGGGTTTCAGCCTTTTGTGGCGATGATGAAAATGTCTGTGTTTGTATTTGTTTCTGAACTGATGTGTGTTAACTGAAATCTCTCTGAAATGAAATGCAATGTCAGCTGCCTAGTCCTGTTCGGTACTGGTAGAAGCCCATGAAGTGCCCAGGGGAAGCTTCAGTGCCAGTGATCCCAGTCCAGTGGGGGCCAGCAGTGTAGCCTGCTGGGGGGGGGGGGCAGCTGCTTGCCAACCAGCACCCTCTCAGAAGATGGTGCCCTGGGCTGGGGGTCTTGCAGAATGGGTGGTTAATAAAATAAAATAAAAAAATAAACTATATATTTTCAGTTTCTTACAGGTGCTAACATACGCATGTTCTGTTCACATTGGGAAAAAAAGTAAACAGTAAAAAGTAAAGCTATGAAATCGGCGATTGATCTGCCCTCACCCCCACCCCCACCACCCTGGCCAATTCACCGGTATATGCAATTTTTGTACAACGTAAACCAGTCTGCATACATCAAAAGGTTGGCAACCCCTGACCTTGGAGGCCGACTGTGCCTCCTAATGGGTAGACTGGCACTAGTCCTGGTCTTATCTTTTATGTTATACAGAATCCCACATGAAGCTCAAACGAAGACGTCACAATTTTAATAACTTCAGCAGAATTGAACTTTCTGTTACCGTTACAGTTCATTAATCTCACAGCACCTTTAAAATGCATTAAGTGTGACCTCATATTAAATGGACTGCTATTGTATAATCTAAGTAATATCTAAACTGGAGCCCTTTCAGTCCAGCAGCAGAGCACAGCCATATGCCTTGAGTGCCTCAAGGGCACCGTTGAGTCAGTCTTATCCAACTCTAAAAACCAACATCACTGACCTCATCTGTACTGTATAACTTTTTCATTAAAAAAAACTTTAACAATATACTGCTTGTTGTATGAGATTGCGAGTCTCTCCTTGCTTCCTCCCTTTGTAAAAGATGAGCTTAAATGGCAGTATTTATTTCCACTCAGATTTATCAAACAGCACTGGGTTTAATGGGCCTGCCACTGGGAGCAGATTAAAGGCTGCGGCACGGAATCGACACGCTCGCCCGTTTTCCCAGTTACTCTTGGACCTCCCCCTGGGTGCAGCCGCTGCGTTTATGAGCAAACACCCGGCTCGCCGCTCCCAGCCACGCAGGCCGAAGCCCCCGTTTAGATTGCCGTCTCCCTCGGTGGGGAAAGTCTCCCGGTGGTGATGCATTATACTGCAGGAGGGGATGTGTAGGGATTAGCCGGCCCAGTCATTTGTCAGCCAGGTGCCTTCCTGCTACAGTACCAGCAGTAGCTGGATATTCATAGCCAATACTTTTCTTATTTGTTCAATAAAGATATGTAAAATGCTTTGTGTGCTGTTTGCTAAATAAGACATTTCAATTTTACAACACAAGAAGTGTAGATCACATATCAGAGGGCTTTCCTGCAGAAATACAGACTATTCACTGATTTTTTTCTCAGAAATGTCCCAGTCATTGAGTATAGTACAGAAAACATGTAAAATACTGTGTATTTTTAAATATTTCCTGAGAAAAATTGACTTAAGTATTTTTTCTCTCATGTATTCCCATGGTGGTTTGGTGAGTAAAGCACACACACACCACACACACACACAGTCGTGTAGTCATATATTTTTAGGGACCGCTCATACATTTCTATGGAAAAAATGCTAATGCTAACTATGACAACCTTAACTCCTACCCAGCCCTAACCATAACCATAAGTAACCAAACAAAAAGAGTTTTTGCATTTTTAGGTTTTTCATTGCAGTTACTGATTTTTATAAAATAGAGTTTTCCTGTATGGGGACCTGGAAACTGATCCCCATAAAGAAAAAAAAACCCATCATCACGTTGTGGGGACATTTGGTCCTCATAAGGTAAGGTATATCTGGAGCACATACACACACACACACACACCTCCACTACTGGGATGTCATTACTGATCTTGACTCTGAGTGTGTGGAGTTTGCATGTGTGTAGTTTCGTTTCTCATTTTGTTTGTGTGTGTGTGTGTGTGTGTGTGTCTTGTGATGGACTGGCATCCCATTCAGAGGGTCCAGTGATTCTTGCCCTGTGCTGCCTGACACAGGCTCCCAGACCACAGGCTCCCAGATCACAGGCTCCCAGACCACAGGCTCCCAGACCACAGAGCCCCTATACAGGATAAGTGCATATGAGAGGTAGATGGATGCATTCACAGATTTTATTGTGTATAACATATAAAAGAAAGTTTAGACAGTATGAGCTGTATGTGCTGCATGACCTTGGACAATGTTCTACTTTTGGACAATATCTCATATCTTATATTAACTACATCTTATATCTTTTATTAAATTCTGAAAGAAACAACACTATTATTTGTGCATAAAATTCACCTCCAGTATTTTCTGTACATTGTGTGTTTATTGAACATATAAGACACCATCACAATTGAGACATTACTTCCTGCTGTTGTTTCTTGGTTTTGTCAGAAATAAGCATCTCAATCTGCATAAATAATTAGTACTTAACCTTTGTCCTATGTTAGCTTTCTGTTCCTATCTCTTATGTTAAACGGGTCGGTGCCAACCCGTGACTTAAATCAGCCACAAAACCCTCAAAACAATTATCATACAATTTGTTTCTTACCTCTTGGTTACCTTGTTAGGCTTCCTTATCCATGAAAAGATTGGTTTTAATATTTTTGGTGTGGCTTCCTGGACCTTTCTTTTGACAGCATACCTCTCGTTTTCAATAAAAAAATAATGGTAAAATAAACCTCAAGAGAATTATATAAATAAACTGAATTGGTCTTATCTTGCTTTTAGAAGTATGGGCATGCCTTGCCTAGATTTTTGTTTTAATTTATTTTGTTTAAATATATGGGTCGGTACTGACCCCAACATGATAGCAAGGATAACTGGTGCCCAAAGGACAGAACATGATCTGAAAAATTTTAGATTCATGTAACTACCATTACAATATGTAATTGTGTTGCAATGACAAAATCCCAGAAGATCAGAAATGACATAATTTGTAACACTGGAAACCTGGAATGATGTAACATCAGTTCAAATCGAGATACTAAGAAGCAGAAATGTGAATAAATCCGAAATGCACAGGAAACAGTAATAAAGTTAGTCAAACCCATTATAGTGTCATAGTGATCCATAAAAACAATAGCAGACCTGGCAACTTGCATAGAAGGAAATAGAACAAAACAATATCCTGCGTATATAAATGTATAAAGTAAAAAACTTGATAACGAAAAAGTGATAAGCTGTATTACTTTTAGAGGCAGAGTACTTGCTGAGAGTAATAGCGGCTCCCTTTATTTTTTGGTAATCAAGAAATCTTAGTTTACTGCTTTTTGTGAGCAAGCAGTGTTTTCTCTCTCTTTTTGGATCTTTTAAAAACACTTTTTGCCTCCAGCCCATATTCGTAGCCCTGTGATGTGCTGACATCTTATGCAAGGTTTCCTGTATAAACAGCAAATAAAACAGACGAATGAATAGTATGGATTCAAACAGTTAAAATCTGAAAAGATTTAATGATATTTAAGGCCAGATTAACCAATAAGGACCACTTACATATACATGCATGAAAACAAGTTCAACGTGTGTAGCTCAGTAGGTTGGTAATCCATGTCTGATAGATTGTTGGTTTGGATCCCTCGGCCATCACCTTTGGGCCCTTAAGCGTACGTGCTCCAGGGGGCCGACTCCAGGGGCCCGACTCCAGGGGCCCGGCTCCAGGGGCCCCAACACCCTGATCTCTGACCTCAAGCTTTCCTCTCTTCTTTGTTACTTTGGACAAAAATCTCACAAAACACTACAGATGTAACGTTAGCGAGTGATTCATTGACCAGCAACAAAGAATGAAATAAACATATGGATTTTTTTGATTAAAAAACCCTATTTTTTGTGTCATAATCACTAAACCATGGATGATTCTCAGCACTGGACTGCTGAGATGTTTCCTGGCCATGATTTCCACATCATACTTTTTACCTTGTCATTTTCTGGCATTTTACAATGACAGATATGATTGTGGTGTATTTTCTCAATCGTCTATGAGCTGCACACAAAGCCAAAGGTTTCATTTAGCTTTTCCTCTTATAATTCAACTGCGTAAAAGAGGAATTCCACACAAAATTATAATTCATTTGTAAGAAAACAAGGCACAAGAATGGTATAATGATATAAAAATTAGGTAAGCCTTAAATTAAGTCATAAAATAAGTATTTTGTGTTTCCATTTAAACAAGCCAAAGGGTTTTGTGTTTTTTTCAATGGAGACTTGTTGCATTGATCATTATCTCTTTGCAGTGCGAATAATGCAATAAGACCCCAGTGGCACATTGGACCTGAACAATGATGCATGCTTTGTCTTCATAAGCTGTCTTCTCAAGGTGGAGAACTTCAAGCGTCTGTGAACAAGGCCCAGACTCACAGGACTAATTTCTGAAAGAAGCAGCACTGTAACAGCCTAACTGTTACTAAAGCACCATTAGATTTGTTGTATATTTGCATATGGACTGTTAATTAATGTCAGTCGATTGTACATTTTGTCCTTTGTTTAAGTTTTGTCTGCATAAACTGTGAATTCTTGATTTGCTGATAAACGTACAATATATGGACAATAGTATTGGGTCACCTGGCCATCACACCCACAGGAACTTCTATGACATCCCATTCTAAATCCATAGGCATGAGTATGGAGTTGGTCCCCCCTTTGCAGCTATAACAGCTGCCGCTCTTCTGGGAAGGCTGTCCACAAGATTTTGGAGTGTGTCTGTGGGAATTTTTGCCCTTCATCCAGAAAAGCATTTGTGAGGTTAGTCACTGATGTTGGACATGAAGGCCTGGCTCACAATCTCTGTTCTAGCTCATCCCAAAGATGTTTGATGGGGTTGAGTTCTGAGTTCTGAGTCAACTTCTTCAACATCAAACTCACCCAACCATGTCTATGCACAGGGGCACAGTTATGCAGGAGCAGAAAAGGATCTTCCTCAAACTGTTCCCACAAAGTTGGAAGCCTAGAATTACCCAAAATGTCTTGATACATATACCATGTGAGATGTCATAAAAGTTCCTGTGAGTTTAATGGCCAGGTGTCCCAGTACTTTTGTGTATATAGTGTATATGTCCATTATTATTTGTAAGTTTCAAGTTTTAACTTTAACTTCAAAATATTCATTTTCTCCTATTAAATGAATATAATCGTATTACTGTTTAGAACTAATCTTATAATTAAAATGTTAAGCTCAGGGATTTAAGTTATTACTCAATTTGAATATGGTTAAATATATTTTGTAAATTAAGAAACTGGACAACATAGGGGATACTTTTGCAGGGTGTTAGGCTCTGAAAGTGTATTTGCCCTTTATCTGACTTTGATCAGATTACTTTGTAGTTTGCAATTGAACAGAGAAAATTTGAGTTTTAAGGATATTAAGCCTGCATTCTACAGGTGGGAAGAAGCAGCCCCGAAGGTAATTCAAATAAAGGGATAATTAAGGTGAGTTGTTTGAACAAATGTGAGTAAACATTCAGATCCTGTCCAATAAAAATCTTGCTTCTATTGTAAGATTCTACAGAATATAGGATTATTCAAGCATGAATATTCTTCAGTACGATTCCCTTTTAAGAGTATTGTGATGCAGATTCCATAAAAAATGTACTGACATACAGGTAATCAGACAGGGGGCAGTAACTTTCTGACTGCGCTGTACATATACATTGTTCATTTACATTGGGAATTTCCATATGACTTCCTCCCAAAACTCACCAGAACATGAATGAGAGCTTCAAAGACTTCTTTTTGAAATAATTTGGGGCTTCTGGGTATAAACCTCTGCCCCTACCAGACAGCAGACACCGTAAAGCATCACACAGTGTGGCTAAAACAAGCCACTAAATAATGTACCTGTGCATTGAAACTTTTATTCCATGATGCAGTTCAACCTGGGGCCTTATTTAACGGCCTGTAGACTACAGCCATGTTACCTATAAGAACATAAGAACATAAGAACTATACAAACGAGAGGAGGCCATTCGGCCCATCGAGCTCGCTTGGGGAGAACTTAACTAATAGCTCAGAGTTGTTAAAATCTTATCTAGCTCTGATTTAAAGGAACCCAAGGATTCAGCTTGCACTACGTTATCAGGAAGACTATTCCATACTCTGACTACACGCTGTGTAAAGAAGTGCTTCCTTAAATCCAGTTTGAAATGTTCTCCCGCTAATTTCCACCTATGGCCACGAGTTCTTGTATTTGAACTAATGCTGAAGTAACTATTCGGTTGAACAGCATCCAAACCTGTTAGAATCTTATAGACCTGGATCATGTCCCCCCTCAGTCTCCTTTGCTTGAGGCTGAACAGATTTAGCTCAAATAACCTTTCCTCGTATGACATTCCTCTAAGACCAGGAATCATTCTTGTGGCCCTACGCTGCACCTTTTCTAAGGCCGCTATGTCCTTTTTAAGATATGGTGACCAAACCTGTACACAATATTCTAGGTGAGGTCTCACCAAGGAATTGTATAATCTTAGCATTACCTCCCTTGACTTAAACTCCACACACCTGGAGATGTACCCCAACATCCTATTGGCCTTTTTTATTGCTTCCCCACACTGGCGAGAATGAGACATGGAAGCATCAACATACACACCAAGGTCTTTCTCATAATCAGCTACCTTTATTTCAGTAGGTCCCATAAAATACCTGTACTTTATATTTCTGCTCCCTACATGGAGTACCTTACATTTGTCTATGTTAAATTTCATCTGCCAGGTGTCAGCCCAGTCACTAATTAAATTAAGATCCCGCTGTAGCTGCTGAGCCGCTAGTTCAGTATCTGCTACACCACCCACCTTGGTGTCATCTGCAAATTTCACCAGTTTACTGTATATATTGGTGTCTATATCATTTATGTAAATTAGGAACAAAAGTGGTCCTAAAATTGAACCCTGCGGTACCCCACTATGAACGCAGGCCCACTGTGACATCGAGCCTCTTATAACTACTCGCTGCTTCCTATCCGTTAACCAGTTATCAATCCAAGTCGCTACAGTTCCTAAAATACCTGTCGCTTTGAGTTTAAGTGAGAGCCTCTTGTGGGGAACAACATCAAAAGCCTTTTGGAAATCTAAATAGATGACATCATAGGCCTTCTTATCATCAACTTCCTGAGTAGCTTCCTCAAAAAACTCCAACAGATTTGTTAAACAGGATCTACCTCTCCTAAATCCATGCTGGCTATCCCTCAAAATGTTATTTGAGTCCAGGTAATCTACCATTTTCTCTTTGATTATAGCCTCCATAACTTTACCAGTTATACAAGTTAGACTGATTGGCCTATAGTTTGACAAATTACTTCTATCCCCTTTTTTGAAAATGGGCGTTATGTTGGCATGCTTCCAATCAGAAGGTACCACACCTTCAGATAAGGATTTTTGAAACAGTAATGTTAAGGGTCGGCAAATAATATCCCTCATCTCTTTTAACACTATAGGTAAGATGCCATCAGGGCCCTGTGATTTATTTATTTTGAGCTTAGCTAGGCTTTGCAAAACATCAGCTTCAGTTATATATATATTAGTTATAGACGATGTTGAATTAGTAATAAGAACTGGTAAGTTACTAGTGTCCTCGACAGTGAATACCCGTGCAAAACTATCATTGAACTCATTTACTATGTCAATGTCGTTTTCAATTATAAGACCCTTACTATCCTGCAGATTAGTAATTTCAGCTTTTAGAGCTCTTTTAGAGTTAAAATACTGGAAGAAACTTTTAACGTCATCCTTAGCCTCCAATGCGATCTTCCTTTCGACATTCCTTTTAGCTCGTCTAATGTCATTTTTTAATTCAGCCTGTAGATTTAGATACTCTTGCTTTATTATGTCATCATCAGTTATTTTCCATCTCTGGAACAAAGCCCTTTTCCTCCTTACTTTATACTTTATGTCCCTATTAAACCACCTAGGTTGCAATTTCCTAGATTTATTCTTGCTAGAAACAGGTATGAAGTCCTCTTGTACTTGCAATAATGTGCTTTTAAAAAATTCCCATGCCTCTTCAACAGTTTTGTTATTTAACTCCATCCAGTTCACGGTTTCTAGTTTTAATCTCATACAATTGAAGTTAGCCTTCCTAACATTATATATTTTTGATTTGGACTTTGCTCTTCGGGCACTAAACTTAACCTCAAATTTAACCATGTTATGATCGCTACTGTCAAGTGGTTCTAAAACATCTAATTTACCAATCCTGTCCTGGTTATTAGACAAAACAAGATCAAGAATGGCATCTCCCCTGGTAGGGGTGTTAACAAACTGAGTAAAAAAACAATCCTGTACTAATTCCACCATCTCAAGTTCATTTTCAGAAGAGCCAGCAACAATGTCCCACTGTATCCCCGGTAGATTAAAATCACCCATAACTACCACATCATTTTTATTGCTCATAATCCTAATATCACTGTATAACAATCTGCTTTCCTCAGCAGCTACATTGGGTGCTCTGTAACAAACACCGACAATTAGGCTATTTGAGTTTGTAGCATCTAATTTTACCCATATAGCTTCCGTACTTTTACTTATATCAGTAAGCTCCCTTGCCTGCAAGATTTCCTTTACATATACTGCAACACCACCTCCCTTCTTACCTATACGGTCTTTACGGAACAATGTGTAACCATCCATATTATATTCTTGTCCATCCTTATCACTCAACCACGTTTCAGTTATTGCTATAATATCATAAGAGTCCAATGAGATAAGAGCCTCTAAATCATGAATTTTATTCCTAATACTCCTGGCGTTTAAATACAGACAACAAAGGGTAGGCTTATTACAGTGCCTACTTATAATATGATTTTTTTGGGCTTTCCGTTTCCCCCCAGTTACATACTTAACTAACCTCCCTGCCCCCCCAGTCCCTAGTTTAAACATTCCTCAACTACTCTACAAATACGCCTTCCCAGTACACTGGTTCCCCTCCGGTTCAGATGCAACCCATCCGGCTTGAACAGGTCCCATTTTAAGAGTACTGATATAGACTGCTGATCTGATCTAGACTGCAGCCCAAGCGGTACCTTACAATCACATCATAACTCAACAATTAAAGACAGCTTTAGAGCAGGCAGGAGTTCATAATATTATATAACACCTGTGCCATGTCGGAAGGCTTTAAAATTACATGTTTGTAAATGTGTGAAAATGTGCAATATACTTATTTGTGCATTAAGCAGTTACATCTACCTTTGTGTAAGGTGGGGGGGGGGGGGGTGGATCTCCTGGGCTGCGGTCGAGTGCCATCACCCTTTTGGCTGCAGTCACTCCCCCAGATTATAAACACTCAGGGTCTCTCCCACCCGGCGCTGAGGCATGTTTGGCTGTTGTGTTACTAGCCCCCAGCCTTTTTTACACATCCCCAGTTTGGCCCCAAAAAGTGTGCCCCCCAAACATGCATCTTCTTTTTTCCCTGCCTGTTTTTTCTTTTGTTTTTGTTTGAATGTCACAAACCAGTGTAAAACCAGTTCCCAAAATAAAGTCACCCATTGCTCTGATCCCAGTGTCTTGTCGTTCTGTATAAATCACTGTTTTCATTTTGCTTTGCACAAAGAACTGTGCAGCATTGATCCCACAGCACGCTGCATCTCTGTTTCGGAAAGAGTCATTAGCTAAAGTTAACATCATAGCATTTTAAATCAAACTTTTCAGCTTACGGTCAAACTCTGGCGTTTTGGTCATGATATAATGAGCAGACAGTAATGGGCAGGCCACAAATGAGATGAATCATGTCCTAAAGACGTTCTAAAAATTTAAAAGGATCAGCACAAATTTTGACAAATGTTAAGCAACGTTTTTCTGCAAGCAGCCTATTTCATAGTGGGTTCATGTGTTTACGCACCCATTTGCTGTGCTGAGATTAATCATAATTGGGATGGTTTGTTGACTAGGGAATTTAACTAATCAAAATGTTTTGCACAATTAGTAGAATCAAAAGGAGCATATGAGCATTTAAATGCTGGATATTAAAGAATATTGTGTTAGATACGCATACACTGACTTGAGAGCACTATACTGTGCAAAGCAGGACATCTCAGCTATAAATCCACATTGTCCACAGACATGTTTCACACATCTAATGCAAGCTTGTGTACAGATTATAACCACAACCTGTCCTTAGGCTCTATATCTTGTAGCGTTTGGCCTAACCGTTTAAACTACTTTTATATTGCAAAGCAAAGTAAGTGACTATGCTGCTGACACCTAGAAAAGGCCTATTTCACTTACAAATATAAGGGAAGTTTAAATTGCATGTCAGGTAAGAATGGCCTAATTTTTGTGCAAAACTGTCAAAGGGGGACAATCTTACCATATTCTTCCTATTTCACGTCCTTTTAAAGAAAACTGCTGACATATATAGCTACAGGCGAGAATAAGAGTAGACGAGGCACAGGACATCAAAAATGCAGTTGAGTTCAGCAG
Source organism: Paramormyrops kingsleyae (assembly GCF_048594095.1). Taxonomy (NCBI): domain Eukaryota; kingdom Metazoa; phylum Chordata; class Actinopteri; order Osteoglossiformes; family Mormyridae; genus Paramormyrops; species Paramormyrops kingsleyae. The sequence continues at coordinate 6,510,294 of NC_132808.1, read as the reverse complement.
CATCTCATCAGCTGAGATGTTGACATTCTCTGTAAGCCTTTTTGCTAGACATTGTTGCCAGCTGTAGTACAGTGGTCATTTTAATTGTTCCAATATATATATATATATTTCTGTGTTGATTCTTCAGTCACTACACTACCCTTATACCCCCCAAGTTCTTCCCTAACCACTTAAGCCCCCCAGGTCCTCTATGCATCCATTAATATGTGCACCAGTTTGAGCGGCAGGATAAATCGGGACACTATGGCTTACGAGCTGCTTATTACAACCAACAAACAAAGCAAATGGGAACTCTCTTTATCATTTGAAAGCACGATGAACACACATGCTGAAGCGTCAACAACAGAACCGATCTTCCCTCTGCAGAATTTCCAGTGTATTAGCACGGCATGCATGACTGAGGCATCGCTTATGGTTGCTCTTCATTGAGTAAACACCACGCTTTGTTCACTCGATATATAGACTCACCTAATGTTTTCCACCAGAATTTATTTATCTGTAATGCTAGAAAGCACCCCAAATTCCCAATAACCCATCTTTAGAACGGGGTGCTGAAAATGATAAATACAGGGAAACCAAACCAAATGTGAAGCTCACTAGTTCGTTTTTCTTTCCATTTAATGCTGTAACTTGAGCAAAGGCTTCATCTATTACACATGTCTCTCTAGTCCAGCATAAGTCTTGATCTCCAGCAGCCCGGATGCATTTTAGACAATCATAAGGCTTCCATCTCCTGGAGGAGAGAAGCTTGGTTGTGACCTTGGCCTGCCCTTGGCAGGTGTTCCAGCCTCCAGCACAGTGGGACACTGTCCTCCCTGGCATTCCAGTACCCTGCTAAGGATGCCAGCCCTAGGATGAACCAGGACCACATTTAATGTCCTGAAGCTACTTTTGTTAATTTGATGTCTCATTTAATGCCAAGGCAGGTTGACATGTTCATTCTTAGGTAGCAGGTAACTGTTAATGTCTCCTGTGAACACTTAAAACTTGTGATGCTGTTTTAGTTTGCTTATGGACAGAATCTTTGGCCTTTTTGGCCTTTAACACATCATTTTAGCCTCATGTAATACCACGACAGCCCTGATGCAAAAAAAGAACAGCCATCTTATGCTGATAGCTGGTTTTAGCTGGTCTAAGATGATCTAAGATGGTCATGTTCCATCTCTTTCATGTTTTAGCTGGAGGGGGGGGGTCATCAGTTGTTCATGCTGGTACAGTATGACAAGCTAAAGCATCTAACCATTATGCAAAAACATACCTTAAGCTGGTCAACTACAGTAAATTGGTCAACCAGCTAAATCAACAGGTGCTGTTTTCTGTAGCTTTTCCCCAAACGAGAGCCTCAGTTGAAGGTCGTAAGGTTTGACGAGACTTGGTTTCCTGTAAGGGAGAAGCTGGTTGATGAACTGCGCCGGAGTCAGTGCCATTTTAGCTTAAGGCATAGTCTGTAATCAGAGCCTTATGCTCTTTTTCTCCCCACGGAAACCCCACAGGGAGGAGTGGAAGGGGGGCAGGCCTGCTCTGGCTGCTCCACCTCGTAGGAGCTGCTCATCCGTCTGCCCGAATGGAGGTGCCCCGCTCACGTGCGGGACACAGTCTGATCCCGCGGCCCACTTTGCCTTGCTAAATTAAAGCATTAACATGGTCCCCGATAAAAACGCCATAACCTGATCTAGCCTATGGCTTCCACAGTTGATTTAGCAGAGGCTTACTGGATCCATAGCGAGGGCCACCCACAATGGCAGGAATCTATGTCGGGGTCAAAGGGGAAGGGGAGGGGTCATAAATTACTCACATCCTCACTGTTGCTCCTCCGGAGTCTATTGCTTTTAGTGGCTGTAATTGATTAGGCACCAGGTCAGAGTGTCATTGAGGTGGTATTTCCTGTTCCTGTCTGCATGTATAATTCAGCAGTGTAACTGTGGTGGGCTGCAACCTGTCCATAGTCAGTCTGCGCTCACTGACCCTTTACCTCAGCACGGCCTGCCAGATGTCCCTGCTCTCTCCAGCTGCATCGATCCACTGCACCTGGGCTGTGAGAATCAGATATGCGCTCTTCTTCCGACAAAACGAACGTATTAAAGTTCAAGTCTGAACTCAGCTCAGTGGTGCGTATTACGGAACATTCCATCAGATCATTAGGATGTCCGGCGCAGCTGGTGGTGGTGAACGGAGGGAGTGTTTGTTGGGTCCGTCCATTAAAGGATCCACTTTCTATGGGATTCTGGATGCTAAACACCTACTGTCAAAAGAGCTAAAGTGACTAACTGGATCTTATTGAGTAAAGCCAGTATTGAAGCCACCTGCCACTGACAATACATCTCACTTCACTCTCAAGCAGTTTATTTGACAAAAGGTAAACGCTCCCCGATGAATCTTAGAGCCTTATGGTGACAAGTGAAATATCTGTTTCTTCAGTTAGGCCTTGCAGATGGAGAGGCCTCGCAGGGATAGAGGCTGTCTGGCTGCCCCACACACCTGCAGTGTAAAGCTCTAACAGAAAGCCCCCCGAGCGGGTTGCCGGAGGGCATGGGGAAGACACCAAGACAGCCCCCGGTCCTCTGTCACATCCCCACATCCAATTACAGTGAGTCCTCTGCAAGACAGCTCATCCAAGGACGCGCATAACCAGCCAGCTGGTGGCACTGAGGGTAGGAACCGGCGCCGGTGACAAGTTTCATATTCAAATCCCAGGAGGGAGGGCTGGTGCACCTTTGTGTGGATACGTGACTAATTGCTATATTAAATAACCTGCTGAATAAATGGATAGAATTGTAAACATACATTTTGAATGTGACCTTAAGAGTAAAATATAAAGAATAATAATTAAATGCTGCTGAATATCTTTTCCAAATTTTAATTGGATGCTACATTTCCGTTTTCATATAATATTAACAGTAATTAACCGCTTATCAAAATCAGTATAAGACATACCATAATTGACCTGGCTATTTTCTTGAGTTTCTGACTGTATTATATGCTGACAGTGTATTTTCCATTTAGGCTCAGTAACTTGCATGCAGTTGATTCTTAATTAAATCACTTTGCATAAGCATGTGGTATGTGCAGAGCTTTTCCATTAAAAGCATTTCACGGTCCGAATAAGAATGCCATTTGCTTAATGCCTGCAATTCTGAAGGAAAACTTCTTTATCTCAAAATTTGTATTTTGTGCAAAATGGACTTAAGCACCGAAAACTACTTTTCACTAAATGGTAAATAATGAATCTGAATTTCAGTTCTGTAGAGCAAGAGGATTGTTTTTAACATACTCATATGTCAAGGCATATAGTTAGTGTGCTAAATGACGATTCGTATTTTTATTCAATTTGTTTGTTCACAGTCATATTTGTAAGCCATTATATTTTTAGACAGTGTCCACTTATATTCATTTTCTGGAATTTTGTATAAAATTATATTGAAAAACAGTTCCTTCTTTACTGTCTCTCACCCCATCTCCTGTTTTTTTCAAAAAGCGAAGAAAGGTGAAGCCAGGTCCTGGTGGATTGGCACTGAAGCCCGGTCCTGGGGGGGTGGCACTGAAGCCCGGTCCTGGTGGGGTGGCACTGAAGCCCGGTCCTGGGGGGTGGCACTGAAGCCTGGTCCTGGTGGGGTGGCTCAGAGGAGGTGCTTCACTCACTGGGGAAGCTACAGTCAGGCCCATTCGACACGGGGGCAGGCGTGAGGCTCTGCAGTGTCTGCATGGGGATGGGAGACTCCTGTGGGACCAAAGGGGTCTCGCCAACCTTCATTTGCTACCAGCCAGATCAAGTTAAAAAACTTTATAATAAAATATTAATGGGTCTTTTGTGAGGCGCCTCATTAAATTCTACTGTATAAAATGTTAAACATTTTATAACGACATAAAAAACATATAAAATATAACAGCTATAGTGGGAGGTTAAAATGGAGCAAGTCCCGTTGGTCTTGTCAGTTAAGGCAGTCAGTCAGATCGGAGGTGGTGTTCTGGTGGAGATTCAGGCTCAGAAGGAGGGAAGCCTGCGGGGGGACCTGAGGGGGGGGGGCAGGTTTTTCACGCACAAGCTGAGCAGCTCATGGATCAAGTTCAATATAGTGCACTTAGTGGTTAGAGGAGGTGTGGGGGAGGGCACTGCAAGACGGACACTCAGGCCAGGAAAGAGGTCAGGCCATGATGTAGCTATAAGCTAGGGGTGATGTTTCATGCAGCAGACTGAACATACGGTCGACCCTTCCGCGGTTTCGATATATCGCAGGGTCGGCGTAAGAGATAACATGGGAATTTTTTTGGAGTTTCGCAAAAGCCGCAAACGACAAGCAAAGGCCGACAGATGAGACACAAAAAGCTTAGTAGCTCATAAATGCATAAAACATCTGTACAGTGCTGGTTTGGAGGATGACAAGCATGTTTACGGTGGCCTTTTGTATGACATCTCGCAGTGATCTTCCTATCGCTTGTTTCTTGTAATTTTTTTACTTCCCTTCGCTTGCCAAGGGGACCAAAAATGGGATTATTCCAGATTACAGACGGCATTCGCCCCTAACCCCCGTGATGGGGAAGGGTCGGCTGTAGGTCATGGTAGCCAGCATAATCTGGTCTCTGGTTACTGTAAACCTCTCAATAAAGCTGACTGTGTATGAGCTGAGGGGCACACAAATGCTGAGGCTCCTAATCACTTAGTCACTCAACAATTAATAATCAGTAAAGTCACCCCGTCCCCTGCCTTGTGCCCTGTGCTGCCTGGGACAGGCTCCAGGCTCAGAGTGACCCGGCGCTGGTTAAGCGGTTATGGAAGATGGATGGGCAGAATCAGTGAGCTTCATCCACTTTTAGAGCGGCCTGGCTGCCCTTCTATGTCCTACAACCTTGGGAATCACAGAACTTAAGTAGCAGTATTCCCAGTCTGCTGGCTTCCTCAGAATAAAATAGGGGGAAAATAGAGGGAAAATTTAGCATAGAAGACATCATAACAAGCTCAATTTAAAGGCTTCCTTTAGGCTAAATGTTATCTATGTATGAAAACCCATAGTACCTAACTTATTAATATGGTCCCCAATAACATTGTAGGTCTGGTTCTGCAGGATGAAGGTGCGCGTGGGGGAAGGAGGTGTGTCTTGAGTAGAGCAAAGTCAGATGAGCAGTGTATTAATTCACCCCCATGTGTCTTGTTACTGTTGAGTGTATGAAATGAATGTTTTAGTTTCTCACGCCACAGAAGATGCCCCCAGACCTCGATGCTCACCACACCTGCAGCCGTACCCCTGACCCACTGCCTGTTTTATTATTTCTCAGGCTCAAACCGCTGCCATTTTCCCCTGATCCTTATGCAGCCTTTGTTACCCCAATCTCCCCTCCTGCCCCCGGATAAGCCCATATTCCCCTCTCCCCATCCTCTGCTTGGTCCCACCTGGAGCGAGTCTTACAGGGACCTATTAAAATACAAGGCAGGTTTATTCTGGAGACCCACGACAGACACGGATTGCTTAAAATTGCAGTTTTCTTCTTACTCAGCAAGAAAAAAAAATCTGAGGACCTAGTTGTTACATCAATAATTCATGAAGAAATTTAAGTGGCCACGATTTAGTAGTAAAAAGCCCCAGTAGCTTGAGGTTCCTGACCCCAAATGTAACAGAAAACACTTAGAAAGGCACCAGTATATTCATATATTTATTACTAAAAGGAGTTTGTCTTTAAATCTATAGCTCCAAGTGGGAAGTCAGTTGCAAAAATCGTGAAATATGCCTATTTTATACTTAGTAAGATTGAGTAAGATTTTGCCCATTAACAAATTAGATATTCTGACAGCAGAATAAGGTGCAGGGATGGTGTACAACCACTTTACAATAAACACCTTTGGTCTCAAACAGCACATTTTCATGGAGGCAGTGAAGGGATCCACATAATCTGATGAATATTTGATGAAAAGAGGCATTAAGAAATGGCGTCCATAGTGTATCCAGCCATGCTTTCTATCTGGTACCTTCATGAACATGGATGAAGAACAACATCCATGAAAGTTTTAATTCCCTGCAAAATTACCACATGACAGCATTAATACTTCAGGAGCTGCTCCTTCCCTAGGTCTGCACAGAAGTTCCCTCTCTGGCTTCGCCTGGGAGTAGTGCCCCGAAACCAGGCCAGTGCAGAGGGGCCATTCATTCATTGTGATCTGGGATACACCTTGAAAAGTATGCTTATCTTTCCAAAGTAAAACAGCCCACTTCTCCTCCTATAGAGTATCTGGCACTTACACTTCAACCCCTTGTCCGGTAGATGATTTAGCATCACACATACACTTATCACAGAGCTTAAATTCCAGGTGGCCTGAGACAAGGCCTAGCCTGGTACGAGAGGTACACATTGGCCTAGGCACCAAAGGAGGGTTAGTGAACCCACACACACAAAGACACACACACATGCGCATATGTAGGGTATACATATCCTTATGGGGACCGCTCATTCTTTTCAATGGGAAAAATGCTAACGCTAACTATGACAACCTTAACCCCCACCCTGCCCTAACCATAACCATAAGCAACCTAACAAAATACAAGAGTTTTTGCATTTTTAGTTTTTTCATAGCAGTCACCGATTTTTATAAAATAGTTTTCCCTTATGGGGACCAGGAATCATAGATCCCAAAAGGACTGATACAGACCCCCTTCCGAAAGCCCGCCAAATGGATGGTCAGCCATTGGTCCAGGAGTGGAATTCCTGGTCATCCCTATTCATGAACTTTAGACCATAAAAACCTGGCACCTCAGAACAAAGGAGAGCAGAAAGACCATCAGCTGGAGCAGAAAGACCATCAGCCCAAAGAGAGAGGCGGAGAACATCAGCCCAGGAGAAGAGGAGCCCTCAAAAAGCCCTGCGAAAGTCTGCCGGTGAAGGCCCAGCTAGACAGAGAACTGCAACAAAGACAGAGAGAATCCAAGGGGCTCCATTCCAATAACTGCTCCAAACGCCACGCCTTCCTGAGTGCCATCATCCCATCAGCTCATCAGCTCTGCAACCAACTGCCAAGACCCCCCCCCTCCACTCTGCAACCAAGTAAACCAACTTCCTCTTATTCTAACAACCGAAGCTGTTCTGTTAACCTGCTATATGACTTTAGGGTTGTGTTTCCACAAACTGTGCTTGCTTTGCAGAACAGTAGAACAGTATTTCCTTTTTAAGGTTACTCCTTTAACTCCAGTCATTGCATTTCTATAATTACATTGTTTGTTTCTATTTTGTTATTTCGTGTTTGTTGTTTGTGTTAGGTGTAATGTCTGTCTTATGTTAGTTGTAGTGTTAGTTAGGAATAAATGCATGTCTTTTACACAACTTCAGCCTCCGTTCATTGAGTGCTCACAATAGTCCCTGCCTCTGCTCGATCTAGCTACACACTCTGAAACCTCAAGCCTGAAATATCACGAGACTCTCTCTCATCGGTCGTGAGGGGAGTTTCGCTACCAATCGTTTACATTACCTGGTGATGCAGCTGGGTGGACGAGCCTTCTAACCCAGGTTACTAAGTGATACTGGTAATTAGTGAATCCCATTTAAGTCTCACATTAACAGACTCATGGGGATATCGCAATTGAGTTTGGAGGAACCAACCATTCGGCATAATGATTAGGCAATAATCATCATTAAATGATAATTAATCAAAATTTAATTAATTTCAAAACATATTGGTGGAGATATAAAAATTTACCTGAGCTAATAATTCCTACAATGATGAAGAACTATTAAAATATGATTATTTTACTCATTTCAGCCAAAACTGGGTAATAAAATACTGCAGTGTATGCGGGAGAAACTCTATCAGATATGACTCAGAGAGAGAGACAGAGAGGCAGAGAGAGTGAGAGAGAGGTGGAAGCTGACTGCAGTACTTGCCTGGGCTGTGCAGCTAGTATGCTAATGACACCTACGATGACACAGTAAGTAATGAGGAACTTCCATGTTTACTGAATGATTAGCAAAATGGCAACAACATATCATTAGGTGCCTAGATGTATTTCCTGTTTCTTTTGGGTAATGGAGGACTCTTCTGTTATCATGCTTTGGGTCAGAATACTCCCCTAACCCCCAATACCCATTTAGAGGTTACTCTACAATACTCCCCTAACCCCCAATACCCATTTAGAGGTTACTCTACAATACACCCCTATCCCCCAATACCTGTTTAGAGGTTACTCTACAGGACGTTTGTCTATGTAAAGCAGTGATTGGCTGCTACTTTGGATGACAGTTTTCTTTCACTTTCAACACCAAGGTTAAGCTACAAAGAAACTAGTCAGCTATTTTTTCTTTAAGGAACCTGAAAAGAATTACCCAGAGCACACTATTACATAATCATTACATAATGTGTATGGATCTAGACACAAAATCAAGGCTGACGGCTTTTCAAAGAAGGGATTTGTGTCATCCAGGAAGAACAATTCTGCCCAAATCCAGAAAACTTAATGGAAAATGTCAAATTTGGGCATCGATTCACATGTAGAATGAGTTGTGTACACAACTGATGATGCATTGTGGAAAACGAAGCATATGTCATTGTCAGCCTTATACCGAGTGTTTCCAATGGGTAAAGGCCATTGTTTAGCCCATTTGCATAGCATAAAATGAGCCACAGGATACACTACTAAAGATAGAAAAATGTATCCTGTAGTGGCTCCATGATTATTGCTGCAGCCACACATCTTCAGGGTTGGAGGCTTAATTCCCGCCCCCGGTTCTGTGTGTGTGCCGATTGCACGTTTCCTCCCACAGTTCCAAAAACATGTGGTTTAGGTGAATTAGTGTCTCTAAACTGCCTGTGGGGTGCCAGCGGGAGTGGGTGCTTGTGACCTGCGATGGCCTTGTACCCTGGGCTTCCTGTGATACTTTCCTGGCTCTCCTGGATAAGTGGTGGTACCCAAAAATGCCATGGCAACAGTAAACAAAAACTAGTATGTTTTAGGATGCCGAAGAACTGAAGTCCACGCTTCGCTCATTCACATTTGTCTAAACTTACCATTTTGGTGGGTAATTGCACACAAATCTCAAGGAGTGGAACGCACCTCTCTCTCTCTCTCTCTCTCTCTCTCTCTCACACACACACACACACACACACAGGTGGGACATTAGTCAGCTGCTGCTTCTGAAAGTCAAAAAGCTCTAGGCTGATAGAAAGCACTGCCAAAGGCACAGGTCTGATCCTGAAAGCGTGTACTTCAAAATATATACTGCACTTTGGTCAGACTGTCATTATTTAAGTGTGTACTAAGAAGTAATAACGACGCCCTTTTCTAAACGTCCCCCAGTGTGTAGATGAATCTACATTACTAGATGTTTGTATTAGTGTGCAACGATAACATGCTTTAAAAGTAATGTAGCTATTCCCAATTGAAGAATGGTTAACACTTTACTTGAAGCTGTGATCTATAATGCACTATAGATATCATTATAATGCATTATAATGATTGGTATAAGAAATAATAAAGGATTACAACATCTTCTATTGACAGTCACAAGGCATTATAGTGTTGATCATAATACTTCATAAGCTCCAATGAACTTCATAATATATAATAAACAGGGTTATAATGTGATATGTCTTTTTAATAAATATTTATGGCTATGTTTATAATGCTTTATGAATGCATTGTAATGTGTAGTGAATGTGTTCATAGATTCTTACAGATGTGGCATACATTGAAAGTGTTACTGAAGATTGGGTAACGCTTTACATTAACTGCACATCCATAATGCTTTTAATTGCATTTTTAAAACCTTCAATACACCTTCAATGTATTCAATAAGTATTCATAAAACATTCATAAACATCATGTATGTATACCTTAACATCCTAACATCCCTTAACAGCTGTAATATACATTAATAACAAACATTATATAATAATAACAAACATTATAATTGTATAATCATGTGATGTTTGTTATTAATGTACATTAAAGCTGTTAATGGATGTTAGGATGTTAAGATGTACTTACATGCTGCTTATGAATGTTCTATGAATGCATTATGAAGGCACACTGAATGTTTTATGAATACATAATGAATGGATTATGAAGGTGCACTTAATGTAGAGCGTTACCGAAGATTGTTTTCTGGCTGTGTCATGTAAATCTGGGTGGAAGGTGTTTTATATAAAAACGACAGGATATTTGTGGGACGCATGAACATAAAGTGAAGATTTTCCATCAAGGTGTAGATGTATTTAGGGAACTCTGGTTCTTGTCAAGCGTGTGAGAATGCAGGGGGAGTGGCCATATGATCACTCTCATTCATGTCCCTTGCCCTTGGCTTAAAGAGGGTGCCATATTCTGTTATTTGTCAGCCATTCTCATTCTTACTTAAAACAGCACCTACAAGCATCCCTGTATATACTCCATAAACCTTACAAGGGCCGAATCTGTCTGCCTGACCTCATCCCCTTGTGACGTGGTTCGGTTCACAGCCTAGACTGGAGCGATTCTCACAAGCAATAAATCTGAAAGCACGGAGATGCATGTGCACCACATGAACTATCAGCATCTCAGCCCCAGATGTGGTCACCTGAGTGCGGTACGGCTATGGAGTATTGATCCAAAAGACCCGCAAATGCGGAGAGATGAATGTATCAGGTGCAGTCTGTATTGTGAACACTTCAATTTCAATTATGTCTACCAATTTGTCAGTGTCTAAAGTGTATATGTGGACATCCTGGCACCAGGAATAGGACTGTCCTTGAATGAGACACTAATGATTCTAGGCCAATATGGCGACTCATTGTTATTACATGTAAACTGCAGTCCGCTTTTATATGGTCAAACTCATCATAAGGGCAAACACATGCAGCTAATTCAGGCTTTTTCAATGTAAATACTAACAGAGGTGCTCATGGGAACCATCTAGGAGTAAAGCAAGGTCATTCTGGTTTAGCAGGATAGCCAAAATATGGCTTAGATTAGAAAGCCTAGCTGACTAAGAGCATGCTCATTCAATTATTATCTTCAGGGCTAAAGTAATCAAAAGCAACAGGGCATAAAGGCACCACCCCGCTACGGCTGTGCAGCCAGCGCTACCCTGCAGATCTGCTAATACAAAAGCTAGCCTGCAAGGAGCTAATGATCGCTAACCAGACAAGCTGTGACCTTCCTTTCATGACCTTGCTCTCACGATGTAGCTATTTCATTCAATCACATTTAAAAACGTGCAGAAAAGACCAGCTTTCAGAATGAGGAGCTTGAAGGACAGCCATCTGTCAAGGACAAAGAGGACGATATGTCAATCAAATTAGCAGGTAATGAATGATGTGGTCATTTTAAACATTGATTAGCCTTTGCTAAGGCGGAATAAATCTGATAAAATGAGTACGTACAGTATTCCCGATGTCTGACAGTTTGTCCCTGAAATGAAGGAGAACAGCCTGACACAGGCAGGTAGCGGAGAATGTTACACACTCACAGAGAAGATCCTGGGGGGGGGGGGGGACTTAGCGTTTCATCCACAAATCCGCTAAGATGCGCACTACGTACAAACTCTGTAAGCCTCTTTCAACTTCACAAATTCCATTTCAGTCGGCATAAGTCCTCTTTTCTAGAGACACCCCGGGAACAGCAGGTTGGTGGGAATAAAACATTTCCTGAAGCTCTACCTGAGGTGGGGAGGGGGTCACCACTACTCAGTCAGCAAATGCCAGGGGTGACTGGGGACATTACTGCTAAAATACTGACTAGGGGAAGGGAGAACATACGAATGTGTGTCGAGTGAAGACACGCAGAGGTTTATGACAGAAGAAGGTGGCTACAGCAGGGAACACATGTAACAGGCATTAAAGTGGCCACCCAACCATACGTTCATATGTCCATCGGCCTTTCAGATCACTTACACAGGTGAGGGCTGCAGTCAATGTGATGTCATTTTATTAAATCTGCATCTATACAGTATGTGCTGCAGAATTGATTAAGTAAAAGCTTACATTATTACATTAAACATGCTGAAATGCAGGCCTTAACAGATAGTTAGAAAACTGCCTTTGCAAGTCTGTCCCGCACCATGTACATGTGTACTATCCCTACTGTCTGATGGTGAGTCACATTACTGTAAAGCTGTTTGGCGACCATGACTGCGGCTCGCACAGCAGCATGTGCTCCCTGCTCGGTGCAGACAGTGACATCACTCGCTCGGCAGGTGCCCTCCAAAGCGGCAGGCCCTCGTATGCCCACAGCAGGCCGTCTGTGTGGCCAGGAACCACAGAATGGCGTCTTATGCCACCATAGATCACGATTGCTGTGTTTTCCTGAATAAGTGCTGTATTACACACTCAAGAATGAATGTTAGGTAATGGAGGGGGGTAAGGATGGGGAGGGAGGGTTCACATCCAAGAAACCCAGAACCAGTTGGCTGTGCTTAACACAGCCGCACAGTGATTCAGGGAACAGCCTCGCACTGTGTCCTGTGACTGTATTGTTTATTAAGACGAGAAGTCCAGTGGGCCAATGGGAACGTACAGGTAGGCCAGCTCATTAGGCTAATTAGAGAAAGACAGGCTGCACCTGGTTCCCAGCCCACTTGTTTGTGAGCGAAGCTCGGAACCAGCTTCAGGGCCAAACCCTGGGAGGGACATGAGGACGTCATACAGGTGGGCAGGGAGCTGCAATGGTGACAAGCAGCAATTCATAATAAAAATAAAAACACATATTTATAAATCATGAAGGGATTTTGAAAGCCTTTTTTTTCCAGGATGAACACTAAATGCATACTACATTGCACGTATATATATTTGTGTGTGTGTATATATATATATATATATAAGCTATTAATATAGACATACCAGGGCTGTGACGGTACACATTTCTCAGTATATGCTACACGGGTGGAACTTAAGGTCACAAGTAGAGTTGGCTGTATGCCTGCAAGCTGGTTATGGCTAATGCGGGTTTCAGTACGTTATAAACAGCTGTTTAGGATCATTTTGGTTTCACAATTAATTACCTTAGCACTGGAGACAGAGTACTTAATAAGACCAAGACTGTCTGTTGCTGGAAACACATCATGCTAACTCGTTTGAGACGATATCATCTGAGTGTGTGTATAACGGAGGCAAGATAGAAACAGCATCTGCAAGTGAGTCTCCCTATTGCATCTAAGGCGCATTTACCAGGAAATTCTGAATGCAATGAAAAAATAATTATGGCTAGAGGGGTGTTCATCGCTACAGATTTGCATCAGTACGTAGGATTCAGACAGGATTTAGTTCATTATGATTGTTATGATATTTATTTTTGATTTATTGTACATTTAATTTACAATGTGCAAAGACGTATCTGTTAGATTTTGATATTCAGACACGTTGACAGACACGCATTGCTTTGGTTTACAGCTGTTCCTAATTGCATTTGTGTTTGCAGTTTTAATAATAAATTATTTCAAGACAATTTCTTTTTTCCCTGCTGTACCGAAATTGCACCAAACCGTGAACCAAAAACTGAGGTTTGTACCAAACTGTGAATTTTGTGTAACTTAACACCCCTGATATGTACACAGTATATGTAAATCAACAACTGCTTGACCTGTGTAAACAGATGGATTTATAAATATACTGTATAGACACATGGATAAACCACTTGTATCTAACTCTGTCCATCTTATACAGCCCAATGTTACGGTCAGTCAGGGTCATATCCCAGGATGAACAGTACAGGAGAAGACCCTGGATGGGATCCATGTCCATTGCAAGGTGTACATGCCCATTATGGTCTACTCAGATTTGCCAGTTTGTCCTGTGTTTTTGGACTGGAGGAGGAGACTGGAGAACCTGGAGAAGATCCGTGGTTAGAACATACAGCCACTGAGCTTGTGTGCTGCCCATATACCACAATAAAAAAAAGTCTTTTGCATGGTTCCAGCTAGTAGGTGACCTAATCCTGCTTTAAACTAACAGTGGGAGATTTACAAACAGTCTACCAGCTCTGTAGGTGGCAGTGTAATTTTGCGAGATGTCTCCAATATCTCATCAGCCATCAGCCCAGTCATGTAAAACCAGCAGCCAGTGGTGCCATTATAATGTATTACTGAGTAATAAGGCAGCACAACAGGATTTGTATTTTACATGAAACCTGTAATTATCATGTTAAGTGGCAGGAGTGAATGCTTGAATTTTACTTAGTTATTTAAGGCAAAATATCTCATATATAGTATGCTTATGGTGCTTGAATACATTTATAATACATTCAATCCAGATTCTGTCAGGTAATTTGTTTCATAATTGCTTTCAAATCATTCCTGATGAGGGTCATGTATCAAATGTATCTCTCTTCCACGTACAGCTTGCCTACGTGTGTCAGAAATGGGGTATCACAGATTGCTTAACTGCTTAACTTATGTGGTGTAACAAACTTGTTGCAAGGTAAAAGGGGAACGGGCAGTGTTTATAAATTAACTACATCCAGCACTGTGAGATTATTAAAGAACAAGGCTATTATTCTTTGTTATTGGGTCAGTGGGATAGTGAATAGGGAAACTATTTGTATTGTGACAATGTTATTAGCCAGTGAAGCATGTGAGAAGAGATAAGGAATAGATTGTGCTGGCCAGCAGTTTTTTTTAGTTGGCCAGTCGAGATGATGAGGAAGGAAGGAAGGTTTATCTTGTGTTTAGAGACTGTTTTTATGTTCAGGAGTAAGACATACTTCCCACCTGCTCATGCCAGAGATTCCAGGGGAATTGACGTGGAAACTGACGTCCCCAAGCACAGCCACTGTAATCAAATGCTCAGATGCTGGATCATGAGCCTAGTTCTGCCGCATATTTGGTGAATATATTTTATTTGTTGTGTTTTTTTCTCACTGCTGGGAAAGCCTCCTGCATATTCATACATTTTTGGGGTTTTGCCATATTTCTGATCAATAGTCTGTTACTCCCCTCTATTGTGATGTCATTTACCCCTCTGGGCCCACTATCTGCAGGGGGACCCATGGGGGTCGGGTGCAGTCAGTACTCGAGTAGAGGGGGGATGAGGAGGGATGTCATCCTCCCTGAAATAAAAAATCAAAATCATCCCCCTTATAAAACGAACATCCCTCCTCATCCCCGATTCCCGATTTTTACAATTATTTTTAAACGTTTTTAAAATTGATCTTTGGCTATTCAACCTCCAAAAGAATCCCCCGCGATTTCAGATTTATTTTTCACGTTCTGTCTGCGCTTGTCTTTTCACTTTTACGTTCATTCTTTTGTCCGTCACTTTTGCGTTCGTAGGCTTCCTTCTGCTGCCGAAAACACCTGAACGGCCGAGTACCTGGCCGTCGTGAGACACGGTTGCTGTATAAGTGAAGGGAGATACGGTGACTCCAAAAAAAAAAAAAAAGCAAGAGCCCGGAAAATATGATTATGAAAATCTTTGGAAACTTCTATGAGGTTTTATGTAAGTCACTTTTATCCAAAAAAACTTTTTGTGCTATATATATGTGTAATTTGTAAGATTCATTTTCAGATTTTGTAAATTGTTTCAATGGTTTCATTCTTTTGTTTTTGCATTTGAATTAAAATGGACTTGACCTGACTTGAGAGGATTCAGATGTTCATTTACAATGTTTTCAGAATTTTTTTCTGTTTTGTTTTGAATTTTAATAGATGAATTACCAAAAGATTGAAGCTGCACTTGAACCAAGTAGCAAAATGTGTCCTCTGCTTTTGACCCTAACTATGGAGCATGTGATACAGTAGCTATGCCAGCCAGGGAACCGACTCCAATTCTGAGGTGCCTTGGTCAGGATCAATGACAGGATTATCTGACATGTAACATCCACACCATGCATGTTGTTTTAGGATAGTAGAATATATTAATTATGTTTTTGCTTAAACAACAATATAAAGGGTACACAGTTGGTCTCCCACCATGTGCACTGTCATCAGCACAAAATATGTCTGATTAACGATAAAATTCAACATCCCCCCGATTTGATTTTACAACTCGACTATTGGGTGCAGTGTATGTCGGGGGGCAGTCAAAGGCAGGGGCCTCGACGGACCAACAGCAGCAGCCAAAACTGGCTTTCAGTATATGGAATGTAACCTCTCTAGTGGAAAAGGAGCCTGAGCTGGTGCGAGGGGTAGAGAGACATTGACTAGGTATAGTTGGGCTCACTTCATCACACAGCTCAGGCTCTGGAACCAAACTCCTGGAGAGGGGCTGGACTGAATTCCACTCTGGAGTTGCCCATGGGAAGAGGCACTGGGCAGGGGTGGGTCTGCTTTTAGCCCCCCGGTTCAGTGCCAGTGTGTTGGAATTTACTCCGGTGAATGAGAGTGTCACCTCCTTTCGACTTCGAGTCAGGGGAAGGACTCTGACTGTTGTGTGCTCGTATATGCTGAACACCAGTCCAGAATGTCCGGCCTTCTTGGAGACCTTGGAGGGGGTGCAGGAAGGTGCCCCTTGTGGGGACTCCACTGTTCTGCTGGGGGACTTTAATGCTCACATGGGTCATGACAGTAAAACCTGGACGGGTGTGAGTGGGAGGAATGGCCTACCTGATCGGAATCCAAGTGGTGATTGATTACTGTACTTCTGTGCTAACCACAAATTGTCCATAATGAACACCATGTTCCAACATGAGGGTGTTCATAAGTGCACCGTAGGCTGCCGTGTGATGATCGATTTTGTAATTGTATTTAACTGATCACCACCTTGTGGTGAGTTGGATTTGATGGTGGGGGAAGATGTTGAATGGATCTGGTAGACCCAAACGTGTAGTAAGGGTGTGCTGAGAGAGTCTGGCAGAGTCCCCTGTCTGGGAAATCTTCAACTGACATCTCTGGCAGAAATTCTCTTTTCTCCCAATGGAGTCAGGGGACATTGAGCCTGAATGGGCCATATTTAGGGACTCATTTTCTGAGGCAGCATTGCTGAGCTGTGGCCGTATGGTCATTGGTGCCTGTTGTGGCAGCAATCCCCAAACCTGATGATGGACACCATTGGTAAAGGGAGCTGTCAGGCTGAAGAAGGAGGAGCTTGGGGGACTCCTGAAGCACCTGACAGGTACCGGCTGGCCAAGTGGAAAGTGACTTTAGTGGTTGCTGAGGCAAAATTTCAAGTGTGGGAGGAGTTCACCAATGCTATTTGCAGCAGGGATGGAGAACTGTTGACCTCAGCTGGAGACATAGTTGGGCAGTGAAAACAATACTTTGAGGATCTCCTGAATCCCATTAATACACCTTCCTTTGAGGAAGTTGAGCTGGAAGGCTCAAGGGGGGACTTGCCATTCTCTGAGGCTGAGGTCAGAGAAGTAGTCAAAAAAACCCTTCAGTGGTGAGGCTGTGGGGGTGGATGAGAGTTCTTGACAGCTCTTAGCTGACATGCCTTTTCAACATTGTGTGGATGTTGGGGACAGTCCTTTTGGATTGTCAGACTGTGGTGGTGGTTCCAATCTTTAAGAAAGGGAACCAGAGGATCTGTTCCAACTTCAGGGAGATCACATTCCTCAGCCACCCTGGGAAGGTCTACGCCGGGGCACTGAAGAGGAGAGTCCATCCGTTGGTCGAACCTTGGATTCAGAAGGACCAATGCGGATTCCATCCTGGCCACCAAACACTGGATTGGCTTTTCACCCTCAGAAGGATACTGGAGAGTTCATAGGCATTTGCCAAACCCTGTATAAACATAGTGAAAGCTTGATTTGCATTACCAGCAAGAAGTTTGACTTGTTCCTGATGAGTGTTGGACTCTGTCAGGGCTGCTCTTTGTCACCAATTCTGTTCATAATTTTTATGTCGTGCTGAAGAGGGAGCTCAGTTGGAAGGATTTACCAGTTGATCAACGTTCCAACCCTCACCTGTGGTCATGAGCTCTGGGTAGTGACTGATAGAATGAGATTGCAGATGCAAGGCAGAAAATAGTTTCCTCCACATGGTGGCTGGGCACAGCCTTAGAGATAGGATGAGTTGCTCAGACATTTTGCATGGGCTCAAAGTAGAGCCACTGCTCCTCCACATTGAAAGGAGCCAGTTGAGGTGGTTTGGGTATCTATCTAGGACGCCTCCTGGACGGCTCCCCGGAGAGATGTTTTGGATATGTCCAACCGGGAAGATGCCCCAGGGTAGAACCTGGACACACTTGAGAAATTATATTTCTTGGCTGGCTTGTGATCACCTTGGTATTCCCCCAGAGCAGATGGAGGAGGTGGGTGGTGAGAGGGAGGTAAATTACACCCATTTCATTTACCTTAAGGGTCTTATTCATGGGTTGTACCAACTAAAACCACCAATTTCATATTTATCTCTTCTCTGATGTTTACAAATAATCTGTTCACTATTTGTAGATCATTTTGCAGTACCTAATCAAAATTTAGAACTGTTATTGCACTGTTTATAAAGGATTGTAAAACTTTACTGTATAATTACTGAATTTATGGGTATTGAGTTTTGAGCTGACAAAGTTTGTGCCCCACTTAATCAACCAATCCTTAGGATGCATTGCTCCCTTAAACACTCTAGCTGCATGCTTATAACCCAGAATAATTGCAACACGAACAACACCACACCAAAACGTCATGTTTATTGACATTTACTGTCTACAACTTCCAAACCCTCTCCTGGATCCAACACCTTATCGTGGTGGAGGGGTTTGCATGTTCCAATGATCCCAGGAGCTAAGTTGACCGGGGCTTTATGCCCCTGGTAGGGTCACCCAAGGCAAACAGGTCCTGGGTGAGGAACCAGACGAGGTGCGGCTCATAAGACCCCTAATGACGAGAAAAATATGGGATTCACGATTTCCCCTGCCCAGACGTGGGTCACCGGGCCCCCCGCCTGAAGCCAGGCCTGGGGGCGGGGCTCGATGGCGAGCGCCTTGTGGCCAGGCCTGCACCCATGATGCCTGGATGGGCACAGCCCGAAGAAGGCACGTAGGCCTCCCCTCCAATGGGCTCACCACCTGTAGGAGGGGCCATAGGGGTTGGGAGTGATGTGAGTTGGGCAGTGGCCAAAGGTGGGGAACTTGGTGGTCCGATCCTCGACTGCAGAAGCTAGCACTAGGAACATGGAATGTCACATCTCTGACAGGGAAGGTACGCAAGGTTGTGAAGTTCTGACTAGATATAGTCGGGCTCACCTCGATGCACGGCTTGGGCTCTGGAACCAGTCTCCTTGAGGGAGGTTGGACCCTCTTCCACTCTGGAGTTGCTCGCGGGGAGAGGTGCTGAGCAGGGGTGGGCATACTTATTGCCCCATGGCTGGGCGCCTACATTGGGGTTTACTGCAGTGGACGAGAGGGTAGCCTCCCTTCGCCTTTGGGTGGGGGGACAGGTCCTGACTGTTGTTTGCACCTATGCACCAAGCGACAGTTCAGAATACCCACCCTTTCTGGAGTCCTTGGAAGGGGTGTCAGAGAGCACTCTTCCTGGGGACTCCCTTGTTCTGCTGGGGGACTTCAATGCTCACGTAGGCAATGACAGTGAGACCTGGAGTGGCGTGATTGGGAGGAACGGGCCCCCTGATCTGAACCCGAGCTGTGTTTTGTTATTTGATTTGTTCCTGGTGGGTGTTGGACTCCGTCCTGGCACCAGGAAACCCTAGGCCGCAGTTCTATGAGGAGGCGGGGGAAATTGAGTCTGAATGGGCCATGCTCTATTGTGGAGGCGGCTGACAGGAGCTGTGGCCGTAAGGTGGTCGGTGCCTGTCGCAGCGGCAATCCCCGAAATCGCTGGTGGACACCGGTGGTGAGGGATGCTGTCAAGCTGAAGAAGGAGTCCTATCAGGCCCGGCGGACCAATCGGAATACAGCTTTGGCAGTCGCCGAGGCAAAAACTCAGGCGTGGGTTTAGCGAGGTAATGGGAAGCGACTTCCGGACCACTTCGAGGACATTCTGGTCCACCATCCAGTGGCTCAGGGCAGGAAAGCAGTGCAACATCAACACTGTTTATGGTGGGGATGGGGCGCTGCTGACCTCAACTCGGGACGTTTTTGGTCAGTGGAGGGAATACTTCGAAGACGACCTCAATCCCACCGACACGCCTTCCAACAAGGAAGCAGAGTCTGGGGACTTGGGGGTGGACTCCCCTATCTCTGGAGCAGAGGTCGCTGAGGTGGTTAAAAAGCTCCTCAGTGGCCAGGCCCTGGGGGTGGATGAGATTCGCCCAGAGCTCCTTAAGGCTCTGGATGCTGTGGGGCTGTCCTGGTTGACACACATCTGCGGCATCACGTGGACATCGGGGGCAGTGCCTCTGGATTGGCAGACCGGGGTGGTGGTCCCCCTCTTTAAGAAGGGGGACCAGAGGGTGTGCTCCAACTATAGGGGGATCACACTCCTCAGCCTCCCTGGTAAGGTCTATTCGGGGGTGCTGGAGAGGAGGGTCCGTCGGATTGTCGAACCTTGGATTCAGGAGGAGCAGTGTGATTTTCGCCCTGGTCGTGGAACAGTGGACCAGCTCTATACTCTTGGCAGGGTTTTGGAGGGTTCATGGGAGTTTTCCCAACCAGTCTACATGTGTTTTCTGGACTTGGAGAAGGCATTCGACCGTGTCCCTCGGGGAGTCCTGTGGGGGGTGCTCCCTGAGTATGGGGTGCCGGGCTTCCTTTTAAGGGCTGTTCGGTCCCTGTATGACCGGTGCCAGAGCCTGGTCCGCATGAGCGGCAATAAGTCGGACTCGTTTCCGGTGAGGGTTGGACTCCGTCAGGGCTGCTCTTTGTCACCGATTCTGTTCATAGTTTTTACTGACAGAATTTCTAACCGCAGCCAGGGCGTTGAGGGTGTCTGGATTGGTGACCTCAGGATTAGGTCTCTGCTTTTTGCAGATGATGTGGTTCTGTTGGCTTCATCGGACCATGACCTTCGGCTCTCACTGGGATATTTGCAGCCGACTGTGAAGTGGCTGGGATGAGAATCAGCACCTCCAAATCTGAGACCATGGTCCTCAGCCGGAAAAGGGTGGAATGCTCTATCTGAGTCGGGGAGGGGGTCCTCCCCCAAGTGGAGGAGTTTAAGTATCTCGGGGTCATGTTCATTGCATATTTTATTTCCCCTAATCCTCCTGGGGGTGCTGCCTGGAGACCTCAATCTATCAAGATGTCCAGCATACCCTGCAACATGTGACATCACCACTACCAATGACATCCATGCATCCAGCTCGCCGTTCTGCCTGTGTCATTTTCCATGTATGACCCGTTGCCTGCCTTCTGGTTGCCTGGCGATTGGAGGGAGTGTTGGCACCGGCTTGTCATCTCCCCCCTGCTCATCGTTTGTGTCTCAAATTTTACTGTATTTGACTCTCCCTGCCGGCCCCTGGAGGATGGGCTCCCCCTTTGAGTCTGGTCCCTCCCAAGGTTTCTTCCTTCTCGGGAGTTTTTCCTTGCCACTGTCGCCTATGGCTTACTCACTGGGGGCTTTGGGTGGGGATGCTGTAAAGCGCTTTGAGACGATGTAATGTTGTGATAATGCGCTATATAAAAATACATTTGTTTGTTTGTTTGTCATGTTCACGGGTGAGGGAACGATGGAATGGGAGATCGACAGGCAGATCGGTGAGATGTCAGCAGTGAGGCGGGCGCTGCATCGGTCTGTCATGGTGAAGAGAGACCTGAGCCAAAAGGCAAAGCTCTCGATTTACCAGTCGATCTATGTTCCTACCTTGCTGTGGGTAGTGACTGAAAGAATGAGATCGTGAGTGCAAGCAGCCGAAATGAGTTTCCTCCGCAGGGTGGCTGGGCTCTCCCTTAGAGATAAGGTGAGGAGCTCAGTCATTCGGGAGGGACTCAGAGTAGAGCCGCTGCTCCTCCGCATTGAGAGAAGCCAGATGAGGTGGCTCGGGCATCTGCTTAGGATGCCTCCTGGACGCCTCCCTGGTGAGGTGTTCCGGGCATGTCCCACTGGGAGGAAGCCCCCGGGAAGACCCAGGACACGCTGGAGGGACTATGTCTCTCGGCTGGCCTGGGAATGCCTCGGGATTCCCCCAGAGGAGCTGGATGAAGTGGCCAGGGAGAGGGAAGTCTGGCCGGTTTCCCTGCTGCCCCTGCGACCCGACCTTGTATCAAGCGGAAGATAATGGATGGATGGATGGATGGACTTCCACAAACAGAAATATATTTTTACAAAAAATAGCATTTTTTTAAGTCCAATTTTCTGCACTTACAGATGATGCACTCACAATAATGCTAAATCACAATGCTAGTTGAAAAATCAACCATGAGAAATCAAATAATTAAAAGAAAAATTTAGTTGTGTCATAGTAATTTGAAAATACATAAAGAAATAAGATTTCCGGGTTCAAAGGTTGATGGTAGACTGCCTCTGTAGACACCAGTAATATATAAATTATCATTTGGTAACAATTATAAGTATTTGAATATACATGAACTAATAAGCTGTGAAGTGTTATGTAATATTTATTAATGACTTATTAATGAAAGTTATTATAAAGTGTTACCCCCTACCTGCTAACTGCAGACGAGCTGTAAATATATATACAGTATATATATATATATTAGGGCTGTCAAAATTAACGGGTTAACGCGGATTAATCTATCACCATGATTAATCTGACTAAAATTTTTAACGCAATTAACCCATCTGCAGCGCAGAATGATTCAAAAACACTGAAATGTCTCTGTCAACCCATTTCGGGTAGTTTTAGTTTGTTCCATTTCCCCTCGGAACTTGTATTCCTAGTCGGATTCCGGAGTTTTGAAGCCGGAAGTGACTACATGCGCTCCCGTTTCTCGGACATCCGAGAAATATCTCGGAGCAGCACAGAGGATCCCGAGTTCAGAATCCAAGATGGCTTCGCCCTTTGTCAACAGAAGGGAAAGTTGTACTCTTATACTGTTTAAGTACTACTTCTCATTTGTGGCTCATTAAATCAGTCGCACACGCTATACCGTCCAACTTATCTGTGGATGTGTTGCTATGGAGTTTTATACACTCACCTAAAGGATTATTAGGAACACCATACTAATACGGTGTTTGACCCCCTTTCGCCTTCAGAACTGCCTTAATTCTACGTGGCATTGATTCAACAAGGTGCTGAAAGCATTCTTTAGAAATGTTGGCCCATATTGATAGGATAGCATCTTGCAGTTGATGGAGATTTGTGGGATGCACATCCAGGACACGAAGCTCCCGTTCCACCACATCCCAAAGATGCTCTATTGGGTTGAGATCTGGTGACTGTGGGGGCCATTTTAGTATAGTGAACTCATTGTCATGTTCAAGAAACCAATTTGAAATGATTCGAGCTTTGTGACATGGTGCATTATCCTGCTGGAAGTAGCCATCAGAGGATGGGTACATGGTGGTCATAAAGGGATGGACATGGTCAGAAACAATGCTCAGGTAGGCCGTGGCATTTAAACGATGCCCAATTGGCACTAAGGGGCCTAAAGTGTGCCAAGAAAACATCCCCCACACCATTACACCACCACCACCAGCCTGCACAGTGGTAACAAGGCATGATGGATCCATGTTCTCATTCTGTTTACGCCAAATTCTGACTCTACCATTTGAATGTCTCAACAGAAATCGAGACTCATCAGACCAGCCAACATTTTTCCAGTCTTCAACTGTCCAATTTTGGTGAGCTTGTGCAAATTGTAACCTCTTTTTCCTATTTGTAGTGGAGATGAGTGGTACCCGGTGGGGTCTTCTGCTGTTGTAGCCCATCCGCCTCAAGGTTGTGCGTGTTGTGGCTTCACAAATGCTTTGCTGCATACCTCGGTTGTAACGAGTGGTTATTTCAGTCAAAGTTGCTCTTCTATCAGCTTGAATCAGTCGGCCCATTCTCCTCTGACCTCTAGCATCAACAAGGCATTTTCGCCCACAGGACTGCCGCATACTGGATGTTTTTCCCTTTGCACACCATTTTTTGTAAACCCTAGAAATGGTTGTGCGTGAAAATCCCAGTAACTGAGCAGATTGTGAAATACTCAGACCGGCCCGTCTGGCACCAACAACCATGCCACGCTCAAAATTGCTTAAATCACCTTTCTTTCCCATTCTGATATTCAGTTTGGAGTTCAGGAGATTGTCTTGACCAGGACCATACCCCTAAATGCATTGAAGCAACTGCCATGTGATTGGTTGATTAGATAATTGCATTAATGAGAAATTGAACAGGTGTTCCTAATAATCTTTTAGGTGAGTGTATGTAAAGCACCGCACGTAATGTGTTATCAACTGATATTGCTAACAATGGTAATTAACCGGGCTAGAATTGGACTTCATGATTAGTTGGATTATTTGTCGGATTTATGGTACAGTAGTTTGTGCTAATTGTAAGCGAACGAAGATAAATACCATTTAAACTGAGGTACCTTAAATCCGACAAG
The DNA here is from genome assembly GCF_048594095.1 of Paramormyrops kingsleyae. Taxonomy (NCBI): domain Eukaryota; kingdom Metazoa; phylum Chordata; class Actinopteri; order Osteoglossiformes; family Mormyridae; genus Paramormyrops; species Paramormyrops kingsleyae. The sequence continues at coordinate 6,486,023 of NC_132808.1, read as the reverse complement.
TTGTCCGGCTAAGCAAAAAATCTTGCTTTTTGATATGGGTCCATGGTATTGCACTTCTGTGGCAGATGGAATACATCCGACTCATGTTCAAGATGTTCAATAAACATGTTAAGTGCATATATATTCCTTTTTTTCTTGAGTCTGTTTTCTCATGCAAAATTAAAAGTGATTAATATAGATTAAAAATGAATGATATTTAATCATGATTAATCAAAATTAATCCACAGGAACCCTGTGATTAATCTGATTAAAAATTTTTTTCATTTGACAGCACTAATATATATATATATATATATATATCCCCACACACACACACACACAGTGGTACCTCAGTTCTCGAACTCATTACAACTCAAATTTCTTAAAGGTCGAACCAAACAGTTCGAAAAAAAATTACGTGGAGCTCGATCTGAATCGCAGAATTCAAACTGTGAATGCCGACCTAAGATAACTTGTACGCACGGGGAAATGAGTCACGTGGCACGTCTCTCAGCAGAAACAATGGGTAACGCTTCAGTCTCAGCTTCACATTCGCTGTGATAGCATCATGCATGTTTACACTAACTGAATACATATATTTAGACAATAAAAATACATTTAGACAATGATAGACAGTAACAGTAAGTATTATTATATAATCAAATACATTTCAAAATAAATATTTCTTAATTATTTTTATATTAATAATAAACCATTAATACATTTCATTATAATAATATTGTTGTGCCCAGCGGGGACGGAACGGAGACAAAGGCGCAGACGTCAGGGTATCGGGGAGCACGGGGTTTAATTACAGGTAAGGCAGGCAAACGCAGACGGACAATACAATGACCAACCTCCGGAAACAAACTGAAACGCGGACCAATGACAACAACCAGAAACAGCTGATCACACGGGGATTCCACACGGGGTTAACGAGGGGGCGTTGCACACGGAAGGAGCGGACGATCGGGGCAGGACACATTGTTTGGGTACATTTATTTTCTTACTTTACAAAATTTATTTTCTTACTTTTACAATGTTTTGATAAATGTGCTTAGATGTGTTTAGTACAGTATGTGCTCTTCTTGTTTTATCCGGTTAATTTTGTGTTTAAATGCTAAAAAAGAAAACACATTTCGGTGTAATTTTTGTGGCCGGGAACCAATTAATTGGTTTTCCATTATTTCTTATGGGGAAAATTTGATCAGAACTCGAACTTTTTATGATTCGATCCGGAGTTCTGAACGGATTAAGTTCGTGTTCTCAATTTTAGGCCAAAGCAGAGCAGAACTAATGCAATCTGCTGCATCCAGCTAACTGCAAATGCGTAACATCCACATGTGGGGCTTTAAACCCTCTCAGACCAACAGTAAACAAGGATTGCAACTTGGTCCAGGGGGGCGTTCCATGAAGAAGGATTAAGGGAAAGTCTGACTTATTTCGACATCTGGCTCATTTAAGTGGGAGCTCTGTTCCATCGTCGTGTCTTAAATGAATCCCCGCTCATCTACCATGGTAACTTAGGCAAATGAAAGTGAATACGAAAGTTCAACCAAGGAGACCTGATGAATGCCAGCGTGTTCAATCACAGCGGTCCAGGTTTTACATAAAGAGTTAATCTAACTCACTTCTTTGCCATTACAGCTATTTGTTTTCCCACCTCTTCCCCTCCACCACCTTCGGCTCCCCATCCTGGTCCGGGGTTGACTCCTTGGCCTCTTGCCTGGTCGCCCAGCCAGATCTGTCAGCTTCAGAGTCGATGGAACCAACGACCAAGAGACGGGCTTCGCCAAATCACTGTTCACATACTCATTCAAATTTGTTCAACAAATAAACACTTGTAAACTATCTATTGAGGTTTCCTTGGCTGAAGTGAATAAGTCTGCTCTGAACCAGGTTAACTGTCTTGCTTAGTTAAGCATTGTCTCAAAGAACGTCTGACGTGTGGGAACAGATTCCCAAAAGATTGTTCCTTTGGACGAAATTCTGCGCTCTCACTACTCATATCATATAATAAATATAATAAAGCCTATAAAAATCACGTCTCAGCATTCCAATTAATTCCAAAATAATAAAAATAAAAGCGTACCCATATCACAAAGGTCAAACATGAAATGCAATGACTGAAATTGAAAAAAAAAAATCTGTTAAAATAATATGAACAGGAAGATGTTTTTATATTTTCTTTAGTCACTGTCTACATTAAAAGTTTATTAGTAAAATAGCAATGAGACAAGATATGGTTATTTTTGCAGAACATTTCACACAGATGTGATTGAAAGTATTTTACGGAGATCAAATAATACCGAATAACATTATACAGTAAGAATAACACGTGAACTCAACCCAGAAGGTTCCCCGTTGGCTATGAGGATCGAACCAGGAACTTTCACGGTGCATAGACCACTGTGCCACCGTGCCACTGTACTAGGCACTTGTAACAGTTACATAACTTACACATTTAGTCTGTTTGCAATTCATTGCCAAGCCAACTCCCTGGCTTTATTTATGGCCACAGTATTGGCTTTTTTTAACGATTACATCTTTGTATTTTTCATACAGCTCCATCAGCAGCGTTTGTTCTGCGGCGGAAAGAAACACCGCTCTCGTTTTACAGGCTTTCCGACTCATTTGATCGATCTAACGGTCATCTAATCATTTGGGCATCTTAAATATCTCGGGTTTGCGCACTAAGTGAGACTATGCAAGTCTGTCTTGTATGAGCCTTCATTAGTTACAGCTGAACTGCATTAGTGGAACGACTTGAGGCTAAGTTTAGAGGTGGCGCTAGTTTGAGTCTCACTTTTTCAAGAAAGTCTTTCTTTAGCTACTTTCATGGAATACCACCCAGTGAAGCAAATTAAGTTATTACGCTGTTTACTTTTTTTCCCCTGCTCTCCTGCTTTTCCAGGAACTTTTATTGCCTTTAAATAAAGCTTCTGGCCATGCAGGAAGCTCTAGGTGTGATATGTGGGTCAAGCTGCATGTCCATACTTAATTAATGGCCCTGCCTGTTTTTATCAAAGACCTAACACTGGCTGTCAGGCAAGGGGCTGGGGTATGTTGTAGGAGGTAAAGGTCAGTGGTCACCAAGCTCGATTACATCAAATGGCCAAACACTCCCATGCTGCCTTGCAGCATGGAGTGGAGACGGTCCCCCCACGTGGGTCTGCATGCTGCCTCTTACTCATTGCTCTTAATGTGCTTGGACGGCATTTTCTGGAAGCCAGGGCCTCGCAGCCAGCCTCACAGCTTCTCCCAGACACTCTGACACAGGAGACAGTGAGCCCCGTGGCTTGGCTCAGACCCACAGACACTGTAGGGGGCATCTGCCAGTGTGCATTACTGCACGTTCTACATAGATGTACCCAGTTAATTAGCCACAGCTTGAGCCATTGCCACAGTCCAGCATTTAAATACGGCTTTTTCAGGGGCCTGTCCCATTTCCATCATGCACTGACTCTGTGGGAGGTGACAACATGAGATTAATACCAACACATGTAGAAGACAGCAGTTATAGATGACTTATAATTAATTTTTGACAGGCTCGAGTACCACTGACACTAAATGTAAACTTTTATTATATGCCATAAATCACTTCACATAGTTGTCCTAGTGGGCCAGTTTAAATTACTAGGCAACACAGATTAATTAAATTCCCCGTTTCCTATATTTCATACTGACCATTTATACGGTGCCAGACTATAAAAATAAGAAAACACAATGGAAATCAAATGTAATTAGATGGAAGAAACGTGATTTGCTCTTGAAAGCACTGCCCATCTACAGAATGTTATCTTGATATAGCTTAACAGCTCGGAACAGTTACATAACTGAGGTACAAAGCTGGCAAGGGATGTGGGCTTTTAATCCTTTATCATACATTTCAGCCGGGGTGCTGGAGACAAATCCCTTTTCATTTCAAAACAAATATCTTAATTACATGCAATTTTAATATGAAGTAACCAAGCGTAAACTTAATCAAGTCACATGAGTGTCGGCCTTCATTTACCATTTTACCCTATTTTTACAACACAGTATCCTGGAATTTTGATGGACCTTTATATATCACTCAGTTTTAGTCCTATTTATGTTGGGCAAGGCTGGGTTAAATCAAGCTTTTGCCAAAATACCTAACTGTAGTGATCCATTTATTTGGTTTGAAATAGTATGAACTTTTTTCATAGCTAGAAAAAAAATTGTCATAGAAGAACCATACTTTGCTTCAGGCTTCCTCTTAAACTCCATGTATGTACCACAAATTCCCCAAAATGCATCCATTTTCCTGACCTGTTATCGGTTCCTTGTTAAGTTCATGGTCAGGATGATCCTGAAGCCTGTGCCAGGAAGCACAGGGAGAGCCCAAGGGGTAATTTAAAGTGAATGAAAACGGCAGCAGGAAAGCTAAGTACATAGAGGACCGCTGGGCAACATGCAAAGGACATGCAAACTGCACACACACACTGAGCGCTAATGTCCGAGTTAGGAGAGAAGGCAGTTAGTGACCTGAGATGGCAGGAGCGAAGCTAATAGCCACCAGATATCAGCAAAAACGACACAAATAATATAATAACAACAACACAAGAAACAGATCATTAACAAAGAATGAAGCACACAATGCAAAATTAGTTCAGCAGCATGTAAAAATGTCTTTTGTTTTAAGAATAAAAAATATATAATAATAATAATAAAATTTATAAAATTGTAAAAACCATCCATAACTGCATCTAGTACAGGGCTATGATAAGCACAGAGAAGAAAGGAACGATATATTCAGATAGCATTACATGCAAGGTAACTCAATAATGTAGCTAATAGTTTCGTCACTGAGGGTGCACGTGCTGCGTGACAGAGATTACATCACTGAAAGTGCACCGGCTCGGTGTGACAGAGATGACATCACTGAAAGTGCAACCGGCTCCGTGTGACAGAGATGACATCACTGAAAGTGCAACCGGCTCCGTGTGACAGAGATGACATCACTGAAAGTGCACCGGCTCCGTGTGACAGAGATGACATCACTGAAAGTGCACCGGCTCCATGTGACAGAGATGACATCACTGAAAGTGCACCGGCTCCGTGTGACATCCTGGGTCCTCTCAGATGAATGCAGACGGGAGGTGTCCCAGCTGACACTGTTTTCAAGGTTTCCTGAACCAGAACATTCCTCAAATACACTCATCTTTCTTAATTTATGCCATTAGTGTCTGCATAGTTAGAAAATAAATAGCTGAAAAATAATTCTTTGCTACCAAATCACTCTCATACTTTCAATTTGGAAGACACACACGCCCCCTGTCTTTGATTGGACTCCACCGCGATTTGATGTTTTTCCAGGTTTTGTAATTCAAGATGCGCTATGCTGTGAGTCATTTGCTAATAAACATTTTATGCTCCAGTGTTTGATAAATAAAACGATTAAGAGATTATTACTGGTATAAATATTATAGTGATTTATTTACCTGAGCGGATTCCGATTATGACATTCAGGTTAAGGGACTTTTCACTGCTTCATATAAATATGATTCACATTAAATGTTGTTATTGTCCTATTATTCCTTGGTTTATTACCAGCACAATGTCATGCTTAATTTATCATTTATAATACAAAATGTAACACAGATTTTTGTAAAACAGGATTATGGGACTGAAGTTTTAGGGTTGAAACTATAGCTTATGGGAGTTTTACTTACATAAAAATATTCTGAGGGCAGCACGAAAAGTGATTGGTTTGATTGGAAAGATAACCAATCAGACTATAAAGGAGGTGGGTCCAAGCAACTAGAGGAGGTGGGACCAAGACATCTGATTGGTTGGTCTCACCTCCTCTAGTTGGTTGGACTCACCTTCTCTACAATCTGATTGGCTATCCTTCCGAACTAATCATTTTTCTTTCTGCCCTCAGAATTTTTTAGTGTAAGTCAAACTGCCCTGAGTGAAACAGTATGAGTGAGATAATTATTGATGTTAGTCCACCCCTTTTTGTCCCTCTGGTGGATGTTCTTGTGTTCCCCTGTTCACTCTGTGGCTGGATGGAGCCCCCTCCCAGTGATAATCTTCTCTTTCCTCATTCTGTCTATTATTGGGTGATTTGTATCTGCTTGGCTGTGTCTCCCTCTTCTCTGTGTTGCTGGATTGTGATAATCTGCTCTGAGTGGCGTCACGTCCCCCGTAATAATCTGCTCTGTTTATTTGAACTTCTCGATCTGTTGTAATAGTCTCTCTGGGCCTCCCACAAGTTTAAAGTATGAATAATATAAAGAATGGGTCAAAGCTTGGACTACAACCACCTCAATAAAAATTCACTGCTTTAGCTGATGAAAAGTCCACTTAGATTCATCTTTTTCAATCTGCTAAAGTTTTTTTTTTATGAAGTTTCAAACCTTGCCATACTGTAGCTTGCATTTTTCTTAACACAATGTGTCATCCGCTTATTTCTGGGTGGAAGATAAATAGATGGATGGTGGGATAATCAACGTTGTGCAATCTTACGTTTTTGAGTTTAGTGACTTTTTGCCTCTTCATCACTCGTTATAATTGCAAAAGTGCAGATGAAAGGGAATCCATTAGCTAGTGTGCAGTGTAGCCCATTACCCTGGGTCTATTGATTGTGATGGTTTGCTAACTGTACAATCTACAGCTTGTGCAATGTGACAGTTTGCCACCCTTTTGCTAAATGTGAACAGAATCTCAGTGATTGGTGTTATACTCTACACTCCCAAGTAAGTCAAATGCAGGCCTGGTCTTCAAATTAAATTCTGTTATTTTTTGACAGCAGAATTTGAATTGAACTTTACAGTGCAGTCATTTTAGTGTGTTTTAAAGCGGGGTAATCTTATTTGAGTCACTTTGACCTTTTTGCCTCCTTCCAACCATGATGACGAGTGCTTTTAGTTGTTTAGCCAGTTGAAAAAAAGGGGGGGGGGGGGGGACTGAGAAAAATAACATACCAGTAAAGGTCAGTCAGCTGACCAGACTGATTTGTTCTTACAGTGTGGACATTCTATAGCTCTTAAGGTCCCATGGAAGAGAAAACCACCAAAGTGCCTCTACGAAGTAAATAGTGAAAAAATACTTCAAACTTTGATATGGCAGATAATGCTGTAGTAACATGAATGAAACGGTTAATTAGACTGACTTGTTAAGAAACCCTTTGGCCATTATCAGCACTCATCATACCTCAATAAAATTAGCTTCTGTAAGATCTCAGAACAAAAGTAGATACTGGGACACAAGTCGGGGTCTGATCAGCCCCGGCTGCATCACCTGGGTGAGGCTGTATGATGTTGTGAGACCCGAAACACCTTATGAACCCAGGAAACATCACTGGTGATGCATCCAGAGGACATATCTTTCACCTACCGCAATTAAATTAGCTTTCGTAAGATCTCAGAACAAAAATAGATCCTAATCTAGACTGAAAAACCTTTTCAAAGGGACTCGGGCAGCATAAATCTTAAGGCAGATTTCTTCATAATAATAATAATTATTATTATTGTTATAATAATTATGATAATAATACTAATTGTAGGACATACTGCTAAAGTCTCTCCAGGAGCAAGGAGGTCACAGAAATCTTAGAGCTCCCTGCAGTGTGTATGTATCTTTTATAGATCAAACAGGTGGCGTCTTTCAGAAGCTCACAATTTCACCTTCAGAAAGACGCTATGCAAAAATCTGACACATCTGACCTGATATGTGAGAAGAACTGGAAAGCTCATCTTAGCTTTGTTCACAGCCACGATTGTATCCTTTTATAGGTCTATGCATTAAAAGAATCTGATCTCAGAGGTCTACAAAGAGTTCCCAATATTTCCATAACCTGGTCCTTACTCTACCATGCAACGTGAACTGGGGGACTTTATAGAGACAGGTGTGGACCTTTCTAGAGCATTTCCAGTTAAGTCTATTTGCCAAAGCTAGACTGCAATCAAGCTCTAATAATATATCAAAGATAGTCAAAGGAATTGCCTCTGAGCTCAATTTGTAGGGGGTGAGTAAAGGGTTTGAATACTTATTTAAACTCTGATTTTCTTATTTTTAATAAATTTGAAAAAAAAAATCATGAAAACATATTTTCACTGTGCCTTTGGGGGCTAATGTTTGTCAATTGATGGAAAAAAAGGAATCAATTCCATACATTTATTTAAAAAAAATTTTTTTTTTTAAATAATATTCCCTCCACCACCCCCCTTCTGCGGAGGACTACTTTATTTGTATTTATTTATTTAAATTTTATTAATTTATTTTATTTACTTCCTCATGAGAAGGAGAGGGAGAGAGAAGGGGGTAAACAAAGGAGAAGAAGGGGGAAAGAGAGAGAGGGAGAGGAGAGAAAAAAAAAAAGAGAAAAAAAAAAACAGATAATCTGCTTCCATGTCTGCTGAAGAGAGAAAGACAACATACAACATCTGTACTAATCACAACAACCATCAAACGTTAAATGTTGTTGAACAGCACACACAACCAGCATTACAACACATGCCCAGAAGCAACAGCCGATCAAGACAGTGTGTGTCCGTGAGCATGTGTCCGTGAGCACCTGTGTGCACACCTGTGTGTGTCAGCGCGCTGGTGTTCATAAGGTTTCTCCATGTAAATGTCTAGTAGTGTGTGTGGGGAGCCACAGCCCCGCCCACCCAGGACATGAAGCCGACACGGAGGAGACCCGGGCCCCAGACATCCAGGGGCCCCCCAGGGCACGGGAACCCCAGGAGGACCACCGCAGGGACAATTGCAGCCCCCACCCAGAAAAGGGCAGAGGAGCGCTCCGGAGGGGGGCCATCCGGCAGCCACATCGCAGGAGCCCCAGGGGGCCGTGGCGACGAGCACGCAGGCCCCACCGGCGGCCGGCCACACCAGGGCAGACCGGACCCCGGGCCCAGAGATCCAAGGGCCCCCCCACCCCCCAGCCAGGGCCCCGACAGAGCTGGAAGGGCCAGGCAACCGCCGAGAGTGAGCCAGCACACACCAGAGCATCCAGCCCCGGACATCGAGAACCACCAACGCATCAGCAGCCGGGGGCCTCATCCACCGGCAGGGAGTGTGGCGGGGGGCAATAGAGCCTGAGATGTTGTTTCAGGTGCAGTCTAAGATCCAACCTGACACATGCGTATAGACAAACAGGCGCACGCATACACAAGCATACGTTCCCACCCTCATGCACACATGAACAAATATTCACCCATTCACCCAACATGGAGACACACAGAAATGAACGCCGTACACACACTCACACTCCCCATATATACTCTATATGTATTCCATACATTTAAAATAAATTAACAGTACATTTGGAAAACATTTCCCTGGTGCCTTCCTGGAGGTACCTTGCCAGGGCAGAACAGCATACAAATAAAATTCAAATAACATTCTGAGGGACAGCCAACATGGATTTAGGAGAGGTAGATCCTGTTTAACTAATCTACTTGAGTTCTTTGAGGAAGCTACAAGAGAAATTGATCACAAAAAGGCCTACGATGTGATCTACTTAGATTTCCAAAAGGCCTTTGATGTTGTCCCCCACAAATGGCTCTTGCTAAAGCCCAAAGCTGTAGGGATTTTAGGAACTGTGGCAGCTTGGATCGAAAACTGGTTAACAGACAGGAAGCAGCTGGTAGTTATTAGAGGCACAGTGGGCCTGCGTTCATAGTGGGGTACCACAGGGTTCAATTTTAGGACCACTACTGTTCCTAATTTACATTAATGACATTGACACCAATACTGTACATACAGTAACCTGGTTAAGACGAAAGCAAGGTGGGTGGTGTAGCTGATACTGAACTAGCAGCACAGATAAATGTAAGGTAATCCATGCAGGGAGCAGAAAAATAAAGTACAGATTTTTTATGGGTTCCACTGAAGTAAAGGTAGCTGTATTAGGAAAAAGACCTCTGTGTGTATGTTGATGCTTCCATGTCCCAGTCTCGCCAGTGTGGAGAAGCAATAAAAAAGGTCAATAGGATGTTGGGTTATATCTCTAGGTGTGTGGAGTTTAAGTCAAGGGAGGTGATTCTACGATTATATAATTCCTTGGTAAGACCCCACCTAGAATATTGTGTGTAAGTTTGGTCACCATACCTTAAAAGGACATTGCTGGCTTGGAATGGGTTGAACGTAGGACTATGAGAATGATTCCTGGTCTTAGAGGAATGTCTTATGAGGAGAGGTTAGCTGAGCTGAATTTGTTTAGCCTTCGAGCAAAGGAGACTAAGGGGGGACATGATCCAGGTATATAAGATTCTAACAGGTCTGGATGCTGTTAGTTTAAATACTAGAACTTGTGGCCATAAGTGGAAATTAGCAGGAGAACATTTTAAAATGAATTTGAGGAAGCACTTCTTTATACAGCGTGTAGTTAGAGTATGGAATAGTCTTCCTGCTAGTGTAGCGGAAGCTAAAACCCTGGGTTCCGTTAAATCAGAGCTAGATAAGATTTTAACAGTTCTGAGCTATTAGTTAAGTTCTCCCCAAATGAGCTTGATAGGCTGAATGACCTCCTCTCGTTTGTAAATTTCTTATGTTCTTACAATATGCTCCCCTCCCAAAATGCCACAAGACCACTTTGGGGAAAATGCTGATTATTAATGAAATTGATTGAGTTCTATTTAATACAAAATACTAGGATGTGGCATGGGGGTTTCGTTCAGTATGGCGTTTTTGCAACAGAGTGGGAGGACGTCGCTGATCAGAGCATCGATCGACCCCGATTCGCGTGTGACGCTGAGTGAAACATCATGCCGATGAGAAATGATGGTGGCATCAAATGCAAAAGGACAACTTCTTCACTGGCAGGACCTCAGAGCACCATAAATCTCCCCCAAGGTTCCCTTGAGCTCCTGTGAGGGGCAAGAGGCAGGATTTATCACCCCAGCCATGAAAGATGAAGCCCCTTAGCATTCACTTTTACCCCGTGCCACAATTTATGGCGCCTCCGTCGTGCAAACTGGCAGTGCCGTCGTATAACATTAGGACCCCTCTTCAGTCGTATGTCACAGAAGTACCGGTGATTAGCCCTTTTTTGGTCATTAGCATTGTAATGGTTTTTTATGCGATTTATTGATTTTTTTTCCTCGCACGTTAGGCTGAACCAGCCTGAACCGGCGATGATTTAACGTGCTGAATAGTATCTGAGGCCTTGGAACGGCAATCTGTTGGTGCAGAGCAGCTGTCAGAAAGGTGTGAGTGAGAATGTGCCTGTCAGGAGGTGGCCGAGCTGTGCCATACCTGTCCTCTGTGCCACCTGCCAGCAGGATGGTGGGGACATGGTGGCACTCTCAGAGGTGACCATTAATGCTAATATTTTGCTAATATTTGTTCACTGTTTTGACAGGGTGTTTTGAATAACCCAGAAAACTGTTTTTTTTTGTAACCTGCTTAATTCCATATATAAAAAGCGTAACTCTAGCTGAGGGCATTTAACAGTGGGATCATCTCTGGCAGGGACGATATTACAGCACCATAGCCTTGTATGTCCAAGACTGGGGTGGTTCCATTTCCAGCCTTAGCTCTGAGTGTGCAGTCTGCAGATTCTTTCAGTGCCCACGCAGGGTTCCCAGGGGCATGGTGGCATTCTCCCACAGCCCAAAAATTGTTCGCTGTGTGCGTTTGTGTCTATGTTCTGCTATCTACCTGCCTCTCATTTCTTGGGATAGACTCCAGGTTCACTGTACCTGTGTTTCTGGCAAATCAGTTATGAAAAATAGATTGAGGGAGGAATATTTGGAAATACTTTCCTTGATGCTGTCATCAACAATGCATTACTTCATAATGCATTCTAACTGTCAGTATAAGAAATAATAAAGAATTACAACATCTTTTATTAACAGTCATAAGGCATTATAGTGTTGATATATAAGGTTCAATGAACCTCTTGTCTATAATGCACTATACTGTAGATACCTTCATAACACATTATAATAATTAGTATAAGAATTAAGGATGTTTTGTATTGCATTATGAAGGTTGCTATACTGCGTTATAAAGGACAGCTTCATAAAGCATTCATAATGGATAATAAACATGGCTGTAATGTGTTATGCCTATTTACAGTGGTACCTCAGAACTCAAATTTAATCCGTTCAGAACTCCAGAATCCTAAAAAGTTCGAGTTCTGATCGAATTTTCCTCATAAGAAATAATGGAAAACCAATTAATTGGTTCCTGGCCCCAAAAAATTACACCTAAATATGTTTTTTTTAGCATTTAAACACAAAATGAACCGGATAAAACAAGAAGAGCATATAGTGTACTAAACACATCTAAGCACATCTATCAAAACAGTAATTTGTAAAGTAAGAAAATAAATGTATCCATACATTGCGTAAAGTAAAAAAAACAATGTGTCCTGCCCCAATCTTCCACTCCTTCCGTGTGCCACTCCCCCTCGTTAACCCCGTGTGGAATCCCCGTGTGATCAGCTGTTTCTGGTTGTTTTCATTAGCCCTCCGTATTTTGGCCGCATTTCAGTTTGTTTCCCCAGTCCGGTCATTGTATTGTCCTTCTGCGTTTTGCCTGCTTTACCTGTAATTAAACCCCGTATTCCCCGATACCTTGACGTCTGCGCCTTTGTCTCCTTTCTGTTCCCGCTCGGCACAACAATATTATTATAATTAAACGTATTAATGGTTTATTATTAATATTAAAATAATGAATAAGAAATCTTTATTTTTTAATGTATTTTATTATATAATAATAATTACTGTTACTGTCTATTATTGTCTAAATATATGCGCCGTGTGACTCATTTCCCCGCGCGTACAAGTTATCTTAGGTAGGCGTTCACGGTTTGACTTTTGAGATTCAGATCGAGCTCTAGATAATTTTTTTTCAAACTGGTTGGTTCGACTTTTAAGAAATTTGAGTTCTAATGAGTTCGAGAACTGAGGTACCACTGTATATATAATTAATGTTAATACTTATATGCCACATTTATAATGCTTTATGAATGCATTTGTTATGAATGTATTCATAGATTCTTATTGACATTGCATTTATATAAAAAGTGTTACTTGATATTTTCCTTGGTTCAAAGCTTTGTTCCCAGTTCTTAGGTGTTGATCTGTATGGGTGGAATTACTTTATATTTCTGACAGCAGCATTAGATTTAATTACTCCGCTGTCTTATATAATTTGTTCTCTTTGCAAGACAATTAAAATGACATGAAATTGGGAGTCATCATCATCAAGTACACTTTATCTGTTTGGTGTCTGACCAACCATCACCTGGAATGGACTTCCAATATGTTTAGGAACCTGTTATTATTGCTACTTAGACAATTTGACACTTTCTTTGTTTGCAAATTCCCTTTGTGCTTTGTTCTGCATAAGGTTGTTTTTTAATGGTGGTTTTGTGCCTTAGTGCTGCTGTCTGACATGGTGTCTGTGCTGAGACTGTGCCTTAGTGCTGCTGTCTGACATGGTGCCTGTGCTGATACTGTGCCTTAGTGCTGCTGTCTGACATGGTGCCTGTGCTGAGACTGTGCCTTAGTGCTGATGTCTGACATGGTGCCTGTGATGATACTGTGCCTTAGTGCTGCTGTCTGACATGGTGCCTGTGCTGAGACTGTGCCTTAGTGCTGCTGTCTGACATGGTGCCTGTGCTGATACTGTGCCTTAGTGCTGCTGTCTGACATGGTGCCTGTGCTGAGACTGTGCCTTAGTGCTGCTGTCTGACATGCTGCCTGTGCTGAGACTGTGCCTTAGTGCTGATGTCTGACATGGTGCTTGTGGTGAGACTGTGCCTTAGTGCTGATGTCTGACATGGTGCCTGTGGTGAGACTGTGCCTTAGTGCTGATGTCTGACATGGTGCTTGTGGTGAGACTGTGCCTTAGTGCTGATGTCTGACATGGTACCTGTGGTGAGACTGTGCTTTAGTGCTGCTGTCTGACATGGTGCCTGTGCTGAGACTGTGCTTTAGTGCTGCTGTCTGACATGGTGCCTGTGGTGAGACTGTGCCTTAGTGCTGATGTCTGACATGGTGCCTGTGGTGAGACTGTGCCTTAGTGCTGCTGTCTGACATGCTGCCTGTGGTGAGACTGTGCCTTAGTGCTGCTGTCTGACATGCTGCCTGTGGTGAGACTGTGCCTTAGTGCTGCTGTCTGACATGGTGCCTGTGGTGAGACTGTGCTTTAGTGCTGCTGTCTGACATGGTGCCTGTGCTGAGACTGTGCTTTAGTGCTGCTGTCTGACATGGTGCCTGTGCTGAGACTGTGCTTTAGTGCTGCTGTCTGACATGGTGCCTGTGGTGAGACTGTGCCTTAGTGCTGATGTCTGACATGGTGCCTGTGGTGAGACTGTGCCTTAGTGCTGATGTCTGACATGGTGCCTGTGGTGAGACTGTGCCTTAGTGCTGCTGTTTGACATGGTGCCTGTGGTGAGACTGTGCCTTAGTGCTGATGTCTGACATGGTGCCTGTGGTGAGACTGTGCCTTAGTGCTGCTGTCTGACATGCTGCCTGTGGTGAGACTGTGCTTTAGTGCTGCTGTCTGACATGGTGCCTGTGCTGAGACTGTGCCTTAGTGGTGATGTCTGACATGGTGCCTGTGGTGAGACTGTGCCTTAGTGCTGCTGTCTGACATGCTGCCTGTGGTGAGACTGTGCTTTAGTGCTGCTGTCTGACATGGTGCCTGTGCTGAGACTGTGCCTTAGTGCTGATGTCTGACATGGTGCCTGTGGTGAGACTGTGCCTTAGTGCTGCTGTCTGACATGCTGCCTGTGGTGAGACTGTGCCTTAGTGCTGCTGTCTGACATGGTGCCTGTGCTGAGACTGTGCCTTAGTGCTGCTGTCTGACATGGTGCTTGTGGTGAGACTGTGCTTTAGTGCTGCTGTCTGACATGGTGCCTGTGGTGAGACTGTGCCTTAGTGCTGCTGTCTGACATGGTGCCTGTGCTGAGACTGTGCCTTAGTGCAGCTGTCTGATATGGTGCATGTGCTGAGACTGTGCCTTAGTGCAGCTGTCTGACATGGTGCTTGTGGTGAGACTGTGCTTTAGTGCTGCTGTCTGACATGGTGCCTGTGGTGAGACTGTGCCTTAGTGCTGCTGTCTGACATGGTGCCTGTGGTGAGACTGTGCCTTAGTGCTGCTGTCTGACATGGTGCCTGTGCTGAGACTGTGCCTTAGTGCAGCTGTCTGACATGGTGCTTGTGGTGAGACTGTGCTTTAGTGCTGCTGTCTGACATGGTGCCTGTGGTGAGACTGTGCCTTAGTGCTGCTGTCTGACATGGTGCCTGTGCTGAGACTGTGCCTTAGTGCTGCTGTCTGACATGGTGCCTGTGGTGAGACTGTGCCTTAGTGCTGCTGTCTGACATGGTGCCTGTGGTGAGACTGTGCTTTAGTGCTGCTGTCTGACATGGTGCCTGTGCTGAGACTGTGCCTTAGTGCTGCTGTCTGACATGGTGCCTGTGCTGAGACTGTGCCTTAGTGCAGCTGTCTGACATGGTGCCTGTGCTGAGACTGTGCCTTAGTGCAGCTGTCTGATATGGTGCATGTGCTGAGACTGTGCCTTAGTGCAGCTGTCTGACATGGTGCTTGTGGTGAGACTGTGCTTTAGTGCTGCTGTCTGACATGGTGCCTGTGGTGAGACTGTGCCTTAGTGCTGCTGTCTGACATGGTGCCTGTGCTGAGACTGTGCCTTAGTGCAGCTGTCTGACATGGTACCTGTGGTGAGACTGTGCTTTAGTGCTGCTGTCTGACATGGTACCTGTGGTGAGACTGTGCTTTAGTGCTGCTGTCTGACATGGTATGTGTTCAGCAGGAAGCTGTGGATCATGTGTCTGTTTAGTTTCCTGATCTGAGAGGCGATCAAATATAAAGGAGACCTCTTTGTTATATTAATCTCAACTGAAGTAGGCAACTTGAACTTGGAACACTTGGAACTTGGAATGAAACAGCATGGTTCATTTAAATATCATAATAGAATGACTAAAGTAGCTATGAGCAATATTAAATCTATCTATCAGTCTTCCACCTCTGTATCTCTAGCTCCATGCAATTTGCAAGTCTGGCCAGGATAAACTGTTATAAGACGGATGATAATTGATTGCTTTTATTTCCAAATAAAAATTCATTTTTGAAAAACAGAAATTTAAGAGCTGTTGTTATGCAGAGAACAAAAGCACAAATTCGTAAATATGTTCTGCATTTTTAACTTTCAGATTGCATTAAAAGACCACCGTCAAATGTCACTGTTGTCATTACAACCAAACCATTTCAACTTGATTCAGCTGTTGACAGGGATGTGGCATGTAAACAGGTAGTGCGCCCCTGTGTAGATTAAAAAAGCATCAAATTTAATACACCCATATTCATTTAAATGCATGTTGAGCAAAATAATGCCTTGCGGCTTCCCATTCAGCAAACCATCATGTATGATGCGAGGAGATGCCCATAAGGAATCATACGAAGATGATATCCATAAGGTATCTTGCGAAGAGGATGTCCACAAGGAAACATGCCAGGAGGATGTCCATGAGGAATCATGTGAGGAGGAACCATGTGAAGAGGATATCCATTCCATAAGGAATCATGCAAGGAGGATGTCCATGAGGAATCATGCAAGGAGGATGTCCATATGGAATCATATGAAAAGGATGTCCATAAGGAATCATGCAAGGAGGATGTCCATAAGGAATCATGCAAGGAGGATGTCCATATGGAATCATACGAAAAGGATGTCCATAAGGAATCATGTGAGGTGGATAGCCATAAGGAATAATGCGAGGAGGATGTCCATAAGGAATCATGCAAGGAGGATATCTATAAGCAGGGATTGACTGTTGGTCCCTTTACGACCCCTGACGATTACATTTTCCAAGTGGGTGGGTATTACTTATAGCTTGTAATGTTGACACCACCCCTCTTTCACGAATGTGCACAAACAAACCCGTGTTAACTTACTGAGCTGATAAACAGCCTCATAGTACCACTTAGCACTGACTGTGGCAATCAGGGTTTGTTAACTCAGCTCTACTGAGTTATCCATATTATGGGTATGCAAAGCTCACATAGTACACCCCACGGATGAGTTGAGAAACAGCCCCTTAACATTTAATATTGCTGTTATCAATAATTGCAATGGATAGCTATTATCACGTATAGGGCAGCATAGTTGACTCATACGTTCAGAGTCGTTGTTTCAAGTCCTTTGCCTTGCTGTTTACAGTATATTAACTGAGAAATATGATAATCCACATGATTTTACACATATATCTTTACATTCAACATTTTCTTATAATTACACTACATATTAATTACTTTTTTTCTTAGCAGTATGAATAAATCCTGGGGGGGAGGGGGTTAACAATTATGCCTTAGGAAGCCTACAGGATTTGCCCTAGCAAACAACTGATTAATTATAGTGACTGTTGGGGTAAAAAATAAAACCAGCTGGCTTTTGCAGGTGTAAATAATTTACTGATAGGGTCACTTTTCAGTCATGTTAAATTCTTACTGGCAAAATCAGCCAAAGTTATTTTCTACCCAAGTTATGACATTGATTAATCAGCTGAGACGCTACAGAAATACAGTGGCCTTATTAAGGTGTGACTGGACACCCCAGAATTAGACCACACAAATAAAGTGGGCCTAAGTACTCAAAGTCAATAGCAGCACTGTCTGATGGATCCACAGGAAGGAGATGTTTCGGGCAGCTTATTGCAATACACATGGAGAAGTGCGATTCACATGCTATTTGCAAATGAATGGCCCATATGCAATGAAATATAAGTTACTGGAAGTAATAAATGAAAGTAACATCATGACATACAGATACATTTATGCTGAATAAACATGGAAACAAACCAGTCATAGATGACAAATAATACTGAATTAATAGGACATTTGAAAGTACTGATTACAGTTATTATTTTTATCAGTTCATTAGTTTGCTTCATGCAGATGTCTTGAACCACATCAGGTTCAGGAAAGAATGAGCACGACCTTCAAATTAAGGCTTACAGTCCTGTTTCTCTTATTGGCACCTATATTTAAATGCGTATTTGTTATATGCTGTATAATCTGTATGATACCTTCCTATCATATTCAGAATAAATTTTTTCAGCAGTTTTTTCTACTGTAGCTCTCCTGCGGGATTGGATCAGACAGGCTAGCCTTCACTCCCTAGGTGCATCAGTGAGCCTTGGGCGCCCGTGACCCCGTCACTGCTTCACCACTTAGCCTTCCCGTGACCCCGTCACTGCTTCACCACTTAGCCTTCCCGCGACCCCGTCACTGCTTCACCACTTAGCCTTCCCGCGACCCCGTCACTGCTTCACCACTTAGCCTTCCCGCGACCCCGTCACTGCTTCACCACTTAGCCTTCCCGCGACCCCGTCACTGCTTCACCACTTAGCCTTCTCGCGACCCCGTCACTGCTTCACCACTTAGCCTTCCCGTGACCCCGTCACTGCTTCACCACTTAGCCTTCCCGCGACCCCGTCACTGCTTCACCACTTAGCCTTCCCGCGACCCCGTCACTGCTTCACCACTTAGCCTTCCCACGACCCCGTCACTGCTTCACCACTTAGCCTTCTCGCGACCCCGTCACTGCTTCACCACTTAGCCTTCCCGCGACCCCGTCACTGCTTCACCACTTAGCCTTCCCGCGACCCCGTCACTGCTTCACCACTTAGCCTTCCCGCGACCCCGTCACTGCTTCACCACTTAGCCTTCCCGCGACCCCGTCACTGCTTCACCACTTAGCCTTCCCGCGACCCCGTCACTGCTTCACCACTTAGCCTTCCTGTGACCCCGTCACTGCTTCACCACTTAGCCTTTCTTGGACCGCTTTTTACACACATTACCTTGCATCAATACACTTTGTGTCTGCATCTATTAATGTTTGTTTCTTCCTAAAATTCAGATTCAGGAACAGCTGGTAAAATACCAGAAAAGTTTGGGTGAGATGATTAATCTGATTCTGCAGTGTGTGTGTGTGTGTTTGTGGATTAGGATCAAATACCCCCCACAATGTAATAACAATCTGTTTGTTTTTTTGACGATGTGGGGACCATTTTTCAGATAATGAAATGACAAAAGTCTTGTATTTTGTTTGGTTACTTATGGTTAAGGTTAGGGCTTGGTAGGGCTGGGTTAAGGTAATCATGTTGTGAGTTTTCCCCATAGAAATGAATGGAGAGTTCCCACAAGGATATAATTACAAACCTGTGTGTGTGTGTCTTCATGCATGTCTGTATTGGACTGGCTTTTCGGGGACACTAACATTCATAAGTAGTTTATACAGATACATAGATGCTTAAAACCTCAACTTGATCTTCTAAGTTTCCAGCAAGTTTCTTGTAGGACAAAAAATTTAGGTCAGAAGTAGATTTCAGTAGATTTTTACAGAAATATCACTACAGTAAATGAACTGAATTTCTTTCAGACTCAAAAATGCTGTACGGCTTGAGCTTCACACCTCCAGCATGCCTGATTTCTTCCAAAAGAGGCTCTGAAGTGACCCTGCTCAGATTCTCACTTACTGTATAGCCTGTGCCATAAAAAGCAGGATGCATGTGCAATTAGAAGCAGGAAAGATTGCATTGTTCAGCTTGAAACATATTCAGCAAAGCGGTCCTTTTCAGCATTGCAGTATGACATCACGTAAATGTGGCAGGGCTGCTTATTTCTCTTGACCCGTACACAGATTGCTTGACATTTGATGCGACATTCATTGCAATGTTTAATGGCGTAATTGAACACCATCGTCCGCTTCAAGGGGAAACAGTAACTCTGAATGAAGGCAGGGCAGGAATCTGTTAATGGGGTTATCTAGTACACGGACCTTTATAGAGGCGTCAGGAAATGCGTCATGCGTTGTGCAGCTTCAGCAGAATAGAAATGGGACACCACTTGTTTTCACTTCATATGTATCATATGCTGTAATTTGGACAGTACTAGGTAAATGGCAGGGGTTTTCAGGAGAGATATCCCTGGTGGGGATTTGGGTAGCATGAGGGAATAAGCATTACTGAGTCAATGAGGCAGCTTGCTCACAAAAAGATGTTTGCGGCTCGGTCATCAGAAACTGCCTCAGCTGTTACTGTTACTACTAGCATCTACATTTTCTACAGGATACACCCCAAAGACCCCCCTGCGTCTAATATGACTTGGTATGTCCCACAAGCGAAGGTGCTGTAAGAGGTGGAGGGCTTAGAATGATTCCAGGAAAAAATCTGGAACATAATTGCATTGGTCTGGGTTGGGGGCCATAATATCTAATGGTGCCCCTCGCCACAAGTTAAAAAAATTATAATAATTGCCAGAAAATCATTAAGTATCATAATTTAACAATGTCAAGTCATCAGATGGCATCTTACCATTAAATTTAGGTACTACAACTACCGTTTTGCCCGTGAATAAAAAGTTTTAATGTAATTCATGCATATATTCACATAAATATTGATTAAACTATATATTTTCTTGAAATGGCTAAGCATTTTAAAGCCATTATCAGCACTTACTCAATAATCATATGCTATAGCTATAGTTAATACAGTTTAAAATTAAATGTCAGTGTTCTGAGTGAATGAGGCACAAGTTATAATACTGTTGTAATAGCTTTTTTAAGTACAGGACAAAGAAAGGATTTGACACTCAGCCAAATGCAATTCTGACACAACACTGGTGCAACACACAGGAGTTGCATAATTACAGAAGCAGAGAGATGGCCTTATTCATTTCTATGAGCACATTGATGTCTTAGAGGAATTCCATCAGAGATTTTCTAGGTCCAGGTCCAGTTTTAACTGATTTTTTGAATTGTGTGCTACTATTCTAGTCTGAATTATGACAATTATATAGGTGCAGAGAGATTTACAGTACATACATCAAAGACTTTCTCAATGGGCATGTGTCATTGAAATGGGTCAGTTGTCTGAGTACAAATGGAATGTATCTTGCTTCACAAGTACACAACATCAGATATCAAATAATTATGTTTATCAGTCTCAATCAGATAAGTGTGTTTCTTTCAATACAAATGCATACAATTATCTGCCTCATAAATATTTATAAAGATCTTTTGCTCACTTTCATCTGCATTGATATACGTATGTGGCTGATCTTCATTAGAGGGAACTTTGATCAAAAACAATGCTTGGGTATATTTCCTCAACACTGAGCAGCAGTCAAGCTTTTGTCAGAGAGCATCCATGTTTTAAAATGCGTCTTGGGGGATCAGTTCACAAGCAGACAGCTGAGATACTTCACCATTTGCATCTGTGTCTGTCATGACTCCCCACGGTGTCCAGCTGACCACTTGTGTTCAGATTTCATTACTGCCTACGTCACTTCGGCTAGAAGGTCAAATGGTCCCGTGCAGAGTTATTGTAACATCCTTGTCGGGGATGCATCAGGATGCATTAGCACTTACACTGCAAAAGATACGCGATCGAATGCATCCCGGACCACCTAGGCAAGTGGTTTCAGTGATCCGATCACAATGTGTCTTGGTTGGAGGTCATTTAAATGTGTATTTAACACAGTAAACTTGCGGTCCGATTACCCAAGACACAGTTTAAAACCAAGTGTAAACCGGACCTAATGATACATTGTCTTATAGGACAGAATATTTGGATACAATGTCATCCCTAGGCACCTAGGGACCGGAGGGGAGGGGGCATGTACCCCCCAATATTTAATTCGGCTCCATTCACTGTCCAATATATAAAAATTTGCCTTCAATTTATACAGCTGCCCCCCACAACAATATTACACTATTTTATGCAGGGGCGTAGGTTTACCACTAACACTGGGGGAACGGGTATATCGGGGTCAGAGATGTGACGTCACCTTCTAAGGCAATTCTGTAGTCACGCTATATACAGTTCTTTAAAAAAAAAAAACAAAAGAAAAAACTATTGCTGTTATAAATGCAGTATATAAAATTAAATTTATCTTTCCATTTTCCTGTTATTCATATTGACTAATATGGTAGTTTAAGTACGCTAAGTCCCCCATTATGTACGCTGAATTTGCGGGAATTAATTAAATTATGCACAATTTGTGAGATTTCGCCACAAATGTCGGGCCATTCATTGTGGAAAAATGACCTCATCTATGATGCCCCTGTCACTCTTCTGCACCCTGTCTCTCATACACACATCCTAACTTTCTGGAAAGAGACACAACAAACATAAAATAGCGAATAGAAGATCCTCTCCTACAGCCCCATAGACGTAAGTAGGCCTACTGGAGATTTACTGAATCTCTTCTTGGCAATAAATGGGACTTTCTGGCAGCACTATTTATGAACTAAATGAGTTTCTGGTAATTGAAACTTTATGGCGCTTTCCAAATAAATGCCAGATCTGGCCCCATTTTGATGGGCTTCTTACTCATTCTAGTGCCGTAACAGCAAACACAGTGGGATGAGAATCATACCGCATTGCTTATTTGTGCTATGCTGTTAACTAACCAAGCTAGTTGCAGTTAAAAAGATAAGATAAGATCATCGTGACGTGAGACGTGAGACGATTAAATTATACCATTTCACATACGTTTTTATTGATTAACTTTTAATTGGCTATGACACAAGGTCTTCAATGAGTTAAGTTTACGTACAAAGCCGTACCGTGAGTCCGCACTCACTGCTCCCGTTTCGTCTTCTTACTTGTGGTTCTGGAAGAGAGCGTCTGTCTGATGGAGCGGGAGTCCAGGATAAACCGTTTTAACTGTAAGAAAGTATAAGAAAAAACTTTAAATTATGTAATGAGATAGATTAATCGTATGTGTTTTTTGTAAACCGGACATTATAAGTGATATTATTGAGGGGGGCGATCCCCCCATCTTAATATTTGGGGGGCAAGCCCCCCCGCCCCCCATTAAAGCTACACTCTAAAAAACGCTGGGTTGTTTTTTCAACCCAAATGCTGGGTTGAGACTGCTGGGTAACAAAGTTGGGTTGATTTAACCCAATTTGGGTTGAAAATCGGTCTTGATCTATAACCCAGCAGTGCTGCGTTGGGAACGCGGACGTGAAAGAGAGCACGCACGTCACGTCAACATCCAGGGACATCAGCGAGAGTTGACGGAGTTTTGCGCCGTCTTTAGAGGGAAGCCAGTGAAATTCTGTCTGAAACGTAAGTTATTCAGTGTGTATTTAACAATGTTCATAATAAATAAAACATTTGCTTTACTGTATAATATATATACACGCAAATTTTAGGCTTTCGGTCAGTTGAACTGAGATTACCTAACGACTAAGCGACGGCCGTGCTCCGCCTCACTGCCGATCTCTTGCTCAGTGGACGGGAAAGCGCGCGTGACATCGTCATCGGAAGGAGCTTGGAAAGGATAACGTAAATTTTTTAAATATTACTTTTGTATATGTTAAATCTACTTTGTTTATTATTAATGATTTACTGTGTTAGATACGGTTTTGATATAGCGGAGTTTACTTAACTAATTTGATTTTGTCAGCACATCCACATAAATTTCCCGCTCTGCTTGTAAGGTACATTTCGTTCAATTCGTTTGACTTAGTTGTACATTCGACAGCAAACGATGTTAATTTACTACGAACATGTAATTTCTTTAATCCTGTAAATGGTTTGATGCAGGCGGGAATGTCTGAGCTCAGCTCAGGCTAAAGGAGGCTTGAAACTACTGTAAGCATGTTCGACGGACATTTTCTAAGCATAGTGCTAAGGCCATGGTCAGTGGTTAACTAATGCTGATAGCTTGGTGTGTTATGGTCTTTAATGCTCCTAAAGGTTTTTTAGGTGTTCTGAAGGTAGCTCTAAGGATATTTAACTTTTACACATTTTTGAGTTCTTAATGAATCTATACCATTTGTTTTTTATTTATTTTTTCTTTTTTCAGATTGGGACCAATATGGCTGAGTACCTTCGTTCAGAAGAGTCCATTGAATTTTCTTATGTTCTCATGCTTGGAGACAACCACTGCTTTCAAGCCTTTGCTATAATAAATGGCACAGCATTTGAGCGAAGTACATTACTTGCTGCAGTGGACGTTTGAAATGTTTTCATATTTTAAATACATATTTTCTTGGAAGTAAATTTGACTTCAGTCACTTTATATCTCAGGATATATTGATGTTTGCACATAATTGTTAATGGGAAAGTTATAAAATGTTTTCCTATTTTTTCTTAATCTTAAATTTGTATTTTCTTAAGTTTTTTTTTTGTTTGTTTTTTCAGTCAGTTTGATGCCGTTTCATTTTTACTTCTACATATTTTTTTTTCTACATTGCAGTTGATGATTTATATATATCAGGATATGTTAATGTTTATGCACAAATTTGTATTTTAAAGTTAATCTTTCTGACTTCAGTCAGTTAGATGCTTTTTCATTATTACTTCTACATACTTTTATTTTTCCTCTATTCTGCAATTACATTGCAATTGATTCTTACTGATGATTCCTGTATATCTCAGGATATATTAATGTTTATGCATGATGTAAATGTTATGAAAAGTTTTCATATTTCAAATTGTGTTTTTCTAAAGTTAATTTGTCTGACTTCAGTCTGATGCATTGTTACTGACTTCAGTCACAGTGTTTCTGTGATACATTTTGATACATTTTAATAGAAATTGTCTTAATGCTGAGGTGGAGATGGGAAAAAAGTCTTAAATTCATATGGACACATTTTTTACATGTTTTGTCATAAATAAAATTCCATTACTGAAGTATGTATTGCTGTAGAATTGTTTTTATTTTAGTAATTTGAATCACCAAAGTTTCTAGATTAAATTTCTGACCCATTTTGGGTTACATTCAACCCAGCAGTGTAGTCATTTTGAACTAATAGTTGGGTTAAAAATCAGAACCCAATATGCTGGGTTAAACGTGTAACCCAACTTGTTGGGTCAAAATAACCCAGCGTTGGGTTAGTCCCTTTTTTACCCAGCGCTGGGTTACCAAAATAACCCAAATTGGGTTGTTTTTAACCCAGCAGTTTTTAGAGTGTACGCCTATGATCTTATACCATTCCCTACATACAATGGACAAAAACATGTTTTGAAAGCAAAATTGTATGTGACAATGAATTATTGCCCCAGCGAAGAGTTCCTGAAGATACACAGACGATCTAGGGGATTTGTGGTGCAAAGACTCAAAAGCTCAGTTTTTATATTGAATATCAGTTAGAAGGTAATTTGTGCCACATACACTAGCCTGGGTAAATAAACAGTACAGCAAATATAACACAAATGACGTTCTCACTAATTATACGTGCTGCTATAAAAATTTCCTGGACAGCATTAGCGGCTTAAATATCTTTTCATTAATGCTGCATTCATTCTCCCGCAAAGCTGAAGATAATGTATTCTGTATTTTAATCTCTGTGAACATAATATTATAAAGAGGAAACCAGGTTACTGAAAATAGTAATTTATGTTGCATAAAAAATGAGATTTACAGCTATATGAATCCAGTTACAAACCCAGAAGCATTACATACAGACTTACACAATGAATTGCATCAGTTTGTCTGATTGCCCTACTATGATCTGAATTGTTAATTTGTAAATTGCATTCCTGGTGGCTTCTTAATAACCCTATTAACAGATATTAATATTAATGTTATTTTCAGCTTGCTAAACCGAGGTTTTCCTTGCATATGTTTAATAAAAAATGGACCAAGGCCAGGAACGAGAATACGTCCAGAAGTCTATATCTGCCGTGAATGTCTTGCGTTCCACATCTGGTATACATATTTATATTTTATATCTTTCCGCACTGTGTCACGGAGGGATTATCAGGAATGCCGGACATCACGTTTTTGTTTGTGTTTGTGGGTTTTACCGAGCCGTCATTCACCCGTATGCTAATGTCGCCCTCGATGCTGGGGCAGGCAGAATAGGCTTATAGCAAACGCCATGCACCTGAAAGGATCTGAAGTGACAGTAACAGCTACAGATAATGCTCCATTTTAAACCAGAGAGGCGTGTGAGGCAGAAGAGTGGCACAGCCACAGGCTTTTGTCTTCCTTTGTCGGAAACCATATCATTTAATGAGGAGAATGTGTTCGCCATCGCTGTCAGAATCGTTCCATTAACGTATGTAAATATGCCGTCAGTGGGACGATTAAATGAATATCGGCTGCAATTAGCCACGTTTGTGATACACTCACAAGAGTTATCTGGCTACATAGTCACTCACAGTACATTGGAAATGAACACTTCATTATACTTCTAATGTCGATATAAATCGTAATCGGGATTGTAGTAAAGTGCATAATGATCACTCCTAATCGGCCGTTATACGCGTTATGGGGCTTTTAGGATGTCCCAGGGCTTTTAGGATGTCCCTGGAGCCCGCTGCAGATGGCAAAGGGTACAAGTCAGGGGACATCATGAACTGTAAGCCAGGCTAAAGCAGCACACAATTATACATTATGGGCAGTTTACAGACACTCCTACCTGCATGTCTTTGGACTATGAAAGGAACAGAAAAAATAAAATGTACGAATTTTGTACATATGCAAATATTTTCAAAGCACCATGCAATAACATTGTGATCTATAACGTCATTACGTTATTAATGCTATTTACATCTATTACACTGGTTTCACACTAGCGTTGAGTCATACAGTAATAAAATTAGCAGTGAAAAAATATTTTTTTGGTTTCATTTTGGTGAACTCTGACCATGCAAACCTACATGCCGCCTGCTTCATTATCATGTTGCGGCTATGCTAATCCTTCACCAAAGTCACCTAAAGTTTTGCAAGGTCACGCAAACAGAATAACTTACTAGTGTAATTATTGTTATGTCCCTCCTCAAGGGTAAAGCAGCAGGGCCCTGCCTCATACTTCACACAGCGTTTCCTGGGTTTGTATACTTGCTGCCCCAAAACAAGGACCAAATGCATTATATTTTATATAAAAGCTTCACATTACTGCAGGTTCACAAACCCCTGGTCATTACTGCTGCTAAGCTGTAAAATATGGAAATAATAATACAGACAGTTGTGTAAAAATGATTAAACTTGTAAGAATTTGTAAAACAGGACTGTATATACAGTACGGTAATAGTAATGCAACACCAGGAAATATCTGACATATCAGCCATGTAACATCACAGAAATGCATTCTTTTGATGTTAAGCTATTCAATTAGCAACTTTGTCTTTAAAAGATGTCAGAAGACATACAAAGGTAAGTTATTGGTTTTGTGGTGGGTGGGTAGGAAGATTATTTGGACTATATTATTATTACAGTATTTGGACTATATTCTTTGACCCATGACTAAATTATGTAGACATAGTGTCTTTTAAATGTTAATTACAGAGAAGGATCTGAAAGTTTGTGTGCCAAACCCGATGCCAGTTCAGCGGGCACAGCCCCAGTTCACACTGGCTGCCACCCTTACTTACCATGATGAATGAAGCAGCTTTAAGCAGCATTATCAGCATTACCATCTTTCATTTGTTAGGGACATGCTCTTATCTAGGTGTACTAACCTTAAAGCTCTGCATAATCAGGTAACACGCTACATTAAGTGCACATTCATAATGCAGTCATTATGTATTCATACAACATTCAGTGTGCCTTCATAATGCATTCATAGAACATGTAAGTACATCTTAACATCCTAACATCCATTAACAGCTTTAATGTACATTAATAACAAACATTACATGATTATACAATTATAATGTTTGTTATTAATGTGTAAGGGATGTTAGGATGTTACATGATGTTTATGAATGTTTTATGAATACTTAATGAATACATTATGAAGGTGCACTAAACATTTTATGAATGCAATATAAAAGCATTATGAAGCTGCAGTTATTGCAAAGCATTACCCATAATCAGTAGTATCACACTGCATTTCTCCAGGGATTTAGCTTATAGTCTATTAGACAGTTATTTGTTCACTACACTACCTGCCATCACTATAAGGAATATACTTTTCTGCAAGTTTGCAAAACTTAATCTTTCACTTACACTGGAGTCTTCATTGACTTATAAGGACACTGAACTGATGTCATTCCTTGGATGAAAAGATTTCAGTTAGTTCAGACTACATGGTATTAACAGGCTAGATGTTGCTGTGATCTGGAACTTTACTTAAAGCTGCCATTTATAGTGCATTATAGATAGTTACCTAATGCATTATAATGGTATAAGAATTAATAAAGCATTACAACATCTTTTATTGAAAGTCATTAGGCATTGTAGTGTTGATTATGATACTTCATAAGCTCCAGGGAAGCTCTCATCTATAATGCACTATACTGTAGATACATTCATAATGCATTATAATGGTAGGTATTAGAATCAATGATGCTTTATACTGCATTATGAAGGTATCTATAGTGAATTGTTGATGACAGCTTCATAAACCATTCATAATGCATAATAAACATCGGTATAATGTGTTATTCCTTTTTATAAATATTTATAGTCATGTTTGTAATGCTTTTGGAATGCATTATAATGTGTAATGAATGTATTCATTCTTATAGACATGAAATTCATAGAAAGTGTTACCGTTAGTTTTGGTTTCTTGTTATGATTAATGTTAAAATGGGAGCAACTGGCAGTGTTTAATTATGCACAATTTAATATCTTAGTTCTGACACTAAAGTTTATAGACACTGCACTCTATGCCTCTTGGGCAATTTATCGAATGCTTTAATTTTTTTTATAGGTTAAGTGTAATTGTATGTTCAGAGACTCCACTGAGTTTTATGCTACTTCACTGTAGATGCACCTATGTACTGTCACAGTACTTGGAGGACCCATTACCAAGTCTTTCTCAGCAACATCACTAGCTCCTTGTCTACTGTATCATAGCAGGAGTGATTCATTTCCGCAGCCTGCTTTTCACTGAACCTGGCATACAGCTCTAGAGATATGAGCTGATTCCAAGTGAGCCTTGTGTAGCCCATAACTCTGAATCAAGTGTTACCCTAAACGACTACGGCCTAATTTACAGTCGTCTTGTAAAGTCACATGTTCCTGACTTATAGCTTGGAACTAACATGCTGTAACTCAACAAGACGTATCCAATGCAGAACTTCACCTTTCACTAGTGTAAAAATAGAGTTTAAAATGCTGAAAGTGTATTTTTTGGTGCTTGCAACTAGAAGATTTCATGCTCCACATCATCCAAATAAGTGAGTCCACTTCCCAGTTCTAAAATAGAGTTATGCCTGAGGGATCAAGACGAGTTTTAACATTTTTATTTCTACATGTCTCACCTGCTTTCTGAAACACACAATTTCAGTATAGACTTTATTACAAAATTGTAAAGTTTTAGAAAAATATACTTTCTCATCCAGTCAATACCTTATCTGTCCAGTACATCTATTGAGAATAATCTAATCTAGTGTTTCCCC
This sequence comes from Paramormyrops kingsleyae, assembly GCF_048594095.1. Classification (NCBI taxonomy): domain Eukaryota; kingdom Metazoa; phylum Chordata; class Actinopteri; order Osteoglossiformes; family Mormyridae; genus Paramormyrops; species Paramormyrops kingsleyae. The sequence continues at coordinate 6,456,726 of NC_132808.1, read as the reverse complement.
AACCCAGTCCTCGGGGTCCCACAGACGATCCATGTTTTTGCTCCCTCCCACCTCCATCCATCCATCCATCCATCCATACTTAAGAAGCAGCTGTGTACATTTGTACAAGTACTGGCCAGAAAGGAATGCTCAGTTCTCAACTTTGCATTTGGGAGAGATGCAGCTGTCATCTCTGTTATGACACTGCTGAAAAGATCTTTATTGTCCATTATGGATGACAGTTTGGACATCACCCTTCTCTCCACAACTGCCTGGGCCTAACTGCAGAGGTGTCCCTCTTAATCTGCCTGTTTAGCACTGCAGAGGTGGCCCTCTTAATGTGCCTGTTTAGCACTGCAGAGGTGGCCCTCTTAATCTGCCTGTTTAGCACTGCAGAGGTGGCCCTCTTAATCTGCCTGTTTAGCACTGCAGAGGTGGCCCTCTTAATCTGCCTGTTTAGCACTGCAGAGGTTGCCCTCTTAATCTGCCTGTTTAGCACTGCAGAGGTGGCCCTCTTAATCTGCCTGTTTAGCACTGCAGAGGTGGCCCTCTTAATCTGCCTGTTTAGCACTGCAGAGGTGGCCCTCTTAATCTGCCTGTTTAGCACTGCAGAGGTGGCCCTCTTAATCTGCCTGTTTAGCACTGCAGAGGTGGCCCTCTTAATCTGCCTGTTTAGCACTGCAGAGGTGGCCCTCTTAATCTGCCTGTTTAGCACTGCAGCCGCCTTTTTCTTAGTGTTACACTGCCAACAGACAGCGGCTAAGAGCAAGATACTGTCAATAGTTGACTGGTAAATTATATTTAACTGTTTGCTGCACACACCAAGGAACTTCCCATGAAAAAATATCTGCTTTGTCTTTTCCTGTGGAGTGTGTTGTCACTCCAGTCCAGTCTGTTGTTGACGCCGGACCTAATCTTTTCACTTCAGTACTCTAGACTTGGGCATTTGTTCATTGAAGACTGCTGCTGTTGGCTACCATGTGGAAAGGATCAATCTGTAAAATGCTGTGATTGTGATTGTGATTGTAAAGGGGTGGAACATTTCTGGTAAATTTCCAAGATTTGTAATGTACTGCCAGCTGTTTTTTTTTTTCTCATGGCGCTCATGGCGTTTTTTGTGTGTTTTTTTTTATTCTTTTTGTACTGGACAAGTGTTGTGCACTGCTAGCTTATAGCAGACAGGCACTACTGGACATCGGCAACTCACACAATCTTTTGGACTTTACTTTATACCACCGGAGCTTCAAGTCATTGTTCGCCCCAGCAGCCACAGCCACAGCCACCGCCACCACTCCCAGGTAGGCCCCGAAGCACCGAGCCCGAGTGAGCCAGCTGACCCCTGGAGAGCGCTCCGGAGACGGCGACACAAGCGAGGCAAGAGGGGGGGACTCCATGCTAGGCTAAAGGCTCTAGCTAGCTGACCACTGCTACCCAGTCTCTTACTAGCCAACGTGCGGTCCCTGGAAAACAAACTGGACGAACTATGAGCCAGGATCAGAACACAGCAACCTGGCTTTCGGACAAAGTTCTGGAATGCACCGTTCAGCTACAGACTCTCTCCGTACACCGTGGAGACCGGAACGCAGCCTCTGGTAAGGCTAACAGGGGAGGTGTGTGTGCAATTATCAACATCTTGTGGTGCGGAGATGTACAGACTGTCTATAAGTACTGTTCAGCAGATGTGGATTTTTTACTGCTGAAATGCCGCCCCTACTATCTGCCGAGGGAATTCTCTGCTGTGTTTTTGGCCGCTGCTTACATCCTGCCGCAAGCTAAGTCCACAGCAGCGCTCGGCAAACTGCACGACGTCATCAGCGCATTAGAGATGACTCATCCCGATGCTGTTTTCATCGTCACTGGTGACTTCATCCAGTGCAACTTACAGACTGTACTTCCAAAATATTACCAACACGTGGACATTCCCACCCGTGACAAGAACATCTTGGACCATGTTTACAGTAACATACACGGCGCATAAAGGGCTGCACCCCGCCCCCACTTTGGACAGTCAGACCACATTTCTCTGTTCATGTATCCGGCTTACAGACAGAGACTGAAACAATCAAACCTTGTCAACCAAACTTGTGAAACTACGGACCCCAGAGACTGAGCATCCTGCAGGACTGTTTTGCTCAGACAGACTGGGATGTGTTCACAGCTGCAGCCACTATGGAGGACTATTCTGTCAGCATACAGGACTATGCTGAGTACGTGACTGGCTACATTAGCACTTGTGTTGACAATATCGTGCCCACCACACAATTCAGGAAGTTCCCACACCAGAAGCCCTGGATTAACAGTCAGGTACGATACATGCTGCGTTCTGGCTCTCTTGCATTTAGATCAGGCAATGAGATGGAGTACAAGGCTGCAAAGCACGGACTGAGGAAAGTCATCACAGCGGCCAAGAGGCAGTACAGAGAGAAGCTGGATGGCTTCTATTCTTCTGCCGACCTTGGACGGATGTGGCAAGGCCTGCAGCACATCACAGAGTACAGGGCCACCACCGGCACCATCAGCTTTGCAGGCAGCCTGCTGGATGATCTCAACACCTTCTACACCTGCTTTGAGACCCCCAGCCACAGCACAGAGAGGAGGCATGCATACACCCAGCTCTCCCAGACCACCCGACCCCCTCCCCCCCACCAACAGTCCCAACAGACCAGGTACAAAAGGCAATGAGGAAGATCAATCCCCGCAAGGCAGCAGGACCAGACAACATACCTGGGCGGGTCCTCAAAGCATGTGCTAACGAGCTGGCTGATGTTCTCACCTCAACCTTCAACTTTTCCCGCAGCCAGAGCACCGTTCCCACCTGCTTCAAGAGCACAACCCTTTTCCCTCTCCCCAAGAAAAGCACAGCCACCTGCATGAACGACTACAGACCAGTAGCACTCACTCCAATCATCGCAAAGTGTTTTGAGCGAGTGGTGCTGGCCCACATCCAGAGCGACATCCCAGACACTCTGGACCCCCTGCAGTATGTCTACCGGCCCAACAGGTCCACATCAGACGCCATTCCTGCTGCCCTTCACTATTCCCTCTCCCACCTGGAAAACAAAGGCTCATACATCAGGATGCTCTTTGTTGATTAAAGCTCCACCTTCAACACGGTCATCCCCCACAAACTGACCACATCCACAAACTGACCTGCACCCTACCCTCTGTGACTGGCTCCTGGACTTCTTGACTGCCAGACCTCAGTCTGTCAGGATCAGTAACAGGACTTCAGCCAGCATCACCACAAACACTGGCATCCCACAGGGTTGTGTCCTCAGCCCCATCCTCTACATCCTGTTCACCCACGACAGTGTCGCCTCCCACAAAGACAGCATCATCCTGAAGTTCGCGGATGACACCGCAGTGATTGGTCACATCACTGGAGGGGACGGAGCGGCCTACAGGAGAGAGATGGCCGGTCTGGTGTCATGGTGTGAGGACAACAACCTCACTGAAAAGGAGGCAGGATTGGGTATGCTGGCCTCTGCTAACTGAACCTAACTTCTGTTGCTGGAATGGGAAAGATTAGCCCATCACAGGTGATCTGTCAGAATCACGGGGTCCCAGGGTCTGATTTAAACTCTTTATTGAAGAATGGGCATTTCCATACAATCTTCCAGTTACTGGGTTAATACTCCTATGTACAGGCTTGACTATGGGTGTGTGGTTTTCTACATGCAATAAACAACAGAAACATAAATAAATCAAAGTAATTGCGCACTTATATTCAACATATTATAATATGACTTACAAACAGAGGCATGTCATTTCTCAACATTCACTTAACATATTTTTTAGGCAAAACAAACCCCTGCACATTAGGCATCTGTACCCTTATAACTAACCATGTGGTGACCCTAACTGCTAACTACTTCACATGTCCATAATCCAGTAAATAATAATATACCAAATTAAACAACTAAGTTATATGGAGGGTTTAGATAACTTAGGTGTAAACAGACTAGCATTCTTATATACATGTGCCTCTTGTTTGCAATAAACGTAGGTAGAAAGCTTACAGTACTTATTTTAATGGTGCTGAATGATTGAAGTTATCTGACTAGTGCGACTACCTTGCTTAAGAACTTCATTAATTATCTCCTTTTGGACCACTATCATCCTGACCGTTAAGATAGCGGAATTAGCAGGGTAACCACCAGGAAGTATAGATTCTCTAAAATTAACTTAACTAACCTTTGCAAGGCAAATAACCTATTCAAAAATTAAAGGGAGTGATATCCATAATAGCTCATAGGCTACATTATGAAGTACTTACATTATATGTACGCACACCAAAGGTGAGGGACAGACTATGATCTTGGAAGCACCAGCTCCAGGCACAATGCAACAGGGAAGTTTGCCCAAGTTATGTTGTACGTACGCTGCTCAAATGGACTTTACTTTGTAGCACTTTGAGATAAAAAATAAAGTGCAATACAAATAAAATTCATTATTATTATTATTAAACCATTGCATAAATGAAAAAGGGGATAGCCTTTTGAACACTCACCCTCAACACAGACAAGACAAAGGAGATGATAGTGTACATGATGAAGAGGAGGAGGCCTCATCAGCCGCTGTTCATCCAGGGGCTTGAAGTGGAGAGGATGAGAAGCTTTAAGTACCTGGGCGTCCACATCAGTGAGGACCTCACCTGGACACTGAGCACCACACAGCTGGTCAAGAAGGCTCAACAGCGGCTGTACTTCCTGAGGAGGCTGAGGAAGTTTGGTATGTCAACCAAGATCCTCAGGAACTTCTACAGCTGCATTGTGGAGAGCACATTGACCAGCTTCATCACCGCGTGATATGGCAGCACTACAGCTACGGACTGCAAACGCCTGCAGAGAGTGGTGAAGACTGTGGAGAAGATCATCAGGACTCCACTGCCCTCTTTGCAGAGCATCTACCACCGCAGAGTCCAAAGGAGAGCTGCCTCCATTTTCAAAGACCCCACACTCCCCCAACACGGACTGTTCACACTTCTGCCCCGAGGACGGGGGTCCAGAAGGGTGAAATCTAGAACCTCCCAACTTAACAACTCCTTCCCCACTGCCACCAGACTCCTTAACAGCCAACAGGAGTATGATTAATGGACATCATCACCTACCTCATACTGTAATTTTTGCACATTAGACTGTTTTGCACATCTCCTTCATTTGCACAAATACACAGTTAATATTTCACGACATTCTGCCTCGTACTGTAATTTTTGCACATCAAGCTCTTTTGCACATCTTCAATTTGCACAAATGCATTTCTCGACATCTGCACATTACATTTCAAAGTATTTATTTACTATTTTTTATATTATATTGTACCTCGGCATTTTGTGTGGACAGCAAAGAAAGAATTTCATTGTACAGAGAAATGCAAATGTACAGGTGGAGAAACTGATGGCAAATAGGGGCAAACCAGGGGCTTGTTGAGCCAGACCCCCTCCCATCCAACACCTCAGCTGAAGCAAACAGTGACTACAACTGGGCATATTCTAACTCTGTTTGCCTGAGTATTTGTAACTGAGCAGATTATCCAGATTCTGACTTTCATCATTAAGCTTCACGCCACACGCGATGAGTGTGTGTTCAGTAATATTAGGAAGGGGTACTTGTGTTAAAGTATCACTTTACTTAAGGCTATAATATCAGTAATTTATAAACACATTCATAATGCATTATAATGCATTCATAAAGTTTCATAAACATGGCTATAAATATTTATCAAAAGACATAACACATCATAGACATATTTATTATGCATTATGACTTCCTTATGAAGTTCTCATCTATAATACCTATATAATGCAGTACAGAGCATCCTTAATGTTTATACTGACCATTATAAATGTATCCATAGTGCATACTTAGTTACCAGATTCATAGGATCCATTGGAGCTCCTAAGATACTTTGCTTACACTCTAAGGCAGGGGTGGGCAATCTTATCCTGAAAGGGCCGGTGTTTATGCAGGTTTTTGGAATAACCTTTAGGTCATCTGTTCAATTAATTAATATGGGAGTTGCACACACTGTGGCCCTTACTGCATAAGACTGGCAACTCCTGCTCTAAAGACAGCTTTCCTTTGAGTGCATCATTTATGGCATTAAAAAGCATTATATTACTGATAATCATGCATGGGAGTACAGTATTGTTAGGTTTATTGTATTCCCAAATTTAGCAGGAGGATCTGGTTGTCGTTATCACTAGTGCCACAACCTAAAAAAAACATTTAATTTGCCTGGTCTATAATTCCTGAGGATTCAGGAATTGTGTTTTTGCACATGTGTGTGCAAACAGCGAGGTAAGAAGCAATAAATCAGAACAAACAACCTCGTACCTCACGTCTCTCAATCTCTGCTAGCTTGTTCACATGAGCTTAGATCCCTCCTAGGCATGTCTGACCATGATTTATGGCAGTGGTGGGACAGGGGAAGTAACCTGAGATGAAAACATAGAGTACAGTATGTGAGACCTTTCCACAAGAGGATCCAAAATGGCAGAGTGGAATTGTGGGTAATATCCGACACCATCGGTTCTAAGTGAAAGGCTCGCCCATCATTTTTTTCATCATCTTCATTGTCAGAAATCACCTAAAGTAAACCAGGAGTCCCATTTTCAAAACACTTTTCCTGGTTGGGGGTGATGGAGTGAGGCTGGGGTACACCCTGCATGGGATACCAGTACAACACGGGACACATGCACAATCATATTCTATGGGCTACTGAGAGACACCAGTTAGCCTAGCTGCATGTCACACAAACAGGGTGTCCATATCGATTACTTATTTATTGTTTACATATTCATATGTGTCACTGTGTCCTGCACTTTCTGTTTGCCCTTTCCCCGATGCACCTGTGGCATAAGCATTCCACGGCATTCCTCCAAACACACATGACAGTGTACCGTGAAAGTTGAATTTCAGCCCGCAGTTCTCGAGGTTTCTGCTGAGGCACCAAGCCACCCCACAACCAGGACAAGCCATGAAAAACAGTGGAGTGCCAGAACAAATAAGTTTCATGAAAAAATTAGAAAACAATGTTATAAGAGACCTGAATGAACTCATATGGCTCCTTTTGTAATTATCACAGCTGCTTAGTATTATTATTTTTTTCAAATGAAGCCATTACACTGCTTTTATACATGCAAATACAAGGCATTTCCAATTCAAGCACTTAAGACAAGAATGGTTTCAAAGTCATAGCCTAATGGATATTTAGCTCTTGAAGTGACAACCCATTTACAAGCCGATGGTCTCCCATAGTTAAAGTGGGCTTTTAAAACCACTCTTACATGATGACTGTGTTTTCTGTGGCCACTTGGATTAAACTTGCTTTCATGGACTTTCTGAATCAATGTAATACGCGCTCACTATCAGGCAGCCTCATTAATGGGGACGTTATTTGTAAGATGCCCCTAAGTAAATGCCTTCAATCTGGTTTTTGTTCAGTCAATGGCATAGAAATTAAATATAAGCAAGGTGTGGAAACTGACAAAAACAATGCATTGTAAACTTCAGTATCACATTGCTGCCTATTTTAGTAAGAAGAAAAATGTCTAAACCTGAGAGATTCTGTGAGATACTGGACTGACACAGGAGGCAGACCCTGAAGTGCAGTAGCCAAAGGGTTTATTGAAAGATCCGAGAACAGCCAAAACCAGAAGGGGAATCCAAGAGAATAGTCGAGGTACCGGCAGAAGTTGGGCACCGGGAAGGTCAATACTACACGTAGGGACGAGACGTGGGGACGACGAGGGAGAAGGAGCAGGATCGTCAGGGCAGGACGGAGCAGGAGGGCAGGTCAGGAGGGATCAGGCAGGTTGGAGAAGGGCGAGGACCAGGCAGTGTAGATGGAACAGCAGGGCAAGACACAGCAGGCAGGACAAGCAGGGGACAGACACAGGCAAAACGCTCAGTACGGCTCATTCGGAAACGGCAACAATACTTCGCACTGGCATCTGGAATATGCCGGTTTAAATAGAAGCGCTACTAGCTGCCGATTGTCTACCGGCGCTCGGGCCCGCCCTTGTGGGGGTGACCGCCTCCGGGCGCCCCCGCGAACGGGGACCTGGCTTTGATGGATTAGCGGCGTGGAAGTCTGTCACCAGCCTGGGATCCAGAATGTCAGTAGCCGGAACCCACGATCGTTCCTTGGGACCGAAGCCCTCCCAGTCCACCAAGTACTGGAGGCGCCTCGCCCGGCGTCAGGAGTCCAGGAGCGGCATCACCCGGAATACCGTGGAGCCGTCCTGTAGGGGACTCGGAGGAGGGGTTGCGACGTTTGCGGGAGGATGCATTGCAATATAGCGAACCGGTTTCAACAGGGAAGCATGAGACGTAGGGCAAATCCGATAAACGCTTGGCAACTGTAGCCGGAAAGACGCAGAACCTACCCGTTTAGCAATTTTAAAGGGGCCGATGTAGCGTGCCGCCAGCTTTCGGCAGGTAGGCAATTTGAGATTACAAGTCGAAAGCCAAACTCGCTGACCCACCACGCCTGCGTCTGTCAGCTTGTACCTTCACTCTGGAAGATTGTTTGGACAGGGCGAGCTGAGTCCGACGCCACACCTCCCGGGCCCCATGGAACCAGGTTTCCACCTGTGGTACATCGCCGGCGGTCGCATCTCAGGGAAATAGAGGTACCCCGGGTTTCGGTTACCGGGTTCACTCGGGAGTTGATGGCATACTCAGCCCACACCAAATGTGTGGCCCATTCGGTGTGTTTATCTTTACACAACAACCATTAGGCTTTGGCCACCTCCTGGTTAACACGTAGTGCTAGTCCGTTAGATTGAGGGTGGTAAGCTGAAGTGAGGCATAAAGAGATGTTTAATTTGGAACAAAAGGAGCGAAACACTTGAGAAGAAAACTGGGGACCACGATCAGAAACCACCTCGTCGGGAATACCGTAATACCTGAAGACCCAGGTAATGAGTAACTCCGCTAGCTCTCCAGATGTCTGGACTTTGGGCAGAGCAAGAAGACGACACATCCTTGAGAAGCGATCGACAATAGTTAATATTACGGTGTTCCCTTTGGACAGCGGTAAATCTGTTATAAAATCCATCGCGAGATGTGGCCATGGACGGGATGGAATAGGTAGGGGATGAAGCAGACCAGCCAGGGCTTGGTGTCGAAGCCCTGAGCTGAGCGCACTCGCGACAGGAGGCCACATATTGTTCTACCTCCGTTCTCCATCCAGGCCACCAATACCTTCGGGATACAAGTTGTAGTGTGGCAGCCGTCCCCGGATGTCCGGCGCAACGAGAGGAATGGACCCACCTTATAACAGCGGACCAGAGTGAGGCAGGCACATATAGTCGCCCTGGGAGGCATCCACGGGCCGGTGTTGAGCGGTCATTAGCCGCTCGTAGGGTTTCCTCCAAGGTCCAGGAGATGGTGGAAACGAAGCAGGAGTGATTCAGGACCAGAGCTGTCCGATCGGCAGCCGCAGGAGGGTCGAATTGACGGGAGAGTGCGTCTGCCTTAACATTCTTCGAACCCGGAAGGTAAGTCACTGTGAAATTAAAACGTGCAAAGAACATAGTCCAGCGGGCTTGTCTGGGATTAAGCTGTTTCGTGTCTTGCAGATACCTTAGATTCCGGTGATCAGTGAGGACTTGGAAGGGGTGTTGGGCCCCCTCTAACTAATGTCTCCATTCTTCCAGAGCCAACTTAATTGCCAGGAGCTCTCGATCCCCTACATCGTAATTCCGCTCGGCAGGGGTGAGTTTTCTAGAAAAGTAGGCGCACGGATGTCAGCGTCCGGTTACCGGATCTTGTTGAATGAGAATTCTGCCCTCTCTGGCCTCAGACGCGTCTACCTCCACCTTGAAGGGGTTCTCTGGGCATGGCTGGTGTAGAACAGGTGCTGAACAGAAAGCAGTCTTCAACTTCTGAAACGCATCGTCAGCCTCCGGGGTCCATTGGAGACAGCAACCTTTTCCTCGAACGAGAGAGGTAAGCGGAGCAGCGACTCGAATGAAATTTCTAATAAATCGGCTATAGAAATTAGAGGAACCAAGAAACCTCTGCAGCTCCTTCACGGTCTGGGGGCGTGGCCAGTCCTGAATGGCGGCCACCTTCCGTTCATCCATCGCTACAGCCCCTGGGCGGATTACATACCCCAGGAACTGCGCTTGCGTTTGGTGGAACTCACACTTCTCTCCTTTTGCAAACAGTTGATACTCACATAGTCTCTGGAGGACTTGCCGCACATGTACGATGTGTTATGAAAGAGAGGGAAAGTAGATCAGTGTATCATCAATGTATACAATAACGAATTGATTGATCATGTCCCAAAACACAGAATACATGAAGGACTGGAAAATAGACGGGCTGTTAGCAAGACCATAAGGCACCACGAGGTATTCGTATTGACTGGTGTGTGTGATGAAGGAGGTCTTCCACTCATCCACATTACGAATGCATATAAGGTTGTAAACACTGCGAATATCGAGCTTGGTACATACCTTTGCCTCCCGAAGCTGTTCCAAAGCGGAGGGTATCAAAGGTAACGGTTCCCGGCGCTTTATAGTGATGGCATTGAGTGCACAGTAGTCAATACACAGCCGTAAACCCCGTCTTTCTTTTTAACGAAAAAGAAACCTGCAGTAATGGGAGAGGTAGATGGACGGATTATTCCTAGCTTTCCCGTATGTAATCTTCCATGGCTGCCTCCTCGGTGGTAGAGAGGGGGTAGAGTCTTCCCTTGGGAAGAGGTACCCCCTCGAGGAGGTCGATCGAGCAGTCGCACTCTCGATGAGGTGGGAGCTGACTAGCTAGTGACTTACTGATCACATCTCAAAATCCTGCATACTCTACGGGGATGATGGAGAGGTCCTCCGGTTCTGGGCTTTCGATTTGTGAGGCGCAACAGGGTAGAGCTAAACAGTTGGAAAAACATCGAGGAGACTAGGCCACGATCTCCCCGGAGGACCAGAGAATCTGTGGATCATGTTCCTGTAGCCACGGAAGGCCCAGGGTCACGATATCTTTAGTGCTGGGGAGAATTAAGAAGGTTAGTTTTTCAACATGCAAAGCCCCGACTCGGAGGGTTATCAAGTCTGTCCGGTGGGTGATTTTCACCCCTTGTACGGATTCCCCACTAACACCCAGAATCAAAATGGGAGTCGTGAGGGTACGCAACAGGATGTGCAGACACCGAGCGAGGGCTAACTCCATAAAATTGCCTGCTGCTCCAGAATCTATTAGAGCTCAAGCACAGATGGGCTCTCCCACATTACCTATTTTACCCCTTCTGGGGTGTGCTCCCTGGAGCACAATGTCATTGAAGAATTTATGCCTCTGCTGCCTGCAAGACAACTACCTCCACCTCCGGCAACTACCCTCCAACCTGCCTGCCCTTGGCTCAACACGATGCCTCGCCATCCTTCCCTGCGGCTGTGCCTCTATTAATCCTGCCATCGTGCATCAAGCACCCCGTGCCTGCACCGGTCGGCCGCTGCATTGGGACATATATTTCAACCCCTGTATTAGCTAAGTCATATCATCTTCTTTGTTTGACTCATCTGCCGGCCCCTGGAGGATGGGCTCCCCCTTTGGGTCTGGTTCCTCCCAAGGTTTCTTCCTCTTAGGGAGTTTTTCCTTGCCACCGTTGCCTTTGGCTTACTCAATAGGGGGTCCTTACGAGGCAGAAATGTAAAGCGCATTGAGACAATGTAATGTTGTGATAATGCGCTATATAAATAAAATTGAATTGAACCTATTGCAATAGGAACCATTAATTGAGCCTGAGAAACCCCCAGAAAAATTGAGTGGTCTACCTTAAGAGAGGGTTCTGAGCGAGGGGGACGAATTGGGCAGGAGCGGAGTGTGTGCCCGGCCTCTCCACAGAAAAGACACAGACCCTAGGCTGTTCGACGTCTTCTCTCAGCTGACGTCAGAGGGCTTCGTCCAAGTTGCATGGGCTCCAGGCGATCTTCAGGGACAGGAATAGGAGGGACTTGAGGACGGGCTTGTCGGCGGCGCCGCTCCCTAATGCTGTTATCCAGCGTAACCGAAAGTCCTATAAAGTCCTCAAATGACAGGGAGGAACCCCGTGACATCAGCTCATCTTGAAGTTCGGGGTTAAGAGCTCGCCGATAGAGGATGCGTAGACAGTCCTCCGGCCAATGAAGTCCTGCCGCGATGGTGCGGAATTCCAATGAGAATTCCGCCACGGTCCGGGATCCCTGGCGTAGATCCACGAGTCGCTCCCCTAGACTGCGTCCCACCGTGGGGTGATCAAAGATCTCCTTAAAGATGGCCTGGAAGTCACGAGCCGAATCCAGTAACGGCCTGTTATCAGTCCACAGAGCTGTCGCCCAGTTGCGGGCTCGCCCTGTCAGGAGCGAGATCACGAAGCGAACCCAGGCGGTATCCTCCACAAACCGCTCAGGGTGCTCCTCTATGTAAAGACCACACTGCATGAGAAAAGCATTGCAGTGATCTGGATTGCCGTCATACTTCTTGGGCATAGCAACGGGTACGGGAGCAGAAACCCGTGGTGGGGAGAAGCTTGTCTCTCAAGGAGTTGAGACACCACAGTGGTGAGCTGATCCACCTGCTGCTGGAGATGATGGCTCTCTGCAGGGTCCATGCTTCGGAGGCGAAGTATTCTGTGAGATACTGGACTGACACAGGAGGCAGACCCCGAAGTGCAGTAGCCAAAGGGTTTATTGAAAGATCCGACAACAGCCAAAACCTAGAAGGGGAATCCAAAAGAATAGTCGAGGTACGGGCAGAAGTCGGGAACCGGGAAGGTCAATGCTACACGTAGGGACGAGACGTGAGGATGACGAGGGAGAAGGAGCAGAATTGTCAGGGCAGCAGGGCAGGACGGAACAGGAGGGCAGGTCAGGTGGGATCAGGCAGGTCGGAGAAGGGCGAGGACCAGGCAGGGTAGATGGAACAGCAGGGCAGGACACAGCAGGCAGGACAAGCAGGGGAGACAAGACACAGGCAAAACGCTCAGTACGGCTCATTCGGAAACGGCAACAATACTTCGCACTGGCTTCTGGAATATGCCGGTTTAAAAAGAAGCACTGCTAGCTGCCGATTGTCTACCGGCGCTCGGCCCCGCCCTTGTGGGGGTGACAGATTCACAGACTAACATTTGAAGTTCAATTTGAATTTCTAATTCCTGGATGTGCAGAAATGTTTCATTTCCTATACTTTGTCACAAGAAGAAATCATTTTCTTTCACGGCAGACTAATCACCTCTGATCACTCACATAAGAGTCTATATAAAAACATATTTATATTTCAGGAAGAACTACTCCACATACTGCCTTCTTCAGCCTACTTGTCATGCCTCAACAAGTGTCCAGGAAGCATTTTTACAAAGAGCGGGAGGAACAAAGGAATTGTTTGCTTTTCCTTTTTTGCAAAGAGCTTTTTGTGGACCCATCAACAAACTCAGGTACCCACTCTCTTAATAAAATCATATGGTAGAGCTGCTGGAGAAAAATGCTTGTAAGTTCCTGTTTGTTAAATAACCTTCTGTCAAATATATAGACAGCCTCTGCTTATCCAATAGAAGGCTGCGGAGATTCTGTCTCGGGAATTACAGGGCACAAGGTGGGGGCGGGTGGGGGAGCGCCATGAAGAGACACACAAACATGTCATGTCACATTATGGTTTTACAGAAAGTATTTGAATGAACGCACAATTTTCCAGTTCTTATAAATCTGATAGCAGAATGTTCATGGTTCCATTGTCAACCCATCCTTCTTGTGTTGAAAGAAACATCCCAGTGTAACTATTGTAAAACAATATTTCACCTATTGACAAAGTCAAGTCTCAAGACTTTAACGCATACATAGGATTCTTTTCTTAGAATGGGGTCCAGGAAACACAACAACAGCGTAAAAGAATAGCACCCGATAATGAGCATCTCTGTTGTTATGTTTTGTCAAATCCTAAACTGGATCTCCATAGAGAGCATACCCATTAGAGAAGACAAGCTATTAAGAAATTCCTTCTATCTTTTGTTACTAACTAAATGGAAAATACAGTTCAGCCAGTGTTCAAAAACAACTCATGTCCTATGTCCTCAAGCTATAATTTATATTGTACCATTAGAGCATTACAGGATTTGTGTGATAGAAGGTAGGTGGTACATTGAAACCCAAAGATTCTTCCAAAATATAGGACAACAGTGATTCTGGCTTGTAAACAGACATTGAACATGCCCACTGAAATTATGGCTCATTATTTACACACCAAACCACACAATGATACAAATCGTGTGAGTGTGGGAAACTAAAATATCATGGGTATATTTTCTATTAGTCACTGAAGAGGAGAGCATGGATATTTCAAAGTATTCAGGCTCTATATCTATTTAAAACTTTTGATATTTTTCAATCTGACAGGAATATAGACCATAATAAGTTCTGACAGATTTGATGGCACTTGTTCATTTACAGTTTTCTGTGTGAGGAATATGATTTTGCAGCATCTAATATGAAGCCAAAGGAGATAAGCAAAGAATGAACAAATTGACTGAGAGGAACGGACTTGAGACAAGTGTTGCTGTTGTTTGTTCTTTAGAATCTTGGGGTTGTGTGGGTTTATGGGTGGCTTTGTATTACTGTAATTCAGCCTTTGGGGCAGATAAACATAAAGAAGTTTTCTGCACTGAAGCATAAAAGGCAAAGAGGAGTGCAGGAGTGATCTGTGATTGGCCTGCCAGGATTCCTATAGGTGTTATTTAAAATATGAAAGACAAACAGTCAAAATCTCATAAAGTTTATATGATGTTTCATGTGGTTTATGTAAGAAAAACACATTAGATTAGCAAGTAAAAATTGTATATTATATAACTTTTACATAAAAAGTTTTAAGAGTAATATTAATTGCATTTTTAACATGTATTGTCATTGTTCCCTAGTATATCAAATAAGGTGCGGGTGGTAGTTTGAATAATGGATATGCTTACGCCGTATCTACGTGTCAGGAACGTGTTAGGAATGCTTCAAAGCTCAGGTTTACCTTACAAAGCACAGGCTCAAAGTTGCAAGGGAGAGAGGTGTGCCCAGGTCAGTCTGAGCTGCCCAGTGAAAGTGAGGCCCTTTCCTTCAGCCTCGGGGTATAAAGGTCATGTGACTCAAAAGCTGGTCTGCAGCTTCCTCTGGTTAGTTCTTGCCTACTGGGGAAGTAGCTGCCCAGATCAGTAAGTAAGTAAGTAAAATGTATTTATAAAGCACTTTTCACAGACACAAGTCACAAAGTGCTGTACAAAAAATGTAACAATAAAAATAAATGTTGGCGGGCAAAGGTGGACACACAACCAACAAATACAATTTTGGGGTCTTTTTCTGATTGAATCCACAAAGGGATTTTTACATTTTATTTACATAAAAGAAAATTAACACAAAATATCCATAGCTAGTGCTCTCTGTTATACCCAAAATTGTGGAGGTATAAGGCTAACGGAAACATAAATTTTCCATCCAAATAAAATCAAATGTATGACCGTACAGACTACAGGTCAAACACACATACCCGGTCCAGTATTCACATTAACTGGAAATGGTAACCAAAACCCATAAAACCAACAAAAACAGTGGTGGTGGTACTGAAAAAATAGAAAACCAAAAAAACACATTACATCACCACCGTACACTTATGCATACATCCATACAATTTGTATACATTCTCAATTACCCATTTAAAACTTTTCCTCCACTTACCCACAAATCACATCTGTTACAGCTCTGGCACGAGTCCTCTGCACCAGGCCTCTACTCGTGGCCGAGGATTAAATCCGATTCCTGTAGACACCTGCCTCAGGTCGCCCGCAGTCTCACCGTTAGCCTCAATATGCCCAGAATGCAGTACGGTTTGCAACTACCGATCACCAAACAGTATCGCGGTAGTTCGCGGGCTCTTAAAGGAGACACCACCCGTTAATGCTACCACTTAACCATGCAGCATTACTATGACCCGGTTACATAAACATACCAACGCAATATGAAAAAACATGAGTAATAGAAACCCTTGAAAAATATATTAGAGAATAAAGCCCATGCAGCGTTAACTCAGCTCTATTCAAAGGCCTCCTTAAATAAGAAAGTCTTAAGATGTATTTTAAGAGTCAACTGACTCAGCAGAGCGCAAAGCTAGAGGCAGAGCGTCCCAGAGTCTAGGTGAAGCTGACTGAAAAGCACGATCCCCACGTGTCTTAAGTCGCGTGTGGGGGACGACTAGAAGGTCTTGTTGACTAGATCTAAGAGCCCGGCTGGCTGCGTAGTGTTGGAGTAGACTAGCAATATACTTAGGAGCTTGACCATGCAGTGCTCTATGAGTGAGAACCAGGATTTTAAAATAAACTCTAAAAAGAACTGGCAAACAATGCAGAGAATACATGACTGGAGTAATAGGTGCTCTCTGGTCAGACTTGATGAGAAGCCAAGCAGCAGCGTTTTGAACTAACTGTAGCTGAGGAAGGAGAAATTTGTTCAGACCTGAATACAGAACATTACAATAATCTAGACATGAAGAAATAAAAGCATGGACTAGTATCTAAATGTCACTAGCTGCCCAGATCAGCACTGGACAGTTCCCACATCTACATTTGTAGTAGGTCCAGAATGTACAAATCCAGACTAAGGTTTTATTTCAACCAACCGGTTGAGATTTCTGTGACTGTGACACTTTATGTGCAACTGGTTGGTTGAAACAAAACCTTGGTCTGGATATATACTTTCTGCACCTGAACTTTCCACCTCTGGTTTCTAGGGAAAGATCATTCTGCTCTGTTCCTTATTCACTGCTATGTCACAAGCACATTGCATTGTCATTAATGGGTTTCATATAATTTGAGGGACACATATCTAATTATCTATTAGGGCAGACATATGAGGGTGGCCAAATCAATTTGAGGTGTCCATATCCATATAGTTTAAAATGGTCATTAAAGAAGCAAGGCAGCCTGGCATTTCGCTCAGTCACAAATGTCACATGCAGCATTCCTCCCCAGTACCCATATCTCCTTAGGTGTTGCAAGACATCATGTTGAAACTTAATCAAATGGAAGATGGTGTTTAAATGAAGGCTTGTCAATAAAAGGTTTCATCCTGCTTTCATGTAAACAGAAGGATCCATTTTGTTTTGATGCAAAGATTTTCAAATCATCCCTGAAGCTGTAATTAGTTAATGGCACTAGTTAAATGCAAACATTTCCCCTCTCATTACTGATACAGACTAGTATTTATTTTTTTACAAAAATACACATTATATTATGTAATCTTGAGTTACATAATCAGGCGTAATTGATACAATTGTGTGATCCTAGTACAATTGCAAAATTCGCCTATCGTTGATGTCTGGTCCTGAATAAATTTCAGTGTTTGTGCATGAAAAACTGACAAAGTCCTTGGGAATTGTGTTTGAATGCTGCCATTTCCAGGCATTTTAAGCATGAAAATAAAGGAAAACCGAACATTTAATGTACCATCCTTGATGCAAACAAAATCAGAGCAGTAGAGCATCTTGGTAAACGAGGGTCACACCAGCACCTAGCCAAGCATCCATTCAACCCCACCCAGTCAGTTCCTGCTATGTCTCCACTAAATACTCAGGCAAACCAGTAACTTATCAACTAACTCAAATAGCACAGCATAAGCACCTGATTTCAGTGATTTTTTTGTGAAATACTTTGGGCCTTTTCCAAACAAACTCCTATAGCTGCTTCCTATCCACTTCCACTCCATTTGCATGTTCACATGGAGGGTCCACCTCATCAAGTGCCGTCCCAAACCAATGAGGGCAGAGTGAACGTGGGCCATAGAACCCTCCAACACTGATCAGCCTCGAAAGCTGACTTAATAACAACATAAAACGATGTTATGATTATTCAATAAATTATATGAGATATTCAACACTTTACTAGGAAATAGGCTTTGTGTTAATGATGTTGCCCGACCCTAGGCTAATGTACATATTCAATGCATGTTTAACCTTGCTATCGTGTTGGGGTCAGCACTGACCCCTTTGTAAGTTTAAAATGCATAAAAGCACCACATAAATTTGTGTACTGCATCAAGGCTTTTTGACTTTGTCAGGAACCTCTATTTAAAGGAAATAAAATTTCACTAAATTATAAATGCTCTGGTCAAGATTATATCAGCTCTGGTGTTGGGGTCAGCACCGACCCGTTTTTAAGTTTAAAATGCACAAGAGCACCACATAGATTTGTGTACTGCATCAACGCTTTTTCACTTTGTCAGGAATCTAAATAAATACTAATTAAAACAAAATCAAGGCAAGGCATGTCTATACATGTAAGGCAAGATAAGACCAATTCAGTTTATTTATATAATTCTCTTGAAGTTTATTTTACCATTATTTTTTTATTGATAATGAGAGTAATGCTGTCAAAAGAAAGGTCCAGGAAGCCACACCAAACATATTAAAACCAATCTTTTCATGGAAAAGGAAGCCTAACAAGGTAACCAGGAGGTAAGAAACAAATTAGATGATAAATAATTGTTTTGAGGGTTTTATGGCTGATTTAAGACACAGGTCGGCACCGACTATAAGAGATAGGAACAGAAAGCTAACATAGGACAAAGGTTAAGGTAGGCTAGGCTAGACTGTGGTATTTATTAGGTTACGTGTATTGTATTTAAATGCATTTTTGCCTTATGATAGGTTACCCAGAACATAACCCCATCGTAAGCCAGGCAGTGTCTGTGTACCTTTTCTAGTTTAGAAAACAATAGTCGTTTTCAGTTGATTATAGTGTTATATTTATAGGAACCGTGGGAAAAACAAAACAACTGATGAAACATGACCATATAAAAATCTAACGTCTGTGCCTTCTGTAGGATCAACTCCTCTCATTGTTCAGTAGCTTGTGGATCATAGCAACAGGTGCCGTTTCCAAAATGTTGATAGGAAGCCATGGTTGCAGCAGTTACGACGGTTCCTATTTCAGCCAAAGAGGAGGAAGTTCGACCCGAAGCTTGTCGGCATATTCATACCATACACCTTAAGGAAGGGGACTTAGTTCAGCTGTGGGTGTGACTACAAATGGAGTGTACTCTCTCGACCCAAGGACCGAGTTGAGAAACACTGATGTGCTTTATGTGGACAATTCCTGCTCCTTTCCTGCCCTCTGTTCCTCCGACTACCCTGTGCCCCCACTGGGACTGCGTCTTTGAATCACAATTTGGATTTATTTGCCTTAATTTGTTTCATGGATTGCAACCCATTTCCTGTCTAGGGATTATGACTCTGAAAGGTTGCATTTGGATCTGTTCCCTATCCAGTCATAACAAAAGGAAATAACAACTGAAGGACATCAACTTGAAAGTAAGGTGGATTTGTACCTTCTGCAACCAAAAAGGATGTTCCACATCTTATATAAAAATGTTGTTGCATGGTATAATTGCTGTACCAATACTCTACCGGTTTCATTCCATTTGAGGCATGGAATTAGTTACTCTTTTCTGAAAAGCCATGTACATACACTTTAAAACTGCACTGGTTATTTTATTTGTATGGATATATACTTCCTTAGAAAACCATAGCCAAACAACTCGCATTAGCATTAAAATTACTGTCTTTAATCAATGAAATAATAAAAAAATTAAAGGATATAATGAAAACTCATAGAACTGTTCATAGCTTAGCCCGCCTCAGTCTCCAGGACCACTCTACAGAGCTTTTAGAAAACACATTGTAATTAATGATCATTCTGCCATAGAACCATCACAATTGTAATACAAAAACCAGCAGTCTGAATCATAGTTCATTTGCATTAAAAAAGAATGGAACTGGACACCATATGATTTATCCATCCATCTTCCAACTATATAAACTGGACAGGGCCACAGGAGATCTGGATCCGGTCCCAGGCAGCACAGAGCACAAGGCAGAAGAACACCTGGGTGGATGCCAATCCATTGGGGAGCACACACACATTATGAGCAATTTGGAGATACCGATTACCCTGACTGCATGTCTGTCGACTACAGGACGAAACCAAAGAGACTGGAGGAGGGAGGGGCATGGAAACTCCGTCCATCCGTCCATCCATCCATTTGCTATTCCTGCTTCACATTCTGCCCTGGTTTCTTTGTCTAGTTCTGGTTTTTGCAATTCTGATTTTGTTTGGTTTTGGTTACTATTTGATAGGGGCGGGCTAACTTCTCTGGGGGCTGACCCGGGTAGGGGGGGCCCTAAGGTGACCATTTCAGCTAATGTTCTGAAGCATATAGAGAAAGAAAGGGGAATTAAAAATTATAGAACATCAATAATATGCTATTCAAAATGTGGGGTGCCAGCGCTACAACTTACCAACCAGGGTGGGGGCAGGAATGCTGCCGGTAAAATCCACTGATCAGGGATAGGGGGGTATCGCACCGGCGGATCGATCGGCCAGATTTAACTGTTCCCTCTTACTCCCTCCTGAGGCTAAGGTTAGTCTTTTTAACATATGTTCATTTAATTGTGTTGTCTATTCACAATGTCTCTACCGCTCTGGCAGGATAGTATCAAAGACAGAGGAGATGTGATGTTAGTCTTGTATCTTTGTGCCATTTTCTTCTTATTACGTTGAGCCAGTTCACTTGGGAGGTACCACTAGACTCCAGTGTGAAAAGAAATCTGGGTGGCATTAAATCTCAAAGTAGGAATAGTCCATTATAGCAGGGATAGGGGGAAACTTTGTCTGTCCTGAAAACTGTTGCTGCGATTGCAAAAAACAGACAAGTCTCTATAGTATAAATGATCATTTATTTTGCATAACTAAATGTAATATCTGGAAATCCTGTTTTGATGTGGCCCCTAGTTCTTGGGGGCCTCTGACAGCTGCATACTCTTGCCAAATGACTACTTCAATATTAGTTTAAGTGCTAGAACTCGTGGCCATAAGTGGAAATTAGCGGGAGAACATTTTAAAATGAATTTGAGGAAGCACTTCTTTACACAGCGTGTAGTTAGAGTAGTGCAAGCCAAAACCCTGGGTTCCTTTAAATCAGAGCTAGATAAGATTTTAACAACTCTGAGCTATTAGTTAAGTTCTCCCCAAACGAGCTTGATGGGCCGAATGGCCTCCTCTCGTTTGTAAATTTCTTATGTTTTTATGTTAAGTCCACCCCTGCTGATTGGACTGTTTTGGATTTTTTAGCCTGCCCCCTCTGTTTGTTCGCCTTGAGTTTCCGGAATCTATCTTAGCATGGACTTCAACAACAACCATGGTTTAGCCTCCCCTATGAATATTTATCAGCTTTTGCTTCCATTTGCCACTTTGTGACACTCTTCAGGGTCACAGGGATCTAGAGCCTATCCTGGAAACTACAGGCACGAGGCAGGAAATAGCCTAGGCTGGATCACCAACCCATTGCAGGACACACTCATACTATTCACACACACACATTCTACACTACCGATGGTAGCTCCGATTCACCTTGCCATGTATTTGGACTGTGAGGAGAAACCCAAGGACACCCCACAATGACACAGGGAGAACATGCAAACTCTACCTTCAGAGCTGGGGCAGAGACTCGAACCCTGGTCTACAGGCATCAGTGATGTTTACTGTAAAACCCACGCAAAGAAAACAATATAATGTAGCCTATGTATTTTTTCTTCAATTCCTTATTCAACTAGTAACTGCTTTACATAACCAATTAACAGTGGTAATGGAATCTGTAATCTTGGAGACTCCTGTGTCATTCTCCTCAGGCATTTCAAAGCAGAACACTTAAAGGCTGTCTTTGTAATAAGCTTGACAATGATGCCTGATTATCATGTCCGCTTTCTTTAAGTGCATGCACAGTAAAGTAAACAATTCTATAAATCATATAAGGATATAATGACTATCCTTGTAGTACGACACCTCCTGTGGGCAGGATGCCCATCCATGCTTCTGGGTGAGGAAATTACATGTTTTTCCCTCTCCAAGGTCTCCATGCCTCCCAGAGCATGAATAGATGAGCTCTTGTAATAGTTAATTTTTAAATATAGATACACCTATTGCATGACTGTTAAACCACTGAGTCTTTGACTTATATGGCAAGATACACGATGAACAACACATCAGCTGGTCAGGATTCTGTCAAAGACTGCTGAAGCTTGAAATTGCATGGTAATATTACATAGTTTTAAAATTAAAACTATTAATAGTATAAATACATACATCACAATGAAAAACAAGCTAATCAAACCAGTGCTAAAATGCTAAATAATGCTACATCTGTGAAAGTCCATAATATTCTTCCTAATCTTGTCCAAGGTCTCAAGAGGGCTAAAGCGTGTCCCCAAATGTCAAGGTACAAGGCTCCACAATATCTCTTCCAAACCCTACTAGGTATGATGCTTGAAATTTAAATATGATTATCTTAGTCCAGCATGTCTTGCACTCCTAAATTAAACTTAAAATGCAATGCAATCTTTACTGCTACCATTATACAAACGAAATGTATATAAAATAAGCACCACTTCTTACAAAATGTGCTTTTATCGAGCTCATATTGCTAGTATTTTCAAAGGAATTCTTAAAGTGTTCTGTTTTTGATCTTTTAACTACTTTGATCTCTTATTTTCTGACACTAACTGAAAAGATAGCGCTCATTCATTTGATATGCATGTAAACACTTTCCGTGTCATTGACTGAAATGATGATGCGTGCTAAGAAGTGAGCCTGCTTATGCTTACTGATTTACCATGTTACCAACTGAGGAGACACCAGAAATTACAAAATTGCAAATATATCTTTCTTTAATATAAATAGATTGTTTTTTCTCAAAATTAAAGGAGAATTGCATGATCCCATAACCAGACATTTATAGTGATACTCTTGTGATATTCAAACATTTGTCACGCATAAATGATCAAACCATTGTTGCCATTCAGCATATTTGCTGTTCCATTTCAATAAAGGTTATAATGAATTATTTTCTCCTAATTCTCTGTTGAAATCACATCTGTACATTAAAAGTTAAGAGCTGGATTACCCTCTTGCTAGATTTATATCTTTGCACAGTGTAAAAGTTACATTTTAAAGGTATATTGAATATTTTATAATAGAACAACACATGAAAACAGATGAGCCAGCAATAAATGTGATTGGCTACTTGGCCGCTAAATGTGAGCTGTGATGGGATCATCATATACTGAAAGGTTATAAATTTGTTTCCAGGTACAGTTCTGCTTATACCTATAGACTGGACGAGCCAATGGGAAACATGAGTGCACATGTGCCCTGTTTGACAGACAGGCCGTCGTTTGCCATCTGGATGCATGCAGTACACCACTGGTCTGTTAATGGGGACACTCCAAAGGCCATCTGGACAGGCTTCGCAGATCAACTGACTGCTCCCTGACTGGAGATCAATGCTCTTAAGCTGCTTTGCAAGCAAGGGCAGTAAAAACACACAGACAGAAAAACCAGTCCGGTAAATATTTGAATTATTTACCACTAACTTGTAACAAAATGATTATTGTAGAACTGAATCACCTGGTCCTTTCCTCCAAATCTGTTGTCATGTATAAGCCAAACTCCCTCTGCTGCAGAGCTGCAGGTGTCCTACCTATTAAAGGATAACATCAAAAACACCTTTGTTCCACCTGATCATTAAATCATGATTCAAAGAGCCTTCCGGCACTTCATTAAAACTGAACATCAAACCTAAATTGTTCTTAGTAACAGTTTGTAGGTTGTAGGTATCTGGTTCTCTATTTAGGACTTTCACAATCATCTCTACCCCCATTTTACTTATTTTAATACTTATTCTAACTTCCTTAGATACATACCTAATTACTGCCTATAACTAAAATATTTATGTGAAGTCAGGCTCTAGTCCTCCAGAGGAATGTATCTACATGCATCTCACCACTGTGGCCCACAGGTCAGCCTTGCACAGACCATTATAAGAACCTTTTAGGGTGAACATTATGGGGACGTGATCGTCTCCTGCACAGCCTCGGGGCATGACTATTTGCAAATTACAGATTTGCAAAAAAGAAGTCAAGATTTTAGCACAAAGAATGGGGTGTAAATCAAATATTTACTTTAAAAATTGCAAATGAAAGTGTTGGTGTCAGTAATAATGCAGCACTGACAATTTGTGTTATACAGTCAACTCTAGCATCACTGGCAACATTCATGTGTATAAGATGTGATCTACACATGCAGTGAGTGACATTTTCGACTTAAACAATAGTGCAAGTCTTATGTTTTGTTTTAACCTAACTTTAACATAAGGTTTTTGTTTTCTGCTTTTTTTTTTGGTAACACTTTTAAAGGACACTATTGAAAAAAAAAAAATGTCTCACAAATATTGGCAACCCAGTGCCTCATATTTAGTCAGGTCTCCCCCGGCAAGAAGAGCAGCACTGAACCTCTTTCTGTTACAGTGTTGGGGAGCAGCACTAAACCTCTTTCTGTTACAGTGTTGGGGAGCAGCACTGAACCTCTTTCTGTTACAGTGTTGGGGAGCAGCACTGAAACTCTTTCTGTTGCAGTGTTGGGGAGCAGCAATGAACCTCTTTCTGTTACAGTGTTGGGGAGCAGCACTGAAACTCTTTCTGTTACAGTGTTGGAGAGCAGCAATGAACCTCTTTCTGTTACAGCGTTGGGGAGCAGCACTGAAACTCTTTCTGTTACAGTGTTGGAGAGCACTTGCAAAGGGATCTTGGGCCTCTCCTCCATACAGTATAATTCCAGTTCCTTAATATTCTTGGGTTTACACTGGTGGACTGCCCTCTGCAACTCAGACCATGGGTTCTCAATTGAATTCAAATCTGGAGACTGAAATGGCCATTGCAAATACTTGATTTTGTATTCCCTCCACCAGGTCTGCTTGATTTATACCTCTTTTCACACTAGTGACATGCAGGGACCAGTGCTGACAGGGAGACAGTTCTCAGGTGGGGCTGGAGTGGCACAACCTGGGAATTTACCCGCATTTCCATCAGTTAAAAACAGCACATATAAGAGACGGCAAGTACACAAACAATGACAGGCATTTGACATTTTTGAGTTTGTTAATGTTTTTTTATGACGGAGAATGTTTAGGCTAACTGTAACTTAAGCTCTGGTTCTTAAGTTAGCATTAGGTGAAACATTAATTTTTATGAAGTGTTAGCTAGATATGAATGAATATTTAATCAATATTTATAAAAAATGATTACCTGCATTCTTGCTGTGTAGATTTTGCAGTTATACAGAAGACGGACATCAGCCCTTGTTTGGGCATATCCATGAACAAGCCATTAAAACGGCTGCAGTTAATCCAGATTTCAGTTGCACCAGAGTCATTTGATTACATATCACTGTCTCAAACACATACTTGGGAGAGCACAAGCACTTTTCGCTGTGTGTACCCATAAGGAAATATGCTGCTGTTACACTTTAGAGGCTGACTACCAACAACGAATACAGAACAGTGGGGCACTTTAAAACTTTTTCCATCCCATGCTGGTATGTGAGAGTTCTTTTTTGTAGTCTTGGTAGTGTTTTTGTAGTTAATGTCTTCATAATTTTCTCCGTACCACGAATGTGGCCTGCTTTCTTCAGCTGTACACTGCAGCTGTTGAGAAAAACTCTCCATAAACTATTTTCTAACTAATATTGACCTTCTGGTGATGAACAAATTTCCAATAAAGCATTTGTCTCATCAGTCGACCACTGCTTTCATTTTTCCCCACTAGCGTCAATGTTTGCCATCATCTTTTCAGCAAATGCGGCACTGCTGAAGTTTAAAGGTCCTCCCTGAACACTGATGTAACAGGTTCCTATTTTGGAGCGAACCACTCTTCCTTAAGGCATACCTCAGAGATATTCACCCTGACCTACAGCCCGAAATAGCACGTCAGTGTGAAGGTTTAGGGTTTGAGGTGTATATTCAGCCTGGATAACCAGCTCCGGGATCCTCGCCGGCCTCAACCCTCCAGGTACAGCCCACCTTGTTCTCCAGTGATTCCACTTCAGGCACTTATCTCCTCTCCACACCTGCAGTAAGAACTGCACCCATACAGCTGGGATGAGTTCCTCCCCTCAGTTCTACCACCTGCACGGCAGCCTCACCTTCTCTGCTAGTCGCTCTGCCTGGAATCTTATTCACCTAATGACCTATAGCTATAACCAGTTTAACCAGCGCAAGGAATTATACACAGTTCCCAAGTGCTAAGCTGTGTTTGAAATGTCCACTTGTTTCACTCACTGACTCACTAAATAGTGTTCACTACATAGAACACTCATTAGGGGATAAGGGCAGACAGTGGTTGAAACATTTCGGACATTAGGCGGTTCTTATGTTGCTACATAATTACGTGCTGGATATTCGTAATTGTTATCATTGCTGCATAATCAAACACCATTACATTTGCAACAGCGTTGCTGTCTTCGGATATGTGCATGTTGCAATTGACGTATGTCTTCACTACATTGAAATAAAAATAAAACAAATCTTTACAACACAAAGGTCACATGTCCACAATCTGTGGACATGTGACTTTATTTACAACATACCTGACTGCATAATATCCACTTGCGCAAACATGATGGGGTCTGCATACCCATGTAAATCAGTCAGATACATTAAAATAACTGTTCGTCTTTAAAGCAGTGGCACTGTTGTTATAGCTCACATGTAAATATTTCATAAGTGACCAACTCATAACGGTTACAATTCAGACTGAGCAAAGTTTCTGGAATATGTTTCTGACACTCGCATGACTACCTGCAATGCATGATAGTCTAAGTCGACTGATGTAGGGTGCGACTTCTGTACACTACATTTTGGTGTGCCGTGTGCTGGTTTTGTAGTGCACTGTGTAGTGAATGAATCTTACGGTTGAAATTTCGAACATCACTAAAAAAAGGGTCAACTCACTGAATAGTGGACTATATATAGGGCGAGCGGACAGTTAACTCACTGAATAGTGTAGTATATAGAGGGCGAGCGGACAGATAACTCACTGAAGAGTGGACTATATAGCGGGTGAGCGAACAGTTAACTCACTGAAGAGTGGACTATATAGAGGGCGAGCGGACAGATAACTCACTGAAGAGTGGACTATATAGAGGGCGAGCGGACAGATAACTCACTGAAGACTGGACTATATAGAGGGCGAGCGGACAGTTAACTCACTGAAGAGTGGACTATATAGAGGGCGAGCGGACAGATAACTCACTGAAGAGTGGACTATATAGAGGGCGAGCGGACAGTTAACTCACTGAAGAGTGGACTATATAGAGGGCGAGCGGACAGTTAAATCACTGAAGAGTGGACTATATAGAGCACGATCGGACAGTTAACTCACTGAATAGTGGACTATATAGAGGGCGAGCGGACAGTTAACTCACTGAATAGTGTAGTATATAGAGGGCGAGCGGACAGTTAACTCACTGAATAGTGGACTATATAGAGGGCGAGCGGACAGTTAACTCACTGAATAGTGTAGTATATAGAGGCCGAGCGGACAGATAACTCACTGAAGAGTGGACTATATAGAGGGCGAGCGGACAGTTAACACATTGAAGAGTGGACTATATAGCGGGCGAGCGGACAGTTAACTCACTGAATAGTGTAGTATATAGAGGGCGAGCGGACAGTTAACTCACTGAAGAGTGGACTATATAGAGGGCGAGTGGACAGTTAACTCACTGAATAGTAGACTATATAGAGGGCGAGCGGACAGTTAACTCACTGAATATTGGACTATATAGATGGCGAGTGGACAGTTAACTCACTGAATAGTGGACTATATAGAGGGCGAGTGGACAGTTAACTCACTGAATAGTAGACTATATAGAGGGCGAGCGGACAATTAACTCACTGAATATTGGACTATATAGATGGCGAGTGGAGAGTTCATGCATCCACTTCCAGGCAAATTTTCAACTGTTCCAGGCTTATTAATTAAAAAAAAGAAATTCCTTGATTGTGCTCAATGGTATTTTATTTGCTATAGCTGTTATTTAATTTGTAAAGGTTAACAACCTCATTTGAGAAGAACGTTTTACTCATGCTGATGAATAACAAAGAGATTTGGCCTGTATGCTACATCACGTATTTACCCCAGAGAAACAGGAAATGGATGTAAAAATGGGAGAAGTAAAAGACATTTTTTCACATAGGATGCACATTTCTTTGGTCTTATTTGAGATATGCTTCAGCAGAGCCATGATTTGTAGTCCATACATTTGTTTTTGGTAGCACTATAGTGCATTATCTATAGTGCACTGTAGAGACCAATGCATTATAACGGTTGATATAAGAGTTAATAAAGGCATCTTCTGTTGACAGTCATAGGGCATTATAGTGTTGATTGTAATACTTCATAAGCTCAAATGCAGGTCACGCAAATAATTCACTATAGAAACCTTCATAAAGCATTATAATGGTCAGTATAACAATTAAGGATGCTACTGCATTTGTACTGCATTTTGAAGGTACTGTAACTGTAGTGCATCATAGCAGAGAGCTGCGTAGAGCATTTATAATACATAACACACATGACTATAATGTGTTATGCCTTTTTATAAATATTTATTGGCATGTTTACAATTCTTTATGAATGCATTATAATGTGTTATGAGTGTGTTCAAAGATTCTTATAGACATGGCATTCAAAGAAAGTGTTTCAGATCTTTTACTTCGCAATATAATGAAATATTCTTGAAGGAAAGACTTTTATTAGATAAATGGTAAATTTTTCCACACATTTTGAGGGAAATTTTGATTCTTATATGCATTGTTTATTTTATGTTTTATGTCCCCTTTCTTTAGGGTTGCCAGTAATTATGGAATTTACTGTAAAAGTACATTCTGTCTGTGAGTCTCTACTCGTCATAATTAGCTGTACCCTACTGGTGATATACTAACTGTTGAAAATAAGCATTTTATTGTGCAATGTTAATCACTGAAAGATTTGGCAGTGAGTTCTTTTCCTAACCCCATTTCCTGACCATTGGCCTGCTTCAGTCGTGCTGTTTCTAAGGACTGAGGCCTCTCTCTGGTGTCCTGTGAGGTTCTTTGTTGACAGAACAGTCCTGACAGCATCGATTCTCAGGGACCCAGCTACTGCTGTAAAGATTTTGGTTTTGTGTTCAAAGAAAAGTATAAAAAATAATTAGTAAGTTTCCTCTGATTAATGGAGGCAGGGGTATAACCAGAAATTCTGAGTCCCCTGACAAAATGTCACCTTGCTACTTTCAGTCTGAAGAAATATATATTATTTACGGAACGGTGGGGTCTCCCATGGTAAAATTTGCAAACAAATGTTTTTTTTTATTATTTACAAAGTGCCGGGCCCCCTGAACCTACCATGGTACCCATGCCCCTATGGCGCCCCTCACCGGAAGTATATTAGGTTTATGCAGATGTGACTTGTGTCAGACTTGTATGCAAAGTCAGTAACAGCACTTTATCAGACACATAAAGAATACAAATTCAACTGAGCACACAAATTATTCTGGTTCTTATACCAAATTGTTACTTCAATTCCTTCACCTGTTTTATATTCATGAAAGTCCTTCGGTGCTATAGGTATAAGCTGTCACTTCACACTCTCTTGACCCATGGAACTAGGTTTATTCTCTAATAAAAGGACAGCTTGACATAACACGCAGTTTGAGGGACATCTAGGCTGTCTGGAACTGGGTAGGTCAGCAGCCCGAATCCTTATAGTAACTTGTGATAACATCATGAATAAGGTAGCGCCCGAGAATCTAGCCTGGCCATCAAAGGCAACGGGGAGTGAGTGACCTTATCCTGTCATATGAGACAGCAGGATGAGAAATTCTAGCACACAAAAGAATTCATGGTGGACTTTTTAAAAGAAGCTTGGTACTTCTATGCTACATAAAATAAAAACCCTATAGTTTGGTGGGCAGCACATAGCCCCCCACCTGGATAACTAACCATGTTCTGTGTGTCTATAGGATCTTCTCATGTATCTATGTGGATGGACTCACTCA
The DNA here is from genome assembly GCF_048594095.1 of Paramormyrops kingsleyae. Taxonomy (NCBI): domain Eukaryota; kingdom Metazoa; phylum Chordata; class Actinopteri; order Osteoglossiformes; family Mormyridae; genus Paramormyrops; species Paramormyrops kingsleyae. The sequence goes on along the minus strand of NC_132808.1, from coordinate 6,426,810 downwards.
GCCAAAAAGCAAGTGTTTTGGATGAATCGATGCCCTAACATTGCCTATAGTGTGTCATTGTGTGACAGAATGGCATCCTATCCAAGGTGTCCTGTGCCCTGTAGTGCTTGGGTAGGAGTCACTCCAGAGTCACTGTTACCCTACACCAGAGATTCTCAGTGCAGCTCTTGGGGACCCCTAGGCAGTTCATGTTTCTACTCCCTCCCTGGGTGTGGACTGTGTGGCTAGGAGGGGGCAAAAACATGGACTGTTTAGAGGTCCCGGAGGGCTGCATTGGGAAACTCTGCCATACACCGAATAAGTAACTCAAACAACTGCTTAACATAAGTTCACAATGACCAATTTAAGAAAAGACTTAAATGTTGAGATAAATCAGCTCTGTGAGAAAGAACAAGCCATGTTCCCTGAAGAGAGACCGATGCAGTAAATGTTTAATTCAACCTACTATCATTAATGGTGATGAAAGTTGCAGATATTTTTTGACAAAAAGGCGTTGAATTTTATCTGATTTAAAAAAATAATAATTAAAAGATAGCTTTTGTGTGATCTGTGAGATCTGGTTAGTTTTATCTACTTTTAGTAAGTAAGGAGTATAATATTAAAAATGCCTAAAACCATTAAGCCTGCTCTCTTTTTAAACACAGTATGTTTTGCATATTCTATTACTTATACTTATGCAAAACATGAACGTGATGTTCGTAAAATGCCGCTAAAATAGACTATTTTGCTTTTGATTATTCATAGGGTGGCTTATATGGGCAGTGATTTGTTTCCCATATCCAAAGCAGAAAGCCTGGGGTTAGCGTTTAACACATTTTAATGAGACCATTTCCAGTGTAAAAATAACTCTGGTCTTGAGTGAGTCACAGTGGATGAGTAGTGGCCAGGTGTGGTGGCCATGTAGTGATTTTTGGGAGCGGAAATGAAGAGAAACGAGGGCCGTGTGACGCTCAGCTGCCGGCGATTAGGCGTCATGGAGTGGAGTCAGGAGAAGAGGCCATGTTTCTGACAGAAGAGAACCAGGGTGCAAAGATGTCAGCTCTCGTCATGACGGTGAGCAGCGCTGGGCTCTTTGCTGTCTCTCCGCTAATGCAGTCAGACAGCATGACAGCCCGACGGAGAGAAACACAACAGTTACATCATCTCACTCTGTCCAATGACACCACCCATGAAAAGGGAACAGATCCTTTTCTATCTAAATAGGCTTTCGAGGGAAATTTTCATTATGGTGGTGCATCCTTAAGGCGTCGTAGAAAACATTTGTTGAATTCTAGTCGGTTGCATTTGCTCAGCGAGGCAGTTTCACTTGTGAATATCTTAGTTTGTTTAAGACAGATTTTAGGGAAACGTGTTTGAATGTGCAGTGCAGCACTGTGACTGTGACTGAGCAGGTAAGCGTTTAGATAACGGATGCAGATTGTGCGTGTGTGTGAGTGAATGCAGTGCATCGCTGTGTGAGCTAGGCGCCAGTGAATGTTTGTGTGTGAATGGTAACAGTAGCCACTGATGATAGCCAGCTTGGCTCTTTGACAATCCATAGTTGTCTTTCATTATCTGTACTCACAGTCCATTTCCCTTGCTGAACGATGGCTGATGTAAACCCTATCAACACAGAGTACCAGGTCATAAATAAACACATCATCAGCTAACACTAGGCATGCATTAAAATCAGAGAGCATAGCTGCTTTGCAGTATCTTTGCTTTCTCTGATTTGTATATTTTGCTGACAGAGATACTGCCAAGTTTGCATTAAGTTAGACAGTCACTGAAGTCAGTATGTATTTTTCCATTCTATCTAACACACCCCAGGTCAAATTGGCCTTAATTGGACAGTCACTATCTTCTGATATAATTTTTCATTACCAGTCTTCCATTATTTTCACCCTTAACTTGCATGATTACTGCCCTCGCTCACATTAGTTGGATGTGGGTATGAATGAATTGGTCAAGTTGTCTGACCTGTGTTAAAGACAGCTTTAAAACCAAGCATCAGCCAATCAGTATTCACTGTTTGGAGACAGCAACAATTATTATACTGTATAACATTCTGAAATTTTTCCTGACTGCAGCTTCTGTCACAAATATAAAGTTTATTTTGCGTGAATCAGCTTTCAATCTATAAATCGTGTTCCATCAGAAAACCAAAGCCCTCACATCCCTGAGATTTGCACAGGTGGAGGAGCCGGACAGTGAATTCACTTTCAGTTTATATAACTAATTCAATAGCTTCACTCCCCTGTCCTGCGGTCTCACATTTTGCTGGATGCCAACTCAATACACGCACTTAACTATTGTGCCGAGTGAATCACTCAGCCGACTCCACTTGTTCTCTGAAGAGATGCTTAGAAAGAACAATTTATTTCACCCGCACACCTCTGCGTGATCCTTTTCCCTTTCTGCCTCACGTCTGTCAAACTTAACACATCGGGAATTTTCTTAAAGTAGTAACAGATGCTGGAGCATAAAATGAGGGTTGGCCATTTACTGTAAATACCATTAATACTGTATACACAGGCCTGTTGGTCACATAGCACATGGTCATGGGGGGCAGGATGTGGCTCAGGGGGCTAAACCACTGTGTCTGTGATTGGGGGGTTGCTGATCCAAGCCCGGCCTCGGCAGAACAGTCACATCTGTGGGCCCTTGGGCGAGGCCCTTAACCCCCAGCTGCATGGGCCCCGCTGCAGGTGGCTGCCCTTCGCTGCCAAACTCACTCTCACCTACATGTGTGTCATGGAGAGCGAGACAGGGGTAGGTGAAATGAGACTTTTCCCACATGGATCAAAATAGTGTCATTTTTATTATATTATAGTCAAATCTCTAGGAGACATTCTTGTGACTTGTGTGCACCGAAACAATGCTAAGAGAACCATTAAAGATTCAGTCCAGCCCAAAAATGCCATTTTCTCTCTGCTGCAGTCAGGAAGGTGCTACTGCAGCCTGAACGCCAAACTCGAGAGGCTAAGAAGAAGCTTCTAGCCTCCGGCTGTCTGCGGACTCCCAAAAACATGCCACTTTATATCATTCCTCACTTTTCATAGATCACTGCCCCTCATGTAAATACAATTATGGATATCACTGCTTATTTTTCCAGTTTATTTTATTTTACTGTAATTTTACTGTAATCCTATTTTTTATACGTTTGTTATACGTTTTGTACTTTTTCTATGTTTATTTGTCTTATTATACGATTTTTCTTTATGTTTTTTCCAGGAAGCAGGTGGAAAAAGCATTTCACTAGACACGTGTGCAGTATATGTTTGTGTATGTGACAAGTAAAACTTGAGACTTAATAATTGCCCCTTTCTATTGATAGCCACGGCTGTTTTCTAGTACTGCCCACACTGGTATCAGACTTACTAGACTGAAACAAGGCCTTGGCGTTCTCTGAAGGTCCATGCAGACGCAGACCCCAAACAGACAGGCAGCTGCCCTGTCTGCTAGCCCCTCGCAGATGTTGCAGTGCGTCTACACTTCTGAGGTACCTTCTGTCCCTCTGACAGCTAATCACCAGCTTCACCGGCCCACTTTGCTTTCATGGTCCCTTTTTACTTAGACGTACACAGCAGAACCGCAGCATTTAATGTTATGTATGACAACGAGGTGATGAAAATGATGAAAGACAGCACTGCAGCATGCTACTGGCCTTCCTGGTGTCAACAGGCCGCCGCGGCAGGATGCAAATCCGTGTCGTGAATCACCACTCTAAATCAGAACTGTCTATTCACACCTTGTTGCATGCCTTGAAGGATGCTGTACAGGGAGGCCATTCTGCGATAGTAGTTCTTCCTCTGCAGGAAAAGCTAAACTGCCCGGTGCAGCACTACCCTTGGGGCCTCTCCCTGGTGAGCCGGGCTTGAAATTCAGCAACAGCCAATGTCTCCTGCACCTCCCATAATGGTTCTGAGAAAGAATCCAGAATCCTCACCAAATAACACTTTCAGGCTATACATCTATGTTTGTATTTTAAATGGTTGTAATTAATTCAGCGTAGTTTAAAGCTTTTATCATTTTGAAATCAAAATGCTAACAATAAAGAGCTTTTAAAGCACTTGAATGGTTTGGATGGATGGATGGATGGATGTAGGAGGTTTTGTCAGTATATTGGTCAGTATGGTGTAACCAGTGAGGACTGTTCATGTTTGAGCTGAAAGGAATTGCAATCAGTCAATATTAAACAATGACCACCGAGTGAGACCTCTATCAGAGATGGATGGAGATGGAGGCAGATTATATACAATCACATTCAGTTTGGCTCCGCAGAGAGTGCAATCTCACAGTATACAAATATATCAGAAATCTGTAGAAATATTTACAAATGAACTAGCTAGACAGTTTTTCATCTAGACTTCCAGAAAATTAGTCTAACAGGGCCATGGGTAGGGACTGCGACAAACTGTCTAGACCCTCGCAAAAACAAAAAGATCCAGAAAAATGTCTTCGTCTTCCAGTGGAAAAAAATCTGACTATGTGACGTTCACCGACATGCAGGAAGAGCAGGGAGCAGAGGGCGAGTTTGACAGCAAACTTTGGTGCAGGTTTGGAAGGAGAAGAGGCTGGGGTTATGTCTTGAATGCAGAGACATAAATTTCAGGACCTATTGTCTGGATATTATTACTGTTGAACAGGGGCATTTAACTTCAGTGGTTACATAAAATGCTGAATTGGGCCTTTTTACCTGACTGGCAGAATAGTATCAACATTCTAGGGATGAGAAGAGAAATTAATTAAATATTTTAATGGATGGTGATGATTACTGCTGGTGCTCTTTAAATATAATGAAGTTACAGCAGAATTGCTCCTCTTTTTGGTGAGTAGAAGCACTGTACCCCTCATGATTGTCATTCTTTGATAAGCATAATAGGGGTTACATGCCAATTGTTTAGAGGGGGAGCTAATGAATACCTGCTGGAGAGTGCTGTTAATTACTATGCATCTAAATCAAATAGCTATCCATCTATCTTCCAACCACTGTAGTACACAGTGAGCCTGGAGCCTCTCTCAGGTAGTATAGGCAAGCCAGTCCAATGCAGGAGACACACACACACACACGTAGGGTAAACATATCCTTATGGGGACCGCTCATTCATTTCAATGGGAAAAATGCTAACGCTAACTATGACAACCTTAACCCCTACCCTGCCCTAACCATAACCATAAGTAACCAAACAAAATACAGTTTTTGCATTTTTATTTTTTTCATAGCAGTCACCGATTTTTATAAAATAGAGTTCTCCCTTATAGGGACCAGGAAACCGGTCCCCATAAGGGAAAAAAACCGGATATTTACCACGTTATGGGGACATTGTGTCCCCATAAGGATAGGTAAACCCGCTCACACACACACACACACACACACACACAACCGTACCCCCTACCCAGCCCTAACCTTAATTAATCAAAAGTAACCGAACTAAATACAAGACTTTTTCCATTTTTAGTTATTTGATTTCAGTCGCATATTTTTTATTGGAGATTTTTCATAAAATTAAGATTATCCAAATGGGGACCTGAAAAATGTCCGTAAAACAAAAGAATGTGATCTATGTAAACCCCCTCCACACTCACAAGCACACATACACATGCAACAGCCAACTTAGGATTTAAGGAAGCCAGTCAGCCTGACTGCATGTCTTTGGACTGTGGCAGGAAACAGGAGGACCCAGAGACGTCCCACACAACCTGGGGAGAACATCCAGACTCCGCAGAAGTACATGGGACTACAGAGGAGCTCAACCTCAATGAAGTATGAGGCAATAGTGCTACCCAGTGAGCCACCACACTGGCCTGTAATAATATTTTTAGTTGTATTAATTGAATTGTTCAACTTAGCGGAACACTTCACCCTAAATGGAAGAAAAGTATGAAAGCAGTTATTGGGAAGAGATGATGGGAAGGGAGGGCATTTGGTATATTAGTGTGAAAGGTTTAAGTATAGCTCTGTATTCATGACTATTGGAATGAATGAATGAGTGAATGAGTGAATGAATGAAAAAACAAACTAAAAAAATGATCAGAAATAGGCAAAAGTAATTCAAATTCCACACATTATTTTACACAAGAAATCCATCCACTCATTTTCTGAAAACATTTACCCTGTTCAGGGTCATGGGGGGGGGTGGGTTCAGAGCCTAGCCCAGGGGCTATGGGCACATGGCAGGGAGCAGCCGAAGATGGGGCACCAACCCAGGACACACCACTCACTTACGCTCACACACACGGGCAATCTGGTAACTCCAGTTACCCTCAGCATGTTTTTGGACAGAGGAGGGAAACCAGAAAACGCAGAGGAAACCCCACAATGACACAGAGAAAACAAGCAAACTCCACACACATAGAACCCAGGTGGAAACTTTAACCCAGATCTCAGAGGTGCAAGGCGACAGTGCAAAGCACTGCAGCACTTTGCCACCCCTGGGATGGAATGGCTCAGGTGAGGTGCAGAGAGCACTGTGCTAACAGCGTTAGCGGGGAAGGAATGGCTCAGGTGAGGTGCAGAGAGCACTGTGCTAACAGCGTTAGCGGGGAAGGAATGGCACAGGTGAGGTGCAGAGAGCACTGTGATAACAGCGTTAGCGGGGAAGGAATGGCCCAGGTGAGGTGCAGAGAGCACTGTGATAACAGCGTTAGCGGGGAAGGAATGGCCCAGGTGAGGTGCAGAGAGCACTGTGCTAACAGCGTTAGCGGGGAAGGAATGGCCCAGGTGAGGTGCAGAGAGCACTGTGCTAACAGCGTTAGCGGGGAAGGAATGGCCCAGGTGAGGTGCAGAGAGCACTGTGCTAACAGCGTTAGCGGGGAAGGAATGGCCCAGGTGAGGTGCAGAGAGCACTGTGCTAACAGCGTTAGCGGGGAAGGAATGGCCCAGGTGAGGTGCAGAGAGCACTGTGCTAACAGCGTTAGCGGGGAAGGAATGGCCCAGGTGAGGTGCAGAGAGCACTGTGCTAACAGCGTTAGCGGGGAAGGAATGGCCCAGGTGAGGTGCAGAGAGCACTGTGATAACAGCGTTAGCGGGGAAGGAATGGCCCAGGTGAGGTGCAGAGAGCACTGTGCTAACAGCGTTAGCGGGGAAGGAATGGCTCAGGTGAGGTGCAGAGAGCATTGTGATAACAGCGTTAGCGGGGAAGGAATGACCCAGGTGAGGTGCAGAGAACACTGTGCTAACAGCGTTAGCTGGGAAGGAATGGCTCAGGTGAGGTGCAGAGAACACTGTGCTAACAGCGTTAGCGGGGAAGGAATGGCTCAGGTGAGGTGCAGAGAGCACTGTGCTAACAGCGTTAGCGGGGAAGGAATGGCTCAGGTGAGGTGCAGAGAGCATTGTGATAACAGCGTTAGCGGGGAAGGAATGGCCCAGGTGAGGTGCAGAGAGCACTGTGCTAACAGCGTTAGCGGGGAAGGAATGGCTCAGGTGAGGTGCAGAGAGCACTGTGCTAACAGCGTTAGCGGGGAAGGAATGGCCCAGGTGAGGTGCAGAGAGCACTGTGCTAACAGCGTTAGCGGGGAAGGAATGGCTCAGGTGAGGTGCAGAGAGCACTGTGATAACAGCGTTAGCGGGGAAGGAATGGCCCAGGTGAGGTGCAGAGAGCACTGTGCTAACAGCGTTAGCGGGGAAGGAATGGCTCAGGTGAGGTGCAGAGAGCACTGTGCTAACAGCGTTAGCGGGGAAGGAATAGCCCAGGTGAGGTGCAGAGAGCACTGTGCTAACAGCGTTAGCGGGGAAGGAATGGCCCAGGTGATGTGCAGAGAGCACTGTGCTAACAGCGTTAGCGGGGAAGGAATGGCTCAGGTGAGGTGCAGAGAGCACTGTGCTAACAGCGTTAGCGGGGAAGGAATGGCCCAGGTGATGTGCAGAGAGCACTGTGCTAACAGCGTTAGCGGGGAAGGAATGGCTCAGGTGAGGTGCAGAGAGCACTGTGCTAACAGCGTTAGCGGGGAAGGAATGGCCCAGGTGAGGTGCAGAGAGCACTGTGATAACAGCGTTAGCGGGGAAGGAATGGCCCAGGTGAGGTGCAGAGAGCACTGTGCTAACAGCGTTAGCGGGGAAGGAATGGCTCAGGTGAGGTGCAGAGAGCATTGTGATAACAGCGTTAGCGGGGAAGGAATGACCCAGGTGAGGTGCAGAGAACACTGTGCTAACAGCGTTAGCTGGGAAGGAATGGCTCAGGTGAGGTGCAGAGAACACTGTGCTAACAGCGTTAGCGGGGAAGGAATGGCTCAGGTGAGGTGCAGAGAGCACTGTGCTAACAGCGTTAGCGGGGAAGGAATGGCTCAGGTGAGGTGCAGAGAGCATTGTGATAACAGCGTTAGCGGGGAAGGAATGGCCCAGGTGAGGTGCAGAGAGCACTGTGCTAACAGCGTTAGCGGGGAAGGAATGGCTCAGGTGAGGTGCAGAGAGCACTGTGCTAACAGCGTTAGCGGGGAAGGAATGGCCCAGGTGAGGTGCAGAGAGCACTGTGCTAACAGCGTTAGCGGGGAAGGAATGGCTCAGGTGAGGTGCAGAGAGCACTGTGATAACAGCGTTAGCGGGGAAGGAATGGCCCAGGTGAGGTGCAGAGAGCACTGTGCTAACAGCGTTAGCGGGGAAGGAATGGCTCAGGTGAGGTGCAGAGAGCACTGTGCTAACAGCGTTAGCGGGGAAGGAATAGCCCAGGTGAGGTGCAGAGAGCACTGTGCTAACAGCGTTAGCGGGGAAGGAATGGCCCAGGTGATGTGCAGAGAGCACTGTGCTAACAGCGTTAGCGGGGAAGGAATGGCTCAGGTGAGGTGCAGAGAGCACTGTGCTAACAGCGTTAGCGGGGAAGGAATGGCCCAGGTGATGTGCAGAGAGCACTGTGCTAACAGCGTTAGCGGGGAAGGAATGGCTCAGGTGAGGTGCAGAGAGCACTGTGCTAACAGCGTTAGCGGGGTAGCTGACGTAACGTCATGTGAGCAGCCTGACAACAGAGACCCTTTCGTCCTGCTAGTTCTCTGAGCGCGGTTTCCTGCCCACGTGAATCTCATGTATTGTTGGTCCTGCAGACAAAAGTCTTGAATACAAATGAAACCACAAAATTTCCATCTTGGGTTGCGTACATTTTTTGTTACTTTTGTCGGCTTCCCAAAAAGACTCCAGCATAAGGACTTCATGAATATGACCTTTTATTTAACACACATGCCCTACAGAAGCTTGTCCATAGTGTCAAAGGAGCTTTTGAGAGGGAAAAAATGCTTATCTCCTATTTCCTCATCTGCTCCTTACAAATACGCTTCCAGGCTGGTCCAGCGTGTCAACCTCAAACATGGCTGAAGCATAATGAAGATCTGTTCAGCCTTTTTCTAAAGGTCAAAAACACCAAATACTTCATCTGTATGAGACTGAACTTATGGAATGTGCCTTTGTATGGGACAAAGAACAGAGATGTGATGCTAGATAAAACTAAAGTCCTTTTTTCTTTTTCTTTCCAAATGTTCCTCTTCATTTAGAGCGTGGGGGTTGACTTTCCACTGGCCCTGTAATGTTGTTAGTGAGCTTATTTTCCTTCGTATCAGTTCAGACATGTTGATTTTGCTTTTCATTTGCAGTGTCACCTATGTAGCAACTTTCCAGTTTGTGCGGCACTGCCCAAGAAGTGACCAAGGCTTTTTTGTAACACACTTAACAGTTCTTTGAACTTATTTAAAGAATTAAAACGCATTCTGGGGGTGATATGGTCTTGCAGTACTTCAGTGTTGCCTCACCCCTCTGGGACCTGGGTTCGAGTTCCTGTCCATGTTTGTGGAGTTTGGTTGTTCTCCTCTTGTCATTGTGGGGTTTCCCACAATGTCATTGTGGTCCCCCCCCCACAGTCCAAAAACATGATGTGGCTAATTGGAGTTACCCTAATGCCCACAGGGGTTCATGAGTGTGACCTATGATGGGTTGGTACCCCATCTTGGGTTATTTCCCTGCCCTACACTCAAAGGTCCAGACCCCCCACACCCCTGAATAGGACAAGTGGTTACAGAAAATGAATGAAAAAACATATACTGCTCAATTGATAATAGTAATGGAATTAGGAAGCGTGGAAAATCTGAAATCTTCCTGCCACTTATTCTGGTTGAGGTTGCAGGGGCTGGGAGGTACTTCTAGTGTGTCCTGCACCCTGGGTAGGATGCCAGTGCCCTTTGGTCAAAGCACAGTCATTAGACTCTGGATCACTTGAGAAGATGTCAAATTTACTACCATTATTACCATAAAACAATTATTTTGTGTGTCCTTAACTGCCCCATCTTTAACGAGGAATTTGTCATATGAAAGTTCCCCAAGGTCTTGGAAACAAGATTACAGCACATAGTAACATGGCAAACAGTTAGAGTGAAGCCTTCGGATATCTTTGGAAGAAAATCTGCTCAAAAAATTACCAAGAAATTCCTGGCCTGCACTGGTACCTCACCTCTAAATATTTCTTAAGTTTCCTAAAGACTAAATTGAATAAAATGAATAACACTGATAAGTAAATAATGTCAAACAATTATGTAAACATGAATATTTCCCATTACTTTTAAAATTTCCTCCTATTTATCTTTTTTTAGTTCAGCTAATTGACTAATCTGTTTACTTATAGTTTAATTACATTTCAATTAAATATCAAATCAATGTATAATTGCTATAATAATACTTTCTTGGTGTTAAATTGCTATTTAAGATATGGCTTTGATCATACGACTCATGTGAAGCCAGTGAGTGCAATTTCAGGAGATGTAGGGAGGAGCGTCTGGTGAGAGGCGTGTTTAATTACCTGTAAGCAGAGTCAACAGAAGTGTAATGGAATGCACTAAGTACAAGAAAAGAAACATTCACTTATTGTATTGAGATAAAATGAGATTAAAGCAATAATATGAGAACAAAAAATTAAGCTCCTTAGTCTAACAGTATGTTTGGCACAAATTCATGTTCTAGTGCCAGTCAATCATCACTGCACTCAATCACGCAGGTAAAATGATAGACGTTGGGAGCCAAAGATCATAGTTTCATTTCAATGGTTCTTGAATAAGAAAGTGAAATTCCCTGACCCTATGAAAGTCAAGATGAATGTGCCAAAGTTGCCCAAACCTGGTGTGAAAAGTGTGACATAATTATGCCCAAAGACTCGTAGGTGTAATTGCCAAAGGGGCCACTTCATTAAATATCATTAAGTACAGAGTTCATGGTCCAAATGATTGAACCTTTTTTTTCCCCCCATTTAGCTTATTTTCTGAAATATTTCCTTATATGTAGTTTTGCAAAAATGCTCCACTGTCATAGCTTTAAATAAATATATACTTATTGAACTTCATACACACCATTGGGGGGGGGGGGGATGCGTGAAAAATATACAGTGAAATATTGTGCAGGCCGTCTGTTTTCAGTACCATCACTTCATTCTTACAGCCTCGTCGGAATAAATCTGTAGATACAGACACATAGAAATATTTTGTGGATGAATTTTAACCTCATGCATAGGATCTTATTATAAAACAAAACTTTAACATCAGTGGGCACATTAACTCTCAGACTCTGAACATAGCATAACCAAAAGACAATTATATATTTCAGTTAATAAATATAATGCTTTTTTCCACATACTGTAAATGTAATATATGTCGTTTCAAATGAGTGAAACACAGAATACAGCATTCAGAGTGGTATTTCCAAAATGCATCCGTCTTCTGCATTGCAGGGGGCATTGTGGACGTATGTCATTCTATCACAGGGCTCATACTCAGACACACAGTCATACACTGCGAGCAATTTAAAAACACTGGCAAACCTATTTGCTTGTTCTTGGTCTGTAGGATGTAATCCACACGGACAGAGAGGAAACATTCAAACTCCACATACAGACACACGCACACACACACACACACACACACACAAACACACGCACACACACACACACACACACGCACAGCTCATCGTTGCATGAGACTACACTGCTACTGACTAGAGTGCCTCCCAAGAGACCAGACATGTGCAGGGGGGATGGGGGGGGGGCAGTGGCTGGAGGTGCCTGAACATTTGTTCCTTTTGAAATGAAAGTGCCCCCCCCCTTTGATGTGCCAAGTGCCCTTTATTGATAACCAAGATAGCCAAGTGCCTTTTTTTACCAATCACACAAAATCTCTCACCCCCCCCCCTCCCCAATAGTTAAAATGTACCCAGGGGACCATCTGCCCCCTCGAAAAGTCATGGCAGATGACATTTATTTGTATATAAAGGACAGAGATATTAAAAGTTACAGCAAGTATGGTATCTTATAAAAGCTTGGGACTCATATTATTAAATAAGAGCATTTGGTCATTTGCACAGGTTATTTAAACTAATGGACCTCAGGAACTAGTCAGCTGAAGCCTTTCCCATTAATATACTTAATTAATTAACCCAAGTACCCAATCCAAACAGATTAGTTTTTCCAGGCTAGGGGCAAAAAACAGACTCAGGCTTGAAAGGAACAGAACCAGACAAAGACACAGAACGGGATAATGAAAATGAGAGCGATTCATCGTCAGACAGAGATACATAGACTGAGCAGCAGATACCTCCATGGATACCGATTCATATGTAGACACTGTTGGGAAACCTGTGCAACCATGGAAACCTGGCTACGTGATACGGAGATTTCTGAAGTGACCAGAGCTGTACTTAGCCATTCTCTTTCCAGGAACAGATGGGAGCTGCGAGTGAGTAAGACAACAAGAGTGATCAGCATAAACAGACGAAAATTGCCACAGTTACTATCAAGACACATGATACCATATCTGGATACTAGAATAAGGAATATCTGGAACAAATAAATGCACACAAACAGAGTCATCTTGTCCTCGCTCTACCTTTTGTCAATCTATTCCAGCAGCGGCTATACTGTAAGTCACCTCAAGTGTTCTCTTAGCAGTGGAAGCCCAAACCATAGCCTTTGAACTACCCAGAGGCAAAATGACTACAAAGATGCATGGAGTGTTTCTGGTTCAAACAGAGCGCAGAGCAGCACCACAGGAGTTAATGGGGAGTGTGAGGACTGTGCTAGTCCGAGGGAATCCTTGTCTATAGCATTTTACTCTGGCTTCTGGTCTTCCATTCTATACTTCTGCTAAAGTACTGGACATTACAGTATTTCTAAATGTTTTATATTGCCATTTCCTGTATAATGTTTGGCAGCACAACAAGTGAGTCCCCAGAATTTTCTGCCTTAATAGACAATCATAATAAGTAATGATGTCGTCCTTGTACGGATGCAGATGTTTCCTTGGACTCCGGGGATAAGAGAACCTGAAAGTGGCCTTTAGTTAAATACGGCGTCACATAAAAACCAGGCTGAATTGATCCAGGTGTCAGATTTAGACACCTAATTTACCTTTATATAAGCCACACAAAAGCACACTGAGCCATACTGGGTTTCTAAACCAGTGTTGTGGGCCTGATCCAGCTTCTGTGTGACTGCCTGCGTCTAACGTTTTATTGAATTATCTGTGAACAGCTTGATCCGTGTAAGAGGATAACGGACATGGCTAGGATCTAACAATTGATTCCAGTGGGGAGTCTGATCCATATGAGATCCATACGACAAGGATGAAGACCAACATAAAATTCAACTGGATGGAATTGACTTGCTGTATCTTTTGTAGAAAGCTTGTCGCAATAGGTGGCTGAAATGTAATTAGTTGTGGTTACTCTTTGTTTATGATGTACCACTGAAGCTAATACCACACACTTAAGACCAATATACTTTCATAATTTTGAGGTGATAAATTTGGAGAGTATTCTCCCTGTGTTCTCAATAGGCCCAGAACCTGCACACTGAATGTGCTGCGTGACCTCAAATAACATTTTCTAATAATTTAGATGTAATCATAGGCTGTGACTTTCTAGGTTTATTTATTATGCATTTCTGTTGTCATTTTGGAGCCCAAAGCAAATGCTCAGTGAAAGAGGATTTGCTTTTAGGTCCAAGATGCACTGAATTTTTAGATGACCTAGAACTCTCATCCCTAATGTGATCCAAGATGCCCCCAGAGCCAAGGTAAGTAGAACATTTCAAACTGGGAAAAAATGTACAGAGGCCAGAAGAACCTCTTATTATTAAACAAATCATAAGGAATCAATCGATCTGTTCTGATCTGTTCATATTAGCTCAAACAAAATGGGTTTTATTGAACTTTTTGAACAACCCAGGTGGAATATGATAGTGTATGCTCATTTAATCTGCAGTTCCTTCCATGTCTATGCCTTCATATATCACAATCTCCTTTATGATTCAAGTTCTGAAAAAAATATGAAAATGGCCACAGCAATCCTGCTTCTGTGCATTGTGTTGTAGGATCTAAAGATGCTAACAAAGACTGATTGCCTAATTTGGCCTAATGGCCCAATGAGTTTGGTCTAATGGCCAATGAGTCCATCACAAATGGTCATAGTTATAACTTTCAAGTTATGATGAGCTGTACAGAAAAAAACCATTCGAGATGACTCTAATAATACTGAGGTTTCATTCGCTGTAACAATGTCCAGACTCACTAGATATGATCTATCATTAAGTCAAAAATGTCATTGCACAGCCTAGAATTAAAGGGCACCTAAATGTTTTAATTGCATGATCCGAAATTAAATGGACTGCAGCCTGGTGAATGTTCCCTCCTTTTCCCTCTTGATGGTCCTAGTATTATTTCAAAGGAAACAAAGGAGATCTATTCTCTATAGTGCAGTATTGATCATGATTGCCAAATATGACCCTTCATTAGTGTCTAATTCACATCAGTTTTCAGGAAACAAAACAGAAATCCCATGTGTGTCTTCATGCGGGGACAGCGCTCTTGTGGGCATGATGGAAGCCAATCAAGTAAGCCATCTACAGTAAGTACAGAGACACGTTAAACGACACGTTAAACATGCAAAATGTTTGTTTAAACGGAAACAGTGGTGGGTTTGAACACCCTGTTATGTTATGAACACTCAAATGGAGCTTTGATTTTTTTTTCCACTAATAGACCAGTTTTCTTAAATCTGACAAGAAACGTGATATTCTAACTTGCTAAGAATGCTAATGTTTAAATACTGTGCTTCCTGGGATAGACTCTGGACTCACTGTGACCTCGCGTTATACATGACAGATTGACTGATGAATGAATAGTAGCCTATCAAGTCTATTGTAAAAGCAAATGTGCTTTTTACATAAAAATGTAGGTCGTGTGGCATTGTGGGTAAAACACTGGGAAAGTACAGCTTTACTTCACCCACATTCGCTTTGGGATCCAGCCAAAACACATCTGCCTTCCTTGTCTGCCATCACTAAGCCATCTAAGACAAGGCAATTCAGCTCCAAACAGCATGGAAGAAAATCCACAGGAGAAAAAGCGGGAGCAGTTCTGGGCCACAATCAGACAGCGGTACTCTCAGCTAAGAACAATCAGCCGTCAGGACGAGTGTGGCATCAGGGAGGGTTTCTGAGTAAAATAAATTAATGGAATGTTCTCAGATCAGACGTTTAAGAGTAGGATCTCTCTGTACGTCTCTTTTTCTCCCCTAAACATGAAGAACAAAGCATGCACAACATCACTTGTCATTAAACCACACAGTGGTCTCATACCTTCACACAGACGTGCAGGAGGTCACCTGCCCCTTTCACCCGAATGACTGAAAGCCCCCCCCACTTAGATTTTCCTAGTGTCCTTTTTGATAACTGACGAGCACGCTACAGTACATCTGCAAAAGTTTACCAAAATCCTTACAGAAACTTTATAGTAGTTTAATTTGCAGATACTTCTTTCCACTACAGTGACATTCAGCCGCAGAGGTATTCATTTTTGTTCTGTT
The DNA here is from genome assembly GCF_048594095.1 of Paramormyrops kingsleyae. Classification (NCBI taxonomy): domain Eukaryota; kingdom Metazoa; phylum Chordata; class Actinopteri; order Osteoglossiformes; family Mormyridae; genus Paramormyrops; species Paramormyrops kingsleyae. The sequence goes on along the minus strand of NC_132808.1, from coordinate 6,411,008 downwards.
TTTCTGCATTTTCACACGCGCAGTATCACTCAAAAACCTTGATTTTCAACTTAATAAAGTGTAATAACAGCCTTTCTAATGAGGAAATATTTGCTGGAGGGGGTTGATTAACTATGTAAATTTATACCGGCGTGTGAAACAGCTTAATGAAGAAAGTGCAGAGTGGAGACACGTGCTGCCATTATTATTTCATTTCCCCTGCAGACCTTGGGAGCTCGTTCATAAATGCCAAAGCTTTGGAGTTCCGGATTCTGCTTATGTGTCATCCGACGCTCTTGCTCTGATAGGCCCGATGCTGGGCTTTGAAGACAATCAACTTTGATGTAGACACTCTTTGAATGTAATTTTATTTCACCTGCAAAGGCACAAGGCGCTGTAAAATTTCACAGGACAAATGATCTCACTTCAAGATAAAACATTTGAAATCTGCGGAGCCAGGAACCTTTCTGCCGAAATTCAAAGGTAACAGCACTAGTTTATTATTATTATTATTAATAATAATAATAATAATAATAATAATAATAATAATAATAATAGTAATGCACAAAGTATAGTTGTGTTATGTTGTGTAATCAGACATTTATGAAAAATACATGCAGTCAAAATAATGAAGATCAGAGCCTCAACCATGGATTTGCCGCAAATGATTTTGTACTAGGCTTTCATCAGTGATGACAAGAAAATGAGAAACTTCGGTGAATTGTCAATAAGGAACATTGTTTGATAGCACACATCAGCCTATCACATCACAGAAATGAACACAATTCCAACCAATCGTACTGTAGTCTTTTAGGATTGGACAATTTGTGCCCAACAATGCAACGTTGGTTGAATTAGCGGAGCCACATGTCACTGTTTTGCTAATATCATGGAAGAGAGAAGCTCTCCCTCACAGGAAACTTCAGGTGTTGCTGATGAAAGCGAGAGCTCAGCTGCCACAACATCCTTTAAAAAAGGAGATAAACAAAGTAAAAAGACATCAGTGTTTTAGAGGCAGTCAGAGAAAAGACCCAGAAACAAATTGAACTGTCTGCGTTTTCTAGTATTACGCCCTACAACCAAAAAAGGTTATTGATATATGATTTATTTATTAAAATTAGATTTCAATTTGCAGTACACTCAATATGTCATCATTTTCATGTTCTAATGTACTGTCTTGGGGCAATTCTAAGGGAATTTGAAACATAAATGGAGCCTTAAAGTTAAGATAAAATTATTTGAGTTTTATTATGATAATTATTGAGGTCGACTGAAAGGAAAACTTAAAAAAAAAATTAAAAAAAAAAAGTTTAGCAGAAGATGCTGTATGTACGATGAGCAATGCTGTAAGTGTGAACAGATCTGGGTGGTCTGTGCTGAATTTGTTAACAGATTTGAGTTTCAGAATGCGCTGTGGAAACTAAGTTCTGACACTTCTGAAGCTAAATACTAAATTAGTGTTCATATGGAGGTTCCCAGGGGGGGGGAACACTAATTTAGTATTTAGCTTCAGAAGTGTCAGAACTTAGTTTCCACAGCGCATTCTGAAACTCAAATCTGTTAACAAATTCAGCACAGACCACCCAGATCTGTTCACACTTACAGCATTGCTCATCGTACATACAGCATCTTCTGCTAAACTTGCATGTCGCTTTTTACAGAGAATTTCAGAGAGAGGTAGTCACATGTGACCCAGATGGAGCATATTCATTGGACTTCACGTTCTGCACACATTCCACACAGGCCTCGGGCATTCACCGGCTCAATGTGTCCTCAGCATGATTGGAGGGTCATTGGAGTATCAACATTTTATGGAGAATATAGCCTTGAAATAACATAGGCTGACAAGTTCAGCATAAATTTACCATGCATTCATAAGTATTTTTGGGTTCTGCATGGTGATTAGGTTGAGGATTGAAATGGCATGTAAAGAACATTATCTGATGCCCTGACGTGCCTCATGGCACCTTTGGGGGGCGCTGTGTGGATCTGCAGGTTAGAACAATGAGACTGTGATTGAATATCAGCAGCCCATTCTCAGTGTTGTCAGAGTGATGTCACCACTGGGACCCTCAGCAAGGCTCTTAGATCCCCCTGCTGCTGCAGGGACTGGCTGACCCTGCAAGCTCAGAAATATATGTCGTTAATTAAGTAAATAAGAATTTACTTGTACTTCGGGGTAGTCAGTCATCTCTGCCACACAGAGATACTTTAAATGGATGGCAATATTCCAGCCCACATCAGTAAAATGGAAAAGTAAGAAACCCCAGCAAATAAGTGAGCAGAAGAGGGTTCATATGATGTGAAGAGACCTCGACGTAAAAATGACTACAGTGGAGGCAATATTGTAAGTCATGGTATCGGAAGCAGTGATAATATGAAACACTGCTAATCACTGAGAAACTCATTATAAGTGTGGAGAGTAAAGATATCAGATACAGACAGGATGGGATGATTCATACCGTGACATGATTGTAAATCATAATCCATATTATGATTATCTACAATAAAGAATAGAGGTCGACTGACTGATCAGCCAGCAAAAAAAAAAAACGACGATTTTTAAGCATTTTATAATCATCAGAATAATCTGATTAATCAGACTACATATTGGTTTCTCCTGTAATAAACAATGAAGAAAATCAAAATTTAAGTCCCACAATCAACTGATCATGTTGTATATTCACCCCTTTTGATTTGAGACTCACCGATACCTCATGAACTCAAGCATTGACTCGGAAAAATCGCCCCAAGGCAATGAAAGCTGAAATCTCACCAATCTACCCTGCTCTCACCTTTGTAGGTCAGTTTATAGTTCATAACCTGTTGCTAAATTTGCTAATAAAACGGTGACCCAGAGCACTGGATTAGAGCACATGCAGCATTATCCAGTAAGGCTACAGTGTTAAGGCTGAGACCTACTCGTACTGGGGTGAGCCTCATGAATGAAGTCAGGCTTTAAAACCAGTCAGCAGTCATTGGGATGAGTGAAGCATTTTCAGCTTCAGGTTTATCTGTTCTGGCTTCACGAGTTTAAAGCGAAACTGTTGAAAGGGTCGGGAGCAAAGTTAACATATTTCTCTACAGATAATAAAACATAATGGTGTCTCAGCATCGTACATAACCTGAAAGCGGGGGATCCTGAAGGTGATGTAAATGCTCATGCTCGGAATAATATATACTACGTGTGTCTTTTCACTGAAAACCTATTGCTTGCATTTCAATATATTTGGTTTTAAACGCACTCGCTCAAAGAGGTGTCTTTGGAGGGGGAGAGGGGGCGATGATGATTTTTTTCATTACCACCACGCTGGCTTTTATTTATACTCTGATCTGTGCTGTTTGGGCTCAGATTACAGGTTTGCTTGTCTGGTGTCCCACATCTGCACCCTGCTGTGGCCAAACTTGGCCCGCAGTGTCTACTCAGCACCAGCGGCCATGTCCTTTTTGGATACGCCTTCCAAGAATCCTGTTCTCTCCCTTCTTGCCAGGAGATTTCGCAATCAGCCCCAATGCACCAGAACAGAATGGGAATTGCTGAATCTTTAGCGCTTTAGCAGTTCAATTCCAATATATATATATACAAACTGTGCGGGGGGATAAAACATAATGCTAATGCTACCAAGCAAATAGAGATAAAAGCAGAGGAGCAGACATTCATTACTATGGCTGTGATCAAGTAGCACAAGAACTTCTGTACAGCACGATGGAGGTATTTCTCTGTGCACAGCAGAATTTATGAAGGACATTTTGTTTTGTTTTTCTGACTGAACTTCAAGTTTTCGGCATTTCTGTGAGGCAGGATTGATGCCTGTGGTGGTTGGGGGGACTGCCCAAAGCTTGAATTGACACAGATATGCTGGTAACTTTTTGGATCTTCACCTTGCTATGCAACCTAACATCATTTCAACTCATACACTGATGACTTGACATTCTGTCAAACTATCAGGTACAGAGCAGAATCCACAATTCCTATATTGGTGTCATGAAGGTCTGGATAGACTGATCCTTAAATTCGGACAATATCGTTGCTGCTCGAAGTTCTTTCTATTGATACATGTTTTAGCCTCAATCAGTCAACATGTTCCACTACTGGGATCATCTCTCCTTAGGGCACACAACAGTCATGGAGATGCTTTTTGACAAAACCGAGTTGAGCTTTCATGCTCTATTCAGGGAGCATCATTTTCCTTCCTGAGAGCCTTCGATGTCTCCATGTGAACTTTAATGCAAATCATGACTACAAATCCCAGCATGGCAGCAGATGCCTGCATGTCACCACCTGTATTTCAGAGGGTTTCCTTCTCACCTCCTGGCCAATTCCGTGCCCTGCCATCTGAGAGATTTTGGCAGGATGGCTCCTTTGAGAAAATTCGCTACCACCCCAAATTTTCTCTACTAGGAAAATATAGCTTTTACTGGTTTGGTAGAAGCCCCCGAACTCAAACATTAGTGTCCCCCCCCCCCCCAACTTTTCAGAAATTCTCTTTATCATGCCACTAGATGGCTTTAGAACCTGTCTGCTGAAAAGTGCCCAACTAAACTGGATATATACTGGTGTGTCAGACCTGATCATTTGGAAATACTCCACACAGCTGATCATCTCCCTGTTTGTGTGACGTTAACTAGGAAGGTTTTTTTTTCTATTCCATACATTTCCTGTTTGATTACCTTGCATGCCTAAGAAAATATATCCAGAATTCTGCATTATTTTGTTCATTTTAGACTCCGCCCCCACACCAAATATACAATACTATTGCAGTTATCAAAGATTGCCTATGCACTGTGAGTTAGCAGTGCTATGATATCCTCTGCTTTTCAATCAGGCCATGTTTGTTTTAATTAGGTCTCCATGACATGTCATTTTCAGTATGAAAAATCATCGCTTATCGGCAGGGGAGCACACACCCACTGTGTAAACACTTCCTGGCATGTGCAGGGGACGTCCTAGTTTGTCAAACACTGGACAGAACTGGCAGTGAATAAATTCAAGAGAAAGCGGGTTAGTGTAATATTCATCTCTGTTAATTGGATATGAATCATTTAGTGGCTCACTCAATAGCTCTGGGTTTCTGCACAATTATGTTCACTCGTGAAGAGAAGCCAGAGCCTCATAATCATTCCTTAGGTTTTTTTTCTTAAATTGCCCAAATACTAAACTATTTTGAATTGTTCCACTGAGTCGGAAAAGACAACTGAATTTGAAGTATATGCAGAGCTCCTAAAGACAGTGCTGTAACAGATGTTAGTGCTTCAATAGGCAGCATGAGCACAGACACGATCCTATACGGCGCTTTGGAGTTCCAGCTGGATAAGTCTCAGTTACAAACAGTGGGCCAAACTCTGTAAATATCATCTCATTAAGCAACACCTGCTTTCCATGCCTGGGAACAGCCACTGATTCACTTCTCGCTTTCATGTTGACTTTGCATGAGTCAACTGGACTTGAGCACCGTGATTATGAATATTTCTATGAATTTAATCGCCATTTGATATATCCATATACCCACTTACAGCAAATTATTTAATATCGAACAATGACTGTGGTAAGCCTGGGTTTATCCTAGGAAGTCGGAAAGGTAGGTGCAAGATTTGCATCAGGTGAGGAGGACAAAGAACCATGTGACACAGCGATGGAAGGAAGGAACAAGGACTTTATTTGGGGAGCTTTAAAGAAAAAGAATAAAACACACAAAAAAGCAGCAGTCGAGCCGTTTTAGCTGCAGCACAAGGGAAAGCAAACACAGGCACACAGCTGGTATCATGGTCTGCGTGCATTTACTGATCAAAGAGAAGCTAAATTCATTGTCTTACCTAGACTGGGACTGCAGCAGAGGTGAACCAATTCACTTGCCACTCAACCCCGCATGCCTTGGGACGGCCACTAAACCCATATTCCGACCATTACCCTGACAAACAATAATGGTTAAAAATGGTTATGCCAAGTCACTGTTAAGTCCAAATCCGCCACCGTCAAGTATTGCTTGGCACCTGGGACTCGGCGATTGTGCCTCAACTCACCCACGTTAAAATCTACTGCTGAATTCTCTAAACCCCCCCCCCCCCACCTCGACATTTATCCATTAGTAGCCTGCATGATAAATGTCAGCATGTAGCTAATTGCCTCTAAATGTAAGGTCAACTTGCTATTGGAAACTTTAAAAAAAAAATATTGCATTATTATGAATCTTAGCAGGTAAATTCATTTAAAAAATAGCTTCTAGATAAGTACATGTATTTAGTACTTCCTAGAGGGTCTTATGTATAATTTTTGCAGAATTCCATGCATGTTAAAATTTATTACAGCTAACCACTTAATAATTTATCAGCGACCTGCCTGATTAAAGGACATTTGAGCACTTTATTTGTTTTTGTTCAAACTTCTCAAAGTTTTTGCTGATCAAAAAGAAAATTGTTGCCAGTACAGTTATGTAATAAAATATTTATTCACTCATTTGTGACAGTTTGTGAAATTAGTGCTGGACTGGCACAAAAAGCATTACAGCTTTACAATGAACTTGCAAAGACAGACGCTGAGAACTTCCTCCTTGAATACTGATGTTTTCAAACTTATTTTTATTGTTTCTTAGCATATATTAGCAAAGCATTTTACCAGTTTATGTATCCAGATACTTGAGTATTAACTTTCCCAGGAAAAACAAAATAGACCTAGGACTTACATCAGTAAAGCTGAATCCTTGTCCAATGTGTCAAGAGCATAATCACACATGTGTCGCCATAGCAACATGCCTCTAACTGCTGCTCTAACCGCTGTTTGTTTTATCAAGATGCAGTGAATGGTACCTGGTTTGGAAGAACAAATATTAGATTAACGATAGTCCTGAGTATTGAAAGACAACAACATAAGGTGGCATCCAAATTTGCACAATAATGGTGACTAACACTTAATGAAGGAATATTGTTCTTTGCATCTACTCTTACATCAATTTTTCATATCGGCTTATTCAGTATAGTTTATGTGGAAAGCAGAGGACATGAGACACTTTACCATTTACTGGCTGAATGGTACGGTATGCCCCTTTTTCTATATCTAGAGTAATATTGAGAGTCATTTGAATCCTGCCAAAAAAAAAACTACTTTCTACACACCAAGGGGAAATTTAGCATAGGGTGAGGCTTTTCAGAGTTTTCTGAGCTTCAGGGCACAGTAAAAATTTCCCCACTGATCTGCTACATCCTGCCAAACTTACTCCCATTAAAGAGTTCTGCTCAGACAAAACCACAGCAGTAATAAAATTGGTCGATGATGTAATCGAGGTTCATTGGACGCATTTGGATGCTACATTTAAATTGTTCTAAATTTCCCTTACAGTGGGGGAAATAATTATCTGATCCCCTGCTGAATTCAGAAGTTTGTCAACTTACAAAGAAATGAATGGTTTGTAATTTTTTGGAGAGAGACAGAATATCAACTCAAAATCCAGAAAAATACATTGTATAAGTTAGAAATTGATTAGCATTTGATTGAGTGAAACAAGGATTTGATCCCCTACAAACCAGACAGAATTCTGGCTCCCTCCGATTGGTTATGTACCCATGTGGCACACAGATCACAATTAATCAATCAATCCATCAATCACGATGCTCCTGATCTCTAGTTGTTATGTGTGTAAAGTACACCTGTCCACAGAGTAAATTTCTTCCATTCCAACCTCTCCACCATTATGGGCAAGACCAAAGAGCTGTCAATGGACATCAGGGACAAGACAGACCTGCACAAGGTTGGAATGGGCTACAAACCATCAGCAAGAAGCTTGGTGAGAAAGTGACAACTGTTGGTGCGATTACTCAGAAATGGAAGAAGTGACAATCAACCGGCCTCGGTCTGGAGCTCTATGCAAGATCATGCCTTATGGGGTGAGGATTATCATGAGAAAGGTGAGAGATCAGACCACAACTACATGGGAGAGGCTTGTTAATGATCTGAAGGCAGTTCAGACCACAGTCACCAAGAACACCATTGTTAACACTCTACGCCGTAATGGATTGAAATCTTGCAGCGCCTGCAAGGTCACCCTGCTCATGAAGACACATGTGCAAGCCCATCTCAAGTTTGCCAGTTAATATCTAAAGCAGGGGTCACCAACCCTTTTGAAACTGAGAGCTACTTCACGGGTACTGAGCCATACGATGAGCTACCAGTTTGATACATTCTTCTTAAATAACAAATTTGCTTACAAATTTCATGTATAATAAACATGTTTTAAATGCTTTTTTTAGATATTATCATTTTCAAATCTATATAAATGCAAATATGATTAAAGAAGAATAGCAACAGGATAAAATTACACTTTAGCCGCTGCTCACTGGTGAGTTGTGCTGATTTTAGAACAGGTCCGCGGGCGACTCATGTGGTCCTTGAGGGCACCATGTTGGTGATCCCTGATCTAAAGGATTCAGAGATGGCTTGGGAGAAATTGCTGTCATCAGATGAGACCAAAATTGAGCTTTTTGGCTTCAACTCGACTCATTGTGTTTGGAGGAAGAGAAATGCAGAGTTTGACTTGAAGAGCACCATCCCCACAGTCAAGCACAGAGGTGGAAACATTATGCTTTGGGCCTGTTTTTCTGCTAAGGGTATACGATGACTTCACCGCATTGAGGGGCCAATGGATGGGGTACCATAAAATCTTGGATGTGAACCTTCTTACCTCAGCCAAAACACTGAAGATGGGTCATGGATGAAGGCCTCAAGATGAAGCTTCAAGTTGCCAAGCAGCAGTCAAGAAACCTAAAGGATTTAGAGAGTTTCTGTAAAGAGGAGTGGGCCAAAATCCCTCCTGAGATGTGTGCAAACCTGGTGACCAGCTACAAGAAACATCTTACCACTGTGCTTGCCAACAAGGGTTTGCCACCAAGTACGAAGTCATGCTTATTTCACTCAATGATATGCTTATCAATTTATAACTTTTATGTAATGTGTTTTTTTTCTGGAGTTTCGGTTGATATTCTGTCTCTCTACAATAAAATAAACCCACCAAAAAAGTTACAAACCGTTCATTTCTTTATAAGTGGGCAAACTTACAAATAGAGCAGGGGATCAAATAATTATTTTCCCAAGTGCATATCTTGATGATATCGAATGTGTCCCCTATAATGGACCAATATTTCATCTAGGGTAAACATGCATCTTTTTCCACAAATCATTGTAACTGAAATTACTCCAGTTTGGTAGATTTTTTTTTATGAGTGGGTAGATGTAGCATAAGGTAACATAAGGCTCTGATCTTCCTAAAAAAGCAAAACAAAGAAAAATTAATTATCTCTTTCATTTTGTAGTCAAAAATAACTATGTGTAGGATTTTAGCCACTTACACCAAATGGTTTATTGTTTAATGAAACTGAACTACAGGCCCAAGTTTGTTCCAAATTATAAATTCTAGCAAAAATGTCCCCAGGCCCCCTGTCACTGGAGGTGTGACTTTTATTCCGGTGTCTCCTTGTAAAGTACAGAAGAGCCAGACCCAGGAGAATCACAGCTGTGTGATTCAGGTGCTGCTGGAACCAGCACAGTAACAGGACACTGTCAGCTGGATCCTGCTCAGGACCTGTATGATTGTGACCCACTGGGCTCTTTGCCCTGGGAAAGTTACAAATTCAGCCATGTGACCATTTTGGTTGAGGCAGAACAGTGCATTTTACAAGCCAACACTCTGTTCACTCTCCAGACATATCATACCATTGAACTCATAGAATTTCTTCTTCCTATTCCAATCAAAACCAAGAGATAGCGTAGCTTCATGGTCTGGATATGGAAATGTCCTTTTTATATACATTTATGGTGTGATGAACTACTTTGGAGAGTGTCACTTTTAACCAAAACAAGAGAAAAAAAAGTGTTCAAAATGAAAAAAAAACATGATTTATGGTCAAATTTGACATTTACACCTGAAATATATAATCAATAGAAGACATAACACTGGTTACATATGGTGTGTGTCATGCTCAATTTGGGAAGTTTTTTGAAGAGCTTTTCAGATAGGACTAGATATGCTGAAGAACATTTTCAATAAAGTAATGTCTGCTGTTTATATCTGGGGGTAGCTCCCGCAATCTGCATTTTTTTTAAATGATTTTTTCTTGTTTCTAGTAGAGGTTTCTATAGCAAGATTATCTGTTGTGTTACCAAGTGTTAGAAAAAAAAAATCATTGCAAAATGTTATCTACATTGAAGCGAAATATATGTGTCCGAGAAGATAAGTCTGAAAGTCTAAAACATTTATTTTCAGCCATGTAGAGAAATATATAATGCACTAGCTTGGGTTACGTCCTGTTTGTTTGCTTTTTTGTTTGGTTCAGTGTTGCTGGATTTTTTAGATGATCTTTGTGTGGCCAGGAAATGCAGAGTATTAGAGAAAGTTTACTAAAGAAAAACATTATACATACGTTAATTACTTATTCAGTACTGCATAACTCATCCAAGATACCTTCAAAGTGCAGAATGATTCATCACTTAGTTTTATTCATTCAAGTATTTTCGTCTCATTTTATAGTAATTTACAGCGATTACACAAATTAGTTGAAGTGAATCTTTTCACTTCAACTAAAAAATGATTTTAAGACTATATTATTTTTCTTTCATGGGGACAAAGATGTCTGCTGTTTAGGTGATTTTCCATTTAAAATGAGTTTATGGTATTTCCAATAAAATATTATTTATAAACTTTAAAATAAGACCAAGGCCCAAATATACGTCTATCATTTCAGATAAAAATGTAACAGCCGAATAAAATAGTCTCAGAAACATTGCAATATGTTAGAAATAAAAAAAATTAGCTTTGCCAAATACAAAATCAAACATAACATAAAAAGTGCCCTGTAGACACAGCGTTATCACACAGTGTTATAGATGTGACACTTTAATGGATGGATGAAATGAAACTGCTTGAATTGAAATTATCCAATCCTCTGTCTGGCTAAATCCGATACATTTCTGAATCCAAAACAACCATGCTTAATTCTTCATACAAATTATATTCAAGGAACATAAAACAGAGTACGTAATATACAGTACAATACTGTATTAATACAATTTCTGGAACTCTCAGATTTTGCAAGGAAACCCTTGTATTACTTTGGTTTGGGTTACGGTCGTAATTTCGTTGTGTGTAACACAATGACAAAAAAAAAAAACCTTTCAGTCTTGAAGGTTACCACTTGACTTCAAAGGATGTCAGAAGTGTCAAAAAACTCATCATTTTGAAGCATTGCAAAATGTCTTTAATGGAATTCATCAGTCCTGAAAAATTCTACAAAATCAAGTAATATTTCAATTCAACTGGTAACACTTTCTATGAATGCCATGTCTATAAGAATCCACACACACATTCGTAATGCATTTATAAAGCATCATAAACAAGGCTATGAATATTTGTAAAAAGGCATAATGCCGTACAATGCATCCTTAATTCTTATACTGACTATTATAATGCATTATGAAAGTATCTATAGTGCATTATATATTAGCGCTTCATTGGAGCTTATGAAGTATTATAGTCAAAACTATAGTCAAAAATAGCTTCACTGTAGCTCATGAAATATTACAATTAACACTGTAATGCCATATGACTATCAATAGAAGATGCTGTAATGCTTTATTAACCTTTGTCATATGTTAGTCTTCTGTTCCTATCTCTTATAAGTTGGTCGGTGACGACCCGTGTCTTAAATTAGCCATAAAATACCCTCAAAACAATTATTTATCATCCAATATGTTTCTTACCTCTTTGTTACCTTGTTAGGCTTCCTTATCCATGAAAAAGTTTTAATATTTTTGGTGTGGCTTTCTGGACCTTTCTTTTGACAGTATACCACTCGTTATCAATAAAAAAAAATGATGGTAAAATAAACCTCAAGAGAATTATATAAATAAACTGAATTGATCTTATCTTGCCTTGCATGTCTGGGCATGCCTTGCCTAGTGAAAAAAGAAGTATTGTTTTTTTATTTGTTTAAATAGAGGTTCCTGACAAAGTGAAAAAGTCTTGATGCAGTACACAAATTTATGTGGTGCTTTTATGCATTTTAAAGTTAAAAACGGGTCGGTGCTGACCCCAACACCAGAGCTGATATAATCTTCACCAGAGTATTTATAATTGAGTGAAAAAATTTCTTTATTTCTTTATTTATTTATTTTGTTTAAATAGAGGTTCCTGACAAAGTCAAAAAGCCTTGATGCAGTACACAAATTTATGTGGTGCTTTTATGCATTTTAAACTTACAAACGATACTAACACGATAACAAGGTTAAGTTTGGAAAACACCAATTGGATAATACTGTAGACAAGGAATCTATGACTCTGTGCAATGACAATATACTTTTTGAAAAATGTTATAATGGAATAATTATTCAAACAACTGCTAAATAATCACTGTGAACTGGTCTGTGATTTGAACAAGCTCCCTTGTTCACCATCCAGCCTCTTTATTCATTTCAAATGCTATCGTACAAGTGCCCTCCTGGGGCAATAGAGATCTAAAAACGTAACTAAAACCGAAAACACGCTACGTTAATGAACACAGTCACATACAATGTTCCTAATGAGGTACTGTCCAGTAAAATGGTTATGCATGTGGAAATATTGTACAGTAATTTGTACATTTTAGTTATTTATTTGCATGTTCATGCTCATATATAACTTCCACAGCAATATAGTCACTATGTCTGTTCAACTTAATTTGGGAAATACTGCTGCCTACTACTAAAATAAACTGACTCCACTATCAAGCATTTTTTTACATAATTGTTATTTTTATGGGACAGTTTTTCTCCCTACAGATGATTCACCGTCATTGACAGACTTGGAAATTCAGAGTCTTGCCGTAATACAGAAAAGGATAATATAACACCTTAGTCAATAATGCTGTGCTTAGCATTGGTGCTAAAGAATGAACTGCCCTCCATTATCCTTCGGCAGAAAATCTAAAAAAATAATAGAGGATTTCTTTTTTTGAGACTGCCAAAGTCCACTATTCAACTCAAAATACATGTTTTGACACAATCTGAAATGGGTGGTTTGGGCAAGACTAGAGAAAGAAATTCCATGAATGAACAAAAGGTACTAATTGCTAAATATAGGAGATCATAGTTTGTATAGGTTCCGTGCCACAGTCCTACAGAATGTAAGGTTGTGTTCTACGATGCCTGGCATCCAGTCCTGGGTATATTCACTGTTATCTGAGATATCGTCAGGACCATACATATTGGGACAGAGACAAAGTTTTTCAATTTTTAAGTTCTGTACATTACCACAATAAATTTTAAAAGAAACAAGTCAGATGCAGTTGAAGTGCAGACTTTCAGCTTTAATTCAGTGGGCAGAACAAAAACACTGCATAAAAATGTGGGGAACTAAAGTAATTTTTCTGCACTATTCTCCTTTCAGGGGCTCATAAGTAATTGGACAAATTAATATAACTGAAAATAAAATGTTCAGTTCTAATACTTAGTTGAAACCCCTTTGCAGGCAATGACTGCCTGAAGTCTTGAACTCATGGACATGACCAGACGCTGGGTTTCCTCCTTTTAATGCTCTGCCAGGTCTTTACTGCAGCAGCTTTCAGTTGCTGTTTGTTTGAGGGTCTTTCTGTCTGTAATTTAGTCTTTAGCAAATGAAATGCATGATCGATGGGGTTGAGATCATGTGACTGACTTGGCCATTCGAGAATATTCTACTTTCTTGCTTTAATTTATAAAGTCCTGGGTTGCTTTTGCTGTGTGTTTTGGGTCATTGTCCATCTGTATTATGAAACGCCGCCCAATCATTTTGGCTGCATTTGAGCAGATATGTCTCTGAACACCTCAGCATTCATTCGGCTGCTTCTATCCAGTGTCACATCATCAAGAAACACGAAAGACCCAGTGCCACTGGCAGCCATGCACGTCCAAGCCATCACACTGCATCTACCATGTTTTACAGTGTTCTTTGGATCATAAGCGGTTCCAGCCCTTCTCCATACTTTTTTCTTTTCATCATTCTGATACAGGTTGATCTTGGTTTGGATGCTGTACCATTCTGCTTTGGAGAAGAGGCCGCTGAGCCAAAAGGCAAAGCTTGCAATTTACCAGTCAATATATGTTCCTACCCTCACCTATGGTCACGAGCTCTGGGCAGTGACTGAAAGAACGAGATCGCAGATACAAGCGGCCAAAATGAGTTTCCTTCCCAGGGTGACTGAGCTCAGCCTTAGAGAGGAGCTCAGACATTCAGGAGGGGCTCAAAGTAGAACTGCTGCTCCTCTATATCGAAAAGAGCCAGTTGAGGTGGTTTAGATGCCTCCTTGATGGCTCCCTGGGGAGGTGCTTCTGGCATGTCCAAATAGGAGGAGGCCCTGAGGCAGACTCGGGACACTCTGGAGAGATTATATCTCTTGGCTGGCATGGAAACACCTTGAGAGGGGGGTCTGGGCATATCTCCTTAGACTCCTGCTTCTGTGACCCAACCCCGGATAAGCGGAAGAAAATGGATGGATGGATGGATGAAAGGTTATAATTAGTAGGAATGATGTGAATAATTTAATTGAAATCAACATGTTTTGTTGTGCTACAATCATAAACAATTTCATTGTGACTCAGCCTCGGTGCTGACTTGTACCCTGTGTGTGGAATTCCACATGGAGCAATAACTGTATGATTCATTCCATAAAGACTTTTCACTACGCATGCATGACCAAACACTGTTTCAGGTTTCATGGCAGGTTTTGCTGCAGTGCTTTCAGTGAATGTGTATGTAAAAAAGAACTGAGCAGTGATATTTATGCATAAGTATGTTGGGTTCAGTTGCTTATGGATCCGTCTGCAGAATCTCAGGGGCTGGCAGAGCAATCATTTTTCTGCTGTGCCCTTCAGCAAGGCCCTTAACACCAGGAGCATGGTTACCTGCTAGGAAACATATGCTGACATCCGTTTTTATGATGACCTGCCCTGTGATCTCAAGCTTTATTCACTTCTACGTTGCTACTGAATAAATAAATATCGATGTTAACATGAGTTTTAGGCTTCCATTGGACAAATGGCATCAGTGGAATGTGAAGAGCGGGAATACCCAGATTTACATGAAACAATAACTCAGATTCTCAGAAGAGAAGAGAAATTATGGCACTGGGAAGGTGATAATTTTATTGCAGTTCTTAGAGATAGATTATGCAGTTCGCTAAATAATTTAGCAATCACAGAATACCTCTGAACTATATTCGACATGATTTTGGAAGGCTTCAAGGGGGATATTTTTCTTCATCACAGTAAAAAGTACAATGAAATGAAAAGCACACCCACACAAATAGCACGTCATGTAGGATAAACTGTTTTGATTCTTTATTGACACCTTTGACTGACTCCTAAATGTTCTGACCATTTTGGCAGTTTTTTTGCACTTAGTACTCGTCTTGCTCTGGGTCGGTTTTGAACATGGCCTAAGTTTTGAAGCTGATTCTTGGATGATGTCTTGTTGCTTGTCATTAAACCTGCTTGCTCTTCACTTGGATCTCCAAATTCTTTTATAACAATCTGTTAGACCTGACAGTCAAATTATAGCCTCATTCTGGAAAAGATGAGAAATCAGTTGCTTAAGCAATACTTTTTGGATGTAAGGAGCATAAGTACACAGGACCGTTGATAAAACTGATTAAATGTTATGGACCTGCAAGCATTCCCAGCAATTTTCAGATAAATATGATTTTTTTTTTTATCAAATATATGGTGATTAATCTTCAAGTATAGTGTCTTTGTACTTTGTTAGTAAAATCCTAAAACTTACATTTCTAGCTGGATTATTATTTACATTTTTTTGTCATATTTGAGTTGCAAGCAAAGTCGAATTTTTCATATCATGCTGTTTTTGACTTTCCGGTGTATTTTTGGCACAAGCCGTCCTCCCCTGACTGCCTGAGGTGGCACTTGTGGTCTTCAGTGATGCCCTCAGGGCTAGATGTTGGCCAAAGTGTGAAGTGGCAATTTTGGATCCCACACCTTGCTATCCTCAGGGAGCACCACTTTACTAGGGACAGGCTAATACTCTACCTACTTTTCATTGTAGCTATAAAATGGTTTGTCCTGTAAGTCTCAATGAACATAAACATACTGTAAACATGCTAGGAAACATGTGCATTCATCATTGCTTTTCACAAAAAGGGTTTCACAGGCAAGGATATTACAGCTAGTAAGATTGTACCTAAATCAACCATTTATCGGTTCATCAAGAACTTCAAGGAGAGAGGTTCAATTGTTGTGAAGAAGGCTTCAGGGCGCCCAAGGAAGTCCAGCAAGCGCCAGGACCATCTCCTAAAGATGGTTCAGCTGTGGGATCGGGGCACCACCAGTGCAGAGCTTGCTCAGGAATGGCAGCAGACAGGTGTGAGTGCATCTCCACACACAGTGAGGAGAAGACTTTTGGATGATGGCCGGGTGTCAAGAAGGGCAGCAAAGAAGCCACTTCTCTCCAAGAAAAACATCAGGGACAGACTGATATTCTACAAAAGGTACAGCACTACCATCAGCCCTGTGTCATGCCAACACTAAAGCATCCTGAGACCATTCATGTGTGGGGCTGCTTCTCAGCCATGGGAGTGGGCTCACTCACAATTTCACCTAAGAACACAGCCATGAATAAAGAATGATACCAAAACAGCCTCTGAGAGCAACTTCTCCCAACCATCCAAGGACAGTTTGGTGATGCACGATGCCTTTTCCAGCATGATGGGCACCATAAGGCAAAAGTGATAACTCAGCAAAACATCGACATTTTGGGTCCATGGCCAGGAAACTCCCCAGACCTTAATTCCATTGAGACCTTGTAGTCAATCCTCAAGAGGTGGGTGGACAAACAAAAACCCACAAATTCTGACAAACTCCAAGCATTGATTATGCAAGAATGGGCTGCCATCAGTCAGGATTTGGCCCAGAAGTTGATTCACAGCATGTCCGGGCAAATTGCAGAGGTCTTGCAGGGGCAACACTGCAAATATTGACTTTTTGCATAAACTTAATGTAACTGTCAATAAAAGCCTTTGACATATATGAAATATAGCATAGAAACATTTGACAAAAAGATCTACAAACAGTGAAGCAGTACAACCAATAGGCCTACTTCGTCGTTCTCAAAACTTTTGCCCACGGTTGTACAGTACAAACTCTGTTAAGCAGGCAGATTTAGCATGAATGCTATAATCAAAGAAAGCATTAACTTTCTTTTTAATTAGATGTGATATTAAGTGTTTCTGAGACATGCATATTTGCATATGCATCCGTTACTTAATCATAGACAGACACTGTCACTATAAATCTCATCTTCAGGGCACATAGACGGCATAATACCTTTATAATGAATACCATCTGACAATTCAGAATCCTCAGCCTGGCCTGCTTAGTCATAAAACAGAATTCTTTATTGCAACACTGAGCCTTGACCCTAAAGAGATTTAAACATGAATTGCATTATTTGTGTGTCTGATGTGCATGTATGTGATGTGCAGAGTCCATTAATTATTAAGTTTCTAGAAGCACAAGTCATATAAAACTATACTTTTATCAGTAGCCCAGGTGAATTCAATTTACTGTCATTGTGTCAATATAACATTCTCCAGATTGTCACAGTCTCATGGTCAAACCGCCAAATCTTCACATATTTTATTAGTTGTTTGCTCCAAATCCCCACTGAGCGAAGACTATTGCTAGTCTTTATCACCTTTGAAGCAGTGGGAGACGGGAGATAACTGCATGATCTGTATGTCTCTCAGAAATTCTCATATGGACCATAAACATGCTGATAGATACTGGAGCATTGCCTTGTTAAAGGTGTGCTTGTAAGATATGACTCCATTTCTGCTCTTCAGGAAAATGGGAATGTTATATTTCCTGGGGGGTGTGTGGCTCAGTGTGTTAAGATCTGAGTTGAAAAGTTCTGAATTGTATGGTGTTTTGGATAAAATTGCATGGGAAATACACTATATGGACAAAAGTATTGGGACACACATCTTAATCATTGAATTCAGGTGTTTCATTCAGACCCAAGGCCAGAGGTATATAAAACAAAGCACATTGAAATGCTGCCAGGTTTACAAACATCTGTGAAAGAATGGGGGAGATCAGTGAATTCAAGCATGGTGCTGTCATAGGATGCCACCTTTGCAATAAGTCAGCCTGTGAAATGTCTTTCCTGCTAGATATTCCAGGATCATCTGTAAGTGGTATTATTTCAAAGTGTAAGTGGTTAGGATCAACAGATACTCAGCCAAGAAGTGACAGACCACATAAAGTAACAGAGCAGGGTTGTCAATTGCTGAAATTGCCAAAAACTGTGCACCGAGAGCTTCATGGAATGGACTTTCTTGGCCAAGCAACTGCATGCAAGCCTTGCATCCCTAAGCACAATGGCAAGCGTCAAATGAAGTGTTGTAAAGCACAACCCCACTGCACTCTGGAGCACTGGAGCAATGGAAACAAGTTCTGTGGCGTGACATACTGTATCACACTTCTCTGCCTGGCAGTCTGATGGATGAATCTGGTTTTGGTAGATGCCAGGAGAACGTTACCTGCCTGACTGCATTGTGCCAACAGTAAAGTTTAATGGAGGAGGGATAATGGAATGGGCTGTTTTTCAGGAGTTGGGCTAGACCCCTTAGTTCCAGCAAACCAGGACATTTCTGATTATTCCATGCTTCCAACTTTGTGGGAACAGTTACGGGGGGCTCTTTTTCTGTTCCAGCATGATTGTGCCCCAGTACGCAAAGCAAGGTTCATAAAGACATGAGTCTGATGTGGAAGAACTCACACAGAGCCCTGACCTCCACCCCATCAAACACTTTTGGGATGAACTAGAATGGAGATTGTGAGTCAGGTCTTCATGTCCATCATTAGTGCCTGGCCTCACAAATGCTCTTCTGGATGAAGGGCAAAAACTCACACACACACTCCAAAATCTTGTGGACAGCCTTCCCAGAAGAGTGGCAGCTGTTATAGCTGCAAAGGGGGGACCAACCCCATATGGTTATGAATTTAGAATGGGATGTCATAGAAGTTCCTGTAGGTGTAATAGTCAAGTGTCCCAATACTTTTGTCCGTATAATGTCAATTTCAAGGGGTGCCAATAATTGTGGTGCATGTGTTTTTGTTGAAAATAATTATTAGATGATGGATTTATTTTTCTCTGACTAAGTTCATTTCAATGAAAGGTTGGATTTTTTTCTAATTTTTTTCAGTATGAAATGAAGTTACTTCATTGAAAGGTGGTATGTAAAATGCAAGTTTTTTTCTTGCTACATTTCAGAAATACCAAAATATTGCTGGCAGGGATCAATTTGAACATTATAATACATAGTAAAAATATATAATATGAGAAAAGCTCAAATGCTGAACCTGCTTAGCTAATTGTGTCACCAAGATTTCAAAATAGCATTGGTGTACCCAAAATACACTGTACACCATATAGTGGTACCTTGACCCATGAACAATCCTGTTCACGAACAAATCAGGTTACAGACCAGGTGTTCGGAAATTTTTTGTACTGGTTCACGAACTGTGTTTCAGGCTGCTAACACAAACAACCCCCAAAAGGGTCCCAAAGAACCACGCGAAACACGAAGAAGTGTACATTATGCCCAAGAACGGTTGTGGAAGGAATAAAAAACTTGTTGTAGATGTATGTCTTTACTATATCTCTTCAGAAGTCGAATATCTGAAAAAAGAAAAAAATAGAGAGAACGTTCTGTTATAGCGGTACCTTCCAGTGATTGATAAACATGTTTGTGATGGTTTTTAATATCTATATATAGATAAAATTACAATACTCCATCCATCCATCATCTACCACTTTTCTGGGTCGGGTTGCGGGGGCAACAGTCTAAGCAGGGAAACCCAGACTTTCCTTTCCCCGGCCACTTTATGCAGCCCTCTGGGGGAATCCCGAAGCATTCCCAGCCCAGCCGGGAGACATAGTCTCTCCAGCATGTCCTGGGTCCCCCCCGGGGCCTCCTCCCAGTGGGACATGCCCGGAACACCTCACCAGGGAGGCGTCTAGGAGGCATCCTGACCAGATGCATGAGCCACCTCATCTGGCTCCTCTCGATGTGGAGGATAAGCAGCTCTACTCTGAGTCCCTCCCAAATGACTAAGCTTCTCACCCTGTCTCTAAGGGAGAGCCCAGCCACCATGCGGAGGGAACCCATTTCGGATGCTTGTATTCATGACCTTGTTCTTTCGGTCACTACCCAAAGCTCATGATCATAGGTGAGGGTAGGAACGTAGAACGACTGGTGAATCAAGAGCTTTGCCTTTTGGCTCAGCTCCTTCTTCATCATGACAGACCGATGCAGCACCTGCATCACTGCTGACACTGCACCTATCCGCCTGTCAATCATGGATTGGACTTGTTTGTCCAGCACATCTGACATATGGTTGGAAGTTGGATGCCAAGTCAACACCTTGAACTTTTCTTCATGTTCTTCATTTGCCTCTCTCAGCCACAATTGCACTCACTCTGGACTCTTTTGTCCATTGGTGTTCCTTTCTACGTTAAATACAGATTTTTTGCTTTAACAAGTAAAAAGTAATATATATTTGGGGATGCAAATATATTAATACAAACCTGTGGTGCTACTCTGGTTTTGCACAATTTTCCACTGCTATTTTTCCTTCACATCTAACTGAATTTTTGTCTCAACACAAAATACGAGCGACAGAGAATGGGGGGATGGGATTCCACAAAGCAGTATTTTATCATTAGCCAGATAACTTAAGCCAATGAGGACAGTCCATTGGGCAAGTCGCCTTGGTTGGGCCTTAACCATTCAGAAAAGTTTTCGCTTTTTGCCCACTCTGCCTTCTACGTTGTAAGTCGACTTTTCTTTGACGGTGGTTTTGTTATCCTCCTCGCCTACTATTCCACCTATTTTACAAAAGCGACAAAATAAAGTTTTTTTTTGACAAATGTCAGTTCATAAAGCTATTAAATGTAATTAAATAAACCGGTCCAACTTATTAAAATAAGCTAACAAAATTCAACTAAAATATTTTATTCCTTAAATTTTATTGGTTTAAAAATTTATACTAATGTGTCATACATCTTTTTAAGTTATAGTGCATTATTCCATTTGATTAAGCAAATGTAGATAAATTTAGCTAAACAAACCGGGCTGCGGTGTTAGAAATCGATTTTTATTTAAATTAGAAATAGATTATTTTATACTATTTACAAATAAGGCAGATTAACAAATAGAGTTAGTTTTCGCCAGGAAGGGCTGCTGGCTGCATGGTTCCCATACAAGCGGCACAGTGGATGACGATCACATTACATGGGGTCCCTGGATTCAACGTGATGGCCGATCGGTGTATAATCTGTCCTTTGTGAAGTGGATCATTCCAAATCATTATAAAAAGTGTAATCAGGTGTCTTATCATAATGCATTATCATTTTCCACCCTATGAAAAAAAAAGGTGGGCACTAATTATTCAGCTTCAGATACAGTAAATGACAATTAGGGTAGTGAAAATCAGTAAACGGAGGGTTGGATGCCAATGAGCTGTGAGCAATACAGGACTGTTAGTGTCTGTTCAACCATCAAAATGATCTGTGTCTGTATGGGGAGTGGGCGGGGCTTAACAACGGCAGTAGGCGTGGTTTTCTTCTTTTTTTCAACGTGAAATGAAGCTACTTCACCAAGAGGTGGATTTTTTCTAACCATTTTTACAAATCTTTACAAGGGGTGCCGATAATTGTGGAAGGCACTGTATATACACAGGATTGTAATTATATCTTTGTGGGGACTCTCCATTTATTTCATCTATTTATTTTACATTTTTGATTGCATTCACAGATCTTTGTTGTTACCTGAAAAATTGTCCCTGCAACATCAAAAATGTTTTTTATTACATTGTGGGGAACATTTGGTCCCCACAATGTAATAAAAAACCTAATCCATACGCGCGCGCACACACACACACATAATCCTTGGGCTCGATTCTCCAGTCAAAAAAAGTACTTAAAAAGTTATATCTTTTCAGAAAGTGTGGTGGTAACCTACTATGCCAATGTTTTGTCATTTTTACGGACTGTACAATCCTTTGACAAAACCGAAATATTACAATTAAATGAGCAGATGGTCATTTTGTTAAGTGGGATTCTCCCAAAATGTTGGGCAGGTATGATATGAACTATATTTACTTGGTGTGGTTTCTTGTAACTTAACAAAAGTATTATTAAGGTGTAGTGGTGTGTGTGATTGTGTGTGACTATGTGGAGGCCTTTCCAAATGCCAAATAAGAAGCTTGTAGAAAATGATACATGCCTTATTTTAATCTAGCCAGCAAAACTAAGTGTATTACTGTAGATAGAAAACAACAAAGAAAACTTTTTCACTGCACACAGGGGAGAACGAGCAAATGAAGTCTGAACTATGCAAAGTAAATGTGCATTTAGTTTTGGGCAGTAATGAAACATAGTATGGGGCACATTTCTTAAAACAGAACATTAAAATAACATGACTGGCGATATTTTACAGTGGTAAATGACATAATTATAGCATCCGCATAAGACAGGTTAATTTGACCCCTTTACTATAATATAATAGGTGGAGATCCTTTGCCTTTTAACATTTTTATATTCCAGAGTTAGATGCTATTTTAATAAAAGTAACATGCAGTAATAGTTCTCATCTTTAGAACCCACTGGATATTCCTGTGCTAAGCATCCAATTTTTTGGGCTTGATTGATTAATTCTGCATTCTGTATTGTGAATGGCCTGTCATTCTGCACACCTGGACATTGGCTGCAATGGAGGCTTTACCCTATTTAGCAGGGTTCCCCAATTCTGGTCCTGGAGGATCAGAATCCAACACAGTTTGCAGATTTCCCTGCTCAGACACTCTTACTAAACTTGGTAATTAGCTGATTTTGATGTCTAGGCATGAAATTGGGCAGCCCTGCTATATAAAAAAAAAGTTTCACTTTTTTTTTTTAAATAAACATTTTAGCTAGCTTATCAAGCATAATTATTTTGGACAAAGTAATTGCTGTTGTCAGGAAATGGTTCCTAGCAAGGTCAATACCTCAATTAATTTCTTGTTCTCATGCTTTTGATACTTTTTCATATTTCTTGAAAGAATGGAAAATAAAAATGTATTCAAATACACATGTATAAAATGTACAGTAATTTTATTATTATTAAGGATGTTCTGTGATGTATTTTTCCCACACAAAGTTGTATAAATAATAATGATAAACACCAGCAATTGTACCATGTAAGCCACTGGAATGGGGTTTAATAAAAACTTGGAAGACAAGTTCCAGCAAGATCTGCGACTGCTACCCATATCCTAGGGAATTAATGAGTAAAACCTAAGTAAGTCAATGGATTACAACTGAGTTTTGCCTGGAGAGTGTAAGTCAACCAAATTTAAGGGAGCTGCTTGAATTAATCGCTAATTTCTTTTCCAATAAAATAAAAAAAATCTTTAACTTTTAATTTGTGACATTTTACTAGATGTAATATCTACATTACATAAAAAGATGTTTATGCAAATGGAAGCCCATTTAAAAGTTGTTTCCAAGGACTTAATCTTGGATTAAAAAATTGAAAAGCTGTTTACAGTATTATAACTCATGTGTGTTTTAGCAGTATTTTGATGGCCTTATCGATCTTATTCTGCTAGTATTAGATTTCATTATTATCAAAAATGAACGTCATGGCAAGCATGTTTCTATAGTGATGCTGTCGATCCTTAATGTCAACTATACACTGAAGAAGAGAACAGACACTAAACACATTGACATTGTGGTATGTGAGACAGCCTTTGGTTTGAGGTCTTTGGGAACACAGGGTTTGGTTTGGGAGAAATGGCAGGATGGACAGTACAGTACACAGCATGTCAAGTTGAAAGGAAAGCTATTGTTTGTCAGGTATGGGAAAGATTGCTGAGGTATGTGGGCCAGACTTGTAGAGATGTGTACGTTGGGACTTCCTCCGAATGACTAGTGGGACACATCTATTCACATTGTGGGAGCAAAGGACAGGTAGAAGTTATCAGGATGACTAACCCAGGTCACATGACACTGCCCCCCCCCCTGCCACAGAAGGTTCTCACACAGTATTATTTTGGTCTCCTGCATTGAAAACTGAAATTCTGCTTATTCAAAAACATTTATACAGAAAACATTGCGGCTGAAAATCAACCTAATTTTAGCTATTTTGGTAATTGTGTTGATTTATAGATTAAAAGCTGACACAGGGGAATGGTGAGGGATGGTGCAGGGGTTAGTACTGTCGCCTCACACCCCTGGGACCTGCATTCAGGTTTTTGCCATGGCTCCATGAGCGTGTGCAGTTTAGATTAGATTAGATTAGATTAGATTGACTTTATTAATCCCACAATGGGGAAATTCTTTTAGAAATGTTTGCATGTTCTTCCTGTGTTGTCGTGGGGTTTTCTCTAGGAACTCTGCTCTCCCCCCGCAGTCCAAAAACAGGTGAACTGGAGTGTCCCAGTTTGCCTGTAGTTGTGCATGTGTAACAGTAACTGGGATGTAGTAGTAGTCAAAAGTTTGAGCATATGTGCCTGAAATCATCTATTATCTCTGTTAACAGGAACAGAAACTGGCCTTTTGGACGTATGAGTCAAACTTTGGGTCCAATCACCATGATTCGTGTAAGATGCAGAAAGGTGAGCACATGAGTCAAGAATGGAATAGGCAGTGTCATGCTCTGCTTTGCTGGAGACCAAGCTGGTGATCTTTGAAAAATACATGGCAATTTCAGACGGCAGACAATCATCACAGACTCCCAAGGTACAACATTCCATCAGGATTGCGACTGATTGACCAGTTCTTCATTCTTCAGCAAGATAATGACCCAGCTGAACATTGTATACAGTAAGAACTTTCTGGCAAAGAATGAAAGCAAAGGATAAAACACTGATGACCAGGCCTGCCTAGTCTCCAGACAGCAGGCCCACAGAGCGTCTATGGGAGAACAGGTGTCCATCACTGCATGGAACTGCATGAGTTTTGAAGATACATTGAATGAATCTCCTCATTAATCTGTTTAACTTAAATGCTTGTTTGTGAAGCTTTAATCAAGGCAATCTAAAGACCTAGTTATAAGTTAATTCAACCAAGAAAACAGAAAAAAATGCTTTTAACATGAAAAAGAGCTATTTTATTTATAATTAAATGGTATGACTCAGAAGAAATAGATTTAATGTCATTTATAAATGCATTGAAAAAACTGTAATTCAATGAAACTGACATTTAGAATCAAAGATGATCTCTAGGGAAGTTAAAATATTGTTTTAAAGCTCATTTCATTGTCCTTAGTAGACAAAGCTTTACCTTTGGGGGGCTCTTATGTGCCTTTCCAGTTAGTAACCTGCTAACTGTCATAATTATCATGCTATCGTGATTCTGGCTGCACTGAACAGTCAGGAATGAGCCTCCCATTTATATGTGATGTAAATGTCAGCAGAGGGTTAGTAGGTGGGAGGGAGAATTAATGAGGGTGGGCCAAGCCATGCTAAGCTGATTCTGCATTCTGATTCACCTGTTGTCAGCTGAAGGTGGCGCGCGATTCCTGTGGGGGGGGGGGGGGCGGCATTTCTCTTCAGCGATGGCGAAGTGCCACACTCTGTCTTGCCCCCAAAAACACTCACCGCACGGCGAATCCTGCCTCGTCATCCGCAGGGAGCCGTTTGCTTAAATGCGCCGCAGAGCCGGAGGTGAAGATGAGCAGCCGATTTGATGGTAGGCAGCAGGGAAGCATGACGATATCTTTGAGGAAGGAGCACCTTAACTTGCAGTAAATTACCCTCCCGCTGCTCATAGCAAACCTGGGTGGATGAATGCTGGGAGAACAACACAGCGCGGCAAGAAGGTTTCAACTGACAGCCCCTTAAACAGATGAACTATGCAGCAGGACCAAGTCAACAGCACTGCGGTTCTGCGATGGATGGCAGCTGGACTCTACAACCCCGTATTGGAATGCCAGCACAGATAGCACTCAAAATCCAGCCAGCTAAACATACCAGTTGTGGCCGTTTTCCGAAAGGCTGTATCTTGCTGCTAAACACTTGTGGTGGAGTTCAATCAGCGAGTCACTCCCGCTGAATATTAACCGGTCTTTATTTTCCATTTCCTCAGCGTAGCCATTTACAGACGGCTGCTGGAAATGCCAGCTGGGAAGGCTGAAATGTCGGCGGTCTGCACGCGCCACACCGGCCCTGCGGGTTTCTAGCACAGCGTGCTTCAGATGCCGCCGCGCAGGAGAGCTATTACAGAGTTACGGAGCTCCCCGCGGCTCTCGCTGCTGGCACCCGAAAACCAGGCAGGTATCACTCCTATGAGATCCCAAACAACGGAAGTACTTCGGCTAACTGGACCCCCCCCCCCCATCTTCCCCGGTGGTGCAACAAAGTCAGTTACTCTCTGTTGCAGTAGAATTTCATGTTACAATTCACAGTGACATCACTGAGGCTCGAACCTTAGATCAGATGCAAGAGACTCTGCCTCCAATATGGATTCTGGAAACCTTTATTTCTGTGAAAGTGATTTGTTAAGTTAATAAGGATGGTGTATTGTTATTTGGTTTGCTTTTATGTTATAGTGATATTTTAAATACCAGAAAAGAAATTTCCAGCCACTCCATGTTGTGCATAGAAACATTGTACAAACAGTGTTGTTGTTTTATAAAGGGAACTATGGGGGGCGGGGGGGGGGGGGGGGGGGAGGGGTGTTATGATTAGCCACCTCCTTCATTTCTGTTTAGTTGTCAATAACATAATGTAAACATCTGTTTAGTCTCACATCATTGACCAGATCTGTTTGACTGAAATTAATCTTATTTTAAGTACAAGCAGCAGCAGAACACATGGAATCAAAAGCCGAACAAAGGCTTATTTAGAGAAGCTAACCTGATTCTTCCTTAGCAACCGACGTATGCTACTCATGAAAATCTGCTTAAATTACAGAGAAAGAATCTACTGACTTCATTCTAGCTTGTAAATGCTTGGCTACTGGCACTTGTGTTACAAAGCTAATGAAGCAAAAATATGTAAGATTAATACTAGGACAAAGTGCAGCGACGGCTTTGAAGGGTAAAATATCCCCTAGACTTTCTCGTTTTGCCTCAGTTACTTATTGAAACACGTCTCTCTGTTCTAAAATCATTTTCCACATTCTTTGCTCTAAAATACCTTTGCAGTCTCTTATAAGCATCTCATATGAAAAGTTTTTATCAGTAAAACAGTAGGTGTCTGTGTCAGAAATGGGCTGATATAATGCAGTTCCTATTTTTACCTCAGTTTATAACTATCAGACAGCGTTCTTTTTCATGTTTGAGTCTGTAAAACTTGCTCCAGGCATGAAGATGAACAAAGTCACGTGCTGGGATGGGAGAAAAAAAAGACTGGGGACTTTATTTGTGTGCGGGGGTTGAAATGAGTTTAATAAGACAGTGGGAAGGACTGGGGATAAAGGTTTTCATGGATATGTACGGCAGCCATTTTGAATTCAGCACAAGGGGAAACACACAGATTTGGGTTCATGGTCTCTTGGGCAACAGGTGCTCTTCTGAGAGTGAGAGGAATAGCAGCCAGTTTCTGTGTAGTGTAATAAGGCACGTTCACTAGTATAATAAGGCACGTTCACTAGTGTCTTATATGTATTTCACCCGTCACTGGGAGCCAGAATGTTATCCTCTTCATTAAAGCGCTTGGGATTAAAAAGAAAAGAAGAAGTTCCTGAGAGGGTGACTGGATCTTTATAATGAGTGGGGTCCTTTTAGTTATACCACCCCAAGAACCCAGCCTGCCGCATTCTCTTCCTGCTTTTCCGGTCGCTGTTTAGATCCACCTGGCATGAAAGCGAGGTCCTCTTATCTCCACGGGCCACTGAGCTGTGATGGATTCCTTAATTGAGATCCATGCACAGTTTTCCCCTTGAGGGATGCAGCCGTTGCAATATTTAAGCGTGAGCCAGTGGTGCAGAAAGACAGATCTCTGCAGCTTTCACTCAAGTCCAGATCCAAGAACACAAGTTTGCTTTGAGAGCGGAAACGACGCCCCCGCCCCCCCCCCTTTCCCATAAACACGGACGGACACCCTAACAGTCTGCATGGCATCCAGTTACTCTCTACTGCCCAGGGAGCTCCACAGACAGCCTCCAATGTCAGTCTTCACTTCCCAGCTGCCATTAACTGAAGAAAACAAAAGTGATATATCCATTCATTAGCCTGTAATTAATACTTATTTATCAATACCTATGAATAATGTATAACATTAGTGAGATTCAGTATTAATCTCCAGCACTCTTACAGCCATATACAAGACAATAGCAGGCTGATAGATATGTAAGAACTGATTAGGGAGAGTATTAAAGCTGTTCATCCGAGGGTCCGTCAGCAGGGCAGATAGAGGATATAGCCTCAGATATTAAATCTCAAAGTAGTTGTTTTGAAGGAGTCCTTCATGGTTTATATCAATTAATATGATTAATAGAATAATTACACTACAGCACTACTAATATTTATGAATATCTATGTTTTATATTGCCCTGCTTTTCAGGGGCTTTTAAATAGACCTGCAGGACCTTTGTTATCAACAAACTGTGCGCCAGCTGCTTGGACTGATCACGTGACTTTATTTGCTTGTCAGCTCAGAGATCTGAGTGCTTTATCTGGTCATTAAATCACAGAAAACCTGGACGATGGGCCAGAAATCGCTCTCTTCTTAGTAATTGGGTGGTGGAGCTGTGATATAGTGCTCCCCGTTCCTCCTTTAAGTGCCCCTTAATTTGCATGAGGATATTTGAAAATGTATTTTAATGTGCTTGTAATAAGCCGAATTTTGCTGCCGATGTCCGTTATGGGGAATTGAATGCTGGTGATCAGTGACGACGAGGGACAAACTCAGCACTGCTGATCTGTACGGCGTAAAATAGACACAAATACACCCATATGGAAGACTCCTCTGAAAAGCATACAATTTATATGTGAATTACGTTATGCAAAAATGGACACAAATAACCATATGCAGCCTGTACACCATATACTGACTACACAACAGCACTTTTACTGTACCTAAGTCACAAGGTCCATATGCAATGACACAGGAAATAAATGAAAATAGCTGTAATAATGAACTGTGAGAGTACATTTTACTATCAAAGTTTTGGTGCTTGGCATTAATCATACAGTACTTCCTGTATTGCCTCGACACGAAGCCCCACCCCGTCCTGTTTTAAACGGCACACTAAACACACAGGGAGCATATCCTCCGTCATCCCATTTCGGACTTACAGTGACTTAGAGGGGCTGGGCTACAGCTCCTACTATGGACAGCATAAAGACTCCATTGAACTGTATTTATTTTCAGGCCTTCCCCCAAGCCACCCTTCCTCCTACAAATGAGGACCCCACATTGTCTGGGGCTGTGCCCTCTGCCCTCTCTGGTGACCCAGTGTTCCCCCCCCCCCCCCCCCCCCCCCCCAGGGCTGTACTGGTTCCCCTTATAGGAACAGGAAGTCCGCGTTCTGTTAATCACACTGCGGGTGGAATGCAGAATGCCAGAGGCACAGAGATCCTGCCACATGTGCTACGGGACACTGCTTTTTCTGTCTTTCAGGTGGAGCCTGAAATTAGATTGTATTCATATGCATAGTGATAGTCAGGAGCCACAAGAATACAATAATGGCATTTCTTCTGTGAAAACATTTCAATTTTCTAAATTTTATCTGTAGTGTTGTCTGCCGTCATTTCACTCATCATTTATTTAGAATTCATAGTTTCCATTTAATTCCTTCAATCTTTTATTTTTACACAAAACAGGCTTACGTCTCCTGTATTCTTAGTATCTAGTTTCCAAATTCTTAATTACACACAGAGCCAAATTAATTAAGGTCAATATATTTGAAACCAGAAGCGTATTAAATGACATTTTAAAGCATGCCTGTCAGGAGGAAATGCTAAGAATTGGATCTAGAAATGGATGGAGGTATGAATGTCAGATGATGCTACAGTACAACTCCCCCAGAAAGTGGATTGGCAGGAGGCTGGGGTTCTGTCCAAGACAGGAAGTCACATCTACAGCGGCGGTGCTGGCAAATAAATGATGAATTTTACCAAAGCGGAGGTTCTGCTGGGCCAGACGCTGTTCAAAGAATATATTTTGGTCACATACTCCACACTTTTCTCTAGATGAAGGCTGATACAGAAAGAACACGAAGGAATGCTCCTCATTTCCATGGGCTGGCTAGCTAAGCTTTTAACGTTTGCGTGCGTATTGGTCATGGAGGGAAGTACTGACCCGCTTACAGAAAAGAAGGAAGTGGAAGGAAATAGAATAATGAGTAGCAGTCCTTAGAATGAAATCATTCCTATTTATGAGGTGGTCAAATTTATTCTATTTCAGAGAGTGAATAAGAAAACGCAGAACTGGGGATAAAGGTGTTCATGGATCAGCCTACAATACATAATAATGCCATCAGGAGTGGAAATCTCCTCACCATTCACATGCACAATAAATTGATATTTCTTTCATTTAATTTCTTTAGGTCACCTGGGAAAATATCCAAATCCTTAGATACTCATTTCATCACCAATTATGTTGCTTAATATAACAGTACCCCCCCCCCCCCCCAACTTGCTTATTAGCAGAGATGATTAAATACAGGTGTGAGATCAGACCCAGTCATTGGCTATATGCTGAGCAGCTAATGAGAGCCGAACAGGCTAGCTGTTTACTGTGGAGCGGACTAAAAGCAATTGCAATGTGAATTTCTCAGATGTATAATACTGTATAATACTGAAGTATATTTTTCTGATTCCTTTAGCGGGCAATGTGTGGCATCAGTGGGCTAAGCCTCTAAGATCAGAAGGTCGTTAGTTCAAGCCTGGCTTTGGCATGGCTGTGGGCCCTCGTGCACAGCAGAGATCACCAGCTGCCTGGGTGTTGTGACAGGTGACTGCCCTTCACACCCAAGCTCGCTCTCATGGAGAGCAAGATGGGCGAGGTGAAAAGAAAAAGGGAGATGAAAAGAGAACATCCCTTTGGGGATAAATAAAAGTATCAGCACTACTTTACTTAAAGCTGTCATCTATAATGCATTATAGATACATTATGGTGTAAGTGTAAGAATTAATGAAGCATTTCCCCATCTTCTATTGGCAGTCAGAAGGCATTACAGTGTTGATTGTAATACTACATAAGCTTCAGTGATACGCTAATCTATATTGTACTATAAAAACCTTCATCATGCATTATGATGGTATAAGAATTAAGGATGCTTTGTACTGTATTATGAAGGTATCTGTTGTGTATACTTCCATAATGAAAATAAACATGGCTGTAATGTGCTATCCGTTTTGATAAATATTTATAGCCATGTTCTTTATGAATGCATTATAATGTGTTATGAATGTGTTCATAGATTCTTATGGCCATGGCATTCATAGAAAGTGTTACCAAAGTATCTAGTACTATTCAATCACTTGTGCTGTTAGGGTGTAATGATATTTTCTATGTACCTTAAATATTACAGATTTAACCTGCATGCTATGCAAATAATTTCAAGTTGTTCTTGTTGAAGACTACATTCAAGGACCTTAATGTCTAACAACTGCTGTTTGACATATAAATGTGGTACATTTAGCCTCACATAACCCATAATAACACCACATTTACATGTCAAACAGCAGTTGTTCCTCGAGGCTAAGTGTTCAGATAGTCCATAATAAAAGATTTTGAAAGGAATGGGTCAAAACTGCTCATTCTGTACGGATCAGGGTGAAATCATTGACACAGTATCAGCTACTCTACCCTTGACCTAGCAGTACGACCACGGAAGTAAATAGCGAGTGGGGGCAATCGAAGCCCAAGTTTGGATATGAATATTGTGTTGTCTTGGTGTGTCTCTTACCCTTAAAATTCATGTGCAAAAAGAATCTCTGTGAGGAGGGGGTCCCCCTGGGCGCCTCTAAAAAGCCCTCACAGTGCTCCACCCAAAGTTACGCCCTTGAGTAGGGCAGAGAAGTTGATGGAGATCACAGATGCTGAT
The DNA here is from genome assembly GCF_048594095.1 of Paramormyrops kingsleyae. Taxonomy (NCBI): domain Eukaryota; kingdom Metazoa; phylum Chordata; class Actinopteri; order Osteoglossiformes; family Mormyridae; genus Paramormyrops; species Paramormyrops kingsleyae. The sequence continues at coordinate 6,378,978 of NC_132808.1, read as the reverse complement.
GTGTCCATGCACTGCAGGTCTGAAAATAACGATCACCTTTGATCATAATGGCTCTTTCTTTCTTATACTTTTGATGTCTATTGAACTGCTTAAAGGTTTAAAAGTTGAAATGGCAGTCAGTAGGATTTTCTTTTTATTTATAATAAGGTCAAATTCAATGTGTGGCCTTATAAATATGGCTGCGCTTCAACTACCGAGGTAAATATAATTAGAAACCATCCCACACATCCCTCTGTGACATCACAGCTGTATTCCACTTGCTACACACTCACACACACGTATAATAAAAATAAATCCTCTCATCAGGGGTGAATGTCTGGATATGATGCACACCGCTGGAAATTCGTCCTCTGTGCTTGAAACAAAGTGACTGAAAATGCCACAAACGATTGAAAGTTTCCTGTCGCATATTTCATCAGTTTCTTTGGTCAGCACTTACATAAAAATAGAAAGGCTGTATAGAAAAGAGGCTTTCTATTAACAATGACGTATTATTATTATTATTATTATTATTATTATCCGTAGGATGGATGGATGGATGGATGCCGCAAAATCTGACAAGGCACACTATTAAACCAAAATGCAGTGATGCAGTTTGAAAGGCTCAGATGTTTCAAACACTTTTAAAATAATGCATATTTTAATAGTGCATCCCTATAACTCAGAATGTGGTGCAGCACGTGGGAGCACCTTCCAGTTATAATGACAGGTTAGCACAGAGTTAGCGCCCTCTGGTGGATACTTAAGCAAGGGGGGTGTCCCCATCCACATAGCAGCTGTCACTCACTATGTCACCCCACGACTAAATAGCCAGACACTGGGCTGCACAAAACACTCTTACCATCCCTCAGCTTCCTGTGACTGGACACGTCTACCAGGCATCCTAAAACCCATCCATCCAGCCATTTGTCTAGACCTTTTTTCCAGTCCAAGGTTGCCTAGAGTCTACCTCAGAGGTACGAGTCCCCCACAGTTTACACTCAAACACACAATCGCACATGACGACCAATTTAGAGAATGCGATTCAACTAACTACATGTTTTTGGGCTTAGAGTCTCCAAGCCAGATCTGGGGGGGGGGGGGGGGGGGGGGGTGGGGGTAAGAACACAGCTAACCTGCAATGGTCACTGAGTCCTGAAGACACATGTTTCTGTTTAATTGCATTGTCAAAGCATTCATCATAGCGACTGGAATCCCACACAAATAGGAGGTGCGCAGCACTGTGTCATGCAGATTTACATATGCTCTTCTCATAAGATCCTCTCTCATTGACGTTACAACATTTAAAGGAGAATCTCACTCAGGAATGATACAATTATCCGACACATATAAAAGACTGCCCCCTAAACTCGTGAAAAATTCATCGGGAGGCGAATTAAAATTTGCACTAAAAATGTATATATTGAAAAATATATTTTAATTTCAAATTGTAGGTATATTTTGTATCACTCATCAACACCTACTACAGATACATGTATTTGAATTATTAGATTATAATTACTGTTTATGTACTCTTTAATGGAACAGTTGTAGCCCATTACAATCGGAAGGCCTCATTCCACATTCTCTCTTGGCTATTAGTGTGATAAAGATTCTGCTGAAACATGTGGTGCCGTTTTAGGCTTTGTTCACCAGCAAACAGAAAATAAAAAATGCTCATTTTACTATCTACAATAGCAAGACATGCTTGTTCCTACAGCTGTAAGTGTGATGCAAACTGCATGAAATGACTGAATCTCACCCCTTATTTACCCAGACGGTTGCTGCAGGCTGACAGAGTGCTCTAGTATGTTCATGCGTGTAAATTACATGAGACGTATGGAGCAGAAATGAGAAACCTGTACAAAGGCAGCATCTCCAGCAACATGAGCCCAATAGAAAAGGAAGTGACACAGATCTCAGATCAGCTGGGAACATGCACCAGGACAGAGCTGCTCATTCCTGCTCCTGGAGATCTACTGCTCCGCAGAGCTTAGGTACAGCCCTAATTTAACACACCTGATACAGATCATCAGGCCTTCAGTACCGTCTCAGTATTAGAACCAGCTGTGCTGAAGTGAAGCTCGCAGGCTGGTAGATCTCCAGAAGCAGGAATGAGCAGCCTGGCTTTAAGATATAGAGGAACTAGAGACTAAACACAGTACTGAGACAAAAAATGTGTCTTTCTAGGAGGTCAATCATTTCATTCAATCAGCCATTATCTCTCCTGCCATTTGAATGGATGCTGAAGTTTAATTATTACAGCAGGAGTCAATTTAATCATAGACTGTCAGGCAGAGGACATCGCCATTCTGTGAAGATTACCTGTTTCGGAACAGTAGTTACACCCAGTTTGAGATAAACAGATAACATAACCAGTTATAGTGCAATTAAGCCCATTAAATTAAGCTCTCCGTATCCATGATTCTAAATTTAAATTAATAAAGATGATGCTGACAATGTAAATTGCTTAAATTTACAGGTGGTCATATATAACAATATATAGGCTCATTTTATAAAGCAATTGCTTGAAGTTCTTAATTCATGTTATTTAATGTCATCAGTTGTGCCAGAGTCAATTACAATTGTTCATGAGCTTCAGCTAAACTTCAGTGCTGTTTCTGATCGATATTTTGCAGGGCATCATACAGTAGATACTGATTGAACAGAATCCAGGGCCAAGAGGGTGGGAGGATGCCGAGGCTGACCTGGTAACACCATCACTCAGTGACATCATTAATATTAACATCATAACTGCATACTTACATTACATTGACTCTGTATGACATTGAGTACAAAAATGGTCTGGTTTCTCTGACCTCTGCTTCCCAAATAAAGGCAGCTTTCTGGAAAAGCAAGTTTGATTTTGAAGCTTGCAATCTCATAGCTTTTGTGACATTTAGCCTTGCTTGTGAAAGTAGAGTACAGCAGTAGAGATTTATGGGGATATATTCTGGTTCGGGGTGGCATGGCGGTGCAGTTCAAAGACATGCTGTTAAGTGATTTGGCAACACTAAAACTGCCCGCGGTGTGTGAGTATATGTGCCCTGCCACTGCGTCCAGGGTGTTCCTGTGCATTCTGGGATAGGCTCCAGGCAAATGCCAGGCTTGATGGTCACAACCTATCTATAGTTCACTTATTGCAAGTTGTGGGGTTTTCCTGCAGCATCTGATATCATTAAATGCCCTCTATTGCATTTGCATATATAGCTGAACTGGAAGTTAGCTTGAAAATTTGGTAATTCTTTACTTGAAGCTCTCATCTCTAATGCATTATAGATACCTTCAAAATGCATTATAATGGTCAGTATTAGAGTTAATAAAGCATTGCAGCATCTTCTATTGACAGTCATAAGGCCAGAGGTGGATAATTCAGGTCCAGAGAGTAAAAGTTCAGTCCAAGTTTTGTTTCAAGCAACAAGTTGAGCATAAAGATACATAGTCATAGAGTACTCAACTGGTTGGTTGAAACAAAATCCTGGTCTGGACTTTAACTCTCTGGACCTGAATTACCCAACTCTGCATAAGATACTATAGCATTGATTATAATATTTCATATGCTCCAGTGAAGCTATCATCTATTATGCACTATAAATACTTCCATCATCCATTATAATGGTTGGTGTAAGAATTAATAAAGCATTATAATTACAGCATCTTCTACTGACACTCATAAGGCATTATTCCAAAAACAGACATTTCCATTTGATCTTCTCAGCACTGCATCTGAGTGATTTTCACAAGGGCCAAATCATTATGGTCATGTACGCAACAGGACTTGATGGCTTATTTGTCATGCCACATTATTCCTGTGATCATCATCAAAATTATTTGCCATTTTTTTGGTTTGTACCAGATGTGACAGCCTTTGTTCCCATCAAGCACTGACGACTCCTGACCTCCCAAAACGTCCTCTCGGTGCTTTATGGTTTTTCCCTACTCAGATCTCTCTCCATGGCTGACCATAGCCACCCGAAAAACCTTGCCATTTAGGAGATGTTCTGACCCAGTTGTTTGGCCACAATGATCTAACCTTTCTCAAAATCACTTGGATCTTTCTCCCTGTCCATTTCTTCCGCATTCAACATGCCAGTTACGATTTTCGAATGTTAGCTTACCATCTAATATGTCCAAGACCTTGACCGTTTCTATGAGATATAGAAGGATTATGGTTAACGCCATTCTGTGTGTGGACCTTGCATGTTCTCTAATGTAGGTTTCCTGGGAGTTTATGTGTGGGCTGGCAGCCCCACCAGGGTGTTGCTGATCTTCCAAGCTGAGGCTCCAGGTTCATTGTGACTGTATTGGATAAGTGATTGGGGAAGATGGATGTTGAGGAAAAGGACAATTGCTAAGCTAATATTGAGAGCCCGATCTTCATTGATATGGGGATGTTTTGTATACATTAGCATTCACAAAAGGCTGTTTTAAATATTTATAGATATTTTCCTAACAAGGCCCCAAATGGAACAGAACATGAGGATGTGTGAGTACAGAGGATGATAATCAAACAGGCTTAGCAACATGTTGCATCACCTTGCACATCATTCTATTATCAAAAAAACCGCCACAGGAAAAATTATTTCTGCTACACTGGGTAACGATGAGCATATAAGAAGAACAACACAGCTGGAGAGATTCACATACAGCCCTTTGGAGGTGATTTGCAGTTCAAGAAAAGATGATTTATAGAACTTATTTAATGAATTAAAAGATTTTATTTGCCAGATATACTTTTATTGATAAGTCCCATTATCAAAGAAAAAGTATGGAATGTATGGCATTTATTGGTGTTATTATTATTATTATTATTATAGAAAAAATCACATTATATGGCTATTTGTAAATTTTCTAGGAATAACTGCAATGGTGAAAAGATAAACAGCATTTACATTCTATTCAAATCTATTGTTATTTTCAAATAAAAGGAACATAATTAATTTAACACATACTGCATATGATGAATAATGTTATGTTCTGAATTAAATTACATTTTTTTGATGAGAAAATAAAGAGTAATAAATCAACCAAGAAATACTGAGAAGGTGTGATGTACAAAAATCAAAGGATAGTAATGTAGCGCCGGACGGACAGAGGGATCGCGAGGAGGCGCGGAATCGCACAGTTACTCTTTATTGTAGTCCTTAAAAGGACTGCATTCAAGCATCAATGACGGGGAGAAAAAGAATGGCAGGGAAACACGGGAAGTTACACTAAGCACAGCAAGGCACATTAACGGCGGGTAATTACACAATGGCTACAACAAGTCAGGATCAGACAAGGACCGAGTACCACCACAGTAAGGGCACATGCGACAACCGAATGGCTGCTGCAAATACTGCGATGATTTGAGGACAATTTTGATACTTTGATAGACATAAAATCACAGTTTACATGAACATGAAAAACTTTTAAAGATCATTTTCTTTGGCTGCTTAAGACCTTTGCACAGTGTATTTGTATAATTTTGAAATAGGACAAATAACTGCAGTTAGATTCTTGGACTGGGATACATGTTTAAAATGAATGGTTCTTCTAAAAAAGAAGATAAAAACACAGAAATGGATGCAGAGGGAACTTGCTTGGGAAGGGGGGGGGGGCTCCTTCTCCTTGACCATGTGTAGAACAATCATGTTTCCTTCAGCTGAAGAAAAACATCTGTGTAGAGCTGGGTTTTATATACAGCCATTTGGCGTGGTCAGCAATACTGGGCTGTGGTCAGCAATACTGGGCTGTGTGGTGGCCCCAGACAGAGAACCTACTTTATTAACCAACCTGGGATTTTGTAAGAATCTGGCTCAACTAAGCTACAACCCAGACTACAAGCATATTTATATTTTCTTTGCTACATAATTATTTTGCAGAGTTGTACAGGCAGTCCCCAGGGTAAGACTTATGGACAACTTATGAACAGAATGCCATATAGCCTATTAAAAATTCAGGTTTAATATAATAGTTCGTAATGACAAATCCATGCGCTACTTTGTCATGGTCATGGAAACATAGCTTCAGCGGTTCATCAGGTACAGTACAGTGCCATATGTAGTTACTTTTATTATTACTATATAATTACTATAATCATGTACTGAATTCTTATTTTTCTGACGTACCTACAAATCTGACTTAAAGGCAGAATTAGCCAGTGGATCTTGTTTCATAACTTGGGGACTGCCTGTATTAAAGGAGTGATTTTGTTTGTTATTTTTCATAGCAGAAGTTTCATTAATTGAAAACAATTGGAACATGTATTTGTGTGCCTCATATTCCCTCCTCTTGCTGCCTAAACAGTCTGTGATTTTAACTTCTCATTTTATTGCATTTTGTTATTTTTTTTTATTTTTGGCTACACTCAGGAGGGCATATGTGCATCATATTAAGATTAAAACCAGAAGACTGAAAAATTCATTTAAAAGGGAATTCAGCTGAAAAAAAGGATGGGTCGTGGGAATTTATTTTAAAAATGCTCCATCAATATAGCTCCTAATATCCAGAAGAAAAAAAAAGTCTGATTAAACAAGCAAATCCTGTGAGAACCCCAATTTGCCCAATGGGCCAGCACCACAGAACAATCTCTGTCAATGCACCGCTCCTCTCTGGCGAATTAAAAACATCAAACACCGTGTCAAGTCAGCATTCGCAGAGGCGTGGAGGGAAATGGAAGCGCTGAGATAAATTGCGGTGTGTTAAAAATCGATATGATGGGAGACCAACAGAAGTACAATTGAACAGGAAGTAGGGAAGAGGGTAGAATTCAGTAGCATAAACAATAATGGGTTACCACTCTGAAATCAACTTACTTTACCGAGGAGAAAATTAGAGCTTTATTGTTCTAGTACAAAGCATGAACACGGAGAGGAGGCAATGGGAACTGTTTTCAAGGAACAACGTTGACCAGGATCTTAGAGGGGAAAGGAGGCAGTAACTCAGGACACCAAGTTGTAAAACCCAGGAAATAAATATTCTGAACTGAAATATATGTGAAAATAATATGTATAAGGAGATGGTGTGTCCTGAGTATTATGGATAAAGTTAAAGTGATTTCCTCCATCTCTGACCTCTTTATTGATGTCCCACAGCTTTCCATGACAGATGATTTATTACTTCCCTTTGGGTTCCTGCCTCCTTGTCATGGAAGCTCTCTATGCCTGGGGTGTCCTGCTGGAGCTGTTAACACCCAAGAGCTCTGAGAGAAGCATGCAGCTTCTAGCTCTTCTAACTGTCCTCTCACACCATCAGCAATCCGTCCATCAGTCCATACAACCGGCCGCTTATCCTGCTCAGGGTCATTGCAAGTCACCCTTGAAAAAAATAAAAAATTCCTTGCTTATTTCTAATGAAAGCATTCCTGCCTGTAAGTCTCTTGTACAACTGCTATCCCAATTGTCACAAAACTGAAACACAGAAATTCCCCCTCACAAAAATTCATTCACTCTCAAATCCGGGTGACTTGAATTTTTTTTTAATATATTTTCTTGAATAAAATCCTGCAACTGTGAACTGAAAATATCTTAAAAGTATTGCTAGAATTAATTGCTAGCATTCAAGTACTTTGTTTACATTCAGCAAAACCAGAGGCCACAGTTGATATATTCATCAGCTGCTATGAGCACAATCAGACACGTGCTAAGAACACAGAGATAAATACATCAGGATTGGTTTCGTGGCAGTGATTGTGAAGAGCTTTCGGCTAGCAGTGGCTGTATAATTGTGTGTTAAGCATCCCTGCGTTTCAGTGGATTAACCTACAGAAAAGCAATAGCAGCATATTTTTTTAGTCCATTTCTCTCTTCCAGTAAAAGGGATTTTCCCATTTCTCCCGCTTGGTCTTGTTCATGACACTGGAGCTGGCTGTGGTTAGATAACTGGCAGGAGGCACAACCAGGTGTTGTAAAAAATATATAAAACTAACATAAACTACAAAAAGCAGTGCAAGTGTTCATGTAACAAGGAGCTGGTGTGTGTGGTGTATACCTCTGCTAAAGCTGCCCTTTGTCTAGCTGATGCATTTTATTTTTGAATTTCTCAACAAAGCACAAAAAATACAATAAACAAATAGATGTACTTCGATCAATATTCAGCACAGCCTGTTCTTTGTGTCTTTCTGCTCGCGGTCAAATTCTTTGCTTTTTTTTTCTTTTTTTTTCGCTGGAATAGAAACACAGTCGCTCTCACAGCCTTCATTTGCCTGAACCTGAATCATTTCACCCTTCGCTTGGAATGTGTACTGGCAGCTCGAATGGAACCAGGCGCTTCTGAAGAGGCTTTCCGTCCATCTCAATTGAATCTAACTGACGGGACTTTAAAAAGTCCCTCTCCGTACTAACAGGATTGTAAGCCTTATAGACTGCCGTTAAGTCCCATTCATTGTATATAACGAAAAGGAACTAAGGGAATCAAAAGAGAATGAAAAGGCCCCATATGTAATGAGAAACACCTTTATGAATGGTACATGGTGCAGCATTCTTAGTGTTTAGCTATCGAAAATCCACATTGTCAATTAGAAAAAAAAAAACAAAAGCAGAAAGATATAAAATCATGCCTGTTATGGCCATGGCTGGTATTAATTGTGCTGATTTCTGTCTTGTTCACAAGGCCTCTGTTGAATGTGTGACCTGAAGTCAATCTGAGGAAGCTCACTTTTGTATCGGCGTGCGGGCGAGCGGGGAAGCAGGCGAGGGGAGCCGTGAATACGGGCAAAACGGGGTTTATTAACGCAGACAGGACATAGGGAAGCACACGGCGAACTCACGTTAATGACAGACCTAGGGAAACAGACTTGAACGCGGACTAATATACACAAGACAAACAGAGAATAACAGGCAACAGGTGATTACAATCGGGGTAGCACGCGTAGGTAATGAGGGGGCGTGGCACACACGAGGATCGTGCGAGCGGGTCATGACACTCACTCATCCAGGTCTCTCAGTATGCAATATCCACGCTCCATTGCTGTAGCTGCTGATCTCCATTTCTACTTGCTGTTCAAAGAGTTTAGTGTTGTCGTTATTGTTGTTGAGGTTCCGGGTTGAGAATTCTGTTTCATACAGAATCCGTTGTTTGAGGAAATTACTTTGTTGTCTGTCCACAGATACATACAAGCACATGTTCAACCACTAACAGGTCTGTTAGAATTATGTACTCAGCATCATCTTCTTTTTGTCTTTTGTAACACATCCGGATAACCGCATATCTCCACGATCCATTTAATGTACCAATAAATCTGATTTGTTCTGCCTCAAGGAGATGATAGTGGGACCACAGACAGAGAAAAACAAGCACAACAGAAGAAAGAAAAAGCATTTCATTCAACAAGAACTGTGGAATTCACTTTTATTATTGAGAAGTATTTCTCTAAAGTGACATCTTGTACTGATTATGTCAGGAGCTGTTCTATAAGTGGACATACCAGACTGTTCCACTGACCATCTGAGGCCCTGTTCGCTACAATTTCGACATGATGAGATACCAACATGATCAAATCACATGTTTCTCTCTTCTTTGTCTGCTGAGTGGCTGTAGCTCTAAGGTGCTTGTGATACAAATCGGCAATGATTGTAAGGCGCTGATATGTCATTTATAGTTGCTCTCCTACTCAGAAAAGTAGTGTCACAAATGTTTGCTTGGTTGTTTGAAAATGGGAAATAATGTTATTTTATTTTCATAATCAAATTATTAAATATTTGTAAAGGAAGGTTGGAGTGAATGTGCACATCTTTGTGCTCTAACATAAAGACAAGATTAATACCCATTCATATTCCAACTGCTTATTCTGAGCAAATTCACTTTAAAAATAAGTGGTTTCTTCCCATCCTGCTCCTACAAGCACATCTGTCACAAGAGTGTTTATAATTTCAGGCACCTGAAAAGCATTCCAAAGATTTAACAGACAATTTCAGTTTCTCAATATATTACGATTGATGTATTCAATTTAAATTACACCAGACTATTTGTTTGGTTTATTATAATGACAGTCAGTAGATTACTCAAAGCTGCAGGTTAAGCTATTAAGAAGATAATTATATTATCTTTTAGTAATTGTAAATGTTATAATCTATTAAACATGAGCTACAGTATTATAAATATATTTAAGTGAAATAAATTTCAGTTTTCAAATAAGCGACACTTATCTGCATAATTAGTAATGCTAAGTGTAATCTATCAAGACTTAAATTATTCAAAAGACGACCAGAACTATTGTGCAATGGATTCCATTGCTAAAATCGAGCTCACATTTAACTGGATTGATGGTTCATTGACGGAAAAAGGGGAAGCTGGTCAAGTATGAGCTGTAATTTGCTGAATTCTTGTGGTATTATCACTGTTATTTTATTAATAATTAATGAGGTCATTCGGATAACAGCCTTTCACACACCTTTAGACTGGAAAGGTCAGGAGGACAAGAGTAGCTTCCTATGCAGATGCTGTACATGTATCTTGCACACATGTTTGCTATCTCTGAACACATGCTGCTGGATTTACATGGTGCCAGTCTTGCCCCCCCCCCAACCCACCCCCAGAGGTGGAGACTGATGGCAGCCAGGGGCAGGTGCAAAGACTGTGCTCATTTACAGAACAAACGACAACAGAGTGCGCTCCCAACCTGCTCTCAAAATGAGAGTGAAACCAATCCACAAGACCGCTGCATTCTGCCTGGAAGAGGCAGGTCAGAGATGAAGAAAGCATTTCAGTGTCCTTTTCTCCGGATTCGGCGGTTCTTTATTGACAGACTTAAAGAAGAGTAATTTCACTTTCCACGTGCCACACACTTCAAATGCGACAAAAGTATTCATATTCTCCTTATATTCTACAATGTAGTGATTGTTACACATTCATTAGGGAATGATTCATTAGTGTCCTTCACATGTCTTCAAATGGCTTTAGTTGATTGTTTACTGTCCTTGAAGGCACAGTTAACTGTGAGCAGCGTTTAAAGCTGGTGGTTGAGGACATCTAAGTTCATCACAGTGCTGGTGTCCTCCTGGTGAGAATCAGCTGTGAGATTGTTTGTTACTGCCTCATGTCTATTCCCGTCAAGATTCTATCCCCTTATTCGGCCAAAAGTCTGCTAATGATTCTCAAGGGAGGCAGACGATTACGCCTCGATAGGAAGGAGACCCGGGTTAGGACCCCTTTCAGGGAAAATATAGCCGTGGAAAATCACATAGTGTGGTGCCATTGCTTCTCGTTGCTTTTAGTTAGAGTGGACAATGAGCCCAAAGAAGGGTTTAAGGGAGTAGGGAGGCAGTGGCCTCTACGATGTTCCCAAGGGGACTGGTGCTGTGTCCAATATCGCACTGGGAAGGACAGCCCCGCTAATTTAATTAACATTAATGAGAACGTTAATGAGAACAACATGCATCTGTTTAGACCTGTCACCTTATTTGCTTATGTTTGCATCCTAATTAAAGAGTAAGGCTGGTATTGCATTATGTTATCAATAAGTTATGTTTATAATTGTTTAGGGGAAACAGTTGTTTCTAAATTCACTTGGCATTACTGTATGTGGATTAATACAGTAAACAACCTTTTTGCAGATTTGGCCAATCAGATCTCACAGTAATACTATACTCACAAAACAAGGGGGCAAAAATAAAAGGAAAATAAATCTCCAAATGTTAAGGTAGGCCAAATATTTAAATATATCAAACTGCATTAAGGATTCTTACAAATGTGTGCTATATGCTTTTATTTTAAAAGGTAATTGGTTCTCTCTTTTTATGTAGAGACTGAAGTTTGACAGGTGACCTGTTTTGATGCATTCAGTTTTATATGCACTCTTTTTGATGAGAGGACATTAGCACCACATACTGTACAGTTACACCAAAGTCGGACCCACGGCTCGTAGCTCTGCTTGTCCATCCATTAATTCAGCTGGACATTCAGTGAAAGAAGATGCCCTCTACAAGCTGCAACAGGAAGGTCTCTCCTAGAACGGGAACCAAAATCCTTTTGGTGAAAAGTTCATCTCTTCAGCAACTAGGGTAGCTTCTGCATATCAGATGTGCCCTTGTTTAAAAACTAGTCAAAAATAAAGCTAAAACCAAATAAAATTACACCCATCCATCCATTTTTCCATGTCTCCTTTTCCAGTTCAGGATCACATTAAACCTAGAGCTTATCCCAAGAGTATTAGAACAAACGGCAAGATATATCCTGGATGGAATGTTAGTATATTACAGGACAAACTCAATAACACACTAACCACACATTGTAATTTATACACAATGTTAAAACAATTATTTCACTTTTCTATAACTAATTCGCAAATTGTTGGGAATTTAAATGGAATTTTTCGTATCGCTGGGAATGAGGAAAGCTGACTGCAGGAAGAACCTTGCAGAACTGAGAATAAGCAAGGAAAAGCTCTTAAGTTTTCAGAGAGATGATTTGAAACCAATCCAATATTTCAAAGTTAGGGATTCTCTCTTATTCTGTCTCAGGCTGAGTAATAATGCTGTGTGATGTGGGGTTGACCCCAATCACTGGCTGGCAAACAAAGACAGATTAGCTTCCTTGTATTAACAATATAATATCGAAATAGCACAGACCTCATTATTATAACATTATGAATAAGCATGCTTCCCAACTCTCTTCAACGTTTTCACCAGACATGAAGTTTAATGAATGTCATTGAACAGAAATTCTGTCAACGTGCACATTGCGGATCTTTGTTGTCCTTCATTTACATATATATTTCAGTCCAGCCTGTTACATCTGAACGAGGCTGTTACAGGACACCGTACTATAAAGTGCATAAAAAAACCACAGTAACATTTCAGTAAGTGGAAATGCCAGCATATCAGCTACAAAAAAATCCCATTGTTGTGCTGCCTTTTCAATCAAGAGTTTTTATTAAAGCTATGGGAGAACCTCCAGGAGCGGAAAGTTGCTGCCCGTTAGTGGATGAGAGGTCTGCTGATGAGCAAACAGTATTTATTATTTTTTGAATTCCCGAGACTTGAAGTTGAATTTCTGATTCATCTGAATGCATGTCAGCAACAAAAAATAGCTGTCATTGTGCTGCTTATTCAATTGGACATTCTTATTAAAGTTACAGGAAGCTGCTTTTAGGTGCTTAGCGATCTGCATATTAAAGTAAGGACATATCCCTTGGTTTAGACTCAGGCCCACAGGTACTACCAGGACTAATGTTTGGCCATCCAAACAGCTAAGAAGCTAGACTCAAAAAAGAAGCAAGAACAGGGGCCAGAACATGAACAGAAGGCTCAGAAATACACAAAAATGCAAAATGTATTTGTCCCTTTTATTGAACCTGTAATCTCTTCAAAACTTTGGATGCGCACTGATACCAAAAAGGTGCTGCTCTCTAGTGGGCAGGTAGATAAATAGCAGATAATTTGTATTTATACTTGCGTTGTTTCACTTAAACTTGGATTTTTGTGTGTTCCAACATGGTGTGCTTCTGTGTTAATGTGTGCCCTGGGTTAGACTGCCATCTGGGGGGGTGGGGTGGGGTGGGGGCACTGCCTCGTGCCTTCTTAGATACACTGCAGGCTGACTGTGACCCTTTACTGCAGTGTTTTCCAATCCGGTCTTTGGTGACCCACAGACAGTCCACGCTTCACTGAGAGCTGGGAGGGAGCAGAATTGTGGACTGTCTGGCAGGGAGTTAGAAGGAAGCAAAAACATGGACCGGCTGTGGGTCCCTGAGGACCGGATTGGGGAACACTGCTATACCAGATAAGCAGTTCTGAAAAATGGATGGAAGGATGTTTAATACATTGTGCCTCGAACTCTATGCCTTTCTCAGTGCTCTTCAGGCATGTGGTCTTCAAGACTCCAGGGATGTCAGCCTGCATGTCATTATAGCAGATGGTTTTAGCTGAAATCACATGTTTATTTTCACCCCATGCTATGGGGACTCAGCCAGTATGATTTTTAGTAAGGTGCAGTACGTGAAAACAAATGATTTCCTCCTGGCCCAGAACTGACTGTGTTTGCTTAGCACTGAATTTCTTTAGTAAAAAAAAAAAAACATGCTCAGCCTTATACATGGATGCATAATGAGATATGTACAGTACATAGCTTTTGATTAATGAGTCTGCTAAATGAGTAAAATACTGTTTATATTCAAAAATCAGCACTTGCTAATCAAACAGATAAAGGGCACCTATGTCTGCATGTTCGGCAGGAAGCCACAGGAGAGGAAATTAAACATCGTGTGTGGAGTCAGCCGGCTGCAATTAGCATACAGTTTAAGGAGATAACTCTGCAGCCATAAGATCCCACGAGAATCCCCATGTTGTACTTCTTAAGTTATTTACTTTCGCTGAATTGCCTCTTTAAATTTTAGATTATATGCATACACAAAAAATGTGCAAAAGTAGTGTAAAAAAATGTTTTACCAAATATAATAATAATAATAATAATGATAAATAATAATAATAATACCTAGGTCATAACTAAAGACTTGGATTGGCCTGTCTATGAGGACATCAGGAAGTCCTTTACTTCGATAAAAATAAAAGCAGGTGGTTCCTGAGTTCCTGTCCGTGTCCCCGGCACTGGGTCACCTCTTCTCAGAGAAACCGCAGGCCACATGCACCATCTGGGATCATTTCAATAACTGAGAGGCCCAATATTACTTGGCCATTAAAAAGACCCAGGGATTCATACCAGGTCAGATGAAATCTGGATCCGCTGAAGATGAATGTATCTGTCATGTCAGCTATCCCACTTCTCTGAGAAGAGCCTCGCTCCTGCCTGACATACTCATTCCAAGATGTTTACGCTATCAGTGATTACATTCCAGCTTATGTGTGCCCTGAAATTGCAAGTATCAAGCATTTTTCTAAAGCAGGCATAGTCAGCTCTACACTGAGGTCTGCAGCAGGTCTCCCTAGCAGTGACTACAGGTGCTAATGCACTGCATGCATTATCAGGTGGATCCACACTGTGATCTTTACAGGGACTATCCATCGAAATTCCTCCCACCTATCTTGGTCTGGGCCGCAGGGGACTTGGAACCTTTCTGAGGCAGCCTAGAGGAGATGGGGTACACCCCGAATGGGACGTTCTTCACAGGAACCAGAAAATAATAAAAGGATATTAATAGAATTAATGTATGAAGTCTTTTTTTTTTTTTTACCTAAATCTGCCTTTGTGCTATAAAACCATCAACAATGATTGACATTTATTAAGACACTGGATCTGGTTTAATAGAAACTGTATCCCGATCGAATATAAATATGATTAAACGGAGAATACTGAAACTAAAAGGAAGAGAAAAATAAGCACCAAGCTTGGTTTTCTTAACTTCTGGAACATGTTAATAAGTTAAATACAAGGACAAATATCAGAACAATAAGGGAAAAAAACAGGCAAATCTCTGTCATATCACAGTGGGACATTAATCCACTACTGTGTTTTCCCACGAATGCATAATTATCAGCCACAGACTTCATTAGTGCTTCTGCAAATCACGCGGCAGCTCATTTTATTTCTGCTATCATTACCATCCTCTAGAATTTTCAAGGGCGGGACAAGTACCCAGCGAGACCGTGTGTGCTGAGCAGAGGACGACAACTCAGTGACAGCAAGAAGGAGAGGGTGCGTTTGGGGCAGTTCCCACTCGACGAGCCAGACAAAAAAAACATGGGTACATCTTTCAGGGAAGTCGAGTGAAGGTGCCTGCTTTCAACGGGAAGAGTGAGATGCAGCTCCACCCGCATTCACAAGGTTTAATAAGATTCTGTTAGCTTCAAGCCAAAAAGCCCAGCCATTTGCTTCTCTTCCCGGGCTGCCAGGGTCCAACTATTTCTGTGGTTATGTGTAGCCAGAAACAATACGGCTGATGCATTTTCCTCTTAAAACATCAGAAGGATTTTTGACAGCTCTTTGGATGAATGGCTTTATTAATTAGAGGCCTATTTGAAGTACATTGTGTGCCAACCTGAATGCCCAGGCAGTCACCGAGGCTGAAAAACACGAGGATGTTTTTATCATTTGTAACGGCCACATAATCTGATAGCTGGCGGCGGTAAAGCACTCGCACCAACAGCACACTATGAAAGTGTGAGGCGCGGGGAGCAACCGCGCGTCACCGTGACTGCTCGTGCCAGCACCGTCGTCACTGTTAACCGCTCGTGCCCGCACCATCGTCGTCGACAAGCACAGGACGCTCAACAGTGACGCGCGTCTAAAAATCCAACAGCCACCACCAGTTTCTGATATTACAAAGGAATCACGTAAAGTTGGATATTTGACGAGGATACTGTTTGCATAACGACACATCCACCTGTTAATTTATTATGCTTAACCAGCTCCGGTGTGACAGACTGTGCACAGGAGAAAATAGAGACTGTTACAGGGACATCAGTTTTAATGGAGTGTGACGTTTACAAGGCAAATACCGGCCAAGTTCACTAACCTTCAGAGTCTGTGCAATTTTGTCTTTTATACAATTCGTCTGTTTTGAAATTAAGTGACTTCTGTATGTTAAATATATAGTATGTATCTGTACTGATGCACTTACACAGAAACCAGTGCTTGCAATTCATCCCTATCATTGAGCTTCGACTTATGACCACCGTTCTGTTTTTCCAGGGGAGTTTGGCTCATGCTGTCATGATTTTTGAGACATGATTCACCAGGACACATTAAATCATTTTGCCGTTTTTATGAGCGATGCAGCTGTGATTCGGCTCCGACTCTTTGGCCTTTTTGGAACCCTTTCAGCTGCCTTTGAAAAACTCACATATTAAAGTGCTGATTGTCAAACCTCTTTTATATCTGACACATCCTGTTAACTGGCATTCAACCTATTGTGACTCACCTTTGTAGCTACACTTGTGATATCGCCGTTTTAAAGTCCTTTTCCACATGGTGTGGGCTGTAGCGTGTCGCTAATTTTAAGTGAGGTCATCTTTGCCTGGTGGAGGGAGGCATTAAAAATAACTCAATTCACAGGAGCTGTAACATTGACTGTTATTATTATCATTAAAAAAAAAGATTCAACATGAAATTAAACTTTTTAAATATACTATAGTATCACTGAGAATGTGTGTATTTGTGTGCTTCTCTGATTTCACAGTCTTGCCAAAACACGTTTCATGATAGCTTATTTATCATTTATCGCCTTGCATGTTCAAAATTCATTAACAATTCATTGACTTTATCACTGAAGGCAAGGTCGATCCAGCATGTCCATGTTTCCAACAACGTGTAGTGTGGCCAGTTCTCATGAACATTTGTTGGTTGTGCATGTCCTCAGGAAGATCTTAAATCTGCACGTTGCACAGAGCGGACAAGAGTATGACCCTCATGTCTGTCTGCATTAGAGTGTCACTGACTGTCACAGATGGACTTGTTTACATTCTTCCCAAACCTGTATATTTTATGCATATAAATTAAGAAAGAAACTACAGAGAAAATGCCCTCAGTGGTAGCTATAACATAGCTTGTATAATATAATATAATATTATATAATATATTTTGCCTGTTGCTTCATTCTTAGTATATACTGTGAACAAAATAAAAAAAAAACAATTTGTGGAAGCTCAGCTTACAATAAACAATCAATAATAAAACAAACATGTGCATCCTCACACACACAAACACAGTGTGTTTCTGTGTTACCTGCGTTCCATTTGTTTTGGACATTTTATTGTGTGACAGCAGCAGCCAGCGTGACAGTAAATGATCAGTTTTCACTGCTTGGGAATCACAGGACCCCCCGGGAAGGAGTGGCAGTATATATAACCACTTACTGGTCCTGTCTATATTTCCTTACATTTCATTTCCTGTATAGTTGTGGAGGCAGTGTTGACACATGAGAGAAAGGCCTTCCTTTGGCCTTTTTTTGCAGTTATCAGAGATATGGTGACACCAACCTGACAGGCTACAAACATCCAGAAGTAGTATTCTGACAGCGTCTGTGGACATCTGACATGACCTGAGCAAGGTGGCAGAATTGATTGGTCTTTCTCACTATTTTATGGCTACAATCACATGAAAAGAACAGTGATTGAGAAAAAAATTAAAGATAAGATAACACAACTAATGAAACTTTTAATCTTGCTGTATCAATACCCATTGTACTGGTTTGTTGATAACTGGTTGTAGCTGTAATATATTTTTTGTGTGTTTTTCATTTCCTTCATTATAATAATGGGAAACAGGAATGAGAATCAGGTCTTAATCTATAGCTTAACAATGCCTCAGCTTTGCAGTCAAGTAGGTCTGTTCCATTTTTGCCATACTAACTCTGTAGTATATGTGCAGTCAGTATAATGTCTCACATGGATCATGTCTGAGTAAGAAGGTGACTCACTCAGAGATTTACAGTAGGTGCGCTCCATGACAATGGAACAGGAGACCAGAACAAACACGGTAATGGGTACTCTACTGTCAGAATGGGCTTCTGTCTTCCATTTAACTTATCCCTAAGGCCTACTTATTTTATGTAGAAAGGGAAAGGAACAGGATACAGAGCTTTCTCTATAATGTAGCTGTCTTTAATTAACTTCTCCCTTGAGGTTCTTCTGAGCACAGGTGCAATGAACCCTGCTATTATGTCTTGGAATAAGTTCACTTGTGTAAATTGTTTTTTTTTTCTTTTAAGAATCAGATGTATAACTGTGTGAAGGTAAAGGAACGGCAGTCGTGCGAGTTCAAGGTATCTGCAGAGCATCTATACACAAATACAAAGATATACAGTATCAGGGCTCTTCTGGCAACATAGCAGAAACTGGAATGTACCTCTCTGCAGTGGTCTAGACCCTTTATGGTGCTAATGTTGTCTAGCCCTTAGCCTGAGAGGAGAAAGTTCTCCTCCTTTACTCCAGTGAGGACCCCACCTCCAGCGTGTCGATGTGTCGTGCCCCGGCGTGCCACCAGCACGAAGACACACTGGTACTGTATAGGGTCAGATCCACTGACGATGTTGTGCTGTAGGCCACACATGTCTACAAGTACATACTCTACAACATGGAGGGGAGAAGAGCTCAGACCTTTTGTGGTGTTTTAGATAATACAAACACACAAGCACACCATGACTAAGAGACAGCTTTTGGGCTGACATTTTCAGTTTTATATCATTAGTGTCTTATTCAGCAGCATGTTATGGAGAGTGTGGCTGTGCTCTAGCTGTTAGCTGTCTACACATCGGATCCCTGCATCAGCCTCCTTCTCACGTTTGGCAAAACAATCTCAACATGTTGGTCTATATTCTAAGAAATGGCATTTTGCCTATTTATACCATGACCACAGACTGGATGAACAGGTATGGAAGATGGACGGGTTACGTAGCATCTTTAGGTGTGTGGAGTTTAAGTCAAGGGAGGTGATGCTACGATTATGTCATTCCTTGGTAAGACCCCACCTAGAATATTGTGTGCAGGTTTGGTCACCATACCTTAAGAAGGACATTGCTGCCTTAGAAAAGGTGCAACAGAGGGCTACGAGAATGATTCCTGGTCTTAGAGGAATGTCTTATGAGGAGAGGTTAGCTGAGCTGAATCTGTTCAGCCTCGAGTAAAGGAGACTAAGGGGGGACATGACTTAGGTATATAAGATGCTGTTCAGCCAAATGGCTATTTTAATATTAGTTTAAATACTACAAATCGTGGCCATAAGTGGAAATTAGCGGGAGAACATTTTAAAATGAATTTGAGAAAGCACTTCTTTACACAGCGTGTAGCTAGAGTATGGAGTCTTCCTGCTAGTGTAGCGGAAGCTAAAACCATGGGTTCCTTTAAATACGAGCTAGATAAGATTTTAACAGCTCTGAGCTTTTAGTTAAGTTCTCCCCAAACAAGCTTGATGGGCCGAATGGCCTCCTCTCGTTTGTAAATTTCTTATGTTTTTATGTGTGCTAACATTTCGGCTAGTAGGTATGTTTGAAATGAATGAGAAAAAGGAGAAATATTACAATGAATGCCTAGAAATTTCTGTGAATCTGCATTTTTGTGTAATACACTGATTGTTACTAGAACCCATTTTTGAGTAATATATTCAAGTGTGGCTGGATGTCTTATATTATTATTAATTATATAGACCAATTAGCTTGATAAAAATGAATGCATATGGTTGATTAAATTCCATTAGTCATTAAATCAAGTGTTTTATGTTCATTCCTATATGATTTATTAATAGCAGTCTGAAACTCTGTTTTCATCATGTTTGGGTGAGATAATCTTTCATGTCTGCTCGATTTGTTCATTAACCCTGATCTAATCACTACTAGTGAAGAAAGCTTTAGTCAAAATGCTTTCATAAATACTAATGTACTGTATTGCATATGGTTTAGCCTTTTTTCCAGGCATTCGTTGTAATATTTCTCCTTTTTCTCATTCATTTCAAACATACCTACTAGCCGAAATGTTAGCACACATAAAAACATAAGAAATTTACAAACGAGAGGGGGCCATTCGGCCCATCAAGCTCGTTTTGGTAGAATTAACTAATAGCTCAGAGTTGTTAAAATCTTATCTAGCTCTGATTTAAAGGAACCCAGGGTTTTAGCTTCCGCTACACTAGCAGGCACTAACTACACGCTGTGTAAAGAAGTGCGTCCTCAAATTTGTTTTAAAATGTTCTCCCGCTAATTTCCACTTATGGCGACGAGTTCTAGTATTTAAACTAATATTGAAATAGCCATTTGGCTGAACAGCATCCAGACTCGTTAGAATCTTATAGACCTGGATCATGTCCCCCCTTAGTCTCCTTTGCTCAAGGCTAAACAAATTCAGCTCAGCTAACCTCTCCTCATAAGACATTCCTCTAAGTCAGCGTGCCTCACTCGTATAGTCAAAATTTAGTAGAAAAGCACCACCCGAATAAGGCCGCAGCAGTGCGAGCGATGAATCTGTTTAAAGACAATGCAATGTCATATTTCCGCAAAATTGAAAAGGAGGCAAAAGCCATTGGATAGGTTCCTTGTTAAAGTCGCACAAAAAGAAAAAGATTCCAGTGAGCCAACAGATAGCAGTGATTCCGTTAGTTATAGTGAAAGTCGTCCTACAAAATAACCCTCCTCCTCTCCTCTCTCTCGTCTCCCTCACACCATCCACGATTCTTTTCAAAGGTAAAGTGCAAGTTAATTTGTTTTATGTATTTTTACTTAATATTTTGTATCAGTCATTTTTATATGAATATTTTTGGGTTGTGAAACGAATCATTTGAGTTAACATTATTTCTAATGGGAAAATTTGCTTTGATGTATGAGTACAAACGAATAATGCTCACAATCCGAGGTTTTACTGTGTGTGTGTGTGTGTGTGTGTGTGTGCATGTATGTATATATATATATATATATTTGAGTTGTTCATTTATAACTGTGACAATTCCTTTGGTCAGAATGGCCAACCCAGGTGTGGATCAGCCTAGCATTCTTAGGCTTTGAGGAGGAAAAAGGATGGATTCAGCACCACATACAGGCAAAAGGATAAATAAAGAAGCCATTTTGTTGGCCAAGAAAATAAATGAAATGCACAAACTCTGGCTGGGGGTGTCAAGGACAGACTTATTATACAAACACAGGACTGCTGGCTTCTAAAATGCAGGCAGGTCTAGCAGGGCCAGGCCAATTTAAGTTATTTTTGGGAACAAGGGACAAGTGGAATAAAATTGCAAGAAAATCCCAATGACCTATCTTCCTGTCATGCCAGCTACACCTCCCTTCCCCGCAGTAACATCTAAGCAATGGCCTGTCCTTTTACACATCTATGCCACTCTTAGATGTAGCAGATTTGCGTTTGAATTTGAATTTATCGTTTGTTAAATATTTATTAACATGTCAACAAGGGCTTTTGGCAGACCATATACAAGTCCACAGTAGTATTACAATAGTAGTTTTTAGTACTAGGGAGTAGCACTGTTGTCTTACTCCTCTAGCATTGGGGATCCAAATCCCATTCCTGTTATGCTGCCTTCCAGGTGGGCAGTGGGACATTGGCAGGGAAATGTGACTTGGTCCGTAATGGGCCACTGCACGGACACAAACCCGATCCTGTATTGGGAAAAATTTCCTGGTTGATGAAATTTACCGATGGGATAGGGCGGTGCGATATAAAAGATATATCCGTTAGCGGAGCCACATACTACTGTTTTGGTAATATCACAGAAGAGCGAAGCACTCCCTCACAGGAAACATATGGGGCCTGTACTACGAAGCAGGCTTATTGGGGTAACTTGTCGGATTTAAGGTAGTCTGGGCAAAATGCAAGTGAACGAATATGAAGTCCATTTAAACTGCAGTACCTTAAATCCAACAAGTTACCTAGAAAAAAAAACTGTGAATGTAAAATATATTGTGCTTTTAAATATTCACAAACCAATAGTCAGAAGTTTTTGCACACACTGAGATTTTCTACATTTGCATTTTACTCACTTAACACTTACTAAAAATACACTCAATATTCTTTGCTAAGAAATAATTTTACAGTATATTCACCATTTGAGTAGCTTTATTAGCAAGAAACTGTCATATCTTTGATTCATCAAAGTAACCTAAATTAACTATGTTATAACAGCAGAAAAAAAGTTGAGGTATTCTTTATACAAGGGGCATTAAATACTGCTCTGTTTCATGGGATGAAACAGTTAGCCAGTGCATTTAAAGTTAAAGGACAGCTTGAAATTTGACTACGCCATCGCCACACAACCAGTTAATAGGATGTCAGACATGCACTGTTACATACTCTTTCAATATTAAAGGAAAGTTGTTTTATCAACTTTCCAATTATTAAGTAAGAAAAATCTGCAGTTTATGAAATAAATGGAAAAGTGGTAAAAACCTGTGATGTGCAAACACTTTTGACGGATAGTGTAAATATTTTCTGACCTCTTCCCCGGCTGGCAAAATGTACCCATTTTATCATCCCATTTTACTCTTGCAGTGGTCATCCAGTTTTTAACCAGCATCAAGTGAGCTGGATGATTTTTTTTCTTTATTCTTCCAAATATCGCACATGTACACATGTACGTTGTACTGCACTGTTCATGTATTTCTAAGTTACGGGCATTTCTTACTTATGGGCACCCCTTGGTTACATTCTGCCTGGATAAGGGAGGTTTGACTGTATTTTAATTAGAAATGCATTGTTTGCTTGTGAGCCAATCTTCTGTGGGTAAAATCAACAATAACTAGGATGATGCCTCAAAATTAAGTAAGGGTGTCCTGCTTTGAATAAAGTCACTCTCTGGTTGGTTAAACCCCATATTCAAATTTCTCAGTTCTAATGGTGAGACAAAAAGAAAACCATATAGCAATGATAATAAAAATGAGGACGTTACACTCAACTATTTCAAACATCATCATCAGTTAATTAAATCTCTTTTCCCAGAACCATTATGTTAAAAACATATGCTGGCTTCTTGCGGATCACTGAATTACTGAAGTCTCAGCCGCAGTGAAAGGCCATGAACACCTGAGAAAACACTTTGATGTCCTATCCGATAATACTGTGGGCCACAGTCCATTGAAATGTCTATGTTTCTTAAGACATTATGGATACCATCATTATAGAAGAAGCGCAGAATATTCATGATTAAAAACTGACCATTCAGTCTAACCTGTACTTAACTTCTGTGCATGTGCCAAAGGTAGTGGAAAAAGGAGTATTAATGGAAAAATCTGTGAAATTACTTGCAAAACCTTATCTATATATTAAAAATTGAGGTTGTTGCATTTCAAACAGCATGAATCGATGTGTTTTCATAAAATCTTATATATTATTGTTATAAAAGCACAAGCTGTGTATGCAGCTACATTCTGTGACCTGTTTATATTAAATCATTTAAAATCACAGTATTTCTATCCATTAAGTGATTTTTATTTTAAATGCATCTGTACATTAATTTATTCACATTATTGTTGACTGTTTATTTACTTGTTCATTATGTATAGCAGGACACTAGCCAATATCAAATTTGGTGAATAATATCAAATGACATTTTTCAAACACTCTTCATAAACAAAATTTTTTAGTATATTTAGTTTTGCTCCAGCACGTCTGGTTTTTATGTGATTTCGACTTAACTTTTTTCCATATACAATGCATTGTATACCTAATAATGTCATTCTGATACCAGTGATATAAAATCACCAGTAACCTGTCATAGACTAATTTTTTGTACAAATTAGTCAGCAGGGTCTACAGGCAGCTTGCAGTTATGTAAACTTACAGGTATGCTGCTGCAGGTCCACTGACGCCGACCTTTCTATGCAGAACTGTGGTTCGCTTTCTGGTACTGTCACTCAGTACTCGGAAGGCGGACCACAGATAAGAAGGTTGCTGAAGGACAGTGTATTTGCAGCCAAAATGGTGACAGTGGAGAGGCAAACCTGGTAAGAATACCGTAAAGTCGTTGATGGATTTCTCAGAAACAAGAAGTCATCTGATATTGAGATTCACGTCAAGGATATGAAATGTCGTTTTCATGATCTTGGATGTAGAATGAGTCTCAAGATGCATTTCCTAGACTCGCACCTTGATTACTTTCCTGAAAATTTGGGTGAGCAAGGTGAGAGATTTCACCAAGATTAGTTAAATGGAGCGAAGATACCAAGGACGTTGGAATGTAAATATGATGGCTGATTATTGTTGGAGTCTGTACAGACAAAATCCTGATGCTTCATACAAAAGAAAATCATACCGGAAACAGTTTCGCATTGCTAAGTGACCAGCAAAGACATGCAATGTAACATTTGCTATAATTTATATTGAACTTTAATTGTAAATTGTGACAAAACCAGACGTGTGGCGGCAAATTGGAAGCCATATTCTGAAACTACATGAAAAACTGTAGCACTTGTATTTGTTAAATCACCTAACAAAAAATTTTTAAATGCCGGCTGGTGTTATTGAACCTGAATTTCACTCAAGCAAAATTTCACAGTTATACTGAATTTCCAAGTTAAACATATTTTTACAGACTGCCCAGGGTTGGTTCCTGCCTGTGCCCCTTGTTCCTGGGATGGGCTCTGGTTCCCCTCCCAACCCCATTTGGGATTAGGCAGTTACGGTGATGGATGGATGAATGAAATAGTTTTACTTATTAAAGAATTGAACCCCCCCCCCCCCCAAAAAAAAACAAAACAAAACTTCTATACAGTAAGCACGTGATGTATATTTTGTTTTAGGAGAAGGTTTTAATCCCCTGATCCCCAGAGTGCTATTACCATTAGGCCCTTATGCAGGCCTGTAACCCCCACCCTGGGGACTTCCTGAACCCACTTTCTCAATTTCTCACATGACCAGTTGTTTATGGAATTCTTCTCACTTCCAGTACCTGTGAGAGAGTTTCTGTGGTGTTGTTTGTGGGTTTGTGGTTTTGGCGGTACTGTGAAGTGGAGAGAGATATGCTGGCACGTCTCTGCAGACAGCAGGGGTTCGAATCGGCCAAGCACTCGCGTCAAAGACCCAGCAAAGATTACCATACATTTGCATGAATCACGAAAAGCCTGATTAACAGCCCTCCCCCAACATGACAATGGCTGTCTGTATGTGAAGTAAGAAGGCAGCCTGCATGCAGCCTCCACCTTAAACTACAGACAGACAGTGAGGAGGGCAGCCTGTATACAACCTCCACCCTGAACTACAGACAGACAGTGAGGAGGGCAGCCTGTATACAACCTCCACCCTGAACTACAGACAGACAGTGAGGAGGGCAGCCTGCATGCAGCCTCCACCTTAAACTACAGACAGACAGTGAGGAGGGCAGCCTGTATACAGCCTCCACCCTGAACTACAGACCGACAGTGAGGAGGGCAGCCTGTATACAACCTCCACCCTGAACTACAGACAGACAGTGAGGAGGGCAGCCTGCATGCAGCCTCCACCCTGAACTACAGACAGACAGTGAGGAGGGCAGCCTGTATACAGCCTCCACCCTGAACTACAGACAGACAGTGAGGAGGGCAGCCTGCATGCAGCCTCCACCCTGAACTACAGACAGACAGTGAGGAGGGCAGCCTGTATACAGCCTCCACCCTGAACTACAGACAGACAGTGAGGAGGGCAGCCTGCATGCAGCCTCCACCCTGAACTACAGACAGACAGTGAGGAGGGCAGCCTGTATACAGCCTCCACCCTGAACTACAGACAGACAGTGAGGAGGGCAGCCTGTATACAGCCTCCACCCTGAACTACAGACAGACAGTGAGGAGGGCAGCCTGCATGCAGCCTCCACCTTAAACTACAGACAGACAGTGAGGAGGGCAGCCTGTATACAACCTCCACCCTGAACTACAGACAGACAGTGAGGAGGGCAGCCTGTATACAACCTCCACCCTGAACTACAGACAGACAGTGAGGAGGGCAGCCTGTATACAGCCTCCACCCTGAACTACAGACAGACAGTGAGGAGGGCAGCCTGCATGCAGCCTCCACCTTAAACTACAGACAGACAGTGAGGAGGGCAGCCTGTATACAACCTCCACCCTGAACTACAGACCGACAGTGAGGAGGGCAGCCTGTATACAACCTCCACCCTGAACTACAGACAGACAGTGAGGAGGGCAGCCTGCATGCAGCCTCCACCTTAAACTACAGACAGACAGTGAGGAGGGCAGCCTGTATACAACCTCCACCCTGAACTACAGACAGACAGTGAGGAGGGCAGCCTGCATGCAGCCTCCACCCTGAACTACAGACAGACAGTGAGGAGGGCAGCCTGCATGCAGCCTCCACCCTGAACTACAGACAGACAGTGAGGAGGGCAGCCTGCATGCAGCCTCCACCCTGAACTACAGACAGACAGTGAGGAGGGCAGCCTGTATACAGCCTCCACCCTGAACTACAGACAGACAGTGAGGAGGGCAGCCTGCATGCAGCCTCCACCCTGAACTACAGACAGACAGTGAGGAGGGCAGCCTGTATACAGCCTCCACCCTGAACTACAGACAGACAGTGAGGAGGGCAGCCTGTATACAGCCTCCACCCTGAACTACAGACAGACAGTGAGGAGGGCAGCCTGCATGCAGCCTCCACCCTGAACTACAGACAGACAGTGAGGAGGGCAGCCTGTATACAGCCTCCACCCTGAACTACAGACAGACAGTGAGGAGGGCAGCCTGTATACAGCCTCCACCCTGAACTACAGACAGACAGTGAGGAGGGCAGCCTGTATACAGCCTCCACCTTAAACTACAGACAGTGAGGAGGGCAGCCTGCATGCAGCCTCCACCCTGAACTACAGACAGACAGTGAGGAGGGCAGCCTGTATACAGCCTCCACCCTGAACTACAGACAGACAGTGAGGAGGGCAGCCTGTATACAGCCTCCACCCTGAACTACAGACAGACAGTGAGGAGGGCAGCCTGCATGCAGCCTCCACCCTGAACTACAGACAGACAGTGAGGAGGGCAGCCTGTATACAGCCTCCACCCTGAACTACAGACAGACAGTGAGGAGGGCAGCCTGTATACAGCCTCCACCCTGAACTACAGACAGACAGTGAGGAGGGCAGCCTGTATACAGCCTCCACCTTAAACTACAGACAGTGAGGAGGGCAGCCTGTATGCAGCCTCCACCCTGAACTACAGACAGACAGTGAGGAGGGCAGCCTGTATACAACCTCCACCCTGAACTACAGACAGACAGTGAGGAGGGCAGCCTGTATACAGCCTCCACCCTGAACTACAGACAGACAGTGAGGAGGGCAGCCTGCATGCAGCCTCCACCCTGAACTACAGACAGACAGTGAGGAGGGCAGCCTGTATACAACCTCCACCCTGAACTACAGACAGACAGTGAGGAGGGCAGCCTGTATACAGCCTCCACCCTGAACTACAGACAGACAGTGAGGAGGGCAGCCTGCATGCAGCCTCCACCTTGAACTACAGACAGACAGTGAGGAGGGCAGCCTGTATACAACCTCCACCCTGAACTACAGACAGACAGTGAGGAGGGCAGCCTGTATACAGCCTCCACCCTGAACTACAGACAGACAGTGAGGAGGGCAGCCTGTATACAGCCTCCACCCTGAACTACAGACAGACAGTGAGGAGGGCAGCCTGTATACAGCCTCCACCCTGAACTACAGACAGACAGTGAGGAGGGCAGCCTGTATACAGCCTCCACCCTGAACTACAGACAGACAGTGAGGAGGGCAGCCTGTATACAGCCTCCACCCTGAACTACAGACAGACAGTGAGGAGGGCAGCCTGTATACAGCCTCCACCCTAAACTACAGACAGACAGTGAGGAGGGCAGCCTGCATGCAGCCTCCACCCTGAACTACAGACAGACAGCTCTGCTGCCTAATGAGGCAAAGAACAACTTCATCCCCTGTAATATGAAATTTAAGCTGTAACATTTCAATCTCTTTACAGAGCTTCGTCATAGAAGTTCAGGCACTTACAGCATAGATTTTTCAATTTGAAGTTTGCATATTTACAAGTGTAACTGTTATAACTTGTGACTGGGTGGAGCTTTTATGTTAACTCTTTTAAATTGACATCTTAAAAACAATGACTTTGACTACATGTGCATCCAATTAAGAACAATTTATTTCTCTGTAGTATGCA
Source organism: Paramormyrops kingsleyae (assembly GCF_048594095.1). NCBI lineage: Eukaryota > Metazoa > Chordata > Actinopteri > Osteoglossiformes > Mormyridae > Paramormyrops > Paramormyrops kingsleyae. Next base: position 6,350,507 of record NC_132808.1, on the reverse strand, counting down.
GCACTCCATTTCCCCCTTTTATGACCCAATTAAACAGCAGTCACCTGACCTTTATTGTGATGACCCAGTAATCGTCCATCCAGAAAATGGAAGTCTATATCAGTGTCTACAGTGACTATGGAATCATGAGAATTACAAAATACCACACTGAGAGTAATATTAACATGGATACATTTATCAAGTCAGTGATGGAGCTTATCAAGAAGTGCACTGGAGTGAAGGCAGATCAAAATGACTTAATGTACTGTGCTGAAGGTATTTATGGTCAGCAGAACTCCTTCAATAATTGCATGGTCTGTCCTCCATAGTTATGTAACTTTGACTGTATTTCATTTGTATTGCAGATTTTTGAGAGAATTGAGAAGTATGACATTTAAACATACAGTATAAGGAAGAACAGCATGGATTTGTCACTCCGCGTGTGTGGGTAAGGGGTCAGCTGACCTGGAGGGATCGCTGGCTGTGGCGTGTTACGTTATGCTGAAAGCCTGGAAGGAAGGTCACTTCCAACGCTGCTGCAGATTGTGAATGCTCCAGCATCTTACCCATTCCTCAGGCCAGAATGATTAAAATGACGACTCCCTGCATCATGTTTTATATTGTGATAGAAAGTGTACTTTATTATTGCCATTTTACTCTGTTTGCTATCTTCAACTTTCTCAGCTTTTAGTATAGTACACATTATAGATGCAATGCCAAGCAAGACCGGGTGTCATCACATTAGCAGGAAAGAGGCTGTTGGGTTGAAGCAGGATGTTGCCATAGTGTTTTAGAAGTTGCTGGAGGCCAAATTTCAACTTGACTTCAGCTTCTATCAGGCAATGAGAGATCTGTCTTTTTCTGAGACAATATGAAACTTCAAAGCCGTTGTTTGTTCCGGGGAAAATGGGGACTTTGTCCCATGGATGATTTAGCGTGACAGGTAAAGGTCTGTTTTTTGCATTTCTTTGGTTACTCTTCCCCCATTTTCTAGAACTATCAGTTGACAAAACAAACCCAGAAAAGAGAAACTGTTTACTTCCGGCAGAACAAGCGCAATTTGGCAGTCGTGTCCAAGTGCCCGCTCGCATGACCCTAGAAAACGTTTGCTTCCAGGAATACTTTTTCTGCAATCAGGAGTCTATCTTAGGAAGCACAAAAAGCATTCACAGCGGACAGGAGGACAGCACAGGGCAGACATAGCCTCAGTCATGCAGGAAGCCTTCAGTGAACTGTTTACATGCATCCCCACAGATCCTGCCAGCTGTATTCCCTCATTCATCTGCTTTACATCATGCTTTTACTATAACCCCAGGGTTCTGCAGCCCATCTCATTATTTTTCTTCTTGTTTTGACTGTCCAGGACGTTAGGTCCACTGTGTGCTGTATCACATCCACTTTTTTAATTTAGTGTATAATGTTTGTACAAACATTGCTTGCTGTCCGCTGCACAGTAACCAAAAACAGACAACTCTGTACCTGTTTAAGCAGTATGATCGGGTTCAGTGTCTAAATATAACTCATAATAGCTAAATACAGCTTAGATTAAGAACAGCTGGACTGAACTATACATTATAACATACATAGAAACATAGTATATCTGTCTTCCAGCCTCTTAAGCAGCCAGGCTTGTGGAGCCTATCCCAGGTAGCACAGGCTGCAAGGCTGGGCTACAGAGAGGAGTCTAGTCCATCATAGGCTGCACACACACCTACAAATTATGGGAAATTTTATGACACTAATTAGTCTAACTTCATGTCTTTGGACAACCACTGTACCACTGTGCACCCCTAATAAATCAAAGGAACATCTTCATGTACAATTACAATTTTAACTAAATGTAAAGCTGATATCTGTGCATATTCCATTTAAGGAAACTTAAACATCGTTGCATCTGATCTCTTTGGGGGAATGGGGGTTGCGAACTACATTTAACCACGAAACTCTATGCTCTTGTCCAGTTGTGGTGCTGTGTGGCGCTGAGAGGGAAATGAGCCAGGAAATGGAACATTCACGGGTCCTTCGTTATAATTGGATTCCACTTACTGTTTTAATAAAACTGTCATTTACCAACACCGTGAAAACTAAATCCCACGATTCTACAATGATACCAGCTCTGTGAAAGCATTGATTGAAATTATCCTGCTGAAAATATGTTTCAATGTTCCCATGGGACAGAAATTGGTGATATTAAACTAGAAACAATGGCACATTTAATCGCCTCATCACAATTATTCTCATGCAACCATGAAAGTATGTATCAGGAAATGCAATGTGAAAAGCAAACATACTAATATATATATGTATATATATATATAAGAACATAAGAACATAAGAAATTTACAAACGAGAGGAGGCCATTCGGCCCATCAAGCTCGTTTGGGGAGAACTTAGCTAATAGCTCAGAGTTGTTAAAATCTTATCTAGCTCTGATTTAAAGGAACCCATGGTTTTAGCTTCCACTACAATAGCAGGAAGACTATTCCATACTCTGACTACACGCTGTGTAAAGAAGTGCTTCCTCAAATTTGTTTTAAAATGTTCTCCCGCTAATTTCCACTTATGGCCACGAGTTCTAGTATTTAGACTAATATTGAAATAGTCATTTGGCTGAACGGCATCCAGACCCGTTAGAATCTTATAGACCTGAATCATATCCCCCCTTAGTCTCCTTTGCTCAAGGCTGAACAGATTCAGTTCCGCTAACCTCTCCTCGTAAGACATTCCTCTAAGACCAGGAATCATTCTCGTAGCTCTTCGTTGCACCTTTTCTAAGGCAGCAATGTCCTTCTTGAGGTATGGTGACCAAACCTGCACACAGTATTCTAGGTGGGGTCTTACCAAGGAATTATATAAGTGTAACATCACCTCCCTTGACTTAAACTCCACACATCTAGAGATATAACCCAACATTCTGTTCGCCTTTTTTATTGCTTCCCCACATTGGCGAGAGTGGGACATGGAAGCATCAACATACATACCGAGATCTTTCTCGTAATCAGCTCCCTTTATTTCAGTGGAACCCATAAAATATCTGTACTGTATATTTCTGCTCCCTGCATGGATTACCTTACATTTATCTGTGTTAAATTTCATCTGCCAAGTATCAGCCCATTCGCTAATTAAATCCAGATCCCGTTGGAGCCTCTCTGCTGCTAGATTAGTATCTGCTACCCCGCCCACCTTAGTGTCGTCTGCAAATTTAACCAGTTTACTGTATGTATTCGTGTCAATATCATTAATGTAAATTAGGAACAATAGTGGTCCTAAAATTGAACCCTGCGGTACCCCACTATAAACGGAGGCCCACTGTGACATAGTGCCTCTAATAACTACTCGCTGCTTCCTATCAGTTAGCCAGTTTTTGATCCAAGCTGCCACAGTTCCTAAAATTCCTGCAGCTTTAAGCTTTAACAAGAGCCGTTTGTGGGGGACAACATCAAAGGCTTTCTGGAAATCTAAGTAAATCACATCATAGGCCTTTTTGTGATCAATTACACTTGTAGCTTCCTCAAAGAACTCAAGCAGATTCGTTAAGCAGGATCTACCTCTCCTAAATCCATGTTGGCTATCCTTTATAATGTTATTTGCATCTAGGTAATCTACCATTTTCACTTGAATTATAGCTTCCATTATTTTTCCAGTAATGCTAGTTAGACTGATTGGCCTATAGTTTGCCGGATTACTTCTATCCCCTTTTTTGAATATGGGTGTTATATTAGCATGCTTCCAATCTGATGGTACCACACCCGCAGATAACGATTTCTGGAATATTAAAGTCAAAGGTTGGCTAATAATATCCCTCATCTCTTTCAAGACTAAAGGTAAGATGCCATCAGGCCCCTGTGATTTATTTATTTTGAGTTTAGCTAGGCTTAGTATCACATCAACCTCAGTTATACATATATTGGTCATAGACGATGCTGTATTCGTATTAATTGGTGGTAAGTTACTTGTGTTCTCTATTGTGAACACCCTTGAAAAATAATCATTAAACTCATTTACTATATCAATTTCGTTATCAATTATAAGGCCCTTACTATCCTGTAAATTAGTGATTTCAGCTTTTAGTGCTCTCTTGGAGTTAAAATATTGGAAGAAACCTTTACTGTCATGCTTAGCCTCAAATGCAATTTTTCTTTCTACATCCCTCTTTGATAGCCTAATGTCATTTTTTAACTCTGCCTGTAGACTTAGATACTCCTGCTTGATTTTGAAATCATTAGTTCTTTTCCAGTTGTGGAACAGAGCCCTTTTCCTCCTGACTTTATTCTTAATTTCCTTAGTAAACCACCTTGGTTGTCGTTTCCTAGATTTAGTTTTGCTGGAAACAGGTATGAAGTCCTCTTGAACTTGCAACAATGTGCTTTTGAAAAATTCCCATGCCTCTTCTACTGTTTTGCTATTTAACTCTGTCCAGTTTACAGTTTCTAATTTCCGTCTCATACCATTAAAGTTAGCCTTCCTAACATTGTATACTTTTAATTTAGACTTTCCTCTTTGGACACTAAAATTAACCTCGAAAATTACTATCTTTGGACACTAAAATTAACTTTATATATATATAATAGTGATTACATATTAAGATAACCTACAACATTTAGTGTTATGGATAATTTTATTAAATGTATTGTGGCGAGTGTGTGAGACATTTCAATGAGATGACAGCGCTTTCAGGAAGGGAAGTTGTCTCTACTTATTTGAAACACTGGTCAGACAAACTGCAACACAATTTTGGAAGACAATTAGCTTTACAGTCACATTCACAGTTGGATGCTAACAAAACACACACAGACACACATACGCACACACACACACACACACACACACAGAGTACACACAGAGTACACAGTGAACAGGACATGGTTACAAATTTACTATTTACTCTACTATTTACTGAGGACTCTGTTTTTCTGCTGGGGGACTTGCTCCTGTGGGTAATGACAGTGAAACCTGGTAGGGTGTGACTGGGAGGAATGGTCGGCCTGTTTGGAATCCGAGCAGTGAGCGTTTGGTGGAGGCCCTTGTCCGCGAGATCACACCTCTGGCAGAACTTCTCTTGCATCCCAAGGGAGTCAGGGGACATTGAGCCTGAATGGGCCATGTTCCAGGACTCCATTGTAGAGGCGGTGGTACGGAGCTGTGGCTGTAATGTTGTTAGTGCCTGTTGAGGTGACAATCCCCCGAACCCGGCAGTGGACGCCTGTGGTAAAGGGAGCTGTTAGGCTGAAGAAGGAGGCCTTCATGGCTTGCTTAGCTTGTGGGTTTCCTGGAGCAGCTAACAGGTACCGGGAGGCCAAGAAGCAGCTCTTGCGGTTTTCAAACAAAAACTTGTGGGAGGAGCTGGGTGTGGCTATGGAGAAGGACTTTCGGTCAGCCTCGAAAATGTTCTGACAAAATGTCAGGCGGCTCAGGAAGGAGAAGCTGGGCTTCACCAATGCTATTTACAGCCGGGACGGAGAACTGTTGACCTCAACTGGGGATATAGTCGGGCGGTGGAAGGAATATTTGTAGAATCTCCTAAATCCCACTGATACACCTTCCTCAGAGTAAGAAGACCTGGAAGACTCAGAGAGGGACTTGTCCATCTCTAGGGCTGAGATCACTGAAGTATTCAAAAAACTGGTAGGGCTCTGGGGGTGGATGAGATTCGTCCTGAGTTCTTGAAAGCTCTTGATGTTGTTGGACACTGAACCATCTCTTCACCCTCACATGGATACTGGAGGTTTCCCATCCAGTATACATGTGTTTTGTGGACTGGGGAAAAGGCATACAACCGTGTCCTCTGGGGGGTGCTCCAGGAATATGGGGTATGGGGTCCATTGTTGCGGGCCATTAATTCCCTGTCCAAATAGAGCAAGAATTTGGTTCGCATTGCCAGCAATGGGTGTTAGACTACGTCAGGGCTGCCCTTTGTCTCTGATTCTGTTCATAACTTTTATGGACAGAATTCCTAGACATAGCCAAGGGGTGGGGGGGGCGGTTTGGAGCCTCTGGATCGCAGAAGATCAACAGACAGATTGGTGCAGCATCAGCAGTAATGTGCTGTACCATTCTGTTGTCTTGAAGTGGGAGCTGAGCCGAAAGGCAAAGCTCTCAATTTACTGGTCAGTCCACGTTCCTGCCCTCACCTATGGTCATGAGCTCTGGGCAGTGACAAAAAGGAATGAGATTGTGAATACAAGCGGCCGAAATGAGATTCCTGCGCAGGGTGGCTGGGCTCAGCCTTAGGATGAGGAGCTCAGACATTCAGGAGGGGCTCAAAGTAGAGCCGCTGCTCCTCTACTTCGAAAGGAGCCAGCTGAGGTGGTTTGGGCATCTATCCAGGATACCTCCTGGACGGCTCCCTGGGGAGGTGTTTTGGGCATGTCCAACTAGGAGGAAGCCCTGGAGCAGACCCAGGACACGCTGTAAAGATTGTATGTCTTGGCTGGGCTGGGAACACCTTGGTATTTCCCTGATGGAGCTACAGGAGGTGGGTGGTGAGTAGGAGGTCTGGGCATCCCTGCTTAGACTGCTGCCCCCCCTGACCCGACCCTGGATAAGAGGCAGAAAATGGATGAATGGATGGATGGAAGAAAAACAAAAGAATGCATACATTAACTGCATTATTTACAGATATACACTCACCTAAAGGATTATTAGGAACACCTGTTCAATTTCTCATTAATGCAATTATCTAATCAACCAATCACATGGCAGTTGCTTCAATGCATTTAGGGGTGTGGTCCTGGTCAAGACAATCTCCTGAACTCCAAACTGAATGTCAGAATGGGAAAGAAAGGTGATTTAAGCAATTTTGAGCGTGGCATGGTTGTTGGTGCCAGACGGGCCGGTCTGAGTATTTCACAATCTGCTCAGTTACTGGGATTTTCACGCACAACCATTTCTAGGGTTTACAAAGAATGGTGTGCAAAGGGAAAAACATCCAGTATGCGGCAGTCCTGTGGGCGAAAATGCCTTGTTGATGCTAGAGTTCAGAGGAGAATGGGCCAACTGATTCAAGCTGATAGAAGAGCAACTTTGACTGAAATAACCACTCGTTACAACCGAGGTATGCAGCAAAGCATTTGTGAAGCCACAATACGCACAACCTTGAGGCGGATGGGCTACAACAGCAGAAGACCCCACCGGGTACCACTCATCTCCACTACAAATAGGAAAAAGAGGCTACAATTTGCACAAGTTCACCAAAATTGGACAGTTGAAGACTGGAAAAATGTTGCCTGGTCTGATGAGTCTCGATTTCTGTTGAGACATTCAAATGGTAGAGTCAGAATTTGGCGTAAACAGAATGAGAACATGGATCCATCATGCCTTGTTACCACTGTGCAGGCTGATGGTGGTGGTGTAATGGTGTGGGGAATGTTTTCATGGCACACTTTAGGCCCCTTAATGCCAATTGGGCATCGTTTAAATGCCACGGCCTACCTGAGCATTGTTTCTGACCATGTCCATCCCTTTATGACCACCATGTACCCATCCTCTGATGGCTACTTCCAGCAGGATAATGCACCATGTCACAAAGCTCGAATCATTTCAAATTGGTTTCTTGAACATGACAATGAGTTCACTGTACTAAAATGGCCCCCACAGTCACCAGATCTCAACCCAATAGAGCATCTTTGGGATGTGGTGGAACGGGAGCTTCGTGCCCTGGATGTGCATCCCACAAATCTCCATCAACTGCAAGATGTTTTTCCTATCAATATGGGCCAACATTTCTAAAGAATGCTTTCAGCACCTTGTTGAATCAATGCCACGTAGAATTAAAGCAGTTCTGAAGGCGAAAGGGGGTCAAACACCGTATTAGTATGGTGTTCCTAATAATCCTTTAGGTGAGTGTATGTGGTGCTGTGCAAGGCATGCTGGTAGAGTGCATAATTATTCCTGCTAACCCCCTTGGCATCATAGTATTGCTGTACATAGCTCTGTCATTCCATGACTTTAAGTTTCCTGTAGAAACTAGAGTATAAAACGCAAGAATATAATGAAGCATGGCTGACATATTTCTAATTTAACCCTTTCATGGCTTAGTATAACACCACTGGGAATGCTGAACATAGAGTTTAGTTTCTAATGGATGCTATTGTACCTCGTTATGCTTGTCTGATTAAAATAATGAAAAGAATGATTTTGAATAATGGCTGTAAAATGGTGTGATGGTTATGTAGCTGCTTCATGTAATTAGGAAATGTCCTTCTTTCTGAACAGATTCCAGTTACATGAGCACAACAACCAGCTTATTTTTCTATTTTTCCCACTGTCATTAAAAGCGCTGTTGAAATGCAGTTTTTTTAAGCATGTGCAGTTGAGAAGTAATTTTTCCAAGGATGATAGGACCCGAATTCGGGTAAGGATTTAAAGGGGCTTTCAGTATACATGTACCAATTAATAGGAAAATAATAGCTCGACTGAGCAGTTCATCTGAATTGGGGGGTAAAAATTCATCTTTCTGGGTTACTGGGTGTAAACTTGGTCTGTGACTGACTGGTTTCTACAGAGCATGCATGAGTTGTGACTGGTTCCATATCAGTACTGTATGACCTAACATAATCCAGTTTATGCTAAGCAGGATCAAATGCACTAAGACAATCTAATTGTATATGGTCATATGTTGATATTATACAGGGAACACATGATTGCATGTGTGTTTCAGCGTACATGCTGAGAGACTGACATCCCATCTATGGTTTGTCTATGCTGCCTTGGATAGACTCCAAGTTCCACGACCCTGCTCAGAATAAGTAGTTGGAAGATAGAAGAATGGATGGTATGCATTACTTCTGAGGAGTGCAAAGACTTTTTGCCAGATGATTACTCCACCCGTTGGGAACAGCAACCCTGAAGCTGTTGTTAACAAATCAACATGCTAATAAGAGCACATCTCAACTGTTATAACCTGCAATTTCATAATAATTGCAGTCAACACTCTCCACTCTTTCAGAGAGAGTTCAATGGAAAGTGGGCCTTGGCTTCTAAAGCTTTTAAAAGGCATTTAATCGCTTACAGGTTTTATTTTTCCCCTCTTCCTGCTGTATCTTCTCACTGCCACTCACATTTCCAAACTTAGAAACCCAGCATTCATCCTATTACATCACATAATTTTATCTTCAGGTACATGTGCAATTGCACTCCTGGACCATTGCCTTTAAAACTTTAAGATCTTTGGCAGCAAACCATAGCACCACAAAAAAAGCCAAACCATAAGCACTGTATATGCAGTGTCAAAGTACCATACAGTAAGGGTGGCTAATCTTATCCAGTAAGGGGCGTTGTGGGTTTTCACTGCAACTGTCAAATTAGATTACTAATTAGAGGACTGATTGGCTGAAGAGTTCACATCCTTGGGTGTGAACAGCTGACATAAAACTTATCCCAAAAACCTGCATACACACTGGGTCTTTGTGGATAAGATTGCCCACCTCTGATTTAAAGCTCATGGGAGCATCTTTCATAAAGACAATTAAAAAATTTTCTTGGCAGGGAAAATAGCATTACTAATGGCAGATGTAAATGGGCACCGAACCAGAATGTAAATGAAATTTAATTCTGACATGTTTCTGTGTCCAGAAGCCAGCATAGATCTTCCAGAATTGTCCCCTTTTAACTGAAAACACTTGTTACTTGTTTCCCACACAATAACTTAAATATCCCCTAAATCCGTCAGGTTATTGTGAGGTATTGTAAGTTACTCCTTACTGAGAATTCCTTGTGTAATTGTATTCCATAGACTCAGGGGAATACATATGATTTTGGTACAGGTCCGTCGAACATGCTTTGCTTGTTAGGGCGATAACTCAAAAACCATTTGATGGATCTTTTTCAAACTGCAGAGTCGTTGTATGGGTGATGAACTAGTCATTAAATTTTGAGACACTGTGTAATGACAGAAAAACACAAGTAGAGCCTTGACACTTGATACCATGAAGACTGTAATTCAAAAACTATTTGACTGATCTTTTTCAAACTTTGCAAAGGCATTCTATGGGTGCCAAACTAGAACTTCTTAAATTTTGAGGTAGGTCACCCCAAAATCGAAGTGGTGTCAAAAAGGAAGGTGAAAGGAGATGACATTTGACCTTGTGAATATGATAAGCCAAAAGGTCTTTGTTGGATCTTATTACTGCTTACATATTACTGAGAAAGATAAGGGGCAACAGGAGCTGTAGAAGAAACTTGTGGTGCTTTTCCACCGCACAAAGTACGGTACTTTCGGTACTTTCGCTTTTCCATTGACTTCCGGTCGAGTACCAGTACCCAAAGTTCCAGTACTGAAAGTGCCAAACCAGCTGGGGTACTTCTTTGGTACTTCGGTACTTTGCGGTGGGACTTGCAAACGTATTTGCTGTCGATTGGTTATGCAAATAGCCTGCTGAAACACAAAATACAACCGCCATCTTTTGAAACACACAGCAAACAGCGAGAAACAAAATAAAAAACAGTAGAAACAGAAATATTAAAAAAGTAAAATGGAAAGATGGACAAACGAGGAAACACAGGCTTTAATCGCCATATAGTCAGATGAATAGATCCAGCGGGATTTGGATGGCATGACTCGAATTAAAAAAGTATTTGCCGTAATAGCAAGCCGCTTGGGAGAAATGGGGCACATGTGAAACACCGAACAATGCCGCTTGAAAATCAAAAAACTTAAGCAGGACTACAGGAAAGTGAAGGATCATAATAACATGTCTGAATTCAGCGAAAGAAATAACGTGCCGCGCTTTGTGATGATGTCAGTCAGGGGTGGTCACTGATGATGTCATCTGGCGCTGGTACCAGTTTTTATGCCAGGGAAAACTTTACTACTTTATGGAAGTACTGAAAGTACTTCCATAAAGTACTGAAAGTACTACTGAAAGTACTGAAAGTACTACTGAAAGTACTACTGAAAGTACTGAAAGTACTACTGAAAGTACTACTGAAAGTACTTTCAGTAGTACTTGGGCGTTCCTCCCAATCAAGCCCCTCCTGGTCTCACTGTCATTGCCCATGTGAGCATTTTAGTCCCCCAGCAGAACAAGAGAGTCCCTGGGAGGAGTAAATACCTAAACATCATAAATCTATATAAATATAAATTGTATAAATTACGTTTTCAAGCATGGGCATTAAAATGTACACAAAGGAACACAAAAACCACATAATTGGTGGGAAAAGATTCTGGAAATTGTCATATAAGTAGAATATGAAATAAATGAATAAGTATACTTTCAGAGCTACATATCACAATCACGCTGATGATTCAGGTAAAAACACATTTATTAAGTTTCTAAGTTCCAGATCTATCCAGTACTTCTAGAAACTGAACAAGTTGGTGATATTGTGGGTCTAGTACAGAGCAGATGGGTGGAGCAAGAGGCAGAGGTGTCCAGGGATTACAGTGCTGCCATTCCCACAGCCCCTTTCTAGCTTTATTGACTTCTAATGGCTTAGATACAGTATGTGTGTCTAACTACAGTTAATTAGGCAATTTTGCTGCTTTGCTGCCACTTAAATTAGCCCAGTATGTAATTTAGTAAACTTACCATTTTATTCAAATAGCAGACTTGATGGCTGTTCGCTGCTGATTCCAGACCCTTAGCCACTGTGCTACCTGCTAACCGTAACGCTAATTTTTTAAAAATAAAACTAGCAGCAGCACGGGGAGCACATGGGGTGAGGTGAAGCTGCAGACCCCACAGGAATCTGTGATCTTGGGAATCGTCACCCCCCTCCCACCACCACCACATGACCCTATTTTGTTTTTATGACCTTTTTTATATTGATTTACTGCTTGTCCTGTAGCAGCGCTCTGACATGAGGTACTCCATACGATAAACAGACATAAATTATAGTAATGATTGGCTCTTTCAGCCATACCCCTCTCTTTAGGATCGGTATCAGAGCTGGAACCGCTCCATCCAAAATGAATAAATTAACTTGGAGCCCAGCAATGTCATGTTTTGAAGCCCGAATGGAAATGTGTTGAGTCATTTAGCGCAATGCAATGCTTAGTCCAAGTTAGTACAACTCATGAATGTGAAACTGGAACCGTTTCAGTAAGATTATTGAAACAATTTGCCAAATGCTGCCAGTTCTCAGATAAGGTTTTTCAGTGTGTTTTACAGGTGCTGTTAACGGTGATGTTTATCCTTCCCATTTATGAATATTATGTGGCATCACTTTTTATACTTTTCCACATTTTTATGGTTTATTTTGTTCTTAGTTTGCAGTGTCATTTAATATGATCAAACTTATACAACCATTCCAGTATGGATCTGTGTATTAATCTTAAAAAAATGCACGTTTTTTTTCTTTTTTCTTGTGGGGGGGTTGTATGGTTTGGTGGGCTAAGCCTCTATTCCTGTGATCTGAAGGTCACTGGCTTGAGCCCAGCCTAAGCATAACAGGTATATGTCCATAGGTACAGTACTTGAGCGAGGTCCGTAACCCCCTGCTCCATGGGTGCCACAAGGTGGCTAATCATCTCTCTAACCCTCAAGCTTGCACTGACCTATATGGAGAGCAAGTTGGGGCAAAGAGAAATTCCCCCATGGGACTTACTAAAGTATCACTAGTATGCTAATCTAACTCTTAACAATGTTTGCATTATAGGCAGCTGGCAGATTGCTGCACCTGGATGGGACTGAGGTCTGCCTGCTAAGATTAAACCCATTTCCCAAGTGCCTGTTAATCATATAATTAATAAAGCATTCTAGCCTTCTTACTCTACAAGGAACCTGGAGCTTTATTTCTGAGTTTCTTAGCCATCCATGAGGAAATCTGCACAGCTTAACCTGAATGCAACTAAATGAATGCGAGTTGTTTGTCAATGTAATGTCATAATGACGTCAGTTCTTTGATGGAGCTTTGAAACATCCATCATGAGCGTATCTTTGATGGAGACGAATGCAATTACACCTCAGAAACAAATTACTTCAAAGACACTAGATAACCCAGAAAGCAACATCCAAAAGCAGACAGAAATATTTGCATGTCAAAAATGCACATTAGAACTTCTATCCGATACATGCGATGTAGAATAGCTGTTATTATAGGGAATTTCATGGCATGATTGTACATAGGAATGATGGGTGAGCCTGAAGCCCTGATGACAGAACATGACATTAAAAAAAGAGAATGTACAATTTCACTTAAATTTACAGCATCAGTAGAGGGAGATGACAAAATGAGGTCAAATCCATACAAGCGATCTAACATCTTTCTCAGCTCACATGCAGAGACACGGATTATGGGAAGCCTCCTACGCAAGATCTGGAATAATGTGGTGCACATTTATTAAAAACTTAAAATAACAAATAAGGGCATTTTCAAATTCCTGTTGATCCAACTTTTTAACAACAAAGTGTACTTCAGGAGCCCTTTCACACCTAACCTTTAAGCATTGTTTTCTTTTATAATACTTTGTATGAAATAATCATACGACAGCTGCATGAAAGCATTGCTTGAAGTTTATGGTAATCTTTGATAATCTCAGATTAGATTTCACAGTCTTACGTTTTCAGAGACTCACTGGGAGAGTGACAGCAATCCTCAGTGGTACCTACAAATATAGAATTCAACTGATGCTTTTAAAGGGATGTCATGAGTTACGGGGAAACTTTTTTCAACAAACAAAAGTCATACCTTTTTTTCCTGAATGCTTTTTTGCGTTACCGTCTTTTTGGCCCTTTTGGCATCTAAAGGATGAATTGTTGTCAATGACATGCTTTTTTGTCCTACCCATCTTAAGTGGCACCATCAGAACAAATGGTCAATGGTAGCTCATGTGAACAATCTACTCAGGTAGGCTGCTAGCTAAACCAGTGGTTTGATTGTTATGTTCTGGCTGCAGACAGTTGTAAGTAACATACTACTCTGACAGCCAATCAGCTATAATTCCCGAATAGTTTCGGAAAAAAAAAAAATCTTGTATATTTGTCCTCACAGTCTTTCCCCTTAGGGAGACAGTAGCTCCGCAATTTTGGCTAAATAAATAACCTACTGTTCCAGGAGGCTGAAAGGGATAGGTGTATCTTCCAAAAGGGTCTATTCTGTACAGGGTTACAGACAGACTGGAGCAGTTTCCAAGGAAACACAAAGTGCAAGACAGGGGACACCAGGACAGGAAGTCCATCAATCCCTGTGCACACACTCACGGTTTAAACCCACTAATTCACTAGAAATGTGTGTGGAAGGGGGGTAGTACCATGTACAGGTAGTGCAGAGCGAGGCAGCAGTGCTAACCAGTAAGCCATTGTGCCACCAGACAGGAGGACCGCAAGAAACGCCACAGGAAATACAGAGGAATTAATGTTTGCATGGGAGATAAGTACAGAGGGCATTACATAGAGTCAGCCCTCCATATTCGCGGGGGATTGGATCCAGGACCCTCTGCGAATACCAAAGTCCCTTACATAAAATGGTGTAGTATCTGCAGATAACCTATGCACATCCTCCCGTAGACTTTAAATTATCTCTAGATTACTTATAATATGGAATACAAAGAAAATGTTATGTAAATAGTTTTATACTGTATTATTTATGGAATAATGACAAGAAAAAAAGTGTACATGTTCAGTACAGACGCAGTCACTAGTACATATAAATGTATTCTCTCTCTCACTCATACACACACTGTTAACACTCAACACCCAAAACTGCAGAAGGATCGAGGATGGTTTTGAGTTTTGTTTTTTGTGACTTTATTTTTATTTTCAAATCTGCAATTTTTGAATCTTAAACATTATAACAAAAAACTTGATTAAATTTTTTAAGTACACATGGTCTCCTGGAAACTGACTTTCAGAGCTCCAGCTCTAGTAAATTTATCCGTGGGTCATAGGGGTGTATTGGGTCACTTAAAGCCACATCTTTGACTGCAGCAGGGAATCAGGCCACTCAGAAAAAAACCCACCCAAAATACATAAAACACGCAAACTCCACCCAGAGCCAGAGGGGGATTTAAACCCCAAGACGTGGGGCAACAGGTCTACCCACTGAGACGAGCTGCCACAGGTAACCCAAAATAATTTTTATTCCTCCTGATCCATCTGACTGGTCCCACTACAGAAGCCCACTTTCAGCACCTCTATTTAATGTTATTCCCAACAGGATTTTCTCTACAAGATCTGTCAATCCACCTAAAGAGATTTCTAGTGGGATAAACCTGTAGAACCCAGAGGAAATCCACGCAATCATAGCAGGAACACAGCAACTCTCCAAGGGTATCATTAAAAGTTATATTACTGAAAAGCTTCCATTTCACAATCTTAATGTTGCTCAAAACATGCGATGTGTTTCCTGGCAGACTGTGGTATTTTGCACAGCTTTTTGTTTATTTCTGTATGGCCTTTGTTTTAAGGACATTTGCACCATGTCATTTTAATGAATTAAAAATTGGAGCTTCATCATCTAAAGTCGGGCCGGTTTGGTGGCTTCACTCTCCAGAGCTGTGGGTTTATTTACCGTCCCTGTTGTGTGTGTATGTTCAGCCTCTTTTGTGTGCTTTTCCCCTGTTGGTACTCCTGCAGTCCAAAGGCAGTCAGGTGAATTGGCATGTAGTTAGTAGAACTGGCAACTGTAAGTTCCAGTGTTTGTGTGCCTTTTGTGCAATGAGCCAGCGTCCCACCTAGGCGGTCCTGCCTTGTGTCCTGTTCTGCTGCTACTCTTCACTGGATATGCTGTGGGAAGACTGATGGATAGATGGACGGATTTTTTGTATTTTTCAGCCTTGGGCTAGTTAACTTTGAGGATGACAGAAGATGACAGCAAGATTAATCTTTCAATTAATCAAAAGGAGCCACTAACGTTGTGGTGTTTGTTTTGTTGGCAGTCTAATTGTCTCCCATCCCTAGTGCACATACCTATAGTCCATGTTACCATTATTTTTCTTGCGATCAACAGCCCAAACTATCATAGTGTTTTTTTACCTCATTTAATTCCTGTTATTTTGTACTAATCCTATTCCAACCATGTCCCCGTAACCCCGAAAGGAAAACTTGCAGTTTTGGTTGCTCTCCTGTCCAGGGTGATATTCGACAGTTAATAAAGGGGATACTGTTCTGATAATCAGACGGTTGTTGGCTTAAATCCCAGGGTCAATTACAACCATCTACTCAATAAGTAAGATATAAAATGCAAACATTAAGATATTATATATGAGCATTTACAATCCAGCTTTCCTGTGTCATTCAATCTCAAATGTAAATCTGACAGATCGAGGAACTGAAATAAGGCTTCTTATGCATTTAATGTTATATAGACAATGATTCAGCATACAAGGATTTAAGAAATTAGTGCTTCAAAATTAGAAGCATGAATGCATTTAAATGAAAAGCACTAATGCCAACCATTGGTCTAAGTACTTAGTTGACTGATCCAAAAATTACTTGTGTCCTCATTTTGAATTAATTTGATATAGCATGTTATTTGAAAAAGTAATGGTAGAGAAAAATGAAGTGTTTCTATTCAGCTGTTCTGTGTTCTGTGACATGATGGAATATCATTAATTCCAGCCAAGCATCTGGGGCTGCCTCCTTCAGTACTATTTTTGGGAAAAACGTTAATATGATCACATTATTGTGTTTAATACAGACATATTTGTCATTCGTTATATTGCATGTGGTAGCTGGAGGTACTACATAAATACCTCTGCAGGCCAAAGCCTTTTGCTTTGCTGTCAGAGGTGCCAAATTATTACAAATTCATTTTACTTACAAGTTCACCCAAAGCTTGATTGTGTGACAGGCTAATAATGTGTCGTAAACTGATGTGAACTGCTTGCATGTGAACTGTGAGATCTGCTGTAACATCTTAGTGAGCTGCAGTGTTATGATGACAGCCAAACAACCCAAAAGGATACACATGTTTCTTATTTTGACAGTGACTATATACATCCTTTCTGGAATGTTCCAGAATATTTTAAATAGGAAGCAAGCAGGCTAATCAGATGGAGTTGGCTTTTAGAGAGCGAGTTGGCTCTTATACACAGCAGTTGTCATGGATATGTTTCCATTTTTACACGCAATGAGTTATTTTTTTCTTTTTCACAACTTATCAAATGGGAAAAGTGTAGCAGTTCCGGTCTTGAACTGGTTGGTAAAGAGTTATAAAAATGTCACAAAAGATTTGACAGCTATCATTATTCAGCTGGAAATCTGAGGGGAAAAAAAACAAAGTTTTATTATATTCAACTTTTCAGAAGTGTGAGTCAGAACATTGTAGGAGAGCATATAATAAGTCAAAACCCTGCAACCGAAGGGCTTGTCATCTCTGTTGCTAAATGAGTACATCCCACCTCATCACGGCAGACTGCACCTCTACCACATTAACATAATATCAGCACTCTCAGCTGGATATACTGCCCTTATGTTTTGTGGGATATTTTTGTACTCAAGCTTTTGGCATAAATAAGGCAATAACTACAGACAATTGCCTAAATATAAAATTTGTCAATCACAGAGCAAGCATGACTGTATATATGAATTCAATGGTCAACAAAAGACTGAGAAGTGAAAAGAAAAGTATTTTTTTTGGAATCTCTCACGGAGGTGACTGGGGCTGCGAAACACATTTAAGCGTACAACCGCTTCAAACCATGAACCAGCAGATGTGTGCGACAGTAGAAAAGCACAATAGAGAAGATTCAGAAGATCTCTGGGAGGTGTGTATATATATATATATATATATATATATATATATATATATATATATATATATATATATATACACACACACACACACACACCACAATATGAAAGTTCACGTTTTGTGTGTTATTGCTACTTCTTGTAAGTCATCCGCTCTTGCTCTACTGAACGATGCTCACTATCAAGTTCATTAGTTGCAAACTGATTGGATCATTAGTGCATTCATGCACAACATTGGACATCATTGCGGCTTTAACATGTTACATTCAGGCATGCACTGGAAAGCAAGAATAAAAAAGGGCCAATGTTCACTATCATTTCATTTTAGATAGATATTAAATTTGTATTTCAAAAACTCCCAGAGTCTTCATTAAATGTCATCAAATTTCAGTCAACAAAAGTATGGGTACTGATTAATTATCTTCCCACCACTGCTAAACGCAGTGTTGATCCAAAATTTTAAATTGCCTCAGACCTTACCTTATTCCTGCCTAAATAACCTCAGTGGAGTAAAGGCAAAATTATTTTAAAACTGCCCCAATCTGTATCACCACCAAGTACACCTTGTGCAGCCTGTGGTCTGGGGCGGGGCGAGATGTCGCGTATGGGTGCAATGACATTAATCAGGGGATTAATTAATCAAGGGATTAGGGTTCGAGTTAGGGTTAAGGTTATGGTTACAAGATTTAAAGATGGTGGATGAGACGATGAGTATTAGTTGTTGTTTAGGCTGTTGTTTCGAAATATATTTTTGCTAAAATTTTTATATTCCTGGCAGTTCCTAATAATTTAAGTAGTAACGTTATAGTAATGTTAAGTAGTGAAACCTACAATGTTTGTAATGTCGTTTGTAAGCTTATCTTGCTGTGGACATTCCTCTCGAGCGTGTTCTTTTACCATACTTTCTATAAATATTAATTATTACTAACAAAAAGGAAATGAGAACTACGTGATTACTGGTACTTCAGTCACCATGTGGAGATAACTGAAGCGTCCACCCAGCATGGCGGGCGCAGCATGATGACGTCACGTGTCATTTGCAAATAGTGCTATTCACCCAGCATGGCGGGCGCAGCATGATGACGTCACGTGTCATTTGCAAATAGTGCTATTCACCCACACCCACACTCCGCTTTTGTTTTGTTTTTTTAATTTTGTGTTGCAGCTTTTCTCTTACTGTTTTTGTACGAACAGACAACATGTAAGTTGCATCATTTATGTGAATTATACAAGTGTTTCAAGTGCATAAGTTATGTTTTATAAGGTATAAGGTATTTTGAGAAACATAATAAGTTAAATAAAGCAGTCTGTAGTCATATGCTTCCAGAAAAGTCTTATAAGGGTTCCAAAAAAAGAACAACTTAGTTACCAACATTTTGCGTGTATTACTTAATTTTTAAAGACATGTTTTTACAGTATCAATCAAAATTAGAAATTACAAAGTCACTGCTAACCCAAATAATCCTTTCTCCTTGGGTACCTGTTGGTTCCATGTCTGTTTAAAGCATTTGGACATTTTTATTCTAGAATTAAAAAGCCTGTGGTTTTGTATGGTTAGAAAAGATCAAATGGTCGTTTTCTTGGGAAGTGGATGATCAAAGAAGCCTTGCCCTTTCTGAGAAAAATCTGGGAAGTCTGGATCATCTAACCCGGCTACAGCTGGTTTCAGAAATAACATGGGCACATCATTCAGTGAAGTGAAGAGCAGTTGTGTCGGACAGTGAGCTGAATACCAAATGCTTGTTGGTACTCCCCTGGTACTCCCCTGGTACTCCTCTGCTCCGGCTCTGGCGTAACTACGAGGGGGATGGCTGGCAATCCAACAACAACACTCTTCATTTTATTTGCTCCTCGGGCCACTTTTTATTTGCATTGCATTCCTGAGAACGTAGATGAAGTTCCAGGTTAAATCCAGCTCCTTTGCGTCTTAACTGGGCTTTGCATTTAAACCAGCTCTGTGAACACAGGCAAAATCTGGCTCAACCCAAAAGTAGGCCAACATTCGTTTGCTTTGGGGTGACATATGAATCAATTCACCATTTCAGAAACGCCTTTGATAAATGTGACACTCAGAGGCAGATCAGGTTAATATTGCATGGTTTGGTCCAAAAAAGACAATTATTATAAAATATATCAACATATTATTATAAAACATTTGTAGGATTTTACTACATTTGTCATCTTTTGACAAGGTAGCTAGAAGTCACATGTAGAAAAAAATTATCAGCTGATGCAAGTTTTTCAGTCGAGCTCCATCAGTTACCTCGTTTGTTGGGTAGTTAACTGGGTATACCTTTGTTACAGGCAATGCTTAGAGGGTGGTTATGAACAAGAACAAGAAAGGGATCTCATGCATTAAAAAAAAAAAATATATATATATATACAGTACAGTATATATCATGGTATATGACATATCAGAATATACCATATATAGTCTTAACCAAAGTCTTTTCTTTTTTTTTTACAAACGGCAATATAAAAGGGGGTCTGACCGGCTGAGAATGCGGCAGAGGTGCCGCTGGGAGGTCATTCCGTCATTCAGGTGAGGCTCCAAGGAATCATTTATCATTAAAGATGACTTTCCCACTTGCCTTGCAGTATCCTTGAGGTTGGGTGATGTGCTCTCTATCCCTCGATCCCTGTAAATGTCTTCTTTCATTCCGGGTGCTGGCTGAAGGATGGCTAAATGACTGATTATTACAGGAGGACGATTTTTGCTAGAAATCCACGTCCATCCATCCATTTTCTGTATCCTCTTGTCCTATGCAGGGTCATGAGGGGTACAAAACTGATCCCAGAAGCTACCGGTACAGGCAGAGAATTACCCAGGACGGGGCCCCAACCCACCTCAGCAAATCCTTACCCAACTCCCTCCATCCATCCATCCATCAATCCATCCATAATGAAGGAATCATTCTTTTGAACTGGTTCTTTTCAGCGAATCGGTCAAACTTTTTTTCAAATCCAAAAGAATCCAGCTTTTTGTACATCGACATATTGTCTTAGATTCGAATAATATACAAATTATCATACAAAAACATACCACAGCCTCTTTTAATTCACTTACATTTGCTTTTCATAGACTGTCTGTAGCAATGTTGCCTTCAGTGCCGCTCTGCATTCCGTAATCTGTTGCATTTCTGTTGTGTCCCTGCCTGGTCTTTCAGGAACACATTAGTCATGTTATAGCAGGACTGACTGTAAATGGAAAAATATATTTTAATTTAGACTAAATACAGTTGATTCCCATTTCAGCAGAATTCCCATCCCGGAGTTTTGTTTTCAATATCATTACCATCTACAAA
This sequence comes from Paramormyrops kingsleyae, assembly GCF_048594095.1. Taxonomy (NCBI): domain Eukaryota; kingdom Metazoa; phylum Chordata; class Actinopteri; order Osteoglossiformes; family Mormyridae; genus Paramormyrops; species Paramormyrops kingsleyae. Next base: position 6,329,590 of record NC_132808.1, on the reverse strand, counting down.
AAAGTGAAGCATATTAGGGATGATTTCCTTTGTAAATATGAATCCAGCAAGAGACATTTATAGAGGGAGAAGGTGGTTGTGTGTGGGGGGGGAATAAGAGCAACAGTGAATGTCTGAGGCCAAGAGGGAGCAGCCTTGCCATGTGTGTGGCATTATCCAAAGGCGACTTGGTGTCACACCTAGCAGGCATTGACCTAGACGGCACAGGACACCTCAACCCATTCCTAGATGACCAAGATGGAAGAGAGAGATGGAGTGGGAAGAAACGTGCCACCCTTTGCTGTTCTGTGGCGTGACGTGACGTGACGTGTCACCTCTCCGCTTCTTTGTGCCTCCTCCCTGGATATACTCACTTATTCTGCCAACACACTGCCCCTCCCACAACCTAAAATGTAGGATATATTTACAGTGTGGAGTAAACTAAATGCCCATATTGGATGCCATGAATACTGGATGGATAAATATTTATCCTGAGAAAAGCAGAGATTGGATCAGGCATGGTGAAGGATACCTTCCCTGGTTTAATGCCAGAGAAGAGAGTAGATGCAATGTGGGTGATGGTGAGCTAGCAGTGTTATATATGTGTATGTGCCTGTGCGTGTTTGTGTTTGCGTGAGCACATGTGGCCATGTTTCTGTTACATTTTGACGACCAAATCCTCACAATGTGATTAAAAAAACTTTTAACTTTTTTTTGGTTCCCACAAGAGGAAACTCAGTTTAAAAAAATCTGTCAATGCGATTGAAAACCTAGAAATGCTTGGTTACTTTGGTTACTTGTTTGGTTAGGGCTGGGTAGAGTTAAATTCGTCATGTTGGGATTAGAGTTTTCCCCAGAGAAATGAATGGCGAGTCCCCACAAAGATATCATTACAATCCTATATGAGGGAAAAGGTGTTACTCTCTAACAGAACATTTATTTATGCGAAAAATCAAACATACCTCAAAGGCAAAATGAGGCATCTTTTACTCCTTCCTGCTGTTAGCGTTTTTGGGTCAATGTGTTATGTGTGACAAAGTATGCTTGTCGGCTGAGAACTCCTGGCAGTGTTTGGTAGAATGACTATTTTGAGACATGCATAAAGTATTTTGGTGGTTCAATTCATGTTGGAGGTGAGATTAACTACTGGGCAAAGTTCTGTGGTGGTAATACACACTGTGTGAAGAGTTTTTGAAGAATGATTGCAGTATTGATAATCATGTGTTAGCAGTTGTGAAAAACTGTAAAAACTATTTATTGTGTCACAAACCAGTTAGCAATTATGAGGGAAAAGGTGACTAATTTATTTATGGTGGCAGGTTACTGTTTGCTGGAAAATAAAACACCAATTCTATAGAGGTATTTTCCAATTGCAATTAAAAGAAGTGAATTGTGAAGCTTTAACAATAAGACTGGACAAAAAGATCAAAAATATTTCCTGAAATTGGCAACTGTGGAAAATTAACTTATTTGGCATAGAAAAATTGCCATGAAAATAGCAGATGGTAATGATTATACTCAGACCTCCCAATGTTCCCATTATCACAAAACACCAGTGAATGCAGATTTAGGGAAAAAAAACAAAGCTAAATAAGGGAGCTGTAGCTCTATCCCCCCACTGCACGAAATGAGATGCTCTTTTGTTGTTGGTTTTATGTGTAGGCAATGAGGTGTGTTGTGAGTCAGTCATTGGCTCCGGTTAATGATTCTGTCTGTCATTGAAGGGGACACAGAGCGTGGCATTCCAGAGTTGCTGTAAACAGTGACAGGTTCTCCTAAGTCGTGTCCATTATGCCAATGGAGACTTCACTGTTCTGTGTCTACTGTCTTACGTTATTCATTGCCCCATGGTCATAAGGAGAACCGACAATAGGGTCTTATAGGGAATAGTGATATTGTGGATATAAGACGTGGTTTCGCCTTGTTTAAGGAAAAAAAAAGAAAAGTCTCTCCTTCCTGGGTATTTAGATGAGCTTGGGGTTCATCACTAAATGTTGACATTACTTCAAGCCTGGGAGCCTCTTGCCTCGCCTACAGTCTGTGGGGTTCCATCTCATGATGAAAGGAACTGACGGAGTTGTGAAGTGTGTTGTTCAGCTTGACAGCAGTTCAGTGAGCTGCAGACATTATTGGCTTTAATTGCGTTTTCAGCAAAAAATAGCAGAGGAAGTTTTACTTTATACTTCCACAACCAAGCAAGCTTAGCAAGATTTCTTGCTCAAAATATTAATATCCCCACAAGCCCCTCCAGTCTTTCATCAAGTGTTAACAGGATCCCAGTTCAACTTTAAACTTTTTTGAACACCAGGAGATTTGGACAACATTACACCTTAATTAAGAAGACTTGTTGCAGGACAAGGTGCTTTCAGAGACATACTGCACTGGCAGAACTTGTATACGCTGTCTATAATTTCTCTTATAGCATCTTAGAACACAATAGAAGGAAAATATCTCTTTAAAAAAATCCTAATCCTAATCCTAAATATTTAAATAAGACTGTTGATTTCCATTGCATGCTTGTTCCCTCCATTTCTCAGAGACATTCTATTCAAGTGAAAGAATGTACCTAAGTTGCCATAGGGAACAGTGTGTGAATGCATGTGTATGTGTGCATCAGTGACTTGTGACTGCCTCGTGCCCTTGCGTCAGATGTGGTGCTGTTTTCAAAAGGCTCTGGCTCACTGTTACCTCTCAAGGATAAAGACATCTGTGGAAGTGATTGAGTGAGAACGTTCAGCTAGAGAATTGCACTTAGCAGTGTTCAGGGGCTATTCTTTACCCGAGGCTAACGTGGGCCAGGCTTACAAAAGCAGATGGGAAGGAGTAGCAGGCTAGCCGCAGGCTATTCTTAAACCTAAATTTAGGCATTGAAGCCAAAAGTTTATTAAATTGCTGTCAGTGTTATCAAAATAGAACACCGAGTTATCAGTTGTCTGTGTTGTCCTCTCCAAAATTATACTCCCACTTTTATAATATGAGGTCATAATTTACTCAATACTTCAGCAGACTACTCCCACAAATAATGATAATTAATAATGACTGCCAAATCAATGTTAATGACACACAAAGTGGTCCTTGAAAGAGTATTCTTCCTTGAAAAACCATGAATAATTCATGGTCACCTTATACGGAATGCAAATCCATAGGCTTGGTCAAAACCATTGAAATTATTGTTTACGGCTATAAGCAATCATTCCTCTGAGCTTGTGTGTAAAAATCCCAGTTACATAGTGAGTTTTATCAATAAATAAACATGGTTACTGGTGGTTTAGAGGTAGAGATGGGTGGAGTTCATGAAAGGACAGCTTGAGAGAAGCTGTAACCTGCAAGGGAAGAGAATGGAGAGACCTAAATGCAGCGCTGGAAATCTGAGGCAGGGGATTGCAAGGATCCGAGATTTCACAGGCATAGCCTGACAAGAAGCAGCGGAAAGCACAGGGTGCAATGTACAGCTGTGAGTCTGGAGTGGCATCAATCATACAGTTCTGGGGAGTTTGAATAAATACTACATGAGCTTACATCACCATTCATCCATACTTTTGTGCGAGAAGTTCTGCTGTCCTTATATATAATTATACTAAGTGTGCTTATTTGGGAAGGTAAAAGTATTTACAGTTAGGTATTAGAAAGAATGATTGCTCACGATGCCATATTGTTCTGGGTGGAATTCAGGCTAGAGTATAAGAAACCACTTGCTATCTGAATACTGTTTTGGTAAAATTGGCTGGATACTGAATCTGCAAATGAAGAGGTAACAGTGCAGCATTACAGGCATATTGAACGCAGAAATATTATCTAGTATGGGCACGATATTTATATATATATATATATATATATATATATAGGGATTTTTTTTTTTCGAACAACATTTGAATGTCCCTGTCTTATTCTGAACTTGCCAACAAGAGAACAAATGCATCATAATGTTCTATTTACAAATGTTTAATATCCATCCAGACTTATACCACTTATTCCAGTCAGGGTCGCAGACTGGTACAGCAGCAGACCTTGGATGGTGTGAGTTGGTCTTCAGTTCCGTATTCCTGGTCTCCCTGCTCTTCAGCGCTGACAGTGGACCATTCAGATTAATTACTGGAGTTATCGGTTTCCTCATTCATACTCTTACCCTGCATGTTCCAGAGTGCATTTCTCTCCTCTTGTGTGGATTTGTGAGCCTGATCTCCCTGCTCCTGTGATTGTGTGTCCTGACCCATCTCTCTGTGCCACTGTGTGTCCTGACCCATCTCTCTGTGCCAGTGTGTGCCCTGACCCTTCTCTCTGTGCCAGTGTGTGTCCTGACCCATCTCTCTGTGAGTGTGTGTCCTGACCCATCTCTCTGTGAGTGTGTGTCCTGACCCATCTCTCTGTGAGTGTGTGTCCTGACCCATCTCTCTGTGAGTGTGTGTCCTCACCCATCTCTCTGTGAGTGTGTGTCCTGACCCATCTCTCTGTGAGTGTGCGTGTCCTGACCCATCTCTCTGTGAGTGTGTGTCTAGCTTCCCCTGGGTCTGCACGTGTACCTGCCTTACCCTGCACACCTGAGATAGATTTCTTGACTTTCCAACTGGCCTCTGACTTCTACACCTGTTTAGCACCCTTGGCTCCCGGCTACTCTGGCTACTTGGATCGGCGTGAGGCATTGTTACAGATCACAAATACACAATCATAAATTGTGGGAAATTTTTGATTTAGAGACACCAACTTCTCTTACTGCATATATTTGCACTATGGGAGGAAACTCACATGAAAAACATGCAAACTGTTCACACCCCACTGCCACTTTATCGAGTCCATGTCAATTATGCACTTCATATTGCACATACAGTAACTGCTCTTTGCACAACCTTCATGCGTCTAATATTATATACTGTATGTATATCTTGTACTTATCTTTTTTTATATAGATTTTGCACATCACTAATGCTTGTGAAGCTAGCACACAAGAATTTCACTCATATGTACTGTACCAGTAACATGATGTGACAATAAAGATTTGAAACTTGAGACATGCAGAGGAGACTGGATTCAAACTCTGGAGGCGTGAGAGAACTGAGCTACCCACTGAGCCACGGTATGAATACATGCTGTTTTTTTATATTATTGTCATATATTCTTTCATATATGTGGGCACAGTGAAGAGATACGGGAAGGATTCCACTAGTCACACAGGCTCATTTAATATAGTAGCACTTCTATGGGCGTACTTACAGTACGCTGTTGTTCATGGCGGATAACATTAACCACACTGGGTAAAAAAAAATTAAGATCCCGGTAGGCCTCCTTTGAACAAGATAAGGAAAAGAGGAGCCCTGGAAGGTAATTCTCTACTTCATAGCATCAGAGGAAGCTCTTTGATTTAGACCTGCAAATTGTGAACATGCACCATTGTTCATTGAAAAGTCTCTTGATGTTTTCCTCCCTTTCAAATGATGAAACATGATAGCTATTGTTTTATGCCCCTCCTCACAAAATAGACACCGGTTATGATTAATGCAAACAGCAAATGACTCGCGATCAAACATCTCAAAAGATATGCCTTACTGGATTTAATTGTTTTCAGCTATGGAATATAAATTTAGATACATGTGTTATTTTACTTTGAAAGATAAATACTTAGATCAAAAGTACTCCTTAGTTCTTTGGGTCGTCATTATTAATTAAGGGTAGACTAATTGGTTTACCTCAGAGCTTCCACGATTACAATTACTGATTATTGTTGATGCTGTGGTTTTGACTGTTACAAGCATCATGAACTGGGCCTTCTGTCCAAAATTGTCCCCCAAGATCCATTGGACAGGACAATGCAGGAAATAGGTAACAGAGTGGACTTGGGTCCACTAACTAGATGGAAGGTTCCTAGGATTTGGTGACCAAAGTGAAGGTTATGGTGTTAAAAGAGCAAAAAGTAAACAAATTACTTACAAACTCAAAGCTACAAACACTGACACAAAGCAGACAAAACGGAAGCGCAAAAATGTGAGCATTGAGAGTAACAGGAATCTCAAGCAAAGCTGATATTGATACTTTTGTTATTAATCCCCATGAGGAAAATCTTTTCATGCCTCTCTGTAAATGAGAGCAAGCTGGATGGGAAGGGCAACCACCCCTATCAGCAGCCAAGGAGCTAAGCATTATGGGTCTTGCTCCAGCACCCACAGGCATGCTGAGAAGGGACTTGAACCAGCAACCTGTGAATCACAAGCACAGCAGCTTAGCCCACTGAGCCAAAAACTGCCCCCTGGAGGTGCATATTGGACCAGAGACTTCTGGTTCTCAGGCAACATGAATGTAACTTCATGCAACTCAGGCAACACTGGTGGGAAGAAGACAGTCATGTTATAAAACAGTATAAAGTATGAAAATCTGTCTTCTGAAAAGTGCCCAATAGATCTTGGTCACCCTTGCAGGAACCTCACGTAGTATCAGCTTGTGACCAAACTTACTCGTTCTGTTCAATGTATAGTATTGTTTATTTTTATTTTTTTTAATATCCATAAATCAGTGCATTCCATTGTATTTGGATGGAGAGAGAACAATAAACATCATTCACATACCATATCTGCCAGATATCTAAGCAGAAAATACTCAGTTAAATAAGAACATAAGAAATTTACAAACGAGAGGGGGCCATTCGGCCCATCAAGCTCGTTTGGGGAGAACTTAACTAATAGCTCAGAGTTGTTAAAATCTTATCTAGCTCTGATTTAAAGGAACCCAGGGTTTTAGCTTCCACTACACTAGCAGGAAGACTATTCCATACTCTAACTACACGCTGTGTAAAGAAGTGCTTCCTCAAATTTGTTTTAAAATGTTTTCCCGCAAATTTCCACTTATGGCCACGAGTTCTAGTATTGAAATAGCCATTTGGCTGAACAGCATCCAGACCCCTTAGAATCTTATAGACCTGGATCATGTCCCCCCTTAGTCTCCTTTGCTCAAGGCTAAACAGATTCAGCTCAGCTAACCTCTCCTCTTAAGACATTCCTCTAAGACCAGGAATCATTCTCGTAGACACTAAAATTAACCTCGAATTTAACCATGTTATGATCACTACTGTCTAAAGGTTCTAAAACCTCTAATTTTCCAATCCAATCCTGGTTATATGAGAAAACAAGATCAAGAAGGGCTTCTCCCCTGTTAGGGGTATTAACAAACTGAGTAAAAAAACAATCCTGTACTAATTCCACCATCTCAAGTTCATTTACAGAAGAGCCAGAGACTGTGTCCCACTGTATCCCAGGTAAGTTAAAATCACCCATAACCACCACATCATTTTTATTACTCATAATCCTGATATCATCATATAACATTCTGCATTCCTCTGCAGCTACATTAGGTGCTCTATAACAAACCCAGACAATTAGGCCATTTGAGTCTTTAGCATCAAGTTCTATCCATACAGCTTCTGTACTTTTATTTTTATGAGTGAGCTCCCTTGCCTGCAAGTTTTCTTTTACGTATACTGCAACACCACCTCCCTTCTTGCCTATCCGGTCTCTACGGAACAACGTATAACCATCCATATTATATTCTTCACCATCATTGTCACTCATCCATGTTTCAGTTATTCCTATAATGTCGTACAGTAAGTGTCCAATGAAATTAAATTTTACAATACTTGTGCATTCTTGACATTTGCCTGTATGAAGTCTTTTAAATACTTAATAAATATGTCTTTAGATATAGTGATGTGCAGAGGACCAAGCAGTACACTTATACGACAAACACACTAGGCTTTGAGAAAGACTGCAAGCCTCTGGGCCCCTGGTCTGTTACTTTGAGCAAACCTCATTAGATCAGCAGACAAGGATATTTTGTTAGAAGGATTGTATGTTTTGTGCTATAACTTAAATAGCCCTCTGCAGATGTCTTTGAAGTGCAAACAATTGCTTCCTAACTAAAAGGTACTTTAAACTGATGAAAATATATTGCTACGATTAACTAAAGAAACTGATTTATTCAGAGAACTGACTCATGGTAGAAGTGTATCATTCAGATAATGACTCGTGCAGCTCTAAATACACCTTTTTGCACAAGCGTAGTTGATTTTTAGAGTGGATTTTACTTACACACATTACACCTTAGAACTATATCATTGGGCCTTTTCAAACATCCAAACTATACTTCTTGAAATATGTTTTTATTAATACTTCATATTTATGGTAACAAGAGCAAATGCCATTCAATGCTGATGCAAATGGGTGTAACAGGGAAACTTTAAACATTTATTTCCAAAAATATATAATTCTCTTACATTATTCTGATGATGAGAATTGTAAATACTATGAGGTAGAATTATTAAGTCATGCGTCTCCCAAGGCAAATAGCACTGAGCATGCATTGACTGTATCCAGTAAATAAAGTCATGGATTTGTATTGTCTAGACCAGAGACCATTGGTAAGGAATTCCAGATGTTATTTAACTAGTTTAATGTTGCATGACCTGAAGCCAGACATGTAGATAATATGAAGGAAATAATGGATGTTACTTAGGGAGAATATGGGATATGAATAATCTGAGTTTTAAAACGTAGGCTACAGAAGATCTGAAACAAAGATATGTTACATACTCCTTGCCAGTAATAAGACCTTAGGTAGAGAGAGGCATTTTGAAGCTTCTGAAGATCCCCTTAGGTGATTTCATATCCACTTCATATCATAATAACATTCAGATCCATCTAGAAACAACTAGAATGTTACAGCAAAATATTTCACAAAGAAGGGAGAGTATAAGTGTAAATCCAGGCAATTGAGCAAAGAGATTTTATGACTTTTGACCTTCTATGATCAGTTACCCTACAGTATCCAACATTTCTTTATTTACATAGACACTTGCCTGGAACCTGTGAAACCTTCCAAAGCCAGACTTAAGTGATTTGTCCTTGTTGAGTTTATCCTCGTTCAGTTCCTTCTTTAAGTTCTCATACACTCTGACTGCCATATTAAGTGTAAACTGCTAAATTACATTCAGAATGTTGTCTTTTCACGTACACATTTCCCTCTTCTATGCCACTGAATTTTATTGACATATGAACTATGAACTTTGCTTTACTTTCAGTGTATACGACATTGGAAGAAGTTACACGTACACTGGTTGGAGGTCCATGTAGCATCCATCATTAAAGGACCTTCTCTTTTTGCTATGGTTCATCCTCACATGCACGTCACATTACTGCACATCTCCTTACTCTTGATAGCAGGTTTTTAACAACTGTTACTGAGGAAACAAGGAAGTAGAGTAGTATTCAATCAACAGAAATACTCTCATGTTGCACCTCTCCTTGTTTCTTCATTGGCTCCCTATAGGCACAGTTCAAGTCCTTGTTGCTGCCTTTGTCAGATGCTCCATCTCACCCTCTATGGTCAGCAAACCAGTGTCACCATGTGATTGCATGAGAACCACACTCATACTGTATGAATCATGTGTGGTGCCTCAATGGTGGAACAAGGCACCTATCTCCACAACCTTTGAAAAACATTATGAGACCTATCTCCTCTGGGAACATCTCAACTGACCTCACGTGACCTCTGACCCTCCCTAGCTCACTGTCTTCAATCAGTTGTCTATTTAAATGATTTGTCTACTGAATGCTCTATTGTAATAATTCATAATTACACTTAAAACCCCACTAGAACCTCTTTTTGATGCTTTATATGGCTATTGTTCCCAAAATTGTCTTGCATTTGTTACTTGTCACTCACTGGAAGAAGCTAAGGTGGATCCTGGACAGTGGTATACTCATGATAAATTACCAGCCTCACTTGTAGTACTATTACTAGGAATAAGAATGAGATATGATATTGGGAATATCTAAAAACAATCAGTCAGTGCTGGGTCATGGTGGGCCTGGAGCCTATCCCAGGAAGCACTGGGCAGAAGGCAGAGGACACCCTGGGCACACTAAATATACGTAATTTAAAGATGTCAAATCATCAAAGTGAATGTTTGCTAACACAAGGAGACCATGCCAACTATGAACATGAATGGGGCCATGATTCAAACACCTAACCCAGGAGATGTAAGGCTACAGTGCCAGCCAACATGTCACTCCTACTCTGCTTTCAGTGCTTTCAAATGCGGGGGAAGTATGCTGGTTCCTGAAATAATGCGTGAGGGCAAATCTATACTGTAATGGTTTTGGCTGACGCAGTACTTCACAATCTCCCTTATTAAGTTACGTTTTCCCTGGTATTATCCATGTTTGGATCAGAAGCACAGTGTGAATTGAGTACTGGGGAAAAAAGAACTAAATAGATGTATTGAGGACAATGGACAATTATAGGTGCTTTCCCACCACAGGAACTTTTTTTCAGGAATGAGGAACTTTTTCAGGAACCAGGAACTTCTGCCCTGTCCCCACTGCAGGAACTCAGCTTGACTGCAGTTTTATGTTGGACATGAAGGCCTGTCTCATAATCTCATAATCTATGAACAGTGCAGTTATTATTATTATTGTCTTTGACAATAAAGGAGAATAAAGTGTTGGTGCTATCAGCTTAAATAAATTTGGCCACTTGAGTGTTTCTCTGCCTCTGAGTAGGGCACTAAGAAATCAGTAATCAAGAGTAAGGCTCAGTCAAATGCGACCAAGTTTTTCTTACAAATGGAGATTTGAAAAAAATAATCATTGCTTCCAAACAGTGCCCCCTGTGCACTGCAACCCTTAGATGTTAATTAATTATTTTTTTATATTATTATTGTATAATAATTGCTATATTCCAGTCAAAGCTTTTTCAGTAAAGGATTTGTGTTTCATCTGAGCTACTTGGCATATTTTTCAACATGTCAAAATATATTACGCCCAACATCCATCTTGAGAATGATATATTACCAACTTGTCATTCTCATCGTCAAGCCTCAAGACAAAATAATGGACTACTGGAAAATATTGAAGATAGAGAGTAAAATAATTTGCTGTCAGTGTTAAAATGCAATGAGAGAATAATGACCCATTTTTGGACATTATTCTATGAATGGACAGATGGAATTCACTGGGAGTGAAGGGTCTTAATATAACACTTCTTAGGATTTCTGACCTGCCACTATTTGAGGCAAGTAGGACTCACTCCCTGTCTGAAGGAATTTCAGAGCTGAGGAGCTCTTAATGAAAATTAGCTTCCTTCGATTCAAACACAACGAAGGGCCCTCATATTACATCTTTACTCTGAGGTTTTTTGAAAAAAAAAAACTAAACTCTAATTTTAAACTCTAGTTTGGCACATTGTGGTGAAGCGTACACTTCAAAAATTAGAGTTTTAATCTATGCTCAGTCTTTCTTCTTACAAATTACCACAAGCAGCATACTTGGTAGGGGTGGAAAATAGAAAAGCCTCTAGAATCATTTAAAAGTGTGACATGGTGGTTGAGCCACTTAATTTAGGACTCATGTCTGTAAGAATGGCTGTTAGGCTAAAATATATCACGCATTTATATATTCTGCTATATGATGTAGGTATTTTGTGCTATATAATGTAAGTAATCATAAAGCTACTACTATAACAACAGCAACAACAATAACAATAATAAAAATAATACTAACATCAATCCTACTACTACTACAACTACTACTACTACTAATAATAATTAAAATAATAATTAAGAATGGAAAGAAGCTGGAGATACAAATGATTTAAAGCATTATTTTTGTGTTTTGATTCCATAAAATTTTTGCCTTTTGTTGTTTGTTTTCTTGCAGCTTAGTCCCTCGACTGCTTGAGTTCTGTTATGATTTTAACCAGAAGCTTCTATTTGAAATGCATTTTTATCATCCGTAGATAATTCGCTTGTCAACAGGTGTGATCTGACTGGCTTCTCCTTTATTTACACTGGTTACGAAGTATTTCCCATGCGATTTGAAAATCACACAGCCTGTATGATTCATTCATAATAGATATACTCCTCAATGTTTTTTTTTTCAATGATAAGTAGCAGCTTAGCAGCTGTAACATTAAATCATGTTTATGGCACACCCTTTTGTGAAATTGCAAACTTTTAAGAAGTTTCATAAATATAAAAACTAAATAGAAAAAAAACATCAAATACACTTCTAAGTAAAAGTACCTTCCGCAGCCTATTATTGCATGAGGCATTTTTTTATTCAAGATTAACTAAGTTCTCTCACACTGTTTAAGCATAGTTAAAAATGCATGCCGAGAGGCTAACTCTTATTTTATGGTGACTGTGTGCAAGGCGAGCGAACAGGAAGCGGGGAAGCAGATCCAAAACAAGGGGGTTTATTGCTGGCAGAACAACACGGTGAAAACATCTATGACAGACCTGGGGAAACAGACTTGAACGCGGACTTGAACAAAGGACATGACATCAGATTGAACGCAGAACAGCTTATATATTGGGAATTCACACAAGGGTAATGAGGTGGGCGTGGCATATGATAGGGCTGGACATAGGGATGTGACATATTTAATCACAATAAGAAGTAGTTCTGTTACTGACAGTCAAATAATGAGAATGTAGTTTAGCTGTGTTACAATTTTCTGGGACTTTTTGGGGCTAGTACTACTCGACAAACACCAACTACTTTTAATGCATTTGACAGTATAATGCTACATGATCTGAATCTTCTTGTGCCTGTCCAACACCGTATTCCAACACCGACATCCTTCATTCCCATCTCCCGCCCTGGGTCCTTTTTGTAATATGTTCTGGATGTAGCCAGATGATACATATTTTTCTCCCATATCTTTCTTTAATCTCTCTAACTCTTCATAGTTGCATCTCTCACCAGTTTCCTCAGTGCCTCTTCACAGCCATTTGCTTTTATGTTTCCTGATCTACTCCTCTCACACTCTCAGGCTTTCAGTAACTTTGTCCCCAACTTGCTTTTACAGCTCCAGGCTCTCTATGGTTTTGTCTCTCCTTTAAATTCACTATCCAACCATGATTACTCATGATTACTCATGATTACTCACACAAGCATTACTTAGATAATTATGTGGTTTGCTTAGCTGCAGTGTACCCAAATTGATACTGGTTTATGGATTTTTTAGTTCATTTTGTATTGAATGCGAGGAATGTATAATAAAAATTCATTGATACTTAGTTTAAAATGTCACAAATGTGAGCCTTAAGGCAACTGCATGTGATCATTTTTGAAGGGTCTGAATACTTTTGAAAGCCAAAAAATCACATATATTATGGATATTGGTGTATCAGTTCTGAACCCTAGATCAAAACTGCGATACAAACGACCTTGTGTTGTTCTGGAAGACAGAATCACGATACATCTATATGTATCGTGATTCTGTCTTCCAGAACAACACAAACAACATGAAATTAATTAATAAATATACAGTAAATCACAAAGTTATTATTCTATTTAAAATTAGGACAAGCTGTATATTTTGTAAATTTGACCCATCACACCTGTTACAGTACATTGTCTACCAACTGTGTCCCGTGACTATCTTGGTCCAATCAGGATCAAGTGATTATGTCTGCGGTAAAAGCAAGGCTAGCTTCATTTGTTCAAGATGGGTAACCCTGAGACTGCAGCACATCCGGACACATTAAAGTCAGCAGTGTGAGAACATTATGTTATCCAGTATGAAGTATAGTATTTTATTTTTAAATGTATTTTTGTTTAAGTTGCTATTTTGTGTGAATTTTAGGTAATATAATGTGTTCTTTTAGAGTCATTCTTTTTTTGTTAGTGATGAATTGATTGTTAGTGATTAATGAAACCTAGAAATTTTTCCCCATTTTGTTTTATTCACCAACTACCCCCCAAAAAAAAATAAGATAGATAGATAGATAGATAGATAGATAGATAGATAGATAGATAGATAGATAATTATCAAATAAAATAAAATAGGTATGAACGGAACCATGGACATGGGGAATCGTTACACCCCTAGTTATGGATTTACTTCAGTCAAAGAGGGAGTTTCTCTAGATGAGCTCACTGCCTAATTACAGCCTATATTAAGCCACATCATGAAGGATATACATAGTAACACCAACACCTTAAACTACAAAAATACCTCCCATCCCTCATGCTCCACTGCCAAATACATAAGATGTGAAGAGCCTTCTGGTGCCCATCATTTTTCATTCTCCCATTTCAGTCCGTGCCTTATGTATGTGGGCTTATGATTCATTTTGTTTGGTGTGCATCATATCATAATCTGAAGGCTTCTCAACATATTGCCTTTTCAATGTAAAACACCTGATGTCCTGATTGTTTCTGAACCACAACAGAGCTAAGGAGCTTATGTTCCCAGAAGCCGTGAAGCTTGAAGGTTAGCCATCATTACTGTGATGGAAAGCGCTGTTCCTGTTCTGTCTGGCAGTGAGCCATAGTCTGGACTGGGAACTCAGTGCTTGGGGCCGGGACCTCACAGCATGGTACGGATCATCCACAGCCATTTGTTAATAGTTAAAATGAAGCACACAGGAGACCTTGCAACCAGCAAACCTGATGTTCATTCCTGATCATGTCATATCAGGAAAGATTGAAGTAAAGGAAATGTACCAGAAGTGTAGCGAAACCCCAGGCCAAAACGAATCCAAAAGCCCATCAAAAAACCCAGATAAAATTTTTTATAACTAGTAAATGATGCTTTATTAGCCTTTTGATCAAGCAGGAGTTGTGGCACATAGGAGTTCTTTACTTTTCACACATGCTATCGTGCTCATATATACAGGTGAGAGCAACGCTAGGGGCCTGAGCGCAGGGTCGGCCATTTGTCTGGTGACTCATAGATGATTTTTCGTGGCCTTGCTCAAGCACCAATTGGCAATGTGGTCATTCTGCCGAGCATAGGAGTCAAACCGGCAACCTTCCGACCACAGACACAAAGGGCTAACTGCCCCACCCCCCATGATAAGTAGTGCAGCTTTATCATGTATGAAATTCTGGTAGTGAAAATACATAACAAGAAGGCAGGATGTGCTACAGTAGCAGGGCTTGCAGTTATAACTCTGCACGTCTATGGTAGATCCTTCTATTTAATGCTGTGAGAAGGATAGATGCTTTGACTGTTACATCTGAATACTGACTACTGCTTTTATGTGTTTCTGGGTTACGTTTGTGATGTATGAATGGAACAAAACAGTTCTATATATTTACACTCCACTGTTTTCTTTAGTTGTTTTGCTTATGTGATGTTCTATGAATCACAGGAACAGTAAAGGGATTTTTGACAGTTTAAAATTCTGCAGGTATTCCATTTCCAAAAGATACTCTGTTTTAGAAATAATGGTTTCTTTTCTTAAGTTATGCCTGTAGCAGGAGAAGTCACATCAAAAGCATTTTGAGTAGCTAGATTAGTTTGTACTATTTTTGTGCAGCTTGTATAAATGTCTGAATTAGTGGACAAGCATCATAAACACATGCCTGTAATTCTTATACACACGTGATACATGATAAGTATTAGGTTACTACTCTAATCAAGTAAGTGCTTGCAAATTGTTGGACACAGAAAATATCTATGTTCATGCAAAATGCAACCATTCATGCAAAATGGAACTGTATTGAATATTTAGGATAATAATAATAATAATAAGCATTCTTTTTAATATCTGTTTTTACCAGGCGGCACTTTTTATTCTGGGCAGTGTTGACAGGCACGACTTGGCATGATGAAGTCTGACACGCCCTCAAAGCCCTGACTGGCTAACTCAATCCCTCTGAGGGAGTCAATGAGAGGGCAGATTCGCTCAGAGAAGCTGGCACCGTGCCGGGTGCTGCGCTCCAGCCTCCTAGCCTCCAGGGGCCCTGATTTGTATTCGTTTTGGCTAAAAGCTGAAGAAGGCATTCCCTCATTCCCATGTAACAATCAGGATACTTTATGTAGTAGTTTTGTTACTGTTATTAGTTTGATACTTTTATTTAATATGATTTTTTCAGTAACAATATAATGTTTAAATATAACAACGAGACATATCTATGCAATAACTTCAATGATGACTACTAATAACTACGTAATGATGTTGGACATGAAGGCCTGGCTCACAATCTCCATTCTAGTTCATCCCAAAGGTGTTTGATGGGGGTTGAGGTCAGGGCTCTGTGTCAGTAAGTCAACTTCTTCCTCACCAAATTTACCCAACCATGTCTTTATGGACCTTGCACAGTAAAACAGAAAAAGGACCTTCTGGGACCAGAAGTGTGATTTGTCACTCCACAGAACACATAACCACTGCTTTAGAGTCCAATGGCAACATTCTTTACCCCACTCCATCCGACACTTGCCATTGCAATTGGTGATGTGAAGCTTGCATGAAGCTGCTCGGCCATGGAAGCCCATTCTGTGAAGTTCTGGGCGCATAGTGTCTGTGCTGATGTTAGTGCCAGAGGAAGTTTGGAACTCTGCAGTTATTGATTCAACAGATAATTTTCAGGAAAGCTACTTCATTTCATTATTTATCATACTTACAGTATTTGGGGATGTCAATCTGAAATTATTACCATACACAGTATTAAGAACTTGTCGACCATAATGACTACTTGCCACCATAGAATTGGATGAAACTTTGGATAAGTGCAGAATAAGACCAAGTTGCATTAGGAGACATGTTATACTATTATACACTATTATAATTCTTATTATTAATAATTATTATTGTAAAACTCATAGTATTCATTCATTTCACTCGAGCTTTTGGCTTTGCAGTTACATTTTCATTAGGCAAGAGCACAAATAACCGGAATACTAAACTCAACAGAAAATTAATTACTGCCTTGTGCTCATAGCTTCCAGGACAGGCTCCGGACCCCTCACGACCCTGAACGGGACAAGCGGTTACAGAAAATGGATGGATGGGTGGATAGATGGATGGAAATTAATTAGTGAACTCTATTGGTCTGAGTTGGGAGCCAATATCATAAATTTTCACGGGGCCCAAAATCTGTACCAGTGCCCCCGATGTAACACATCTCCTTGGCTACTAGACAAACAGCTCCTTTGCTAAATCACTTGACAGAGAATTATTAATTTTACACCAAACGTGAAGGCGTGTATTCCTGAAAAGATGGCAAACAAGATGATGTGACATGGAAATGTGAGGAAGAAATTGCTATTTTTATTTGAGGACAGGAAGAGAGGGGTATGTAACAACAGCAAGGAAATGAAAGACTGGAGCTTTGGGTTTGGCATCAACTTCACAAGAACACACACAGAAGAACAAAACAGGTCACAAAATAGGGGATAGAGCGGGGGTGAGGAGACAGACATTCAGCACAGTTTTGGGCCAGAGAAAACAAAAGTCATTTTTATTTAATGAGTGGGAATATAGCCCAGGTAAGAGTCTGAGCAGACTGCTCCAGGCCACTGCTGACCCCAGCCCATCACACAGCACACAGCAACCTACAGTCTCACCCCTACTTCCTGCTCCCTTCGGTTTTATGCATTTTTTCCATAACAGAATTGAGATTGTATCTGCTTCACACATTTCAAGGATCAAAAAAATGGATCTACTGCGACATGCACCTCAGTAAATTGCTTAATAATGACTAATTCTCAGTTAATCAGGCATGCCACAACACCTGTGTGAAGTTTGCCTCCCATATGTTTCAGATTGTAACCAAGCCGGTCTCAGTCGTTTGTGCCGGTTTGTGCTGTTAACATTTGTGCTGCTTTAGTGTCTGAGAATTAAATGTCGACGTCGCAACTCAGAATCGTGCTCAATAAATTCAGATTCTCAGCCGCTGTCGCGCATTTGCATTTTCATGCCTAGTGTATAATTTTTGTGTATTTTTTATTGCACTCATTTTATTGTGGTTAATATTTTTATTGTTATCACTTTGTATTCATTTTATGCTACTACTGAGATCTTCGAATGAGTCGGGTTCCTTGGGGGTGTTCACTAGGTTCAGAGCCAGAAAATAATTTAATGAGAGGGTGTTGAATTTTCACAGGGGGCAATAAAATTTGTGAAATTCGGGGACGACGGGTGCCAGAAGTGAAATTGCCTAGTTTTATGACCAACAGAAGCAATACTGCATAGTTTGTATTTTTTGGAACATGTTCCATTTTGAGGAGGCCCACATGTATGAATGATTAAAATCAATGGAAATTAGCACAGCTTCAGCATATTCTAACTGTATATAGCACATAACTACTTGTTGCTGCTTTCAGTAAAATGTGCAGAGCAAGTTTGTCCTTGAACTTTCTATATTTCACTTGAGTGCGTCTTGTGTATCTGCCTTCATACTAATTACTGTAATCCTACTGTGTCTTCTGACTTTTTCTAACATACACATTTTATTTGTCTTTAATGATGGTCTTCCAAAGTTGATAACTATTATGTCTTACAAAAATGACAGTGGTTTTGATTAATAACAATTACAGCAAGAATCATACCTTTTTTTCCTTTTTTAATGTGTTAACGAGTCTTTAATGTGTGAACACATCAACTGGGACATCTCTGTTTTTCACTGTCTGCATTCTCGCACCTATTTGCATGGATACGGCAACTCTCTGGTTAAAAAAAAACACAGTAAAATAACAATAAACCAATAACATTAAAAAATAAATAAGTATTTCACTTTACAGATCAATTTACACACCAATCACACAATTCCACGTCCTTTATTTGTTTAGACTTATCCTTAATAATACACAGCATGTTTTCCACCCCATGTTTTGTTTGCTTTCTGGGACCAGTGCCCCCCCTCGTTACCCCTCCACCTCCATATCCCCCGACTTACAAATGAAGCACTAGTGCTTACTTATGAGTACACTAGCAAAGGTATGTAATGCCTGAAATTGCATTGGTCACCACTTTACACAACTCATTTGTGATTGGATATATGCTGATTCAGGTTGTGTGGAAGGAGAGACAAGCCTTTCATTACAGAACATTTGGATGTACCACTCCCTTGTGAATTAAGGTTGCCTGGTTTAAGATCCAGCTCTTTCTGCAATGCTTACCAGAACAAGCATGTGGGCACTGGTGGCTTAATGGTTAGGGAAGCACACTTGTATTTGAAAGATTGCATGTTCGAATCCCCGACCAGCAAGGCACCCCTGAGGTATCTTGAGCAAGGTGCTGCTCCCTGGGTGTTGAACTAGCTACCCCCTGCTATGTCTCATATGGGAGGACACATTTTGGTGTGGTGTGTCAACAATGATCTCTAAACTCATTTGGAGGATGGATGGACAGAAGGACACAAACACATAAAACTGTGACAGGAGATTGGTTAAGGTTTCCCATGTATATTAATGGGTTTAAAAAGGAATAAAGGACATAATCAAAACAAACACATGGTATACAAATCTATATCTACAAAAAGGGCAACACTCCTGAGGCTACTAGCTTACCCAGTTTAAACCCTAATAAGGTGACCAGTCCACTCTGTGACAAACATTCCTAGCAACATGACTACTGATCTCAGGTAAGCTTGGCTTCCTCTGCCTCTGATCCTGCTGTCTCCTGATGCTTTATGCTTGAGTTGGTGTACATATAATATTTGAAATATTGTATATTGAGAAAAGTGAAATAAAATGCAACAGAAGCACACTAAATATGACAGACATGCAAAATACATGAAATACGGACAGCGGAAAAGAGTAGAAAGTAAAGCGCTCGATGCCGGGCCTTTTTATTTATTTATTTAGGGAAAATCTGCCCATAAATGTCAGAAGAATTATTTGCCAATACTTCAGAACGCCTGCAAGAGTGGTAGGAAGCCCCTGTAGCCAGACAGTATAGTGAGGCATTACCAGCACCTTTTCTCACTGGAAGTGGTTTTTGGTAATGTGCTGTCCCCTATTGGTTGATATATATGTAGGCTCTATCTATAGGTAGGCCAAGCTAATGCCCGCGGTGTCACTCAAATACCTGCTGGGTTTGCTGTGTAGGACCTACAAGTTAATTAATTGGCTTTAGTCCTAGTGTTAGTCTTCCTTTGGTCCAATTCCAAAATCCAGATGCTGGGATGACGTGAGGTAGGGACCTGTAATATACATATTCTATTTGCAAACCAGGTTTACAGTGGTTACCTGACAAATGGCATCATCCTGCTTGCCCGAGAGTGAATAACACTAATGCAGCCGACCCTTCCCCATCATGGGGGTTAGGGGTGCAGCCCCCCAGTGATTTGGAAAACCTCATGAATTTTTTTTGGTCCTGTTGGAGAGCGGAGCGAAAAGGTACAACAAACAAGCAATACAAAGATCAGTGCAAGATGTCACGTGAGAGGCCACCCTAAAGCGAGATGTCACATGAGAGGCCACCGTAAGGCGAGATGTCACATGATAAGCCACCATAAAGCGAGATGTCACATGATAAGCCACCGTAAGGCGAGATGTCACATGATAAGCCACCGTAAAGCGAGATGTCACATGATAAGCCACCATAAAGCGAGATGTCACATGATAAGCCACCGTAAAGCGAGATGTCACATGATAAGCCACCATAAAGCGAGATGTCACATGATAAGCCACCGTAAGGCGAGATGTCACATGATAAGCCACCATAAAGCGAGATGTCACATGATAAGCCACCGCAAGGCGAGATGTCACATGATAAGCCACCGTAAAGCGAGATGTCACATGATAAGCCACCATAAAGCGAGATGTCACATGATAAGCCACCATAAAGCGAGATGTCACATGAGAGGCCACCGTAAGGCGAGATGTCACATGATAAGCCACCGTAAGGCGAGATGTCACATGATAAGCCACCACAAGGCGAGATGTCACATGATAAGCCACCGCAAGGCGAGATGTCACATGATAAGCCACCGCAAGGCGAGATGTCACGTGAGAGGCCACCGTAAACACCCTTGCAGTCCTGTAAACCAGCACTTTTATGCATTTATGAGTTACTAAACTTTTTGTTTGCCCTCTGCAGCCAAAAAAAATCCCATTTAAATTGTTATACCGATCCGACAATATGTCCACACTGTGATCGGGAAATTTGCGATGCAGAAGGATTGACTTTATTTATTCGGAGAAAGAATACTTTAGAAGAGCCAATCTGCTATCTACTTAAGGTCAGTACTGTAAAAAAAATAAACATTTGTTTAGTAAAAGAAAAGGATCAGCAAAGAAGAGTTACGCTGCTGGGAAGATTGTGAAGGTGCAGTCAGCGGCCAATCACGTTCCTTCTGTCACCTTGTGTGTCTTTCGGTTCATTGGCAGTGAGGATATTCATGTCCCCTGCGAGTGCCTCACGCTGAGGCAGAGCTAAAGGGTTGTACACCGCGTCACGGAAATATCAAAAACACTTTTAAAAAAATGTTTAGCACATAACAAAATATTCTATTCTGATAAAGGTTATTAATCATCTTAACAGAGGGCTGTTGTAAGCGTGAATTTACCAGAGTGTGATGCTATCAAATATAGACATACCTGTTAATCTGGATTAAATGCAAGCTTCTGTCTGGCTATAAGTGAGACATCTCATCCTATTTAATTGGAAAAATGCAATCTTCATCAAATGTCATTTTAATGTTAATTGTAGCACTGAGAATGTTTGAGTTCTACTACTTTTCCAGTCTTGTTAAAACAGTCAGGTTTGCAGCACATGCAATTTGATTTTCATTATGTTTTTTTTGTGTTGGGGCGCGGTCTGGGGTTTTGAAAGTGCAGAACATTTCAACATTAAACCAATGCAAAAACATTAAAAAGATGCAAAAATATTTAAAAGATGCAAAAACATCAAGACAAAATTTTTTTGAAAATTTAATTCTTAAATGTGTTTTATTAATGTGTTGTGTTGTTCTCTAAATGAGTTTTTTCAATGGGTTGCAGTTTTCAAAACAGAAGCCCTCCGTGCCACAGGGGGCAGTATTTGGCCCGCTGATCAAGGTTGCATAATAGTGATGGGAAGTTCGGTTCCATGCCACAGCCAAATCAACCAAACTCTCAGTTTAAATGAAAACTTCAATTCAAAGAGTCAGTTGGGGAGGGAGGGAAGGAGGGGGGGGGGTTACTACATGCTGCTGCACTTTCTTCATTTTCTTTTACTGAAACTGCATGCTTATTTAAGTCTTATTTTTATTCAGCCCCCAAAAGCCTGATAAAATCTCGACTACCTTTTTGCAAACATATAATATAATCATATAATCATTATAGGATAAAAACCAAAACCTCAGCATACAAAATACAACAGACGCTGTTCGCAAAGGCTACTTTGCATTGTGCTCTTGGGGTCGTCTTGGCGGGGCACCCACTTCTAGGCAGAGTAGCCACAATACGAGATTGTCTTCATTTATAGACAATTTGCCTGACAGTAGACTGATGAATATCTAAAATACCTGAGATGACTTTGTAACCCTTTCCAGCCTTATGTAAATTAACAATTCTTGATTGTAGCGCTTTTGTACGAGACACGATTCCCATCTGCATATGCTTCTTGTCAAAAGCTCAAACTCAACATTTTCAGTGTTTTTCCATCAATCACAGTAATTCTAGGCCACACCTCTGAACTCTATTCATTAAATGGACTACAGGTTTGCTAAATTCTGACTACAATGAGATTTTTTAAAAGTCATTAGCTTAGGGTTCACTTACTTTTCCCAACCTTCAGTTTCACAGTTTGAATGATTTATTCAATATGGTCAAATATTCTCTGAAAATCTGTGCATCTTTAGTTATAGGAGACTGTGTTTGTTCATTATTGTGACATGAAGATACAACCATGTTTTATATGGGAATTAGAGATAAATATAGAAAATTCAAAGGGGTTCACAAACTTTTTACTTTAATTATATATAAGTGAATTTAAAAAGGTTGCTGTCGGTTTTTTATATGTTAATTTGTCGAATATTTTTAGATTTTTAGAATCTAAGATGTGTACCTGTACAACGTGTGGATGTACAAAAGACTTGATTCTTTTAGATTGATAGTGGTTTAATAGTGGATTGACTGATTCATTGAAAAGAACGGGTTCAAAAGAACAATTTGTTCATAAATTGGACATCACTACTGTACAATATTCAGCTGCAGAATGAGACAGACCATTAGGGCTGGGTGGTATATTGATATATTTTCAAAACAAGATACAGGATGACAGAATACTGTTTATATCAATTTATCCTACATTAAAATTAGGGCTCTATTAAAATTTTTGAATAGAGACCAAAAGTACTGTAAAAGTACTGTACTGTAAAAGCCTCTGTCACGATGTTGCAGAGAATCCCAGATCCCAGCTATAATCAAACCAGGGTACATTTCCCAATGGCTCCCTTTAGCAACTTAGACTCATTCAGTATTATGGTTCCAACTATGTAAGTTATTAACGTGGTTAGCGACTATGCTCTTGGGAGATGCAGCCCCATTCAGTTAGTAACTCACAGGAAATTTGATGGAGGGGAAAGCTGAGGAATCATTGTTATATCTCGTATGTGCTGAGATCTATGTTTTTAGTTTTAGCTAAGTATGACTATGTTTTCATGTGATAATCCAATTAAAATGTTCATAATTGTTTTTAATGACCATGGGGGTATTCCATGAAAGGAGCTAAAGAAAGCCAGACTTTCCAGAAAAACTCTGATTAGTGCGCAAACCGGAGATATTTAAGAAGCCCAAATGATTAGATGACCGTTAGATCGATCAAATGAGTCGGAAAGCCTGTAAAACGAGAGCGGTGTTTCTTTCCGCCGCAGAATAAACGCTGCTGATGTAGCTGTATGGATGCAAAGACGTAATTGTTTAAAAAAGGCAATACTGTGGCCATAAATAAAGCCAGGAAGTTCACTTGGTAAAGAATTGCAGACAGACTAAATGCATAAGTCATGTGAATATTACAAGTGCCCAGTATAGTGGCATGGTGGTACAGTGGTTTATGCTGTCGCCTTACACCATGAAAGTTCCTGGTCCCCATAGCCAACGGGGAACCTTCTGGGTTGAGTTCACGTGTCGTTCTTACTGTATAATGTTATTCTGTATCCTTTGATCTCCGTAAAATACTTACAATCGCATCTGTGTGAAATGTCCTGCACAAATAACCATATATTGTCTTTGCTTTTTACTAATAAACTTCCAAAGTAGACTGTGACTAAACAAAATATAAATATATCTTCCTGTTCATATTATCTTAACATTTATTTTCAATTTCAGTCATTGCATTTTATGTTTGACCTTTGTAATATGGGTACGCTTTTATTATTATTTTGTAATTAATTTAAATTTTGAGAGGTGATTTTTATAGGCTTTATTATATTCATTACATGACATGAGTAGTGAGAGCCAGACGTCGAAATGTCAGACTTTCCCTTAATCCTGCTTCGTGGAACGCCCCTCTGACTATGGAGCTAGTCATGTAGACACAGTAATTGTGTTACTAAAAACACTTGACAACATCTTAATTGGGTTATTATATATAAATGTAGTCATAGTTATCACACACACACATAAAACAGATCTCCCTCTCATTGTGACTTGGGAACCTGCATCTTCCTCCTCTTTATGATCTGTAGAGGTGCGCAATATGGACCAAAAACCATATTGGTACTTTTAGACAATATAGCAATACGCAATATTTTCTATGAACGGTGTTAAATGATCAGTGTTAAATTAAAAACCACATGTGAGATGTGAACAGTTTTATTAAAACAATGTGTGGGCTTCCTTGTTTGCAAATATAGAACAACTATTCAGTATAGACATTTTCTTTATTCTGATCACAATTCTCAAAATAAAGACAAAAATCAGTGCATGTCTATAGGTTAAATAAAGCAGCCATGAAATGAAAGTGATTCAGTCAAGTATGTCCACCAACGGACTCATTTTTTGTCAATTTATGACACTGCTCTCAAAAAACTGCTCAAAACATAAGGTCAAGATTTTTTTCTTTTCTTAATCTAAATGTAAAACCTATTTAACATATGTGTAAATGTTTTCTGAGTTTGAAGCCCATTGACACTAATCAATTACCATAGATATCGGTGTCAGAGGCACAATATCGAGAGTTGAATACTGCCCCCTGTGGCATGGAGCACTTCTCTTCTGGAAAATGCAACACATTGATATAACAGAACACAGTAATGGAACACTGCACATTTAAAAATTAAATTTGGTTAATCTTTTGTCCTTATGTTTTTGTGTTAATGTTTTTGTGCTGCGTTAATGTTGATGTGCTCTGGGCTTAAAGGGCCACCCTGGGGCATGGGGGGGAGGGGGGTGGTGGTGAATTTGTTAAATATTCTTAAATAAAACAATATTAAATGAATCCGTTTCCATAATTACGAGTCTACATTTCACCAGTACATGTAACATTCATACTTTAAACTGCTGCTTATTTATAGAGTTGGTTGAGAACTGAAGCAATTCATTTAAGGCATATTCCTAAAGGATGTACTACTGCAATAATGCCAAATGGAAATTTATCCTGCAGTTATTCAGTAATAAATTCAGCTTTGTGACCATTACATGAACTGCTGCCCTACAAGTACCCAAACCAATTAAAATGGCTTCCCTTCAACTCCAAAGTCGTGTAATTATAGAATCTGCTCTGTGGGTGATGCCTCTTGTTCCCCAGATATCTCTGCCAAGGGCTGAGCCAGCACCGAGGTACTGCTCTGTAGAGCTTCATGAAACAGAGCCGAAGTACTGAAAATAACTGGACCATACTGCAACTTCCTGTCGTCGATGAGAAGCCTGCTAGTTCTGTGTCATACGTCCTGAAAAGTCCTTCAGAGTGATTCAGGGATGCCCTTGCTGTATCTTACGCACCACTCTGTGCTCATGCGGGCGGCAGCTACGATTTAGGCTCCCGATCAATGCCTAAGGGGTGGTACTTATTAACTGTGAGCTTGTGAGAATATTCATGGAATGCTTTGTTACAGGAGGAGACTTGGTTTTAATATTGCAGCTCTTTTATTAAATTGCATAAACATCTTCAGATAAGCTCCCATGTGATGTGGGGACAGTACACTCAATACACAGCACCTCAAAATATGCACATATTTCTTTTATTAATGTGCATAAACATCTGAAGACTGAGATAAATGGCTACAAAAGTCTTGCTTGCCCTTTAATTATCCTCCAACCACAATAACACCCCCAGTCTGTTGAGTGGAGGAGTAAATGTAGCACTCTCTTGTCACCGCTATAACTCACCTGTCTTTACTGATCTTGCAGTTCATCAGACGTTGTGTTGAATTGAATTTTCTACCGTTCATAACATAAAACCAACTTACTGTGAATACACTGTGCATGGACTAGTAGTAGTACGTGTTCCATTGAGGAATATTATAAATGAAATTATTTCAAGCTAATCTTAAATATTAAATACATACTTTAAAAAGGCTGATTGTAGACAGAAGACCAAGAACAAGAGCAAAAAATACGAAAATGTACCTTACCATGAATACAAACTGTCCCTGGTGATATTTCAGGCTCATACCCACTTTGTAAGGATGAAATATTAAGTTAAACATCCTTTTCCGCGAGGGTAAGAGATTACACTGCATGCTACTTTTGGTGAAAACACCAGCTGTACTTTTCAGTGAATTTTGACGTTAGCTTCATTTTGCTGATTTTAAGATGCCATTGAAGGAAATTGTTAAAAATTCATGCATGAGTTGTCATGGTTCCGGGCAGCTCGGGTACGAGAACGTGGCATAGTGCACAAAAAGGGTGGACGACCCACTGGCAGCTCCAAGAACAAAAATGGGGTTTATTAAATAAAACAGAAAACACTACAAACACAACAAAACCAAAAAGACCACGAGAGGTCAAAAACTAAAGGGGACAAATAAAGAATAAATAACCAAAAACTGGGCATGTAAGCAAAAGACACACCACACAAACGTCTCAATACAAATGCAAAAACACAATCAACAAACCACTAGGGAGCAGAACAGAAGCAGGGACTTAAATACAGAAACCAAACTGGGTAATAAGACTAACACAGGACAGGTGAGACTAATTAACAGAGACCAGGAAAACAGGGCACAGATGAAACTAATAAACTCAAAGGAGCAACACAGGGAAACTAAGAACTAACCAGGGAAACAGAAACCAACACTAGGGAATTACAAACAGGTAAAGACACAAGCAGGGGCACAAGGAACAAAACAAAAACCAACTACAAAATCCGACACAAGAACTAGAGAAACTCAAGTGAAACACTAGGGAGCAAAATACAAAAACAGAGGAGGTGGGATTCAAACACAGTAAAAGGATCACAAGAAACCATATGCTCAACACATTGAGCCATGTGGGCTGACAGGAAACAGAGGAGAACAAAGACTAACATGAAGGACGGGATGAGCAGCAACACCTGCTGGCCAAACGGGGAAGGGACACAGGGTGGGACAGCAGGGGCTGACCCTGACATGAGTATTTTTATGATCAACACACTATGTTTGCCAGTTATGTAACTATTGTATTCTGTGTTTACCAGCTTATAGCAATCTTGAGTAATGGAAATACTAAAGTAAAATACAAAATAAAACATCAGAGTTTGTGTAAATAATGCTCACCAAGTTGAACAACACACTCAGTACCTATTAATCAGCATGAATGTTATGGAGGGGTTAGTGAAAATTTATTCATACTGTAAAAGTGGGTTGCTGAGCCATGCTTCGTATATTAATCAGTCGGAGACAGGTACAAACATGAGGTGGTGTTTATTTCACCCGTACCAGTCATACTGACAACACACTTGCACTGCCCACTGTGCCTGTCGCCCCGCTTACTCCTAGCACACACAGTGGGAGTACACGGACATGCTGTGTATAACGACTAACATTAACACTACACTTGACATTACAACACAGCACAATTACATTACAATACCTGCAACTATGGAGAACTATTTACAAAGTAGACATGAGTCCAACTTGCCATGCTGCCCACTGGTACACCAAGCGTTACACTGCGTCCCAGCTAGGGGGTTAACCGTCCGGGGTCCCCCACAAAGTCCTGGAAACGCTCCAGGCAGCTGCAAGTTTTCTGCAGCTATGGGCCCCGAGTCCCCCACCATCCTGATTAGTCCCAGCTGCTGGGGTACTCAGCACCGGTCCAGGCAATAGCTGCTCCGAGTGGGTCAGGTACAGTGCAGCATGAAAGTCCTGCACCGCTCCGGCAACCATAACCTGTACACCACTTTGGAGATCCATTCCAGGGCCTCTCCAGTGGCTGTCGAGCTTGGGTGACCGCCCCTTCCTCTTGATGGGGCAGTAAACCCAAACAGTGTCCTCGGGATGGAAGGCCTGTGCCTGGCAGTGAACATCATACGTCCTCTTCTGTCTGGCCAGACCATAGTCACACCATGATGATTCCTGGCCAGCTTGTGCATGACCCACATGCATACCCGGAGCTAGAGCAGGTAGTCTAGCCCTGGTGTTGCCGACAGCTCCAGCTCAGGGGTTCAAGCCAAATACCAGCTCCACCGGAGCCCGCAGCTCACGGGCAAACATGGTCCAGTGCTTTCCTGCACTGCTGCGCAATAAACCCAGAGAACTAGGGGAAGGTGGGTGTTCCAGTCTGGTGCTCGTCCATGAGGATCGCTAGTTGTGTGGTTAGGGTACGGTGAAACCGCTCCATCGCTCTGAGGGTGAAGGGAGGTGGTGCGGGTCTTCACAATCCCCAGGCACTGGCAGACCTCGTCGAACACCCACACCTCGAAGTTCCTCCCCTGGTCACGTGCAGCTCCTTGCGGGCCCCGAACCTGCAAAAAAACTTAATGAGGAGCTTAGCTGCAGTGGTGGTGCTCTGGTGAGGAACCACATACAGCTTGGGCCACTTTGTGAAGCAGTCCATGGCCACGATCACAAAGCTGTTCTCAGCCTCGGTGCGGGAGAAGGGGGCCTGGACGTCTACCTGCACCTGCTCCATGGGGGCGCCCATCAGTTACAGCTGCTGGGGAGCCCTGGACTAGGGCCATGACCCTTCTGGGCCATGCATGCGTCACGATAGCTTGGTGTCCTGCCAGTAACTGGGCTAGCAGAATTGCTGCTGCAGCTTCCCGAGCATCTTTTCACATCGAAGTGCCCGGCCCACGAATAGTCTTTCACGAAGTGCCGAGAGTAAGATGCCAGCCCGAGGAGGCGGCAGAGCTCCGTTGTCCGGGGTTCGCCAGTCCCGCACCACTGGCATCTTTTCAAGGTCGGTGGCCACGCCTTCCCCGCTGATGACACGGCCCAGGTAGCGCGTTTGGCACTTCCGTGGGTTCAGCCACAACCCTACTTGCGGGATCCCCAAGGACACATTTTTAGGTTCCGGAATGCAAACTTTTGCTGCTCGCCAGGGGTCAGGCTGAGGATAGCCTAGCACTTCCTCCTCCAGTGCCAACGTCAGGTGCACTGTTATCTCCTCCTCGCTCCAGCCATCGTGCCGGGCTGCCAGGCATACTGAGATCAGATGGGTGTCCAGGGGCTCCCTCCCTCCACGGGCTTTACCCCCCTCTCACGTGCCGGTGTGGTTGCTCCGGTTGCTCTGCCTGAGGATGGGGCAGGTGGATCGTGGTGAACCCACTGGGTCCCCCCGGGAAGGCACACTGCTTGGTTCTCGGGGTTTTTGTCTGGTTTTCTGGTGCTCCCTTTGTCGGAAGTGGTCATGTGAGTCCTCTGATCTCACTTGTGACACCATTGTAAAAGTGGGTCGCCGAACCATGCCGCATATAGTAATCAGTCGGAGACAGTTCCAGGTTCAACCACAAGGTGGTGTTTATTGCACCAGTCGTACTGACAGTACACTCACATTGGTCACCGTGCCTGTCGCCCCGCTTACTCCCAGCATGCACGGTGGGTGCACACGCACACAGACACGCTATGTACAACGACTAATATTGACACTACACTTGACATTACAACACAGCACAATTACATTATAATACCTGCAACTATGGAGAACTATTTACAAAGCTGGCATCAGTCCAACCGGTTCCCCATCCTTACAATATATACGATTTACTAATATGCATAAACGTCTGTAGACTGAGATAGCTAACAGTGAGAAATATCTTGTCTACACACAGAAATTTCCAGCAATAATGAGTCTCATGGTCTGTTGGCTAAAACGGAAAAAACTTAGCTGTGACTCACATGATTTCAGCCGCATGATTTCCTCAAAGTTTGTAAAGTAATTAATTGAATCTTGAAAGGTGTCAAACAAAAGGTCCTTGCTGCCAAGTAACTGATGAAAGCTGCTCATTAATGCAGCCACCGTCAACAGTAATAACCTAAGAGTGATTCTCGTCCTTGCCTGGAACACCAAGGACGCTACAGAGTGGCTTCATAAATAAAAGACCCAAACCTGCAGAGGATAGGCATGAAGAGGAAATATGACATTATCTGTGCAGACATGTAAAATATTGCCAAGATGTGCTGGATTTGTGGTTAATGAAGACACTTCTACCCCCAAGAGCGGAAGTTAGCACAAGGGTATCACAGCTCAAGAGGAACCAGCGGAAAGAGTAAAAATAAAAACAGACCCAGAGAACATGCTATGGTAAGAGTACTTCTGTCTGTAGGACATCTCCCAATGGGCACCCCTTTCCTAAAAGTCTTATAGGTGGCTTAGACTGAAGGACAGCTACGCAGAGTGGGACTTCATTAAGAACATCGTACTGTCACATACCATGACACCAAAACCAGCATGTCCCAGTTCCAATGCCTTCTTTAGAGATATTTTTTCCTATCAAATCTGTTACAAAAGATCCACACACACTGAATTGTTCATTAAATATATATGAGCAGTGTAGGGTTTTAATTTTACTATGGCATTAACTTTGGGGGGTATAAGGAATGTAATTCCTCAGGGTTACCCCGTTTCGTGTCTTTTTGGTGTAGTCATCTTAGGTCATGCCATCTTTTCTTCATTATAAAAAATTTAATCTTCATTTACATTAATTCATATGTAGACTGAATTTTGTAGACTTAATATTTATTCGCTTTTCTCACCTTTAATTTTTAATGAAGCCAGGAATTAAAAATTTAAACAAACAGATGTGGGATTTATTAATAATGTGTCATATATTCAGTTTAGTTGATGTATTAATCATTTATAATTCAGACAAGTAGCATGATGTTTTGACGCCTAGGATAAGATTCGGTTTATTGGTTTAGGATAGTTGTGTTGCTGTATCTCTCAGCAGCTATTTTACCTGAATGAATTTTGTAGAAGTGATTTAATGTGAAGTATTTATTAGTTGTGGATGTCATATGGAACCACCAGTTACGATAAATGATAATACCCCATATATTCATTTCCAGGAAGAATCGGATAATGACACCAATTTAAAATCTCCAATTCAAATGCCTTTTTGAAAAATACCTGTATAAAAACACATGGAGAAGCTGGAACACAGGAAAAAGCTACATCACTCCAATAGTCCTTTTTATTCCCTGAGAGAAATGTTGACTTATTATCTCAGCAATTTTACCCCTTTTTTTCTGAATTATTCCTCTTTCAACTGCAAACCAAAATTTGTGTAATAAATAACATTAAGATAAAAGTTTTAAATGAGATATTGTCAAGTGACACAATACATCTCTGAATGTCTACAGGAGATGATCAAATGGAAATGTATAAAAAAGCAGTGGAGATCTTAAAGTAATTCTATTTTAAGATCTCCAGAGACATTTGGAATGGAAATACTATTAAGACTTATCTAAAACCCAGATGAGACCTATTTTTTTTAGATTGAACAGGGAGTTCTTCGTAATGATTTTCTAGCCCAAACTTCAGATGTAATCTACCTCCACACTGTGGATTATAAATAGATGGTAGTTATTACACCTAACCTGATTTATAGTGTGATTATAGCTCTGTGTGCAGGCATCTTGTTTCCAAAGGTGTATATAAAAATATAAACAACAAGCCACATACACACACACACACAAGTTTTTTTGGTATTTTTACCTTCCATCCATCCATTTTCCATAACCACTTGCCCAGTACAGGCTTAGTAATCCTACAGTCTGTCGCTGGGAACACAGGGCAGAAGGCAGGGGACACTGCACAGAAAGCCAATCCATCACCAGTCAGACACATGCTATTAGCAGTTTAGACACACAATTTCACCTGACTGCACGCTTTGAACTGCGAGAAAAACATGGAAACTCCAGATACAGAGCAGAGGATGGGATCTAAACCATCCCGCCGTGTAGGTTTGAGGCTACAATGCCACCTACTCAGCTACCCCTAGTGATTTCACAAAATATATTTTGAAAAATTTTGGTACAAACAATTCCGACGCAGAGCCTCTGTGTTTTGAGTCCAGTAAAAATATGAAAATAGCAGAATCATATACTAAGTGATATGGGATGGTTATGTCATTAATAATATCACAACCCCTTAAATGTCTCACTTCTCTGTGTTTGTCTCTTTAATTTGTGAGCCACCAGATGGTTAATGTGATTGCAGTAGATTACACACTCAACAACAGCACTTCAATTCTCAGGCCATTTTATACAACTGTATACACTCAGGCAATGTAATATTTACAGTATTTATTTATGTTTACTTTCACAGCAAGTTGATTATAGCTTTAGCACATTCCACGTCTGCAATACTCTGTCTCAAGTAGTTATTACTGCTGTAGATATTTTAAAACTGCCGTTTCTTTGCCTTTTGCCCTGTGTGAAAGCTAATGCCATTAATTTACAAACTATAAGGCAGAGGCATGTACAGTGGGACATCAGCTAAGTACTAGGAAAGAATGCACACCAATTCATAAAGAGACATGCATCCAACGATCTATCTGCCCATCCATCCATCCATCCATCCAGTCATCTTCTCTACTGGTCAGGGTCGCAGGAGGACCTGGAAGCTATCGAGGCAGCAGAGAGCATAAGGCTGGGCTACACTGTGGACAGGATGAGAGAATAACTAGGAATATAACCAAGTGTCCTCAAAGAGGTACTGGACCAAGGAAGGAGGAGAGCAATAGGTTACAGCTGAGCAAGTGTAGGGGGTTGTGCTGGTGCTGCTGTTATCAGGCAGGATGCGATGTCTGTCTCCTGGGACTTTGTTACCAGGCTGGAGCTGGAGCTGAAGTGAAACTAGTTCAAACTTGACAAAATATGGAGTGAAATAGACAGCACTATGACTGAAGATAAAGACAGATGTGTTCCCCCCTCTTGGCTCAAGTTCAAAAGTACAGGCATTAAAGAGCAAGAAAGGAGAGAGGCAAAGAGAATAATGACAGTGATATTCTGGTTTGATGCACAGACTCCGTAGTTGCTGTTCATAGTTTGAATTTGTTTAAGGGATAGTTGGTAATTATATTGGCATTCTTTAAATCAGAAATGCATGTTATTATAAGTCTTAATACCAATCCAGGCGAAGAAGATCAGACAGCAAAAGTGAAGTGTTTGCTAATAATAATATTAATAATAATGACAAGAGGAAGAAGAACATTCATCTACTCAAATAAATTGAACTCCCTTTTTTAAAATAACTTTGTGGTCAGGTGACAGACGGTCCTGCTTGGTTCAGTCGATAACTCAGATTATTCACACCTGATTTCCTATTTGAAGCCGCGGGTGAGCGATTCTGCAAAAAAGCCCCCTGAAAATAGGCCATTATCTTTTGTCAAAAAGCTGCAGAACGACCACCTTGGCTTCCTCAGCATATTTAAGTTTTGTTCTCGACCCATGGGGAGAACAATTTAAATAAGAAAAGCAGATTTCTTACAAGCATCCCTGTGTGACATAAGTCTGTTCTCCTGGCTCAGAGAAAGAATTCACAGCTTGAATAAGAGAAAAAAAAATAGCCTCACTTCAAACATTGGTAGATCATAGAAGCTTTATCTGAAGATGACCTGGTTTTGGTCGGGAGTGAGATGATGGCCGCAATGGGCAGGAGAGCTACAACACAATCCACACTGGGGGTCAAGAAATGCGCTGGCATTTTAGTTGACAGCTAAAATATCCCTTCTTCTTGTCAAGGTAATTACTCTGAAGGAAGGAAATCTAGCCCCACTGCTTCTTCTACTTTTCCTTCTCCTTTTGCTTGAGTAACATTTAATCAGTCTTTGAAACCCAATCCAGCTGGGAGTCACATGCAATAGTTCAGATTATATTTTATTTATTTTGCTTTCGTGCAAAGCAACATAATGTATAAATTTTTTATGAAAGCTGGGTCATACAGTTGCTGAAGCATTTGGGGGTTGAGGGTCTCGCTCTAAGGGGTCAAACCATGAAAACAATCTGCCACCCCTGGGATCTGAACCAATCACCATCCAATCACTGGCACAGTGTCCCAAACCAATGAGTCACGCTCTGCCAAGGCAGTCCAAAGTGTACAACAACTTGAGTACTCAAAAAGCAAAAGTTCAGAATATGCTGTCATGTTTTGAGAAAGAATGATCCATTACTTCTGAGCAAAGTTCTCGCAGAAATCACTTTTAAGTTATTTGGTGTTTGATAGACAAAACTTAGCCCAGTGCAGTACTCTGAAATCAATGAAGGATCAGATGAAGTCACCAGATCCAGTGCACAAGCACTCACAGTATGTACTGAATATCAGTATCCTTCATGAAAAAGTCCTTTTTATCTTCCTCGGCAAATAAATTTGTACTTATACCTAGAAAATTTTAAGCAATTTTGCAGACAGACAGTTCAAAGTTTTCAAATGCACAGCGGCATTATTCTACTTATATGTTTTTTGAGCACAACAATTAAGACGACCACTATGAGTGCTGAAAAGAAATGGGGAGACGTAGAAATTCGTATTAGCTGGAAAGCAGAGGAATAGCTAGATCTGCCCCTTAGCGCTGTCTTACCTAATGTTGAAAAAGCATGAGGCATGTTCAGTATTGAAATTCTAGATCTTTATTTGAGGAGTCTTTTATGGGCTATAGACGGTGGTATAGGAACAAGACTAACACAACAGTAAGGAAATATGCGAGTTCGGGGGCAGGAAATGCTTCACAGGATCATGTGGGTTAAGAATGTGCACCCACCAGGGAATGAGGTTCGATTAATCAGAAAACAACATTTAGTCACCTGACTCTCCTATCCACGTACTGTAAACTATTAAACTTGTACTGAGGTGGTTCTCATTTGACTGACAAATATGACTTTACCAACAACAGACAGAACTAACTAAACATAATGCAAGCAAATTGAATAATCTAATTCAGTCGTAGACTAACGTGCAATAATTTAAGGTGCACAAATGAGCTAAATCAAGTTAAAGGGACATATGTCTCCCATTTTTCTAAAATTATGTTTATGTGGTTTATTCATCTAGATAATTTTCAACCCTTCAGGCACTAACTAGAGTGTTGGATAGGAGGATGGAAAAATATATGTATGAAATTAAATTATTATATAACTCATATTGTTTAAATTTCCTTTTATTTACTCTGATATGCTTTGAAGCAGGAAACAAATCAGCAGTCACTATTTGTGTTCCCTAAACAAATCAGTACAGCGCATTAGCAGTTATAAAGTAATTAACATTCATTATCTGTGTTATCTTTAAAGTATACCAGAAATCATTTATGGCCTACAAGGTGTTTTCTTCCCAAAAATAGAACTTAATTCAAACTTACAGAACTGCTCTAATAACACTTTGCTCCCTCGGCTGTTGCAGGAATGAGTCTCAGTGGTCACATTGATGAACCAGACAAAGCCCCCCATCGTTATTTTAACATTAGAGCTAGTAAACTGCTTATTGTTTTACACTGATTCTGCCATCCACTGCCCATCACAAAGCACACAAGCATGACTTCCTGAGAAAGACAAGGGTGGACTGAATCTTGGTATTCAAGCAGCAGAATAACCAGTTTTCTTTGCAGTAAAAATAAATTACATGATATTTAGCATAAACATTTTGATCTTAAGCATTTAGAATAATTTCTCAATGTGGTATATTGAGGTTGAGAGGCGATTCCTTCTCATAGGTGATTTATGACAGTGTATCAGTGTTTATTCTCCTTTTCCACAATTTTCCAGTAATGTTGATAAGAAATTGAGAGAAGCTTCTTCTGGAATTGAATCTCTTATGTAGAAATCCTACTGCCCACCCAGTTCTCAAACACTAAGCAATGAGTCATTATAGAAAGGAGCTACCCAGTAATTTTCAATGTGTCTCAAACTGAATGTTTTTGAACATATTGAAAATTTAACCCCCCCCCCCCCCCCTAAAAAAAGGAGAGGGGACAAAATTCACATATAAAGATTATCTGATCATAAGGTTTGTGGTGGGTGTGCAGACTAGAAAACTCATCCTAGGAGTGAAGGTTAGAATTTTTAATAATATCAGGGCTAGGCCACAAAGACAGCTCAGCCACTTACAAGATAAAGTCTGCTGTCCAATCAGACCCATGACCACTCTGCTGTCCAATCAGACGTCACCACAGCAGGGCCTTGTCTGAACAGCCTATTGATGAATCCCCTGTTTGCCAGCTTCTCCAATCTAATCTCTACACTTGACTGTGGTGTATTTCCACACCTGGTAATACTCTGCCCTTTCCTGAAGTTGCTCTCGCCAGGTGCCTTGACAAATTAACAATAGCCATAAACACAGGTCGTTACCGAAATAGAACGTTTTTGGCCATCAGCCAGTTTCATATCCTGTGCCCCCTGGTGGTGCAAATTTCAGGACCAGCCCCAGAGTTCTGGCAAAGTGCTGCTCACAGACCTGTGCTGAGACAATTAACTCTCAGTGGCTGCATCCATGCAGACTTGGATGGCATCTAGCTAGACAATGAAATTATCAAATAATCCTTAAATGCAAAGTGTGTGTGTGTGTGTGTGTATACTGTACATGCATACATGCATACAGCATCCATTCCATAAAACAACTGCAATTCTCACCAGGAAAAGCATCTGGTAAATGAGATGAGGGGAAACCATAATATATCATGGTCAGGTTTATATTTACATGAATTTACTTTCTTTCGGATTCATTCTAAAAAGATCCTTGCTAATTTATCAGCAACGTTAACTATTGCTCTTTGTTAAACTCATGCAACATTTTGTTTATGACACTCAAACTGGTGTTCCTCCTTGGGCATTGTAATTACCTTCCCAGTGAAGACAGTCAAACTTCCAACTCATTATCTGATTCTAATCAGTTTACTAATTATTGTTTGTGTATGATGTTACACAGCAGCTCATATATGTCCAAATCAGAAAGAATTCCCTAACGAAAATCAGAAGAGGACCCTTAGCCTCTCATTACAGCCACAACATTCCTGATGGCTCATCACTTATACAACCAGAGGATTGTATAATCGGAGCTTTAGTAAGAAATTAACAACATTTGACTAATATGAGCTTCAGAGTGAACAGCTGATATTTCTGATGTTATATTTTACATTTGGCTGACTGCTCTATTAACCCCTCAATTTCTGCGGTTTTAGACAGAGTAAAATGTTTCCTTCAGAGCATGTTGGTCAGATTTGAACAAAAATGTTTAAAGTCGTGTTGTAGTACTTACTCATCACTGGCAGTATTAGATTGGCATCCCAGTCAGAGTGTATACAGCCTTCTGGAGCATCTCCAAGCTCACCATTAGCCTGTAGTGCGTAAGTGGCTAAGGAAAATTGATGGAAGGGCATCACTGATAGGTTTCATAAGAACAATTTTCAATATTTTTATCATCATTTATTATTAACACATCTATGTTGTTTGCACACAAACAGCCTACTACCATAAATTGACCCACATGGTTCTAGAACCAGAACGAAGGTCATCACCCTCCCTAACCCATAAATGGACTAGCATCACAGAGGAACATAATGTAGATTAATTTCAAAGATTATCTGTAGTTTCAGTTCTGCGAAAGGGAGACAGACCAGGTACTTTACAGATCAGATTTCCAGATTTATTGAATTGCAACTTGATGCATTATAAAAGGGAGAGTAAGAAAGACAAGATATCTGGGCAAGTCCAAACTGTAACTTCTCTCTGGTCAGATAATCATCTGTAGGAACTGAAAAGTCTTCATGATAATCATCACATTCCTCTCCATACTGAGCAGCTTTTTACCAAGGAAGTTAACATTTAAATTGAAAAGTATTTTTTTTTAATATGCAAAAAAATAGTAATAATAATAATAAAAATAAATTGAAAAGTAGACCTTTTTCACGATTCAAGATTTTATTTGTCACATGCATGAATGTAGTGGTACACTCGCAGTGAAATGGAATTGCAGCTACTCTAGATTGTGCAATAAACATAATGGATGGATAAGCAAATCAATTAACATAACTTAACAAAAGAAATATAAAAAATATATTACATCTATTTATTTAGTGGATGCTTTTGTGCAATGTGATGTACAGGAGCGGAAAGCTCAGGGTTAGAAAGCAGTGGAGTAGCTGTGGTTTAGGGTCTTATTCAAGGGGCCAACTGTGATAATATTACTCTGCCAACCATGGGATTCAAACCAATGACCTTCTGTACATGGACACAGATCCATAAATCATCGAGTTTACTGTACAGTATTTAGTTATTTTTTAGGTTACCAGTTCTATTGCTTGGGGTGATGAAATTTGTTTCTTTCATTGGCGTAGATATTCCAGTGCAGATACCTGAGAGACATACCTGAGTGGGTGCCCAAGGATGTAAGCTAGTGTTTCCTAATCCGGTCCTCAGGGACCCACAGCTAGTCCATGTTTTTGCTCCTTCTGAGCTCCATGCCAGACAGTCCACATTTTTGCTCGAGAAAATATGTTAACCGTCCATGAAAACAAATCAAAAGAATATTCAGACATGAATATTCAGAATGATATTCATGGGGTTGGTGGTGGGATTAGCACTTCAGTCACCATAAAACAGCTCAGCATAAACAGGTACGATACCCTTTTGATCTCCAAGGAAGTCGCTCTGCTGCAGCCGCCCACAGGAAGGCTGCACCCATCATGTAGGGGATGGGGGAAAGCCTTCGGGAGCCTCCTCCCTGGAAGAGTCAAAACCGTCGGAGAGTTAATAGGGTCAAGCCTGTTGAGGATCGGGGCTGGTGTGGTGCTGAGGCGTCGCCTGCTGCATGACGGCACTTGGGTCCCAGTTTGAGGCGAACCATCCGGGTCGGCTCATGCAATGTTTCATCTCTCTGGCAAGGTGACCATATTTCTCTGCTGTTGGGCACATGGATGTGTGATATCCGGGGTGAGCTTCTCCAGGCTGGGGGTAAGGCTGTCCTCATAGCATTGCAGGCAATCTTTGCTTCCATTTGAGAGTCAGGCATCATCCCAACTGACTGGATAATGGGACTTGTAGTCCCTATTTGGAAATGGAAGGCTGATCGCCTGGATTGCAGCAACTACAGGGGGATAACACTGCTTTCGGTGCCGGGTAAGGCCTTCGCTAGGGTCCTTCTTAACAGGATCTGAGATCACTTGCTCACCTGTCAACAACCGGAGCAGTCTGGTTTTACACCTAAGAAGTCTACCATCAAGCGCATCTTGGCTCTGAGAGTTGAAAAGTGTGAAAATCAGCAGAGGTAAAGCATTTGACTCAGTTGATCGAGTTACCCTGTGGGACATCCTGAGACTTTGCGGGATTCCTCAATGCCATGGCCGGCCTGTACTCTGGTATTGTGAGTACTGTGTAGAGTGGAGGGAGAGCCTTTTCGTTCTTCCCAGTTGATTCTGGGGTTCGCCAGGGGTGTGTTCTTGCTCTTACTCTGTTCAAATCTTGTATGGACTGGGTGTTGGGCAGGATCCTATGAAGTCAGCAGATGGATTGGGAAAGCATGGGGGGGTCATGAGGTCACTGGAAAGGGATGTGTCACGCTCCCGATATCATTGCAAGAGGATGAAGGTCCAAGTCTTTAGATTCCTGGTGCTCCTTGTCTTGCTGTATGGATGTGAGACACGGACACTATCCAGTGAGCTGAGATGAAGACCTGACTCCTTCGGTACTGTGTCTCTTCGGAGAATCCTTGGGTCCCGCTGG
This sequence comes from Paramormyrops kingsleyae, assembly GCF_048594095.1. Taxonomy (NCBI): domain Eukaryota; kingdom Metazoa; phylum Chordata; class Actinopteri; order Osteoglossiformes; family Mormyridae; genus Paramormyrops; species Paramormyrops kingsleyae. The sequence continues at coordinate 6,289,835 of NC_132808.1, read as the reverse complement.
TTTGACCTTGTGTCGAATGAGCCGTTGCTAGAGGAGTCCTGAATGAGGCACATTACCTGCATTGTGAGGGAGCGTCAGTTATGGCACTACGGCCATGTGGCGTGTTTCTCTAAGGGTGATCCGGCTTGCTGAGGACCCAAGTGGCAAGACCAGGCCAAGGGGACACCCCCATAACACCTGGCTACGGCAGATGGATGGCTATTTCCAGAGTGTGGGACTGGACCGTGTGTCTGCCTGGGGGGTTGCCAGCTCGAGGAGTTTCGCCGTGTGGTGGGTGTGGCAACGCGCTGCATCAGCGCATGCTCCCCAACCTGACCTGACCTGTAGCATAGCAATAACCTCACACTGCTTGTTATGTGAAAGGTGCACCATAGAACATGTAAGCTACTGTATATATCAAAATAGACACTATTCGGACTGCTACTCTCCTTAAATATTGAACATGCTTTCCAAAGTAGCAGACCTTAAAAGTAACCTCATTTGCAACCAAAATTCATATATATGTCAAATATTTAGAACTAACCTGCTTAACTGCCCTGTCTTAACATCTAATAAACCCTTTTCCTACAAGTACTGATTAGCACCACCTGTATCAAATTGAAGTATAATGAGCAAATTATTTCTCGACAGTTCATCTGAGACAAATGACTTCCATTTAAAAAGGAAAAAAAAAAGCATCTTAATCAGTTCACAGCAATCCATTACAAACCAACAAACATACACACAGAGTGTGAAAAATTACCGTCACAGTCATTATGAAAATCCCAAATTAATGTAAACCTTGTTCTCAACACAGTACAAAAACAGAAGCAGTAAGTCTGTGACAGTTTTGAAAAATTCAGTCAGTCATAACCTTGGCTGGACATACTAACAAACGTCATGCTATCATTAATGTATACAAAAAGAGGATCAGTCAATAAACACCGCAAATGTCCTTGGGATACAATGCAAAACATGATTAGCAGGAAATAGGACTTAGATAAGGGACACGTATCAATATATCTTCCATAGCCACTTACACTGCACAGGGTCACAGTGACCCTGGAACGTACCTCAGGAGGTACACAGAAGAGGAAACCAGGATGCCAGTCCATTACAGGACATGCACGCTTACTTACTTAGGGAAACACAGAGATACCAGTTCTCCTAACTGCATCATTTTTGACCATGGAAGCAAACTCGCATGAGCACTGTAATAATGTGCAAATTCCGCACGCATACAAAACAAAAGGCAACAATCAAATTGCAAACCACAGAAGTGTGAGGCCATAGTGCTACCCGCTGAGCTACTGTGCCAACCTCTCTCTCTCTCCCGAGCCATTTTCATTTAAAACAATATGTCCTCACTTTTATGCAGAGGAACAGCTCATCTGTCAACAATGATTTCAAGCCAATCAGAAAGCTGACAGTGGCCAACGCGTGCCGCCTCACTCCAGTGATTCCAGTCTGAACTGCCTCTCACTGGTTTTCAGTCTGCAAATCACACAGTCTGAGGACAAGGTTAAAAGCCAGATGGAGCCAGATTTAAAAGTTCCTGGATTGGATTTAAGCCTGATGTTGAGGCGGACCCCACTGTCGTGGGCTTTTTGGCCAGCAGTGATACATAAGGGCTTTATTAACTTCGAAACAGGTTAAAAAAAAACAAACCCTGCGTGTTATGAAAAACAGCCTTAATTCAGCTTTATATTATCTGTTAATGATATTCATACCATTTATTTCATTTTCTAAAATTTCCTCAGAGGAAAGCAAGGTTTTGAAATATCACAGTAATAGTAAACAAATAAAAGAAAACTGCATGGTTAATTATATCTCACACTCCCCCTGAAAGGTTTTTGTTCTTAGTCCCAAAGTGGCTTCAAGAAAACAATGTATTCCTTAATTCCCTCCTCCTCTGTGACTAAGCATACATAAGAAAGGCTCTGAAAATCCTAAGTGATCCAACACAGGGTAATTGCGGATGTTTTTTTTTTGGGGGGGGGCGGAGGCAGCACAGGGGACTGGGCAGGGGAGCCCAGGACAGGAAGCCAGTCCACTGCAGGTCTCACACTGTGGGCAATTTACAAATACCTGTCTATCCAACTGCATGCCTTGAGACTCAGGGAGAACATGCAAACTCTACAAACACTGACTGGAGGCGGGACTGGAAACCCTGGAGGTGCTGCAGCACACATACTGGTACCAGCAAACGGAACATAGCAGCAGATACCACAGGTCTCCCCCTGGGACCTCAGCCGTCCTTAGGGAAAGTCTATTTGGAAAGATTGAAAGAGGAGTGTATATAAAAATGAATAATGAAATTTCCTGGTAAAACAGCAGCACTGTGTATTGATTATAAAGCAAGAAATGGATATAATGCATTGTAGAAGCACTGGAAATCCATGAATGAATGTGAAGCCACACGTGGAGCATTGTGCTGGAGGCACCTGGTAATCTATTCAGCTTTTGCAGCTTGTGGTCACAGCAGCCTCTTTTGATTTTATTTGTAGCTATTATCAGCATTGCTATAGAGCATCACAGGAGCTCTGGTCCCCACTGCTGTCACTCCCAAGGATTACAGATACACACGACTGAGAAGCACATTACAACCTATGAAGCAGCAGAGTAACAGGCATGGAATGATGTCAGGCCACCTGACAACGGCTACATTGGTTTCAATACAAAAAATGCATGAAGATTTAGAATTCGATTACATTATATTAGCTTACATTACATTGATCCCAAAGGGAATTGTGTGTGCATACAGCAGCAAGTACGTAGAGCACAGACGTTGCATTTAGTGCGAAACTGGCGAGGTACAAAAACAGTACACATAGAGAAAACAAGTAAACATAGTTCAAACAATTTAAAATGTAGCAAACAAATACAATCTTGGAAATATTACAGAGTATTAAATAAATTAATTAATGAAAAAAATAATACTAAATGAGCAGATGGTAATGTGTAATTAAAAACAGCAGCACTGGACTTTTTCTGTTGCAAAATAAATTCCATCCTGGCATATTATGACTCTGGATGGGGGGGGGGGGGGGGGGGTGACATGTCAGGAAGAGATATAGTGCCTGAAGGCAGCAGGCAGGAAGGATCCCCAGTAGCGCTTCTTAGCACAGCATAGTGGAGGGAGCCAGTGGCTAAATGTGCTCCAGGATAGCGCCCCCTGGAGGGAATGGGCAGAATTGTTCATAATGTTGTCCAACTCTGACAACACCATCGTTTCCATGCCTGCATCCAGCGAGTCCAGGAAGCTGTCCCTGAAATGGGTAGTGAGGGAGCAGTAGAGCTTTTCCAAGGGCAGGACTGTGAAGAGGGTATGAGCTGGATGGCTGATGCACCTGATGATGGACTAGATTGGTTGCAGTTGGGGAATATCTGTGGACAAAAATTTCAAAGCAGTTTGGGGAGTCATGTGTAGCATTTTGAAGTCCTGAGCCATTACGTTACCCACTCACTCCATGATGCATCCACTCAGAATGCTGTAGATGGTGCAGCAGTTGAAGCTCACCAAGGTTTTGATTCTCAACCCAAAGCTCTTTATCCTTCTCAAGAAGAATAGCAAACAGTCAGTGATCTGGATGCCCAGGAACCTGAAGCTACTGGCTCTCTGAATGGGACACCCATCAATGAATGTTGGGCAGTGTTTTTCCAAGCTGCAGCATTACACTACAATATATGCTGTAATGTTTCATGCATCTTTAAGTCTTTCTATGACGCATCACATGATGCATCATAGAAGATTGTGATGGGACAGGAGACACACAGTAAACTGCTGGCTGTACTGGACAATGACTGCAAAGCGTCTTGGCTAAACAGAGGATTACTTTTAGCAAAATACTGGGACAGTTATGCTGCTCCAGGTACAACTAAATGAAGTCATTACTACTAGAGGTGAGTCGAATCTCCGGTTGCAATGAGTATCTGGTACGGATGTTACCCGATTATTACTGGCAAGTATCCATGTCTGTATTCAGTGCTTCTTTCCATTTTATCACTGGATTTCAGGAAACCCACAACGCTCACTGACCTGCTACACATACTGTCCCTCCCACATAACCATTAACTACACAATACTCTCCTCATCTGATACCAGTCACTCATGTGCATGCGAAGCAGAGAGACTTCTAGACATCCCTGTGCAATCTTTTCATTTTGACCTCATTTACTTTATGTATATACATGTTTTGCTTAGATGCACACTTGGGCAGTATATAAATTCACATTCCACATGAAGTCCCACCCAATCCAGACACAGATCAGATACAGATGATTTTGTTGACTGAACTCATATGGAGACAGAAGAATCCTGAGCTCATTCAACCCTGGTTCCAACCTTCAGTCATCAGACTCTGCGAGTCACCCTATGGAGGGGGACTGACCAGCTGCCAGAATAGGCCTGAACAGACTAGGCACTTTTCTCATTCACAGAACAATCATTACTTCACTATACAACCCTCTGTGCAATACTGTTTATTTCTTTATTTTTACAGACATTCTTTGCACTGTTACAGTTTGTTGTCATTTATTATTTAATCTGTTTATTAATGTGTAAATGAATGTTGTGCTACTGTAAACCTGCAATTTCATGTACGATTAATAAAACATATCTATCTATCTATCTATCTATCTATCTATCTATCTATCTATCTATCTATCTATCTATCTATCTATATATCTATCTATCTATCTAATCTCATCCTGTAACTAAATGCCCTAACCAGTGGAACCCCCCCCCCCCCCAAAGCAAACACAATGTAGGTTACCTTCCAATGTCTTTGCCTTATTAGTTGGCCCTTGTCATTGTGTTTAATTACAAGCTGCTAGATCTTGTTCTGAACTGTAATTCAAATTTGTGTTGAGAACTGAACACCAAACACCAAAGTGCCCCATCTTAAATAAACAGGGAATTAGATTGGAACCACTATGTAATTGACAAACTTCATTCATTCATGGACAGTAAACACAATTCGAAATATCGTCAACAAAGGATTTGTTTCTCTTGTGTCACAAAGATTATCTCTTGCATATAAAGGGGGTAATTATCATTGCCTCTCATTCATGTCACTGAATGCATAGCTTCTCCTGTTTGTTCTAACTGGGAGATAGAGCTCGCTGTCAAACCCTCTCAAGAGTTACCGCTCCTGAGTAAACGATGGAGCCAGATATCACCATTTACAGTTAATAGGCCACTGTGATCAGGCTGTCTACTCTTATTTATACCAATGAAGGGCAGCAGTTTGTTTCCATCCCTTCAAATAGCTGAATGCATGTATGTCTAAGACCAGTACTACCACCACTGAATGGCCTTGTGACAAACTTTCCTGGCCAATCACTAAGATGGATACAAAATTCTATTAAGAGTAAGTCCATTGTCATTTAAAGGGAAGAGCATGAACATATTTGATATGTAACGCATCACAGTGTTTATCTATAATCGGGTGCCTTTTGTGGAAAGGATTATGAAACCACTGCACATACTGTACAGGTATATTACCAGGTCAAAAGAATGAAAGGACACTATACCTGATTAACAACCAGATATGATACCATTGATGGTGAATATAATAGATAATTCCCATTTTATAAACTTTATACCATGACAGATACTGTAACAGAAAAAAATGAAGTGTTAGATCTCTTTTACGCCAGACCTCCTCTAAATTTAACATTCATAAGTGCTCCTTAAATCCAAGTGAATCCTATCTCTTGAGAAAGTATACTGATATATAATATCAAAAACGTGTCTTTTTCTTCTCCTGAAAAAAGACCAGTCTTAAAGGAATGAAGGTCACTCAGCTTTTAAACTATACAGAACCAGCTGTTTTTAGTTATATTTTGTTAGTTTCCATTTCGTCTTATTATGTTCATCAGATCCACAGCACTTTAACTCTTCTGTATTGGTGCCGCAATAATAAAAATGTCTAAACATAGTTGACTTCACAGGTGACTTCAAAGGAATGTTGTATTTCCATTTAAATGCTAAATATATAGATATACAGCATTCATAATATAATGCTTTGACATCATCAAGAAAAGCAGATTGGATCTGTATGGTTGGATGGATCACAACAGTTTCTGAAAACGCAAAAGTGAAATGACACAGTTAATATTCATTTAAAGTGCATTCAATGTCATTCATTCACAGAACACAGATACTGTATGGCCAATTAAAAAATAATTAAAATTTTAAAATAAGGCCCTTTCTAAATATTTGTTGTGTTGTAGGCCTATATGCAGGGTTAGTTGTTTTGCACAGAACCTATCTCTTCATATCAAAAATATTGTCCTTCTCTTGATTGCTTCCTTTCAATTCCTTAAATGAACCGAAAACCTTATTATTCTGTGACAGACTCTTTTCCAGGTGGATATTTTCTGGCTTTCAAAAAATGTATGTGCAAAATTATTAAAAAGCTCTAAAAGCTTTAAAAATAAAGTGTGAGTTAAGCAAGTAAATCGGAGCGTTATCGGCTTATTAATGAAGGCCGAGCTCTATGCTCTGCATCTGAGTGAATCAGCTCCCGTCTCAATGGTGCTGCCTCTCTGGCCACAGAAGCAACACAGACTGAAAGGTGATGATATGGCACTTGTCCATGAGGAGATTAAAAGTGAAAATTTATACGGCCAAGCATGAGATCAGGAGCGTGTAAGTTTTGGAATATCCCACCTCACTCTGCTCTTTAAGACAGAGACACAAAGAGGCGCCCATAGAGCATATTTCAAGAGGTTAAATACCTTGCCCAAGGGCTCTACACAGATGTGGCTACTCTACTGAGCATGGGTATTTAAACGACAGCCTTCAGATCACAGGTAGAGAAGCGTAACCAACTAAGGCACACACCAATCACCAGGAAAGTACCTCTCACTTTGGCTGCCTTGGTGTCTTGAATTACACTATATTTCCAAATGTATTGGGACACCTGCCTTTATACACACATATGATAATGACATCCCATTCTTAATACAGTACATAGACTTTAATATGGAGTTGGCCCAGCCTTTGCAGCTATAACAGCCTCAACTCTTCTGGGAAGGCTGTCCACAAAGATAAGGAGTGTGTTTATGGGAATTTCTGACCATTCTTCCAGGAGAGGATTTGTGAGGTCAGGCACTGATGTTGCATGAGAAGGCCTGGCTCACAGTCTTCACTCTAATTCATCCCAAAGGTGTTCTATCAGTTTGAGGTCAGGGCTCTGTGCAGGCCAGTCAAGTTCCTCCACACCAGACTCACTCATCCATGTCCTTATGGACCTTGCTTTGTGCGCTGGTGCGCAGTCATGTTGGAACAGGAAGGGGCCATCCCCAAACCATTCCCACAAAGTGGGGAGCATGAAATTGTCCAAAATGACTTTGAATGCTGCAGCATTAAGAGTTACTTTCACTGGAACTAAGGGGCCAAACCCAACCCCTGAAAAACAGCCCCACACCATAATCCCCCCTCCACCAAACTTTACACTTGGCACAATGCAGTCAGTCAAGTACCGTTCTTCTGGCAACCGCCAAACCCAGACTCATCCATCAGATTGACAGACAGAGAAGTGTGATTCGTCACTCCAGAGAACACGTCTTCACTGCTCTAGAGTCCAGTGGCGCTGTGCTTTACACCACTGCATCTGACGCTTTGCACAGCACTTGGTGATATAAGGCTTGGATGCAGCTGCTCGGCCATGGAAACCCATTCCATAAAGTTCTCTACGCACTGTTCTTGAGCTAATATGTAGACCACATGTTTGGAGGTCTGTACTGTAGCTATTGACTCTGCAGGCAGTTGGCGACTTCTGCACAGTGTGCCTCAGCATCAATCGCAGCTCAATACTTTTGGCAATATAGTGTATCTTGCCCTTTGGAATTATGATGGCAAGGCTCCCAAAATTTCTGGGCTTTCTATTCCCAGGAATTGGCAGAAGGTCACAAGTTCCAGACTTCTCTCTAGGTGTTATTCAGTCATAAACTCAGGGGCATAGGAACCTGGGGGGGTGGGGGGACATGCCCCCTCCTATATTTAATTTGGCTTCATTCATCCCCAATACACAGACCTTTGTATTTAGAATATGAGTTGTGCCCCCCAATATCAAACTCTCCTATGTCATTGCATGAATTCAATCCATAGATATTAAAGTCTTACAAGAAAAGCGAAGGTTTGGTTATTATAGTCCCATCATACACTGTCAGAAACAAGGTACCAATTTGTACCTTTGAGGGTACAACTACTATGACTAGTTCTGTAACTTCAAGGGTCTGCCAACTGTACCCAGCTGCATGGAAATGTACCTTTTAGTGTAATTTAAGGTACAGAAATGGAATCTCAGGAACATTTTTGTACCACTGCGAGTGCATTGTTGTTATTTGTACCATGGGGAACAAAACTGTACCTGGGCTGTGCCATTTTTCTGACAGTATAATGTTGAGTTAATTCAATAGGAATGTGTCTGTAGGGAAAAGCCATTTTATTCTTATAATCCATCTGAGGTCTTATGGAGGCCTTTCCCAGAAATGAATTCTTGTGGCTTTTTTGCTTTCAAATAACAAATAATTAATACAGGGGAAAGAGATTGAATATGTGTTTCTAATGACAGAATAGGGTGAGCTTTTGTTTCAAATTAAAGTCATTTAAACATGGAGAATACCAGACAAGTTTAGTAAGACAAAAAAAGATGAACGCAATCATTAGAACAACATACTGTATAAAACTTATGTGCATAATCAAACACTTGATGTTGTCAGCTTGATGTTTCAGAAAAGTATAGGCAACGTTCAGAATTACAATGCAGAAAAATTAACAATGATATGCCATTTATTCTAGAAGAAGTACAGTAGATGCTTGAAGTATTAAATTTCCATTTAAAGGATATATTTCACAAAGTAAAGCAGTTTAGGTTTATCTAATGCAAATGATGTCACTTAGATGATATTACAATAGACCAACAAGCCTCTATTAACAAAGGTAGTTTTTTTTTTAAAAAAAAAAGCATTCATTCATTATCCATTAAATATATTTTGTTCTCTGTGTGAAAGTGTCCCCTGAACTTACATTCTACCTGAGGGTATTTGTGAAATGAAGTGAAGTTAGCAGGAGCTTTAAACCCCCCAGCCTGGATATGAGCCTTTGGAAATGAATCTTTGCCACAGAGCAGAAATTTATCCCACTTAACAATTCACTGCTAGTGGGTCAATTTCTGAACTATGATGCTGAGATTGCATTTGCGATAATCCATCACATTTAATCAAGGATTAAATTTGAAGAGATAAATTAAATAGCAAGATGTTAACTAACTTAGTTTACTATGTCCTATGAGTAATAATCTTGCCACTTGCATCACTGCCTTGGCTGTTGGTTACTCCAGCCATGTACAGAGGTGCAAGCAGCCAATTCTCCTCCTTCATTACGTCCTGCTGTGTGGCGTAAGTAAAAAAGTGAAATGGCAGCGGTAGCCCATCCATACTCTCCTTGCGTGTATTTTTCAATGCATCTGAAGTATCTGTCATTACTTCTTTTTCACCAGGTAGCTGCACACATGTATGTTCTTACAACACTTACTGTACGAAGCCCTTGAACTGAAATGGCACCATTTAAAACACCAGCTAAACATTTGCATTAATACACAGTCATACCAGACTTATAACACGGGAAACACTGTTCCATTCACCTTTTTTTTCCACAGAGCATATAAAATTCCTTGTGCGCCTTGGAAACAAAGAAAATGTTAACCTTATCTAATTTCCCTCCAAATGGTTAATCAAAACAACATGCACTAGTGTTAAGGGATTAAGCTGGGAAACCATGGGAAAATATGACAGAGAGGCCAGGCTGATAAAACAGGCGTATTTATGTGGACATCTACTCCCAGCAATAGACCCGGCAATCAGAAATATGCAGAAGGGAATATACAAGTCTGCAGTGACCGATTTGCTGGTGTTTCTATGGACATTTTTAATCTCCCGGGGTTTGTTATGCATTTCCCAGCTTCTGTGTGCTCAGTACCTTACTGACATAGCAGCATAGTCTAACACAAAGCTTAGCTCCTTTAAAGGCGCTGTGAGGATTAGGTGAGTGAGGGACATGTACAAACGGTTACGCCCCAGCTGTCCCCCAGCTTCTGACAGACTCACTGTTTATACACCAGAGTTCCTCTTATTCTGTAATCCTCTTAGTCCCTCTGTGTGGTAACATTAGCTGTTTACAATGATCTCATATTGTCTTTAATGGGATAAATGCCCTTTAAATGTGGATGAGAAGACACGGTAAACAAATGCTATAAGGTTTGAGCACATAAATGCTTTCATAACGTATGATGGTCTCACACCTCCAGGGTTAGGGAATCTCACTCCCAGTCTGTATGGAATTGGCATGTTCACCATATGTTACACAGGTGTCCTTCACATACTCCAGTGTCCCTACATACAATCAAGCTAATCTGCATCTCTAAATCGTCTGAAGCATGCGATCGTGTACCTGTATGTGCCCTGCGATGTACGGTACCTCCAGCTCCCCCCACCCCCCCCCATGACCCTGACCCCAGCAAATGGCTCGGAGGTGGAAGGATGGTGGAATATAGCCCAACATGCAATAACCAGTCACCTCCAGGTTTCCATTTGACCGGACAACCAAACGAAAGCTCATGGGGGAAATAAGGAAGAGAGGAAAACGAGCTGAACTGTAGGACCTAGCAAGGTAAATATCACTCGGCCAGATGACTAAAATAAACACAACAGAAATCTCGAAAGAGTACCAGAGATAAAAAGCAGCATCTCACAGTTATTGCACCGCTGTGACGATGTAGTTCTGCCTCAGACAATTCCAAGCTGCAGGTGTTGATTGACTGCTTGGTGCTGGGTGGCTTTGGGGAGCTGACCTCTACCTCGGGGGTGGCGTGACTTTCCACCTTGCATGTTATTATAATATTACGAGCAATTCACAGATGCCAGAATAAGCTAGCTAACATTAACTAGCTTTTAGGATGAGTCATTTACATATCCTCCATATTGTACAAATTTTCAATTTTCAAACAGTCACCAGTTGTATTGCTTGCCATTGTTTTGATATCATGTAGGATATTAGGAAAATATATTTTGGGCTTTGGATGGCATAGTGGTTAGCACTGTTGCCTCACCCCTCTGGGACCAGGATTCCAGTCTCCCCAATTGCTCCATGTGTGTGGAGTCTGCATAATTTCTCCAGGTCATCATGGGGCAGTTTCAGCTGGGTGCTGTGGTTCTCCCCCACAATCCAAAAACATGCTGATGTTAATTGGAGCCACCTAGCTGTGAGTAATGTGTGGGTTGGCACCCTGGGTTGTACCTACACCTTCCCCACAACCCTGAGCAGGACAGGCTGTTGTCGAAAACAGATGGATAGTACTGTGCAAGAATCTTAGCCAGGAAAATGGATCTCCATGTTAATTGAAAACTATAATTTTACGTCTGTCGAACTGTGTCAACTTAGCCATTCCAAACCCTAAAGTCAGCCCAGTGTTTGCAGTAACCATCCAATACACCCAAGTATTTGTTGAATCGACCACTAGCTCACCATGTTTGGCTAATCAATAGCTCATCAAATTATTTATCCAAGTGGGCCGATAGTGGAATTTAAGAGATGCATGGAATGGCTAGGGTTTTCCCGAGGAGAAGTTTGGGAACTGATGCAGTACATGTTCTTTTTTGTCATACATAAAGACATGAGTAATTTTTGAAGAACACAAGCAATTCTTTAAATTATTTGTATTTTTGATTGCATTACTGTTTATTTGAATTCTAGTATTAAATTCTGTTTTTTTTGCTAAGGAAATAAATACCATTTAACATTCTCTTTTAATGTCTATGAGACTTTTGTCCCGTAATGTATGTTTTGTTATTAATATGACCTGACATCGCCGTGATTTCCCCTCTTTGCCAGTTTCTCTGTCATGTGTTCACCCAGCTGAAACCGGCCCTTTCAAATCTAAAGTCCTCACAGCTGCAATTAACCCAGATGCCCCCAATTTGCAGGACTTTAACTCCTCCCCTTTGACAAAATCCAGTCATCATACCCATTGCATCAAAAAAAGACTGATTCTTATCACATTTTGAATATTTCTGTTTCTGCCTGTGGAATTGACAATGATCCATTTGGGTAGAATTGTTTTAGATATGGAATATAGTTTTTTCCATTGCTGGGCATTGGCTAATGCCTCTGCCCCTTTGTAACTGCACAGAACAAAGGCTCATTTTGCATTCTCAATGAGTCTGAATTGCAGAACAAGGGTGCAGGCTTGTTTTCAACATTGGTAGGGACCAAATTGGCCCAAACCCTCCACCCCCCTAAACACACATGGTACTCCTGCAATATTAGAGGGAAATGTTGCTGCCATACATACCAAAATCTACACTCTTGTTGCAGAACAAATGCTAGGGTTCTTCAAAGAAAATTCATACTTTAAAGTTCCATAAAGTATTTTTAATACCACACATGCCATAATGACCCTGGCAGATGGATGGAAAATGGATGCCTGCAGTGTGAATTTTCTCAATGAAAACTTTGACGATAGGTACTGTATACGTTGACGACCTTTTGTTTCATGACATTAAAACGATAACATAAATGGAAAAATGTTTGATGATGAAAATTACTGCGAAATCTCCGTTCATTATGCTCTGACGAGTAAAGACAACATGGAATTTCTGTCTTTGTTTGGACAGACAATCTAGATCACAGTAGCCATAGCAAAGCATTGGGTATTGCCCTTTTTACCTAATCATTTACATGTGCATAAATCACGTCCCAATTCTCACTGCCTCCACACATCTTTTTCATTGGATGATTTGTTTTTCCCACTTGGTGAACGTCTGTGCAAATGCCAGCTTCCAGTATAACTAATGCTAAGTTCACTGTAAATGATTTTTGCTTCCGATTTTCCGCTTACCAACAGTTTTTGGGAATCGCTGACAAAACCCCCAGATCAGAGGCAAATCGGTGTGTGATTGGTGGTGGCAAATTGGTGCTCGATCGTTATGTGTGAATTCTTCAAAGACGCGACCTGACAGAGTCGCCAATGCGTTGCAGATGCCTATCAGATGTCTAGCAGGCTAAATATCTGGGCCTATCAGAGACACCAAATTCTGTAGGTGTGAGAAGTGTTGTGACTGACAATGAGTGCGACAACAAGCCACAGCCAATGAGAGCGCAAGAGATGAGGGATGAGGTGAAACCCGAGGGAGGAGTTTAAAAAGGTGTAAAACATTTTTTAGTGTTTTGGGGTACACACACACACACAGTCATGTAATCATATCCTTCTTTTAATTTCTATGGGAAATATGCTAATGCTAACTATGACAACCCCCTTCCCAGCCCTAACCATAAGTAACCAAAGAAAATACAAGAGTTTTTGCATTTTTAGTTTTTTCATTTTCATAAAATAAAGTTTTCCTATTTGGGGACCAGGAAACGTAAAAAAAAAGGTTATTCACCACGTTGTGGGGATATTTGGTCCCCACAAGGTAAGATATCCCTAGACCACACACACACACACACACACACATATATATATGTGCAAGTGTCATCCTGGAGAGAAGTGTCTTCCTGAAACTAAACCGTAACTAAACAGTAACTGATAAGTAAACAAGAGGGAAAACATATACAATTGATGCTTAGCCCTAAATGCCACACTAATGTGTCTTTTTGTCATTTCAGCAATTTTATTGTATTACTGTATGTACTTTCTGTTTTTGAAGAAGGGTTATTGTAAATTGTGCAGACAGGTTTTGCATATGGTTAAATGGCTGTTTAATAGGTGTTTTGCTGCCCTAATATTAAAAATTATTGCAGCATAACATGGGCATACAGTTAAATTTGATGGGTGTTTTAATGCCCTAATAACAAAAATGAAACAGCGAAAAGTATAAGTATGTGTTAATATATGCAGAAAATAAATATGACCTGTGAAGGAAATTTGATTGTATTGCACTTTTACTAACAAACTTTGAGCATTCATTTTTATATATGAAAGAATGTATGTATGGTAAGTCACATTCTCAGCCTAGATGACTAAGCATTATAGGGTATGCTTATGTATAAGGTATGCTTACTTCTCAAGGGAATTTATACAGCCAGATATCCTTCAGTAAAATCCATTTCAGTATCATTAACCTGTCTGAGAAAACTATCACTAAAAACTTGACTAAAATGAAATTAAAATTAAACCTGATTTCCAATGACTAAATGTTGACTAAAACAAAACAAAAGACTAACATGCACCTTTAATCCAAATACAATTTTCAGTAAATGACTAAGACTAAAATTAAATTAAAAATATTCCCAAAATTAAATCGGCAAAATGATACATAGAATGGAGATATCCCATATATATCGAATTATGTCTTGTACTGTTTCTGTTATTGTTAGTACAATTGATATTCACCATATTGACCCAGCTACTGTGAACAGTTCAAGCTTTCACTGTGGGTTAGCCTGGTTACAGTCAGTTGTCCGGACAAGTAAAACGAAGTGGAACAACACCATCAGTAGAGGCAATTTCAGTTTGTTAACTCTTTCCAAGTCAGTTAGCTGTAATGCTGATTTAGCTTTTTCCACTCCAGGCTGCTAAATCAGTAATGTGAGTAAGTACAGTGACAGTACTGTGGGTTTAAAGCAATAATGAGCAGTGGATACAGTGCAGAGGTTAAAATGAGAAGATCCCCGTCAATTTCACCAATATGCATCTTGCCTCTGTTTAAGCCATAGCGATATGAATTAAAATTTGATTGCAGTTTAGGCAAATGCCAAATGTGGTTCTATTTATACACATAATCTAGTATGGTGCTTGGCATCCTTTTAAAGGATTTGATCATTCTAAGTGGACAAGGTTATTTGCCAAATATTGAGCATTTGTTGCGCCTGTAAAAATGAAATTTTAATGTTTTCATCTATAGTTATGCCTAGTCCTAAAGTCAATTAACTTTAATTTAGGTGTTAAATTGCCATTTGCTTGACGTCTCTCTTAATTTCGGGTGATGGGCAAATGTAAAACAGATTCATTTATTTAAATCAATAGCCATGCAAATATAATAATAATCTTTTGATTATGGTTGGACAGAAACAGCATCTCTTTATGAATTGTTTCAGCAAGCAATTAGGTTTAGCCACTTGCACAGATGTTACTATCCTGGTACCATTATTTTGGAGGGTGTGATACTTCACGAGTCTGGTCGAGGATCAGCCATATTGGGCAATCGGCTTGGATCACTGTGTGTCAAATAACAAGTTGACTGTAAAAAGAAAATTGGATATTCCAGACCAAGATGCTGCATGGATTACATGGTTTAAAGGGCATCTCTTTGTTCAACTCTTTAAATTAAATTTTAATTTAAACTCTTATTGTAACAATGATTATGGAATGATATTCTATTGCCAGGATGTTAGCAATGAACAATACTAATATTTTTTGTACATTACAACTAGAATTCGTCAAAACTATCAAAAGACTAGATTTCTTTGTTTTTAAAAAACTAATCAGCATTCATAAGTTTGAAATATAAAAGGACAATTTAAAAAATGCTGATGGATTAGTGTTAGTAATAGCTGTGAAGCATTTATATGCAAAATTCACAATTTGTTTAATGTATGTGAAGTTAAAAGTGATTTATTACAGTAAACACATATTGACAGTAACGTATCACCACTGGGCTCTTGAACAAGGTCCTTAACCCCCAAAAAACTACTCCAGGGTCAGCAGATAAATGGCCAGACCCTGTAGAGCCCCCCAGCTCTGTTTTCTCACTTGTATGTCTCTCTCTCTCTCTCACTCTGGGTGTGATAGAAGAGCAGCATGTGAAGAAATTTTGCTGCTACCCGTAAAATGACAAAAACAGACATCATTTTCTTTTCTGTATTCTTTTCTATTCTGTGGTGCATTTTGCATGCCATAATTCATTTATTAATAGTAGAGGGTAAGGAAAGGAAAATAAACCAATAACGTGCTGGAATTGGTAGCAGAAAACCCCTAAATGTCACAGTGAATTACTGAAGAGTATCACATAAGGAATGCATGCTGGATGGTTGGATGAAACTTCACAATGGAGTACTTTAATGAACTCCATCTGCAGTTTCAGGTTCCCCTCAGACATAAACTGCCCACTCAGGAGATAAACAGCATGGGATAATCTTTTGTCTGTTTGTGTGTTTATCACAAGAAGAAGCCAGAGGACCCAAACATGAGAAGAACATGGAAGCTCCACACACACAGAACTACACGCCTAAAGCAGAACCTCATGATCCACCCAAAAATGGCAAACTTAAAATTAAATAATAAAACTAAAATTACTTCAGTTTGGAAAAAACAGGAGGAACTGACCTCATTTTGAAAAACTAAATCAAACAACTGGAAAATAAGGGAAATGGAAGCAAACCTGATGGGATATTTTCTTTGACAGCTGGGTGATCATCTCTGCTGCGCTCAGCAGCTGCAAAACAACAACTGTGTCAATATGAATAAGGCACAGCAAGACTGGCACACGCCGGGCATCATATCCCTTGGCGCCTGTTGGTGGGCGAGCACGCCAGCCTGGCACTGCTGTGGAGAGCTCCGTCCATAAAGGGACAATTATCGCACCTCAACTGAGGGCCTGAACCAAAGCTTCAAGACCTTCACGCTCTGAAGGATCTGGCAGAATATTGGATTATTATACTACTCAATTTAACTTGAACAGTTCATCTAATAGTTGTACAACAGCTGCACATTTTTCTGTACTGTTTATGAAAATGCTAAGATGTAGTGATATACTGAGATATGAATCTCAAAAAAGTGCATTAATGTTTTTCTGCGTGTTAGGTTGTCAAATTGCTGGAAGACAAGTATCCCATTTGGCACACTGATGAAATTTAGACTTTGTGCTCCTGAAATTCATCATAACCTTGACAGAATAAGGAGCTAAGAATGAAACCCCCTCAGCCAAACGGTGCTCAACACATACACAATCTACAGGGCTTTCAGACATGCACTGCCTTCCTGAGCTTTTCTAGACATTACCCAAGGGGGCTACTCAAATGTCCAAATCAGTCGCACCAGACATTAAACGGTCTTTACCCTGCTAGCTCCTTAATATAAAGTCTGGGTAATTTCCAGTTGACCTCCCATGTATGAATGGAGCAGGGAGAATTCTGGAGAATTCACCTCAAGCGAGTGAGAGTGTTATTGATGCGACTGGTATGAACACCGAAGAACACATTCATCTGAGGGCATAAGAAGAAGGAACATTTACAGGAAGAAGAGCACAATGGACGTGACTAACTGGAGAGGCGACAAGATTCAGGATCTTCTGTCAGTAGTGCTGCAAAGAAAACACTGGGATTTCCGCAGTGTACTTCTTGTGTCATGTCCTGCCTCCTGCCTGCTCTACCCTAGTGCCACCCCTTGTCTAAACCAACTGGAACATTTCTGGTAGGTGTGAACATGTCTGACATGGACAATTTCCGGTTGTGAGCCACATGTGTGAAAAGGCAACTCCAGAAAAGGTCCAGACCTGATTCTCCAGACAATGCCCAGAGTCCATGTGCGAAAACAGCTTCTGGGAGCATATGGGCTTTATGTAAAGGTGCATATACAGTAGCCCATACACACTCATACAGACAACACACACACACACAAAGAAACGAATGACTACTGGTACACAGTTCTAGATTAATGATTATTGAGAATGATTCATTTGTTAGTTTTTAAAAGAATAATACTTGTATTGATTTTGACTTGCTGTTTGATCCTGAATTGCAGAAGGCATAATGGTAAGCTCAGATGTTAAGAAAACGGGAGTATTACAATTAACATAAATTTGAGCTTAGGAGGAGTGATATTTAACTATTAGTAATATAAGGAAATGCGTGATTTGCAACCTTGTTAAGAGGTTAGAATATGGATGGATGGATGGATGGAAAATGTAAGCTTGCCTGGTCCTTTTCCAAGCAGGGCTACATGGACACCCCCACATGACGAAGAACAGCAGGTGTTCTGTTTTCGCTTGGGAAAGCGGAGTCCCGAGCGTCATTGTTCAGAAGAGAGAGCGGAGGCCGGCAGCAGCAGGAGCGGGAAATGCTGTGTAAGCATCTTTCATGAATCACAACACCTGTGCTATTCTTAGAAAACAATTTGCACCTGGGGACAAGTTCACAAAGCTGTATAATAAAGTGATGCAATAAAATGTGTCTTTTCTCCGAGGCTTCGTAAGAAGTCATCGCTCCAAAGCAAAACTGGAAGGTGGGGAAATGTCCATTCAGGCCGGCAGCCCACACACACTCTCAGAGACACACATTTACTATCAATATTCAATATACACACACGTGTGAAGCATCTCTGTACATAGGTCTGGGAACTAAAGCGGTGTTCTAGCTACCAAGAAAGTAACTTTTGGAGAATAGAAGAGAGTCTTGTTAATTTTTTTTACAACACATTGTAATGTTAAATTGTATTTTTTCTGAGCTAATATACACTCACCTAAAGGATTATTAGCAACACCATACTAATACGGTGTTTGACCCCCTTTCGCCTTCAGAACTGCCTTAATTCTATGTGGCATTGATTCAACAAGGTGCTGAAAGCATTCTTTAGAAATGTTGGCCCATATTGATAGGATAGCATCTTGCAGTTGATGGAGATTTGTGGGATGCACATCCAGGGCACGAAGCTCCCGTTCCACCACATCCCAAAGATGCTCTATTGGGTTGAGATCTGGTGATTATGGGGGCCATTTTAGTACAGTGAACTCATTGTCATGTTCAAGAAACCAATTTGAAATGATTCGAGCTTTGTGACATGGTGCATTATCCTGCTGGAAGTAGCCATCAGAGGATGGGTACATGGTGGTCATAAAGGGATGGACATGGTCAGAAACAATGCTCAGGTAGGCCGTGGCATTTAAACGATGCCCAATTGGCACTAAGGGGCCTAAAGTGTGCCAAGAAAACATCCCCCACACCATTACACCACCACCACCAGCCTGCACAGTGGTAACAAGGCATGATGGATCCATGTTCTCATTCTGTTTACGCCAAATTCTGACTCTACCATTTGAATGTCTCAACAGAAATCGAGACTCATCAGACCAGGCAACATTTTTCCAGTCTTCAACTGTCCAATTTTGGTGAGCTCGTGCAAATTGTAGCCTCTTTTTCCTATTTGTAGTGGAGATGAGTGGTACCCGGTGGGGTCTTCTGCTGTTGTAGCCCATCCGTCTCAAGGTTGTGCGTGTTGTGGCTTCACAAATGCTTTGTTGCATACCTCGGTTGCAACGAGTGGTTATTTCAGTCAAAGTTGCTCTTCTATCAGCTTGAATCAGTCGGCCCATTCTCCTCTGACCTCTAGCATCAACAAGGCATTTTCACCCACAGGACTGCCGCATACTGGATGTTTTTCCCTTTGCACACCATTCTTTGTAAACCCTAGAAATGGTTGTGCGTGAAAATCCCAGTAACTGAGCAGATTGTGAAATACTCAGACTGGCCCGTCTGGCACCAACAACCATGCCACGCTCAAAATTGCTTAAATCACCTTTCTTTCCCATTATGACATTCAGTTTGGAGTTAAGGAGATTGTCTTGACCAGGACCACACCCCTAAATACATTGAAGCAACTGCCATGTGATTGGTTGATTAGATAATTGCATTAATGAGAAATTGAACAGGTGTTCCTAATAATCCTTTAGGTGAGTGTATATTTACTAGTCAACATGAATAGCCTAAAACATTTTTTTTGACTTACTAAGACCTGGCCAGCTGAGGAAGTTGTCCCAGGCCTGGGGGGGCAGCAGAGGGCCAGACTCGTAGTGGTGGCACATTATGCGGACCTGGTCACTTTGCATGGTGGAACACTTTTGCATAGAGCAGTGAGTCTATCTCTCTCTCCCTCTCTCTATCTCCATATATATATAAATTCCAGCTCAGTTTTTCATGAATCATCAGGTTTTTCCTCCCAGCTTAACCTCGGCTAATTTATAGCACAACCTGAGCTCATCTTCAGCTTAGCCTTAGAGCCTTCAGATCCTTGTGTCACAGGACAGTCAATAAGGATACATTCCCTCACCAGTAAACATGCCACAGCACTTCTGTCACCAAATACCCATTTCAGTGCAAGGCTTGATGATATGTATCCTTGTTTTACCTGCCTTTTCACTTTGTCAGTGCCAAAAAGCCATAGTAATTGTAATCACTTTTCTATAACAGTTTCTAAATATAGTTTCTCTTTCACACAGGGAACCATTGATTTGTAATAAAATGTATAAATTGATTACAGCAGCCATTCTGGCACAGTAGACACAAATATGTGACATCAAGTCTTGGCAAAGGACAAAAGTGTCAAAGGACAAGATATAGACAGGACCCAGGTTGGAAAGAATGTAAACATGTAAACAAACATGAGACACATCATTATGTATCTCTCAAGTACTTGGGAGAATAGCAGTTTATGCCAGTAAGTTAACTTGCCTGTACATGATGCAACGGTCTGACACAGGTAAGAATTGATTTGTCTGAATATTTATGCAGAATGCACTGAGATTGTGATGTGAGGTTTAGATAAAATAACCTGACATGTGGAAAGCGTTTGAAAATGTGGGTCTTTGTAGGCCCTAGTCGATGTGGACTAGTCTGACAATCTATTGTTATGTCAACCTGTTGTCATCCGACAGACATTAGATGTCGTAAGAAGAAATTTATATTTTCTGATCTGATGTCGTAATTTAAATAAGCAAGAACAATGATGGTTTTCACTGTAAATTCAGGGTAGAGGTATTCCTTCCACAGCCAAAAAGCACATGGTTCAGGTAAAATGGTGACCCTTGTACCCAGGGACAGGGCCTCGGATCTCTGTGACCCTGTCTAAGTGCTTACAGGATGTGGGTCATCAGCAGTGTCAGGAGTGCAGCTACATTTCAGAAAAGGATGGGGGGGGGGGGTTAACCTCCCCAATAATCATTACCAGCCAATACAGCCCCCTGGACCCCTCAAATGGATGGTGTTCTCAACCCCCCACTGCTCAACCCAAAGTTATGCCCTTGCCCACACCCAAGCCCTATAAGGAGCAAACAGATTAATGAAACTGAAACAGACCCCCTTGGGGAAAAATATTACTACACTAACACTGAAAAGATATCCAAGCTGGAACATTAAGGGGGCTTCTTCTCAGAGTCATCAGAACTGTGTACCAAGATGGATGGATGGATGGATGGATGGATGGATGGCCTGAAACACAGTTCACAGTGGAGGGGGGAGGGGGATAAAAGTCCTTGCCAGTACCAGCAGTGCAGTTTTATCAGCCCCTTTTCAACTGCTAATAACAGAGGAACCATGAAGTAAATAAGGGAAGTAATTACCTCCATTTATCGAATTATCTAACAGCTCAGATCCACAAGAATCTCGCATATGTAAATAGCTGGTAGAACAAATATTCGGGATCTCTCAAGTTTTGTAGACCAATAACAATACAGACAGTCCACACTTAAAGGCAAGCAACTCTAAGTTTCATAAACCTCCACAGAACAACATGATACAGCACGTATAATGAAATTCACTGTTAATGAGGAAACTCTCTATAGGTGCGCAGGTGAAAGCGAGGCACATCCTGCACTGGGAATCTGGGACCAGCCGTCACCATGCCACATTAACTGTGTGTGGGACGTCCCGAAAATGCAAGCTGACTTTGCATTTGTCTGCTGGACTTTCACCCTGTTCGCCGCCAGCTAAATAATGGCCGCTAGTCCTTTTAGAGATGAGATGGGGGGTATTTGGTTATTGAAAAACTTGCAAGCCACTGAACCTAGTCATGTGAACTAATATATGCAAAGCATTGGACATATAAATAATGTCGATAAATTAAATGAAAATGATTTAGTGTAGATGAAGAGAAGCCCTATGGGAAAGGACAGCATGCACCGTCAGAAAAAAAGGCACAGCCCTGGTACAGTTCTATACCCCAAGGTACAAAGCAAAAATAAAGCACCTCCAATGGTACAAAAATGTTCCTGAAAGTCCATTTCTAAACCTTATAAGGTACATTTACCTACCGCTAGGGTGCAGTTGGCACCCTAAGTCATTGTACCCTGAAAGGTATAAATTAGTATTTTTCTCTGACAGTGTATGAGCAGGACAGGGCCTTTATAAACTTTATCCAACACGTGATGTCCTTCAAGGTTGGCCGAGTTATTAGGCAGCCGTGTCAAATTACGGGGGCCGCCGGTCACGCAGGTCCTCCTGACGGAGCAGCTGGCACACCAAAGCTCTATTTATCGAGGGCCCATAATGCACGGCGACGGGAGATTGCGCTCTCTTCCACACGCTAATAAAACTCCACTGGCTTGCAGTTAACAGGCGTCAGCAAGATGACGGTGCAGCAATAACCAGAGATGATTCTGAGAGTTTATGAGGCTACACTAATATTCAGGCAGGTAGGATAAGTTAGCGACCGGCTTCATTGTACCATGCGTGCAGAGTGTACAGAAAACATCCTACAAAGTGCAACATGTATTGCTCACTAATTAGGGTTTCAATATGTTCTTCGTATAAAGCTGTTTTTTGCTTTTGCTTAAATACATTAAATGAAGTTTAAGGTAAACAGAGGTTTTTTTTATCAATAATGCACAGATCCTGAGTAATTAGAGATGAGCTCAAGCATGTCACGTTTTTATTATTTTATGCAACATCATGATGTCATTTTTCACTTTTATTGGGTTGTTAGCATTTCAGCTATAAAACTAAATCTATTGCCTACAATGGAATAAATTTTAACAAAATAGTCATTCTTGACATAAACATATACAGTAGTATATTTTTTATGGTAACACATCACTGAGTTCTACAGTACCTTGACCAGCATAAGCAGAAGTTGGACGATGGATGGATCACTAAACTCTGCAAAGTTGTTTGGAGACCTCCATGTCCACAGCGACAAAATACCAGTGAATCTGTCCTGTACCCATAGCTGGGCATATAATCATGGTCCTCCATGAGTGACGCATTTCCTCAACCTCCTCCGAGAAACAGAGCTACAGAGCCACAGCGTTTCCCTGAGCTCTGCTCAAGCAGTTATCAAAGCATGGATTCCTAACACACACAATCAGATTACAGACCTTGGTCACCAGGTCTCACCTGTGACATCAAATTGCATTACTCTGCTGATATTGAAAAGGTGTCTATGCCAGAACCGTGAATATTTAATCATAGTGTCATCCTCCCAAAAGCGTAAATCAGTCCATGGAGTGCTACAGGTGAAAGCAGACCTTCTCTTCAAGAGGTTGTTCCTACACAAGGCCACCACCAGGCCCTCCTGCCTTACTTACTAGAGTCTGGTCTTTTCATAGCTGAGTAATGAACCTCTAGTCAAATGAATTTCCTGCCATTTCAGATGATTTACCCTAAAGCAGGGTTGCCTAATTTTGGTCCTGGGCGGGCAGAATCTAACAGAGTTTGCAGATTTTCCTACTCAAAAAAAACAATTGAACCTGGTAATTAGTTGAATACTTTGTGTCTGAGCAGGGAAATCTGCAAACTGTATTGATTTCTGGCCCTCTAAGACTGCAACTGGGGACCATATGGAGTTAAATCTGGGCCAATAGTTTTGAACTAAAGTTTCTATGTTGAAATTTACAAAACACAAACATGTATTCAAACTAAAAATAAGTGTTTGAAAGTTTTTAGTTAAAACCTGTTGTAAACCTATTGTAAGGCAAGAATGCATTTAAATTCAGTACACCTAACCTAGCAAACATCATAGCCTAGCCTACAGTCTACCTTAAACGTGCTTTGAAAAATATTAACAAAGCCTATTTTATAATAAAGTGATGAATATCTCATGTAATTTATTGAATAATCACACCCGTCATAAAGTCGAAACATCATAACACAGACCATTGTTACCCAGGCAGTGTCAATATTTGGTATCTACACGGTAGTGCAAGCTACTACCGAAGACATACTTTGGTCTACTTTGTTATGGTGTCACTCATTAATCCACGCCTCTCACAGTTGATAATATGCCAAATCAATGCCAAAAAGGCTGAAACAGAAAAAATAAAATTTGAAACTGTATAAAATAAGATCTGAATCTGAAAACAAAAAAGCAACTGAAAAAATGAGAGTATTCTCATGTCATTATCATGTTACAGATTACACCAGTAACTGAAGCAAAAAAATTCATTCATGTTACAACTAAAAATCGTATTGAATAAAGATAAATTTTATAATTACAAATATTTTATATATTTTAAAAAGTATTTTACCTGATTGATATTTACAGTATTTTCCCGTTATCATTTAAGGGTTATCCATTTACCCTAATTCAGCAGTTAAGGTAAGAAGGTATTGAGCCTCTGAAGTCAGTTATCCCGTCCTCAGTATACAACAGAAATTTCACCAAGCCGTTTAACAAACTCCGCAAGCTTTTGTCATAGAAACATTTAAAAAACACCCTTGAATGGTCTACTACAGTATGTGTATATATATATATATATATATATATATATATATATATATATATATATATGGCAATTGCCAAAAAAGTTATATTATTACGTAAAAATAAAATTGTTAGCTTATTCACATTTGTACCATTTTCGTAACTTTTAACCATTTTTTTTGATAATGATAAGGAGGTTTAAAACTTACATTGAAACTCTTTGTATGGTGCAACCAATTATTGTTCAGTAGTGCATAGGGCTCGAACTTAGGGGCAGTTCACATCCACCATAGGCTACGATCACAGCCGGTGAACCCCCTGCATAAAGCTTGTAAATCTCCGTATCCATGCAGAATACGTGATCAGGACTGTCAGGAGGAAATATTCAGTTTTGAATGGTATAGTAAAACCTCAGATTGCGAGCATGATTCGTTCCGGAAACGTGCTTGTAATCCAAAAGACTCGTATATCAAAGCGAATTTTCCCATTAGAAATAATGGAAACTCAGATGATTTGCTCCACAACCAAAAAATATTCATGTAAAAATGATTAATACAAAATATAAAGTAAAAATACATAAAACAAATTAACCTGCACTTTACCTTTGAAAAGAATTGTGGATGGTGTAAGGGAGATAAGAGAGAGGAGAAGAGGAGGATTATTTTGTAGGACGACTTTCACTATAACTTACGGAATCACTGCTATCTGTTGGCTTACTGGAATCTTTTTCCTTTTTGTGTGACTTTAACAAGGAACCTATCCAATGACAGCTGCTTTTGCCTCCTTTTCGAGTCCTTGGACATGTGGACATTGTATTGTCGTTAAACAGATTCATCGCTCGCACTGCTAAACCCTTATTCGGGTGGTGATTTTCTACTAAATTTTAACTATAGGAGTGAGGCACGCCGACTGAGACGGATCATGGGAGACGCCGACTGAGACCGAGCTTGGGAGACGGTTACCCACAATCCCGCTGCAAGCGAGAGAGAAGATCTATCGGCTCAGTTGTGATTACGTGACGCTTGGCAGACAAAGCGTATACGTAATACTCGTATTTCAAGACCTCGCCCGTTTATCATGTTAAAATTCATAAAAAAAAATTTGCTCGTCTTCCAAAACACTCGCAATCCGAGGTTTGAGTGTACTTTACGTTTGGAAATGTTGAATATAAAAGAGGGAGACAAAGACACTCGTCTGTTGTTCCATTTGAGCGGTAATGTTAAGTACTGACAAACCAAATAATGACCGCTGCATTTGTGGTGCCAGTTGGACATTTGTCACATATTTTGCCTTTAAATATGGGTCAGTGAGAATCCTCGTAAATCACAATCACTTTATTTACATTCATCATACAACTCAGTGAAAGTGAAATTCTTGTGCCACAGTTACAGGGGAGGGAACAGGTGCATGGGGGACAAGAGGACAGAACAGTATAAGCACTGGGACAGTGCGATGTGGGGAGTGGAAGAATAAATATATCCAGCACGCATACGTTTGTGCAGGTTAGGAAAAGTGCAAAGACCATTGATAAAAGTGCAAACAAATATGCAAATAGAAAGCCCAAATGTGTGAACTTCCAAATCTTTCCTGGCAAGGAAACAGGTTCTCCCACAGGTAACAGACGTTCCCTTGGAGTGGTTAATCTAGTGAGCAATTATAAGGACACAACAGCAAATTAATTAACCTTGAAACAAATAAATCAATCTGTATTTTACCTCTAAAACACATTCACTTATGTGCGATCAAACCAAATTTGTTGTAACGACCACGAAAACAGGCAAAGTGCCTTAACATTACAGCCCAGAACAAAGTAACAGCTTAACGTTGCCATTGTATGACAAAATTAAGATAATATGTATGATAATATGAAATTATGTAATAATAAATGATGTATAAGAAAGTGATTTATATTTGTACTTATTTGTGAATACACCAAAACATCTCGTCTGCTTCAGAGTCATCCCCAATGTTTGAAAAACCATATAATTCATGATATCCTCAAAACCTACAGCAGGAGGCTCACATCCATCAAAGTCTTCTGCTTTCAATGTGTATGGTCACATCTAATAAGACCTAATTTGATTTTCCCTGAGCTAATACTATGCAGTAAAAATATACCCCGAAAACAGCAAAACATATCCATTCTAATGCTGTGGCAAAACTTTGTGTCAGATAGGCAATGGTTTCACAAGAGGATTTGCTACTTTATATGGTGCTATGGGGTTTTAGTCCACTGGCTTATGTAGTCATGCATAACAGGACATCAGACCTAATATGAGGTGATGCTGCTTGTTTGGCTGGTGTGTTTGATTAGAACAATTTCACAACCTAATATCACAAGCCTGCCTAGCAACAAGAACAAGGACAGCGAAGAGTGTTAGGGACTATTTCTCCTAGAATTTGTCCCTGTCTGCAAAGACGTATGTTATTTGTCTTGCTTCTTGTATGAGGCTTTGTTCATTGGTCAGTTTAAACATTAGTGCAGTAGTGCTTTCACCCTGGCGCACCATGCTTACAGTTAGTACTTAGTCTTGTATTAGGCAGTATGCTGTTGTTAGAAGAAAGTATGAATATCTTGTTGGAGAATGTTGTACTAATGTAAACGTTTCTTTAGTTACAACACACTACACAATGTGAATGTCAGAAGAAAACAGTAATGGAAACTGTGGGTGTCTGGTCGCTCCTTAATCTACTTTTCTGTTTACAAAACAAATATGTTTTTTCATGTTCTTTATCACACAGGTAGTTGTATTTTCTGTGCAAGATCTTGAGTAGGATAACCAACTGGAAAATGGATGGATGGATTACTGTCAGTCTATGTCAGGGTTGCCCAACTCTACTCCTCAATGGCCAGAATCCAACATTGTTTACAGATTTCCCTGCTCAAACACGCGCTGTTACGTGCTACTAAAAGCTTGGCTCCGCCCACAGGTCTCACCTGCAGCACGCCCTCCGTTCAGCCTTTGCTCCGCCCCGCTGACCAGACCCCGCCCATGACTTGCCCGATGCACCGTCCATCACATCCGGCTCCTCGACCTGAAAAGCCGACAGAGAGAGACTTTGAGAGCTTCTGCACTGGGTTTATTTGTTCTGTGTCTGTCGCATATAAATAAAACAAAACAAAATATACCCCTTTGTCCACATGTGTTCCCTTGTCCACCACACTCAGTGATTCCCCTTATTCCATATCCTCTTTCCCTTCCATTCTGTTACGCCCCAACCCTAGCCTGGGGCTCCTAACACCAACTGGAAAATAGATGGATAGATTACTGTCAGTCTATGTCAGGGTTGCCCAACTCTGGTCCTGAATGGCCAGAATCCAACACTGTTTACAGATTTCCCTGTTCAAACGCACTTAATAAACCTGGTAATTAACTATGTAAGATGCATTTGAGCCAACTGTGCTGAATTCAAGCCCTCCAGGCCCTGAACTGGGAAACCCTTGTCTAAGTGCTTATCCAGGCAGCACAGGGTAACATAAGAAGGGTCCGCCCTCATTTTTCACAAGCAGAATGAGCAGTTAACCCACAGGCAAGATGAGAAAGGGACACAGGATCATAAATTCCCAAACTAAAACAATAATACAATTCTACAGATAAGCATGAGCCATCTATGAACTCTTAGGATGGACTGAGAAACTGGGGAGAGCAAAAATTAACTACAATAACCTCAATGACTCCTACCCAACCCAGAACTAGCCAGAGTCTCAGTGCTGAAATCCACTCAGAGTTGCTGCGCAGAGACGGGGCTCTACAACGAAAATTAATTTTAAATTAGCCTTTCAGTTCTGTTGCCATAGTGGCTAATCTGCCTAAGAAGTCCTGCATTTCGCTGCCTTTGTTCAACCACAGTCAGCCTCCGTCTCCTCTTTTGATGGATTCTGAGAAGACCTGCTCGGCTGCTACCGCTGTGACATCTCAGAGCGAAAGCCCTTGCCTGCTCGACTTGGGAATCTGGCAACTAATAATACAGAACGTTTGGATTTGTTCCAAAGGACACAAACAAAATGGCACCACTGAAAAAGAACACCAGGTGTTTAAACAGCCTCTCTCTCTTTCTCAGCAGTACTTTTGAAGCCTAAATGAAAAACTGGAAAATACCAAAGGTGGGTGCCTTTGGTCTCTCATTCGCTTAACCATGTGACCTCAACCCACACACCTGCATTGTTCAGATAGTAGACCTCAATATTATAGACTGATCAAGGCCATAAACAATTTGGCAGAGCTGTAGTTGCTTGACAGATTACAAACTGCCGTCCCACAAAAATGCTTCCTAAAACAGAACATACTGTCGAGGCAGCACTGAGTCCTGCTTGGAATTACTTTTCAACTTTCTTCCACTGAACTCCATCTCAACAGATGATCACTCAGTCAGACGTGCCTAGCTATTTTAGAATTATACAGTATACAATATACATGTACTGTATGGTGGAAATTTGCATTCCGAAAAGAAACATTTCTTAAAATCCCGTAATTTGCTTTTGCTACCACCAGTACTTATTCTTGTTTTTTATTTTTTGTAAGTGTTTTACATTTGCAAAAGTACTTGGTATAAAATCACTCCCCCAACGGCTGGCCAGCATACAGTATCCATCATGGAAAATCATCACCTTCTTTTGAAAGGATTATTGCCCAATCTAGATTGACATAGCTGACTTTCTGTAATTCTACAGCCTTTTTTATTACAAACATTTCACATTACAATTTGCCAAAAGACTGTTTAAAGTAGGACATACATTCATTTTTTTCTACGCTTGATTTTTAGTATACAAAAAATTGGCCAAGTCATGGCTGAATAACTGAATGAGATTGTGTATTTTGTAAAGATCTATAAGAAATATGATATGACTGCCCAACAAATGGGTAAAATGTTCAGCTTCATGCTGAATAATTTCATGCTGAGCTGGTTTCTTCAGCATAGCAGTATGGGAGATGAGCATGCATAATGCCCCCCGGGGAGAGATCTGTCAGCAGCCGCCAGAACAAGCCGATCTTAACGCTGCATCATTGTTTTATGTCTTTGATGGTTCAGGGTCAATCTGAGGCTAGTTCACTACACCTAGATATCGCACAAAAAATTTCAAAGCCATATCCAATATCCACATCTGGGGCATGTAGTCACAAGTTTTATCTACATCAATAATCCCCACTCAGATATCAAATTGATTTTTCTGTAAAATGCAGAATTTAGCTTTAAATTACACCATGCCAGTGTGGTATGCAGCACCTGTAGGATCAGAAGAATTGATCTGGTATGGTCTGCATGATAGATTTTGTACATAATTAGGTAATTAACCATCTTTTAGGGTGTTGGCTGCTATCGTCTCTTCTACATTATTGCACAGTTAATTGCATCAATTAAAAAAAAAGAATATCTAGGCATGAATTTCCTGTCTGCCAGCTGTCAGAAGCAAATGATTCTTAACAACATACAAAAGGTCTAAGTTATAACAATCTATTACTCTATAATGGTAATATACAATTTATTAGTAATATATCATTTTAAAAATGAATATATAGCAAAACACTGAGTCATGTGGAAAGTGATAAGATATATTTAAACATTGCCTCAGCATTTGAGTTCTTTGTCTTTAGATTCCATTTTACATCAGCGCATGCTCCTTAATTACCTTACATTAAAAGAATACTTCAAAGAGGCTGCCTTATCCACCTTAGCTGAATTTAAAGAGAACACTGGTGAAAGTTCTATGGAAAAAATGTCAATCATCCAGCTGCACAATGTGAAACCTGCGATGCAGTCATGCTATAATTACCAAAGAACACAAAGAAATAAATGTAAGAGAGAAAGTTTAGATGTATGCTTAAGAAGGCATACCCATAAGAAAAAAATTAAGAAAGCATTTGTTTTGGATAGTTATGCTCAGCAAACACAAGATAACAAAATGATGACGTGTGGAACATATGCTGGGAAGTTATGGATGTGTTATTAAATGAGCACTTTGACTGTTGTTTTATCTGTACATCATGGCATTTGCTAATTGACCTCTGCTTTGTTGTAGTTAATCAGTTTCTACACTCTCCCCAAATTTACAACAGAGAAGATCTATTGTGTTTACTTGCAATTAGTAGAATCATGCTTCAACTGGAGTAACCGAGGGCAACTAGAGGACTGATGTAAACAAGCCCTAAACTTTTGACCGGTGAGCTTAGGTCACGAATAACAACCTCTAAGGAATGTGGTGAAAACATTCCCACGGACCCACGACTGTACCAAATGTCATCCGGTGGCCATTAGTAGCAGAGAGTAATCCTCACTGACAGCACCTGCATTTGAGCTGAGCAGAATTACTGACCCAGCTGGAGCTGCTGGGAAACACGGAGCTCCGCTGGGAGTTGCTGGATGGATGGCTTGTCGACCTGAATGCAATCATATTTTTCCAAGTAGATGCATCGTCGTTCATCAAAAAGTGGACACAAACCTCACAAAGGTTGCGACTCCATCTTCACTTGATGGTCCAGACTTGGTCCAGGGTACCTCATATAGAGTAGAAGCATGAACGCAAAGAGATTGTCACGACAAGGATGGCAAGTGGCTGCTTACATCCTCCTGCTTCCCGGTCAATTTATTCTGCGCAACATGTGGAAAATGATCCACTCATATGCATGAATTGGGAACGCATTGGCTGTCTGTCCATTAATACTCTCCCTGCTGTCTTAAACACCTCTGAGGGGACGTGTTGAAAACAAAGTCAATATTGATGAATATTTCAGCTGAGGGCTAACTTACTGCCCTGGCAGTATGGTGTCAGCAACACTCGAGCGTATCCACAGGAAGGGTGTTTGCCTGCCCGTGATGAAAATTTTAGCCTTTTCATATTCTCACTACCATCGATATGTGCCAGTGTTTCTTCAGTACTGCTGGCCTATGCAGACATCCATCTGCACAGCAGCTGCTAGCACTGTTATCTGAAGGGCAAACAATGATTAGAGATGTGTGCTAATTTGAGCTTAAAAGATCGAAGGCGCTCAATATCCGGCAGTCAGCGGGGAAAACAGATTAAGCTACTTGATATCGCAGCCGTGAGAAGTTCACAGTCTAAAGAACTGATGTGATAAGCTGTCCAGAGGGTAAAGACATTTACCAGAGATCATCCGTTGTGCAGGTTAGCCTTTAGCCTGTTCTGATGGTGGTAATTATATGATTCACCCCAGAACCAGGGTCCTGACTTTCCTTTGTATGAATCGGATGAGAAAATGGGGGGGGGGGTCAGGGTCCCGCCCGTGCCATTAATATGAATGCCACAACCAGCCTGTCACTTACGTATAACCAACAGCGTTAACCAACAGCGTAAGTTCCAGCACCCAGGGGCACACACGCGATTGTCCCCTAGGGCATTGCAGGCAAACATCTGTCTTTCCTCGATTTAAACACTTCCAGTTTTTATTACAAAGAAACCTGATTATGCTGGTAATTAACTAATAATGTGTAAATACTCTACCCTTTAAATCAATAATAAGCGAAGATGAAAATCAATAAATGTTTTTGAATGAGGGAGGCTCAGCGGTGCACTGTTGCCTCTTGCTTCTGGGGCTGTAGGTGATTCCCAGCTCTGACTGTGTGTGCAAGGGTGTATGGAATTTGCATGTTTTCCTCACATTTGAGTGGGATTCCTCTAGGTACCATGGTTTTATACTCTAGCACAAAAACATGTTGTTCAGTTAATCGCCATCTCTGAATTACCCATAATCCAGACGAGTGCTCTGTGATGGACTGGCATCCTCTCCCATCTTTTAAGTCCTGTACTTCATGGAATAGTCTTCAGTCTCCCACCAATACTATATCTTTTTGAATAAATTTGTAATCAAATTTTGCAACAATGTAGTTTTGTTAGTTATTTGTTTGTTATCGGGGGTATGAATCATGATAAAAAAGCCTTTTACTTACATGACACACATACTGTATATGACATGATTCTTTTTAAATCTGGCCAGCAGATAGATCTTTCATTATCCATAGAAAAAAAAAACAATAAAATGCACACTGGCAAGTTTCACCACACTGTAAAAAAAGAAAAACCTAAAATTTCAATGCAACTTACTGCACTAGTTTTTTTAATTTTGAGTACTCATACTTTTAAGTTTTGAAGAAAACCACCCATAGTTGTACCAACCAATTATTTTTTAATAAAACTTCTGATTTTTAGTTTTACTTACTAAGAATTACAAATAACAAAAGTTGTGGCAACTTATTCCCTTTTGTTCAGATGATTTGTCTCTCACATGCCTAAAAACTTTCAAATTTGAGTTAAACATAAGAATTTGAGTTAAACATGCTAAGAATTCAAAACCGCAAAATATGTGCAAACGAATTATTATAAATGAAGATAACAAAACAGTTCAATTAGCATGTTTATTTTAAACATGATAGTAACAAATAATAGCAGACAGATTTTGAGGATCCCTGTGGGGAATAACAGCGAACTTGACTGTGAAGGGCAGCTACCTGTTGAGGTGCCGGAACTGGGGGTCGCAGGTCTTTCCCAAACTGCTCCCACATGGTGGAAGCATAGAATTGTCCAAAATGTCTTGGCATGCTGAAGCATTAAGAGTTCCCTTTACTGTGGAACTAAGGGGCCCAGCCCAGCCCCTGAAGAACAACCCCAAGCCATTTCCCTCCTCCACCAACCACACTTGGCGCAGTGCAGTCAGGCAGGTAACGTTTTGGCATCAGCCAAACCCAGACTTGTCCACCAGATTGCTAGACAGAGAAGCACGATTCGTCACGCTACAGAACACCACTCCATCTTACAGTTGGCATTGCGCTTGATGATGTGAGGCTTGCATGCAGCTGCTCGGTCATGGAAGCTCATTCTATGAAGCTCCTGACCCAAAGTGTTTTGCTGGGGTTAATGCCAGAGAAAGTTTGGAACTCTGCAGTTGTTGAGTCAACACAGTGTTGGCAACTTTTCCTCACTATGCGCCTCAGCGCTCTGTCACCCTGCTCTGTTACTTTACCTGGTCTGCCACTTCTAACAGACTAACTTATTGCTTCAGTGGCCTCCTATGACAGTACCATGCTTGAATTCACTGAGCTCTTCAGAATGACCCATTCTTTCAGAAATGCTTGTAAACCTGGCAGCATGACAAGGTGCTTGATTTTATATACCTCTGGCATTGGGTCTGAATGAAACACTTGAATTCAATGATTGAGAGGTGTGTCCCAATACTTTTGTCCATATAGTGTATCTCCGTGTGTGTGTTTCATAGACGGAGCAATACGTGAAGACTGAAATTTTGCTGCTTCCTGTACAATGACAAAACAGACATAATATTCTGTGGTGTGTCCCAATACCTTTGTCCATATAGTGTATCTCAGTATATACAGCTGCCTATAATTCCTGTTTAATTCTGATTTGACGAACAGTAAAACCTTACTGTAGTTCCGTCACTAAGGCAGATTTGTTTTCCAACTCCAGCACTGGAGCATAGCCAAACAGCAAACTTCATTCCTGACTGAATGGGATTCCCGATGCTCTGAGCATTATTATCCTATGGAAGCTCATCCTCAAATATTTCCCATGACAGGAAATCTGTTTTCTTCATATCTGCTTTCCTGCGTATTAGAGACTATGGATTGTGTCCTTTATGATTAAGGAAGAATGGAATAAAATAAAAATCTCCTGACTAATTCTACAGACCATTTTAAATCAGCTCAGTAATTTCATAAGTGTAGTCAGACACAAAGCTGATTGGCATATCGATTGTAATTATTTAAGCCTGAGAAACGGAAACAAAGTGACATTTGGAAAGGAGAGTGATGGTGTTTAGTGTCATACAGCTAAGTCCTCACTTGCATGTGTGTACACATTGGCTTACAGGTGATGTGATAAAAGCAGGAGTTTTGGTACCTGCTACTTTGCTCCATCAACTGCTAACCTTAAAGGCTGTGAATCATTTGCGCAGCTTTTGCAGTTTACTCTGCATCTGTGAACAATATCTCTGAGCCAGAGTGCGACTTCAGAACGAAGCAGGGGGCAAACGGCATGCATAATGAAATGTCGCAGTTTAGCTCAGGTCACAAGCGTCTGCTTGCATTTATACAAATGATCTGATTAGTCTGATTAACATGGTTCTAAGTTCACAAGAAAGGCTTTCGTGCACTTCCTAAAAATGAGCTTTCAGTTGTGTGAAAAGGCACAGCCACCCTTCGAGAAACCCTGGGGAAGAAAAGCACAGATGAATAAATCTGATTTATAATCTGTCAGCATATTTCACTTAAACATAAAGCATATTGCATATGTTCCCCCTGCTATTCTTCATATCACATGACCTCACAATAAGGTATTTTTAATATTACTTTGTTTTTACTATATGTTTTGTTTCACTGATTTTATTACATAATGTTTTGATATTGTGATGCCAGCAAGCCAGTTTCCTTATTAACTAATGGCTAATTTGCATGTCCCGGAATGCCTCTCTCTCTTTTTGTAATTAGCTTTGTATCTGTTGCCTGTAAATACTTGTAGCGTGTCCCAAAACCTGTTGTGTACTTTCCCTTCAATGTACTCAGTCCCTCCCTGTTTCACGTGTGACTCTGCTCTCTTTGTAAACACTCATCATTTGTTCTATTGACTGTTAAATGTATGACCTCCTCACCGTTTCTTGTTGTGAACTGTGGTTAGCGAGATTCACTTTCGTGTGTTGGTTGAATAGTGTCCTTTTAAGGGCGGCTAATTAAAAAGCGTTTGTAAACTGCCTAAGGCTCCCTTTACCATGCCTGGGTTTAGTGAATACCACAGTATTAACGCATAACACAGTATTAACGCATAAGCGGATGACCACACATTATTGTATACAACTCCTTTTAGCCTTTTAGAGCTACACGAACTTTGTGAAGTCTGTCGTGTTTATATGATGTGATGTGTCTATGGGTCAATAACAGGAGCTCCACTCTCAGTGTCAGAGGATTTGTTCACAAGGATCACACCTCATTAACGGCCTTTGTGATATTCAACAGTGAGACTGTGCCTCGCTGTTTGGTTCCCTTGGGACAAACTCTGCCTGTCTAGGGAGAGATTCTGAGACACCTTGTTAGGTGCTTTTGGAACACCCACAAAGAGCAGTTTGTTAGAGAGTAAAAGGACACATTCAGGGAGCGCAGACCAGGCCATTGTGAGCTCAGCTGGTTCCAAAGCCAATCTCCCATCTCTCCAGAGTCCCCGCTGTCGCTCTGCAGTTCCAGTCAGCACGTTGAGCCTGTCTCGACATAAAAGCCTTCCTATTAATTTATTGATAATGAGGGATTTTGGGGTGTATTTTAGATTCAGTGTGTTTGCATTCCTCAGTGTTAGTTTTACATTAGGCAATTGACCAAATGGAATGCATTATTATAGCCTCTGGAATTCTGGTGTTTGACGGAATACCTCCGCTCAGCAATAAAGAGAAGGAGGTTTATTTGAGGTGAAGGAGGAGTGACCTCAGTAGTAGGGTTCATAATGACATGTTGGCGCAAAGTAATGGGTAGGTTACGTTATCTACTGAAATCAATGAGATTATAATGAACTTTTTATAAAGTTTTTCTTGTATGAAGTTAAGACACTTTCACATTCAGCACATTCAAAACTCACTTTAACTGTTCTTAATCATTAATGCGATGCTTTATCTCCAGATTCTGTGAAGAGTTGCAAAGTCGGAAGGAAAGAAAAAAAGATGTTGGCAGTCATTTTCTAAAATGCTCAGCATGGAAAACCAACGCTAATCAATATAAATCATGGAAAAAAAGAAAGAAGGATGAACACACAAGGCCATATTTCACATCAAAACATATTTTCAGAGCAGATGGGAATAAATGCAAGGGCTTCTTCATCTGAGCAAACACCCACTCAGAAATAACAGCATCCGACAGGAAGGGGAGCCGTCCCCAATGCAGAGCCACTAACAGGACCAGCCAGCAAGAGCCTCCCTCTGATGCTTTAACAGAACTGAAATTAGATTCCCAAACAGCCCACTGAACTGAAACTTTACGCATCTGAGCAATGAAGACAGCACAGCCGGCACTGTACTTCTGCTGATCACACTAAAGGATTTGCTGTAGGAATCCCTGACTGCATCTTTCATGTTCTCTCCTCGCCTTTGACTGCTTCAGACCTAGTAATGTCGGAAATGGTTCATCTCCAGAGTTGCAAATAAATTAAAACTCGGTCTACTTCAATTGTATTGCAAGAAGCAGAATATGGATTCAGTCGGAGAAGCCAACTCTTTTTCCTGCTTGGTTTTGATTGGCGTGTTTTTTCTTCTACCAGTGTGTGTGGGGGGTGCGTGGAGAATTTCAGAAGTGTGCTACACTGAAAATGCCAGAATCTATGCTAGGATCCCTCTATATTATGAATTGTATGACCCCAAATCCTGTCAAAGTAACGTAACTGGCTCTCAGTGTGGTTAAATGACTAGCTACATCAATGCTAGTGGTAGAAGAGATATTCCAGATCTGCTTTCCATAAAACATCATTATTTTTCTGCCTAAGAGTGACAGGGAGTTTAGACATACCACTCTGCTCATCCCAGGTTTAATTCATTGTGACACTCTTCAATACAGTTTCAGTAAAGACAGTGTTATAAATGTTATGTCATGAATGACCTTTGGCTAAAGTTTTGGTTTTAGGTCCAACACAGGACACAGCATCTTGACTGCAGTAGCCAATGTCATTGTCCACACTGGTATACTTTATTCTGGACCTGAAACGTGTTGAGTCGAGTCCACAAAAGTACACTTTCAGAGACATGGATCAAATGGGGCTTAATTATTTAGATCTATCATCTACTGGAGGATAACTGGAATGACTGGTGTATAGCACACAGGTATAAGCAAAGGCACTGTGGAGATTCCATAACTCATATGTCACATACAGTACATGCATACCTGGTTGACCCGATAGCTGCATCAGCTTCTAAATATGCACAGGAGTCTCTTGGCTTTGTCAGTGTTTTCTCATGTGACCTGCTGTACACATCATCACATATCTAATTTTAATAGCAGATTAATCTAATTACAGATATTCTCCACATAACATTTTAAGGTGACCCGGTCATGTTACAGATTCACTGTCACTGTAACAACTTGGAAGGCTATCAAATCGGAGTGTGGGCTCAGCTGCAGTAATGCACATCTCTGCAACTGGCAAAATAATTATCTCATTAAAATGTTCGTCACACTGTGTACAGTGCATTTTTCGCACTGCAAAAAAGAGTCCAAAGTACTTGTGTGAATATGTTCATGACTAAATAGCACAGGGCTGGGCAGGAATAGTAAACTGGATTGCTGTGACTGTAGGATGGATAGGCCTAATAAGCTGGATACCAAACACGTGAGATCTGAGCAATATATGAATGGCCTGGGTTAATCATGGGCAGCTGAGTAAAGCATTTGAACCCATTTGATGTGGGCTCCCTCCCTCAGGTCATCTAGGCCTGTCAGCATCTCTAAAGTACTTGTATGATTAAATCTAATATTTTTGGAAACACACAAGTGAGGTGATGCAGTTGGTGCACAGCTTTAAAGGATGCCCTCCCCCTCCCTCCCGCTCCCAATGATCTGTCTGTCAGTATGGAAAACAGTCGGTAACACCTTACTTAAGGCTATGTGTTTAATCATTAGCAAATAATTACGCATTCATAAAGCATTGTAAACATGGCTATATGGATTTATCAAAAGGCATTACATATTATAACCATGTGTATTATGCATTATGACTGCTTTTTAAGCAAAGTGTTACTGAACAGTCTAACTGCAGACAATGTGACTAACATCAAAGAAATGCCAGCCATTAATCTCTTTGCCCTAGATGAAGAAATGCAGAACAACACAGTGGTTTGATTTGTCAGCAGTTGATTCCAGTCAAAGGTCACAGCAGATAGCATGGACTCTGCACCCTGATCTATTCTGACTGAGCATCTCCTTCATATCTCAGCTACCGTCAGCCTTCAGTCATGCAGAGGAAGTTAATCAAGTGCAGAAATTGGCAAAGCAGAAATATTACAAGGAGTGAAGCTCCACGTCTTTTTTTTTCCCACAAGCTAATGAATGGGGGTGTACCCACTTTTATTCAGCCAATGGGCACTCATATTTAATATAAGTGAAAAAAAAATTATGTGGAAAAAATAATTTACTTTAAACTTATACAGTAAAGCAATCTTAGCCCCAAAGCTCATCATTGGATGACAGCATGCTATGTAGGACTAAATTGCAGTATGCGATGTAAAAGTTTGTATGAAATACACGCAAAGCCAAAGATAAGATTCCTGTGCTCCCCAACCCTAACCCCCACACTTTCCCAGAATTTAAATATATACAATTTATTTTCAATTCTGTGAAGGTTGTTTTGGCAAGATTACAATTTTGTCTTTGCTTATCCAATTATGAGGTGCCTCAATTAAAGAGAATATACTACAAATGTGATTCACCTACCTGTTACTCAAAGGACAATCTGTGAGGCAAGCCTTTAATAAGAATGCTTTAATATGTCCCTTTATACACAAATTCCATTATCTTAGCAGCAAGGTGTTTTCATCCTCAATATTGCAGTAGGGCAAATAGCAAATGTGTATATCTGGTTCCATCATCGCTTCCACCACTGTCTCCTTCTCTGTATCAAATCATTTTCTTATATTAGGACACTGCGTGACGAGGATTTTGATGACTTTTATGGCAAAAGTTGCCTTTAAAACATTAAAATGCATCAAGGATGATCAGCCCTAGAAATGCTTGGGATCCCATTTTTAGTTTTCTAGAGAAAGTAAAGCGATGAAAGGAATCCAATTTCTTTTCTGCCTTTCATAAATCATATCCGCATTTGACAGACACTGTTTATTTATCTTTATTTGTATTATTGTATATTTGTATGATTAATCTAATTGAATAGAGTATCGCTGCCAAATAATTAAAAAATGTAAGTGATTTCACTTACAGCTGAAGTCATCTGTGAAAAAATGGCAGCCATTAGTTAACCAGCATCATATTTCATTCAATTATGGACATACACACTGAACAGAGGCCATCGATGATTTAATCTCAATGATCTTTTTTTCCTTGCTCGAATTTTTTGAGTTTTAGTTATTGTATTAACGAACAGAAGAAAATGAGAATGTAGTCCCAAATTGATATTGGTATGTAATTAAAAATGAGTTGATAGTGCTAATGTGTATATCTCCTGAACTCCAAACTGAATGTCAGAATGGGAAAGAAGGGTGATTTAAGCAATTTTGAGCGTGGCATGGTTGTTGGTGCCAGACGGGCCGGTCTGAGTATTTCACAATCTGCTCAGTTACTGGGATTTTCACGCACAACCATTTCTAGGGTTTACAAAGAATGGTGTGCAAAGGGAAAAACATCCAGTATGCAGCAGTCCTGTGGGCGAAAATGCCTTGTTGATGCTAGAGGTCAGAGGAGAATGGGCCGACTGATTCAAGCTGATAGAAGAGCAACTTTGACTGAAATAACCACTCGTTACAACCGAGGTATGCAGCAAAGCATTTGTGAAGCCACAACACGCACAACCTTGAGGCGGATGGGCTACAACAGCAGAAGACCCCACTGGGTACCACTCATCTCCACTACAAATAGGAAAAAGAGGCTACAATTTGCACGAGCTCACCAAAATTGGACAGTTGAAGACTGGAAAAATGTTGCCTGGTCTGATGAGTCTCGATTTCTGTTGAGACATTCAAATGGTAGAGTCAGAATTTGGCGTAAACAGAATGAGAACATGGATCCATCATGCCTTGTTACCACTGTGCAGGCTGGTGGTGGTGGTGTAATGGTGTGGGGGATGTTTTCTTGGCACACTTTAGGCCCCTTAGTGCCAATTGGGCATCGTTTAAATGCCACGGCCTACCTGAGCATTGTTTCTGACCATGTCCATCCCTTTATGACCACCATGTACCCATCCTCTGATGGCTACTTCCAGCAGGATAATGCACCATGTCACAAAGCTCGAATCATTTCAAATTGGTTTCTTGAACATGACAATGAGTTCACTGTACTAAAATGGCCCCCACAGTCACCAGATCTCAACCCAATTGAGCATCTTTGGGATGTGGTGGAACGGGAGCTTCACCCGCTCCGTTCAGGAGATTGTCTTGACCAGGACCACACCCCTAAATGCATTGAAGCAACTGCCATGTTATTGGTTGATTAGATAATTGCATTAATGAGAAATTGAACAGGTGTTCCTAATAATCCTTTAGGTGAGTGTATATATATATATAGTGGTACCTCAGTTCTCGAACTTATTAGAACTCGAATTTCTTAAAAGTCGAACCAACCAGTTCTAAACAAAATTATCTAGAGGTCGAACTAAATCTCAGAAATCAAACCGTGAACGCTGACCTAAGATAACTTGTACGCGAGGGGAAATGAGTCACACGGCACATCTCTCAGCGGAAACAAAGGGTAACGCTTCAGTCTCAGCCTCGCATTCGCTGTGATAGCATCGTGCATGTTTACACTAGCTGAATACATATATTTATACCGTAAAAATACATTTAGACAATGAGACAGTAACAGTAATCATTATTATATAATAAAATACATTTAAAAATAAAACTTTCTTATTCATTATTTTAATATTAATAATAAACCATTAATACATTTAATTATAATAATATTGTTGTGCCGAGCTGGACGGAATGGAGACAAAGGCGCAGACGTCAGGGTATCGGGGAATACGGGGTTTAATTACAGGTAAAGCAGGCAAAACGCAGACGGACAATACAATGACCGGACTGGGGAAACAAACTGAAACGCGGCAGAAATACGGAGGGCTAATGACAACAACCAGAAACAGCTGATCACACGGGGATTCCACACGGGGTTAATGAGGGGGCGTGGCACACGGAAGGAGCGGACAATCGGGGCAGGACACATTGTTTGGATGCATTTATTTTCTTACTTTACAAATTACTATTTTGATAAATGTGCTTAGATGTGTTTAGTACAGTATATGCTCTTCTTGTTTTATCCAGTTCATTTTGTGTTTAAATGCTAAAAAAAAAACATATTTAGGTGTAATTTTTTGGGGTCGGGAACCAATTAATTGGTTTTCCATTATTTCTTATGGGGAAAATTCGATCAGAACTCAAACTTTTTAGGATTCGATCAGGAGTTCTGAACGGATTAAATTCGAGTTCTGAGATAACACTGTATATATATAAACACACTGTCACGCCCAGCTCCGTCCGATCCTCGTGTGTGCCACGCCCACCTCGTTACCTCTGTTAATCCCTGATTGTCATCACCTGTTTCCTGTTCCTTTTGACTTGTCCTGTGTATATTAGTCCGTGTCTCCCACTATCTCCCAGATCAGTCATTGTGTATTGTCCGGATGTTCGTACCTGTCTGCCCTTTCGTTGCCAATAAACCCCGTTTGTCTGTCTTCACGGCTCCGCTCGCCTGCTTCTCTGCTCGCCAGCTTGCGATTGTGACACACAAACACACATTTTTATACTCATTTGCACTGTATTTTCAGTCGTAATGGTTTTCTTTCAAATAGTTGAGACAAAACCATTTGAAATTAGGCAGAATATACAGTAACCCAATACATTTTAAGTAAATATCCATAATAATGGTTTTCTTTGGTAAGGATAAAAAATGGCTCATAGCAGATTTACACACAAATATTTTCTGATTGTAGAAGGAAAAATCACTGGTTCAGAGAGGGTCCAAGCAACTAGAGTTGGCAGGATCAACCAATCATATCTTGGTCCAGCCTCCTCTAGTTGCTTGGATCCACCCCTTCTACAATCTGATTGGTTATCTCTCTGAAGTTACTAACATCAAGGATATGAAAGGTAGTAAAGCCTGCAATGGAAAGGTAACAGATTATTTTGGAGTTTATTTCCAGAAGCCAAAACACAAATCCAGTTCTGTAATTCATAAGTTTATTGGTCGATCGGGCCCAAGCCGAGTACCAAGGGAGAATCCAGAATTGTAAGTCGAATACACAAAAAACACAAGTTGTCATACATAAGATAACTGGTAAACTTTTGGAATGCATCTCAAACAACTTTCAAGACTTTGCAACTACACCAAATGCACAGGGTTTTAAATGAACACACAGTTCACAAGATATTTGAAGCTTGCTAGGATCTGAGAGGTGACTTATGGATGTGGCGGAGAACAGATTAGAAGTCATCTGCATCCCGGGGGGAGGGGAGTCACGTGACTAACACTGGTAGAAAAGTATCAAAAGGAAGTGAAATATACAGAATAAACGATACCCTTAAAATACCCAAACACTAGAATAAAAATTATGTGAGAACTGTTTGATTTGCTTCAAAAAAACTGATAACCGTAAGCTTAGGTTTTCAGCTAAGAGCTCAGTCATTCACTTCAGATATGCAACTCTGTTATTTGCTAAAAGAAAAAAAAATGCCTGAATTCCACAGTGAAATATGAGCTGCAGAGAACCACACTAGTAGTGGCTTCTGTAGCAGGTATGACTGGAAGGAGGCCACCTCTACACTGTCAATAAGACATACAAAGTAACAGACTTCTTAACAGAACATTCTTGTATTTGTGAAGGTTTCATAAATGTAAATTCCAAGAACTGTTATACTGTCAAAGAGACTGGTGGAGAACATGCAGAGAAATAGGTTTGTTGGTCTGAAGTGAAGAGAAGATGAGCCAATTAAGTGGGGAGTGGATGTAAAACGTGTAAGAGGGCATGGTTTGTTATTCCAAAAAATTTAATTTTACACAAACTCTAAAAGTCTCATATATTGTTATTTCTATACATTCACAATGCAAATTAGAACATTTTCTAAAATACATAGCAGCCAAGCAGCTGTTTATTGAAGAATAATTACTTTATTCCCTACTAATTTTTGTAATAAAACAAATTACTATTTTTACACCTGCGTTCATTCTGTGCTCAGTGTTTTACATTCATTTCCTTTCTTCAACCCAGAAATCAGGAATCAGCGACACCATAAGGCTAGACTCAAGCTCGGAATGGTCGTTCCTAAAAGTTAAATCAATGGCACGGAGCCGCCTTCAAGATAGGGACAAAATCAATACTGATTTGCCTGTGCCACTTCCTTGTTGAATTCCTTAAAGTACATAAATCAGTCTTATGACACGAATAAATCATAGGGCCTGTCACTCTCGAACTTTCTCGCTTTGCTTTTCTCAGCAGGGCTCGAACTTGTGAAAAACTCACTTGTTAAAATCCTATCATGGAAGAGGATGAAGGAAGAAGGGAAGGTGAAGATTCAGTATAATGGAAGAACATCCATAAAGCTGAGGTAATTAAACAGCATCACACATTTCAACAAGCTAAGGGATAAAGCAATTCAGCATAACTATGCAGCATCAGCCATTAGCATAAACCTGAGGAAAATGAGCAAAGAAATTAACTAAGAAAGTGGTGGTTTAAGGGTAATATTTAGTACTTGC
Organism: Paramormyrops kingsleyae; assembly: GCF_048594095.1. Lineage (NCBI taxonomy): Eukaryota > Metazoa > Chordata > Actinopteri > Osteoglossiformes > Mormyridae > Paramormyrops > Paramormyrops kingsleyae. Next base: position 6,246,030 of record NC_132808.1, on the reverse strand, counting down.
TATGCCTAACTGGAACTAGCTTAAATAAAATAAAGATAAATAAAACAAAAATCTTGTTACCTTACAACCCCTTAATCACTTTATTAATGAAATTCTTCACAACTACAGTACTACAATAATTTACAACTGTAATACATTTAAAAAAGCAGATTTAGAGCTGTTACGATTGCTTGATGAAACTGGATTGCTCAGTTTTTCTTAAAGCATTAATTAAAAATGCGATTACCCAGCAATCGCAGAAGGAAGACAGTACATAGTGGATGAGGGCCAAAAGCCTAAGTTGTGTGGAAGTACTTCACATTAAATGTGATGCAGTCATCTATCAGTATTGCAAAGCAGAACTTAAATATCAAAACAGCATGACTGTAATGCAACTACATCTTTAAAGAAGACATTCAGGTTTGAGGGACTCACTCAATAATGCCATTTCCTCATGGACTACCCCAGCCTGTCTTTGTCATTGCTTAGTCTTAAATTGTTTTGCTTAATTTACTTCCTACGATTCCAGTATCTCAAAATAATCGCTGCTACAATCAAGCCCCATCGCTTACCCACATCCTTTTACATAATACAGTACATACAGTAATAACCATATATTACTATTTTTCTCTGAATGTATTGTGTGTTTTGAGTAGGGCTGAACCATATTGGAAAAAGTTCACACTTTGAACATTGAAGCTTTTACAATATTTAAGATTTTGAAAATTAACTATAGCCAAATAAACTTATCATCTACCAAAAGCGTCTGCCGCATAAGACGATGGTGCTGCCAGCGGACACAATGCAGTGCCAACAAATCACATGCTTTTGCTCAATATTTTCTCTATGGAATACAAAATTCTTCTATACAGTGGAAGGCAAGTGTCATTTTGTAACCAGCTTTGGTTCGCTTTTACCCTCCTCGGTCATATTGTTAAATTTCTCTCAAATGCACCAGTAAGTCAAACAGCAAGTAAGAGAATATTTATGATTGCACATGGAGAGCTCATGCAAAGGAAGCTGCAGTAAATTTAAGAATGTTTTTTAGCATAGTAATATTGAAATGAGACCATCATTAAAATTGCAAAGCATGCTAACTTTTGTTTCTTCTGATCGAACATAAGAAATTTACAAACTAGAGGAGGCCGTTCGGCCCATAAAGCTCATTTGGGGAGAACTTAACTAATAGCTGAGAACTGTTAAAATCTTATCTAGCTCTGATTTAAAGGAACCCACTGTTTTAGCTTCCACTACACTAACAGGAAGACTATTCCATACTCTAACTACACGCTGTGTAAAGAAGTGTTTCCTCAAATTCATTTTAAAATGTTCTCCTGCTAATTTCCACTTATGGGCACAAGTTCTAGTATTTAAACTAATATTGAAATAGCTATTTGGCTGAACAGCATCCAGACCTGTTAGAATCTTATATACCTAAATCATGTCCCCCCTTAGTCTCCTTTGCTCGAGGCTGAACAGATTCAGCTCAGCTAACCTCTCCTCATAAGACATTCCTCTAAGACCAGGAATCATTCTTGTAGCTCTATGTTATACCCTTTCCAAGGCAGCAATGTCCTTCTTAAGGTATGGTGACCAAACCTGCACACAATATTCTAGGTGGGGTCTTACCAAGGAATTATATAATTGTAGCATACCCTCAACCCAACATCCTATTACCCTTTTTTATTGCTTCCTCACACTGGCGAGAGTGGGACATGGAAGCATCAACATGCACACCAAGGTCTTTCTCATAATCAGCTACCTGTATTTCAGTGGAACCCATAAAATATCTGTACTTTATATTTCTGCTCCCTGCATGGATTACCTTACATTTATTTATGTTAAATTTCATCTGCCAGCTATCAGCCCAGTTGCTAATTAAATCAAGATCCCGTTGTAGCCTCTGTGCTGCTAGATCTGTATCTGCTACACCACCCACCTTCGTGTCATCTGCAAATTTAACCAGGTTACTGTATGTATTTGTGTCGATATCATTAATGTACATTAGGAACAGTAGTGGTCCTAAAATTGAACCCTGTGGTACCCCACTATGAACGCAGGCCCACTGTGCCTCTAATGTGCTGCTTCCTGTCTGTTAACCAGTTTTCGATCCAAGCTGCCACAGTTCCTAAAATCCCTGCAGCTTTGAGCTTAATTAAGAGCTGTTTGTGGGGGACAACATCAAAGGCCTTTTGGAAATCTAAGTAGATCACATCGTAGGTCTTTTTGTAATCAATTTCTCTTATAGCTTCCTCAAAGAACTCAAGTGAATTAAACAGGATCTACCTCTCCTAAATCCATGTTGGCTATTCCTCAGAATGCTATTTGAATCCAGGTAATCTACCATTTTCACTTGGATTGTAGCTTCCATTACTTTTCCAGTTATGCAAGTTAAACTGATTGGCCTATAGTTTGCTGGATTACTTCTATCCCCTTTTTTGAATATGGGTGTTATATTAGCATGCTTCCAATCAGAAGGTACCACACCCGCAGATAACGATTTCTGGAATAGTAAAGTTAAAGGTTGGCTAATAATATCCCTCATCTCTTTTAAAACTATAGGTAAGATGCCATCAGGGCCCTGCGATTTATTTATTTTGAGTTTAGCTAGGCTTAGTACCACATCAGCCTCAGTTATACATATATTGGTCACAGACAACGCTGTATTCGCACTAAATGGTGGTAAGTTACTCATGTTCTCTACTGTGAACACCCGTGTAAAATACTCATTAAACTTATTTACTATATCAATTTCATTTTCAATTATAAGGCCCTTACTATCCTGCAAATTAGTGATTTCAACTTTTAGAGCTCTTTTGGAGTTACAATATTGGAAGAAACTTTTAATGTCATGCTTAGCCTCCAATGCAATCTTCCTTTCTACATGTTTAACTTATTGATGAAGTCAACCAGCTATCGCAATCTTTGTGATGTGACAATTGCATGTGCATATCATGTGATATCAATATTAACATCGTACATAGTGCGGGCCTAGTACTGAGGGCGACATGGAGGCACAGTGTTCACCCTGTGCATGTGTGAGTTTACTCACATCTTCCAGTTTCCTCCCACTGTCCAAAACAATACAACTTAAGGGAATTGGAAGCGCCAAAAACTGTATGTGAATCTACACACTGCAATGAGCTGTCGTCCCATCCAGGGTTGGTTCCTGCTTTGTGCCAATTGCAATAAATATTATATTATATTATATTATATTATATTATATTATATTATATTATATTATATAAAACAATTACTTGATTAATCATTAAAATTAATTGATAGATTATCAGATTATTAATATAATTGATAGTGACAGTCCTACAAAGATTGTTATGGTATCAAGGCTTCAAGAAAAATTGAGAACCTCCATCACAGTAGCACTCTGTCCCCCATTTGTTCCATTAGCCATTGCATTTCCCTACACTATAGCCATATAGAATGTGTCACCTTCACCTGCTGCAATCTAACCATAATCAATCCATCCATCTTCTATAAATGGTTCTCCAGTATATGGGGGTTTTAACAACCATTAATATTCTCTGATTATATGACTGTCACAGCCCCGCTTAGTCCTCTCCGTGTTTTGCATTTCTCCTGCAGGGTGGAAAACTCTAGCAGGTTTAGGCAGTTACACTTAATTGCCCATCCACACCTCTAGGGGACGATAAAGGCGTCTCCCCTCCTGACCAGCAGCTTTTTGGATGGTTTAGCCCGTACTGATTGTCCAACACTCCTCCTTTGACTTTTCTGTTACACTTCTGTCTTGCTTATGTTGAGATTTTGCGTTATTTTTCAATAAACATTACTAGAGTCTAATCCGTTTGTGGTCTCCTTTTCATGTTGCCTTGCCCTGAGCCAGGCACGTAACATGATTAGATGTGATTTTGGAATAATAATGTTTCTCACCTGGCAAAATCTTAATTTTAGGTAGAAGTTCTTTTTATGGGAGAACTTCCTCAAGATCAGTAGTGATAAAACTGTATTTATCCTGACAGGCCCAATGTCCATCCTCAGTAAATCTACTCCACATCGACGGCACAGCGGTTCGCAAACTTGGAATGCTTCTCTTTTATTAAGCACTCATGTTGCTATATGTCTACAGTACTGTGTAAAAGTCTAGGCAGTCGAAGAAAATTATTTTTAAATGATCTTCCTGTGGTGAAAAACTATGATATTATGTGTGTCAAAGTGTGCCCGCTTAGTCATTTCAAACTGCTCCTAAAGCCACCCCAGTATTCGCAGCAATTATCCAGTACACCCATGAACAGTGTATATTTTTACTCAACCATCTCAAATGGCTAATTAATACTTCATTTACTTTTTTCAGTTACTTAGATTAATTAATTGAGCTGGTGGTGAATTTCAACAAATACATGTAATGGCACTGAGGAGAGGTTTGGGAACTGAAGTGATGTTCATCTAGCCATCCAACAAGATATCAGTCACTTTTTGGATAAGAGAAGAAACTCCTAGCAGTTTTTCTTGTGTTACTCCTAATTTGCATATGTTCTAAGATTAAGTATTTTTTTTTGTTCTGAGTATACACTTGTTGCCCAAATAAATAGTTTTAAACGTTTACTTTGACTGCTTAAGACTTACTAATACTGTATGTCAAACACATACAAAGCAAATTCCAATCCCTAGTTTGGCAAGTCTGGCCATGTATCCATTTTGCTGCGGACACTGTACCAGCAGAATCTAAACACCGATCATTATGAAAAGAATGCAGTTATAGTCAGCAGAGGCAGAGTAACAACTGACGGACCGTGTGCAGTCAGAAGTAACCAAGTTTTTCCCAACCAAAAACCCCAATTAATAGAGAGATCCGTGTCAGACTCAGAGAACAGAGAATGGCCTTAGGTGACAAGACTCGGGAAAAAATATCATGATAGGCACTGGAGACGGCTAACAGGAGAGCTAAAGCAATGGTTCTAAACCTTTTCAACATTACGGCCCACCTATCTGTCACAACATGATTCCAAGGCCCCCTGGGCCACAATAGGTGATATTTAATAACCAAGTGTTTTATTAATATGTAATAAAAAGTTTAATTTCTTTGGCACAAAAACAACATTTACATTTCAACATACTGGGTACTGCAGATATATGAAAGTTTTATTTTATACATAACTCAAAAGCTTACAATAACAGTCTCAAAACTGCTAAGTTACTAAATGAGCCTTCAGCAGCCTTCAGTGTTTAACTCCTTTTCTGTGTTGGGAACAAACATATACCAAAAATGTAACTTTAATATTCTGATTTAGTGAGTTTCAAAGCACAATTCTGAAACTGTAATCTAAATTCTTAAAGTAATAGTACTTTCTTACTTTCTCGTGGCAGATATCGACGGTGGCTGGCAACACCAATTCTTCAGCGTTGGTGAAAGCTTTCTTCCACTGGGCAACATGCCTAGCTACCAAGTAGCTGGACGTCAGGACACTGTTACACTGTGTTGATAGGGAGACAATCGTCTTCTTCTGCAGTTGTAGTCCAACATGTTTTCGCTGGTTTTCCGATAAGTTTTGGGTGCTTTGTTTCAATATGCCGCTTGAGTTTTGACGGTTTTAGAGCCTCGTTTGAAAGTGTTCATCCACACTACATACACTGTGCCTTGGGCTCTGTGTCATCACCTCCCCTGGCAAATCCATACTTCATGTATTCTGGGTTATATTTGCGGAACATTTGGCCTTTTTGTTTACCACAACATCAACTTTTTCTTTGTGCTTCAGAAACATCTCCATCATCACATTTACACGTTGGCTGCGTTGGCTCAAATTGATGACATTAGCCCCAGCTGGCCAATTAATTATTATTATTACTGATAAAACACTGGTAAAAAACACATCGTATTCACTAAGGACTTTACTTAAACATATTTACATTTTTTTACAGTATTTTTATACTATATTTATAGCCCCAATTAAGCGTGGTGCTGACGGCCCTATACAGACCAATGGCCAGTCTCGATTTTAAATTTGCGGCCCAATCTGTAGCCTTCGCAACCCGTCATTGGGCTGCGGCCCAGTGTTTGAGAAACGTGGAGCTAAAGGAACCTACAGAACCAAACTGGAGCAATGGTACACCAGCAAGATTCAAGAGGTTTCTTCGTCATGTACCCAGTTGTATACATACAACATGTAGTGAAGTATAACCCTGGTCACTCCGAGCAGCTGTGGATGATAAGAGAATAACAAAATATAAAAAAATAACAATATAAAATAAAAATTATATGTAATACGTGTGGCAAAGCTTACAGGCTATAACAAGCAGGCCCCAAAACAAACATTGTGACAACTAATGCCTCATTCTCCGATGACATTCTACACTCCTTTTCAAACCATGGAAATGGCTGCTAAGATCCCAGGTCAACCAGGAGATCCCACTTTTCAGGTAACTGAGCAGGATGTGTGTAGGATCTTCATAAAGTTGTGGGACTGGATGGTCTACAACAGGGGTGTCCAAAGTCCGGCCCGCGGGCCAATCACGGCCCTCAGCCAGATTTCATACAGCCCGCAGCTTCGGTCTCATAATGTGTTATTTATGGCCCGCTAGCTCTGTCAGAATAAATAAATACTTAAAAAATGTAATTCCTCCTTTCACCACACGGTTCCGATGCACTCCCGCGGGATCCAACGCACCGAGTGCGGCACGGGACAAGATTTGATGGGTGGATGCGGGTGCGGGCGGTAAGGTCCTCATGTATGTGCGGGTTGCGGGAGAATAGAATTAATCGCGGGACTCCCGCAAAATGGAATTATCTTAAAATTAATTTATTAAAAACAAATACTCTATTATTTATCTACTGCACAAAAGCAACAAGAACGACTAAATTAAAATAATAATTTACAGGCACAAGGTCGGAAGCTAATTCTCGCGTGGTTCATGCGCGGAACTATAGGCTATATCTATATCCTCGTTCGTGTCCATGTTCATCATTCCATTTAATTAAACTCAAATAAAACGAAACATATTTGTTTGTTTTCTGTTTCTTTTTTATATATACTCAAAAGGGAAGCAAGTGAAACAAATAACAGAGTAGCGGGAAGAAGCGGTGAAAATAAAACTACTTATATGTTTACCTGCGGGATTTTGCGGGCGGGAGCGGGACAAAACTTGAATACTGCGGGCGGGAGCGGGAGAAAATAATATATATTTTTTGCGGGAGCGGGCGGGAGCGGGACAGAATCTTGCGGGAGCGGGACTGAAAAATGCGGTCACTCGCTAAGAAAATGCTGAGCTTATTCGGCTCCACATATTTGTGTGAGCAAACATTCTCAGTCATGAATCTGCATAAGAACCGATTGAGGTCAAGGATGACTGACTCCCACTTACGTGACATTTTACGCATCTCAACCACTGCCCTCAAGCCAGACCTGGTCTCTTTACTGAAATCTAGATCTCAGTATCACCCTTCTCATTAGTATCAGCAAGTTATCTGTTCCTTGTTCAATCTGAAATTGAGTGTTTTTTGAACGGTAACATCTGTCACTATTAACAATGAAAAGCCTAAAGCACAATAATAAACTTAGACTTATGTCACTTATTTTATTAAACTCTAATAAGATTTGGTTATAACTGTTGATGTTATGTTTGGTTACATTGCCATTTAAAAAATAAAGGTAATCGTGACAATGAAAATTGTTTTATAACAGTGTGTATTTTCATGTAACTTTTGTGGTTAAAAAAATGTCAGAAGGAACTAGTGGCCCCCGGACATCTTCACTTTATCAAATTTGGCCCTCCTTGCAAAAGGTTTGGACACCCCTGGTCTACAACTAAGGGTGCTGAAATTCTGCTCCTCTGAGCTGTGTGAGGTATTCATGTCAATCTTCACCTCCTCATTCACAGAGGTAACCATCCCAATGGTTTTCAAAGTGACCACCATTGTGCCCAAAAAGAGTCACGTGGCTGGATGACTACCACCTCAGTGGCAATGAAATGCCTGGATAAACCTGTATTGTCATGTATCAGCAGCATAACTCCTGACTCCCTAGACTCTCTGCAGTTTGCTCACTGACCAAATAGATCCGTGGACGATGCCTTCCTGGCCCTTCACACCTCTCTCCGTCACCCGGACAGACCATACACATGCGGTCGGATGCTGCTTATTGGTTACGAATCAGCCTTTAAAACCATCCTCCTTCAGTTGGCTTCTAAACTCAAGAAGCTAAGCTTGCCCACCCCCATCTGTGATTTGATATTGGATTGTTGACAAGAATAACACAGGGGCTGAGCATTGGCAACAAAACATCATCACCACTGAATACTCAGTCTCTGTCACGTCCCTCTGTCCAGCCCTCTCATGTGCCACGCCCACCTTGTTACCCTCGTGTGAATTCCCAACGTACCACTTGTCCTGCGTTCATTCTAATGTCATGTCCTGTATTTAAGTCCGTGTTCAGTCAGTTTTGGTAGATCGGTCATTGACGTTTGTCCCGTGTGGTTCCCCGTTTGCCCCGAATAAACCCCTTTGTTCTGGAATACCATCTGCCTAAGTCAATGGTCTCATCGACAGCAACATTGTGACTGTGTACTGCCTGGAAATCAGCAATCTACTCAGCTGTGTCACGGATAGTGTCCGGGAAAGCAGCACAGACGTTGTGAAGTCAGGTAAACAGGGATTTATTAGAAAATACAAAACCACAGGACACGACGCAAGCACGAACGTCAATGACTAGACAGGGGTAAGACGGACACGGAAGCACTAAATACACAGAATCGATTAACAACAACTAGACAGAGCTGAAAACACCGGGACTCCACATGCGGTAACAAGGGGAGTGGCACAGAGGAAGATCGGACGAACAGGTCATGACAGAAGACATGACAGATGTCTGTAACTCCGCCGTACTCCAAGTCTTCAAATCCTGCCTAAAAAGTGTCTTGTTTTGCAGAGCTTTCCACTTCCCTTCACTTCACTTTCCTCACTTCGATCCCGCTATGCCTTCCTCGGTCACTTTCCTACATTTTCTTCTGCATTTATACAGTTGCCATGTACTACTTGTAATCCCTGTTACTGCACTACTGTGTACTTGCTGTTTTCTATGTTGATTACTTACACTGTGTCTTTGCCCATTGGACAGCATATTTGGGTTCATGAAGTGCTTTATTAATATATTGTCTGCTGCTTCATGATAACAATGCACCTGATTCCACCACATTTTAAGACATACATACCCATGGGCGATCAGAGGGGCTCAAGTACATTTCCTATTTAAACGACATGGCCGCTGGATGGGAGAATCACTGTGGCAGGCTCATTCTAGGAAAGACAGTTCTGTTGCACCTGGTGATGCTTTGCACCGGGTGCAAAATAGGGCCCAAAATGTCTTTCCACAGTCAACATGCAGAGGCCTGGAAATAATTTTGAATTTATTTCCAGTTAAAGGTTCAAACTATGGCAGTATCATCATGATCACTATTTAAAAATTTATAGCAACTTCAAAATAATCTCTTTGATGTCAATTTAAACAAGAAGATCATTACATTGTAAACTAAACATTGTAAATAGTTTTGATGGGAAGCTACTGTTTCCTATTTTACAGTAAATTCCAGACTGTGACCTCTGCCACTTTCCATGATTAGTGAATCTGAATAATTTGTTTGGTGCACAAAATATAGAGATAACCATAAGAATGAACATTATGAAACATTACATTTTGCAAGCAATGGGGATAACATTGACCCATAATGGCAATTTTCCATTCAGAATGATGTCTATTTACTGACTTCCCACTTTCTGTATTGTATAGAACTCTACAGTTTTTCCAGGTTCTGAATTCAGATATGATCATTGTATTCACCCTGTTCCCATTTCTGTCCCTATGTAGTTTATTCTTTGTCTCATAAGTGCAACAATAGTCCCTTTGGATGTTGGATGTTTGATGTTGTTACTGTGTACGCCTTAATTCATGGTCTACGTATTGGTCGGTCTGCCTATCTATCTATGTACACCCAATTCTGAGGCCAATCCCTTAATACCTGCTACCTTTCCACACAGGTGTCACCAGTCAACAATGCCAGTTTAGCCCTAAAGTTCCTGATGCTTAATTTCATTACCATTGCATATTGGCCTGTTTTAATGCTGTATTTGTAGACAGGGAAATTCATTAAAAGTGATAGTGATATAAAAACTAGCACAATTTAAAAATAATCAAATAAATAAATAAACTGAAAAGATACATTTGTTCCTTTTTGAAAGGTATGAATGGAGGAAGAACTTACATTAATACACTAATTTGGGTCACTGCTTGTTTATATATTCAAACATGAGCATGGGCTGTATTGAAACCCTACAAAAGGCCATAGAATGAGAGCACATTTAAATAATATATTTGTGTGTGTGTGTGTGTGTGTGTGTGTGTGTGTGTGTATCCATATAAATAAAAGTAAAGTGTGGCCAGCTGGCATCAAAAACATTTCAGATTTTTCCATATGTCGATATATCCTGCAATTCTTACAGCCAGATCGAACAAAACCAAGCTACATGCATTTAGTTCACATCAGTTTCACTTGCACATTTCCGCAACAGAAATAAATCACATGGCATATACCTGTAGTAGTAGTAATAGTAGTAGTAGTAATAATAATAACAGTAATAATAATTATAATCATAATAATAATAATAATAATAATAATAATATTGAAAACACTGGGAACATTACAAACAAATGAACCACGAGGTATCAAAACTAAAATGGGATACGGAGTACACGAACAGAACCAAAAAGACCTACAAGAGGGAAACTGGGAACACAGAGAACAAGCAGGGAAGCAAACATAGCAAAAGAGAATAACCACCATCACAGAATGATGGACGCACAGTCAATGACTGCACTGGGGAAAAGAGCAGGACCGGGTACTTAAGGACATTTGAGAGCTAGCTGGATAACTAGCTGTTGTGCAGTTAACATTATCTGTATGTGGGTACTGATTTTTTTGTTGTTGTTTTTTTTAGCCACCTAATGTGATCAGCCGGCTACTTAACCACACTACACCTGGCAGGCAGTGCAAAGTATTGTTGCCGTTCTAGTGGTGCACCATACCAAGCAATCTCTCAGTGGCTTGTCTTCCCGGTTCGCCTTGCCTGCTGTGTCGTGGTGTCCACGATTTAGCACGACCCCCTTGGTTTCTGTACAACCCGATCACAGAAATAAAGGCATTTCCCTCCGCATTTCGGGGGCAGCCTCCTCCCTGCTCGGCCAACCTAACAGATGACCTGTATTTTTTCCTTCAGTTAAAGATCTAGTCTTCAACATCGTATTAATTTTTTGATATGAACTTGTTTAATACCCAGTAGTGAATTGAGAACTAGATAATATTCTGAATAAACCTTTTAAAAAGAGCATTTTAGAGTTGATTAAAAAAGACCCTGAGATTTTAGAAATGATTGAAATGGCATTTGCCATAGACTTAAGCAGTATGATAGTAAATATCACCGCTAGCATTAAATTTCGAGTTGTCCATTTTCATGCATTCACAATTTAGATTTATAGGACTAAAATCGGTCACCTTGCCCAGGCAGCATTTGATAAATAAGAAATGCATTAGGAATGACCCCTTCTGTTCACCTTAGGTCATAAACATGGTACATTTGATGACAGCAGAAATCATCTAAAGACATTTGACGAGTGCTGGAGCGGGACACCACGGTGGTATAAATTGTTGTTTACACTACGGTGGCAGTGAGGCAACTGACAGTTTTCCTGGCCTGTGTAATTAAAATGAAATGTTATGGTGCACTCTCTAATATACCTTCTCAGACGAGAGGAAATCATTACTTTGGGGGTAATTAGCAGCAAAGGAAAGTTGCATGTTCACTGGATAGGCCTTGTCCCCCGGCAAGTAATTAAGGAGAACAATATTTTAAATACATTTACAGACTATTAAAAATCCCTTTGGAAATAAATTCACATGTGTGACCAACAGCTGGGTATATCTGTAGGAAGCTGCTGTAAATAACTATCCGTATATTATTAGGTGCCACAGATTATTGTTTGATTACATGGACTATCTCCAACTTAGTGTGGCCAACAGCTTCTCTTAAAAGGAATAGCGAGAGAACTTGAACATATTACACAGTCATATAGTGTATGGCCAGGGGAAAATAATTGTTTTTCTGGGTATGAATAAACATTGCAAACATGAACTTTTTTCCCCCTGTGATGCTATTTTTATTGTGAGTCTTCATCAAAAAGCTTTGATAGCTCAGTGCTGGAGCTTCCTGGCTTACGGTCAGAATTATGTAGCTGCGTGTTCTTTATAAAAAGCAAATTTGTTATAAATTTTTGAGCTCCTGTTGTGTCCCTGTACAAAGACACCTGACTTAATGTGAGTCTGATGCAATCTGGGACTTCTACAGTTTGGACATTTTTTCCAGCAGCTATGAAAAAGGACATTGTCCAGATTCCACTCGAAACAGAAGAAAAATCGTATAATTGGCAATTACAGATACACACCTTAGACTGACAAGCCCATCTAAATAAAACAACAGCTCTTATTCTGATTGGTAATTCCTGTTTGCCCCGTGTCTGTGTAAACACAAACATGCCACTTAGTCCAATTAATGTGTTCCAAACCAAGAAACAGCCTCATCAAATGAGTGTTTTTTTTCACTGAGCATTCCACTGGAGACCCAGGAAGGTGGTGCAGAAGGTGTGTCCCATAGCTAGAGAGAGATATACCTTAAAATTCCAGGTATACATTTCTATGTCAGAATCCAGCCATGCAGAGGCTCATTAAACTACAATCTAGTCAGTCAAATTGCAAAAACGCTTGCCAATGAAATATTTCAGTCGCCTGACCACTGAGCCCTTAAAATAAATAACACTCTTCTTTAGAAATTGCTGTTAAAAATAGGCTTTCTGTTCATTAACAATGACAATGGTCGCTGAGTGATTGTCTGTATCTGAAACCATGAGTGAAGGTTTAAGTAATCGCTAAGGAATGTTTGATGCTGTTATCACTAAATAAATGCTGCTATTAAATGCTCAGCATTTCAGATGTTGGTGAAGGCCTCAAATAAAAATGATGTATACTCCATGACAGTTAAACGGTGCACACTGTGTTTTATGTAACTAGGCTTTGCAGCTCCGAAACAGAGTGCTTTGAAGTTAAGAACGCATGCAAGGAGAAAGTGCAAGGAGAAAGTGTGGATATGAAACTGGCATAAAAACAGAAATACACACAAAGCAGTGTATAAAACAGCAGAAACCAGTTTTGGAATCGACGTGTTCATAATACCTATGGGAAAGTTATTTATCCATTAATCATTTTTCACACGTCACTTTTGTTTTACCATTTTGTGTAAAGTAAAAAAATAAATAAAAAAAAACATGTTCTAATCTTATAAGTTCTTTCTTTTCCAAGAGTCATATGATGGGGCTCATACAGTTCCTATCAGATGAGAATGGAAATTGCCCCCAATGCTGATTTTGGATCTGTGAACACTAATAAAATCAGGTTATATGACACCAATGGAATACCCTTTGAATATTCACACATTGTCATTAAATTAGGAATCAAAAAAGCAGCGTGCATTTTATAAGACAAGGTTACTGTCTTGTAAAAAGGTCTTTTGGTTAGTGCAGAACCCTTGAGATTGATATGAAAATTTAGTTAATTGGGGGAAAAAACATTTCGTCACACACCGATTTCCTTCATGTTGAACATTTAATTGGATGCACACAAAAGACGATACGCAGATGTTCAATATTCCCTGGATTCCATTTTGTCCTCGACCGGCAAAAATGAGAGTGTGACAGGTGTGCCGGATAAACAAAATATTCTTGCTAATGAGCTGGCGAAACTGAAAAAGTTATGGGACCTTTGCCCCAGGACTGCCAGGTGCTGGGTGGAGGGAATGTAGGCAGATGTTGCTGTTTCACGAACCAGCATAACAACTGGTATCTCTGTAGCTTTTATATGCAGACATTTTAGTTGTGGGTAGATAACTAGACTCATTCTGTCTGTATGCCAATCAGTTTCATTCAGCAGTAGGAATGCTTTTATTTTGTACTTTGTACCTGCATGAAACACTTTGTGGACAATATAGCGTCCTGCTCCATCTCAGAATGGACCCTCAAAATGTCTTACAGACTTTATGACTTACAAACCTACTCAACATCTGGACTTACTACCACCATGGCAAAATACTCCCTTAACTAGCAGCATCGACTCTCTGCATTCACCAGTGATGTAAGTTTTCCAGGTAAGAGAGTGACATTTGAACTGCATTATTGCAAACTGACAGCTTATTGACTGTTCCAACATAGATAAATATTTAATGGCACACACGTGCCAAAGTTTCCCCTTGAGGCTCATGTTTTCATACAGTCCAGAACGTCTCACAGCTATTACACGACTCACTGATTTGAAAATGACAATTTATGTCCCTGATTGTCATGCTAGACTTATTTTATTGTACTGTTTTAAAATAAATCATTGTTCAGATCTGGCAGCATGTTCCATGCTAGGGAAACCTGAGGCTGCCTGTGTGAGAAGAAGCTGCTCCCCACAGCTGAGCGAATCCCCTTTTCAAAAGATACTGGACTGCAAGATTCTCCAGTGGGTACTGTGATAAGAAGCTTGACTTAATTCTCACTCCTCATACGAAACACCATGTTACAGTGTCCTGTTTCTGTTCTCCCTGATAGGAGATTATGACCTCAGGATTAAATGCAAAATCAATGCCTCAGGCGTGCGATATTATCCATTGATTATGCTTGTTTTTCTTTATCCCCGCTCAACACTGTACAAAACAGATAAGACGAGCAAAAAGAAATCTGAGAGGATTAAAACATCACAATAGAGTTTCAAGTGCAAAACTTCTATGTTAGATCATTGACCTCGATTAACAAGCACACATAGACACAACTATAATGTGTTGGTGGGTTTATTGAAGCTATGATTTGCATCAATGCATTGATCCAGATTGACTGCACACACTGAGACAAATTCTAATTCAAATCAGCGAAAGGTAACACAAGATACAAACCAGAGTCACACTTCTCACTCTTACAGGCACCTTTTGTGACTCTGGGAACCCATCTAGTTATAACCATCTGATACTAGGATTGAATAGTGAAGTATTTACTGTAGTAGGGGAGATTCAAGCATACAGAAAAGAAGCTACAAATAAAAAGGGCATAGCTGTGAGGATTGGTTGGGATATTGTTGGGTTTCCAGAGACAAACACAAAGCATAACAGCATTTTATACATATCAAGAATAAGAGCCGGGTTATAACTATTTGCTGATACTCACAAATGGGTTAGAAGGGAAACTAGTTTAAAGTGCTGCCACAGTCAGCCGCATAGTGACCAGAATATGTGGTGCTTCTATTATTCTGTTCTACTATTTGTTGTTAGTTAATATTTGTCACTTTCCGCCATGTCCATTTCATTCAAGCAGCCAGCTGTGGATCATGTTTCCACTCTATTAGCATCTGGTACAGTAAATACAGCTTACAGTAGGTAACATGATACACAGAAAACATTTCCATCAATTGTTGAGCCTGTATTGGTTTAGGGGTTGAACCCCTTTTTAGTTTTAGTAGTAAGATCCAACATTGGGAGCAGTAATAGCCCTGGAAGATCAATAATCTCTCAGCTTTGCTTCTTACGCCTATTTTATAGTTCTGTCAAGAATCTCGCCCACTATATATATATATATATATATATATATATATATATATATATATATATATATATATATATAGACGTAAAGGACCATCCCATTCAAAGTTCTCATAAATATTTTATCAATGCAGGGCATGGCAAGCCTGGAGGCTATCGTAGTTGGTAATAAATATATAAATACATAAACAAACAAATGAATAATAGACAATGCATTAATTCAAAGATTAACCTTGTGTTCATTTCACGAGGTGGATATTTTCGGAACAATCAGTTTTGATCGATCAAAACTTTTCAGCAAATTCATATTCTCAAGCAGCAGATTAAACATGGTTCCTGAACATTCACATTACCTCCCAGCACAGTGTCACTTCATTGTGAGTTATTGAGCATCATTTCAAATTTTGTTGAGTTCTTTTGAACCTCGGAGCCTTAGTATCTCACAGCTGCAGGCTGTCGTGTTGCTTAAGTCCACAGGTGAAATTTAATCTGCTCATCAGCTCCTACTTTTCTCAAAGACTTACGCTACCAGCAAGCGTCTATATGACAGCCTTTCTCAAATGAGGTCAAACACATTGTATTTACCCAAGGGTAGGCTTGTCAATGAGTTTTCTGATTGCACGCTGCTTAAGGGCTACGGATTGCACTTGAATTACAACAGGGAATTTTTTTTTCCCATTTTATAACATTTCAGAGTATTATTCTATTCATAGAAAAATTTGAAACCATTTTTAAAATAATTTGCCTCTAGGGTATACTATATTACTATGGTTTTTATAGAAAGTTTGGAACAATTATATACCATACAGCAAGGGCAAAATTAGTTGCAAAATGTACACAAGATGAGGTTTTTGAATGAAGTCAGAAATATATTTGAGCTACTGTGTCGTTTTAAATCTAAATTGTTGCAAACCACCATCCAAAAATGTTTGGCTTCCTTCGAGCAGTGATACTTTTTGCAATGACCTTCTTAATGAGACTAAGGACTTGGGGCTGAGCAGCACCCCTGTGCCTGGGATTTGGCCTTTCTTACTGGCAGGCCCCAGGTTGCGGGCAGGCCACATTTTGTGAATCCTCATTCTCAGCACAGGAACTCCTCAGGGGTGTGTTCTGAGCCCCCCTGCTCTATTCCTTATACACGCACAACTGTGCAGCCACACTTAAATCCAACTCGTGGTGGTTCAAATCTTCAACAATGATGGAAATGAGGTGGAGATCTTGGCACGGAAAACAAGATCCTTTTAAGGCTAGGCAAATTAGTTGATTGTGGATTTCTGAAGGAAACAGGCAAGGCAAAAAGACCTGCTGTGGAAAAGGTGCCCAACTCTATATGACTGGCTGTCCATGTAATGAAGGACCTGAGATGGGCGGTGCACATGTTTAAAAAGGCACGTCAATGCCATCATACCTCGGGACACTAAGGAAGTTCAAACTGGCTCCCAAGATTATCCAAGCATTCTATACTTGCAATATCGAGAACATCCTGTCTGGGAACATTATCACCTGGTTTGGCTGCGGCACCAAGTAAGACAGTACAGCGGAACACAAACCCGAACACACTATCGAGTATGTATTCCCTAACCTTTAGGTCACCTACAGGAAAATGTGTTCATTCTGTTACAATAAAACCTTTGTAACTTGTAATCCAAAGCACTCATACACTCACCTAAAGGATTATTAGGAACACCTATGCAATTATCTAATCAACCAATCACATGGCAGTTGCTTCAATGCATTTAGGGGTGTGGTCCTGGTCAAGACAATCTCCTGAACTCCAAACTGAATGTCAGAATGGTAAAGAAAGGTGATTTAAGCAATTTTGAGCATGGCATGGTTGTTGGTGCCAGACGGGCCGGTCTGAGTATTTCACAATCTGCTCTGTTACTGGGATTTTCACGCACAACCATTTCTAGTGTTTACAAAGAATGGTGTGCAAAGGGAAAAACATCCAGTATGCGGCAGTCCTGTGGGCGAAAATGGCTTGTTGATGCTAGAGGTCAGAGGAGAATGGGCTGACTGATTCAAGCTGGGCAGTGGTGGCTTGATGGTTAGGGTAGCGCACTTGTAATTGAAAGATTGCAGGTTCGAATCCCCCACCAGCAAGTCACCACTGAGGTACCCTGAGCAAGGTACTGTCCCCAAGCACTGCTCCCCGGGCGCTGAATTAGCTGCCCCCTGCTATGTCACGAAAGTCACATATGGGTCAAATGCAGAGGACACATTTCGTTGTTGCGCACTGTGTGCTGTGGTGTGTTGACAATGACCACTGATCACTAAATTCTAATTCTAATAGAAGAGCAACTTTGAGTGAAATAACCACTCGTTACATCCGAGGTATGCAGCAAAGCATTTGTGAAGCCACAACACGCACAAGCTTGAGGCGGATGGACTACAACAGCAGAAGACCCCACCGGGTACCACTCATCTCCACTACAAATAGGAAAAAGAGGCTACAATTTGCACGAGCTCACCAAAATTGGACAGTTGAAGACTGGAAAAATGTTGCCTGGTCTGATGAGTCTCGATTTCTGTTGAGACATTCAAATGGTAGAGTCAGAATTTGGCGTAAACAGAATGAGAACATGGATCTCCTTGTTACCACTGTGCAGGCTGATGGTGGTGGTGTAATGGTGTGGGGGATGTTTTCTTGGCACACTTTAGGCCCCTTAGTGCCAATTGGGAATCGTTTAAATGCCACAACCTACCTGAGCATTGTTTCTGACCATGTCCATCCTTTTATGACCACCATGTACCCATCCTCTGATGGCTACTTCCAGCAGGATAATGCACCATGTCACAAAGCTCGAATCATTTCAAATTGGTTTCTTGAACATGACAATGAGTTCACTGTACTAAAATGGCCCCCACAGTCACCAGATCTCAACCCAATAGAGCATCTTTGGGATGTGGTGGAACGGGAGCTTCATGCCCTGGATGTGCATCCCACAAATCTCCATAAACTGCAAGATGCTATCTTATCAATATGGGCCAAAATTTCTAAAGAATGCTTTCAGCACCTTGTTGAATCAATGCCACGTAGAATTAAGGCAGTTCTGAAGGCAAAGGGGGGTCAAACACCGTATTAGTATGGTGTTCCTAATAATCCTTTAGGTGAGTGTATATCAAAGCAAATTTTTCCATTAGAAATAATGGAAACTCAGATGATTCGTTCCACAACCCATAAATATTCATATAAAAATGATTAACACAAAATTTAAAGTAAAAATACATAAGACAAATTAACCTGCACTTTACCTTTGAAAAGAATCTTGGATGATGTGAGGGAGACGAGAGAGAGGAGAGGAGGAGGGTTATTTTTTAGGACGACTCACTATAACTAACGGAATCACTGCTATTTGTTGGCTCACTGGAATCTTTTTCTTTTTGTGCAGCTTTAACAAGAAACCTATCCAATGACAACCGCTTTTGCCTCCTTTTTGATTTCGTGGAAATGTGGACATTGCATTGCATTAAACAGATTCATTTCTCGCACTGCTACGCCCTTATTCGGGTGGTGCTTTTCTACTAAATTTTGACTATACGAGTGAGACACACCAACTGAGACCGAGCATAGGAGACAATTACCCACAATCCCGCAGCAAGGGAGTGAAGAAGCATCAGCTCAGTTGTGATTACGTGACGATCGTATACATAATACTCGTATTGCAAGATCTTGCAGGTTTATCAAGTTAAAATGTATGAAATGTTTTTGCTCATCTTGCAAAACACTTGCAATCCGAGGTTTCACTGTATTTCTGTTTTTTATATTGTTTTTCTTAGTAGTTCGCATTTCCCTTTTGTGCATAATTGATAAAGCAGGTGGGAAAGCATTTCACTTGTCAATATCGTCCCTGCCTTGATCCATTCTATCTGTTCCTTGTCCCTTGGTTCCATGTTTGGCCACTAGGTGTCACTGATCATCCCATTCTGATCCCTGTGTTCCCCTATGTTTATCTCCACTTACATTCCCCATAGTTCTCCCTGTTCCATGGCTTACCAGTGAGTGGGTTGAGCATGTGACTGATAACCTTTTAGCCCAAACCACTTCAAGAACTTTGGACATTTTGATTATTTGTGCCCCAGGACTGTTCCTTGTGCTTATGTACTTTGGTTTGATTCTTGCCTTCAGGGTCCCTAATCTTGGTTAACCTCATCTTAGCCCAGTTTGTATCTATGTCCTTCGTTCTTTGTATATTTGGGTGTCTTAGTCCCTAGTTCTTGTATGATTGTTAATGACCCACACCTACACCCCATTTAGGTGTTGTTACTTGACAGTGTTAAAATAGCATTTAAAACTATAAGCCATCCTCAATGGTAGCTTCATCTGTATAGAAAATATAATATAGAGATGATCATTTGGACATAGTGTCAGGGTCAGCACCTGTTTGTCCCAGTCTTTTGTCTTCTCCCCATTTGGCCAGCAGGTGTCACTAGCCATCCTGTTCTCTCCATTGTTAGTCTTTATTGTTTCCCCTACTTCCTTGATGGCCGCATACCTCAATGAGCTGAGCATGCGGCTACCTGTCAATTCCTCAGTCTTGTGTTCAAATCCCACCTCCTCTGTATTTGTAGATTTTGTTCCCTTGTGTATCATTTGTATTAGTTTTCTAGTTCCTGTGTTTTGTAACTTGTATTTGGTTTTGCTTTTTTTGCTTTGTTCCCGTGGTTGTGTTTTACCTGTCTGTTATTCCCCTAGCGTTAGATTCTGTTTCTTAGTTTCTCTGTTAGTCTCAGTTCCTTGAGTTAATTATTAGTTTCATCTGTTGCCTGTTCTTGTGCCGATCCTTGCGTGTTTCCTGCTCGTTGTCCTGCACCCTCCCTGATTAATTGACTCCTTGCGTCGTTACCCATTTCAGTTTCTGTATTTTAGTTCCTGTCTTAGTTCAGTTCCCTGGTGGGTCATTGTTGTATGTCAAGCATGTATTTCATGTGTATTTCAGAATGTTAGGAGTTACTCTGTTTAATTTTTGTACTTGTTCCCTCCCTACCTGCCCAGCCGCCTGCTTCTTGTTGACCTGACCCTTTGTAATTAGTCTTTATTTTTCCCCTTTTTAGTTTTGACCCCTTGCGGTCCTTTTAGTTTTGTAGTGATCCCCATGTTTTCTGTTCTGATAATAAACCCCTGTTTTTATAGCCGCCAGTGGATCGTCCACTTTCTTTCCGGCCTGCAGCATGCCCAGCCCTCATGCTAGAACCTCCCAAGTCCTTGACACAAATAAAATTTTTAGATCATTGCTGACAATCTGTCTGTTGCCCATTGCTGTTCTTGGCGATTTATGAATTTCATGACTTACAGAGAGGAAATTTGCTGTGATCTCATTAACTTGAAATAATACCAAAATCTAGATCTGATAAAAACCAGCTTCAGGATTACAACCCCCTTAAAGACAGATCTCTTAAACATTCGACCGACATCATCGAAATCTCCGTTTGGAAATAGTGAGATCTTTCATACGTAATGAGACTTTTCCGATGTGCTTCTTGAGAATAAAAAGCTGCTGACTTTGGCTAATTTAACAGACCTTGTGCTGGATCATCACCATTTTGATTACAGGCAAACTTCTCTTGAATGTTGAGATTTACACAAATCATTGTATTTCATCAAATAGTCATTTCCATTCAAATTTGAACCTTGTTTCGTCTGGTGGAAATGTACTTTATTATTTTATATGCAAAGCTCACCAAATGACACACCAGACATTAAGCACATTTATAAGCAGTATACATAAACAAATGGATTGGGGTTAACAGATCTGATTACTGACCCTGTGAACATCACATGCTTTTTTATCCAGTAATCACTATTCAGGCATAACATATCTATTTACTCAAAGCTTGATATCTGTCCCTTGTGTGAAAATTCAGGTTAATTACACTGTTCCAAAATTATAGTCATTTTTACAGTGACTCTTGTCTGATCATCATCAGTATATTACCAACTCAGAAGATGAGGCTTCACTAATTGATGTGTTTACTGATGATATTTTAACAATGATTCTAAGTCAAACCAACCCAGAGTAATCAGTTTGGAATCTAAATCGACATAATACTTTCACGTGTGTCAAATTTAAGAAAACTAAAACACTTTGTTAGCTATCCACGCTGTGTGCTTCCCTCTGCAGCAAATATATGGGTATATGTTACGACAAAGAAAACACTATCCATCCATCCATCTATCCATCCATCAAATCACATATCCTGGTCAGGGCCACATGAAAAACACTATTCATGAAAAAATAATATACCGTAGCATGGATTTCTTAATCAAAAAGACAGGTCAATTCTTATGCTTATTTTTGATTTACTCTGTGTCTTCTTAAAATACATTTTAAGCTCTTGTCAGTTTTGTTAGATGCATAGAATCAAGCGAAAAAATATTTTACAAGTCAGTGACCTGCTCGTCCGATCCTCCTGTGTGCCACGCCCCCCTCGTTACCACGTGTTAATTCCCGATTGTGATCAACTGTTGCCTGTTATTTTCGGCTTGTCCTGTGTATTTAGTCCGCGTCTGAGTCCATTTTCCCCAGGTCTGTCATTGACGTAGTTTGCTGTGTGCTCCCCAGTCGTCCTGTCAGCCCTAAATAAAACCCCGTATACCCGCATTTACGGCTCTCTCGCCTGTTTCCCCGCTCGCCTGCACGCAGTCATCACAGTCAGTTTAATTTTGTTTTTTTTTTTCACATGAACCCGTTTATCATCTTTCTGTAGCTTTCAGTTCAAATACATGAATTTAATGTCTAAATTTGTATTTTCAAGTTAATGTAATAGATTAAATGATTTATTGGAGCGACAGTTTTTGTCTGTTCATTCTCAAGAGAAATTCTGGTTGAAATTGAATTCCCTAATATCCTAAAAAATTTCATACACGTTCAAGTATAGCTTCTAAATTTTTCTTGCAGGAAATGTTGTGTTATATTGCATATATACTGCTGTGGTTACATACTATTGTTTAGGTACTTAGTAATTATTAGTTTTTATTGCCCTTAGCCTCTCCTGGGTACCTTTTCAGAGGAAAAAAAACAGTTTTGGGGAGTTAGTGAGATTGTGTTTAAAATATAATTGTTCAGACACTGTGTGCACAGCTTCATTATTGTAAAATGTGACATGGTATCGTACTTATAATACAGTTTAATGTATTTCTGGCTGGTGATTTTTTCCCCATCAGTCAGTTTTTCTTGATGGCATTTATGGGGCCGCCAACTTCCTGTTAGTGCCTTCTCGGACATGCAAAGTTAATCTCATTCTGAGCCGTTTTTCTTCTGAAAATATATACAGTATATATATATTTTCCTCTCCACTGTGGATGAAACTAATATTTCCTCCACTGTTTCTGAAAAAAAGCTTCCAGGAGAAGATCACAAAATAAGGACAGATTTCATTTAATATGAAATACAAAAGAAACAACATTATTCATGTAGCGGGAAGTAGTCTTTCCCTAGCTCTGTCTTTAAAAATCTGCTTCTGTGTTAACTTCCTTATTCATTGGAATTCATAAATTAGAGTAACAGTTTATGAAATCAGTTAGCGTTCAGGTGGCGTCAAATAAACGGCGTATGCAACATTTTCTTGGCGTCAAAATCCTGACGAACGCGAGGAAAACGACGCAATTGCGTTTACATGGCGTTCGGTTGGCGTTCTGGAGGACCGAATATGTCCTATGATTCTGTATGGCAACTATTATCTTAGATACGCGTAATACGTTTGCTTCTTTTTTTTATTTAAAATACGCGTTTCATGCGTCTTTGTCGTGCAAGCGGGGCTGTGCCACGCCGGTGCTCATGCCAACAGCTGCTTGCCCCTTTACAGGGACGTGCTTAGCCCTTAAAGGGGTAAGGTTCATTAAGGACGCTATCCCCCGGGTTCCGCAGTTTCGGAAGCGGGCAGCTCCCCCCATGGCTCCGGTGACTGCAGCGCCTCCCGTGGTTCCTGTGACTGCAGCGCCCCCAGTTTCGTCGCTGCCTGGGATTTTGGCCAGGCGGTTTTTTACCCTGCAGGGACTGTACTGGCGGGTGGTAGGGGAGCCCGCCGTAAGAGACTCCCCAGAGGCAGTTACGCTCCTGGAACAGCTGCGGAGGGAGTTCGCTGCAGTCACCCCCGAATCCCTGCTCCAGCAGCTTACCAAGGCGGAGGAGACCCTGAGGAAGCTGCTCCGCTTGCGGTCGGAGCTGGCTCCTCCAGAAGAGGATGCGGCCCCTGCTGCGTCACCGCCCTTTGAGGCTCCTGTGCTCCCCGCTCAGCCCCCAGCGGTCCCGGAGGTCCCCGTGCGCCCCCTGCTGGTGCCGAGTCGGCAGTGCCTGCGGCGCCCCCTGTTGGTGCCGAGTCGGCTGTGTCTGCAGCTTCGCTCCCTGAGGCCCCCGGGGCCCCTGCTTCATCCCCCGGGGCCCCTGCTGCGCCTGAGACAGCATCGCCCGAGGCCCCTGTCCCTGAGGAGGTCCCAGACTGCTGCACTGACGCTCCTCCCTCCATAGTGGAGTTGGAGGTGGACCTTGATTGGGGCCCTGACTTCCCCAATGACTACCCCAGTGACTCCTCCACCGTCACCCCAGTGTAACAGACCCCGGCCGGGTCCCCGCCTCTCAGTCTCCCGGAAAATGATGGGACACCTGCACCAGGGCTGGGTCCCGCCCGCCCTGCCCCCCAGCTCGCCTGCGGTTTCCCTGGCTGCGGCTCGGCGGTCGCCTGCGGCCCCCCTGGCTTAGTCTTGGCGGCCACCTCTGGTCCCGCCTCGGCAGCCGGCTACGGTCTACCGCCGTGACGCTGACTGGGGCATGGTTATAAACTTAATTCATGGCAAATAAATTTTTTCTTATATATTTGTTTTGCCATTACACTCATCTTTATTTTGATGTATATTGTAAATATGTCAGATTTTTGTTAAGTTTATAATTTGATATCAAAGTATAGACATTGCAAAATGCAGTTTGGAACAATTGCAGACACATTATAAAAGTACACTGTAAACAATGGTGGCAGTTTGTTTTGATCCCAAATATCTGATCACCAAAGTCTTGGCTACATGAAGATGATTAAATGGTGTACTTGCAACATTCAGTTGGATAAATAAATAAGAAAAACCGAACTCATGTCACGATTTCTGGCTCCTTTCATTGAATATGTAGCAACTTTCATGTACTGTATATGAATGAGCCATTCACACCTGGTCACGTCCTCCCCCCCATTTATGGCGCTGATGGGGATGTATCTGGATCGCGTTTCACCGTTGCGCTGTTCATCAAATTACCATGCAAATGCGATTTGAATACGCGCTAATGCGGCTATTTAGAATGTGAATAGCGATCTTCGGGTGAGAGCGGTACTACACGCCCCCGATGCAGGTAAAACAAAGTAAGGTGACATGGTTTACTTTTTTGTCGATCTAACCTAATTTTAAAAACTTTAATACTTCCGACAAAAATAATCTGAAAAGAAGACAGATTACGGATTAAATCAGTGTTTTTTTCATGTTTCTATAATAAGATTTCAGCGAGTTATGAACTTAAATACACGAGAAAGATACTCTGCTTCGCCGACGATACCGTCGACTCCAGAGGGTTTTAATAAAACATTCATCATTTCGATAAAATGTGATCTAATTTAAATGGAAACCAACCCCTATCCCTCAATGGTAAATTCCTGTATGAAATTAAGTAGAACACATCAATCAGGAATTAACACGAGGTAACGAGCGGGGCGTGGCACACAGGAGGATCGGACGAGCAGGTCATGACAGAAAAAAGAGAACCAAACACTTAACCAAACTTGTTTTATGGTTCAGTTAATTTTTTAAAAATATTATTTCATTTGACTGCATGCATTCGTTATTCCACAAGGGCATCACTTGTGTCCTGTCCTTCCTCACATAAGCAGCATAAGCAGTTATGGAAAATGGTGGATGGATGTACATATTCAGCACTTAAAAAGTGTTTTTTCTTTTCTTTTTTTTCCCTGCAGGTTCTGTTACTATTTCATCCCTCATAGCATTTTCTCCTGTGTGATCTTAGGGGAGACTAAATGAATGTTGAAGGTTTTACGTTTTTGACATTCTCACTTTTACATTTTCAATTACTGTTGAATGTTTGAACAAATGTGACTGTGGATTTATCACCACCCTCTGCCATGCTGTAGACACCGAGGTATTCATGTTGTAATTCTGGAAATGCCCTGAGCTGGTGCATAAATCCCATCATGACAGATTTAAAGTATTTATACAAAGATAAACCTTCATAAATGGCTGCTACAATATAACAGGAAAATATTATGTCTGGAATTTTATTTGAAATAACATGTTTTTATATCAATTCTGCCTTTAAATGGAAGCCAAATTCAGCTTGATGTTGATGCTTCATTTGAGCCTTGACCCCAAACCCAGACAGAGCATGAGAAATACTGACCTTTTGTTCATAGTCTGAAAGGGCCAACAATCACTGCTCAATTACATCAGCTGCCCTGGTGTCAACTTTAATTTAGTACATGTATGTCCTTAGCAGACCCTGCAGACTATTACTACAGATATGACTTGCTTCCTAAATGTCTAGAAGAGAAGCAATTCAGGGCAAGAGAAATTCTAAATGCGTTCTGACACAATGCTATGAGTTACCAAGGTAATATGGTGCCTCAGCCACCATCTGTCTGTGTTCCTTGGTTGGATTTAGGAAGCAACATTTCAGATGTATTCTAGAAATGCATACAGGAGGTGTCAGCTTGGAGACATCCAAGGGGTGAGGCACTTGTATTTAGATTACAATGTCAGAGTAGGTTTAGCATAAGGCTATTACAGTATTAGCTCTTAGTATCACCAGAAAGTCGCCCATCCATCTCTCCATCTTCTGCTTATCCTGAAAAGAGGCCAGGAGTTTCTCCTTGAATAATGCAGACATAAACACAATTGTTATACCCTAGTTTTACTTTTGAAATTGTTTTAATTGTTCTTAATATCTGAAGTCAAGAAAGGATGGCTGAAAGTCATCAAAGTGAAACTGAGCCAGTTTTTTTGTTATCTTCATATCAAAACAGCATTTACACAATGCTGACAAGAACTAATTGAATCATTTTAAATTTCCTTTGTTGTAGTAAATCACTCTTTTCCTTTCTGTTACACATTTTCTAGGCAGTTAATGGAGAAAAATACATAAGTTAAACCACTGACTGGAAATGCATGCCATATGTAATACAGCAATTCAATTGATTCTCTGTCAGGTTCTGTACTGCCTGAGCCTGCCCTTGACCTTTCCCCATTTGACCAGTAGGC
Organism: Paramormyrops kingsleyae; assembly: GCF_048594095.1. Classification (NCBI taxonomy): domain Eukaryota; kingdom Metazoa; phylum Chordata; class Actinopteri; order Osteoglossiformes; family Mormyridae; genus Paramormyrops; species Paramormyrops kingsleyae. The sequence continues at coordinate 6,219,166 of NC_132808.1, read as the reverse complement.
ATTGCTGGCCATTCCACCTTTTGCACCCCTCTGTCTTAGATCCTAGTCTACCCTAGAGTGTTTTCCATGTTCCACAGACCGCTGTGTACCTCTGAAGGCTGAGTGCGTAGCTCAGTGTGTAAATCTGTGGGTTGTGGGTTTAAGGCTGGCAAATCCCAGCCTCATCTGTTCTGGGTTTTTTTGTTTGATTTTTGTCCTCAGCGTCTGTAGTTTGGGTTTTTGCTTTTCCTAGTGGTTTTTTTCTATCATAGTTCTCCTGTCACGTACAAACCAGGGAAGCAGGAGCAGGGAGACGAGGAATCGGGGAACGAGGGATTTATTGTATAAGGCAAGGCACACAGACAGACGTTAGACTTCAATGACCGGACTGGGGAAACAAACTTAATGTGGACTTAAATACATAGAACTAATGACAGCAACAAGAAACAGCTGGCCGTGGCACACGGGAGCATCGGACGAGTGGGGCATAACATGACCCCCCCCCCCCCAAAAGGCACGCACTCCGGGCACGCCTAAGGGGAGTGAAGAGACGCAACTGGGGACACGACGGAACCTAAGGAAACAAAAGTGAAAACATTAACGAGGCATGGGGAAAAGGACCGACACACAAAACAGACAACAAGCGACAAGGCACGGGGAACGCAGACAGACACAGAGGCACCAAAGACGGAAACACAGGACCCGGGAACACGAAAGGGGACAACGGAGGGACAACACCAGGGGCCAGACCCACAGGAGGCACAAAGGGACTAGCAGGGAACAAAGGCACAGAGGGATGGGGAGGAAACACAGGGAGCATAAAGACAGGGAGCAAGGAGGCAAAGGTCGGGTGAAACAGGCACCCGGAGGGATCCCCGTCGGGCGAGAAGCAGAAGCCACAGGGGCAGCAGGCGACTGCAAGGCCGGAGCAGGAGAGACCCTCGGCGAACACGAGGGAGGAACTGGAGGGAATGCTGAACGGGGCGAGGAGGAAGGCGGAGGGACCAACGGAGGAGGTTAGGAAGAAGGCAAAGGGGACACTGGTGGAGGGGAGGAGGGAACAGAAGCCATGGCAGGCGAACAATATTCTAAGTAGGCTCTTACCAAGGAATTTTATAATCTTAGTATTACCTCTGTTGATTTAAACTCCACACACCTAGAGATGTAACCCAACTTCCTATTGGCCTTTTTTATTGCTTCCCCACACTGGCGAGAGTGGGACATCGAAGCATCAACATACACACCGAGATCTTTCTCATAATCAGCTACCTTTATTTCAGTGGAAGCCATAAAATATTTATAATTTATATTTCTGCTCCCTGCATGGATTACCTTACATTTATGTACGTTAAATTTCATCTGCCAGATATCAGCCCAGTCGCTAATTAAATCAAGATCCTGTTGTAACCTCTGTGCTGCTAGATCAGTATCTGCTATACCACCCACCTTGGTGTCGTCTGCAAATTGAACCAGTTTACTGTATACATTGGTGTCAATATTGTTCATGTAAATTAGGAATAGCAGTCGTTCTAAAATTGAACCCTGTGGTACCCCACTAAGAACGCAAACCCACTGTGACATTGTGCATCTAATAACTACCCGCTGCTTCCTATCCAAGCTGTTTCCTAAAATCCCTGCAGCTTTGAGCTTAAGCAGGAGCCGTTTCTGGGGAACAACATCAAAGGCCTTCTGGAAATCTAAGTAGATCACATCATGGGCCTTTTGTGATCAATTTCTCTTATAGCTTCCTCAAAGAACTCAAGTAGATTAGTTAAACAGGATCTACCTCTCCTAAATCCATGTTGACTATCTTTCAGAATGTTATTTGAGTCCAGGTAATTTACTACTTTCGCTTGGATTATATGTTTCATTATATTTCCAGTTATTCAAGTTAAACTAATTGGCCTATCGTCTCTGTGACTCTGTGATTGGTTGTCTGGTTTATTCTACTCTCTTGCATCTGTATTAGCTCAGTTTGGTTCGTGTATTTAAGCTCATTTCCCCAGTTGGTCATTGTATGTGGTTGTGTAGGAGAACTCTGTGTGTCTGTTTCTATGCTTTTTGTTAATAAAGCCCTTGTATTGTCTTGCAGCCTCCAGTGGGTTGTTACCCCCTTTTTTCTGCACCATGCCATCGTGCCGTGGTACCTCTCATTTCAACAACATGGAAAAATAACAACTCTGACCACATGGCAGTATTTATTTCTTCAAATTCAACTTTATAGTTGTTCTAATATATTTCCAGTTGAATAATAACAGCAATTGATCCCTGTGGGGTAATTCACTTTATGCCTTCCACGTCTTGCTCTCTGTAGGTAAGAGCAAGCTGGCCATGAAGGGCAGCCACCCATAGCAGCACCCAGGGAGCTGGGGGTTAAGGGCCTCGCTGAAGGGCCCGCAGACATGCAGAGGCCAGGCTTGAACCAGCAGCCTTCTGATCACAGACACAGAGGATTAGCCCATACAGTTTATGGCTGATATGCTGATAAAAACAATTAACTGTTTTAAAGAAAAAATAAGGACCTCAGGATGACTGATGAACCACCATAAACAACACAGCAAAATGGATATAGTTACACATAATGCAATATGGGTGTAACTGGCAGCTATGAAAATATCCCACACATTTGTTGTGAACATTCCTAGAATATCTGTGGCTTGCTGAAAAAATTATTTCCATGCTCAGAAATTTCTATCCCAGAAAACAAGAGAGATCAAAGCTAAGCTTGTTGCTCAGTGGTAGATAGTTAAATCATACTAATGTGTAACTTAATGGGACCCCATGTATGAGGTCAGAGTCTGTATTACCACCCCTGAGTCTCATTGGTACTAGATGTCCAGATACAGATATCAGGCTTGTAACATGCAAAAAATGCAGAAGGGTGATTTGATGAGGAATGTAAAAACATAGGATTGCATACCACAAAAACCAAAATTAGATTACAGTCCCAAGAAATTAGAGACAGACCGATCTTAACCTATTGACAACTAACTCTGCCTACCAGTTCCTAGCAGACCTTCACCCTGAGAGTCCACTGAATCTACCCACATGCATATGTTAATGATTAAACTCATTACCCATTCAAGTATAATTACTGAGTTTCACTGTAAAAGGTTGGTACAGGCATAATCCTGGTAATTATTGGCCATGACAACACAACATCACTAAAACAGCCCTCACTCTGCAGTTTTTATTTTTTAATTTTTTTACTTGTAATGCTATTTTCTATACGTGATATATTTATTTATTAGCTATAATTTTGCTTCTTTCTGTTTACAAGGACATGGAAAACATTCTCAGTTTATATTTTTTCTGTGAAAACATTTTTGATGTACTGTGTAATGATTTTGAAAGTTAAAGGATAAATCATTTAAACATGGGTTTACAGGGCATAGGAAAACAGGAATGTCTGACTGATTAGATCAAAAATCAAAAGCAGTTTGCCCACCAATTACATGTTTTTTTTCGGTACAAGATCTGGCATCAATTGGCTAATGCACCTGAATGCATGTCCGCATAAGTTCAAACCTCAACAGTATCCCTTGAAAGGAGAAAAAAGCAATCACTCAGAGAGCAAAGAGGACAGGAAAGAGAGGTGTAGCTGTGAAAACATCTGTAAGACAGCTAGCTCTGACTCAAGCTTCCGAAGCAATGCTCCGTAACTGTACAGAAACTATAAAGGAATAAATCTAAATCTTTGCTAACAGACATCAGAAAATGGTAAAGAAAAATGTTCCCCATCTGATATCTTTAAGAATTTGCAGAAACAGAAGGGCCTTGTGAAGGTGAAATAGGAATGAGCTGAACATTGGATGACGTGAGGGTTGGTTTTTCTCAGACAGTCCCTCATTACCTGGGTAGCTGTCTGATCCGTTCATTTTTTTAAACAGTCTGTTTCAACACTGGAACAGAACACGTCTGTTCTTTTATGATGAAGAGTAGATTGCTAATTCTGAGGATTCACATGGTTTTGCAGGGGGCGGGGTGCCAAACCTTTGGCAGTTACTATGATTTAGTGTAGCTGTCTCTCTTAAAGCAATTCAAACATGCTAAGTTCGAAGTCACAAAGAAGATGTACGGATCTGTTTTGACTTTGTGAGAAGATACTCCTTGAGTTACATTCTTTGGCATCACATCTTAAAAAAAGAATCTTCGTGTTTTTGTTCCGAGGAGTGCTACAGGACAATGACTAAAAACACAGTATGTTTAGATGAAAATGATAAAGTTAAATGCTTTATGGTTACAATAATCCTAAGTAAATACACAGGACAAAAATTCTTTTATATGGAATGTCTGTCTGATGACGTCATGATAAATCAGCTTCGCCACCAGTTACATCATTTATTTGGTTGATTACTAGCTGGGGGTGGCATGGTGATGCAGTGATTAGCTCTGTTACCTCACACCTCTGGGACTGGGGTTCAAGTCTCCTTCCTGACTCCATGTGTTTGGAGTTTGCATGTTCTCTCTGAATACTCCAATACCCCCCCACCAGACACACAGTCCAAAAATAAGGATAATAGGAGTTACCAAATTGCCCGTGTGTGAGTGGATGGTGTGTGAAAGTGCCCTGCAATGGGTCGGCGCCTCATCCTGAGTTGTTCCCTGCCTTGCACACATAGGCTCCAGACCCCCTGAGACCCTGAGCAGGACATGTGGTTATGGAAAATGTATAGATGTTTGCAAGATGTGTGAAACCAGGTTGTTTTTTACACGACTGTTGAGAATTGTTATTCTGTTGAGCCGGAGTATGTTAGATTTTGGTTATGAACAATTTCAGCACTTTGGTCCCGTGTGGTTGCTTTTAAGTGCTTTATAAATAAAGTTGGTATGGTATGGTAACAATTCATCTTTAACAATTTTTTTTAATGTTGAAAACTAGTGTCAGATGGCTTTATAAGGAAAATGCAAGTAATCCATACAACCTCTCTCATCACCACATATGGCAATCAAGGACATCATTTAAAAGCTGAGACCAAAGGAAGGCTTCCATAAAAGAGATAGCGAACAGGCAATTAACATATTTCATCAATGCGGTACGTCATGCATGACTGGTGGGCAAAGATAGGACACAGGGAATGGAGGGAAGGGAAACAGACCTCATACAACCATGTTTATTACACCAGCAACCTCAAAGGCAAAAATAAGAATAACAAAGCTTTTAGCCATAAACCAGATGGATATAATTTGTTCTATGAGCAACATGATTTTGTTTTTCTGATTGCTTATTTGCTTGGTCTTGTGCAGCTTCTTTCATTTGCTGGAACTCAATTTTGATGGCAAAATATACCATAGAACACATTTCTTGGGGGGTCGGCATGCTGAGATTTGGTGGCCTTGTCTATAATCCCTGGCCTATGCATATGTCCCTCTCATATTCTGAAGTCATGTTTTTAAATGCATTTGGAGGTCTTGCTCCAGGCACTGCATTGAACATATCTGCATGGCAATGGGATGGGGGGAGGAGATTGCAGGGTCATATTGGGGTGAGTTTAACACAGAAATCTGCGGCTCTGTCCCCACTTGCGGCCCTGTGACATTACTCAGCTGCACCTGGCAGTCCACTGCCACGGTACCCCGGAGCACAGAGACGACTTTAATCACCCTGGAACACACTGGGATTCACAAACACAAACAACCCGTAGAATGTCGTCTTCTGCTGGCAGGTCTAATGCCAGCTTCAATCAATATAGCTTAAGTGTTTACAGCCATGTTTTATGGTGTGTGGTGTGGCTCTGGACATTTAGATAGGGGCAGTCATGTGGCTGGTCCACAATAAATTATTCCTAAAAGCATAAGCATTAATAGATGTGGATAAACCAAGTTAGGGCAGAGATTTGTGCATGCTTGCGTGATTTTAGCATAGGGCTATAGAAACATTGCTAATATTGCAACAGCATTACTTTGTATTTCCACCATAGGTTTCCCTATTGCAATTAATGTGACTCATGCCAAAATTCAGCAAAATTATTTCAAGTGCTGTTTACTCTTGGGCACAACAGCCATAAAACCTGAATAATTCTCATAAATATGCATGCTGCGTGCCAGTAATTTGAAATAGAACTACGTTGATGAAAAGCTTTCAGTAAGAAGATACAGATCAGAACAGCAATAAGCTGCCGCTTATTTTCAGTGCTACGGCTATGCATGCTGACAAGTAATCAGGTCAGCTTAAGAGAATCAGAAAGGGAATGGCTATCAAAAATAATGGTCTTTTGTAAACTGGAATACAGGCTACACACGAGTAGGAAGCAAACAGAGTAGCTTTATTAGGAAGAGAAAAAAATACACCCCTTACAATAATACCACATCAGTTGTTCCTGCAGTTATATTAACAAATACATAATAAGGCATATGGCTATTCTTTGTGCTCATGCATATTTTTTCCGTATGGGATAATCTTTCCCACAGATGCATGTTTATTTCCCATGATACACAGGGATGCACTGATCATACAACTTAAATTAGATCCATCAATTTCTTTCAGCAATTTCTGTCAGCAAGGAGCCATCTATACCTCATATGAATCCAAGCTTGTATAAATAGGCTGCATCAGTAACTTCCATCACAGTCCCACATAATTTCATTCAGTAATGTTGCAATACAAAATGCATCCCATGGCATTTCCTTAAACGGTAACTCAGCATTTTTTGTCAAAAGGCAACATCTTGTCTTACCATATTGCAAAATGATTTAACTATCTAGCCAAGACACTATGTTGTGAACAGCACTGATATTGTCTGTGCAAATGTGAATCAGTGTGCTCAGCTCTGCTGGCAGCTCGTAAAGGCTGCAGAGACAGATGCAGAGCCGCTAGGAGACAGGGAGTATGCAGTCTCAAATTTGGATCGTCGGGGTTCACTCCCAGAACAGAAATGTCAAGCTTATCCTCCATCACAAGAAGCTCCGAGGCCACATTTGTCTCAAGTTCATCAATACTGCTAGAATTCTTGTTAATGCATGACAGACAATGGCCTGACCTTGAATCCTGATCTGTGTATCCTCTCAGTCATCACTGAACATGTATCAGCGCTGGCATCTCTGAATGAACACTCTGATGATGACATGAGCACCTGATTAGAGACCCTGTTCACTTGTTAATCCTGATGATTAACCTTCTCTGAAAAGTCTATGAGCCCTGTAGGGGTGAGCTTCAGCCTGTATGCTGAACTTTACTTTCCTTCTCAGTCCTGTCGACAGCCACAATACAGTCACTAGTGTCAGTGCTGGACTCCTTGAATCAGCGATCACATATTTCAGTGCGTGGCTCAGTGGGTTAGGCTTCTGTGCCTCTGATTGCAAAGTCACTAGTGTCAGTGCTGGACTCCTTGAATCAGCGATCACATATTTCAGTGCGTGGCTCAGTGGGTTAGGCTTCTGTGCCTCTGATTGCAAAGTCACTAGATCAAATTGCATGCTTTGCAGAGTAGCCAAATCTCCAATGGGTCCTTGACCCCCCAGAAATGCTCCAGGGGATGGTAATGGATACCTGACCTTGTGCTCTGACCTCCAGCTTTGCTTTCACCTCTATGTGTATGTATGCCTTAAAAAGAACCTCAAGATGGGATATGCAATAACCAACAAATTACAATATACCTGCTCTCATACTTGGCAAATAATGATTCATTTTAAACTCTTCTCATATTCAACATGACTATGAGCAATAGCTACAGCCATTTCCTAGTCAGTGTCTAACATAGGTACTAATCACAGAGTTTGATGTTGGGGCACCCTTTCATACACTTCTGTCTCAGGTACAATGGTATAGTCTGAAGATGACTTAGTTGCATTTCGCTTCTGGAACCTTATTTACTGTGGTGCAAGTGAACCTCTCATCACTGGCGTTTCCTATCAGATGATAAAGTACAAAGCAAGTCTTTCTAACCCTGACACTTCCAGTTACTCACATGAATTTTCTTTGAAGAGTGGCACCTAAAAATATATTTGCACTGGGAAGCCATAGATGCAGAATCTATTTTTTGTCACTGATAATGATGGGGGAAAGGCCAAGTCTGTAGGGTACAGTGGCAGAAAATAAACAGCACACTCACTAACCTGTTTGTGGAATGCAGGCTGTGTGGACACAGTTTTGAGCACAAGTGATGTTTCAATACCTCCCCACAGTGAACCTTTGGTATATTGGGCTCTACCACTGATGAGATGCTGACATCAGTCAACAAAATTCTTCATTTTTTTGTCAGTAAGGAGTCTGAATAACCTTTGATGGGAAAAAGCTTTTAAATGGCCCATTTTGTACAAGAATCTAAGGTGACAAACTAGAGTGAAATCACTGAAAAAAAATGAATATCTCAAAAAATGATAAATAAATATAATAAGACACAAATATTCAAATAATTCAGTTCCTGTTCACTGAAAAAGGGCATTGTCTACAGCCATGAATACTGGATGGGTGAACTATTAATGTGTCTGCTGTGTACATTCTGATGTCTTTTTTCATGGATTGCATCACTATTACAAACGGTATAAAGGAATGCGTGTGATTTTCTCAAACAAAGCTTTTAGGGCATAAGCTTATTTGCACATCTCCAAATGTTTCAATATTTGCTGTTCTGCAGGTATGGACAGCAATATATCATCTAGATAGCACAACAAGCTGAGAAAATTTATCACCAAATAGTCATCATTCTAATGAATCTGCCTGGATTGTTACAAAGCCCCAGAGGTAAATGATTGTATTCATAAAATCCAATTTATGTTATGAAAGCCAAATAATTCCCATCCTTCTTATACAGTAAAATATTGTAAAACGTGACACTATGACATCCATGTACTGAAGAAAGTCCTTACTGCTGCTAATCAGTCAGCCTGCTGTGACTCAGCCTCTGTGCCTGTGATCGGTTTGAGCCCAGCCTCAGCACACCTCTGGGTTCTTGAGTAAGGCTCTTAACCCCCAGCTCTCTGAGTGTTGCTATGGTCTGGCTATAGAGAGCAAGTTGGGGGAGGGGTAAAGATAATTTCCCCATGTGGATCAATTACTATTAATGACACCCAGTGCACCACATTGTAATGGTCTTATTTAGGATTTTGTCAGAATCGCACAACCTTTTGATTACAGAATTGAACAGGGTCTGGGTGACCTCTGAACAGGATGTAGCTGCCTTCACAGTCAGGGGTGAGCAGTCTTATCCAGTAAGGGCTGCTGTGTATGCAGGTTTTCACTGCAACTCCGCAATCAGATTACTAATTAGAGGATCGATTGGCTGTTGAGTCCTCACACCTGGGTTTGAACAGTTGACCTAAAGGTTATCCCAGAAACCTGCACACACACCGGCCCTTTCAGGATTAGATTGCCTACCCCTGCTCTAAGTTGAAGGCAGGACTGGATCTAATCTGTCGGTGTTTTGTCTCAGGTTTTTAAATTGGGTTTTCTGCCATTCCGTCTCTGGCTTTGCCTTCCAGTGTGCCAGTGCATTGTTTGCAGATCCATGGTCTTGATCAGTCGGATTTCCACAGCTGTTGTGTCAAACTGATTTAGGTTCCTGGCTTCCCCGGTGCTCTGGACTTGTATTGGAGCGATCCATATAGTCAGCAGATACAAGTTCCACTGGCTAGCCAATTCTTGTTGTGTACTATCTAATGGTAAGGCCGTAGGAACAGGAAATTAGCATTGTGGGTATACCACCCAGTTCAGGGTGCCATGTTTTTGACTTTAGGTTGTGGAACTGAATAAAAAGTTTTTAAAGTGAGCTGGGAAAATACATGTTTCCGTTCTGTATATGCAGCACTGTGGGATTTTGATTTAGGAAATTATCTGATGGAACAGGTCTAATGCATTTCGGAGAACATTACTGGTGTAAGACCTGGACTTTGGATTGGCGGGGTTAACATCAGCTAGGATCTCTGGTTTGGGTTCTCTCAGGAATGTCCATAATTTTATAAAATAGCTGTCTGACAGCTATTAACTTTCTGCAATACTCCGTACCATAAAAAACAGAAGCCACTATGAAGTATGGACTTTTTAGTATTATGAAACTTGTTTCATAGACCATGAACCGAGAAAATGAATATTTTTGCAATTCAAAACAATCAACCAACGCAGGTCAGACACTCAGTTTACATTTATATGTATTGATGTCTTTACTGAAATGATTCTGTGTGGCATTGCTTTTTATTCAGTGTTAATTTATGTATTTATTCTACTCTAAGTTATATATGGCTTCCTGTCTCTGCAGTATATTTCTGTTAGTTTGAATATGAACTGGTGAAAAAAACTTGCAGCATATGGTGCATATTGGAAAATGTGAGCAGCACGACCCTGTACTCCAGCGGTGGCCAATCTTATCCGCAAAGGGCGTGCGTGCAGGTTTTTGGGATAACCTGTAGGTCAGCTGTTCAAACCCAGGTGTGAGGACTCTTCAGCCAATCAGTCCTCTAATTAGTGACCTAATTAGGGAGTTGCAGTGAAAACCCGCATACACACCGGCCCTTTGCGGATAAGATTGGCCACCCCTGCTGTACTCAATACTGGTGAAGTCACTTTCAGCAACCTTATAAGGGGCACATACTTTATAATCTGTTCCTACTGTATATACCTTGCAAAAATTGTAGCCTAAATTTTAGTTTATCATGCACTAATTTTAAGCTTAACATGAATTGAAAATCTTGTTCCAAGCTGGAGTATAACTGATATCCTCTATTCAATTTAACTCGTCCAAACTTATTTTATCACAAAATTTTTAATGAAAATAAGAAACTTTTGAAGAGCCTAATTTAAGGGTACAGTTAATGTAAAGCGTTACCAACAATCCATAGCAATGTGATCCAGTTTTAGATGAGCTATAATATGGATTATGTTACAGGCTGTAGTGGAGACCTTATTTTATGTCTCTTAAATATAAAGTTGTCAAACACACAAAACCTGACAGGCAAATAGCTGGCATGTTTCTGAGACACCTTTAAATAACTTGCTAAATCAGCGTAATTACAGTATCAGCAGATGCAAAAACTGCAGGGAATTACAGTTGAGAACAATAGTGGTGGCTTCCGTCTCTCTGAAAATACATTCCCACAAAGTAAAAAGGTTTTAAAAAGATTATTCCATTCATCTCCTCACAATAACATCTGTAAAATAAAAGCTATTGCATTTTATATAAATAACACTATCAGCATGTGTAAGCAAGTCAGATTAGGACCGACTCTGAAGTGTTTTTGTGTCACTGTCAGAATTGATATGTAAATATAATTTGGCAGAAAAGCCTTCTGCATCAAGTACTGTCCTTTCAGCTAAGCCCTGATTAATCCATATACAACCTAGATCTTAAGCCTTATTTACAATGCCCTGAAACCAAGTCAAAATTGCATATGAAAAATGGAAGTTTATTAGTTTATTAGCATGTGGCTCAGTGGGCTAAGCCTACAGTATGTGTCTGTAATCACAAGGATGCCGGTTCAAACCCAGCCTCAGCACGTCTGCGGGTCCTTGAGCAAGGTCCTTGACCCCCAGCTCCTTGGGCGCTACTACAGGTGGCTGCCCTTTGTGGACAGCTTACTCTACAAGGAGCTAGTTGAGGGAGGTTTAAAGACAATTTCCGCACAGGGATTAATAAAGTATTATTATTATTAAAAACTACATATCTTCTGTGCCTCTACGATTCCATGGGGACCCCCCCCCCCCACCACCACCATGGTTGCACCCGCCATTCAACCAGGCCTCCCCTGCAACTGATTTCCCATTACAGTTGAGTAGTGGGTGATCACATTTCTGGATTAATTCATTTCCGGTGGACAGAGGAGACAAAGGGTGACTTCAATCAATCAGAAATTGAAAAGAATAAAATTAGATTCATTTTCAACTCTTGCAAATGGTGATATAAGACTTGACACAGACAGTGGGGTAGTTGTAAAAGAAATTCTTCATGTTTCTGGCTATCGGCTGCTCTATTATGCCTCATGTCTAATTCTATATCTTGTTAGACAAAGAAGATTGATAAAATAGCCGGAACACCACATGAAAATGGACATCAAATTTCAAGTCCTAGATCACAGTTATATATGGAAGTGAATCATAATATGTTGAATGTCAATTAGCAATATTTATCAACTACAAAGACAATCAGCATTGTGATATGTGAGTTTTCATGAGGCAGCTAAGTTTCAAAGAGGCCTGACATGTCATCACGGAGCACAGATTCACAGAACTCTCTCCTTAGTAATAAACAGGCTATTCTGCTCCTTGCTTGTGCTCACCTACAGTATGCAACGTAAACAATCACAATGTTAAAACCTTTGAGAATCTCACCTCATTGCAAAGTTTAATTTCTCTTTGACAAGTTACATCGTAATCATTATTTTTGATTTCAAAATGTTTATGGCTCTTTTCTCAATTACTCATTCTATAACTTTATGGTAGAGCCCAGTCATTCTACACACAGAGATTAGATTAGCAAATTTTCTTTCAGAAAAAAAAATTAAATTAAATCTTGTCCAATTACTGTGGAGTGTCCAACAATTTCTGAGAATCTCATTGTTCCATCTGAATACCAGTGCCTGACTGAAATGTTCGATAAGAAGAAAGCCTCTGGTTAATCATCCCTGGGATTGTACAACTGGCCTTCTACTGGGGCCGCCTCCTTTGGTGTCTGATGTGTCGATTTTTAATCCCAGAGTATAAGGCTGTGGAACTGTACATGTACTGTAGGAATCTTGGGCTTTATCTGGCCATTTACAGCATTGTTTCTCAACTGGTGGGTCGCCGAACCATTTCCATTAGTTGGTGGAATGTGTGGTTATAAAAATGGCCTTGATTGTTTTTCTAATGTCAGACTTCTTGTTTGTTCTGCATGAAGGCACTGTGCTACGGTTAATGCACTATTTACTGTTTATTATATTATATTACATATTACTGCATTTTTTCATGCTAAAGTTTGGTTAAAAATTTTTTAATTTGGGTTGTGACCAAGGAAAAATGTGGGTCCAGAGACTAAACCGTTTGATAACCATTCAACAATCTATAGTATATAACATAACTGAGTACTGTGATGACCTGCGTTCCGCGAGCAGGCAGGAAGCAGGGAATCACGAGTCGGACAGACAATACTCCAAACAACTCCAAAAAAATGTATTAATTTTAAGTTGAAGTGTAGAGTATTTCAGTTGTTTAAAAACAGACAGGTTAGATAGACCACATTGAAAATCAGGGCCCCAAAGTACAATCTCAGTGCAGTCCTGTGACTACTGCACCAAAAGTACTCACGTGTATGATTTCTCATTCAACCAAATTGCATTAACAAAGATATAAAGTAACCTGTGAACAGCTTGGTTCCCTCAGTGCTTGAATTTGCTACAAACAAACAGTTGTCCTTAGTGCATCATGGCTCCACATGGCAATTAAAAACCAGTGACTGGCCAATTAAGAAACCAGACTGAAAGATTCCACAGAGATGGGAGAGGGTACAAGTTCATCAGCAGGCTACTGGACATTAGCTGAAACACAGATCCAGCAGAGGTTAGGAGGCATAGAAGAGTCATGCTACCAAGAACAGAAGATGCAGTGGCCGTCCTCGAAAAATGACGCCATGCACAATTTGCTGTTTATGCAGCCTTGCATTGAAAGACAAATGGGCGAGTGCTTCTAACTTGGCACTGGGATTATCTGTGGAAATTAGTGTTTCAGTGACTGCTCAGGGAGTGCGAAGGACATTACATGAAGTTAAATTTTGTCAGCACATTCTTTGGTCAGATGAAACCAAAATGAATTTGTTTGCATCAGATGGGGTCCAGCATGTTTAGTGTGGACCTGGCCAGGACTGCCATAGTAACCGCACTGCGCCGACCATAAAACATTAAGGTGGAAGAGTGCAAATATGGGGTTGCATGAGTGCAGAAACTGTAGGATAGAGGGCATTTGTGGATGCAGGGGTGACCATACCATATGGCAAAGGTAGGCAGCTGTATGGGGGCCCCAAAAGCTAGGGGCCCCCTAAAGACAGAATTTCCAGAAGTTACAATTATGGACAATAGATAACAAGACTGTTTAATTTATAGAAACTTGTCTGTTTTTTTTCCCATTTTTAGTGACAGTTGTCAATATAGACAAAGACATTCCCCCCCATCCTATAATGGACTATTCCTACATCGAGACTTAATGCCACCCAGCTTTCTTTTCACACTGCAGCCTATTGGTACTGCTTGTTTCACTGCCAAGAGAACCAGCACAAAGTAGCCTAACAAGAAGAAAACGGCACAAAGACTAACCTCACATCTCCCCTGTCTTTGATACTATCCTGCCAGAGCGGTAGATACATTTTGAACAGACATGGAGAGAACACAATTAAATGAACATATGTAAAAACAAAGACCTTAGCCTCAGGGGGGAGTAAAGGTACAGGCTGTGCTGGGCTACAGCCTAGGGTCATGGTAAAAGAGGGAGCAGTTAAACTTCTTAAATCTGATACGCCCCCCTCCCCTGATCAGCAAATTTTACTGACAGCACTCCCACGCAGCCCCCGCTGTCACCCCATGCTTTGATTAGCACATTATTGATGTTTCATGATTTTAATCCCCTCTAGCTCGCACCAAAAACTAGTTCAAATGGCCCACTTAGGGCCCCCCCACCCATGTCAGCCTAGGGCCCCCAGAGAAGTTAGTCTGCCCCTTTGTAGATGGCACCATGAATGCGAGTTTCTATGCCCAAAAGGAGCTTGGCAGGAGAGGAATTTTCTAGCGTGACAACAACCCTAAAAACATTTTAATGATGAAAAAAGTGAAGAAAGGAAAAAAAAGTGAAAACTATGACCTGGCCAAATTTGTCCCATGACTTGAATCCTATAGATCACCTTGGGGGGTATTTTAAAGCAACAACCCCCTCAGCAAAGTACAGCTGAAAAGAATCATCTGTGAAGAACTGCAGAAAATCACTGCACAGATTTGTGCAGCACTGGTTTTGTCAATGCCCAGGAGAATCAAATCCTTCATCAGAAGTAAAGGTGGGCGTGCAAAATAGTTTAAAAATGAACAGAAGGTCACTAATAAAGGGTGCACTGATATGTTGTGGTTTGATCTTCGATATGGACTTTTCACTATTGTTTAATAAGTCAGTCATTTCTGTTTTTTCAAGTGAATTAATTCTTCTTGGGCTTTGGCAACAAACAAATAAAAAGCATTAAATGGACAGGATTTGTCTTTACTTAATACTTTAGTGATACAGACCAGGGGTCTACTCAGTTTTGTTTATCACTGATGACAAAAGTAGGACAACAGCCCTAAGAGTCATTGTGCAGAGATGTTGCCTTAACGTTGCCATAAAGTACAAGCACCTTTGAGTCTCTTAAGGAAGACTTGAGCAAAAACCCTGTGCTACATTATGTTTATGTGTCCAAGATAGTGCTCCTGTCACCTGTACTTCTCCCCCTACAGAATTGTGATGTGAAATTTGCTAACAAATGTGGTACACAGCACACATTACACAATACACAGCACACAGTACACAGCACACAGTACACAGCACACAGTTCATAGTACACAGCACAGTTCACAGCACACAGCACACAGTACACAGCACACAGTACACAGCACACAGTTCATAGTACACAGCACAGTTCACAGTACACAGCACACAGTACACAGCACAGTTCACAGTACATAGCACACAGTACACAGTTCACAGTACACAGTTCACATATTGAAAGATCACAACATTGTAGTCCCTAACAGTCTAAGATTGAGACTGATACAGCTAACTTACAGTGGGTATCTTTCGGTCAGCTGCTTTACACAACTTCGTAAAGACAGTGTATTGGCCCACTTTGTCAGTACATGAACAAAATATCATTTCACACTATGCCTCAGGCAATAATCAGTTCTTATTCTAGATGCTTTGAACTGGACTCCCTCCCAAAAAAAGTCATTTTGCTACATATGGAGTTCGACTGAGAGTCACGAGTGACATTTTGCTTGTAAATGGAGTCTTCCCTGCATAACCAGCAGTCATAACTATCCACAACCTGACAGAACGGCCAAGAAGTTGAGTGAATCATACAAGCGTGATGGCATTTATTCTCTACTAGGTTTACTCAGTCTTTCTAAAATTCTCTGTAAGGATAGTGTAGGATCCTCTTTGCAACTCACCTACTGTCTGTTTCCATGACCCTACAACCAACATGTTGTTGTACTTCGTGTAAATATTGTATCCTAGTTCAGGTTCCTCTACCATTACCAGGAGAGAAAATATGATACTAAAACAGGCAGGAACATAAGAGCACTGCATGAGCCTTTGTTAAGAGCCAAGATAGCAGCCCCAGCCCTTATATTGTCTGACAAAGAGAATTATTTCAGGAAGAACAGAAGAGTCTTCTTTCTGTGAATGAGACCAAACCAAACAACAGCCCTTCAGAAGATGACCTTGACATGTTGCTTACACTACCTGAACTAAAGGACACATCAGTAATGTCCCTTGAAAATCCACTGTATGTACCCTGTCAATACTCTCCTGTGTATGCCAGTGAGTTTGGATTTTATTCACTTTAAACATTGTCCCCTTTAAAATTAAGGGTTCATTGTTTCTATAAAATGATATCACTGTTGATTTGTGTCCCTCTGCTTTTTACTAAATTTAGCAATACATCCAACTGTCAATATTGTTTTTACATTTACCATTGGACTTACTAATTGCACCGAAGTTGAAGCCATGCTGCGTAGTGACAGCAAAGAGAAAAGCAGCCCCAGCCATTTGATCTTTTCAGCTTGATAAGTAAAAAATATATATATTTTCCAGACCTTTTTCCAAACTTTGCAGTCTCATTGTATGGGTGAATATCTGTAAATATTCAAATTTTGACAAACTGCACCAAAACTGATGCAATGCCACTTTGTGGCAACAAAGAAAAGGGTGACTGCATGAGACAGGCCCTGCCTTGTCTCATTCTGTCTGTCATTTCCCTGTTTGGCCAGTGAGTTTCGATGGTCATCCTATTTTGTTCCCTGTTTTCCTCTAGGTTTACCCCAGTCTTAGTCCTCACTATTCCCCTTGTTCCTTGGGGTGCCAGAAGGCAGGATGGGCTGAGCGTGTGACTGCTAACCATGCATCCCATTCTATCATGTGTTCCACTTGGGACATTTCTGAGTTTTTCTAAAACATCATCTTAATTATGTTTCTTGTGTTCATGTATTATAGTATTTAATCCTTTCTAATCCATGTGTTTTGTTCCTGGTTTTCACTTCCTGCAACCAGTTTTGTATCTATGTTCTGTGTCTATAGTTTTCCTGGTGTTTTAGTCCTCATGACACATGACTCCCATGACCATAATTATAATTATCTACTATTTGTGCCACAGTAGGCCATCTGTGCGTTTGTACAGCATGGGATACCCTTCATTCACATCCCCCATAAGTGAATCTTGGCTGCCCAACACTCCAACAAAATTATTCACTTCATGTTCATCATGTTTTGACTTATTGGTGTATGTTGTTTTGGATAGAAGTGTCTGCTAAATAAGCAAATTGCAAGTTGATCTATAGAAGTAATATGGTATTGTTGATATTTAAAATTGATGTTGTTGTAACAGAGAGTAAATTAGATGCTGCTGGGAAAACAACAATGTGTTCCTCAGAAATACATTGTTATCCCCATCACCCCTCCCCCATCTAACCCCTACTCATCCCAAAACGCCCATCCTCTGCCATCGATTGCTCTCTACACACTCTCCTCACCTCTCCAAAGAAATCTCTATTAAAAGCCCAACTTGGCGTGACTTGTCTCAATCTAATCAGGTTCACCAGATCAGTGTCTGTGACTGTCCTTTTATGTGTTTCATGTGCATATTGTGGCCCTGTTTCAATTTCCAGAAAATGATATCTTAATCCTCCCTTAATGTTTCAAACAGATCCACAGTGCAGTCCCCTAAAAATAATCATTGCACGGCCTCTGGCTTCAGGTAGCCAGACAGAATGCCATAAATAAACCAATCAGTAGGCCACAAGGTTACCCGGACATGTGTATGGTTTGTGAAAACAGTACCCCCCGCATGGGCCAGCACTTTGTAACCTCGCTTTCTCAAACTTACCCTTGGTTTGGTCTCAAAATCTAGTTTAGGGAAAGTCTCCTTACCTACTAAGTTATTAAAAATATGAACATCTTTAAAGTTATGGTTTTAAAATAATGGAGAAGTGAATAAACCAGTGAGTAAGGAAGCTATACCTGCACATTCAGACAGCCGATAATCTGACAGTTGTAGACGAGGGACAAAAATGACATAAACCCTGCATTGGCTTGTCCATCTGCAGTGCGACACGGGGGCTGAAGCACCCTCTTACAGTGCACCCCCACACAGGCGTATCAATGTTATACTTCCTGGCCATCGGGACAATTATGGACCCAGTGATGGATTCAGGTGTGAAGTGAGACAATCACTGAGCACATATGGGGGCTGATTATCTGCTGCCCAACTGGTACATCATTTAATAACCTAAAAAGCTGTTGTCTGCACCCATATTACAATAATATGTCAATATAGCATTTTATAATCTACAGATGCAATCTGTGCTACTAGGAAATTACTAAAAAACTAAAAAAAAGACCTTTGGCTGATCAGAATATACAATCAATGTACCTACTAAGGATGCGTAGATCAACAATGAAATATTGATTCTTTGAATCGGAATATTTCATTTTGAGACTTTCACCTGGTAATTAAATGTTTATATAATTATAGGGAGCAGGACCCTGCTGGAATATGTCTGTTAAGATAGGAGCTACTTCTCTTCTCCCACGTTCTCTCACTGGGAACTGTGGTCTCATGTGATTCAGTCAGTCATACAAAGTGGAGGGAAGAGAAAAGTGAACCTACCTCAGTACACTGCACTGATTACTTTACCATCTATTAGTGTAGGAAGTTGCACGATTCCGTTTTTTGGGTGCTAGCATAATGAGACGATGTACCTAATATTGCATGTAAGCCTATATATGGGCTATAGGCTTCAGTGTTAAGATACTATGTAAAATACATTTAAGAATTAATGTAACAGAAATCTGATAGATTTAATGCACAGAAAAAAGACATACTGTCATCAGGATACCAACCTTGCTATCACATGGCATCAAATTGAAAAGATAATCACTGGTATTGCCCATCCCTAGTACTTACTGTCAGTTGTTTTCCATTTGTCATAATATACACCCACAAAATAAGTAAGAAGAAAGTGCAATAATTGTTTGTGATCTCTCCTGCCACTTTTTAACAGACAGAGGTTGTACATTTATTTTCCTTCTGTATATCTGAATGAATTTCTCTGCTTTCAGTGAACATCTAATTCCGCAATTCTGTTTCAAGCTCATGTTGTGTTCAAAGGTACACAGCCTTTAAAAATAGATGCAGCCCAGGACTTTCATTTATTGTTTAAAATATGTGGAAAGTGGAAAAGCCTCTGATCATTTCCCTGTTCTAATAGCCTGATGAGCACTGGGAGGCAGTGGTCACAGAACAAATGGTGCTGTTTTTATTTTGCAAAGATAGATCACCTCAAGAAGGAGAGTGCCTTACATTTACTTTGGTGAAGGAAGCAAATTAGGGTTTGATTGTATTTATGGAGTGGTAGACAGAGTTGTCCACTGCTGATGAAGTAATGACTGGCAAATATAATTATAGGTCCTTTCTAACAATTCTCAGTTTGTAGTGTGTTATTGGAGTACTTGCAGTGACTTTGAAGCTCATGCAGAAACAGACAGTCTAAGGCCATGACTGAACAGGACACCATTGTTCCATTGTAACTGGCTGCCCCATGTGAAAAAATGACAAAAAATAGAGGTGACAATAGAAGCTGGAGCCTATATGTCACCCTCCACTATAGAGGTGCATGATCTGTAATCAAATGATAATTCTGACCTAAGTGACAATATTGTGGGGATTGAAGAGCCCACTTGACTGGCAGTACTTGCTGTTCAATCGTGGAATATTTTTGTCCTTAGGCAACAATTTGTGACTCGGGTGGATGAATGTGGCTGACTTTCCTCCATATTACTCAAAAGTAAACCTTCCCTGGACACCCTGCTAAAGTTCTACCAGCCCGCAAGAGAATCCCTTGGTTACGTTAATGTGCCATAGCTTGACCTCCCCTTTTCCTTTGATATATCTCATGTATTGTAGTCCTATCAATCCAGTTTGGCTCACCTTAATGCTAAGCTGTCAATATTTTCAAAGGGCTTGTAGGATGCCACGGATTGGTATATGATGGGCTATTCCATCATACCTACTATGCCGATGTCACCTACACCAGCACCTGCATACACACAAAGATGTCACAGCGTTTCCTTCATTCATTTTTTCTTTGGGGGATTTCTTTGTGCATCCTGGTTTTTGTGAACTTGCCCCTTTTTAGGATCCCTGGTTCCTGGTTCTTCAATCCTCTGCACTTGAGATTTCCTTCTGGTTCACTTAATCTTGGAACCATCCATCCAGTAAAAATGTACAGCTGTTGACAGAGGATACTGCCATATAGAATTTTGAGTTCGGGGTTGCAGAGACTCCTCCGAGTTCATGAGTCGGAATTTTAACTTCAAGAGGCGTTCCAGCTGAAATTTCCAACTTGGAACTCTGAATTTCTGAGTTACAAGTTCAAGTGCAACGCAGCTTTTGTCTGGGCCATGTCATATATCAAGGGATATTTTACTAGCCATTGATGGAGGAGTTTTCAGAAGAGTTTGAAGAATCCCAGCACCTATATACCATCTATTGGCATTTTCCGAAGTTTCAGCAATATATGTTTTTCCACTAATTAACATCTGTGAAATCAGTGTCCCGTGAAGTACAAAATATACCAGTAAACTTAAACATTAGAATACAACCCAACATTTTCTAATATTCACTACATAACATAGCTATATAGATAGCATATCTTAAAAGGGAGACTTTTTGCATTCCATGCCTGACACAGCAGCAATCTACAGCCGCTGCCAGCCTCTCCCACTTATAAGAGATGTGCTTCAGGCATCTGCTCTCATGCACGTACTTGTTTTTGCTAACTCTGCACATTTTTATAGCTGATTTATCAGAATTAGTATGCTACTGTGAAGCAAACTCTTGTCATTAAAGGAATTACGGTTTTCATAGCTTTTTTTTTCTTTTTGGGAAAGATTTATATACATACATTGTAAAGAATAATGTACGAAATTGTGTCTTCCACCTGATATTACAACAACACATGTACTTTGCTGCTTAATTATACCAGCTAACTATTCTAGCTTGTGAAATGTCATGCTCTGTAAGGCTGTAAGGAATCGGGCTCCAGATCTCGCCAACGATGCCACAGATACCCCCATGTGAAAGAAAAGATTAAAACAGGAACAGTGATGATATTCAGGAAAAGCTATGCATTATTCTTAACTAGTCACACCTTTTCCCTCAATTGATTTTCCATGATTGCCTATCCAGTGTACTGTTGCTGTCTCACACCACTGGGTCTATTTGTGAAGCTTTGCTTGCTCCTGCTATCTTACGCCAATTTCCACTGGTGTTTTCTACCCACAGTCATAACCATGCAGTTAGACCAACTGGCATCCCATCCAGGATGTTCTCCTGCATTGTACCTGTGTTGCCAGGAAAAGGGTCCCAGTGACCCAGTACTGCATAAATGACTCAAAGATGGATGGACGTGACAATAAGATACAGTAAGTCACAGTAAGCCAGGAGAATCAGTTCATCTGAGGGCGCACACACAACTGCAGACAATTACATCCTTGCATGAAGTTGGCGCCCCACATTAACCAAACCGGTCTGAATTATCGCGCTGGTTTCTGCCATCAAAATTTTCATTTTGTGCTGCTTTAGTTTCTGAAATATTGTATATGTTTGTTCAAATGATGACATCACCATTGTGGAGTTCTCACCCCATTCGCGTCTGATTTGGACCAAACCAGTTTCAATTGTTTGTGTCACGTTTGTGCCGTTTAAATACAGTACATGTTGTTATTATTTCTGAGTTATGCTTTGTGTTTATGCCATTACATGCTCACTGCATATAGTGCTCATGCTCATGTTTTTCATGCAAACAAAAGGTGGAATGTTTGAAGCCTTCATGACAAAGTTGTAGAACGAGCCAGATATTCGCAACAACAATAATAGTAATAATAAGAAGAAGAAGAATCAAAAGAAGAAACAGAATGATAATAATGGCTCAAACATGTTAACAAAGCGATTGAGACTGCTTTGGTCCAAATCAGATACAACTGGGGTTCCAACTCCATGATGGTGATGTTGCCACATAAACAACCATTTATATCTCAGAAACTAAAGCAACACAAATAAACATTTAAATGGTACAAACACAGCACAAATTATTGAGATGGGTTTGGTTCAAATCAGATGCAAATGGGGGCCGACTTCACACATGTTAATTTAGAGTCCTGATCCACCCATGTATGTATTGGTACTATGAGAGGAAACCAGCACAAACAGGAATAATATAAAACACGAAAGGTAGGAGCTCAACTGACAACCTTGAAGGAAATATAACAGTACAGTAGACTACAGTATGCTGTAAATTATAGAAAAATAAATCACACACAGATAGCTTTTATATATTTTCAAATTGTTCTTTTTTCTGATGTAACTTTCTTGACAAGCATATTTATTTTTCATGCATCTTATAATAACAAAAACAAGAAAAATAATACATTACAGAGATACCCTTGTATTGGGGGCCCATCATGGATGCTTTTACAGAGTCGCTCTGTCCACTTATTTCCGACACAGAATAAATGCGGCGAGGTGTTCAGAGCGGAAATAACCGCAGATAACAGCCCAGAAGAGAGCCTGTTGAAACAGTTATGTAAAGGGTGATCTCAGAGACCTTGCACTTTACGGCTTTTACATTCAGTCCTCAGGGGTTAGAGGATAGTAGCTGAATCATTTTTGCGGGAAGTTATATACAGATACGTATTAGTGACACGATACCCAGGGTATTCCAAGTGTTCCAAGAGTTCTTGGAGAAGGCATGACCTGCCAAGGTGTCCTCCATGCCAACACTGGTTTCACTGGAATGTTGGAGAATGTCTATCCGTGGACTGGGAACCAGGAGGATCATACACATGAAGTTTCAGGGAGCTTCATGGTGCTGGACGTGACACAGGCAGGCTTGGGCTGACAATAAAGCTCTGGATGCAGGATTACTCCTCACACACCCTTATTACAGATTCTGCCACAAAACCAAATAAATGAAAAAACACAAACTAAGCAGTTCAAGGCTAAAGTAGCACAGTGTCAGATAGGAATAACCCAACCAGTTACATCTCCGTCTTACCTCCCACAGTCAACTGGTGATTCTCAGCTCCCCTCACTCTCTGTATTGTCATTCCAACTTCCATGTTCCAGTGTTCCTTCTGTTCCATCTTCATCACTCTAAAAGGGAACAACCCCCCCCTCCACACCACCCAGTGGTCTACACCTGAAAACACTAATAATGGTCGGCAATCTAACAGAGCTCAGTCAGAACACTCCATCCATTGCTTTAACCCCCCCGTTTGACTCCCAAACCCCATTACCTCCACCCGGCCACTATCACCCTATGACCGATGTACTACATGCCTGTAATTATTTAGCTTGGAATGGAATATTCTCCAATGGAATTGATACACAACATGGCAGAACTTCTGAATGGTTTTAGTAGAAATGGAAAAAGAATCAGGCTTAGCTCTGAGGTGCAGGTGCAACTTATCAGGACATTACGTCCCAAAGATTTATTGATGACATACGTCCAGGTTCTTTTTTGATTTTACTTTTTTCCAGGTGTGAAAAGACGTAAGTGTTCTGCAGTTACTGCCATTTCAGTTCCCACAGTATCCAATACTATTGTGTCCAGGGCGGTTGAGAAGGTGTGAATGCCAAAGTATTTTAGACATAATACAAAGGTGTTGTAATATGTGACTGAAAAGATTTCAGTCTGTCTGTTTACAGACAAATGAAACATAAAAATCATAAAAAAGCATTTTGTGGTGGCAGAATGAAATATAGGACTTTACCTAATTTGACCTCAGATTTATTTTAATATTTTTGAAGTTCATTTAACAAGTAACTTTTTCAAACACATTTTCATGTAAATAATTTTCAAATCACAGTTGTACAGCATTCATTTGATAGGATGGAAGAAAGAATCACTTCATAAGAGGATGCACTGAATTCTTTTTCTCTCCATATAAGAAGTCAGTTTTATTGTGACCTGATACAATATTACAATAATATAATACACAATACAGTCAGTATTTTTAATACTGAATGAAAATTTCAGCCATAATGAAGAATCAAACAGTGCTATGAACATATTTATTTGGAAAACACTGCTATACACGATAAAAAATTAAAAAAATAGATGTCCTTCTGTAAGCCAGATACAAAAGCCTATTGACAGTATCCAAGGAATTTATAACTCTTTGACTTTGAAGGTCTGACAGTATGAATATGATATCCATTCAGTTCTTTATCTAACTATTCATTTTGTTCACTCTGCTTTTGTTCATGAATTGTATGAATGGCCTAAATATATTCCAGAAATAGCTTAACTTGAATGTTGAATTAGACACAAATCTGAGTTTGGGCCAAACGAACAGTACGTTTTTAGAAATGGTATGTAAGATTCACCTAATGATCGAATAGAATGATTGTACCATAGATATTTTCTATAAGAAAAGATCCCAACTTACCACACTAATCAGACATGCATTAAGGATATACTATTTTATGCTTATGTATGTATATGTTTTGCTTTTTCTGTAAGTAAAAGAAGGCAATACAACTCTTACAGGGTACAAACTTAAATATAACACAATTCTGCATCATATGCTCAGTTACTATTTATTATGTATTATTATTAGCATTTTAATGTCTGATATTCCAGGCTATTTTGTTTTTACACTCCAAGCAGCTGAGGCAATTATCTTTAACCCTCTGCAATGATTTCTGCACAATAAATCATTTATATGAACAGCATCATTAAATTGCAACTGCTCATTCAGTACGGGATCAGCAGGAGCCTATCCCAGGCAGCTGATCCATTGTAGGGGGATGTACAAGAAGAGTCACACAATATGGGCAATTAAAACATGTTATAAGGATCCATTTTTTTGTCTGTTTGGCCAGCAGATGATGCTGGCCATCCCAGTTTCCCTGTGATTCCTTATGGTTTAGCACCTTTCTCTCTTCCTAATATGTTCACCTGCTCCATGGGCTGCCTCATGGCTGAATGGACTAAGCGGGCAGCTGAGAAGCAGGCAACTCTCTGGGTGTGTGTTTGAGTCTATGGTGATTGTTAATAACCCTCACCTGTTTCTTGTTACTCCTAGTTGCTAGTATTTGATTATTGTCATGGCCTGCACCTGTTCCTTGTCTAATCTTCATTACTTGTGGATATATATGCCTGCACTTGCCCTGTTCCTTTATTGATTTTGCCTTTATTGTCTGCCTGTTGATCTAGGTGTAAGGTTCTGTATGTGTTACAAGCCTGTGTTTGTAGTTATTACCTGTGTTTCCTTTGCATTTCCTTGAATTTGATACTTTTGGTTTTTACCTACTTGCCCATGTTTTGATCCCTCATGGTCCCTTTTGTTTCCTGTCTTTTTTTCTTCTTTCAGAGTGTAGTTTGTAATCGAGATCCTCTTGTTATCTTTAAGTTGCTCTGCGGATTCTCATTGATTATGCCCAGTCATGACGCATGTCAGCTTGCCTAATTTCATATAAAGTAACCCCCTCTCATTTGTCAGGATTAGGGGTGGGAGATCCTCGTGAATATGAACATTTGCGAGTAATACTTGGGCCCTTACCTCAACCTATAACAGTCTGCTAGCCTGAATAATAATGTAAAAAGTAGAGATACACTGATTTTTTTTTTATGAATATACAAACCATCGAAGTTATGCCCCTGTGTGTACAAAATTAATACGGTACACACTGGCATACCTTAGCTAAGACTTTAATATAAAATTTTTAGTATGCACTTACACTACCCAATATTATGCATTAGTAGTATTCATATATTATATACTTTTATGTTATCCAAATAATTTTCAGTGTCATTTTGGCTTTCACGTCATCTGTGAGTTTCTGAGATCTTTCAGCAAGCTCCAAAAATATTCCCATTTAATTGTTCACAGCCAACTAGCAAATAACCAAAACCACGAATGTCAAATGTATGGATGTGAAGGGGTTTCCGCATTTTAGCTCTGGGGGAAAGCTGTAGTATTGGGAGGACTCCCCCACTATATGGTGAGAATGTATATAGACACAGACGGCAGGGTGGTGCTCCCAGCCCTGAAGGTGTGAGGGAACAGTGCTGCCCTCGCAGCCACCGTCTCATCCTGTGCCGTCCTAAAAGAGCAATAATATTTCTTCGCAGTGAATTAGCATGGATGGTTATGGACTAGAACAAAATTGTTCTTGTAGGAAATGCACATAAAAAAGTATTGGCTTTGGACAGGATTAGTGGAAATTGAAATGGAAAGACTGGCCCTAGGGAACTGGGAAAATTAAATGATCAAGCAATGATGGAGCCTCATGTTAAGTCACTAACTCAACAGAGCTGAAGTGATCTACAGCTGGCCTGACAAGTGCTACAAGCGTTGTGTTTCTCCTGTGGTGGGTGGTGGGGGGGTGGTATTTGCACCACACAGCAAAACCCCTAAAAGCTTGATGAAGGTGCTTTATGTATAAATTGGTTTGACCCTTAGCAGTATGTAGAAAATTGTGTGGCAAGTGCAGAAAGACACTGTGACATTGTCCCTATACATCTGCTAAAATGATTCTGGTGTGAGGACTTCACATTCCATTCATACATTCTTTTGTATCACCCTAATTGCGATATTATAAAATTGCAGAAAAGAAAGCTTTACAGATGTAGAATACTAACAAGCTGAGTTATTATTTATTTATTTGTTTGAAGGGGGGAGTGAATATAATATAATTACTCTAGCCCCTGCAGTACTTAGGTAAAGCAAATCTCTAATATTGAGAGTAGGGTCCACAGACCAGCAGTGCCACAACAATGGAGAGAAACTTCAGAAATGACAGCCAACTGCTCCAGTCCACTGATGTGCCATCAAAAGTACAAAGCCTACCAAGCAGAAGCAGGTCTGTAACATCGGTCTAAGAAATATTCTACCGAAGAGTGACATTAATCAGGAAAATTACCATGTGTCCTTCATTTGGACATGCCTAAGTCTTGATGGTGTTCAAGGTATGTTCTGCAGATCATGTACCACAACCTCAAAAAACTTAGCTGAAAAGTAGTCTGTGCAATTGGATATCAAGTCAGACGCATCCATAAATTCCTTTAATATACTCTGTGTCTGTGACATTCTGACAAAGGTAAGACTGATGTAAGCATTTTTGCTATGAGGGCATGACAGAGCTCCTGAATTTGGAATAGGAGTTAACAAGCTAAAGATAAGCAGTGGATGGTTTGCACTGTAGGCAGGATGAAGTGCCTCACATGGCCTTTGGTGCTGCACACAGGCATAAATCTCACCAGAAGAATTCTTCCACATTATGTCAAGTTTGCTGTCATGTGCTGAATGCAGTCAGTCTAATATGCTGAGTCTACTTTCTGGCAGTTGATTAAGATTTCCTTACTTTAGGCTCTTGGATGATCAGGCAACTGACTTAAAAGCATTCAAGTTTTCAAGTAATTGATTTACTTTGTAACAACTGGAAAGCTCCTTTCTTATCCAAGAATGTTAAGTACGGTCAATGGATTACATTAATTATGCTAAATTACACAACATTAATTACATTAAAATGTATTATTTACTGTCTGGCCTTCTCCTATAGTATATTGCTCAAAGCAAACCCCCCTGTATTCATGATGTCCCTCATTCTGTCTCCTTGGATAAAGCTTTACAAGCATTATAACCCACCCAACCATGCAGAGGAAATGTAAACTCCACACAGAGCAAATCACACTAACAACCCTGGAGTCCACTGTATCACCCAGGATTAAAGGGAAAAGTTTTTGGCAAATCTTAAATTGCTAAGAAATAGTCCCTAATTAAACACTCTCTGCTTCTCTTGAGAGGAATATGGTTCTGTACAATGTGCATGTTGACACTCCTCTGCTGTGCATTTTACCAAGTGCATAATTTCCCCGAAAAGTATTGTAATTAGCATATTATGTTTTAAAAATGGCATTATATAAAGAACACCAGCTGTATGTAAAGCCACACAAAAATGTTTTTTTTGACATTTTATAAGCTGAAAGTAAAAGAAATTACAACTGAAAGCGAGACTTTACAGAAGAGCCCCAACCAGCTACTACCCAGACTGCTTTCCTCTTCTCATCTACACCTTTTGTCATTTTCCATCTCTTCCCCGCAGGTGGCACAGCTGGTTTCCGCATCCCCGTCACATTCATTAATAAGTTTGTAGGAGGAACTTTACAGCCTCACGCAGGAGATGGAAATGAGTCAGTCCTGTCTGCTCGGCGTCAGGAGCAGAACAAAAAAAAAATTATTAAATCCCAGGCCTAAAAATAACCGGAACATGGCACGATTGCACATGCCAGAATCTATACTTTTTCACCTGTTTTAAAAGCCCCTGAGCCATGAGCCTTTAAAATAATAGGCAGGGAAATGATCAGTTTTGGAGTAGTTTGAGCCATAGAGGATCCTGACTTACGAGGAGTAGCACAGCTTACAGTATATAGCATGAATATGTCATCAGATTAATAATAAAAAAAAAGCCGTTGTCTTTTGAGGCTTTGAGCTGATCATTGAAGTCAGTGACCTTTCACACTTCAGAAATATTTATATGATGAACATACTAAAATAGCCAATTGGTGACGAGGCTGTTTTATTATTAGGTGCTGCCAAGTCAATGTTGACTCCCGGTGACCAGCATTCTCCTGGAAACGTCTTCTTCTGTCCAGGCCTTCGGGTTTCCTAAGGCATGCTAATTATGTCCATCTGTTTTGTTGCTGGCTGTCTTCTTTCTCCTTTCTCTTCTACTTTTCAAGTCATTATGGTTGTATCTAACTGATTGGGTCTTTCGTTATATGCATGAAATAAGATTGAAGCTTTCTGTTAATTTGCTCTTCAAGTGAAAGCTCCGAATTGATATCCTCAACAATCAACTTTTTTGATTTTGCTGCAGTCTGTGGTATTAATTTTTTTTCAATTAATGAAGTTCAATGGCATTAGTACTCTTCCTTGTCCCATTTATTTGTCGTCTGGTTTCCCATCCATGGAAAGTTACAGAAAAGACCAGATTCAGAATAATTATTGTCTTTCTCCTTAGATCAACTTCAGTTCTTTTCTGCAGACTTTTTATCGCAATTGTGATGTACTTGCTGACTTCTGATTTTTGTCCTTTGATGACTGTTCCAAGGAGCAAAAACTATGTGTAGCATATACGTTTCTGCATTTTAATTAGCTACTGTTCATGTCATCATAGCCTTTATTTCCTTCACATTCCCCAGTAGGCTCCCTTTTTATTTTTATTAAAGCTTCGACATTTATGGTATAGTAAAACCAGCTTTTCACATCTTGAGTGTCTGTGTCTCACCCTCTTTTCCTGGCTGTCACAACAGTTCAATGCTGCAATCTTCTATTTCCGCCACAGATTTTCACTGCGATTCAAGCCCATACTTTGACTTACCCATTCAAGGATTTCCACTTTCTTCTTTTCAATCCTTGCATGGGTCATGTTAGCTCTGTGTTGGGGGTCACCATATTGCTGAAAAATGCATCTCTGTCGCCGGTCATTTGCCGACAGTTCAAGGTTTTGCACAAGGACCTGCCCTTCTTATGCTCCATCCATTCTGATTATCCTACCAAGACCTGTTGATTAAAGGCATCCTTGTTCCATTACTCTGCCACGGCTGTGTTTTACCAGTCATATGCTTGCCATCTAGGACAAATAACTAAATATGTCTCATCGTGTTTTTTCATCTCGTAGTCCCTACGTGCCGTTCTACCTTTCTCTTCCTCACTTCTCCACCATACGAGCTGAGCTATTTTTTACTTCTTTGCATCTTTTCACATCCTCGACATGAGGCATGCTAGATCTTTGTGGGTTGCCTTTATGTTTTTGATAACTTCTTTTTCTGTGTCTTCGAAGACTACAGTGTTCTGTAGCATACTCCGTGCTTTTTCAATGCGCATTCCTTGATTTCTGTTCATCTACAGCCTGCTGAGATTTTGGGAAAGCCCCCTTGTCTTCTTCTAGCTGTGGTTGGACCTCATACTGACAGGTGTACGGATTGGCTTTTATCACGTTTACCACAATGATTCTTGAGGGGAAAATCTCCTCTGAATAGTTTTACATTTTGATTGCATGCAGGTGGATTGCACAAATTCTAAAGGTAACTGGCTGGCACTATTGTGCAGTGTAACACTACAAGTGAAAATAATGAATTTGGAGATTAAACAATGTTATCCAGTGCCTCATTAATGTAATTAACAGCCAAATGGTTCTGTAATTTTTTTTCTTCTTCTTGAACATAGATAAGATTAATATGTCTATTTTTTCATCTTTTTATCCAACCTTCTCATCTCATTTTTGTGTGTGAGTGTTGAATCTGGTCAATTAAAAAACCATCCACCCACCTTTGGATTGCTTATGCAGTGCAGGGTTACAGAAATGAAGCCGATGCCAGGTAAAAGTGGGCACAAGGTGTGGGTACGGCCTGATAGAGATGCCAGTTCAGCACATGGCACGCATTCTACAATTCAGAGACATCAGTTCACCTAACTGCATGCCTTAGGAGTGTGGGAGTAAACCGGATTACCTGGGAGAAACCCACACAGCGCTGCAGAAGCAAGGCAACAGTCTTTCCCAACTAAAAGTAAAATCCATATGAGGGTGAAGTCAAATCACAGTAAGCACATCACAGTGGGACTCCCGTATCCGTGGTTTCAGATATCCACAGTTTACCGTGGTCCAAAAAAAAAGAGGAAAATTCCTGAAGTAAACGGTTCATAAGTTTCAAACTGTGTGACAAACAAGTACAGGCTGTAACTTGGTGAAATCCTCCAGCCCAGTACACCCAGTACACCCAGTACCTGACTCATCTCCCTCTGTTCCAATACCCACACTTACCTGTAGAACTCTCACCCAGTCTGCCTCCAATGTTCTCGCTGACTGCCTTCGTTGCCACATTATCGCAGTGTCTGTGTAGTAAAAATGTGTAAAAAGGATGATTTTCATTGCTCCTTCCTTTGATAAATGATATTTTTTCAGTGCTCTAGCGTTTGCTGAGAATTAGGCTGAAACATCAGAATCATTTTTATTCAAGAGAGAGTACACTACTGTACAACACTGTATAATAATGTATTATTACTGTATTTTATTCTGGAAATGTCTTACTGCGCATAATTTATCAATTATCCATCATATATATGAACACAAAAATCTCATTATGTATGGGGTCCATAGATACAGTCGCTGTTAACGGCTATTTATGGTAGATCTTGGAACGTATTCCCCTCAGATACGTGTTTCATTGAAAGCTGAAAACAGAGGGTCATGCAGCAGATACCTCCATGCATTGCCTACACATCCATCCATCCATCCATCCATCCATCCATCATGTAAATGCTTATCCTGGTTATGGTTGCAGGGGGGAGTAGAGTCTATCCCAGGGTATACGGGGCACAAGGCTGGGATACACCACGGATAATATACCAGTTGCTGGCCCTCTAGTCAAGGAAAGCATAGCATTTGGATAAGGGACATTGTTACTCTGCACCTGTAGTCAAAGAAATGGATCAGAAATCATCACATTTGTGAGTTTACAGAGGAGTAAAGTTTTAGTGGGAATGTCCACATTCTGTGTCGTCCAGGAATATACTGTCACTAAAATAAATGGGGCCGATAAACATAAGCGTTGGTTATCGCAGACAACCCAGGTTAACTGCAGCTGAGGAGGACAGCCTTGCTGTTTATCATGAAGTTTACCGCTGTGGTTCTGCTTCTACGAGGGATACCCTATAAGGGATGTATGTGTTTGCTTAGACACTCTGGGAGAATACTACCCTCTAGTGAGGAAACCCTTTCATTTCTCACTTTGTCTGTACATTTTTTAGCCTTCACTATACATTTTATATTACTATAAAGCTACTTTTTCTCTATGGAGTCTTTTATATTGCCTCACTCACATGCCTGCTTGTCCAATGCAATAATACTTTTAATAATTCTATGTGGGCTGGCTGTGGGTGTAAGTACACAGAGAAACACAATTATCTTGCACTTGTTTCTGATCAAACATTATAAGCTCACGCTAGCAGAATTTGTACCTAAAATGCTTGACAGCTCACTTGTTATGTATTATTTACGTCACCCATGTGTAGTTTTGGACATGATTCTGCCAAACAGCTTTCATAAGCTGATACAATTTTATTATATTCATTCAGTAGAATTAATTTTATCCCAGGACCCTAACAGAACAAGCAGATAGAAGGGTGGATATGGATGGATGGATGGATGGACGGACGGATGGATGGATGGATGGAGGGCCACTGATGGGGGGCTGGGGGGTAACCAGGTCAGTTGATCCTGGGCCCTGGGTGAAGGGGGAGCCGAAAAGGGGCCTCTGAACTTTAAATAATCTGCTGGAATAATTTGTCAAAGATACATATTTGTCAGAACTTTATATAGTATGTGTGAATCTCATAAGATCTTGTTAATTTTATCTTCCTGATTTTCCTTGACATAGAGGTTCTAGCAAGTTTACTCTCCCTCCTTATAATGCAAAAATGGTTTGCTCTGTCACACCATGCCACGCCAAAAAGTCAAAAGTGTAACATTTAGCCAGATGTTTAACCCCCCCCCCCCCCCCCACCAGAGTCAACTGTCAAAAAATGAAAGAGAAAATTATATTAGAAGTGACTTAATAATGGTGGGTTATTAACATTACTAAATAAATTGCTTTTTAATGTACAGTATGTGATATATTCATTATAGGTCTGTGTCTGGGCTTTAGGTTCCAATATGAATTTCTGACATAGAGATCATTAAATAGCAAGTTTTTTTAATAAATTTTGCAATAGACAACTTCAAAGCATTAAAGCTGGGAATGATATCATGTCTCTCATATGACAGAATTTTACATTTTGGCTGTGGGATTTCCCTTTTAGTTTGATTAAATAGTATGTGCTCTTTTAGTGAGAGCTCTTTTACCATGTGCAAATAGAACATGCATTCCGTGTGCAGCCAGTCAGAGACTTGTGTGCAGTCAGGAAATATGTGTGTGGAGGTGGGGGCAATGGAGATCATCTTGGCCCCAGGTGTGAGCAAGACACACTGTGGGCATGGATGGATGGATGGATGGATGGATGGATGGATGGCTCAATCGGTGGATCATTTTATCTAAATGCACCACAACACCAGAGAGGTCTTAAACCAAATCTCATTTTCATTCATAGTGTACATAATAAAGTTCAAATATGATTTTTTTTTAAATTAACAACTTATATTACTCTTTTGTGAGCTATACCAGTAGACTTTGTTGGAGTGAAGGTATCTAAGCCCTGTGTTAATAAAGGTATCCAAAACATATGACTGTTTATGTGCTTGGAAATAATTAAGTAGCCAATGTGTTACTGAGCTGTAGAATAGGGCTTTGCCCGTTTTGCCCACTGAGGGAATCACAGATGCATTAGTATTTGGGTCACAGTCCCCTCTGCCTTTATGCTCCTTACTACTCTGTGTAATTCACCCCGCGGAAGGTTTGGATATCATTTTAAAGCCATCGCTGCCATTGATTGGCAGGTGAAACTTCAAATGGGGTCTAGTGGGAGGAGCCAAGTCTCAGCCCAGGGGTTTATGGGAAGTTATAGCAGAGCAAGCATTCTTTGCAAATTATCCTAGTTCTTATGTTATTTCACATACTAATTTTTCAGGATGTCCCTCTGGGATACGGATCTGCCCCCGGGATCAAGAGCCGGCTTGCCCTATTGGTGATGTAGGTGATTGCTTAGGGCGGCATTTGATTTGGGGGCTCGGCAGAATCTCGCCCAGGGCACCAGAACACCAATAAAGGGATCGATAAAATGTATATATCTATCTAGGATCTGTTGATTTGCTCTGTGAGGGTTGTCAGTTCAAGCCCCAGGAGAAGTCTGCTGTAATACCCTTGGCTGCTGATAATTTTCACTGTTCTTGTAAAATACCCTATTGTGAAAATGGAAGGTGGCTGGGATGAAATTTGAATAAGTAACAGGCAAATAATTTCAACATTTCACAGCATGACTGGTACATTCGACGACTGTTGGTCTTTCATACAAGAAACATAAAATATGAATATCTGGCATTCTAGTGACTGCTGTTCAGCATCTGCAGTACAGTGAGTTTCAAAGATTCTAAAAACAAAAACTAACAATATTCAAGTTTTAATTTGAGGTTTTCAATAACCTAAGCACATATTGATCACAGTAGTTTGAAATGTAACAACTATGTATATGTATATATTGCTAGTTGGATATGTGGGTAGGTGTATAATGTATAAAGTAAATATATTTCCGAGTTTTAAGTACAATGTAACAGAGCTTATTTTAATTTCTGCATGTTTTTTTATAATACCTTCATCAAAGTGTGGTGCAAGGCAATAGTCACAACCACCCAGTGTGTGAGGAAGGTTGCACTTAGAGACACATTACAGGTTTTGATTAATGCATTTATTAGTCACTCATTGGCAAATGAAACCGCAGCAACACCTGTGCATTTAAAACTATGAGCAAAACCCACATTCCGCTCCACGTTAGCTATCCCTTTGTTACCTGATGTCAATACAGATTACGAACAATGTCTACCACCACTGTAGCAAACAAACAGATTTAATTTGCAATGGTAGGATATAAAGCAGGGGTAGGTAACCCTTTTCTGGGAGTGCCAGTACCCAGCAGGTTTTCCACCGTACCTGAAGAGACACGACCTGCCTGAGATCACGTGTGGTTCATCAAAGACCAGGTAGTGTACAAACCTGCTATAAAAACAAGCCGCCAACATGCGCAGACAAGAGCTTCAACCTGTCTCAGGCTTAGAAAATTCATAGAAATATTGAAACATTAGTAGCTTTCTGTTATATCAATATTCAATTTAATCACAGTTGGGATGTTATGGGTTTTTTCTGTTAAACAATTTCAGTTTAACAGCTATATAACCTTATACTGTATTAGTTGCACTGACACGGCTTGTACCTTGTTTAGTTTCACACTAACAACTAGCAAATTCACACCTTCTGGCAGCAGATGTGAGATACTTCTTAGCTTGTGGGTAATAGGAGTACAGATTTATGAGGTTTGTGTTTCTGTCACACAAAACATTGTATCTAAATGTGATGTCAGTTCACTATATTATCCACTATATTATAGCATTCCTTTTCCCTGTGAATTCCCCTCGGATCATGGGCATTTGTCGTGCAAATAGTCAACAAAAGAGACACAGAAGGACACCTGGTAAAACTTCAGTAATCAATGTATTGACCTCCATTTACACTCTGAGCTACTGTAGCTGTCAAATGCATAGATGCTGCCCCAGTGAAGGCAGTGAATATGTCCTTCTGTGAAAATTCACTTGAAGATCATTTCTGCCATCAGAAACCTCACTTTTTGGTTGTCATCACATTTAAATTGCTTCTGGAAGCTGCAGGAAGGGAGGTATAACCCACTCTTTTTCAGAA
Organism: Paramormyrops kingsleyae; assembly: GCF_048594095.1. Taxonomy (NCBI): domain Eukaryota; kingdom Metazoa; phylum Chordata; class Actinopteri; order Osteoglossiformes; family Mormyridae; genus Paramormyrops; species Paramormyrops kingsleyae. The sequence continues at coordinate 6,183,580 of NC_132808.1, read as the reverse complement.
TAAGAGCTGTCATTCAACCGAAAAGTAAGTCTCATTGGAAAGAGCTCTAGAAACATCTGACAAGTCATAGGACAGAGCAGTGAGTTTGTTAGTGAGAATATGAGACACGTGACTTCATAATTGAAACAATTGTTTGCTATGTGATTCCAAGTGCCAAGACAGACCAGATTTTTTTTTTTTACTTTTTTACCAAAAGAAACTGATCATCTTGATGATATATTTTAAGGTTCACAATTCAAATGTTTTATCATCTGTCCTACATATCGACACACTGTGCAACACGAAGGAATAAAATGTGTTTCCTCAGGTCCTGGTGCACAGTACACAGAATCTGAGGGAGACAAATACAAGTAAGTTAAAGGAATGGAGTTAAAAATTAATAAAGATATAAAACATACAGTAAATTTGAATAGAATGAGGCTGGAAAGTGAGACTGCAGTCTGAGAAAATGCAATGATGTGCTAAATGAGGAGGGTGTACAGAGTATCCAGTAGGTGTGTTCTGTGACAATGACAGTACAGTCTGTCTGTACATAGTGGTGATGTCTATATTCGTGTTGGGGGGACCAAAGCACAGTGACAGTAAGTCAGCCAGTGCCCAATGCCCCTGGAGCAGCTGCAGTCTCTTTTTATTGTCCTTAGAAAGCTCTAAAAATATATTTAGTTTCTGTCTATATATTGGAAAAGTTCAGGTTTCTAGGGGTGTTTTTTTATGTTTCTCTGACAAAAACTAAAGTGTTTTTTAAATACTTATAAGCAAATATTTAGAATTTTTATTTATATATATATTATTTTTTTTTATAACTTCTAGTACATTTTAGCCACAAATTGTTAGTTTTTTTCTTTTCATTTACAACTGCACCAGCCTTTTTACAAATATCCCCTATAGATACTGTTTAGCTGAAGTCATTACTTGAGTAATTACATTAGCAGATAAATATGGCCCAGTTGAAACCAGCAGAACATACAGCCCTCATAAACTGCGAGTCTGCTATGTTTTGGGTCTGCTTATCGACTGTTAAATATTTGGTAGTGAGATAACATAAGACTCACTTAGTTGTAAAACAACAAAATCTACATAATACAACCATACACAACTAATATCTAGTTTCCATAGCTTATGTTCCCGCTAGCCTGGACCCTATTCCCAGAACAGGACATGATGCACAGGTCACTCTGGACGGGGTGTGAGACCATCCCATTGCCAAGGGCAATTTCAGCCACACCAATCCGTCTAATCTGCACATCTGCACATTGGTATGAACACAGAGTTGGTGTAATAACTGAATCCATATGCCCCATCATCTACAATTCGATGGAATTTAGCTTCTAAAAATATTGAATGAATATTATAGAAACTGAATTGAAACACTTTTTCATTCATACATAAAGTGTTAAGAATTGTTTGGTGCCACTCTTTTAATACTACTGATTGAAAAGGCATCACAATGTGCAGACCAAAACAACCAAGAAACAAACTAATTATTTTACTGACTAAAACAACAAATTAAAGCAACGAAAACTAAACACAGAGGCATGAAGGCCATTGTAAGAAAAGCACAAAATGCCCCTGATTGCACATGATCATCTGGATAACCCCTCTAAAACAATAGATGAAGAAAAGAGATACCAACTAACATGAGATATGCAGGTTCTACGACACTGATTGTGATTTTAATAAGAAAAAGACCAGATGAATGAGTCAGAACTGGAAAGGTAAATGATTAAAAGCAAGCGATTTCTCTCAAACCCAATGCCAAAACTAATCTATTATGACTTTCAAAATCAGCATAGTGTGATATTTATGCCGTTCTTTTGGTGTTCCGATTAGATTTACAAAAGATTATAGAAGAATTATTAAAAATATGTTGATGCTATCGTACTCAATGGGTCTTAATTATCTGTGAATTTAGGAAGCGATTACCTTTAGGTAAATAAGTACGTCACGGATAGAACCAAAATAAAGGATTTTCTTGAGCTGTGTAAAAATGCCAGCTTCAACTTCCTCTGCGCTGCTCTCCTTTGATTTATTTGCTTGTGTGTGTTTTGCTGACCTTCGTAGGAAAACCAGCGTGATTTGTGGTACCTTCAAACCACAATGTTGGTAGTCTTTAATGTTTGTTTGTTTTGCTGTAATTGTTCATATTCGCCTCTCATCAATGCTCCATCATTTGCCGTTTCCGCTGTAGTTTCTGAGCGGGCAGCCTTGCCAGAAAGCTTGGTCAGACCATGCGTTTCCTGTAATGTTTTAAACCACAGCCGCATATCTTCATATATAAATTTCTTCATTGCAACTCTGTGGGAGGCAAGGTGAGTAACAATTAAGTCCAGTTCACTAAGGGTTTTCTGGATGAGGACCTCCTACAGTAGCTATGAATCGGGTTATATTGTATACAGTGTGAGTGTGAGAGAGACGGAGAATGCTTGGAGGTGCCAGGATCAAATAGTGCTTTTTCACGATTTTTATGAAGGATAAATCTGCCGGAATCACCTGTAAATATGATTTTAATGGACTTTCACTGTTTTTATAGACAACCTCAGGATTTTACAGTCTTTTAAATCACATTTCGGGGCATCCATTAGGTTTGTTTGAGCAGCTCTGTCACCTTTGTGCCGGATCTCTGTGTGATTTAAAGAGACGTTACGATGTTACATCCTGGCCCTCTCTTGGCCCCAAACCAAACTGACCATACTAAACTTGCACAAACAAACACACATACACACACATGCATAGGGGGTTACTGGTACTCAGTCAAGTTGGTTTTCAAATAAAGATAGTCCACAATTTTAATAGTTTCTGCGAAGCACATTTTCATTAATAAACTAGTCCGCATGACACCTGGTCCTGCCAAATTCTGTAAGGCGTAAATCCATACTGTTTGCAAAGCTTTAATATTAATACCATGGCAGAAGCAGGCCTGCAGCTGACAGAGGTGCGTGTCCCTGCAGAGAGCGGGTTATACTTTAATGCAGGAGGATTTTGAGAAAAGCCATGAGCTGTGAGAATGACAGTCAGAGGAGCCAGTGCCTTGTTATGAGGCTGTGGCCACTCTCGTTCACCCAGATGCTCTATACCGAAACACCCTGTCAATTTTAACTTGACTTCTATCGTAAAAGTTTCATTCTGGGGCTCCTTCGACCACCTTCCACAGAAGCCCAGGGGTTCAGTCTGCAGCAGGTTTTTTGGCTGTCCGATCCCAGCATCCGTAGGACAGAACACCACAGGAAGCTGAACTGGACAGGAGGTACCGGAACAGGGTGTGCTGGAAGTGGAGTGCAAAACCAAGGCTATGACCAGACAAACACACAGAACAGGAGTCCAGAAGCCATGAGACAACAACGACCTTCACTCACTGATAAGGGTACTTTGAGTCTGGAACTTTTAATTAAGCTCCAGGCTACACAGGTTTAATAATAATGTTTGGTAATACTGTACATTAATTGCGTTAATTCATAGTACGTTTATAATGCATTCATAGAACATTCAGTGCACCTTCATAATGCATTCATAAAACATTGATAAGCAGCACGTACATTTGTAATGTCTGTTATTATCATATAATGTTTGTTATTAATGTATGTTAAAGCTGTTAAGGTATGTTAGGATGTTAAGGTATACTTACATGCAATGTTCTGCGAATGCATTATGAATGCATTATGAAGGTGCAGTCAATGTAAAGTGTTATCCAGTGTTTTCTTGTAAATGTGTGCTATGATGTCATTTAAATCAAAAACCCATGTGTCCAAATGTGACTGTATAAAATGCCAAAGAAAACTGTTAGTGTAAATAATAACATGATGTTTTCATTTCCATATACTGCACTGTTACAGACAACCAATGACATATGATATGAAGCATTGCCACAGGAACAGAATTGTATTAAGAAAACCTTGTGTTATTAGTGGAAGATGGAGGTCATTGGTATTTATATACACTGGCCAGTGTCTGTGGGGTGTGGAGATAAGTCAACGCCAGCGGATGTAAAGTGGACTGTGCTTCATTACCAGCAGGCCCAAGCTTACTGGGATCCCTGAGACCGCCATCCAGCACGGCTCACACACCCCCACTCTGCCGTGTGGCGTGTTAATTTGGAAAAACAAGCACTCTGACTAAGGCCCCTCTTGAGCCAGAAGAGGCCAGCTGGTGCCTGTCAATAGATGATCGCTGACAAGAACATGAGAGAATGGAGAAAGGTATCTCTGCATTCTGGAACAGTGTTTCCAAATCCAGTCCTCAGGGACCTGCAGACAGTTCACGTTTTTGCTCGAGCTGGGAGGGAGCAAAAATGTGGACTGTCTGGCAGGCAGCTGGGAGGGAGCAAAAATGTGGACTGTCTGGCAGGCAGCTGGGACGAAGCAAAAACATGGACTGTTTGTGGGACCCCAAGAGCCTGGTTGGGAAACACCGTTCTAGACTGACAACACACTTGGCAGGGAGCAGGAGAAACAAGCAGGCAGCTATAGTGAATAGCAACCTGTGACATGAACAAGTGATTTGGGAACTGCAGGTTAATGCCACTTCGTAATGGGCCATGATCAGCCACATTTCAGATGTGCGACCTTTTTTCCAGAATCATGTTTCCCTCACAACAGTGAGTCAGGCAGACCGTTACAGCAATAGAGAGGTCTGGGGTCACTGAGAAAAAGGTTCACCGCTGTGTCAGGCTTTGATGACATCAGTTAATTCATTAAAGGTCTGGTCAGCCTGGCTTCTCAAACAGTATTCAGATGGTGACTTGAAGAACACACTCTGTACCACCAAAAAAAAAGGTTTTTAACATCTGACTTATCAGGTCATTATTCTCAATTGCTTTTTATTTTTTTTTGTTGAGTATATGCAGTAAACTGAGTATACTGATCCCATGTGATATATTAAGATTCCAAATTTTAAAAAGATTCTACAAATTAAAATTAATATGTATGATAGTAATGGTCTGCCTTGTGTAAATGTCATAATCATTCAGATGTGTAATTACTCGTGATATTGATATATGCTGACCTATTTGAAGTGAATGTGGGGTTGGTTGTACACTAACTGCAGCCTCACGATCCAGCTGCCAACGCATCGAGAAGAGTTGCCACGCTCAAATGTTTGGCCAATGACAAAACGCCGGGCACCCTCACCAGCCAATAACACGGGTATCCGGAGACTCGAGCAGCAGGAAGGAAGATGGACACGCCTCACGCTCCAGTCTGTGCATTCTGACGCATTGAACCGGCTGAGCCATGATGACCAACCAGAGGGCAGTGATTTGGACAACTGGTGACAGCCTGGTAATAATCCACAACTTGCTGCTAAACAGAACCTTCTTGCACTTTATATCTATCTTAACATAACATAACTTTATAATAATAATGGGACCTTATTGATCCCCATGCGGAAATTCTCTTTTTGCCCACCACATCTTGCTGTCCATGACACACAGACGCCTATATATCTAGAGCTAGCTTGGCAGTGAAGGGCAGCCACCAGCCGTAGTGCCCAAGGAGCTGCTGTTAAGGGCCTTGCTTATGGGCCCACACATTCTGCCGATGCCGGTCACTTAACCTGCAGAGCCACTTGCCACATTAATAGCAAACATTACATGATAATAAAAAACATTATAATCGTATTAAAGCCAATAAGGTATGTTAGGATATTGAGGTATGCACTCCTGGGCAAAAAAAAAAATGGGCCAAACCCAAAACTGCAAAACATTAAGCTTTTAATGGTCTCAAGGACAAATAGCCAGGAGATATTTTGGAAATTCTCATGCACAAGTTTGCCTGAATTTTATATCATCAAATCTTTTTATGATTCTATCACTGCATGCAAGAATATTTCCAGCTCCCACCCAACAGTTCAGTGCAGCAACAAGCAGTGACATTTTTTTTTAGTTCTTGCTAATTATTTGACCGATGATTTGTTGTTAAAGTCATTAAAACTTTAATATTTTGCAATTTTCTATGAATGCATTATGAAATTGCACTGAATGTTCTATGAATGCGTTATGAAGGTGCAATGAATGTTCTATGAATGCGTTATGAAGGTGCACTGAATGTTCTATGAATGCGTTATGAAGGTGCACTGAATGTTCTATGAATGCGTTATGAAGGTGCACTGAATGTTCTATGAATGCGTTATGAAGGTGCACTGAATGTTCTATGAATGCGTTATGAAGGTGCACTGAATGTTCTATGAATGCGTTATGAAAGTGCACTGAATGTTCTATGAATGTGTTATGCAGGTGCACAGAAAATGCTTTGAATGCATTATGCAGGTGCAGTTAATGTAAACCATTACCTTATATATTTATGTAGTATTTCATTTTTTGCAGTGGAATGATTAGGTGCACTGAGAATGCTGTTGCTTATTGTTCCTTTACACAACAGAAGTTTGTGAAGGCATTTTGTTATTTATTATGTAAAAGCATTTTGTTGTTTTTATTATGCAGTAGTTTGCCGGGTGAAATCACTCAAAGGCACATCGGCAGGGCAAAGCAGTAACAAATCCTGTACATCTACTTTGTGCCCTTATAGTAATACACACAGACACCATGGACCAGAACTTGGCCTGCGATTGACAGAAGCTTTATCACATAATATGTTGTTTGACTTTTTATAAGAGCAATATGGTGTTCTCTTTGTAGAGTTTGCATGTTTTTTCTATGTTCACTTGGGTTTCCTTCAGGCACTGTGGATTCTTCCTGTAAATATGCAAATGCAGCGCCCTCCACAAATATTGGCACAAATATTGGCATGTTTTTCATGTCACACTGAAAATTTGAAAAAAATCCAACCTTTCCTTAAAATAAATTTGTTGAAAGAAAAACAAATTCTTCATCAAGAAATAATAAACACATGTGCCACGATTATTGGCAGCCCTGGATTTAGTACTTTGTACAACCTCCCTTTGCCAATATAACAGCACTGTCTTCTCCTATAACATTTTATAAGGGTGGAGAATACAGAGCAGGGCATCTGAGTCATTCCTCTTTACAGAATCTATCCAGATCATCCAGGGTCCAAGGTCCTCTCTACAGCACTCTGCTCTTCAGCTCAGTCCATAAGTTTGCAATGGGGTTCAGGTCAGGGGACTGAGATGGCCATGGCAGAAACTTGATTCTATAGTCAGCTAACTATTTTTATATTGATTTGGACATGTGCTTAGGATCATGGTCCTGCTGGAAGATCCAGTGACGGCCCAGTTTTAGTTTCCTGGCAGCAGCAGCCAAATTTTGATGTAAAATGTCCTGGTATTTCATGGAGTCCTGTACCCTACATACTGCCATGTACCCTAACGAGGATTCCAGGGCCTTTGGAGGGAAAACAGCCCCACAACATCACAGAACCTCCACCATATTTTGCATTTGGGATCAGGTTCATTTCATTATACATGTAGCCATCCTTCTTTTTACGCCAAACCCACTTTATGATATTTTTTATTATTATTATTATTATTTTTATTGCCCACCTCCACCCCCCCTCTTCGGAGGACAACTTTATTTTACATTACATTCAAGAGCAAAGAGTGTGGCCGCTCCGAACTCACCAGTACCGTGGAAAAGGAGAAAAACAGGGGGGGGGATACAGAAACAACAAGCGTAACAATAACAAACTTCAATCACCATGGGGAGAGAGAAAAAAAAAGGTATACAGAAATAATAACACTAATAATGTAGGTGGGATGGAAAAAATTAAGTATAGGGGAATACAGAATACAAACAACCATAAGAAACATAACACTCATCAAACAACAAGAATTATAACAACATCAGTGATAATAATGATAATTAATAATGTGACAAATCGGTATTATATATATGTAGCATACACACACGTGATCGTACCCTTATATATGTATATTTCAATTCCTATATGTATAACATACACTAAAAAGTAATAATAATAATGATTTGTGGTCTTGCTAATGCTTGATGACATTTGATGCCATCAGGGGAGGTGACAGCACCACCCCCCCCCCCCCACCCCCCGGCGGACGGCCCCCACACACCGGAGGGGCCCCAGCCCGTCCCCCGGCAGGACGGGCCGCCGCCCACCGCAGCGACCCGGCACGCCTCCCCCCCAACACTGCAGGATGATCCAAGGGGGGCCCACTTTATGTTTATTGCCAAAAAGCTCCATGTTTGTTTCACCAGACCAATGAATTTGGTTCCAGTCAAAGTTGTAATAGTGTTTCACAAAGTTCAGGTGCTTATATTTGTGGTTAACTGACAAAAAAAAGCTTTTTCTTGCATACCTTCCAAATAATCTGTTAGCATGAATAGGGCATCTGATTTTTCAGAGACATATTAACCCCAAGATTTTACTTGGTCCTGTAATTCACCAACAGTGATCCTTGGGGACTTTTTTTGCCTCTCTTACGATCCTCCTCACTGTACGTGACGGGAAAATAAACTTGGGTCCTCTTCCAGGCAGGTTTGTAACAGGTCCAGATGTTGTCCACTTTTTTATTATTGCCCTAAGCAGTAGAAGTTGACATTTTCAGGTAAGTAGCTAATTTTTAATACCCATTCCCTGACTTATGAAGATCAACACACTTCTCCCTCATTTGGTTTCTGTGTTCTCTTATCTTTCCCATGTTGATGGATGATTAAGGGATTTTGAGATCTGTGTCACCTCATGTTAATCAGGAAGTCATGGATTATAGCTTGAAGGTTCCTATTCACTCCACTCAACTCAAAGATGTACAGTTTAGAGGGGAAACATGCTTCCGTTACATTATGTTCAATATAATTTCCAGGGGTGCCAATAATTGTGGCACATGTTTTGTTAAAGATTTTTTTTTTTTTTCTTGGAATAAATTTATGTTAATGAAAGTAAATGTAAATGCGCTGTATACACAGGGTACCTGTGAGGTGAATTTGAGGGCCAGCCTTGCAATGCGCTGTATGGGTGCCTGTGAGGTGAATGTGAGGGCCAGCCTTGCAATGCGCTGTATGGGTGCCTGTGAGGTGAATGTGAGGGCCAGCCTTGCAATGCGCTGTATGGGTGCCTGTGAGGTGAATGTGAGGGCCAGCCTTGCAATGCGCTGTATGGGTGCCTGTGAGGTGAATGTGAGGGCCAGCCTTGCAATGCGCTGTATGGGTGCCTGTGAGGTGAATGTGAGGGCCAGCCTTGCAATGCGCTGTATGGGTGCCTGTGAGGTGAATGTGAGGGCCAGCCTTGCAATGCGCTGTATGGGTGCCTGTGAGGTGAATATGAGGGCCAGCCTTGCAATGCGCTGCTGTTCCTCGCTGGGTCTTCCCTGCCCCACGCTTCCTTAGATGTACTTATCATAATGGTTTTCCATTGCATAGTATCGTTTTATTGGTGCAAATAAAATTTACAATATTATTTATGAAATAAACACATCAAAGATAAAACAAGCGAGAGGTCTGCTTGGTATGTACATGCTTGCTGGGTAATAAAGGATAAAGGATATATTCTCACAGTTACGGTACATCCCAGGCAAAGTAAAATATGCTTCCTGTGGCCTTATTCGCTTACAGGCTCATATTACTACAGTTCTGTGGTGTCTCTAAATAGGCATCAAGAAGTCACATGTCAGCATTCAATAATATGTCCCACAAACATTTACTATGCATGTTAGGTGGAAAGCAGCAGAATTTTTGCTGCGATGCATTTGGCCTTTATGGGTGTTCTAGTCTAGGGCAAAAAATAAACACAGCTGGCATATCGGATGTGTATGCTTGATTTACTGAAGTACTTTATGATGTGATTCTCCAAATGGTGCATGCACATCGCATTTCCATTAGGCTGACCCCTTTTTGGCATGCGTCATTGTAATTTTTCCTCGAAAACGTAAAAATTCTCTTCATGTAATACACAATAACATGTTGTTAAGCACTCAAAGACCATCTCCGCAGCCATATTGCATTCAAAAAGAGCAGAGGGTTTATTTTTGTTTCACCTTTTCAAAAAATGAGTTTTATTCCACATTGTAAGATTCGCTTCAGGCGGGAGGATTCCATGTGACTTGAGAGGGTGAAACTGGGACTGTGGTTGGGGAATTTGACAATTTTAGGGAGAGAAACAAATACCAAGGACAGCCAAAAACATGGGAAATGAGTTTACAGGTCAGGACACAAGGGCAGAATGTGTGATCTCATCTATCTAGGCTGAGAGAGGAAACAGGAGACTTTCATGTTATTAGTAAAATGGCTGCTCATGAACAAAAGACCTGACTTCATCTCACCCTGGATAAGCATTTAGTTGCTCACCAAAGCATTTACTAGGGGTTAGGGGAAATGGGTGGATTGCGATTCCTCTGTTCATTTAATTAAATTCACTAAATAGGAACTCTAGAAAATGAATAATTGCTTTGTCCACACCATGGGTATTGTAGCCCTAGTGCAGGAAACACTGGGTGAACTATGCCTTATGTACATACATTTAGCACTTACAACATGTTAACTGAATCTGTTAATGTTCTATGTTTATTTTTAGTAAATGCTGACACTGCTCTGAACAGTTTCACATTTTTAGAACCAATCTCTAATCAGGCTTATTCCCTTCAGAAAGAATACATTTGTGTGGTAATTTGATGGAAATAAACATCAGATTCAGACTGTGCCTGATCTATCATTTAAAGAGTTTAATTAAAACCTGCTCACAATTTCTGAGAAGGCTGTATTAGTGGATTTATGGCACAGCCATATGCATACATTGGTGTGAACATCACGCATTAGCAAGACCACAAAGCATTTCCCGTCTCATTTACTCCAATGCACAGCTAATTTTAGCTTATCTGTTCAGCCCCCTTGGCATTTATCCACCAGATGATATTAACATGCTGCATGTAACAGAAGATACAGATACAGTGAGTGTTTGAAGAACACCAGATGATATTAACATGCTGTGCGTAACAGAAGATACAGATACAGTGCGTGTTTGAAGAACACCAGATGATATTAACATGCTGTATATAACAGAAGATACAGATACAGTGAGTGTTTGAAGAACACCAGATGATATTAACATGCTGTATGTAACAGAAAATACAGATACAGTGAGTGTTTGAAGAACACCAGATGATATTAACATGCTGTGCGTAACAGAAGATACAGATACAGTGCGTGTTTGAAGAACACCAGATGATATTAACATGCTGTATATAACAGAAGATACAGATACAGTGAGTGTTTGAAGAACACCAGATGATATTAACATGCTGTATGTAACAGAAGATGCAGATACAGTGAGTGTTTGAAGAACACCAGATGATATTAACATGCTGTATGTAACAAAAGATACAGATACAGTGCGTGTTTGAAGAACACCAGATGATATTAACATGCTGTGCGTAACAGAAGATACAGATACAGTGCGTGTTTGAAGAACACCAGATGATATTAACATGCTGTATGTAACAAAAGATACAGATACAGTGCGTGTTTGAAGAACACCAGATGATATTAACATGCTGTGCGTAACAGAAGATACAGATACAGTGCGTGTTTGAAGAACACCAGATGATATTAACATGCTGTGCGTAACAGAAGATACAGATACAGTGCGTGTTTGAAGAACACCAGATGAAATTAACATGCTGTATGTAACAGAAGATACAGATACAGTGAGTGTTTGAAGAACACCAGATGATATTAACATGCTGTATGTAACAGAAGATACAGATACAGTGAGTGTTTGAAGAACACCAGCTGAGCTCCATGCTACAGTATGTTGGGTAATGCTTACACAATGAAACATTTTGAGTAATTTTACTGACTTCCATGAACCCCAGAAGCACAGGGCATGAGGCAGGAAGAAACCTAGAAAGGGATGCCTGGCCATCTCTGGTTATCTACCCTCTTAATTTAAAATTATTATTAGAACTTGGGTCAAGGGACATTTTTGAGGTGATATTTGAGTCTCAACTTATGCTTGGATTTAATGTATAGCCTGGATTCCAGTGGATGCCATACACTCAGTCACGCAATTGCACAGGAGAAATTTAGACAAACCAGTTTATCTAACCACTCTTTGGACCGTGAATGGAAACTGGACTGTTCAGAGGAACTCCACACATGCAACGAGGGGAATTCTAACCCATGATCCATTGATGATGTCACTCAGGTAACCGAGAACAATTAGAAAAATGATAGCTACTTCTGGTACCTGATTATTGAGATTGTTTTATTTGTTTTGCATTGAATAGGAATGCACCAAAGTGCTTTCCCTGGACCAATAGACTAAACTTTTTAACACTTATTTAATGTGCTTAGCTCTCTGCACACAAAATATTTTAAATACCATTTTCAAATAAAAATGTCTAATTAAATCGGTGTTCCAGATGTTTTTGGGATAGCCCCTCCACAGACACACTGCAAATTTAACTGCATCTTCATTGGAAATAAATTAATAATCTCTAAACAACAGCCATGATTCCCATATGTGTTTTATCCTACCTATCAGGCAACATATTGGGGGGAGGGAAGGTGAAGGGCAAGAGACACGACTGTGGTTGGAAACTGATTTGGGAGTAGGGGTGGGTGATATGGCCAAAATGTCACATCTTACCATAACAATACTTTTGGTTATAATCTCAATACACAATATAGATCATATTTTGGGGAATGTAGCATTATACTAATAAACTTAATTATTAAGGCATGTAAAATACTACACGTATAAAAGAAACAGAATCATTATAGCAAGACAGTTTATTATTATTAAAGTTTCAAAGGTTTTGTATACAAATGATCATTTATCACTTATCAATCACTTATCAATAACTGAACATTTATGAACTCAGTTTACAACAATGGGTAAAAGAATTAAATCATTAATGTAAGCTTTTGGCTTGTTTGCTTCAGGATGTGTGGAGGATATGCTGTTGATGAGGCAGCAATGGAAATAACAGCCCTTTGCAGGGAGCCGGATCTTACGGCTCCCTTCATTTCTCAGAGCCATCGTCCTGCTTTTCTCTTTTTTCTTCAGGGGCAGGTGTCTCCACACAATAAAAGCGGAGCCTTTTTTGAAGCCAGTTCTCCCTCATTAGCCATGCTGCACACTCAGATTATTGTTAGATAGTGCTTTTTAACTGCATAATTTTTTTAGCAGTGCAATGACATAAAATTTGTTTGTTTGTTTTTTCACCAAGTTACCTAGCTAGTTTAAAAAGATAAATTGAGTTTTTAGTTCAAGATCTACCCGCAAAATTGAGATAAACTGAGACTGATAATTTGCAAAAAAGTGAGATATACACACAGCGCTGAGATGTTATGCAGGCTGAAATGGCTTTGTTTCCCATTGCTCTGTATTTTGTTGCACTGTTGCAGCCTCTGAACACATAGGCGCGTCAAGTGATGGTAATAGTATCGAGTAGGTCGCTTGTAGCTGGGTATTTACTGGAAGCTCAGCATAGTAACATTTAAGCCCAGTCGACTCCTCAACAGCATGCATGTTTGTAGTATACAATCGAAACAGGACATGATAAGATTTCATCCACCGTTTGGGACAATAGGTAATGGTAATGTTAGCTGGTAAAGTAACTTGATTGGCTCATAAAATTGGCCATATTTTGACTGACTGGCTGATTGCCAGTCAGCACCAATCAGGGCAAATATCAGCCATTTCCGGTAACTGGCAAACCAATCGGTGCATCCCTAGTTTTGGGTATGATTTTAAAGTATTAAATATAAATCACTCCCTTACATTTTCTGAGAGATCGCAAAAGCTGGCATTAATGATAATAGAATATGACAATGTGTTGCGTGTTCAGTCTAATTAAAAAATGTTTACAAAACCCTTGCAAGTTTAATGTCTTCCTTTGTCATTTCCCCCATAACCGATGCTTAAAGAAAAACAATAGACTGCACCTACAGAAAAGCAATGATAGGGAGAAAGAAGAAAATGGACAAAGGGGCAGTTTTAATTTGTCACAACTGACAGTGGTGTTCCATGTTTGAGCTGGATTTTGGTTAGCAAAGCTTAGCCCCAGTAGGGAGCCGAACACGCCGGAGAAGCCATTCATTTCACACTTGGCTGGCTGCACAGACTTTTCAGTGCAAAAATCTAACAGTGTATATTTAGATCAATACAATACAGACAGATATTCAGAACTCTAACCTATTGAAATTCCCTGTTGGTTCGATGCTAATTTCTTTGATGCCCAATGGCTTTTCAGCTTTCTCGTTGTGGCGAGGTGTAAGTTTACTATTGATTTATGCTTATTCATATCAGGTTCAGATTCAAGCAATAGATGTCAGCTATTTCCCATTCACATTCATTCAAAGCCTGAGTAATTTTGCCATGTGTTTGTTACATTACAATGGTCTGTTTAATCAATTCAGGGCAATTATTTGTAAATAAGGTTGGAAGATGGAAGGATATTGAAAATAGGAAATCTATCATATTGTAGTTTTTATAAGGTTTATTATGTTGGCACAGATGGGGATAGAGGCATTTCAATATCAATTCTTGAAATGACTGGTAACCATACAGTAGGTTTACTGAAAACAGTACATCAAAGAATCAAGAATCATGACAAGATAAATAACAATAAAACTTGTGAGTTTAACCTTGAGCTACACAGGGCTAAACAGAAACATTCACAAGTTAAAGAAGCACAGACAGAAGTAATGGACAACGAAAAACAGATAATGTTCACAGGCTGGCTTCCATGTCAGCCATTAATTATATGAGTCTGTCTATTAGGAGACATTGGAGTGTGATTAATTTGAGGAAGAAAATTATTTGAAGAGAAAACAAATAAATTGTCATCCATAACTCAAGCTGTCTTAAACTGGCTAAAGATGATATTACAGAAAGACAGCACATTATTCAGCATAATGGGATACTTAAATGATGCCAGATTACTACAGAACAGTGATAATTAAGAAGATGATGCATTTAAATACAAAATGAGCTTTTATGAACATTTAATCATTAATATTTTTAAGGGGTAAAAACCCTATATTATGACAAGTTGAATTAATTTGTGAATCCAATTTGAGTTTACTTGAAACTTTAAGGTGGCAATTGGACTTAAGTTTCCAAATTGAAGCAGCTGGAAATTTTTACAGTAAAATAAAGTAAACCGAAGTAAAACGAAGTTCATTTTCTGTACTGGCAGACTGATAGATAATCACGGCTGGCTATTCTGGTGGCCAAAAGTAAACAAACTAAAGAAAATAAGGGAGAAAGAAAGTGAAAAATCATGAAAATGAATGGGATCGTACTTTAAAACAGTCAGGCAGTCCACACTGCAGTCTTAAGAGCAAGGTTTTTCGGGTTGATCATTCCTCTATATTTCATGCAATTTCCCTAAAATGCATTATGAAAAAGTCATTTCTGTCATGTCCAGCCCGCTCCTCCTGTCTGATCCCTATGTTTTCCCTTGGCCGTGGCTCCAAATCAGCCACGCTTATGACCTGTCAGTCTTACCTCTTGTTCCTGCCCTCCTTTAGATCATTCACAGCTGCCTTGTGTTTTCCCCTGATTAACCAAGTATATTAGTGTCCCTTAGTCCAATGTTCCCTGTTTTCATCTGCTAGCTGCCCTGCCAGCCACATTAAAGCTCCCCGTGACAGCTTTCCCTGTCAAGTCTACCCCCCCCCCCCCCCCAACCATTTCACCTTCCCTATCATTGGTTGCATCCAGTTCATAGGCTACTGTTAATTTTCACTGTCTGGTTCTGTGTTCTGTCTCCTAAGTCTCGTCCTACCCTGCTTGTCCCTGTACCATTCTGAGTCTCTCCTGGGCCCTGATTCACGTCCTGTTCTTGTCCTGTCTGCCATAGTTGAATCTGGTGTCATTTTTCTTTTTGCCTGGTCTTGTCCAGGTTCCCAGTTTTGTTTTGTCTCCCCAGGTCCTTCTCGAGAGCTCATTCATCTGGTATACAACCCTGTTCCATTTGCCGAGTTCAACCCTGCATTCTGGCCCTCATGTTCCTGTCCTCATGTCCAGTCCCCTGGGTCCCCTCCCTGGCCAGGATCCAGAGGATGTGCAGAGGGGGGGGGGGGCTAATGTGACGTCCAGCCCACTCTGCCTGTCTGATCTCTATGTTCTCCCTTGGCCGTAGCTCCAAGTCAGCCACGCTTATGACCTGTCAGTCTTACCTCTTGTTCCTGCCCTCCTCTATATCATTCACAGCTGCCTCATGTTTTCTCCAGATTAACCAAGTGTACTAGCGTCCTTGTCCGGTCATTATTCCCTGTTTTCATCTGCCAGCTGCCCTGTCAGCCACATTAAAGCTTCCCGTCAGGGGTTTCCCCACACAGCCTGCATTCCGGGTCCTTCCTTCCGCTGTGGACTTGACAGTGTGCAATGAGCAGCAAGACAGAGAGGAGAATGTTAACTGTGTTATTATTATTTTTATGTAAATTAATTTCTCTCATTTACATTTCAACTCATTTCAAATCAGTTAATGTTATAGCCATGTATAAGCTAGTAGTTGATTATTTTTTAAGCAACGGTGTTCCTATTTAGGTGCAACAAGTGATTCAGGAGGAGAGGGAGATGGAGGAGAATAGAGTGGAGACTGTGGAGACAGCAGATGAAGGAGAAGGCAGTGCAGAGCATCAGTGTCAAATTAAGGATGATGAGACACAGCATCAGGTTGAATCAGAACAGCATTAAGATGATGTAGGTTCTGTTACTTGGCTGAAGGACTTAATGGTCTACTGCACCAAAGTGTTGTAGTTGATGGTAGCCTGCATTTTTGGCAATGCCTATTCATTTGTTGTCTACCAGGATGCTTCTATTAATAAATAATTTATGACTGTATGGAACACTGTTTTTGGATAGTGTTTTTGTTCCACTGTCATTCCTCAATTAAAAATTACGCATTTAATCTATTTGTGTTTGTCTGGTGTTTCCAATTAAGATTGCAATGTATTGTAACAGTAATTTAATTGAAAAGATATTGATACAATGTGTGAGAGTAGTTTTGTGTTTGCATCAGCAGTGCTTGAAATGACATGACTGGGTGAATTGTTTTTGCGTGCATGTGTGTGTCACCGCCACCCATTTGGGGTGGGATGGAGGGGGCCCAAAATTGTAAAGCTGTCCCGGGCCCAGCCACACAAAGCAGCGGCCCTACTTCTGCTGCCTGGCTTACTTCACTGTTGTTGGTCTGTAGCTTCACCATTTGGTGCTTCCTTTGGAAACCATTACATTTTAAACGAGAATTGTATCTATAAGGTTTTGGATATTACTGGAAAGGTACAAATATCTCTAATAACATTTCTCTTATTGTGCATTAATATACAGTGGGACTATTAGATCTGCCCATGGGTGTTAAGTTCCTATAGTACATTTCTTTGTCCTATTTCAGGATCGCGGGGGGTCCGGAGCCTAACCTGGAGGCTACAGGTGCAAGGCAGAGAACAACCCAGGGTGGGGCGCCAACCCACCGCAGTGCACACTCACGCAAAAGATAGTCTTTAATGTTAAACTATTATGGATTCTGTGAATTTCCTTATTAAGTAATTTATCATTCGAAACCACATGGAAATAAGATGTGGAAATTTGAATGACAAAAAATGCACATGCATTTTGAGTGCTCAAATGAGTTTATAATGACCTATAACTATCTCTTTGCAAATCAAATGCATTAATATAATTTTTTTAGGGTGTAGCATATACTACAAACAGATGTGGAAAGTTGTCCAAAAAGACCAAGATTTTGTTTCAACCAACCAGTTGACAACTCTTTGACTTTGAGTCTTTATACTCAATTAGTTGATTGAAACAAAATCTTGGTCCAAATTTTCTGCTTTCTGGACCAGAACTTCTGCCTACAAAGCCAAGAATACTGAAATATCTTGATTTTTTTAAAAATAACTAGCTAATGTACAGTCAATTAACAAATGAAGTAGTAGTTTGTTTGCTCACAATAAAAACTACAATATTTTTTTAACCTTCTTTACCTTACCTTCTCGTGTGGTTTAGGGTTCCAGCACCCCGGGTACATTCATGTTTTTTTATCACTCGGAAAAGTTATTTAACAACAGAGTACTTTAGGATTCTGAAAATGTGACCTTAATAACTTCTTAATGCAGCAACTACATATTTCCAAAGTAAATGAGTTCTGCTACATATGAATTTTAAATTTGCCATGAATGTATTTTCATTTTAAGAGCCATCTGTCTTTTTTTCTCACAATGATTATTTCATTTCAGAAAATGACTAAGTATTCATACATAACATCCTATTTTAAATACAGTTGTCCCTGGCGTGCTGTGGTTAAAGAACAGCAAGACCTCAAATAAACCCCTGCCCTATATAATTATATGCACAGCCTACAGTGTATTTAAAAATCTATGCAAAAAAGAAAGAAAAAACAGAATCAAGATATCTTTAACAAACCAGAAAAGGCTTTAAAGTTTGCATTAAACAGGGTGGTCGCTGGTATCTGCTAGGGTCCAAGGGAGGGGCTGGCTGAGTGTTTGAGTCCGGACCTCTGTTCGCTCGATGTTGCCCGTCCAGGGGACCCTCCTGCTATCCATTTGCGCCACGCGGTCCTGCTGGGCCTTTGGTTCTGCAGTCCGGATGGGTCCCAGGAGGACCCACAAACCACGTTCACCACCCTACTCTCCAGGGTCCCCCGTTTCCAGCCATAGTGCTCAGGTCCAGTCCCATTGCCCATCTGTGGCCCTCTGCTATTTCTCCAAGTATTTTGGGCATGTGGCATGTTTTTGTGGATTTGATTACAATTCTACTTTATTATTGGTGTTGAATTTAAAAATCTGTGACCAATGCCACAAAAAGACTGTTCTGCACATGCGCAAAGGTGTTTTTCCAGTATTTTTGACATAAGAAAAACTTTGGAATTTTGGATAAAAAGTTATGATGTGAGGGGGATATAGGGCTCTCGAAGGAACAAACAGGCACACTTAGGTTCACTTCTAAAACTATTTATTACAAGTAATACAAAATAACCTTGCATTAAAATCAATACCAAAATATTGGATCAAAGGCAATGCAAAATAATCCCGTATCACAAGTAATATCTAATAATTATGGATATATATTTAAATATATCATTAATGAATAAAACTGAAAATACAAGAGATTATAGGTATATATAAAAAGAGTGACAATGAAACATGCATAAATAGAAAGTGCAAATTAATATTATAGTTATTGTGATAATTGATTGAATCAACAGATTGACACTACAAAGCTATTCATACTCGGACGTGCCTTCATCACCCACCTTCACTCTTAGACCGGGGAGCCCTTTTCAGTCCTGGCAGGAGACCAACACGTGAGTCCCGAGAAAGTGCCGGGCGATGCGTGCTCTATCCCACGGCTGAACTCCGGTCAGTACTGAGATCTCCCCCTTCCTTTATACTAAATTTTGGGCATTAGATGCGGGCATGGGGACGAGCTGGCCAGGAATTCAAGGTAACAAGAGCTCGGGAAGTGGTGCAGTACAGGGACTCTAGTGACCCAATGGTGGCCGAAGCTGGAATCCAAGTGAGGACGGGCAGGAAGTGGAGGGCAGAGGAGGCGGTCCGGGATGCTGAGGCAAGGCTGCGTCACAGGAGCCTAGTGGGAGTGGTCACAGGAGGCCGAGCCGGGCTGGGCTCCTTCCCAACTCCCCAAATGAGCACCAGAGGGAAGGAGAGGAGGTGCCTTGTCCAAGAGGAGGTGAGAGCAGCTGTGGAGGAGACAAGATCCTGCAAGGCAGAGGGAATGAGGCAGCAGGGGGCTTGGACAAGATGGGAAAATGCAGTTGAGAGGAAAGTGACCAGGACTGAGATCTGGAAAGCCAAGCATCACCGCATTAAATAAATGGTGTATGATGTGCTTCCAAGCCCATCGAACCTGCACACATGGGGCATAGCAGAATCACCAGCATGCCCATTGTGCTCCAAGAGAGGCACCCTAGAGCACATCCTCAGCTGCTGCCCCACAGCACTTGGAGAAGGACGATACCGGTGGAGGCTTCACCAAGTCCTTAAGACTATCGCCGAAAACCATCGCCTTTGTCCGGGCTGGGGAGCAGGCAGCCCCAGCCAAAAGAGCACCAGCAGGCATCCTGACCTCTGCTAGAGACTGGCAACTGTCTGTGGACCTTGAATGGCAGCTGAAGTTTCCCAGCCATATTGCTGTCACCACCCTTTGTCCAGACATTGTCCTTGTGTCTGAGGCTACCAAGCAAGCCGTGCTGCTGGAGCTGACAGTCCCATGGGAAGACCGCTTGGAAGAAGCCTTTGAGAGGAAGCTCAGTACGCAGGACTGGTCAGCGACTGTCAGCAGGCTGGATGGAGGGTGAAGTGCCTCCCAGTGGGGGTTAACTGCAGAGGTTTCGTGGCCCGTTCCTTGGCCAGTGCCTTAAGCCGTCTAGGCATCGATGGAGAACATAAGAGGAGAGCCAATCCGCAGCACCACCGAAGCGGCAGAGAGGGCCTCTAGATGGCTGTGGCTCAAGTGAGGAGAACCATTGAGTCGTGGTAGCTAGACAGCCATCTGGACACAAGCTGGGGTCTGATCAGCCCCGGCTGGGTCGCCTGGATGAGGATGCATGATGTTGAAAGGCCGGAAACACCCAATGATTCCAGGAACATCACTGATGATATGTCCAGAAGCATCAGCAGATGTATTTACACACAACATGGACAATCAAATGATGTTTCTAAACCAAACTAATTAAAACTGAAATTTAACATATTCTTTAATAACATAACTGAAATATTCATATTAGGTTTGGATGGTATGAGGATATTATGAGACTCCTGATATTAAGAAATCCCAAAGGATTTCTGTAAAAAAACAGATGCTCCTCTTTCTGTGAAACTGATATGTAGATGCTGTATTGAGGAAATGTATTGTAGTGTAGAGCGTTATCGGTGTTTAGGGCATCACTTGAGATTAACAAAAAAAATGTCAAAGAATAACACGCATACACAAGTTAACGCCACAAAAACAAAATGCGCCGTGAATGCGCTGTAAACTGCTGAAGCATGTGCAGCGTACCGTACCCGAAACCTTAACTCCTCAAAAAGGAGCTGTCTCCTTGTTTCCCTCTACTTCCACACTGATGAGCTTGTTTAGGCTCTCTCTGATTCTGTGGTTTACAGTAGCCTAAATGATTTACATTTTGCATTATTAAAATGCCGTCATATACCATATACCGAGGTGAAAAGTCTAGAAGGTATGACTATGAAAAAAACAAATACTGCCCAAGCCTAATTCGGATTTATCAAGCCAAGCGTACGTACAATTCCCCTTAGAAATGTCAGAACTATCTTGTAAATGTGTGTAGATACGCGAGCCTGAGATCCTGCCCAATTGTAGTGATCTCTGATTCGGGAAATAAACGTTCTTTTGCACAGGATCTTTTCAGTGAATTTGTCAAATTCAAATCTAGATCTGTTCATATTGCTTTCAGTGTCCCTGCACATTCTATTGTGTTTGTGCTTATGTGCATGTCCAGCCACATGATACCTGTGTCTCACTACTGTATATCTCACTGCCATTGGGGAATAATTTTGTCGTAAAGGGCTTTACCAGGCATGCAACAATGTTTAGGTAGATGTCACATCCCCATGAATGCCAGGACCCAAGGTTACCCAGCAGAACATCGGCCAGAGCAACACACTGCCTCCGCCGGTTTGCCTTCGTCCCATAGTGCATCCTGGTGCCATCTCTTACCCAGGTAAATGACGCACACGACCATCCACATGATACAACAAGAAATGTGACTCCAGACCAGACCACCTTTCTATCATGGCCAGCATTATATTTTTCAGCAATTTGTGCTACAGCAGTTCTCCTGTAGGATCAGATGAGAGGGGTTTAGCCTTTGCTCCCCACACACATTAGTGAGCCATTTCACCACTTAGCCTTCCTTGGACCATTTTTAGTAGGTTGGACCACTGCATAGCAGGAACACCCCACAAGACCTACCATTTTAGAGATGCTCTGACCCAGTCATCCAGCCGTCACCATTTGGCCTTGTCAGAGTCACTCAAATCTTATGCTCGCCAATTTTTCCTGCTTCCAACACATCAACTTCAGGAACTGACTGTTCACTTGCCTAGTATATAATGGCACCCTTGACAGGTGCCATTGTAACAAGATAATCAGTGTTATTCTCTTCATCATACTGTTTCTTGCATGAAGGTGCAGGTCAATGGTATGAATTGCTTGCATATGTGTGGTCATTTGTATGGTTTACCTACAGTTCACCGTTTTTTAATGGGTGTCACCTTTTCCTAATTTGTCTAAAATGTTGCACCACCTCCTGAGTTTTTCCCTCAAATTTTGTTTGACAGATGTTTTCTCTTTTTTTTTTACTGTGAAAGTACCAATTACACAGGTCAACAGGTCAGTTTATTCAGAAATAATTTTATGTAGGTTCTGTAGTGGCATTCATGCTGATTTCAAATCTGTGTTCAGTTTTTCTTTGTGGTGAAGCTAATTGTATATTGCATGGTATTTGGTATAATTAGTCTAAGCGTATTAGGACGGCAGAATATATTTTATGTTATAGATGGCATTAACTTTAATTTATTCTAGTTATTTTCATGCCTAGAAATTCATCATCCAGATTAATCATCCAGACAGTTTCTGTTATGCATGCAGTTCATTCATGACGAAAGCACAACGTCGCCGAATTACGGCAGAACTTAAGAAAATATATAAATTGTACTTCAGCCGTCCACTGGGTGACTAGGATAAATCTTGGGCGCCACATGTCATCAGTACCAGTTGTTCCAATGGACAGTTTGACTGGCTAAATCGGCAAAAGGTAGTGATGCCATTTGCAATCCCATTATATTTCTCCCACTTCTCCATATCAAGCTAGGCTTGATGAAGACCCTTGCAGAGACCATGTGTAAAAGCAAACCCACAGGGTTTTCAGTTCCTTATTGTGAAATTTCCAAACTTCAGCCCTGCAAAACTGAAGGAAAGGATATTTATAGGTCCGCAGATCAAGTCCGTTTTGCAGGATGAAGGTTTTCAACAATCCCTCTCAGCAGCCAAGCTAGACGCTTGGGAGACATTCAAGTGGCTCTGCGAAAACTCTCTGCATAGCCATAAGTCTCCTGCATACAAGGAAGGAGTACAGAATCTGCTTGATTCATACCAGAAACCAGGCTGTCGCATGTCATTGAAAATACTCAACTCGCACTCCCATCTAGAGCTCTTTCCAGAAAATCTTGGTATGGAAAGACATTCAGTTAATGGAGCGTGACTACCAAGGTTTACGGAATGAGAGTATGATGGCCGACTGTTGCTGGATGAGGTACTGTGACAATCCAGATACACATACTCTAAACGTTTTTGAAGAAACAGTGGTAGCTGACTGACAACGTTAAGTATATCAATCCCATAGTGTGTGCCTATTTGACTTTATACTGAAGTTATTGAAACATCCACTTCCTTGGTGCTTACGTTTGAGTAAAAAGTACATGCAAGTAAACTCTAAACTAACATTCCTCATAACTTAAAAAGTTAATGTAACTGGAAGAAACAGAAAACATATCTGAAATCAGTATGAAAAACTTGTTCAGAAAGTTAGAAAAGTGTGTTGTGGTCTCTGATGATTACAAAAAGATGTTTTTGTTGTCTCATGTTATAAGGCTATTACAAGGTGGACTGTTACTTGTGAAACAAGCATTGATTAAAAAAAAAAATGGACAAATAACCCCAAAGAAGATGTTACCAGATCTTAAGTTCGCAGATTTCTCCTAATGAAAACGATTGCTAAATGACAGCTAAATAACTGGGTTGGAAATCACATTGACAAAAAATGCCCAGCGCACACCCCTGATGACAAAACTGACATTACT
Organism: Paramormyrops kingsleyae; assembly: GCF_048594095.1. Classification (NCBI taxonomy): domain Eukaryota; kingdom Metazoa; phylum Chordata; class Actinopteri; order Osteoglossiformes; family Mormyridae; genus Paramormyrops; species Paramormyrops kingsleyae. The sequence goes on along the minus strand of NC_132808.1, from coordinate 6,159,828 downwards.
CACCCTGTGTACGTAAGCGCATGCGAAAAAGTGAAGTATGAAACGCCCTTTAGGATTTTGTTGTATTTGCTCATAAAGCTAAAATTATGTTGGATTATTGTATTATTTTTTTCCAAAATGCCCATTCTCAAATGTATATACCTGTCATGACCTGCTCGTACGATCCTCGTGTGTGCCACGCCCCCTCATTGCCTACGCGTGCTACCCCGATTGTGATCACCTGTTGCCTGTTATTTTCTGCTCGCCTTGTGTATTTAGTCCTCGTTCAAGTCTGTTTCCCCAGGTCTGTCATTGACGTAGTTTGCCGTGTGCTCCCCAGTAGTCCTGTCAGCCCTAAATAAACCCCGTTTCGTCCTATTTACGGCTCTCTCGCTTGCTTCCCCGCTCGCAGTCATTACAATACCACATTTAATTTGCACAAAGCCAGAAAACATAATGTTTAGTCTTCATTAGTCTTATAACTGACTTCAAACTGTCAGTTATATAAATGTTGATCCTTGAAATTACTTGTGTTTATTTGTAGCCAATATAGACCACAGATGTTGCTGCACACAAGAGCACAGGACTAACTATGTAGCTCGATAAAGGATTTGTCAGTCTCCAGTGCTTGTTTGTTGTACAAGTGGGACTGCTGTGTGCTGCAATAGAGAAGTCCATGTAACTCAAGAGATTTAGAACAATTGTGGCCGATGCCCTGAAAGGCATCCATAGAGCCATAGGCCAAGTTGGTAAACCATTCTCCTCCTGACCTTCATCACAGAAACCACCACAGATAATGCTGCAAAGAGATTTTTCTGTCAAATACATTTATTTTAATGAAAGGTTGGATGTTTGTCATTTTTTCAGTGTAATATGAAACTAATTCACCAATAGGTAGGTTTTTTTCTAACCCTTTTTACAAATCTTTACAAGAGGTGCCAATAATTGTGGAAGGCACTGTAATTATAAAAAGGCATAACACATAAAGCCATGTGATGCATTATGAATGCTTTATAAGGCTTTCATCTATAATGCACTATAGATACCTTTATAATGCAGTACAAAGCATCCTTAATTCTTATACTGACTATTATAATGCAATATGAAGGTATTAATAGTGCATTATAGATGAGAGCTTCATAAAACATTTGTAATACATAATACACATGGGTATAATGTGTTATGCCTTTTAATAAATATATATTGCCATGTTTCTAATGCTTTATGAATGCATTATTTGTTACGAATGTGTTTATAAAATATTGAAAACATGGCCTTAAGTAAAGTGTTAGCCATTTTGCTCTTCTAAGAAAATTAAGAAAAGACTCTCCAGCACAGATTCCATACAGCACAACCATTCCCTCAAACTCAGATGTTTCATGGCTTTGTTCCAATTAGTAGAAGTGTCATGCAGGCCAAGCAGGAAATGCAGGGCTGACAAAAGGCCAAATACCAAACTGTACAGGAAAAAACAATCAAACACATTAAATGAAGTGGAAAACAAAAGATTAATCTGCCAGCCAGATTAAATAATAAATTCTAAGCATGGCTGGTATTTTGAGACTTCTTTTAAGTGGTGAATGAGCCCAAAAAATCTCTCCCCCTCGACTATGGAAAATTATAACCATTAGACAGGATTTTTTCACTGTAGAAATTGATCATTTTATTATTGTTTTTTTAACAAATTTTAATTACTATAATTTCAAATTATCATCGTTTACATACATTCATGCACTATGTGTAAAACCCCTAATGTCCAGCCCCCTGCTTCACATTGTCTTCTGTTTTGTGCGAAACTCTCTCCTTGGCACTTTCTGTATGTACACTCAGTGACAAAAAACATGAATCTGCACATGAGAGGTCAGGTGACTGTATCGCAATGATCATAATATCAGATCAAGCGGACAACAGAGTTGGCAGTATGGGCACACTGCTGGTCCCATGTCAGTAGGGTGTGGCACCCCCCCTGGCCTGGATACATGCAGCGTTATGGTGCAGAAAGGAGTCGTACAGCCGTTGTATCCTCTCCTGAGGCAAGTCGGCCCACAGCTGTTGCAACTGGCCCTGGAGATCATACAGATCAGCACTGGATCTGAGTTGATGTCTGATCTGATCCAACACATCTTCGATTAGGGAACGATCGGGGGACCTGGCTGGCCACGGGAGGACCTCAACATGATACAGGTAGCCCATAGACACATGTGCTGTGTGTGGACGGGCATTGTCTTGTTGAAAGACTGTATCAGGGTGCTGTCTCAGGAAGGGTAAGACATGCGGACGCAGGATGTCACTGATATAGCGCCGTGCTTTCTGGGTCCCCCAAATCACTACTAGAGATGACCTTCACACTCTAAGTCATACCCTATGGCTCCCCACACCATGATGCCAGGACTAACACCGGTGTGTCTCTCCACAGCACTGGCAGGGTTGGTCCTCTGCCTTAAGTGCTACCATACGCACACGACAGTCATCCATGGTAATGCAGAACCGAGATTCATCACCGAACATGATACAATGTCACTCGTCATCTGTCCATGCCTCCCGGTTGTGGCACCACTCCAAAAGCAGCCGCCTCTGCGCTGGTGTTAATGGCAGCCTATGCTTGGGATGGTGACAGTCATCGAGACACAAAGCGGGATGACAAGAGGTGTTGTAGAGAGTCCAATACCTGTGTTCAGATGGAAGGCACAGATGTCAAGGAGTTCTGTAATGCTTGATGCACAATATGACGATCCTCCCTTGGTGTGGTCTGTCTTGTGCGACCGGAACCTTCACGACGTGTGTGGGTGCCCTCACGTGTCCATTGGTTCCAACATCAAGTGAGTGTGACATCTGCATGCCCAACATGCCGGCAATTGCAGGATACGACCACCCTGCCTCATGCAAACCCACAATGTGACCCCTGGTCTAGTAATGCCGTCTATGAGGCATCCTCTGTGTCTGGTGACTAGACGTGCCAACTCCTTGCAAATCGAATCATTTACATACCCATCGCTGCTCTGCACATGTAGCAAATTACATCCAAATCGGACCATTACTTCTGGGTGCTTAACGTTTTTTTTTTTTTCCTTTTGTCCCTGAGTATATATCGCACTATGGTCCTGGGGGAGCGTTATTTCATGCCACTGTACATCTGTTTATGGATGGTATGAAAATAAATCCCACCTTGACCTGAAATTTTCATCTGTCATTATCAACTGAGTGTCATCAATGCAGATGGAATGATCAAATTAGGACTTTTCTCCCAATTAACATGTTGCCCAGTTAAGTTTATGTTTAGTGTCATAAAAAAAGCTTTTAGAACACTGCATTACATAGATTAAACTTTGTTGTTCAGCATTTGCTCGTCCCTGATTTTGAACATCCTTATATATTTATCTAAGATCCTGTACATTGTTGCACAGTCCCATCATTGAGTGATGTTCAGTGTCATGGATATTTTTAATACCACTAGTTTCTAGCTCATAAAAATGTCTTCCGTTTACCTAATGATTTACCTTACAATCTGGGCCACTTTGTCCAGCAGATGTTAACCACTCACAACAATTAAGTGATCACTTAAATAACAGCCAGTAATGAAGTCTCTGTAGAGCTCATTTGAATATGTAATTCAGCTGCCTGTTGCTCCTGAATGGGGAAGTGTTTGTTAGTCTGGTCAGATAGAGGTGAGGGATAATTATCAGTAAGTAGTCTGGCTTCGAAGAGCACAACTTAACTCTTCCATTTGGAGCAGAGAATCTGCACACCTGCTGTGATTTGCATTGCTTTATGTCTTGGCTCTCAGGAATAATAACAGTCTCAGATTCATACATTTCAAATATCCATCCTGCTTGATCTCTGACTTGGGAATGACACAGGTGGAAAGGCATTCATCATTCTACCGTGCTCATCTTCATACCAAAATACACTATTTTGGTGGGGTTTTAAGGACCTCTAGGATAAATCATGTTTTCTAAGCTTAGGGTGGAATGAAATTATTAGACTTTAACTGTTACGTCTAGGTTTTGTAGGTGCAATGCCCTCCATAATGTTTGGGACAAAGAAACATTTTTCCTTGACTTACCTCCACAGAAATTTCAAATCAAACAATTCAGACACGATTGTTCACAATCCAGACTTTTAAGTCATTTGCATACATTTCAGTTTGACCATGTAGAAATTGCAACACTTTTTATACATAGTCTCCCACATTTCAGGGCACCATAATGTTTGGGATATTTGGCTTCACAGCTGTTTGTGATTATTCTGTGTGTTTCATTGCTTCATTAGAGCAGCAATAAGATACCTAGGCCTGCTTCTACCATTTGAAGTCTGTAGTTGCCATTAAACATGAGGAGAAGAATGTGTCAATGACAGTCAAAGAAGCTATTGTGAGGCTGAAAAACAAGGATAAAATCATTATAAACATCGGTAAAACCTTAGGATTACAAAATCAACTGTCTGGAATATCATCAAGAAGGATGAATGCACTGGTGAGCTCAGTAGTTGTCGTAGTTGGATTGGTAGGCTCAGGAAGACTTCCACTGCTGATAACAGAAGAATCCTCACTGCGGTATAGAAAAATCCCCAAACGCCTGTCCAACAAGTCAGAAACTGTCGTCAGGAGGCAGGTGTGTCTTAGTCAGAGACTAATATCTGCAGAAGACTGAACAAGAACAGGGATGCTGCACTGCAAGATGCAAACCACTAGTTAACCACAAAAATAGGATGGCCAAGTTACAGTTTGGGAAAAAATTCTTAAAAGAGCCTGGTGAATTCTGGAAAAAGGTCTTATGAACAGATGAGACCTGTATCAGAGTGATGGCAAGAGGAAAGTGTGGGGACAAAAAAAAAGGAACAGCCCAAGATCCAACCGGCTCATCCAGTGGTGGGGGTGCTATGGCTGGGGCATGTATTGCTGCCACAGCTACTGGCACACTTGATGATGTAACTGCTGATGGTAGTCGCACAATGAAATATGGGGTGTATTGAAACATCTCATCTGCTCAAATTCTAGTAAATGCCCCCAAACTCATTGGAGGGCGCTTCATCCTGCAACAAGATAATGATCCCAAACATACTGCCAAAGCAACACTAGAGAGTTTTTCCAAAGCTAAAAAACAGAAAATTCTTGAATGGCCAAGCCAGTCACCCAGTTTAAATCCAATTGAGCATGTCTTCCATATACCGAACAGGAAACTTGAAGGGGCAAGTCCCCAAAACAAGCAGGAGCTGAAGATGGCTGCATTAGAGGCTTGGCAGAGCATCACCAGAGAAGATACTTAGCACCCAGTTATGTCTATGAATCTTCAAGCAGTCGTTGCATGCAAGGGATATGCAGCAAAATACTAAATATGACTGCTTTAATATGCACACCATTGCTATGTCCCTAACATTATGGAGCCCTGAAATAGGGGGTCTATGTATAAAAATGTTGTAATTTGTACATGGTAAAACTGAAACGTATGCAAATAACTTTAACACTTAAGGGTACAAATCATATGCTTAAGTAATGCTTAACTAATTCATGATGCATGATGATTTAATGGATGGATTAATACAAGATGTATCGTGTATTCCTGTTGTTCACCATGAAGTAATAATGAAGTCACCATGACTTTGTGTGATTACTTCACACTTACTAGATCATGAGTTAAGGAGTGTTAATCCTCAGGTACTTCATTCATTAATTGATATGCCACTTAACTATACCAAGCAATGGTAGCCAGTGGGTTCAGTGGTGCACAATGAGTAAATCTCATTTTGTCAGTAAACCCTACACCTTAAGAGACAGACACTAACACAGATGAGTTTTAGCCTCCTTGCCCACCTCCCATGCCTGAGGTTGCAACTTTGAATACAGTGTGGCATTGTGCTTGACCACACAATGCAGGTTACATCCACAAACTTTCATTTTGGTTCCATGCATTTGATCAGCCTGCCGGTAAGGCAAACATGAATACTTGTATTGGTTAACAAAACAGGCCACCAACTATATCTTCCTTAGCTTCCCTTTGTTTCAGGGGGAAACAAATCAGTGAACAGATAAAGAAGTAATAGTGACTTAATGATGAATTGACAGTTACTATATGAAGAGTTGTGTGACTAAAAGGTATACATTTTTCATTAACCAATCATTAGGTAATGATGAATTCATAATAGGCTTACTCATAGTTGTGAAGTGACTAGAAATGAGTATCACGACCTGACTACTTGGGGGTGGGGGGACACAAGTACACAAGTAGTTAAGTAAAAGTGTTTTAACGGTTAAGTAATGATGAACACTTCACGCGTTCCATTAACACCTAGTTTACTGGGTAGGCCAGTGGTGCTTCTTCTGACCATTGCTCCATGCAGCAACATGTAGATGTTTGTCTCTGCTGACTAATTTGATTTTCCCATTTTTTATCTCCACATATCTCTAATCCCACATCATCCCGTTCTATCAATGAAAGTAACCGTACATCCACCTATTACACATATCCCTCTCCAAATTGGGACTACAAGTCCCGTTTTCCAGTCAGTTGGAATGATGCCTGACTCCCAAATGGAAGCAAATTTTGTCTGCAATGCCATGAGGACAGCCTTACCCCCAGCCTGAAGATGTTCACCCCGGATACCACAGATCCCTGCGACCTTCCCTACCCTCAGCTGATTCACCACCCGTGCAATCTCATTGAGATTGGGTGGTTCACAGTTGATTGGAGGCTCAGCTTCGAGAACAGTGGACCCAGAGATGTCTAACATCCTAGCTGGAGGGTCAGCTTTAAGCAGCTGCTCAAAGTAGCGGGTCACAACTGCAGTGTCATCCGTAAGGACCGTTCCATCACTCGTCCAGTCTCCAAGGAACAGATTCAGATGTGCGTAATGCTTTGATTCCTCTGTAAGCAGGACATGGGTCACTAGACCACAGGTGGTGTGTCACCTGCTCACAAATTTGTCTAACAAATGCCTCCTTATCTGCCCTCAGAGCCCTCACAACCATCCTTCTCAGTTCCCGGTACAGCCTGGAGTTGCCACCAAGTCGTGCACTGTGACTCCTCTCAATAATATCCAGGGTGCCCTGTGAGATGAAACACCTCCTTCTGGGAACACTGGCAACACCAACACAACCCTTCAGAGTTCAAATTTCAGAGTCTTATCACGGATGTACTGCCACATCACATTAGAGTCAGCAGTCGCACCCAAGTCTGCAAGTTCTTCACACAAATTGCATGCAAACTCAGCATAAATAGTTTGATCTTGGAGTCTGGCTAAGTCCAGCCTCGTTCTCCTAGTAAATGGTAGCCTACTGGATCTAAGCTGAATCTTCAGAGTAGCAACAACAACTCTCTGGTCAGAATTCACAAACTGGGCACTTCCATAGACCCTGCAGTTTTGCAGGAGTTTCGAGCATCTGCCCACAAAGATGTGATCGATCTCCTTCGCCAGACCACCAGTATTGGAATACCAAGTCCAACAGTGACCCACAGCCCCTGACATTTTGCAAAGTCAAGGAACATGGAGCCACTTTCACCGCAGTCTCCAGACCCATCGGGACCGCCACAATCCTCATAGCCAGCCTTGTCAATGCCAGTGGACGCATTGAAGTCACCCATGACCAGAGGAGTGTCACTTCATGGTCACCCTTCAACCACCGAGTGAAGTTTAAAATAAAATGTCTCCCTCAATGAGTCAGAGCATACACTGAGACAACAGACAAGACACCCATGGAGTCCCTTAGCCTGAGTCTCATAATAGGAATGACATCAGACACCATTGGAAGGAGCTGCGTACCAAAATGCTAGTTTACGAAGCTCCCCCGCCAGCAGAGGAAGATGGTCATCTTGCTGGAGAGACAAGACATTCCACGCGCCTACCCGGATGGGTCGCCTCAAACTGAGACCCAAGTGCCGCCATGCAGCAGGCGACACCTCAGCACTACACCAGCCCCGATCCCCAACAGGCTTGACCCTATTAGCTCTCCGACAGTTTCGACTCATATGGGGATAGGGCTCCCGAAGGCTTTCCCCCACCCCCTTCATAGTGCATGCAGCCTTCCTGTGGGCGGCTGCAGCAGAGCTACTCCCGCAGAGAGCAGAAGACTATTGTTCTTGTTTGTGTTGAGCAGTTGTTTTACGGTGACAGGAGTGCCAATCCCACCACCAACCCCCAAAAAATCCGGATGCAGTTTAACAATATACCCAAGACAGTACTCTGCTATATAAATACAGTTGCAAGAAAAAGTATGTGAACCATTTGGAATTATATGGATTTCTGCACAAATTGCTCTTAAAATGTGTTCTGATCTTCCTCTAAGTCACAACAATAGACAAACACAGTCTGCTTAAACTAATACCACACAAATAATGATATGTTTTTATTGAACACACCATGTAAACATTAACAGTGCAGATAGAAAAAGTATGTGAACCCTTGGAGTTAATAACTGGTTGACCCTCCTTTGGCAGCAATAACCTCAACCAAACGTTTCCTGTAGTTGCAGATCAGACCTGCACATCAGTCAGGAGTAATTCTTGACCATTCCTCTTTACAGAACTGTTTAAGTTCAACAATATTCTTGGGATGTCTGGCGTGAATCGCTTTCTTGAGGTCATGCCACAGCATCTCAGTCGGGTTGAGGTCAGGACTCTGACTGGGCCACTCCAGAAGGCGTATTTTCTTCTGTTGAAGCCATTTTGTTGTTGATTTACTTCTATGCTTTGGGTCATTGTCCTGCTGCATCACCCATCTTCTGTTGAGCTTCAGTTGGTGGACAGATGGCCTTAAGTTCTCCTGCAAAAGTCCTTGATAAACTTGAGAATTCGTTTTTCCTTCGATTATAGCAATCTGTCCAGGCCCTGACGCAGCAAAGCAGCCCCAAAGCATGATGCCCCCTCCACTGTACTTCACAGTTGGGATGAGGTTTTGATGTTGGTGTGCTGTACCTCTTTTTCTCCACACATAGTGTTGTGTGGGTCTTCCAAACAACTCAACTTCGTTTTCATCTGTCCACAGAATAGTGCTGTGAAACCAGTAGTGCTGTGAAACATCCAGGTGCTGTTTTGCAAACTCCAAACATGCAGCAATGTTTTTCTTGGAACACAGTGGCTTCCTCCGTGGTGTCCTCCCATGAACTCCATTCTTGTTTAGTGTTTTACGTATCGTAGATTTGCCAAGAGGGATGTTATCATGTGCCAGAGATTTTTGTGAGTCTTTAGCTGACACTCTAGGATTCTTCTTCACCTCATTGAGCATTCTGCGCTGTGCTCTTTACAGGACAGCCACTTCTAGGGAGAGTAGCGATAGTGCTGAACTTTCTCCATTTATAGACAATTTGTCTTACCGTGGACTGATGAACATCAAGGCTTTTGGAGATTTTTATAACCCTTTCCAGCTTTATGCAAGTCAACAATTCTTAATCGTAGGTCTTCTGAGAGCTCGTCTGTGCAAGGCATCGTTCACATCAGGCAATGCTTCTTGAGAAAAGCAAATTGAAAGACTGGTGTGTGTTTTTTATAGGGCAGGGCTGCTTTACCCAACACCTCCAATCCCATCTCATTGATTGGACTCCAGGTTGGCTGACTCCTGACTCCAATGAGCTCTTGGAGATGTCATTAGCCTAGGGGTTCACATACTTTTCCCACCTGCACTGTGAATGTTTACATGGTGTGTTCAATAAAAACATAAAAACATATAATTATTTGTGTGGTATTAGTAAAGCCCTTGTCTGTAATTGTAAATAGCTTTTGTTATACTGTTGTTGTTGTTAATGGTTGCATTTCCCTATTGCTGCGCGTGTGTTTGCCTGTGTCTTGTGTGTACCCTGTCCGATCCTTGCATGTATTTAGCTTGTGTAAATCTCCCCCCATGTCTGTATCTTACAGTTTGGCATCTGAAAACCTTGTGTTTCTGCTCTGTGTAATGGGTCCGGTACTCGTTGGATTACCGTTGTAGTCCTTTTCAGGACTGCTAATAAAGCAAGTCTTCATGTCTCTCTCTGCTTCTGCGATGCCTCGATCTGCCCGACGCTACAATATATATATTCAAATACATAAACAAATATTATACCTCCTTAGCATGTGAAAGGTGTGTAATAAAAAGGTTCCTGAGGAATAATTTTTGCATTTGGAAGAGGTGGATTGGAAGACTTACTCAATGACTGAATGAAATTGAACTGCTTGCAGGAACAGTGATATTTTCCATTGACTCAGGTGGAACTGCTATGCAAATACATATTTTTTTCTTCTTCATTGGGCAACCATTTTAACCTTAAATGCAAAATCTTAGCTCAGAGAGCTTTAAACTTATCAGAGACAAAAGGTTGACCCAATAAGATGGCCTGTTGAGGGTTGGAGTCTTCCCAAAAAAAAACACAACAAAAACAACAAACAGCAAAACGATTACAAACACAAAAACCACAGAACCACAGTTTAACCTAAACAGCTTATTCTTGGCAGGGAGCCACTCAAGAGGGGAATGGAGACACAGGACTTAAATATGCTACTTAACTGATTGATGATGCTTCCCTTTCTCAACAGTTGCAGTTTATTATATATTCCACAAAAAAATGTCCATTTTCTCAGTGGTTTGATACAACTTCCTTAAGCTTATAAACTAAAATAAATCTACTCAAATGCATCAAACTACACAATCAATACCCTCTTTGGAAAACATGACCACTATTTGAGTACATTACCTTATTTCTCTATGATTCTTGGTGTAAAAATGATATACAGCTCTGGAAAAAAATTAAGAGATCAATCCTGGTTTAATCCTGCTTTAATCCTGGTTTAATCCTGGTTGTGCTGGCAGAAGCTACGCTGAACAGCAGGTCACATCCAGGTTCAAAATGTCTAAGACATTTTACAGAATAATAGGGTGAAGCAAGTGACAGTGGGAATGACCAGAGACCAACCAGGTAAAGGGCAGAAACGACCTTCTAATGCCAGAGATGACCGTCAACTTATCTGACAGTTTATCATGAATCAGAGGATGACATCAAGTGACCTTCCAAAGGAATGGGAAACATTAAGTGTAGGTGTGAAGTGCACTGCTAGGACAGTTTGTATCAGGCTCCTATAAGCAGTATAGAGTATAAGCAGTATAGAGCCAGGCTGCAATTTTATATATATAAAATGATATATATGGTCTCTTAATTTTTTCCAGAGCTGTATACTGTCCAGCCCATATAAAGTATTGCATTTATTGTCTCATATTATATATGTGCTTTACATCATAAAATTTTATCTTTTTCTAAACGCAATCACATTTTTAATTGTTACCTTTATTTGCTTACACAATGTAACACAGGTTTGTTTCCCCTTAATTTTTTATGGTCCTTGTGTAATTCTAAGGTGCTAATTATAATGATATTTTTTTTCAAGCACCATCTAAATTTTGGTGTATATTTAGGTTTAAAATTTTTTAGAACTTATTCATTTTGAAATCTGGGTTCTAGGAAAAGTAAGGAACATTCTAGATGTTTCTGTAACATTCTGGAATATTCTGCAACATTGGGATGCAGAATGTCACTCAAGCTGCACTACTTGCACTCGCATCTTAAGTTCTTTCAACCAAATCTTGGTGCTGATAGTGAGGAACGTGGAGGAACGTGGAGGAACGTGGAGAATGGCTTCATTAGGACATACAGTTCATGGAGCAAACACATCAGGGAAGGTGGGAAGAAGCAATGATGGGTGACGAAGGTCCACTGAATCTTCTATGAATGCATCATGAATGCATTATGAAAGTACAGCTAATGTAAAGTGTTGCCCAATATATATATATATATTTTACTTTTTATGAGCATTGTTGATGATATACAATAACTAATGTGATGTACTTATTCAGCATGTCAAACTTCATAAGGAACATTAAAAACAAAAGCAAACCAAAACTTGTATAAAATTTGTAGCCTGGGTTTGTCTTTACTTTAATGCAGACGACCAGGACTTGGGGATGTATTGATTGGTACCAGGAAAGAGCGACTGGAGCAGGACCTGTATGTCAACGCTGTAAGTTGCAAGAACATCCTTAATATAAAGTCCAGAAGAGAACAAAATTCTATTTAAAGTAGCCAGAAATAAATTGGGTGTCCCACATAAGTTTGTCTGGGGATGGATGGGTCCCCCTGGTTAGACAGAACAGGGGGTTCAAAGTTCAAACTAAATTGGGGGGGGGGGGGAGTCAAACTTGTAATTTTACTGTGTGACTATGTGCCTTGTAAAGGCAGTCTGCATTAACAGCACTGTAAATATACTGTATAAGGAAATTGGATTAGAATTCCCTTTTGCACAATAACTGAAGGTAAACACCATGGGGAATGATACATCTGTAGGCAAAATCGCTCAAAGCACTTGTATCTAGAAACATTTCCTCTGCTTAATATCAGTTGACAACAATGTCAAAAACAGGGAGTTCAGTCACCTACATCTGGTCTTTAAGAAAGTCAATCAGTCGAAATAAGTTTAAACCTTGCTGGAAATGTAGGTCAAGACTTCTACGGAATTTTCCACATTATTTCATCGTTGTCTCAACAAAATCCCCATAGTATATCTGAATTGTGTTTGTTATGCTAACATTATTCACGGATTAAATTTGCACTTTAAATAGGGAAATAGCAGCTTTAACCTAACTAAATAGTTAGTGCTGTAGTTAATAGCAGTGAGTAATAGTGTGTTACTGCTTATGCTATGTACACACGTAATGTGTAAGGAAATATTAGATTTGGCAGAGTGTTTTTGAGAGGTCCCAAGTTGCCAGAAGCCGGTATGAAAAATGTAGCTGTCTGGCTGTTAGCACTGGGATTTTTTTCGGAACACCCAACGCAGCACAGGGCACGATATCATGTTGGCTTTTCTAGTAAAAAAATAAAATAAAAGTAATGTTAAGAGAAATTATGCCCCCTCCTGTATTTGTGAGAAAAACAACTGATTTGACAGCAAATTTAATACCATTCCATTCAATGTGCTTTAGTGGGAATTGGGCGTCATTGATCCTAGGTGACTTTTTCCATTGATTTATTGCAGCACTTTCAGCAAAGGTCATTTAACTAACATAAATAATGGTTTACATTTCATTATTCTTGGTTAGACAAATACATACTCTCTGTGGTAATTCTGCATTGTAAGGGGAACGATAAATCAATTTGCAATTATTAACACTGCCAGAAAGACAAAGGTTGAATGTTACTTTATATACTTTGATCCTAAGAGAAAAGAGGCTTTGGCTGAATGTTGTAAAAAGAAAAAAATGCTTCTTAAAGACTGTTTTTAAAGTCTCTAAGAAAAAACAAACAGGGTAAAAGGTACCATTGAAAGGTTAGAACATCTCCTACAAAGTTGGATTTTATGCTGTGCAAAATATTTTTTTTTCCTCCAATGATACTATTACAAAATTGATATAATGGAACTTAAGAGCTGTAGTCAGTTTCCAGAGTGGGAAAATAAATTGGACCATTTGGTTAAAAGAAAGAAATTCATATGCAGAGTACATTAAGCTGCTAATATTAGGTGTCTGCATGTTGTCATCAGATATAAAAAGCAAGCTGGCAGAGGTGTGAACTGGGGGGAGGGCACCCACTGCTCTGTGCTTTCCAGAACTTTCCAGGGGGTGTGAAGCTGTGTCATGGCAGAACTAGAAAGTGTTCACTGCAGAAATAAAGATCATGACGATGTATATGTAACAGAATCAGAATCAAATTTCACTTTATTGGCCAGGTTCAGCTGCATGTACTAGGAATTTGTTTTGCCAGTGGACAACAACTTAAATTACAAAAACTAGAAGAAGTAGAGTTTAAATAATAATAATAATAAAATAGATTTGATTATGCAAAAAGCACCAGATAGAAGCAGGTCCCCAATATATACTAATAAATAGTGTTATGCGCTGAGTATTGATGTGCACACAAAGCAGCAGCAATATGCAAAACGTCCAAGAATTGGTGTATGGCTAGAGTTTCAGGACAGTGTAAATATTGTGGGAATTAACTCAAGACTAATTGATCAACATTTTTGCATGTAGGAAGAAGCTGTTTAATTGACATGTTGATTTGGTTTTCCTTGTCTGAAAACAGTCTTTGTAATACATGGTTGACTGGTGAGACGGATCAGCATTGATCGTTGTTGTTCGCCTCCTTATCCTGGACTCATTTAGGGCTTGGATAGGTGGCAGACAGCAACCAATGATCTCATCACTTAATCTGATGGTATGCTGCAGTTCAGTCCTTGGCCTGGGCAGAGGCAGCACCAAACCAGACAGCTTCAAAGGTCAGTATAGACTCGATGATGGCTCTGTAGATCTGGATTAGTATTGCCTGTGGAATGTTGAATTTCTTCAGACAGCACAGGAAGAATGTCTTCTGATCAGCTTTCTTTATGATGAATGTAATGTTCACATCCCACTAAAGGTTCTGTGACAGCATAGTACCCAAGAACTTCAATGACACTTTTGTATTGACGAATGAATGGTGCTTTTCCACCACACCAAGTACCGTACGTTTTGTACTTTGAGAAAGTAGCAAAAATACGGTACTTCAAGGTGCTGGTTTTCCACTGGCAGAGAAACTGGTACTGGCACCAGATCCCCTCCACATGGATATCCCCTGAGGTGCTCTCCCGGTTCCGATGGGCCAGAGCAGGTGGAGAGGATTCTGGAGGACCTGCTAGAAGGTCACCAACTGAGAGAGAGCCACTGGAAAAGAGACTTTCCCACCAGAAGAGGTCAGGTCTCAGGAGCCCCAGAAACAGGGGAAGACAGTCGCTCTGCTTGTTGCTTCACCGCAGCATGAAGCTGCTCAGCCTGTGTCTGCCCTGATGCCCGCTCCCCCTGTTCCTCTTCTCTGGTCATCCACCCTGCCTAGAGGGCATGCATGAGGGGGAAGGTACTGTAATGTCCTGCCTACCACGTCTGCCTGACCCTCCTGTCTCCTCCCTTATGTGGCCCTGATGAGTCACGCCTCTTGCTTGTTGTCTCTCATTAGTCTTTGAATTTAAGTACCTGTCAGCCTTGTCAGCCCCAGTCGAGTCATTAATGCCTACCTTTCTCTTACCTTCTACTAATCATCCCATTTTGAACCTGCATGGTCCTGTTTGTTTCCCAGCCCCAGTTTGGTTATGATTTATTAAAGCCCATTTTATTCTCCTTATGCCTGCCTTTGAGTCTGTCACCCGGAAACCCAAAGAGATGAGATCCCCACACGCATGGAGCCATGGTGGAGACACAAACCCTGCCCCCAAAGGTGCTAAAGGTGCTAACCACTGTGACACCATGCCACCACATATTGCAATATTCATAAAGCAAAAAACTTACTTCAAAAGTTTAACATTTAAATAGCAAGGCTGAAAATGATTATGATTGGTTCAGAAAGCGCATGCAGAGCTCATGCAAAAGCAATGGAGGTAAACTAAACTGATTTTTAAACATACTGTATACTAAATAATCTTGAGAAAGCTTGAAAAAGTTTTGTTTCCTATTACAGAATATAAATGTTTTGGTGAATTTTATACATACAGTATGAAGATATGTAAAAGCCTGGTCTCAACCCAGCTGACTATTGCGGTCCTGCGATGTGAGAAGTGCACATGCATAACTAACAATGTCGATACTAATATCGCACATCGTCCAGCCCTACTTGGTATTTTTTGTATTGTAACGTTGTTAATTGTCTGGAGTCTGCGGAGAAGGCATTCAAGTAAGAATTCCATTATACTTACATATGACACTGCTTTCTTAGCTCAGATTGAACTGGGAAGCAGAAAAAACTTAAACTGACATTAAATTTTGAAGATGCTGTACACAGAGGCATACAGTGGTGTTCGGGATATTTTTTCCCTGGCCTCTGAAAATATTCCTTTGTGAATATCTTCCACTGGGTTGGCGCCCATCCTGGGTTGTTCCCTGCCTAGTGCCCGTAGTCAATCTCCCGGTCATTCATCCTAAATAAGAAAAATAAAAACCAGATGCTACCTTAATACTAACTGTACTGTGTATAAACACATTGTTCCATGACAAAAGGTGAACAGATCTTTGGAAAAACAACTTTTTTGGCAGAAGGAACATCCTGTAACTCGAATGATCATATTTTAAAACAAAGAGTTAGGTAATTGCAACCTTCTTCATGCAATTATCAACTGACAGCATGTGGGTAACACCCCCAGAGCTCACCACAAACATCCATGCCCAGCCACGTTCACGGGATCTTTTCAGGATTTATTGGGACTGGATAGAGACAGAGATGGACATGCGCAGCACTTACTTGCCACTGAAATAGTCCATTAATTTAGTAAATAATTAGATTATGAGAGCAAAACTGGGAAACTAGCCAGAGAACCAAAACACTCAGGCTCACCTACAAAGGAAGTTCATATAATATGAGATAATGCTCAAGAAATGTGTGTACAGTTGCCAGACACCACATTAAATTTATTTATGGCTAAAGGCCTGCTCTAATGTGTACTAAAATACTATAATGACATGGTGTACATCATGCTAAACCATGCTATTACACCATTCTGTGCTTGTATGACTCATTGTAAAACAGATATTTTAGTATTTTCATTATATTTTTGTTCACACCTGGATCTTAAAAAAAGTGGATGTTACTTGTTAAATTACATGGTTAGTTTCAGTCACATAGAGACGGCACTTTGACGTCTCAGTCAGATAGCTGTGGTTTTTCCCCACGGTAAGTATAAATAGTTTCTGCCTTTACACCAGTAACCTGGACTGTGTCACATAATACTTGGTTCTTGGTCATGTCAAAGCATATTCAGAAATATATCTGAGGTTGGTTGCAATACATGGGCATTGAATAACAGAATAATACTTCCTCCTTACACACGTTAAGGTGTTAAGCCTTTGTATTTTGATTGCAGCATCTTCAAAACGTATCAATAATATGAAAGTGAAGGTCTGAAATATTTTGATTAGGTAATACATGAGAGTAATTCTTAAAGATGTTTGGCTCAAATTCCAGTCTTCAGGAATCATAAAACAATTCCATTGATTAACAAGGTCTTTTACATTTTATAAAAGAAAAAGCAAAACCCATCCATCTATCATTCCAATCTCTGCTCTCTATCATTTCGTATCATGTCAGTTCAAAGCTTCACATTAAGATTTTGTTCTTCAAAACATAAATGAATATTTTACAAAGTTGTTTATATCATATGTGTGGGTGGGATGTGTATAGACAGAACAAGTGATAATTTAGCTGATCTACAGAAATTAACTGCAGCTGGTCACACACAAACACTATAGCAGATATAAAAGTACTCCAGTACTTCTGCAATGACTCATATTTCTCTTAAATCTTAATATTTTAGCTTCATTTATTTTAGCTATATTTATGCCTAATTGACTCTGACAGTTGTAGGTTTGTAGCATAGAATTAATCTCACTTGTATCTCACTTTGGACAAAAGCATCTGCTAATTAAATAAATGTAAAGGTATAATTCAATGTCCAGCTCATTGGCAGATAGCTGGATGAGCCTGTTTGTCTTAAGCAGTGCAACAGCTACCTGGAGATCAGCCCTTCTTTCAGAACCACTGACCTGGGACTGTTTAGCCATTAGGAAATTAAATATCAGTGCGATGAAGGTCCCCTGGCTACTATCCTTCCTTCATTGTGGGAAGTGACCCCCCCACCTCCCACTTGTGAAGGAATGCTGGGTAATACATAATTCTAACTGTGTTTATTTTATTGTAGGCTTTTATTTTGATTACTGTGCAAGTAAAAAAGACAGTTTTGTCTTCTGCATTAAAAATTCTGGAAGAAAATCAGACAAGCCCATGAAGGGAATACATTGTTAAGAGGATAAGTCACTTTTAAATCCAGCATTATCCTCCCAGTGTCAGAATGTGGTTTTTCACGGAAAGGTCTTTCAGGAGTAAACGGTCTGCCAGTCTTTATTTCGATGAATTTTCTAGCCATTAGGTAAGTGAGGTTTGATGTATGGGGGCAGATTTATTTACCCCTGACCGTACGTTCTTCAAAAGCTGCTGTTCCAACTCCTAAGAACAACCATGGAAAGAAGACGAGAAAATCTACAGAACGTGTTTGCTGGTAAATTAGATTTTTATGTCCACAAATTTGGAATGTCATTTATAAGTAGCCTTCACCTAAAGAAAGAGTGAATTCAGTATAAAAGATCACTTCTTCGAATCAACAACAGATTGATTTATGTTGCGTTATCACTGGGGCTATGTCAAGAGTGACTAAAACTATTCAAGATTTTTTGAAAATACGTAGCTAATCACGGCTATCAACTGCTTGTGTTTGTTAACATTCTAATTCCTCAATGGCATATTAAAAAATGGTAGAAATAAAAAAATATTTCTGGAGGAATGCAAGAAGGAAAAAACTATGCTGGTGTGGTGGAGGTGATACGGTAGATCGGATTGGCTGGAGGGAGTGATGGTGTGGTGGAGGTAATACGGTAGATCAGATTGGTCGGAGGGAGTGATGGTGTGGTGGAGGTGATACGGTAGATCGGATTGGTCGGAGGGAGTGATGGTGCGGTGGAGGTGTGACGGTAGATCGGATTGGCCGGAGGGAGTGCTGGTGTGGTGGAGGTGAGACGGTAGATCGGATTGGCCGGAGGGAGTGCTGGTGTGGTGGAGGTGAGACGGTAGATCGGATTGGCCGGAGGGAGTGCTGGTGTGGTGGAGGTGAGACGGTAGATTGGATTGGCCGGAGGGAGTGCTGGTGTGGTGGAGGTGAGACGGGAGATTGGATTGGCCGGAGGGATGTTTTAAACTCAACATCTTATAGTGTTATTTTGTATAAGTAGGTGTCTCTATCTCTAGGGTGGTTTGATACTGAGTAATGATTTTGCAGGCGAATAACCCAAGATAATGCACTATCCATAGCTTCTACTCCTCAGGGACCCTCCAACAACCCACATTTTTGCTTCGTCCCAGCTCTCAACACATCCATACCAGGCATTCTGTGTTCTTGATTGGCTGAGAGTGCGGAGGGAGCAAAAATGTGGACTGTCTGCTGGTCCCCATGACTGGATTGGGAAATGCTGCCATAAGCTACCACATCTTACTGCGCTGCCAATCTTACACTAGTAGGGCACCTCATGGGATGCATCCAGATCACCCTTATATGGAGAATTCACAGGAGCATATTACAGCCTAACCCTTTACAACTAGTTGACTTATGCTTGACTCCCCTGAGTCCAAATGAAACATGGCTGGCAAAGTGTTTAGCACATCACTGGTAGAAGGAACAGCAAAGGGCAAATACTTTCAGCTACTCTGCTTTCTTTTAAATTTCCCATGTTCCTCAGGTAAGTCTATAAAGAAATCATGTAATCCCAAGCCAAGTAACATTTTCTATGCTTTGAATCTGAGCCTAGCCAATTGAGTCCTAAAGGAAATCACTCAGAAGCCACAGATAAAATTCAGAGCAGCTACTACTGAAGATTAAAATATCCTCCATGCAAATGTGCCACAGCAGACCCTGAAACCCCAGTGCCCTCGTAAGCCTGAACAGCATATGTGCCGCCCATCCACATCTGTTCACACTTTTCCTCCTTATCTGTGTTCTCCCACTCTTCCTCAACAGCTTCCACATGCCAGTAGCCACTGGAAAAGGAGACAGTAAAACCTTAAACGAGATAATCCATGTTGTCCACATGAGAGAGAGGATGATGCTGTTAAATTGCTCGCAATAAATTAAGTGTCATTGGCTATTTTTTAAGCCACAGCACAATATCCATTAACTGCAGCTGTCTTTAAAAAATCCATCAGCTAGTAAACCTGAATCTTGTCTCTCTTTTTCAGCCTGCTTGTCTGGCAATATACCACTATTTGTGTTATGGACAGTATACTTAATGTGATACTTAACCAGCCTACACCTGCCTGTATATTTAAAACAGTTCTTTCTTTAACTAAATTATTCTCACATTTAATCTTATGTTAAAGCCTGCAATATTGCCACTCTGAAGTCACAAGGGTACAAGAAAATCAATAGAGATTTCACTTTTTTTGTTGAACACATTTGAGTTAAGTCAAGATATTTCACAAGCTTTGCAAATAAAATGAGGTAATAAAATCCTTTTCTGATAAATTATGCATGTAGCATATATCTATAACTATAGGCAGATGTGCTTCAAGGTTGTTTTAACATCGAATGTAATGTCTATGTTGAGAATATCAGTGGCTTTTTCACTTGTACCATACTACATTGTTGTTCCTCTGTGTGTTTCATCAGAAGGTATTAGAAGGTAACTTATTGTACTGTAGCAGGACACCCAGGGACAGCCATGGATGCTAACCTGCTCCTTCAGCAACAATGTATTTCCCATCATGCAAAGCAACACCCCCTTCATTTAATATAAATGTTACCCCACTGTGTTAGTGTGCTAGAATAGGGTAGAGGCTCAGGTCACAGCCTAGAAAAGGAGTTTTGGAGGTTGTTTGGCAAATGCAATTGTAAAAATGGCGTTGCCAGATTTCAAGGAGGAACATAAATGTGTGACCTCATCCTTTGTCGGCATCTTTCATATCACCTGCCTGATACCATAGCACATTCACCCATGGCTCATGTTTATCTGCATTGTTCAAGACAAGTTTAACTGAACACATGAACAGCACCAGTGGTTTTCACATTTGCCAGGTACAACTCAATACATCAGTTCTATTAGTTGTCGTTAATAAAATATTTTAAATGAATAAATTATAATTGTTCATGGGGTTACTGTTTGGCCACTTCTACGACATCTAATATTTAAAAATTCATTAATTGAAAGGAGAAAACATTTGTTTTGGGTCAGGCTATGGATGGAGTTACATAAATACTGCGGAATAAATCACCAACAGTGATTTTGTTCCCGGTGACCCTGTTCTGAAGAAGAGCATGGTAGACACCTCTGGCATCTAAGTCATGTGAGCTTCTCCCACCTGCCTGAGACCCTCGGGCTACCTGGCGTGAATAATACATTGGAGAGAATATGTAATGTTAGATTTATCTATCCAAATGCCACAGGTCTTGAATTTCTTCATTCTGCATTCTATAATCTCACAACCACTTGAGCAAACCAGGCAGATCTTCAAAATACCTTTTAATAATTATAACACATTAATATTAAAGAAATAGATATGCACAAAGAAAAGCTCAGTTTCAGGTGAAATTACATATTCGACTTATCTGGTATTAGGTAAGTTATCAGTCCTGTACCTCAAACGTACTGAATGTGTTTTACATTGATACTCATCACATGCAGCTTGGTCTTTAAAGCAAAACATCAAAGTCAAGGTACAATTACCTGAATCTGTAAGCTTTCCAGTACAAGACACTTTAATAAGGCAATTAATTATAATGGCAAGGGGCATTATAGAGTGATTCACACCAAAACCTGTATGATGTGTAAACAGAGTATCCTGCCAGGACTGAGGGCACCAGCAATCACCCCTATAGCCGGGCTGAGGTACCCAACCCAGAAAGGTGATGTGGAGATACCTTGCAGGCTTGCCATTCATCTCTGTGCAATACTTCAAGGACAATAAAAAGAAAGTGAATGTTTTGTTTTTGTGAAGCTGCCATCAAGGCAGAGATCCAAGATTTAAAAATATTTTTTCTTTCACCGGTTTAGTACTCCTTGTGTTTTATATATAATAGTGTGATTTCAGTTTCAAGTATTTAAGAAATGAATAAAGCATTTCATGTCCTGTACATTTTGACTGGCACTGTGAATACTAATGAAACTAGAAAGGGGAACAATCTGAAAGAACAGCATTGTATTCCTCAAACAGCCCTGCACCATGGACAATTTGTTTGTTTATTGGTGGGCACAAGGTATTAAACCATGCAATTTAGTTTAATGTTGGCATGAAATACTTAACTGAGTTCATGTAATTCCTAAAATGTGTACACTATATATGTTTTTATCCTTTCAATTAGCTAATATCATCTTGGTTATTTGTGTTCTTCACTAAAGAAAATAAGACCGCAAAGTTAGAATCTGGCGTGAAATGGGCGAATACTATGGGTTTTACGGTAGTAAAAGTATTCAATGAAATCTTTGTAAAATTGCAAAATAGGTCTCCTAATGCAATTTGGCCTTATTCTGTCCAAACAAAATATCAGCCAGTTCTATGGTGGAAATTAGGCATTATGGTTAACAAATTCATAATACTGCATGTCGTAATAAGCAATATATGCAAATATCTCTGGTCTTTAGAATAATGCATAAAATGTCTTCCATTCCAAATGTATTCTTTTGTAATTTTTTTTAATAGACACAAACTACACTTTGTGCTCATTTACATATTTACATATCAGATAGTTTTTTTTAAAGAATTTGCCTTTTATTTTAATGAGTAGGTTACGCACCTTTACATTACTGTTTTGCTGTACGTTACGTTACATTGCAACACAAACACACAAAATCCTGAACCTCCTTGTAGCAGGAAGGCACAACTATAATCTCCTTTGCTATCAGAGAGTCTCATCCTCATCATGTCCCCATAATGGCATCACCTAATGACCCAAGAATTAAATCAAATGAATTAGCCTTTTCAGAATCTCATGGTTTTTCCTAACCGTGTTGTTGTGTCTCAGTAAAATAAGATGCATTCCTACGCTGATCAAACTATCAGTCCTCACTAATGTTGCCACTTTTGATTCTTTGGGTCCATGACAATAAAATTTGTTGGTGGGGATCAAGTATGTCACCTGTCCTTCACATTGCTATCATTTTGTAGCACTTGCTCAAATTTGGTGTGATTTATCCCAAAATTAGATCAAGTCCTGATTTTCATACCATGTTCGCAAAGGGTGAAAAATATGTCAAATACTTTTTGAATGAAAGTACAGTACTCTTTTTGCTATCACTCTGCAGCACTGCTTCAGTTTGGGGCGATTTATCGCAATATTTGATCACTTCCAGTTTGTCACTCTTACAATGTGCTTGCAAAGTATTATAAAGATTCGTAAAATACTTTTATAGTTACTGTGTTCATGACTATGTGTCTTCTACTGCTGCCATTTCCTTCCTTTTCTGGACAGCACTGCTTCTTCATTTTTGGGGCAATTTGTCTGAAAATAAAACCAAGTGTAGATATTCATCTATATAACTTTTTGTGAAACAATAATAAGATCCATAAAGTACTTTTTGACTAATAACATTCATAATGTCATGACCCGATCGTCCGCTCCTCCCGAGTGCCACGCCCCCTCATTAACCGTGTGGATTCCCCGTGTTTATCATTGTTGTCATTAGTTCATTGTATTTAGTCCGCGTTTCCGTTTGTTTCCGCAGTCCGGTCATTGTATTGTCATTCTGTTATTACCTGCCTTTCCTTTGATTAAACCCCGTGTTCCTCGATCCCTGGCTTCCTGTGCGTTTGTCTGCGCTCCGGGTGCGTGCACTTTGTGACACATAAGGTCAAATGTTGTCTGCTAACACCCTTCCCTTTGTTAGCACAAAGTGATTTCACTTCAGTTTTGGGGCAACCTA
Source organism: Paramormyrops kingsleyae (assembly GCF_048594095.1). Taxonomy (NCBI): domain Eukaryota; kingdom Metazoa; phylum Chordata; class Actinopteri; order Osteoglossiformes; family Mormyridae; genus Paramormyrops; species Paramormyrops kingsleyae. Next base: position 6,136,419 of record NC_132808.1, on the reverse strand, counting down.
TGTCAAAATTGAATCAATTCCAGTTTGGCACCCATACAATGCTTCTGCAAAGTTTGTAATAGATCTGTAAAATACTTTTGAAGTTATTGTCTTAATGGGATAAAGTGCAAAAATTGGTCTTTGCTGATATCACTATGTGGCACTGCTTCGGTTTTGGGGTGATCTGTCTCAGAATTTAAGCAGTTCCAGTTCATCATATAATGCATCAGCAAAAATGTCCATTAAACAGTTTTTGAGTTATAGTCTTAGCAACAAAATATCTGAGGTGGTGACCCAGTCCCAAAACCGTATGTATTCCCCAGAGTCTGGAAAATGCAGCTAATGTTTCTTTAGGTCATGGAAACTTCTGGGACAGAATTTTTGAATTAGGTTTTTTTCTCAATCTTTTAAGCTTTATCTCTTTTGTTTGTTTTGTTTATTTTTTTCAGTTTATATCACAAGTCCTCAGTTTGATATAGAGTGAAAGATGTAGTTCAGAGGGCTGATGCTGATATGTGTCACGATCGGGCATAAGGCGAGCAGGGAAGCAGGCGAAAGCAGCCAGGTAGTCGGGCAAACTTGCGTTTATTGCACGAACGGACTGACAGGTACGGACATCGACAACACAACAACAAACATCAACGAACATTAATGACGGATCTGGGGAAGACTGACTCAGACACGGACTAAATACAGAAGACAAGCCGAAATAACAATGAACAGCTGGGCACGATCGGGGAAGCACACGTGGATAATGAGGGGGCGTGACACACATCGGGATCGAACGGAGCGGATCGTGACAATATGGATGCATGCCAGAAATAACTGCATTTCTGAGACACATTTGTGGTGAAACCCTAGCCCTTCTAGCCTCTTAACAAGATAGTTATAGGAGAACTGCATATTGGATATTGTTGCTATGAGTGTGTTAGACATAACCAAAGGCCAAAGACAAAAATAAACAATAATCAAGAAAGACATTCATATATAAAGCTATATTATATCATACCTAAAAAGACAGCACAGTAATATATAGTCAATAAATATGGATATCAGCCAATATATATGGATATAAGTCAACTGTTTACAGATAGTGGTCCTGATTAGCTAAAACCGAATAGTTTATCCATGTCTTTCCTGATCTGTTTCAATTATCTGGATTTTTACTATTAAGCAAGCAAATAGCACTTGGAGAAAACCAGCAACTTTACCCCATTCCTCAGTTTACCAGGTTATAGATGTAAAAAGCTAAGTAAACATCCTCAAATGAATCTGATTGGTTCAAATTTATGTTTTTATAATCACTACACAAGTTTACGAAGAGCACTAAGTAACAGAGCAGTTAAGATATTTTAAATTAACTGAGTAAAAATAATAGACACTTCTTCCAAAGAAAACAATAGTTCTTTTTTGCTTCAGTACACTACCCACAAAGACACTGACTGAAGCTGGGAGACTGGGTTGGCTGCTACGGCCTGACAGCAGCAGAAGACATATATTTTAAGGCTGTGGTATCATAATGACATCCAGGCACTAAGCTACAACGTTTGAAAGCAGAGTTCTCACACTGGTGTTGGCTCTTGTTGTGTTGTCTGTAATTCAGGTAGCATTAGCACCAATAAATGTCACCCTCATGCCGGTCATACAGGATTAGTGCAGATCTTCGGCAGGAAGTTTAATTCAGTAAGGGCTAAAAGCGCTAAAATGTGCTGTGCATGCAGAAACCATTTTCCCTTGTGCTTTTCTGTTCGTGGTAAAATAGAGTACAAAAATGGCTATCCTGTATGTTTTTGAAAGACTATTTGTTCCAGACAGGTGTGAACCTGAACTGTACTTCCTTCATATGTGTGCTTGTGGAATCATTTGAACATCAACTCTGTCACTTAAAAATAGTGTTACAATCATGTTTCCAGGTCCGATTGTTTTTCCACTACAACGTTTTGTAAGTAGTGGGTACCATATCTGTTTCAGTGGAAAGAGGCAGGATTCCTGACATTGATTCTTATAATCTATCATATACAGGCTTATAAAACTTTCAGTGCCTGATAACACCGAGCTCAGAGGGAAATAACATTTACATTGATAAGGAAAGGGAGCAGAGAACTGATCAATTTGGGGAAAAAATGAAACATAACTTTAATATTTAAAAATTGACTCTGCTGTAGCTGTTTAGAACAGGGGTCTCCAACTCTGGTCCTGGAGAGCTACTATCCAGTAGGTTTTCTGTCCCACTTGGCTTCTGATGAGCCACACTTGTTCCTGGTATTTACCTGAGAACAGATAGAAACCCTACTGGACGGTAGCTCTCCAGGACCGGAGTTGGAGACCCCTGGTTTAGAATAATGTTCAATAATCTGTTTCAGTTGAAGCCTGTAAAGATAACAGCACAGAACCATGTAAGATACTTACATTTAGCAGCAGAGGAAATGATCAGATTATTTCAGGGAGTGATCTGTAGTGTGCTGTGTTTATAATGTGTGCTGTGTTTATAATGTGTGCTGTGTTTATAATGTGTGCTGTGTTTATAATGTATGGTGTGTTTATAATGTGTGCTGTGTTTATAATGTGTGCTGTGTTTATAATGTGTGCTGTGTTTATAATGTGTGCTGTGTTTATAATGTATGGTGTGTTTATAATGTGTGCTGTGTTTATAATGTGTGCTGTGTTTATAATGTGTGCTGTGTTAATAATGTGTGCTGTGTTTATAATGTGTGCTGTGTTTATAATGTGTGCTGCGTTTATAATGTGTGCTGTGTTTATAATGTGTGCTGCGTTTATAATGTGTGGTGTGTTTATAGTGTGTGCTGCGTTTATAATGTGTGGTGCGTTTATAATGTGTGGTGTGTTTATAATGTGTGCTGTGTTTATAATGTGTGCTGTGTTTATAATGTGTGCTGCGTTTATAATGTGTGCTGCGTTTATAATGTGTGGTGTGTTTAAAGTGTGTGCTGTGTTTATAATGTGTGCTGTGTTTATAATGTGTGGTGCGTTTATAATGTGTGGTGCGTTTATAATGTGTGCTGTGTTTATAATGTGTGGTGCGTTTATAATGTGTGGTGTGTTTATAGTGTGTGCTGCGTTTATAATGTGTGGTGCGTTTATAATGTGTGGTGCGTTTATAATGTGTGCTGTGTTTATAATGTGTGCTGTGTTTATAATGTGTGGTGCGTTTATAATGTGTGCTGCGTTTATAATGTGTGCTGCGTTTATAATGTGTGCTGTGTTTATAATGTGTGCTGCGTTTATAATGTGTGGTGTGTTTAAAGTGTGTGCTGTGTTTATAATGTGTGCTGTGTTTATAATGTGTGGTGCGTTTATAATGTGTGGTGCGTTTATAATGTGTGCTGCGTTTATAATGTGTGCTGCGTTTATAATGTGTGCTGCGTTTATAATGTGTGGTGTGTTTATAATGTGTGCTGTGTTTATAATGTGTGCTGTGTTTATAGTGTGTGCTGTGTTTATAGTGTGTGCTGTGTTTATAATGTGTGCTGTGTTTATAATGTGTGCTGCGTTTATAATGTGTGCTGCGTTTATAATGTGTGCTGCGTTTATAATGTGTGGTGTGTTTATAATGTGTGCTGTGTTTATAATGTGTGCTGTGTTTATAGTGTGTGCTGTGTTTATAGTGTGTGCTGTGTTTATAATGTGTGGTGTGTTTATAGTGTGTGCTGTGTTTATAATGTGTGCTGTGTTTATAATGTGTGCTGTGTCTATAATGTGTGCTGTGTCTATAATGTGTGCTGTGTTTATAATGTGTGCTGTGTTTATAATGTGTGCTGTGTCTATAATGTGTGCTGTGTCTATAATGTGTGCTGTGTTTATAATGTGTGGTGTGTTTATAATGTGTGCTGTGTTTATAATGTGTGCTGTTAATTGAGAGTCATCTCCAATAATAGCGAGAAAAAAGTTGCAGATGTGTGTCTACGTTTACAGATGTGTGTCTACGTTTACAGATGTGTGTCTACGTAAGTAATATTTGCAATTATAATTAATCCACTCAATATAAAATAACAGAACCAAACTTGAATTTGGATAATTCTAGTGTACTCTGTTTATAACTTCAGCTATGTTAAATTAGCAGGAAAACAGGATTTTGGCATGAGCTTATATGTCGACAAATTTCCCATGCCTTTGGTGTCCAAATATTGTTGCAATGTTAATGTTGAGGTAGTTATATGCGTGATCATCACACTAATTTGTTCTTTATGCAATCTATTTGGCCTAAGTAGTTAAGTAGGTGCACAAAGGATACTGTCAAGAACTTTTAAAGTAGTGTAGCGCCGGCGGGGGTCAGCATATCCCAGCATGCTCATGGGCAATGTACTGTATATAGCCCCTGCCTGCAATTGTAAATAGCTCTTGTATCGTTGTTGTTATGGTTATATTTGCCTTCCCGATCATGGCGTGTATTTTTACCCATGTCTTGTGCCTACCCTGTCTGATCCTCGCGTGTTCACCTTACAGTTCAGCGTCTGACCACCTTGTGTTTCCGCTGGGTGTATTTGGGTTAGGTGCTTGTTGAGTGCCTGTTACAGTCCTGTTCAGGATAATAATAAAGAGTGTGTTCTCTTCCGGCAAGCAAGTCTCCTTGTCTGTCACTGCACTCATTATGCCTCGCTCCGCCTGGCGCTAGAGTACATTAATAATTTTCTGCAAAGAATTATGTAAAACACATGGCATGCCAAATTATTCTCTTCCATATCTTTAAGTGCTTGTCAAATTTATTTGTCAGGACAATAAAAACCAAGTGTCAGATATATTTAGAACAATTTAACATTAGAACATATAAAAATGAACCGTAACAATAAAAGATAAGCAAGAATTACAAATTACGATCAGGAATCATATATATTGTTGTGGCTAAAACTTTTTAGAATGAAAGTATTGGTTTTCACAAAGTTTGCTGCTTCAGTGTGTGTAGATCTTTTTGTCAGATGTTTCTATGGTTTACTGAAGTATAATTACAAGCATTTCATAAATGTTAAAGGGATCAATTGACAATTACATTAAGTTTATGCAAAAAGTCAATATTTGCAATGTTAGCTCTTCTTTTTCAAGACCTCTGCAATTTGCCCTGACATGTTGTCAATCAACTACTGGGTCAAATCCTGACTCATGGCAGCCCATTCTTGCATAATCAATGCTTGGGGTTTGTCAGAATTTGTGGGTTTTTGTTTGTCCACCCACCTCTTGAGGATTGACTACAAGTTCTCAATGGGATTAAGGTCTGGGGAGTTTCCTGGCCATGGACCCAAAATGTTGATGTTTTGTTCCCCGAGCCACTGAGTTATCACTTTTGCCTTATGGCACGGTGCCCCACCATGCTGGAAATGCATCGTGCGTCACCAAACTGTCCTTGGATGGTTGGGAGAAGTTGCTCTCAGAGGATGATGAGAGTGAGTCCACTCCCTTGGCTAAGAAGAAACCCAACACATAAATGGTCTCAGGATGCTTTATTCTTCCTCACCATTTCTTCTCCATATGCCCCAAATAATCGGAAAGTTGATTCATCGGGGAAAGCGACTTTACCCCATTCCTCAGCAGTCCAATCCCTGTATCTTTTGCAGGATATCAGTCTGTCCCTCAGAGTGCGAATTACCCCTTCATAATTGGGGGGTACTGCCTTCATAACACTTCTGTGACCATTATGGTCCGCTACCGCGTCAATACCAATAGCTGCCACCAGGATCAATGTTAAGAGTGCAAGATGCACTAGGGGTGTTTACTAACATGTATGCAACATGCGGTCATGGTCTGGACATGCGACACAATGAGAATCAATACAGAAGATCTCATTATCCTTATCCCTATACAAAAGAATTTGGTTTCGATAACTCCCAGGAATTATCCTAGAAGAAGTATACTAGTAAAAGTAATAAGCCTATACATTTACAAACAGCCTGGTCTGGTCCAGCAGTCTGGTGTTATTCCTGCCCTCTCAGTCCCCCCAGCTCCAACAGCCTTCAGAAATACATATTTGCCTATTAGGTTAATATCTGTCTTGATGACACAGTAGATCTTAAAGTACAGCCTAATTTCTAACTCACCTCTTGGTCCTGCACACTGTCCTCATCCTGCCATCTTCCTGCTGCCTGCACACTGTCCTGAACACTGTCCTCATCCTGCCATCTTCCTGCTGCCTGCACGCTGTCCTCATCCTGCCATCTCCCTGTTCCTGTGCCTCTCCTGCCTTCTGCTGACCACCACTTTCCTTCATACACATTAACAGTTTGCAAAACTGCACCTATACTTTTAGTGTAATGTTCTGTAGCTCTTAACACTAATATTTCCTACTTATTCTTCTTTTACCACCAAAGAAGTGTCTGATGTCTCCATCTTTCCTTTTCCTCATAGTGTGTCTGTGAATAAAATCTAATCTATGTTTAACAAAACAGTATCTGGGCTATCAGATGAAGCTTCTAAAATGTCTATAAATATGAAATTGTGGAATGCAGAATCAATACCACTAAAATTCAAATAATAGGGCTTATTTGCTAGCTAGTTTTTTTACATTGCCCCTATAGGTTTCACTTATAGTAATGTTTTTTCAGAGCATAACGTTAGACCTTCTTATGCATTAACATTAGCCTAATAACAAACCACACAGGCTAAGTGGCGAATTAATTTAATAAAGGCACGATTTATTCATGATAAAATGAGAATGAAAACATAGGGAGCTCATCTCCTTGGAAAATGACCATGATCGATTTTACCTCACCAAATAAGCCTGGTTTAAATAGAGAACTTAGCTCATCTTGCTAGTTAACGTAACTAAAGCTGACTGTACCGGTGTTCTGTGGAGTTGAGCTACTTTGTCGACGTAAGCTATGGTTAGGGCTATCAATTAGCACTACGGTAGCTTACCTCGACAAAGTAGCTCAACTCGACAGAACACCGGTCTCAGAAGGACAATGGTAAGTAATTAAACTTATAAAGACGTCAGCTTGCATTAGTAGATGAAACACTTAAACGAATAAATGAAGGTTGTAAAATAACACATTTTCAACAGGCTAGACTTCTGCTGGCTACTTACATTTACCAACGCACGACAAACAGTACTATGACAGACGAACACAATGAACAGGTCACTCAATGAGAATGAATGATGCAACCGACTGGCTGCTTCTAGCGCTGAGGTGGTTAAAATGGTACGGTCCACATTAGGGGTGTCTGAAATAGTTTTACATAAACTTTTCCTACAAGGTGAGGTTCTTTTGGGGGAAGAAAAATGTTAAGACCCCCCCCCCCCAAAACTGCTATTTTTCTTCTCTTTGGGGGGTCTGGGTCTTGATCGGGGGGTATAGTACCTCCCGTAATTCGAACAATGCTGTCCCTGATGTTTTTCTTGGCTTTTTTGCTGCCCTTCTTGACACCCGGCCATCCTCCAAAAGTCTTCTCCTCACTTTGTGTGGAGATGCACTCACACCTGTCTGCTGCCATTCCTGAGCAAGCTCTGCACTGGTGGTGCCCCGATCCCACAGCTGAACCATCTTTAGGAGATGGTCCTGGCGCTTGCTGGACTTGCCCTGAAGCCTTCTTCACAACAATTGAACCTCTGTCCTTGAAGTTCAGTCCAATAAATAGTTGATTTAGGTACAACCTTACTAGCTGTAATATCCTTGCCTGTGAAGCCCTTTTTGTGAAAAGCAATGATGACTGCACGTTTCCTTGCAGGTGACCATGGGTAACAGAGGAAGAACAATGACTTCAAGCACCACCCTCCTTTTAAAGCATCCAGTCTGCTATTCTAATTAAATCAGCATTACAGAGTGATCTCCAGCCTTGTCCTTGTCACTCTCACCTGTGTTAACGAGAGAATCACTGAAATGATGTCAGCAGGTCCTTTTGTGGCAGAGCTGAAATGCAGTGGAAATAGATTTTTTGAGGATTAAGTTCATTTTCATGGCAAAGAGGGGCTTTGCAATTAATAGCAATTCATCTAATCACTCTTCCTAACATTCTGCCATATTAGGATATCCATCCATCCGTCATCTTATCCATCTGGGTCGCGGGGAAGCTGGAGCCAATCCCAGCATCTTCGGGCGAGAGGCGGGGTACACCCTGGGCAGGCCGCCAGTCCACCACAGGGCCAACACAGACAAACAGCCACACACACTCACAGTCACACCTATGGGCAATTTAGAGTAGCCAGTTGCATCTGCATGTCTTTGGACTGTGGGAGGAAACCGGCACACCCGGAGGAATATATATATATATATATACACGTGTGTATATATATATATATATATATATGCACACAGTGAAAAATTTTTGCACACACATACATTTTCCACATTTGCATGTTACTCACTTAATATTTACTAAAATACACCCAATATCCTTTGCAAACAAATAAATATTTTTGTATGTTTGCGGTCCTTGTCCTTTTGCATGAAGAATGGCTGACCAATGAGTCTGTTGCCTGATTAAATGGTATGTCGCTGCAGAATGCTATGGTAGCCTTTCTGATTCAAAATTCCAGTCACTCTATGCAGATTTCCAGCTTTAGAGCCAACAAAGCACCCCCAAACCATCACACTACCTCTTTCCCTCCCAGTGGAAGTTATACACTGTGGCAGCATCCTCTCCACAGTGCGACTCCAAACAAAACACCTCCTTCAGGAACCGTAGATTTCAAACTTCAGTTCTTCAGTCCACAGCACCTTACGCCATTCTTCTACACACCGGTTTCTATGTTCTTTGTACCATGCAAACCTTTTCCTCTTGTTAGGAACCGTCAAAAGTAGCTCTCTAGCTGAAACACGACCCTCTAGCCCCACCTAAACCTGTTTTGATGCCATAGCATTCATTCAGCTGCAGTTTGATTTCCGGTGCACTTAACCTTCTGTTATATAAATTGTTGACTTATGAACTTGTCTTGTGCTTTAGAAGTGGATCTAGGCCTAGCAGTCCTCTACCTGTCCAGATAAAGTCCAGTTTGATGGTGTCTCTTGATGGTGTAAGAAACTGTGTGGAAAGGAATTTTCAATTTCTTGGCAATTACACTATAATTATAGACTTCTCTTCATGGATTGACATTTTTTCACTTTTCTCTGTTGTTAGTCGACATTTGCCACCCATAATCAATGTTTCAGACACACAAAATGTCTCACTACTGACCTGTGGATCACCATACAAGTATTAGATATTTAATTCATTATTCAGTGACAGTGAATGGGATAAAACAGTTAACTAGTGCATTTAAAGTTAAGGGACAGAATTTGACTATGCAATCACCAAAAAACCAGTTAATAGGATGTCAGACATGCACTGTTACAAACTGTTTCCATGTTATAAAGGAACAATGTTTTCTTTGGCTTTTCTATTTCATTTATAGTTGGTCACTCAGCAACTTTCCAAATGCTTAACAGAGCTACGTTAAGGGTATATGCAAGTACAAAGAACTAGGATGCTGGGAGTTCGCACGCTACACTGCTGTGCGGCTGGAGTAGCAGCCAGAAGTCGTACAAGGCGGAATTGGCACACAGAAAAAAAAAGTGTGTGTGTGTGTGTGTGCAGTACAGTTATATATGTTACATGCACATGCCAAAGCACAGCTATTATCGCATCAATTACAAGCATACAAAACATTGCAAACATGTTTAGCTTCAATTAACCAACTGTGCTTCTCACATACTAGGATGGTATGAGAGCATCCTTCTCAAGCAGATAAGAAAAGGAAACGCAAACTGCTCCCAAGGATGCAAGATGCTCTGCTCTATCTTCAGAGTCAGAGGTCACCATTGACCACCACTGAGGCAGCAGGTATCGATGGTGACTTTTAACCAGGCAGTTTGATTATGCCCTTAAATGAGATATTTATGTAAAAGAACCTTGATAAACAACGTCAGCATATATATAACGTAAGAGGTTCCGAATCCCTCATGTCTTTATTTTACATGACCAGGCTATTTCTGGCTATGTCTAGTGATAGCAAGCCTCAGGTTCTTCTTCGAGTTCCGGTGCTGTACCAAACCTGGGCACAGCCTGACAAACAGTGCGTGAAACCTTCACCCAGGGATGGAGTTTATAGCCAAGACCCTGTCACCGTGTAGCTGAAGACCCAAACACAAGTTCAGTTTATGCTATGGCAACCAACCATATCTCAAAATAACCACTGGCTGCCTTGGGAAGGGCAATTAAATCTCAGTCCAGCTAATTGAAGAACACCCTGTTTCAACAAGATAAGAGTTAGAGTGTGAGAGAGACGAAAAAGAGGCACATTCAGAAAATATATACTCGAAATATTTACCTTCCAGTAATTAAACCATCATTAATATGTATCAGGAATCAACATTAACTTACCACTTTGGGTGACACTTAGAAATATAAATCTGTTTTAGAGAGGATACAGGTTTCTGGCTGTCTTTGATAAAAAGGCAGCATAAATATTTTTATTTAAATATTAATATTCTGTTACTTAAAGCAGATAATTCATAGAAAGCAGAGAAGGGTAATTAGACAGGACTACAGTGCCCTTCAAAACTATGGGTAGCCTTATTAAAATTATGCTTTGAGTAACATCCTTTTGCTAACATAACACTTGGGGAATACTCTCTGAGACCGTCCCTCAATCCAGAATCGCTACAGGTCCTACACTGTCAGGGTAGAAACTTGATTTTGTGGTCAATTAACCATTATTATACAGATTGGGAGGAAGGTTTTGTATCATTGTCCTGCTGGAAAATCGAACCATAGTCTCATGTTTAGTTTTTTGGCAGAGACAGATAGATTTTAATTTAAAATATCCAGGTACTTCAGAAAGTTCATTGTTCCATGGATCCAAATGGCTTCCATGGCCTTTGGAGTAAAAAACAGCTGTACACGATCATCGATCCACCACCATAGTTTGAGATCACAGCAGCGATCAGGGTTTTTTTTCTGAGTGACCATCCTTCTTCTTATACTAAAGTATAAAGCTGAAGGTGGTGTGCAATTGTACTTTTAGAAAGCTGATGACCACAAGATGCTACCATCCTCTACAAATCTCCAAGCAGGATCCATGACCTCCAGAGTGACCTGGTGATCCATTCTATGGGTGGCACTCGTTGCTCCTCGTTATCCTAGTTATTTAACCTCCATTGCCTTTACCTTCTGTGTTCTGGCATTGAACCTCTAGCATGCTGTTATCTTGTGCTGCTCTACCTTGCCTGATTTTCTGTCCGGTTCCTGTATCTGCTCTGAATCCCATGTTGTATGCCTGGCATCCTGCTTCTCCAGTTATTGTTGGTTTCCTCCAGTCCTAACTCTCAATCTGCTCACTGCGGTTCTCCTCTCTAATCTTCTCCCCCATCTGTGGCTCCTAGTCTCCCTATAGGTTCTGTCATCCTCTCATGTGCGTGACAATTTTTGCACATCTAAGCATCCTGGTTACAGGAAGTGCAGTGAATGTTTCTTTAGGACAACAGATGAAGCAGAGCCTTACCAAAAAGCAAAGAGAATGCATTCATAATACATTAAATATCATTTTAATGCTAATGCACATTCACAACTATTTACATGAGAAACTGAAAACTGTATTGTATGAAACATTTTTTTGCTTCATTAAGGTAATGTATTTATTTATTATATATTTCAGTGTATTTCTCAGAACCTTCTATTTAGCAGTCAATTGGATAGTTATGGAATATGATGCATTTTTAACCGACTCAGAGATGAATGCATCACCTAGTCTTTCAAGTAATGTTACGCTATGCAAGATGAAGGACACGGGACCAGGAGTTGGGGCTAACAAAATGGATTTTATTACAAAAGGAAACAAGCTGGAAAGCAACAGGATCATGGGGAATTACAGACTGGGAGGAAAACACAGGCAAACAGGAGCACCAACATTAATGTCATTAATGGGAAGCACTTTTACACAAGGACTAACAAGGAAGCAAACAAGAGGCAGCTGGAGTGAATCACATAAGTGCTGAAATAAGAGGCAAGGCAAACGTGTAACAGGCATGGCTCATTAGAACTACGCTAAGGAGAAAGCAGGAAGACAAGGTAGCCATGGTGTAACGTGTTGTCACGTCCGTGTGTAGGCCAGCGAGCAGGGGACGCGGAAACAAGGTCAGGCAGACCGAAGTCCAACAAACAGGGGATTTATTTGGCCAAACAGCCAGACACACAGTAAAGACTTCAATGACGGAACTGGAGATACAGACTCTGACGTGAACATAAATATACAGGACAAGTCGAAATAACAGGAGACAGCTGATAACAATAAAGAATTCACACGAGGTTAATGAGGGGGCGTGGCACACGAGAGGATCGAACGAGCAGGTTCTCAACACAAAAATTTACGCGTTTAAATATCCAGAATCATCTTGGAAAAATTCTAGAAACAAATCAAGCACAAAGCAATTTTTTTATAAATCAATAACTCGCCCCACATTGAAACAACAATTTGACAAACCTATTAGCAGGCATGAGGGGGATCTAGATGTGAAGTGTGTGTCCATACTGAGACTGTAACTGAAAACAAACAGGAATATCATCCTTTTTACAGAGATCTTCACACTTTCACGTTTGACTATGAATACAAGGACAAACAAAACAATCATCACAATCAACAAAACAACATAAACAAACTATTGTTTATGGGCTCACAAATATCCTTAACACCTTATAAATCTGAAGTCACACTCAAGTGCAAATAAGCATAACAGTCAGAAGGGGGAGCAACAGTTGCTGTATTAGAACTACAAAGCATTAGGATTTGGATTAAAACCCCAAAAGGTGGTTATGTTTTTGTTTTTTTTTTCATTTTTGTCAAGATAAATAACAGTGTAATTATCACATATTTCAAAATGTTACCTATTTCTCCTCTTACTTAAGAACTGTACTTCAGCACTGCTTTTATATTTCTGATCAGTCAAAACAGCAAAGGTGATGTACACTCATATCCGTGTGTTCTTTGACATCTATTGTAGGCTTAACCCAGCACTTAATAGATACACAAAAGTGTATCATGATATACTGAAATTTCATCCTAAAAAGTTGTTTCATTGTGTTTGATACTTCTGCATATGTATTGTTGTGATCTGTTATGTAATATGTCCTGTTTCCCTAGAGCATCACTCTATGTTTGGTTTTTAAAATAATGATTCTCACCTCAGTCAGTTCCCTGCTTTGGAGGCTGCAGCCTCACCTTTGTTATTTTTTGGGATGCCAAAAATTTAGTTGCAGCTCGTTTTGACAATCCGTGTCCTGGGCTGAATTTTTTTTTTTTTTACGTCTTACGTCACTATCCAAAATTTTTCGCATTCACTTTATCTGTTGGCAGGGGATGGATTTCTATAAACTTGAAAAATGATTAAAGGGAGGATTGACAGACTCATTAATGTGGCAATTCAAGGAAAATCCTTAGACACAAGTATTAGCAATAAGATGTATCAGTGTAAATACCAGTGACCACTGTAACAACCACTGTTTACATTGTATCCATGCTATAAGCTGGAGAACAAAAATGTGACATTCATCCGTCATCCATAACTGCTTATTCAGTAGAGATGTACAGGTAGCCTATCCAGGGATTTATGGGTGACAAAACATGGGAAATCCTGGATGGGATGCCAGTCCATTGGATATAAGATACTCTCACACACAATAGTGTACTGTGGACAATTTAAATGCAAGCTGAGCATTTTAAACTAGCTAGATGTCCTTCGTAGGCCCAGTCCAAAGCCAATATAAAATTTACAGCACAATAAATGCAAAAAAATAAAAAATACAGCTAGCTTACAGCAGCATAATATGTTAGCAAAATATTATGGAACATAAAGTCAGGGATTGACATACAGAGCCCTCCATAATTATTGGCACCCCTTGTAAATATTTGTAAAAAGAAAAAAATCTACCTTTTGGTGAAACAACTTCATGTCACACTGAAAAAATGTGAAAAATCCAACCTTTCATTGAAATAAATTTAATCAAAGGAAAATACTTAATCAAAAAAGAATTATTTTCAACAAAAACACATGTGTCACAATTATTGGCAGCCCTGGATTTAGTACTTTGTACAACCTCCCTTTGCCAGTATAACAGCACTGTCTTCTCCTATAACATTTTATAAGGGTGGAGAATACCGAGCAGGACATCTGAAACCATTCCTCTTTACAGAATCTCTCCAGATCATCCAGGGTCCTCGGTCCTCTTTACAACACTCTGCTCTTCAGCTCAGTCCACAGGTTTTCAATGGAGTTCTGGTCAGGGGACTGAGATGGCCATGGCAGAAGCTTGATTCTGTGGTCTGCTAACCATTTTTGTTGAGGACATGTGCTTAGGATCACTGTCCTGCTGGAAGATCCAGTGACGGCCCAGTTTTAGTTTCCTGGCAGAGACAGACAAATTTTGATTTAAAATGTCCTGGTATTTCATGGAGTCCATAATGTGATGTACTTTAACGAGGTTTCCAGGGCCTTTGGAGGAAAAACAGCCCCACGACATCACAGAATCTCCACCATATTTTACAGTTGGGATAAGGTTCTTTTCATTATTGCCATACTTCATTTTATGCCAAACCCACCTTGAATGTTTATTGCCAAAAAGCTCTATTTTTGTTTCCTCAGACCATTGAATTTGGTTCCAGTCAAAGTTGTAGCAGCGTTTCACAAACTCCAGGCACTTGCGTTTCTGGTTAACTGACATACCTTCCAAATAATCTGTTAGCATGAAGGTGGCATCTGATGGTGGCTATGGAGACGTGGTAAGATTTTACTTTGTCTTGTAACTCACCACCAGTGATCCTTGTGGATTTTTTTTGCCTCTCTTACGATCCTCCTCACCATTTATGGGGGCAGAATAAACTTGGGTCCTCTTCCAGGCAGGTTTGTAACAGTTCCAGTGGTTGCCCACTTTTTATTATTGCCCTAGCAGCTTAAATGGGCATTTTCAGGCAAGCAGCTATTTTTTATACCCATTTCCTGACTTATGAAGGTCAGCACACTTCTCCCTCATCTGGTTTGTGTGTTCTCTTATCTTTCCCATGTTGATGGATGACTAAGGGAATTTGGCCTCTGTGTCACCTCATTCTTGTACCCCAGTTAATCAAGATGTCATGGATTACACCTTGAACTCAAATCACTCCAATCAACTCAAATATGTACAATTCACATGGGAAACATGCTTCAGTTACATTGTGTTCACTGTAATTTCCAGTTGTGGCAATAATTGTGGCACATGTGTTTTTGTTAAAAATGATTATTTCTTGATGAAGGATTTGTTTTTCTTTGAATAAATTTATTTCAAAGAAAAGCTGGATTTTTTCCAGTGTGAGATGAAGCTATTTCAGAAAAAGGTAGATTTTTTGTAACCATTTTTACAAATCCTTACAGGGGGTGCCAGCAAATGTGGAGGCCACTGTATGTACATTTAGTGTGTATCATGTCATTGTGCTGTATGGTATGTGTGTGTGTGTGTATTATGTTTATATTACATTGTGGGGACCAAACGTTCTTCACAATATAATAAAAACCTGTTATTTTGACATTGTGGGGACTATTTTTTAGGACCCCACAAAGATCTGTGAATACAATCAAAAAACTAAAATGACAAAAGTCTCATATTTTCTTTAGTTACTTATGGTTAAGGTTAGGGCTAGGTAGGGGCTAAGGTTGCAATGCTGGAATTATAGTTTTCCCAATACAAATGAATGGAGAGTCCCCACAAAGATATAATTACTAACCACTGTGTGTGTGTGTGTGTGTGTGTGTGCAAGCAGGTTTACCTATCCTTATGGGGACATAATGTCCCCATAACGTGATAAATATCTGTTTTTTTTCCCTTATGGGGACCGTTTTCCTGGTCCCCAAAAGGGAAAACTCTATTTTATAAAAATCGGTGACTGCTATGAAAAAACTAAAGATGCAAAAACTCTTGTATTTTGTTAGGTTACTTATGGTTATGGTTAGGGCAGGGTAGGGGTTAAGGTTGTCATAGTTAGCGTTAGCATTTTTCCCATTGAAATGAATGAGCGGTCCCCATAAGGATAGGTATACCCTACATGTGCGTGCGTGTGTTTGTGTGTCTGTGTGTGTGGCGTGTTAGCATGCGTGGCAACCAGCACGGTGGACACGGTGGGCAGTAGTTCTATGTGTTAAAGAGTGACTGGCATACATCAGTAAAAGGCATGTTTGTGCTTCCCTGAATTTCTGGTCTGGCTTATCATTCCACACACCCTCACCATGCCTGGTGCCCACGCCACAATACTTTAGGGCTAAATATAGTAGGTTATATAGACGTAGTGTTTCATTTTTCCTTTTTTTCACATGAGGATTCTGAAAGCACTGCTTTACTCTGGCTTCCTCATGGTGGTTTTGACCTCATTAGCAATATCACATCAGTCATTGATATTATCATATATATGTAAAGTACAGCATATTATTATTGAGCATTGAGTTTTTCAGAATGCAGAAGTATCAGTTTGGTAAATACTGCAGGGTCAGGCTTGGTCCCAGAGCAACCTCATTGGAAGCATGTCCCATTACATAACTGAACATTTTTCTGAAGTATTTTATATTTTATGAACTATAGTTTGCTGGAGAACAAGGCTTTCACACATGTTTCTCTTAGAGCTGTCATTTAGATTCAGGTCAGCAGTCTATTTTGTCTATGGGAGGGATCAGCTCATCATAGACTTTGAATACTACATGTTTTGGTTTTTCCCAAATCATACTGTAAGCACTAAAAATGGTTAATGCTGATTTGGAGGTTTTTAAATTTTATTTGTGGTGCAAAGCTCATGGGCGCATTGGATATAAAAGAGAAAAAAACGAAGATACATTTATGAGTGTGTGTTTATTTAGTGATAGAACAGAGATATGACTGACATGCTGTAGCAGTTGTTGTACATAATTCACTAACACACTCTTGAAATGAAATTATGATTATGCTTTATTGAGCTCCGTGGGTCTCTCTTTGCCTACCCCATCATGCTGTCTGTAGGGCAGCCACCTGTAGTCGCACCTAGAGAGTTGGGGGTTAAGGACCTTGCTCAAGGGCCCACAGACATCTTAAGGCCAAGCTTCAACCAACGACCTTCTAATCACAGGCACAGTGGTCTAGCCCTCTAAGCCACACGCTGCCCCCTAAGCTTTCTAGTATTTTCTGTGGAATCCTCTGCCATAACATATTCCAGCAAAACTGTTTTTAAAAAAAAAAAAAAACTGGATTCTTTTAACAAAATCATTTACTGTACGACCAAGGTGCAAAAATGAGTACACCCCAAAGAAGGTCTTAGAAAGAAAACTTGATAAAATACTAATTAAGAAGAATTCACCAACATATTGTCTTGCTTCAGTGGACACAGGGCGGGGAAGCAGCACAGGAGCCCAAGGAAATTGGGTAAATGAGGGATTTATTAGGAAGAAACACATTCAGGAAAACAAAGAACACATAATGACGTCAATGACAGAATTGGGGAAAGGCTAACAGGGAAGCACTTAAATACATGGACTTAATTAAACAAGACTAGACACAGCTGGTAACACGGGGATCCCACACGTGGTTAACGAGGCGGTGTGGCACAAAGGAGGAGCAGACGATCGGGGGAGGACAGGACTACCCCCCCAAAGCTGCGCACTCTGGGTGCGCCTAAGGGGAGCGAAGGGACAACATCGGGGACACAATGGAACCTTGGGAGACAAAAGCAGGAAACATCAACAAATCACGGGGAAACAACAACTGCACAAGAAACAAGCAAGAACATCAATGGAGCAATGGGAACACATGCAGAACAGGCAAAATGACACAAACCGCTGACACACCACAGGGAACGCAGACACATACAGGGGTACTAGATGTGGAGGTATTCCAGGACCCTTGTTTTGAAAGTTTGTAAAAGAACAGGGGCCGGAACTGAGGTAGGGAGGAGGGAGTGGCTGATCGAAGTGGCGAGAGAGGCGAATAAGAGGACAAGCCAACCTGTGTATTTGGCTGGCTGTAGAGGGGGTGGAGCAGAAGCGGCGCGGGGCTGGTGCGCAGTGAGTTTTTGGAAAAGAGCGTCGCTGATGGCGGACACCGAGATGGAGTTGCGAGAGTGTTCGTCTTCGTTTGAACAGAGCGGCGGTACCGTGAGTTTTTTTCCATTTTTCAACCACAATTGACGTCGGAAAGGAAAATACCGACAGTATTTTTGTTGTTCGCGAAACAAAGTTGGTTTCGGAACGAGTAATTTTTGTTACAACTCCTCTGAGTTAAATTGCAATAGGCCGTTTTCCCCGATGCGTTAGCGCCACGGTGAGGCGCGAACGGCATTGCAGAGTTTTTTTGATGCTGTTTTGACTGCAGATTTTCCTGTTTTGAGTGTTGAGCCATTGCTCAGGGACTGGTTTTCCCCATTTCATACGTGAGTCTTTTCGGACGTACTGCAGTTTTTTTTTGAGATTTTCCTTCCTTTGTATGAACACTCGAATAGGCTTTCTGAATCGGGAAGAGTGGCCGCCTCTGTACAACCCGGTCTTTAATGCTCAAATATTATCCGGTTCACGGGGAGCATTGGCACCCGTTGTGATGGTTGGCTGATTTTCCGCTGAGCTATTCCTTTTCCCCTAATAGAAGCTAAGACTTGATACCGACAGGTTTTCAATAGGGAACTGATTACCCTGCCATATACGGACGCTCCAACACCAGCTCAGTTCCGCCCGGAGGCAAAAGTGTAACATTGGATTGTGACTCCTATTCAAGTATGTTGTTTTACATATAAACCGTCAGCGACCTGAAGAGTAAAATTTTGCTACGCACTGCTGGCAACGGAGTATCGTCTGGATTGGTTGCGGGAACGTTTTTCCAAGAGTCTGATCGTTGGCTAGATTACAGCAGTAAGCAGTGGGACTCTGAACAAGTGTGAACCCATATGTTAATTTCTTTTTTCTTTATATATATATACATTTACTTTTTTTCCTGTACAATTTCCATTGGTCAATTCGCATGTGAAGAGTTTATTTGTGTTCCTTTATTCCCGGTTATGGCTGTATTTCCTTCGTGCCTACCCATCCTGGAAATAAAGTGAAGTTCCGGATATCTTGGAGTAGGGGCATTCCCCGGTCTTGTGGGCTGGTGGAGGGGAAGAGGGGGTTACTGTTACTTTGTACTCAGGGTGCTACCGTGTACGTTATTAAATTCCTGAGCCTCAAACCTCATCAGTGGCCACCGCAGAAGACAGTGGCACATTAAACAAGGCCGGTAAAAACATACTTAAATATATAAGTATAGGAATTAAATGTACTAGGGATGGAAGGCCTAGATCTTGTCACTTCCCTAGTCTTCCAAGATACCTCGCAGAAGATAATCTCACCCCCTACGTTGTAGCGAAAATCCCCGCTACATAGAGGTGGGAACACAGAACCCCAGGAGGGGGGACAATAGAGGAACAACAGGGAGCACAACGACGAAGGGAGGACAGGGAGTAGAAGGAAACAAACGTGGAACAGAGGGCAAAGGGCGGGGGGCACCAGGGAGCCAGAGGGAACCCTGGTAAGTAGAAGGCTGGAGCCAGAGGGGACACTGAAGGGGGCAAGGAGGAAGGCAGAGGGACTGCCGGAGGAGGCAAGGAGGGAGGTGAAGGGGACACTGGAGGAAGTGAGGAGGGAGCAGAAGCCACCGAAGGCGCAGGCAACCAATGAGGTGGAGCTGGGGGAACCGCAGGCTCCTAGGGGCAGTTATCAGGGAAATCCCCGAGGGGTCCCACTTGAGCTCCTCCTCCATCTCCACTAAGGAGGGAGGAATGGTGGTCCGATGGTCTGGGACCTCCTCGGGGACAGGGACTGGGGGATCAGGAACCACGGAGGCTGGGACAGGAACCACGGGGGCTGGGACAGGAATGGGGAGATGCGCCTCTGGGGCAGATGCCACGTTTTTAGGGAACTTGGGGATCTGAGGAATGGCATCCGCAGACTTCCTGGCACCTTTCCTGGCTAAGCGTGTGCCAATGAAGGCACGCACTTCAGGTGCATTCTCGGGCATCAGCAATGCAGGCTTCTGGATTATTTCCTAATCAGTAGCTCACTGCTGAGTGACATTTCAGACACTGAGATACACCCTATAGCTGTCAGCGATCATGCTCCTGTATCTTTAACTCTAATAAATAAGAAAGCCATTCCACCAATTAGAAACTGGAGATTTAATACATCATTGCTTAAAGATGGAGATTTTATTAACTATTTCAAAAAAGAGTGGGCTTTATATTTAGACTATAATGACCTGCCTGGAACATCAGCATCTGTTCTCTGGGAAGCAGGCAAAGCTGTGATGAGAGGTAAAATAATCTCATTCTCATCACATAAAAAGAAAAGAGAAAACAAGTATATTCAGGAATTAGAAGAAAACATCAAATCCTTAGAAGAAGCTTATGTACCATCCCAGGAACAGGAAATGCTGAATAAAATACGTAAAGCAAAATTAGAATTAAATGAAATTATTCATAAAAAAACACAATTCTTAGCACAAAGACTTCGCTGGCAAAATTATGAATATGGTAATAAATCAGGTAGATTTTTAGCTAACCAGTTAAAAATAAATAAAGAAAAAACAACTATATGTGCTGTTAAAGACTCAACTGGGGATACAGTATATGACCCTGAAAGAATAAACAACACTTTCAGGGACTAAATCTTTATACTTACCACAGATAAACCCATCTAAAGACGAAATTGATCAGTTTCTTGATAGTATAACCCTTCCGAAATTATCAGATAATCAACGGATGGCACTGGATTCTCTGCTGACACCAGGTGAACTCCAGGAAGCTTTGAACAGTATGCCCAATAATAAGGCTCCAGGCCCAGATGGATTTCCAGTAGAATTCTATAAAGAATTCTGGACAATTCTGTCACCAACATTCTACAGAATGTTGCAGGAAACCAAGGAAAATGGTAGACTACCACCAAATATGAATTCTGCCAACATTAGTCTCTTGCTAAAACCAGGCAAAGACCCTATATTGCCTACCAGCTATCGTCCAATATCCCTTATTAATGTTGACCTTAAAATAATCTGCAAAGCTCTCTCAAAAAGAATAGAGAAGATAACCCCTCACATAATTCATCCTGACCAAACTGGTTTCATAAAAGGGAGGCACTCATCAACAAACACACGTAGATTACTCAATCTGATAGACTATTCATGCAATAAAAACCTTCAAATCATAATATTGTCTCTAGATGCAGAAAAAGCATTCGATAGAGTTAGTTGGAGTTTTTTATTTGCAACATTACACAAATTTGGTTTTGGAACCTCTTTTATAAACTGGTTAAAAATATTATATAGTTCCCCAAAAGCTTGTGTTAGGACAAATGACCAAACATCCTCTAGCTTCTGTCTCAAGAGGGGCACCAGGCAGGGATGCCCTCTCTCCCCCTCACTGTTTGCAATTTTTATTGAACCACTAGCAGCAGCAATTAGACAGGTTATAGTGATTAAAGGCATCAAATGCAAGAATGTGGAACATAAGGTCAGTCTTTATGCGGATGATGTGTTACTCTTTCTCCAGCATTCACAAACCACTCTCTCTGAGGTAATTACATTAATAAACTCTTTCTCAAGAGTCTCAGATTATTCAATAAACTGGTTAAAATCTACAGTTCTTCCAATTAACTGCTCCTTTCAGAACTCTTCCTCCACTCCACTGCAATCTGGGGATATTAAATATTTAGGTATTAATGTTTCACCTAGGCTGGCAGACTTAACTAAATTAAACCACATCCCACTTTTAAAGAAGGTAGAGGATGAGCTGGTTAGATGGAAGTCCCTGCCCATATCACTCATGGGAAGGGTTGCATCAATAAAAATGATGGTGTTACCAAGAATTAATTATTTATTTGCAATGATTCCAAGTAAACCATCACCTGACTGGTTTAGATCTCTGGACTCCGCCATCTCTAAATTCCTTCGGAAAGATAAACCACCGCGTATTAGCTTAAAAACGCTGCAAAGGACCAAGGACAATGGAGGACTAGATCTGCCTAACTTTCACCACTACTTCTTAGCCAGCAGGCTTCAAAACATCTCAGGATGGCTAAAACATACCCTCTTAGATGAACCTTGGCTAGACGTAGAACAGGCTCTATGCAATAACATAGAGATTTCGGATCTACCATTCATTAGCTCAAACATTAAACGACATGAATGCTTCAAAAGCATCAGTATCAGCTCTTCTCTGACAGCATGGTGGGAGTTTCTTAAAATGACTGAGTCTTCATTAATCCCATGCAAACGTACTCCCATCTGGAACAACCCTGACATACTACTAAACAATAATATGATAAATTTCCCGGATTGGAGTTGTAAAGGTATTAAATACTTGGAACATATATTCGAAGAAATAGACTTTATCCCCTTTGACTTATTAGTTAAAAGACATGGGATTAACAAGAATAGATTTTTAGAATATCAACAAGTTAAATCTATAGTAAAAAGGAAATTCAAGTCTAAACAAATAAAATTACAAATACCACCAAGGGTGGCAGAATTCCTTAATCTCAAAACCCCAAATTACTGTCTAAAATATACAGGACACTTTCCAAAATGGATGATTCAATATCCCTTCCTATTGCAAAATGGGAGGCAGATCTATCAATCAGCTGGAACCACAATTTCTGGTCTAAGACATGCTTAAAAACCTTTGAACTGATTAGAAGTCCCAATTTACAATTAATACAATACAAAATCCTGCATAGAGTGCACTATACAGGGCATCGGATGTTCAGGATGGGTTTTACATCTTCTAACAACTGCTCACACTGTCAAGGGGATACACCTGACAATTACATCTATGCTCTTTGGTTCTGTCCACCTGTTCAGATGTTTTGGCGCAGGATTTGTGAGGACTTATCAAAGTGTCTGAAATGTACCATTCCAGCCTCTCCTTCAGTCTGCTTGTTGGGTGACCTAGATGGTGTCACTACCGAGATTAACACAACCCACATGGCTTTCACCGCTTTATGCATTGCTAAGATAATGCTAAGATGCTTCCTCATGAACTGGAAAAATAAAAATAACCTTAATATCAACCAATATAGAGAGAGTTTGCTGGACCATATTAGTCTTGATACAGCTTCTGCCGCCACATTAGACCAATCTCTCTGGGCTCCTTTGATCAGCTCCATCACCTAGTGGCGGTGGGGGGTCGCAGGTTTGTCCCACTTCGGTCTTTGTTGTTGGTGTGGGGGGGGGGGCCTATGGGCTTGGGGTGTCTGGGGGTTCCCTGGGGGGGGGGGGGGGGGTTTCTGGGGGGGTTCGGCGCTGGGACTGCGGTCCTGGCCTGGATGGGGCTTTGGTGGCTCTTGGGTGGCGTCTTTCTGGCGGCTGCATGCAGCGCTGCTGGGGTAGCCTGTGCCGGCGGACGTAGGTTGCCGGCCTGGCGGCCGTGCTGCTCCTGGGTGGGTCCGGGGCGGGCTTGGGGTTCTGGGGGCGCTCTGCCTCCGGGCTGGGGTTCCGGCTGGGCTGGGGGGGCTTGGGTCCTGGTGGGTGTATCGCCGGGGTGTGGGTTGGCGCATGCACTGGGGCCCGGCCCCGGCGTGGGGACCTTCGGCGCATTGGAGGGGCTGGGGGCCTCTTTAGCTGGTGGGGGGGTTGTTACCATCTGCCCGCAGGTGGTCCCTGCCTTAGGGGTATCCACTCTGCGGGGGTGGGGGGGAATCCAATAGAGTAGGAGAATGGACCCAACCTGGGTGTCTATTGTCTTATGTAGTCTGGGAGTTGACTGAATGGTGGGGTGGGTGTAGTTTTTCCCTCTGTGGTGGGGTCTGGTTGGCTGCCCCGGGCTCTGTGGTGCCCGGTGGTGCCGCTGCTCTGGGCCCCCGGACTGGATGGGCCTCGGCTCTCCCGCCCTGGGTGGATTTCAGGGAACGGGGGTGCTTATGGGGGTCAGAGGGGGGGCTGGCTCCAGAGGGGGGGTACTTTGCCCCCCCCAATCCTTTCCTCCCTATCCCTAAATGCTTCCCTCCTCCCGCTCTGTCACCCCAACACACATATAGGGCTTTGAGGTGCAGGTGCGTCGCTGGGATGCAGGGGAGGTATTCCTCCTCTGTCCCCCCGTGACCACCTGTGTCTCAATCACACATCACAACTTAGACACTCTCATTACTTACTCTCTCATGACACATACATTTAGGGCCTTGGGGGTGGGCACAAGGAATGGCGTCCAGAGGGCGGTCTGTTCATTCAGCCTTACCTCTGGTGCCAGTGCCCACTTCTCAATCTTAAGTTGCACATAGACATTGAGGGTTCTGGGGAGGGGCCGAGCTGACACCAGCTGCTGATTGGCAGAGGGTGGTTAGCACCATGCCCTTCCCCTGTTTTAAAGCACTTTAGAACAACACGCACCAACACCACATATGAGCGGGCGGAGGGAAGCATGGGGTCTTTTCACACCCCCGTTCTCTGTTCACCATCTGGGGCCGGGGGCTGGGAGGAGCTGGCCGTCCGGTCGGGGTCTGGGCTGGTGGGCTTCTCGGCTGCTGTGGGGTCCGGGGTGGTCTTCTTGTCCCCATGCCAGAGGAAAAAAGGGATCCATCTCCGAGGTCTGGTGGCGGATTGCCCCTCTGGGGGCGGTGGTGCCTAGATCTCGGAGTATAGAGTATATATGGGGAGTGTGAATGTGCGTACGGCGTTCATTTCTGTGTCTTCATGTTGGGCGAATGGGTGAATATTTGTTTATGTGTGCATGAGGGTGGGAACGTATGCTTGTGTATGTGTGCGCCTGTTTGTCTATACGTATGTGTCAGGTTGGGTCTTAGACTCCACCTGAAATAACATCTCAGGCTCTATTCCCCCCCGCCACACTCCCTGCTGGTGGATGAGGCCCCCGGCTGCCGATGCGTTGGTGGTTCTCGATGTCCGGGGCTGGATGCTCTGGTGTGTGCTGGCTCACTCTCGGAGGTTGCCTGCCGGGGCCTGGCCCTTCCAACTCTGTCGGGGCCCTGGCTGGGGGGTGGGGGGGCCCTTGGATCTCTGGGCCCGGGGTCCGGTCTGCCCTGGTGTGGCCGGCCGCCGGCGGGGCCTGCGTGCTCGTCGCCACGGCCCCCTGGGGCTCCTGTGATGTGGCTGCCGGATGGCCCCCCTCCGGAGCGCTCCTCTGCCCTTTTCTCGGTGGGGGCTGCAATTGTCCCTGCGGTGGTCCTCCTGGGGTTCCCGTGCCCTGGGGGGCCTCTGGATATCTGGGGCCCGGGTCTCCTCCGTGTCGACTTCATGTCCTGGGTGGGCGGGGCTGTGGCTCCCCACACACACTACTAGACAATTACATGGAGAAACCTTAGGAACACCAGCGCGCTGACACACACAGCTGTACACACAGGTGCTCACGGACACACACTGTCTTGATCGGCTGTTGTTTCTGGGCATGGGTTGTAAGGCTGGTTGTGTGTGCTGTTCAACAACATTTAACGTTTGATGGTCGTTGTGATTAGTACAGATGTTGTATGTTGTCTTTCTCTTTTCAACAGACATGGAAGCAGATTATCTGTTTTGTTTTTTTCTTGTTTTTTTTTTTTTTTCTTTTGTTTTTTTTCTGTTTTCTTTCCATTCCTCTCTCTCCCTCTCTCTCTCTTCCCTCCTTCTCCTTTGTCCCCCCCCTCCCTCTCCTTCTTTTGAGGAAGTAAATAAAAATATAAAATAAAAACAAACAAACAAACAAATAAATAAATAAATATAATAATAAAAAAATAATAATAATTAAATAAATAAATAAATAAATAAATAAATAGATACAGATAAAGTATTCCTCCGCAGAGGGGGGGTGGAGGAGGGAATATAATAAAAAAAAAAAAAAAAAGCAATGCAGGCTTCGGGCACACGCTCGGGGGAAGCAGCAGCGGCTCGAGTAACGGGAGGGGCTCCTCCCGACACCCAGCAGGGGAAGCAGCAGAGACCGAGACAGCCCCCAAGAAGACACATATGAGTCTGTTCAATCATCCCTACAGGTAACCACCAGATAAAATACATTAAACATACATTAAGGGAGGTATTTAACGAAATCCCCTCCCATTTAATAGTTAGAACAATGGCACCAAATGGAAAAGAAATGTCAAAAGACTTGAGAAATAACCTTCTTTCTCTTCACAATAAATGTCAAGTTTATAAGAAAATTGGTAAAACATTGATAATTAGTTGGAATATAGTAGCGAAAGTGATTCAAAAATTCAAAAAGGATGGATTTGTGGCAAGTTCTCTGATTCGTCCGGACTGTCCACTGAAGCTAACACCTCAACATGAGTGTCTTATGATAAGACGAGTTGAAGAAAATCACCATGCGAGTTAATCACAGTTAGGTAAAGCAGTAGAAAGCCAAACTGGGGTGACTGTTTCCCGTTACACAATATGACATATGCTGCAGAGGAGTGGCAAGCAAGCATGTTGTCCACAAAGGAAGCCACTGCTCAAGCCCATGCACAAAAAAACCCATTTAGCGTTTGCAAGGGTCCATGTTGACAAAGATGATTATTCTTTGGTTCCGAAATTTGGTTCTCTGGATAATTATTTTCCTGAATTGAAGTATCGATCTAAATTGGCAGTCTTCTAAGTAAGCTACAGCCTCATAGACTTCTGCTTTGGGGGATGCTGATACAGCCTCTGTCTAGCTCTAACATATGCAGATCGGCCTGTATCCCCATCTGCCCTAACCCTCACTCTGCAGGACTCCTCCCAGTTTGGGGCAGCTCTTTAAATGCCAAGATTTCCGGGAATTAATAGAGTAGCACAATGACATGCTCTCCACCAAACCACTTCAGACTGCAGTGGCCCACCACCACATTGAGGCAACACCTGGTATTGTCATAACAGGCAACAGCCCTAGTGAATGCCACAGGCCCAAAGGGTGGCTGTGGAAACCGAGATCTGGAAAATGCTAGAGTTGATTGAAGAATCCCAGAACCTGTGGTCTCCTCTGGTGATGATGGTACCAAAAGCCCATTGAGGCGCTGCAGTTCTGTAATGACTTCTGGAGGCTGAAGGAGTTGGCAAACTTAGATATTGCCCGATTTATCAGTACCTTGGACCTCAAAAAAGGGTATTAACAAGTGTCCTTCTCCCATGAGGCCAAGGAAAAAACTGCTTTTACCACACCTGGGGGCTCTTGCTAATATGTAGTCCTCCCTTTTGGGGTACAAGGGGCTACCACCTCTCAGCACATGATGGATGTTGTCCTTCACCAGCATCAAGTCTATGCAGCCACCTATCTGAATGACATGACAGTGAGCAATGACATTAAGGAGGAACACCTCATTCACATCAAGAAGGTCCTAGATGCCATCTGTTGAAGAGGCCTAATCGCTAACCCAGACTATTCTCACCTTGGCCTTATGCAGGCCTACTATCTGGAGTACCTCATACGATGTGACCTGCTCAGCCTGCTAGAGATGAAGGTAGGGGTTATATGCAATTACAATCAGTCAATCACCGAAACTATCCTATTAACCCTCTGCGGTCGAGTGCATCGTCGGTGATTCAGAGTATTTTTCGCATCTATTTCCGTTTATATCTCGCTGAAATCTGTATGTAGAATCATGGGGGAAAAAACGCTGGCTAAATCCGTAATCTGTCTTCTTTTCAAAACGTCCATTGTCGCAAGTATTAAAGTTTTTAAAATTAGGTTAAGTCAGCAAAAAAGAAGGCCATGTCAACTTACTTTGATTTACCTGCATCGGGGTCGTGTAGTACCGCTCTCACCCGAAGATCGCTATTCACATTCTAAATAGCTCCTAAATAGCCATTGACGTTGGTGCCACTATATGGCTGTGAAGGCCAATGCGGGAGCCACACACTCGCTTGCAGATGGGGCAAATGTGCCCTGATGTTGGAGCGATTACGGCTGCCCACTGGTGTCGTTGGGCACGTCTCTCAGCCCTTCTTTGAAAAAAGATGTTGCTGATTTGTTCAGTTGCCTTGATGCAGATGTCATGCCAGGTTGGTCTGATGAGTGCAAGGGGCTCAAGTTGACTTGGGCTGATGTTGCAGCGCTTCAGGAGTTCCTTAGTATGATCTTTATATCGCCTTTTCTGCCCACCAGCAGCCCATTTAGAGTTGGACAATTGCCCATAGAGAGTTTGGTGGGGAAGACAATGGCCAGGCATGCGGATAGTATGCCCAACCCAGCGCAGATGCCTTTTTGCCAAAGCAGCTTCCATGCAAATGGTGTTAGTTAATGACAGAACATCTGTATGGGGGGTTCGGTCTTTCCAGGACAGATTGAGGATTTCTTGCAGGCACCTAATGTGAAACATCTCCAAGCTGTTTATGTGACGCCTGTATGGGGTCCATGTTTCTGCCCCATAGAGCAGGGTGGAAACACATACTGCATTATAGACTGCGATTTTGGTACTGATCTTTAGATTTTTGTTATCAAACACCCTTTTCCGAAGTCGCCCGAATGCTGATGCGGCATTGTTGACGCAGTGATTTATTTCCATGTCAAGAGAACAGTCTGATGTAAGTGTAGAACCAAGGTAGGTAAACTGGTGGGCAAGGTTCAGAGGGCTCCCATTAATACAAAAAAAGGATGGTGAAGGGAGTTGGGTGGAGAGCTGAGCCATGACCTCGGTTTTCTTGACATTGATGTGGAGACCGAAAGACTGATACAGGCTGGAGATGGTATCTAGAGCATACTGCATGGAGTCTGGGCAGCACACAAAAAATTGCACAGACAGCACAGTCATCAGCATATTGGAGCTCATAGATTTGACAGGTTTTTGTCTTTGTGTGGGCCTGGAGTTGGCGGATGTTGAACAGGCTGCCATCAAGGCGGTATTCCAGGTGAACGCCATCGCTGTGTTTCATGGCATGGTGAAAGAGGAAGGTGATTGCTGAGAGGAGGAGGTTGAACAGGACTGGGGCCAGGACACATCCCTGCTTCACCCCTACGTTTACCTTGAAGGGCTCTGACTGGAGTCCTCCCATAAGAACTCTAGCTTGCATCCCATGGTGCAGTTGCTGCAGGATGGATAGAAACTTGGATGGTATACCAAGTTTATGGAGCTGTTTCCAGAGCAGCTCACGGCTTATGGTATCAAAAGCTTTGCTGAGGTCAATAAATGCTATGTAGAGGTCTCTATGCTGCTCTCTACTCTTCTCAAGCAACTGCCGCAGAACAAAGATCATGTCGATAGTGGATCTGGACCTCCGGAAGCCACACTGCGTTTCAGGAAGAGTAAATTCTGAGATGTATTCCACCAGTCAGTTGAGCATGATCTTTGCTAGTACGAAGAAGCGAGATTCCCCGGCTGTTGCCACAGTCTGCTCAATCCCCTTTTTGCTTATAGAGGACAACAGTGTTAGCATCCTTCCATTCCTGAGGGACTTTCTCGCACTTCCAGATTTGAGTAATCAGGAGGTGCAGACGGCATGTAAGGAGATAACCTCCGTGTTTAAGAACCTCAGCTGGAATGGCATCAGGTCCTGGGGCTTTGTTGTTCTTTAGGCCCCTGATGGCCTGTCGCTTTTCAGAGAAGTGTGGTAAGGTATCCAGTTGTGGCATTTGTGGTAGGTCTGGCAGTTTATCAAGAATGTTTAAATCAGCTCGGTTTGAATAATTAACAATAGTTTTGAAGTGATTTGCCCAGCGCTCAATGATTTCTTGCTGGTCCTTGAGGAGGTTGTTTCCATCTTCAGATCGAACAGGGGTAAAAGTCTTCCTCCTGGGATCTTGAAAGGTTTTAATGGCATCATAGAAGCCCTGGGTATCATTGCAGTCAGCACAATGCTGGATTTCTTCCGCTTTTTGCATCCACCAGCTGTCTTCCATGGTCCGAAGAGCCTGTTGAATTATAGCTCTGGTCTTGGTGATGCGTGATTTTAGACTGATGGATCCTGGGTTGGAAAGGAGAGCTTTGTGGGCATTATGCTTCTCTTCTAAAAATGATTGGATTTGCGCAGAATTACTGTCAAACCAGTCCTGGTGACATTTTTTTCTTGTACCAAGGGCTTCTGAGGCTACAGAATGGATGGCTGCAGAGAGAGCTGGCCAGTCATTGGCATCCCCCTGTAACTGGGCAAGGCTACATGTGAGGAGTCTGCGAAGAGTGCCTATGGTGTTGGGATTACCTAGTGCTGCACAATTGAGTCTTTTGTTTGGGGCCATCTTAGGACGACGGGGTGGAACGTCTAGGCAAATTTTGGACCTGACCAAGCGATGGTCAGTCCAGCACTCAGCCCCACGCATAGCTCTGGTAATAAGAACATCCTGTCTATCCACTTGACAGACAATGATGTAATCAAGAAGATGCCAGTGTTTTGATCTAGGGTGTTGCCAGGTGGTTTTGAGCCTGTCTTTCATCTGGAAGATAGTATTTGTAATGACCAGCTGATGTTCCGCACAGAGGGAGAGAAGCCGGTGCCCATTGCTGTTCATTTTTCCCACCCCGTGCTGGCCTATGATCTTATTCAAGACATGATGTTCTCTACCCACTCTGGCATTGAAGTCACCCATAATAATTAGTTTGTCTGTAACTGGGGTTTTCTGAATGGCTGCATCTAGGCATCTATAGAAATCTTCTCTGATGTTGGGCTCTGTGTCCATTGTTGGTGCATAGGCACTGATGAGAGTGGCAAAGCGTTTCTTTGCCAGATGAATTCGCCATGCCATTAGCCGTTCACTAATGCCTACAGGGGATTCGGCGATGTGTTGCAGTAGGTGGGTCTTCACGGCAAACCCCACACCACGGATGCGGCACGTGCCTTCAGGAACCCCCTTCCAAAAGAATGTGTAGCCTGCACCAACGTCTGTCAGGGAATCCTCTCCATGTAGCCTAGTCTCGCTGAGAGCTGCAATATCGATATTATTCTTTGCAAGCTCAAGGGCTACAAGTGTACAACTGGGGGGAGGGGATGATGACATAATAAAGCAAGAGTATCTAAATCTACAGGCTGAATTAAAAAATGACATTAGACGAGCTAAAAGGAATGTCGAAAGGAAGATCGCATTGGAGGCTAAGGATGACGTTAAAAGTTTCTTCCAGTATTTTAACTCTAAAAGAGCTCTAAAAGCTGAAATTACTAATCTGCAGGATAGTAAGGGTCTTATAATTGAAAACGACATTGACATAGTAAATGAGTTCAATGATAGTTTTGCACGGGTATTCACTGTCGAGGACACTAGTAACTTACCAGTTCTTATTACTAATCCAACATCGTCTATAACTAATATATATATAACTGAAGCTGATGTTTTGCAAAGCCTAGCTAAGCTCAAAATAAATAAATCACAGGGCCCTGATGGCATCTTACCTATAGTGTTAAAAGAGATGAGGGATATTATTTGCCGACCCTTAACATTACTGTTTCAAAAATCCTTATCTGAAGGTGTGGTACCTTCTGATTGGAAGCATGCCAACATAACGCCCATTTTCAAAAAAGGGGATAGAAGTAATTTGTCAAACTATAGGCCAATCAGTCTAACTTGTATAACTGGTAAAGTTATGGAGGCTATAATCAAAGAGAAAATGGTAGATTACCTGGACTCAAATAATATTTTGAGGGATAGCCAGCATGGATTTAGGAGAGGTAGATCCTGTTTAACAAATCTGTTGGAGTTTTTTGAGGAAGCTACTCAGGAAGTTGATGATAAGAAGGCCTATGATGTCATCTATTTAGATTTCCAAAAGGCTTTTGATGTTGTTCCCCACAAGAGGCTCTCACTTAAACTCAAAGCGACAGGTATTTTAGGAACTGTAGCGACTTGGATTGATAACTGGTTAACGGATAGGAAGCAGCGAGTAGTTATAAGAGGCTCGATGTCACAGTGGGCCTGCGTTCATAGTGGGGTACCGCAGGGTTCAATTTTAGGACCACTTTTGTTCCTAATTTACATAAATGATATAGACACCAATATATACAGTAAACTGGTGAAATTTGCAGATGACACCAAGGTGGGTGGTGTAGCAGATACTGAACTAGCGGCTCAGCAGCTACAGCGGGATCTTAATTTAATTAGTGACTGGGCTGACACCTGGCAGATGAAATTTAACATAGACAAATGTAAGGTACTCCATGTAGGGAGCAGAAATATAAAGTACAGGTATTTTATGGGACCTACTGAAATAAAGGTAGCTGATTATGAGAAAGACCTTGGTGTGTATGTTGATGCTTCCATGTCTCATTCTCGCCAGTGTGGGGAAGCAATAAAAAAGGCCAATAGGATGTTGGGGTATATCTCCAGGTGTGTGGAGTTTAAGTCAAGGGAGGTAATGCTAAGATTATACAATTCCTTGGTGAGACCTCACCTAGAATATTGTGTACAGGTTTGGTCACCATATCTTAAAAAGGACATAGCGGCCTTAGAAAAGGTGCAGCGTAGGGCCACAAGAATGATTCCTGGTCTTAGAGGAATGTCATACGAGGAAAGGTTATTTGAGCTAAATCTGTTCAGCCTCAAGCAAAGGAGACTGAGGGGGGACATGATCCAGGTCTATAAGATTCTAACAGGTTTGGATGCTGTTCAACCGAATAGTTACTTCAGCATTAGTTCAAATACAAAAACTCGTGGCCATAGGTGGAAATTAGCGGGAGAACATTTCAAACTGGATTTAAGGAAGCACTTCTTTACACAGCGTGTAGTCAGAGTATGGAATAGTCTTCCTGATAACGTAGTGCAAGCTGAATCCTTGGGTTCCTTTAAATCAGAGCTAGATAAGATTTTAACAACTCTGAGCTATTAGTTAAGTTCTCCTCAAGCGAGCTCGATGGGCCGAATGGCCTCCTCTCGTTTGTATAGTTCTTATGTTCTTATGTTCTTAAGTGCTGTTCTTCGGCAAGAGCGTATCGATTGTCTCCAAAGGGTTAACATTCTTAGGGTTGCTGAAGTACAGTACTGTGCAAAAGTCTTAGACAGTCCAATGAAATGTTTAATTAAAGCTGTTTATCTGGGCAGTAAGTGCACATTTGCTCAAAACAAAAAAAAAACTATTTAACATTATAACATATGCAAATTAAGAGTAACAGTAAAAGATTTATCCTCTTTCTCCTCTTCTACTGGTATCCAGCTGGATGGCTAGATGAACACCATTTCAGGTCCCAAACCTCTCCTCAGGGGCATCCCAGCCATTCCAAGTATTTATTAAATTTCACCACCAATTCACTTGATTAACTTAATTAGATTAAAAAGTCAATGAGATATTGATTAGCTATTTGAGTTGTGCTAGTGGTCAAGTCAAAAAATACATGGGTGTATTATTCATGGTTGCTGGAAATAATTGGGTGATTTAGGAGAGGTTTTGAAATGCTTAAGCTAACATTTTGACAAGCATACTCACGTAATTTTACATCAACATTAAGATTATTTAAACATCATTTTCTCTGGTTGTCTAAGACTTTTGAACGGTACTGTACTTCAATCTACTCCATAGATTGTGAATCGCTGGCCATCAACTGGGCCCTAAAGGAGGTTTTTGTTTTACTACCTTCTAGGCTAGAAATTTATGCTTATTACAATAAATGAACAAGGCTAAGAACACCAGCTCCCTTGTCATGCAGGGGTTCCTGGACCTACAGCCATCATTCTTCAAAGTCTTGCACCGGGCCAGTTGGAAACATGGTGATGTCAATGTGTTGTTCTGAGCCAATTCCCTTTGGTGAGTGGGGAGTGGGGGGGGGGGGGGTGCTGTAAGGGGTTGTACAAGAGATGATCATCTGACTCTGTCTGCTGAGGTTTCAGAACCGCTGACCGCCGCCAGTTGCTTCACCATTAATGTGCGAGACAAAGTAAGTCACATATGGCTGGCTCTCATCTTATGGTATTTAAGCCTCTCAATCCAGGGATCATGTCCATGATTTCCAGGAAGGTAGACTCATTATTCTGCCCTGTCTGGCTTGCCAGCTGACATACAAAGGTTGCAAATCTTAAAGCTTTTCCCCAGTCATGTACTCACTGTTTTTTTGTTCACGTCATACATTTTGAACATCATAAACAACATTTTTACCGTATTTCCTCAAATAAAAACCAGGATTCAACATGACAACATGGTCAACATGACAAATAAAGACTGGGCTCCAAATAGTGGCTGGGAAAAAAAACAAGGGTGGATAAACTTCTGGGGGCTCATATGCACATGTACTGTATACGAAGATTTTGGGATTTATAAAGAAACAACAAAAATAAAGCTCTAAAAATAAATCCCTGAAAAGGTTTGTACAAATGTTTTGGAGGAAACAAAGACAAGACACTTCTAGAGTGCGGAGTGCATCAAAGTTACATTTAGTTAGTTTTGGTTCTTGGTGAAACACATGTTAATAAATGCAGAAACATTCTTTTCATATCTGATAGACAACTAACATTCAACATTTGTTTTATCAAGGGAAGCTGCTGTGTTTATATTTAGTTAAATTCCTAGTTTTTCAGTTCAGATTTTGCTTCCAGCTAAATCGGGTAATTATTAGATATTTGACCGTTCGGTAAAAAAGGAAAGTCAAATGTTAACATTTGGAGTAACTCGTGAATTCTTTTGTTTATGTTGACACCTAGGCATATTTACGGAAAACTCCAATAGGTGACTGGTCATGTGACACACATGTTAATTTGATCATGTGAATGATTTACATGACATTGATGAAAAGTTATCTTTTAAGAATACAATTTTAGAAAGCAATTACTGGTTCTGTTGGCCAGTTCTTAAAATTTCGATGATCTTGAACTATAGTTATATTTTATTTTAAGAGAATATTTCCAATAATGTTTCACAGTGTCCAACCTAACACAATGGTGGCGTTTGATTAATTCTTATATTGAATTTGTGCAGCATATTGCAGTGACGGAGGGAATCAGATATAAATCTCTGATACAAATCTGCCTCAGATAAAGGCATGTTACCTCTGTGGCTTAGATAAATAAAGTATATTTGAAGAATTGCGGTATTTACACAATTTTGTGTGTGTATCCTGTATGACAAGCTAAGGGTTTTTTATACCAATTTAATTATCAGCAGTATCAGGGAGATCCAGGACAGCAAGACGGACTTGGTGAAACACATTTTGGTAGAAGCAATAATCATTTTTTTCCCATATTCAGTTAAATGACTTAGGACTATTATTGGATTTAGATAGTCTCAAAAGCTCTTAAGAGTTTTAGCAACATATCTTGTTCTTAAATGCACCAAATGTTTTATCTGACAGATTCCAGAAATGAAACCAACCCACAGCGGATTTTAGTTGGGTTTCTAAATGATCAAAAACGTATTGAATTGTGAGAGGAGCCAACTTCTTTGCCCATCTTAGAACTAATTGCTTCCTATAGGCAGGGCTTTACTGAATATAACACATCTGCTGCAATCTGCATTCTAGATGCATCTTAACCATTTTGTTTGCTACTTGAGATCACTTTACCTTTACTGCAGAGTGAATTGCTCACAGCCTTCACCACTAATCTGTAACCCATCTTGGCTTTATGGAGCTGGATTGAATGACTCACACCTTTTACAGGTACAGAGTGAATCAAACCTTCATATCTAAAAGGTGAGTGATCCACAACCTTCACTGCTAAACAGTGAACCAACCTGCACTCTTTACAAGCCTATGCCCTATTTCTAAAAAGATGTGCTGAAATGCATTGACATGCTGCAGAAACTGTTTAATCTTAGTAATGCCATTGCCGTCACATAGACGTATACTATTTTTTATCACTAGCAAAAAGAACAAAAGTATGGAAATATATCTTGTTCTATATCTGTTTAATTTTGCGGCTGTCAAAACTTAATAAGCAGTGAATGAAGGTTAAAAACACTTTTTCCAGCACCCCCTCCCCCTAATGAGCATAAGTCACGCAACTGCTGTGCTCATAGCCTACCAGCACATAAACAAATAAAAATCTATCACCTATTAGGGCACTTCTGGAAAAATGGGGAAAAATCAGGTGACTGAGGTTTTTAATCTTGATTAAAAATGCCTGTCCCTTGGGCCAAAAATTATTTCTTAGTTCTGGCGGTACACAAACTTAACGTGAATTCCTTTGCTCTTTGTTTGTTTTCTCATATTCTACAACCTGCCCAATAATAAATGGCCATGCCCAATCTTTGTGTCATGTGACCATTCCAACTTGGAGGGATTTTCACAAATATATATGGAGAATAAATAACCTGTTCCCCAGTCATCCTAATCATGGCATTTTTCATGGTTCTTTCCATCGGCTATGGTAGTTAGAACCAATAGCCAAGATAAGCGTACTATTATTATTTTTTTTTTATTTGTTGTTTTTTATTTTTCTGGGTTATTATAAGCTGCCTATGCACATTTCAACATCTAGTGACTTCTTGCATGAGGCATAGGTGTTCTTTTGCAAGTGGACTAAGATAGAACTCGACTCTGCCACAAAAAGGTGTGAGAAAACAGGAGGCAATGGTGTTATCCAGAGAGAAGTTAATGTCATGAGTGAAGCCCATCCTACTCTAGGGACCGTACCTGAGTCTTTCCGTCTTCTCTGATATTTTCAGTGTACTTGCCAGGATGTCAAGAGAGTATAGCAACGCTCATCAGTTAAGAAGTCTCTCAACTAGGCCACTTAAAAGTCATTCCAAGAAGCTGTACCACTGTTCATCTCATTCTACTTACTTCTGGCTGCGACTGGAAAGCCAAAGAAGTGCATGGTGTTAGTTCCAATATGTTCTTATACTTCATCTCATTCATGTTCCCAGCGCACAGTGACAATTACGATGGTAGCTCCATTCTTTTTAAATACCAGCTCTGGTTTTCGCAGCTCGTCCTTAGCCATGATTCAGTGAGGTTCTCGGTAGGTCACCTAGTCCACGATTTTATTGTGGGTACTGACCAAGTATTTCCAAGCAGGACTCATGGGCCACATTGCACATCCTACACTGAAGCCGGGCTCCACTTCTGCTACGATTATGGCTTTTTCATGTTGGGAACGTTTGCTGTCAATATAAAATGTGTCTCTCGGAACCCAAAGTGAGCCCATATCCAGGAGTTACTAATTTTATGCTCTTGCTGATGGTCGGGTCCATGAACTGAGCAATCCCCTGATTCTGTATGACCTGTACTAATGGGATAAGGTTTACCAGTTTCTGAATCTGCAGTCCTCCATCTCTTGTCCAGGAGCATATCAATTCATCACACATTGTGTGCAGAAGACGTAACCAGGTCTTTACCTTCCCATAGAGATTGGTAGGTTTTGCACTTTTTTCATTTGTGATTCTCTGAACAGCCAGGGGATTCAGTGGGGGTGCTACAGTAAGCGTCCTTGATAAGATGCTCGGAAGGAGTCGCAAGCGACCAGTTTGGCCCTATCTTTGAAAAATAAGCTTCAGTATCTTCCACATCTGGCTCTGCCAATTGTTACTCAGACCACCCTGGTATCAGTATCCTGACAAGCAAAAGGATCGACTTCATATTGAGTGACAGGACAGGTACTAGCTGCCTCAATCATTTGCCTCCCCTTCATTGACACCTGGGTGTGGTTCTTGTTCCCTATCTCCTTTCCAATAAGCTTCTTAATGTTTTTTTGCCTTAAAACTGATGACTTCTAACTGAATGAGCCTCTCAGTTTCCCCTTCTGAGCATAACTGAATGTTAAAGGCTCAAGCCCACAGAGGCCGGCCCTGTTCTCCCATTCCCAGTGTGAAGCACATCGGCCCGACTCTCCCCCTTGGTAAAATATGTATGGATTACAGATACATTAATAAAGTATGTGATTGCAGCTAGAATTCTCTTTTCTCCATTCCGTTCTGCCTCCTGACCTATGTACTACTTCACACAGAATGCTCTTTCACATTAATAATTCGTCGTGAAACAATGTCATCCCTACAAACTTCCGAATGCCGTCACAAGTTTTCTGTTTTAGAGAGGCAACAAAACAAGCAGAAAGCCACAGATGTTGCACATAATAAATGACGTCCTTCTGATCTCTGATGTTATATTTCTTGAATTACATGTATGATTATATATACAGTTGCAAGAAACAGTATGTGAACCCTTTGGAATTATATGGATTTCTGCACAAATTGGTCATAAAATGTGATCTGATCTTCCTCTAAGTCACAACAATAGACAAACACAGTCTGCTTAAACTGATACCACACAAATAATGATATGCTTTTATTGAACACACCATGTAAACATTAACAGTGCAGGTGGAAAAAGTACGTGAACCCTTGGAGTTAATAACTGGTTGACCCTCCTTTGGCAGCAATAACCTCAACCATACTGTATGTTTCCTGTAGTTGCAGATCTGACCTGCACAACGGTCAGGAGTAATTCTTGACCATTCCTCTTTACAGAACTGTTTAAGTTCAACAATATTCTTGGGATGTCTGGCGTGAATCGCTTTCTTGAGGTCATGCCACAGCATCTCAGTCGGGTTGAGGTCAGGACTCTGACTGGGCCACTCCAGAAGGCGTATTTTCTTCTGTTGAAACCATTTTGTTGTTGATTTACTTCTATACTTTGGGTCATTGTCCTGCTGCATCACCCATCTTCTGTTGAGCTTCAGTTGGTGGACAGATGGCCTTAAGTTCTCCTGCAAAAGTCCTTGATAAACTTGGGAAAATGTCCCATTATAGACCTTTGTATGACAAACATCTCGGTGTTGTTGTATATATAACATATGTATCTTAAGAATACACTTTGCCATCTTTCTTTTTGTCAAATATTTTTACAGTGTATTTCTTTTTAAAAGTTTTTCATGACCTTGATATGTACATGTCATTCCTTGTTTGAACTAAAGAAAACCTCATAACTTTTTAGGACTTTGAAGAGAATAAAGGCTTCAGTGGATATTACCACTAACCTTGAACCCCACAAAGTCTGTCTTTACTATAGAGACTGAAACTCTAAACGTTGCTGTGACTATTGTGAAAAACTAGGTTGGGTGAACGGTTGGTTGGAATATGACATTCACACTCCTGGCTGTAAATCTCACCGGGAAATATGTTCATGTACAAAAATAGCATAGAAAGAAAAAGCCAAGCGAAACAGGTGGACATTTTCACGACAGTATAAAGGTTTACAAGTAGAATGAAGTCTTTTGGGGTCTCGCTGGTCTGTATATTTCTGATGCAGCTCCATTCTCAGTGGAAATTCTGTTGAAGGGAACCTCAGCTCTAAGCAAACGCCACTAAATTTAAGACCATTATATTGTAGCTGGAGCTCAGAGCAGGCGTGAGACATACCTGGCAAATGCTCTTGTCCTCATTCTATTTTCAGTAGTGTTTTCTTTTTGTTAGTCAGAGAGGGGGAAAAGGGCTCAGAGTTCTTTTGCAATTAATTGGAGATCACTTAAATGACCGGAAAATTCAATGGGCCATTAATCTAAGAGGGTCCCGAACAAACCTCATAAGTGCTCTCGCTGATTGCCTTGGCTTGCTCTACTCCTACATTTCACTTTAAACTCTGGAACATAAGTGCCCTTTCAGTGACACTTTTAAATATCCGTCAAAAAGCCTGCTGTCTGCTCTGATGAGTTCCTCCAGGTGCAAGATCTGCTGCGATGTACGAGCTTTTATGGAAGAGTTCTTTGAAAAAAAATGACTACGTAGGGAAACAAAGAACCTTTGTAATTAGCTGCAACCAGCTTAGGCGACTGACATCTTCTTGCGAAATCTGTTAGTATTTGTTAGTTCTCAGTAGCCATTAAATTTTAGTATGACAGGGACTCCACAATATTGCATATCCCCAGCAGAGGCTTACTGTGAATGCAAGAATGAGCTACAATTACAATCCCAAAGGATCTGGCCTCCTTTTGTTTAATAAAGAATTTTTGAACAGAAAACCAATGTTTCTATCAAACCACTCATTAAAGCAATGAAAACAAATCTTTCATGCACATTTTGTTTTGAAAAAGTCATTTTGCATATTTATTATGAATGAAGCTCTTTCCTCATAAATGGAGCTCTATGCCTTCCTGAATGATGCAGCACACATTTCCCATTAATTCAAATATTCCCTTTGTTAATAAGCATGTATCAGGTCTCTGCAATGTCTCAGAGGAAGAATAAAAAAGTAGAAAATAGTCTTTTGCGAACAAGGCTTTGTCCCTTAGGCTGATACTGTTTTCTGTTTACATTTTGTATGTGCATCACAGTGGGCTGTTAGACTGCAGATGTCAGAGTGAATGTTTTATATTTTCTGCCCTTTGGTCAGCTCAGAAACTGAGCCAAAGGATGCTCACCGGTCCGTAGAGAATAGGCTCTAACTCACACGTGTGTGTGCGTAGATAGCATGATGCAGGCCATAGTGTTCAGATGGTTACCTGCCGCAGGATTTCAATGAGAAGAAATGAAATCCACCGACCCTGTTCCACTGCACCCAGGTTTTCTGCAATCAGCAGCAGATTAACCATCCATAAGACCCTGTGTAGTCTTGTTTTTGGCATGCTAATGTTATTACAGTACAGCCAAGTGCACTGAGCCTTTCTGCAGCTCTGCTGGTCCAGCGTCTGATTTCCTTCAGGGCAGAAGAAATGCAGCCACCTCAGTCTGGGAGGCACAGCTGTCATTCATCATCTGTACTGAACAAGCATCCCAGAAAATCAAGGCGTTTTTTATGCTCAAATATTATTAATATAGAATAATCCCAGAATGCCTATTTCATTAATTTTTAGCCTCTAGAAATATAAAAAAAATGAACCATTCTCTTTAAACTCACTATGAATTCCATATCTTTCATCAGTATCATCAGGGGGCAAATTTGCAGTGGTAATAAATTAAAAAAAAACTTTCTACAAGCAGACATCCAGAGAGAGAGAGATGTGGCAATTGCTGAGATACATGGTCCAATTTAAAGCAAAAGCAGTCAAGCTTTGGCCTGTGGTACGTGATTGTCTTACACAGAGATGGATGACCATCCCACCAATACTGCCAAGTTTTTCCGTTAACCATCTGGACTAGGGGTCACTATCTGGATGGAAGGTTCTGGAGTTATGTGGGTGGAGAAGGCCTCAAGTGCAGATGGCTTGAACCAGGGCAGACAGATACCAATACATGGTACTTAAAGAGAATGGGATGCTACTGCACCCCAGTTCACACACAATCATAAGCAGCATTTTTGAGATGCTGAATGGCGTCGGCATGTCTTTGGATAGCAGGCAGAAACCCATTCACACAGGAGGCATAGAGGGTATCCGCTCTGGAGCATGAAGCAACAGCGCTACACTACCTACTGTAACAAAGTTACCCATTTTTCCTCAATATATGCTGTCAAGGGTATAACTGGAAAAACAAAAACAATTTTTTTGTCAGTGATGTGAGAAACTCTTGTATCTATATGACATTATTTTCATTTTAATCACGATAGACAAAATAACACCATTTCGTGACAGTGTGTCAGGGAAATAAACACAAAGTATGGTACCATAGAGGAGTGTCACAAGATGTTGTGTGAGATCTTACCACTGTTCATCTTAGACACACATGATTTTTTTTTTTATTTTACTTGTTTTCACACCTGGTTGAATTTAATATCTGTCTACATGTACATCATCTATAGTATAGATTATATACAGTTGCCCAGCAGCAGTTGCACTGTTACCAGTGACCTTGTCACTGTAAATAGATCATTAATATATTCATAGTAATCAGTTGTTATTAAGTACAAGTACCATATTGAGCTGAATATTTGATGACTCTGAATATAACTAATGTTTGTCTTTTTGGTAGGCTTTTATTTTTAACATCATTTAAATTAAACTGGGAAATCAGTTTCATTCATCTTTTAGATTATTTTTTCACATGTAAATTAAATAACATAGGCAAATGAATGACTACCATAAACATGCAAATAAACTTTATTTCTGCCTTTTATTTTATTAGGCAAGAAAGGCAGAAAAGAACCACAGCCTCAAAAATTAAACAACTGCATTAAACATACAAGTTAAGTATAACTATAACAGTATTGAAACGATTCTGACAGTGAGAGGGAATAACAGACTTGCAGTAATGACAGCAGTGCAGATTGGTAATAACTTGCTCCGATACAGTAAGTGTCCACAGAATGCATCCAAACCTGAAAGCGCCACACCACCTGCCCCACACAACCTACTGCCAGTCCACTACCAGTTGTGTCCATCCAGCCTTTTCCTGGGCTTGTGTTTCCAAATCACGTACATGAGGAGTTTGGTTGCCAACATGACAATGACTCAGTTTTCCTCTTCACAATAACTGATTTCTCACCTTTCTTGGTAACAGTGACAGATGTTGGCCTGTCAAAAAACACTGGTGTTTGATTAGCATTGTCACTGAGTCACTGAGTATGACTGAGTTTTTCTTAAGTTTTTGAAAAGACAGTAGCTTCTCTTCAAAGTCTGAGAGCAAGCACTGGGCAAGACTTGTCCTGCAGCACAGTGCTAGTCCAGTGTGTGGCATCATTCTCCAAAACCCCCGACTGCTAGCTTTGAAGTCGTTTGTGGGTATGTTTAGCTCTTTAGCGATCGCCAAAGCCTTCAGCTGAATGATGGCTCTAGTAATAGGCATTCCATCTTTCCTTTTTTCAGTCACATATTCACACACTCTCCTATCAGTCTCTTGGAAGAGGCTGCTTTGAGGACCACGGTAAGATTTCCTCCAACTGTTTGCATTTGCAAGTCTTTTTGGGCTTGCCATCTTTGAACATTGCATTCTGCGACACCATGTTTCTTGGCTGCTTGAGAGTTGTTTGATGACTGCTGCATTAATCACCATGATCTTAAAACTGGCATCATAACTCCTCCTCAATTGTTGGTTAACCTACTTTTGAACCACTTTGATGTTCACTGTGTCTCTCCATCATTCAGGCCTGTAACACTGTGTCCTAGTTGTGAGGGATGTTGGCCAGCTCACTTAAATCAAAACACTTGTTACAAAATATCATATTTGGCACCATCTATTCCCTTTTTTTTGTCTAGACCCTGAATATGACAACGCCACTTTTTCAGACATATTTTGAGACAAAAAATGAATAAATAAATTATATTCGGGCCAACATGGTACTCAATGACTTAATATCTTTTCTGTGATTGTTAAGTCATGCTTGTGTAGCAGGATGTCATTTATGTGCTTATGGTGCGTTCGATTATTTCTCTCCAAGTTGGAACTCGGATGAAAACGTCACGATACGTCACGAAAAACATCACTTCCCGTCGGAAACACGCCCCTTTTATGACGTTGAAGTCGGATAAGATTTTGTTGCCCGAGTTGCCCTTGTGACGTAATTTCAACATGGCGACTTGGTTTGTTTGTAGTTTATTTACTGTTCGAAAAAAGAATATCGCTATGAATGTACTAAAATATTTTATAAAGCTTTTAATGTGGTTTGACTAGTTCGTGTTTCTTGTTTGTCTCTCGGAAAAATCTAAATTTCTCCATTTTCTTCATTTGGAAAACTCCAAATCTGCTAAAATATAAAGCAACAACACACAGCAACGTGTTCATGGAGGCAGCCATGTTTGTTCCGAGATGTGGGTAGCTCGAACGGGAGATTGTCGGACGTGATGTCACTCAACTCGGAATTTCCGAGTTCCGAGAGAAAAACGAACGCACCATTAGCTTCTTCTGGTTACCGGTGTTCTTGATTGGATAATTGGCCCATGAGTAATGGTTCGTGCCTTATAAAAGATAGGAGTAGCCATGGTGAAACATCCGTGTTGCACGTGCCAGGGGGCTTTGGCTGTGTGTGTCACGTGTGTGTTGGCAGTCTCGTATTCAGAAAGAGGGAATCGGTCTCTGCAGTCACTTCAGGGTTTAAATGTTACGATTCAACTTTTTTTGCTCAGTCGAATTGGCAGGTATTATACTGTACCTTCCCTTCCCGGTGGCCGAAGTCTGGGCTTGTAATCTATTCGTAATGTTTATTCCACTTCCCTAGCGAGTGTTGTTTATGAAGCTGACGCTGGCAGCATTGTCATCCTGTGCTTCCTTTACCTGATGCCTGGTAGGTTTCCATTCTTGCTTCCCCTCCATGCCGATTTCTTTTATTGTAATGTAGTTGTATTTGCCATCATAGCGCCAACGCTGCTGTTTTGTTTCTGTTTTGCTTTTGCGTTGTTTGTTTGTATTTTTTTGGATGGAGTCCGCGGGGTCCCAGCAAGCTGGTTGGACTGGCCGGTTTGGAGCTGTCCTGTGCCTGGTGAGCCTGGTTCTGCAGCGATCTGCGACGCCAATCCATGCCATACGTCCCAATTAACGTCGACAAGTTGCTGCCGTGTGCGGACACGCGCTAAGTGTTGTTTGTATTCTTTGGTGGTTTTCTTGCTTGTTTTATCATTGTTTGGTGGTTGCTGTTGTGTATTGTGTGCTGTGTTGGATTGACTGTGTACTTG
Source organism: Paramormyrops kingsleyae (assembly GCF_048594095.1). Lineage (NCBI taxonomy): Eukaryota > Metazoa > Chordata > Actinopteri > Osteoglossiformes > Mormyridae > Paramormyrops > Paramormyrops kingsleyae. Next base: position 6,092,237 of record NC_132808.1, on the reverse strand, counting down.
CTGTGAACACGAGTGCTATTGTAATTGTATGGAACATTGTATGCTTGTTTCCAGCTTTTGGGTATTGCTTGTGCTAATTACATATCTTTGGTGGTACATTCCCAGCCAGTGATTGTTTTAATAAATTTGTTTTTATATCCAGTCACCACCTCTCTGCCCCGTTCATAACAAACCTGTGTCCTTAGTGAGTTGAGTTCTTGTTTTGGAACTTAATTATATTCCTTGGGTGAAACTCCCAAGGTGGCATAGTCGCATCCTTTTCACTGTTTCCATCCCTGTTACGCCGGCCCGCAGGCACTCACACTTGCATGCTTGGGTCAGTGTCGGACATTAGCTTTGTGATCAAAATTCAGTCATTTCTAAATGACTGCTTCTAGGTTTGATCAGGTTGTAGAGCACTGTTTTATTCCAGTGTTCTCACCTGGGACAACTTCCTTTATCTCCGAATCCCATATCCTACAGCCCTGGTCTGGCAGGGCTTTGCTTGAGTCATTTTTGGAAGTACTAACACCACAAAAAGAGACCTCATACTTCCTTTATCCCGCAGAATTTGAAGCCAATATTTTGTTGCAAGGAAGCTTTTTCATTTCCTTTGTACAGATGCTTCCAAGTGCTCCTGGCCTTCTGATGAAAGTAATTTCATGTAGCTTCTCTGTATGTGGATTTTACTCAGAAATAGCAGAATCTGCACAAAGAAAAACAAACAGGGGCAGGGGGTCAATAGTTCTTGACTTTGGTAGTAAAGTAAGGCAGCAAAACTCGCATTCAAAGAAAAGCAAAAATGGACATTTCTCTGAACTGGAAAGTTATGCAGTTTGAGTACGTAAGGAAAAAGTTCACCAAGTCAATTCTGATGACATTGATTAAATTCACTGGATGATTTTTCAGCTCTGATGGCTGCTCTACATATAAAGATAAAACGCCTTCCGACCCTTAGAGGAAGACATTCTGAAACAGTGATTACCTTCATATATTATGGTGCCTTTAGCACCCAGAAATACAATCATTATCTGGGTAGTAAATGTATATTTGCTCAGAACATAATTTAACAAAATATATGCAAATGAACAAATAAACAATAAATAACCTAGTGCAATTCAAAAAATGACAAAATTCTTATTTTATCAAGACAAAATGATATATTCCTTGTGTTATAACAGATTTCTCATGGCAGTTAAGACTGACAGACTTGTGTTTTCAACTTAAGAGTGACAAAATTATTTGTTTTCCAAAATGCTACTGATATCTTGTTGAAGAACATCACTTTCGTTACCAAACCTCTCCTCAGGAGCACCTCAGCCATTCCTTGTATTTTTAAAATTTCACCACCAGCTCATTTAATTAATTTAATTACTTAAATAACTTGAGGTATTGATTAGCCAATCATGGTAGGCTACTGGTTTAGTCATAATACATACTGTAGATGTATCACATGGCTGGCAAATACTGGAATAACTTTAGGACAGGATTTACACCAACATATATAATCATAGTTTTACACCAACATAAATACAATTTGACATAATTTTCTATGACAGTCCTGCATTTCAGTGGCAATCTCAACTTTGTGATGTGTTACTGCCAAGCATCTGTTGTAGTAATGGTTGTAAAATCAGTAGTAAAACTAAGGGAAATTACCGCTGTTTTATGCAAATTTAGTTCAGACATAATTTTTTCTAATTACTGTTATAACCAGGAAAGGTTGTTTAGTTCACATTACTACACAGATGTGCTGCATTTTGAAAACACTGTCCTTTGTCGTCCTTTTGAGATAAAGCATACTCCACATAATCCAACACCAATTCCTGACGATGTCCACCCAGAACACCAAGTCTACTCTGTCAAAGATAATTCATAAATTTATTTATCACAATGGATTAATTTATTAATTGTTGGGCACAATGAGGGGCACTCTAAAGTGATCCTCCAATGAGACTGAAAAGGAAAACTGAGGTATTAAAAGTAGCCACTAGAAAAAAAATTGCATGTGACCTCTTATGTCGAGACCCCAGTCACTGGAACTGTGCTGTACTTTTATGTGGGTGAATCCAAGTTAGTTGGAGTTTTTTTAAATAAATTTTGTTGTGGTTGTCAGTGGATGAGCTTTTTATCTGCATTATTTAAATCAGTATTGCTTATAAGGTCTGTATGTTTTAACTCAAATACCTTGCGAGCATAATTCACAGTCAGTTTATTGCAGTGTTTCCCAATCTTGGTGGCAGTTCTGGACTTCTAACTGTGACAAGTTTGAGAGATGTGATCAGTTCCAGGGCATAAGTGACTTAACTTGAAATTCTGAATACATTTGATACAGTATTGTTTCTCACAGTCAGGCAGTGTGTTATAAGTTCTACCTCACAGTGATCAAAAAAGGTTGTATAGAAGCATAAACCAGAAGTTTACAACAAACAGTAAAACTCCTTGCATATTTTTTGTACATCATTAAAGATCCATGCAGATACAATTACAATGTAGTCAACTCCTTCATTAAGCCAGCCATCAAAACTGAAACACTGGGTGAGGAGGTTATGGGAAACTGAGGACTTTTGACTTTAAAAGATTTGTGTCTGCCTGAGATGGCAGTTAATGTCAAAAATCACCAGGTAAATAGCACCCAATAATATGCAAAACAGCAAAAGTGTCAGACAACTGAGCTTATTGAATTCTTTTTTAAAAACATTTTCAGTTTTCAAAGTAATTTTAGTAAGTATCTTATTATTAGTGAGCACTGAGAAGCTTTCTACAATTAAGAAGACAATTAGAAAGGGCAGGGGAATCATTTTCCATTAAGCAACAAATCAGTCTTTGCTGAATCAGTCCCATACTTTACACCTGAAGCTCAGAATTCATAGTGACCTGATGTTTAAAATCACACTACAGCTTTTTTACAGAATTGATACAAGGGTGTAGGTTTAGTTTTAACATTGGTAGGGAACAAATCATCCCTAACCCCCACTGCCCCAGACACGCACTGTACTACCACAGTATTGGTAGGGGAATGTCCCTACCATCCATACCCCAATCAATGCCTTTGGATTGATATCCTCATGAGGCTCATCAATGTCAAGGTAACTGAAATTTAAAAAGCCAGACTTTTAGATTTTCAGTTTATCGTTCCAAAAGGAATGGGCATGACTTACACAAACTCCAAGCTGCCGCAGATCTACCAAAAATAATGCAGATGTATAGTGAGTCCACAATCCTCAGCTGTATAGCGAGTAAACAATCCTCAGCTGTCTCCATATCTACTGGAACATCTGAATGCAGTTCGCGCGCAACGCTAATATGCTGCCCGACAAGCCGCCGGTCGTACATTTTCATGCAGGAAAGCGCTCTTAGGGGAGCGGCGCACTTTTAATTGCTAATCTAGGAGAGTGAAGGAGGCTCAGCAAGGAGCTGTGAAGGTAACACAGCCAACTTCAGCCTGCAGCGCCCACAGTGGCATCATGTCAGAAGCAATACATGGTTGGCCAATGACAAATCAGTTCTGCCTCATCTTCCCTAGATTCCTTTACACAACAGTCTGAACTGATTATTAGCTTGATTCTTCAAAATGCGACTAAACACTTCTGTTATGAAAGAAGACGATTTTATATACAGGAGCTTATACTTTATATATATGGTACTCTAACACAAATGTATATATTATAATTACTATAGAAATAGAGTAAGCTGTTCTTAAATTTTAAATGTTTTGCAGTGATGACCAACTGGCAGACTCTGGTCCGCATTAACCAAAATGCTTCAAAATCTGGACCGCACAGTCGATCCACAGCCCCCCTTCCCATCCTGAATCAGTAAATGTCATCGTCATCCACCCCCTTCACCCCCACATTGGACCTTGGCCTGTGTTGTTGATAAAATTTGGCCCTCAAGGAAAAATAGTTGGGGACTTCTGTATCAGAGCAAGTAATTGAAAAGCAGAATCAGTTTTCTTATATTTAGGTTTTTACACAAAACATTCTATGTTACTCAGTAACATTCCATGTTACTCATTGGTATATGCCAGTGATTAGTGGGGGATAATTGCTCAAATATGGAAATACAGTTTGGTGTTCCTGGCTACTTTATTCTATGCAATTAAGATCTGTCCTTTTCTCAGTGACCAATCACAGTTGTTTTAATAAAGATATCAGACACAATAATAATGACAGTGGACAGGAATACACTTTATGGCTTAAGTGTCTGCATTCAACAAATATCCCATAACATCATAATCTGTCTGTAGGCTATTTTTTTTTTTAAGTTTTTACTTTCGAACTATAAACTACAGATTTCCACAATTCTGGGTGATGTTAATGTTATTCAAACTCCTCAAAATTTTCTGTTATATTTCTATAGAATGTATTTTATATATATACACAGTATATATATATATATATCTCCATTATGTATTATAATATAATATATCATACATTCCCATAATAGTAACACTTTACTTGAAGGGTCACAAACACTTAATACTAACTCAGTTACTACTTTAGTAGAAATCATGAACAAATATAGTCGCTACTCAAGATACATGTAACAATTCATTAATGAATAAGCATGAGGTCAGTATTTCATTTGTGTTAATCATTAGTTGTTGCTTCAGTAGTTCACAAAGGTTTATAGAATTAACAGATATAGTATCAAATATAGTAACTGCTAGAGATAAAATATGCATCACGATTCATTAATGATGAATTAACATTAGATCAGTATGTAACTAAGGCTTTGTTTGTGGTTTATTAATACATATGTAATAGTATGATGCTATATTATTTGGACCCCGTCAAGTAAGTGTTACCAGTACATTGTGTTACCCTAGTGGGTCTTGTAATTACCAGTTATCCTGCCCTGATTGCCGTCATCTTCTTCACCTGCGTCTTACCCTTAGCCCTGCCTGGTGAGTCATGCATTAATTGCGTGTGCTAGTGGTCGACGTAGCTGATGTTACAGTATGTCAGTGTAGTTGCCATGTTAGTGCTGTTTCTGGCAGTACTGTAAGTGTTCTATCAATTTTATTCATTAACCATGTGTATCACCCAATAAACCCCATGGACTTGCATGCTGGCCTCCCTATATCCATGCCCGGAATGTGACAGATATATAGAGTTACGACTGTAACAGCAGAATTTGAACAACTAAGTCATTCATTGCAAATGATATCATACATGTGAAATGCAAAAGTAACGACCATCAGTGACTAAGCATCTCATCAGATCATTGTTGAACCACTCACCATGCACTAAAACTTATACAAATGCTCTAGATTACTCTAAAGTAGGAGCTGCTTACGAATAGGGACACACACACGTCTCACTGATCAACATGAAAAACAATTGAGAAAAGTTCCCTGTGATGGACTGGACTCTTCCAGAACATCCAGCCCTCGCTGCCCTCTGCTTCTTAGGACAGACTTCACATTCGCTGAGCCACAGCACTAGATAAGAGGCATGAATAGATGGACTGCTTTACAAATGCCTTCAGCTGGAATGGTGAACAGCATCACATGACACAGACACTTGGCAGATATGATGGTTCTATTTGCGATATTTTCACATTCCTGGATTAGACAGGGACAGGTGGGCTGGTCTACAGAATGAAAATGGAAACAACGAACTGGATTCAAGAAAAAATGAGAAGAAAAAAAACACAAATGCATGGCTAATACTTAGGTTTCTCTATAGGCAGCAAAACAAAAGAGCTGCAAACAATTAACTAGATGAAACCAAGTAAAGACAACCAACAAGACACTTGTGCAAAAACAGTAGCTAGATAAGCTAACGGTATCCCATATGTGAAGCATACAGCCTTATCCCTCTGTTGGCAGCAGAATATAAATATGTATGAGCCTGTGAATACCTAAAACCAAATTTAAAAATGATCACATCATAAGTGACTATAAACAGAGAAAATGAAAACAAACAACCCTGGGGGTCCAAAGAGATATACTTCTCTTTTATGAAGTGTGGTATGGATGTTATATTAAAAATAAGCTTTTTATGAAAACTACCTAACTCTGCGCTCTGTACTTAGAGTATACAAGACAGGGGTATTGTCGCTGACTAAAACACTTTCGTAAACTGAATAAAATCACATACGAAAATAAAATAAACTACAACTAAGCTATAAGTAATGCTTCTAAAACTAACAGAAATAAAATAAAAACAAATGTCAAATACCATTCATTACTGATTTAAAATGCTATTTAGCCAAAGTAAAGATTAGTTTATGTTTGGGCCTCTTGCATGCAATGCACATCAACCACAGTGACATTTTGTAGTGGCTATCAAAGTACTGCAACTTTCTGTCTATCCCTAAAAATAAATAAATAAAATTACAAAAAGTTAAACTGAAACAAAAAAATATAAAAATGAAATAGATATACCTTTCTTCAAATCTGCTATCCATATCTGTTTGAAGTTTGATCTGAGAGGGTGTTTATGGAGCAGGCATGATCCAGTGAACAATCCCAACACATGTCAGTCACTATGCAGTGCACTGGCGTCGGTTTAGCTTTCCAGTGATACATACCCCCTCGCACATGGCTCCCCAACACAGTCTCTGAACCTTCAAATTTTACATCACCACGGTTGCACAATGTGGCGCATCTGTGTCCACAGTAAATATGAACCAGCCTTTTCATTCATACATGAATGCGAATTAAATAAGCTATGCAGTCTACAGCAGTTCATCAGGGCAACCTGCCACATCGCGGCTACCTGTGATGGATCCCCTCTCTGTGTAGGGAGATTGTAGGCTACTGGAGACCTGCAGTAAGTGCCACGGGCCTCGTGAATAATTTGATATATGTGAATGGTTGTTTCCTCTGCACCTTTAACGTGCTTCAGTTCCCCCTGTGTATCACTTGACACAAATTGAACAGCGTGCTTTGATGTTCTGGAAGCTTCCGTGAATGCTCATGGGAGCCTACAAGGATGTGGGAGGCTCACAAATGGACGTCCCAGATACTTCCATGTCAGAAATTTAAAGCACCAGCCCTGTGATGGAATGGGAAAACATTACAATGTGAGATGGTTTTGAAATTGGACTTCATCTTCCCAGGCTAAATTCTCCAGGAGGTACACAAATTTGTGTTAGATGCAGCCATTTTGATGTGTCAGGTGACTCTTTCTGCTCTTTGTAGCCAATGACAACCGAAGTAGACAGCCACTTATTATACACACGTCTATGAATTATCATTCACACGGCCGTTTCGCATTGCAGCACATATATTACGTGAGATGTTGTCACATTCACATTGCTAACTATGGCACCAGGGGAGTCAATCTCACCAGAGCCTGTGTGATGATCAGCCTTTCAGACAGACAGCCTGGGTGGCATGCTTCAGTGCGATAACAGAGAGACTGACACTGCATATGTATGTACAACATGGGGATAACGTGCTACCCCAAGCGTCAGAATCACCTCGCTCTCATCTCTGCTCGACTCTCCCAGGTCTAAGTGAACAAGCTTTATTTTTAATTATGCCCACAGGGTGGGACACCAGCTAATTACTCATCATAATTAAACTGAATAGTGAGAATACAAATCAATATTTCCACTTGCGAAAGGGCTTCGTAATTAACGTGCCTGGGTGTGCGCTGCTTTCCGCATTAGAATGAGGGGGCGGGAAGGGGGCCGGACTGAATTGCAGATTCCCGCCGCATGTCACCTTGAGAGCGAGCATGTTAAGATCCTCAACAAAACAGTGCAACCGGGTCATCATGGTACTGGAAATAAATAAACTGGATTATCAGTCGTGCTTTGCGGGTGACGTTGGGGAGCTTCTCTACTAATTGGTGCTCAAACTCCGTGAAATACAGTCCTGATGGCTCTCACAATGACTGCAATGCATATTAAGGGCAGCAGCGAGAGGATTGCAGGGTCTGTGTAAATAACAAATAACAGTCTGCTTAGATAGAAATCTGTCAGTCACACACAATAATAACCGCAGACAAAACCAAATGCTTAGACCAGTTCATGCAGGTTTCAGCATCAAATTAGAACAAATAGTCATAGGGCATGTGAATCCTTTTATTTCCTAATGTAATTGACTTGATATCTCATTCAGAGTGTCCCTTGTCTTTTGCCTTATGCTGCTTTGGATTGATTTGAGGCTCATCACCTCACCCTAGTGGAGAGGCAGTATAAAAGATACATGAATGGATGGCTGTAGTGTTAGACATACTTCATGTGGACACACTTCATGAACCATTTGCTGTATTTTTTTGACCCCACCTGATGGTGCTCTCTGTTCAAAAAAGGACCTAAAGCAATATGTAGTGGGGTAAAAAATACAGCAAATGGTTCATGAAGTGTTATTTTGTCCATCATTAGATGGATGGATGGATGGATGGATAACAGCAGTGGGGACTCGAGTCACCGATCGCAACTCATCTTGGACTCAAGTTACAAATTTGATGACTTGTGACTCGACTTGAGGGCAGAAAACTTGGACTTGGACTTGACTTGGACACTTTGACTTGAGAAGACTTGAGGTTATAGTCTCCTCACTGGATACCGTAAACGTTAATTTAATCATTTCAATGTATAGTAATTCTCTGCTATCTCCATTTTCATTTGGCTGAATGCAAAGTCTCCTGAGATAATTTTTTGGAAAGATGTATCACTCCCTGTATATATATGGATGCAAAAACTGTGTGAGATCAATCATGACAGAATGGAGACTCTCTTTTCAACCTCTCTCTGCCTATGAAGGACTTAACCCACAACGTACTGTGGCAGGTTTTTGCTGAAGCAAGTTTTATTCAATAAAGGTAAAAAAAAACTGACACAGGCAGTCACTCAACTTACATAACTCATGACAACTTGACTTGTTCTTTATTCACAAATTTGATGACTTGTGACTTGACAGCAAAAATGATGGAAAGACTTGAACTCAACTTGGACTTGAGGGCACATGACTCGAGTCTTGATTGGACTTACAGTATTTTGACTCTAGGGATGTAACGATACACTCAACTCTCGATTTGATAAGATTCACGATAAGATTTTCTCATGATTTCTTTAGCAGAATGAGCTGCAGACAAATTTATTCAAAAATATTCCTTTATTTGTCTTTCAAAACTGTGCAAAACGTGTCCTCTTCTTAACAGTGCAGCTGAAATTGAATAATATACTGTTTTTAAAAAATCCCAAATCAAAATATGTAAATTTTTAAAATCTTCAAATAAATAAACTAAGGCTTGCATGTGCAGCTTTTTAGCGTGTTTTGCCCTTTTAATAATCTTCGCTCAGCTCACTGTGTTGCCGGTGGACATGTGGAAGCATGTTCGTTGTGCAATTTGTGTATGTTATCAGTCTTTTACAATGTTTGCATGCAGTTTTTGTCTTGTCTGTGCTTTTCTCGTCGTTTTCGTTTGTGATTACCGGAAAGCTAAAATGCTGCCACACCGCCAATTTAAGATGGGGGGGTGCATCCATCCATCTATCCATTTTCTGAAACCGCTTAATCCCAACTGGGGTCGTGAGGGGGACCGGAGCCTATCATGAGAACAATGGGTGCAGACGGGACCCAACCCCGGGCAGTCGCCAACACACAGCAGGGTGCACACACTCACACAACTACAGGACCAATTTAGCCTCACCAATCAACCTATCCTGCACACTTTTGGACAGAGGGAGGAAACCAGAGGCCCCAGTGAAAATGGGGAGAGCGTGCGAAATCCACACAGCAAGGACCCGGGACCAAAGCCAGGACCTTCTTACTGGGATGCAGCAGCACTAACCATTGCGCCGCCCGGCGGTCAAAACCAAAAACTGACGTACGACGTCGACATGAATACGCAGTGACATCTGACGTCGAACTGACGTTGTGAAATCAAATGTAATATTACACCAGTTTTTCTGTTAAAGTACTATGAAGTACTCCTAAAGTAGCGATTCATTTTCCACATCAACCGGTTTAAATCATCATACATTTACATCGATTTTTAACCGATTCGCGATTCATCATTACATGCCTATTTGACTCCAGACTTGACTCGGACTTGCCAAGGAGTGACTTATTCCCGTCCCTGATGGATGGATGAATGATTACTCCTTCATGAGAACAGAATTCTCTTCAGAACACCTTCAGTGAATCCATACACATTCATTCATTTGAATTTACGAGGTTTACTTAGGGAAATATATTATCTTCAGGGATCCCAGACAGTCCATATGTCCCAGCAGGCCTGAACCAAACAATCAGGAACACCGAATACCCGGGATGAGTGTGTACGGAGCCAGCCCAAGGCTTGGGTTGAGAACTACTGGCATAGAAGACAGATAGATATTTAAACGTATCTGCACATAACTAAAATATGTTTTTTTCAACATTTTAAAGAAGTAAGATATATCCATCCATTTTCCAACTCTTTTCAGCAGAGTGCAGATAGGGCTGTAGTCTGCTTCAGGCAGGGTGCCATTAACATTAACATCAGTGTATCCTACAAGCTAAATCAGCACCATATTTTTAATATTTATGACATTTAAAATATCTGACGTAGTTCCTGAATACCAGCACTCTGGCCTCGTTCCCCCACTCGCCCTCCTGTAACTCTGAGCAGGATAACTGCACTCGATAGATTCCTTAACTCTGAGCAGGATAACTGCACTGGGTGGATTCTTTAACTCTGAGCAGGATAACTGCACTGGGTGGATTCTTTAACTCTGAGCAGGATAACTGCACTGGATAGATTCCTTAACTCTGAGCAGGATAACTGCACTGGATAGATTCCTTAACTCTGAGCAGGATAACTGCACTGGATGGATTCTTTATGGAGATTCATGGGAACGGGAAGATGATGTTATTAAATAAACTTGCTCAGTGGTTTTAAATTGGTATTTGTGACAGGAAACACTAACTTTTTAAGTCATCCATCTATCTATCCATCCATCCATCCATTTTCTGCCGCTTATCCGGGGTCGGGTCGCGAGGGCAACAGTCTAAGCAGGGATGCCCAGACCTCCCTCTCCCCAGCCACCTCCTCCAGCTCCACCGGAGGATACCAAGGTGTTCCCAGGTCAGCCGAGAGATATAATCTCTCCAGCGTGTCCTGGGTTTACCCCGGGCCTCCTCCTGGTTGGACATGCCCAGAACACCTCCCCAGGGAGCCCCCAGGAGGTATCCTAGACAGATGCCCGAACCACCTCGACTGGCACCTTTAGATGCAGAGGAGTCACGGTTCTACATTGAGCTCCTCCTAACTATTTAAGACAAGCTAAAATAAGCAATATGTGTTTTTATACAGCACTTACAGGGTTAAATTGCATGGTCTGTTACTAGGTGGCGTTTTTTGTCACCACAGGTGGATCCAAACACCAAATTATCACACTGTGGCAGAGAAAGGTGTCCATTGTGGGCGAGACAGCTAAAAGGCGTTATTGTGCTCTGTGCATTTGGGGGGTGGGCTGACAGAACTTGGAGTAAAACCAGAGAACTGCAATAAAAACAGAGCCCTTGTGTGGCACAGCTTGTGAGGAGGAGAGCTGAGAGCAGCACACGGCCGCTCGGGGCTTATTCTCCTTCCTGAGGTTTGCTTTGAAGCACCGGTCCGTTTCGAGACGAAGAAGTGAAGAATTAATCACCATTCTGCATTTAACAATGATCCATCTGTGAGAGAAACATCCAGCAGTCCGGTTTGTGAGTGTCCAGCCTATCCATGCTTATACATTATCAGAGGAGAACAGTCATTTCACCATAGAGGGAGGTGCTGGAGGCTGACAGACAGTGGTGGTCCACCAATAAGGTTGGACCATGATGATAACCCCAGTGGTTGGGATCCCATTGTTTGGTTAAATAAATAGATCAGTGCAAAGTAAATAAAATATCATTTCAGATTAAGCACATATATAAAGTGATAGAGAATTAAACCAGATTGACAGCTACATGTTAATCCATCCACCTATCCATCATCCCTCCATATACTACCTGAATATTCTGGTCAAGGTTACAGGGCTTGTCTAAAGTTGGGTATCATAATACAGGTAGTTCGTTAAGCATTGCAGTCGGCCTGTAATAGAACACACCAGTGCAATAAAGGTAGTAGGACTACACGTGCCTGTAATGTGTGCCAAAATCAATAATTAACTATTCCTGTTATTCTGCAAAATAACTTATATAAATACATACTGCACTTACACATTGTGTTTTCCTTGGTTAAATGGTAAATGGTTATTAAACATGGATTCGGTCGAGGGCTGCCTGTTCTTTACATGTATAATTTAAATTCACAATTACTATTATTCCATCTACCCATTTTCAATAATTGCTTATTCCAGTACTGGGTCAGGGGAAGCAGAGGGCAGCAGGCGAGAGATACACTCACGCAGTATGAGCAATTTAATACCAGTATATCTATCTGAGTACATCTATCTGCAGGAGGGGGCCACAGCACAGCAGCTGTTAATGCTATTAAATATGTGTGTTCCTGTTACATTCGGCTTTACCTGAAATAATTTCTAACGTGACTTTTGACACATCACTTGCCGTTGAGCTGGAACGCATCCGTCAAGATTGGATGTTTAGGTCATGTGATTCAATTCTACCTCTGTGTCATTCTTGTTCATCACTGACACACAACCAGATCACAAGCCAGTTTTGACCTATGAGACATAATATCAGTTGTGAATAACATGGGATCTCCCTCATCACTATAAACAAATGTTTAACCAAAAAATATTGGAATTGAAGGGGAAAAATGCCTTTTCCTTTATTAAGTCTGAAAACAAACATCATAAAACCATGCATACAAGCCACCTGCTTCTAAAAGAGCCTTGAGCGGCTTGCAGAAACGCAGCAAATGGAGGGGCATATCCTGGTATAGATTTGTTTGAGTAGCATGGTGCGGACATCTGTGAGCACCAGGGGGCAGTAAGCAGGCCTCTCTGCAGATATGCCAAGGCCCACCACCTCCACACAGTAGCTGGGCGCACAGCCACAAAGGCTCATTCAGGGCATATTTTACATCTCAGGATCTTACAGAGGCGAAAACATAGTGAATAGATCTGGATGTTCAGCCTTGCATTGGCAGTGAGGGCTATTCATACAAGAACACCAACAGAACTTGGCTGAGCTCGACTTCAGGAAAGTTAGCTGATTGCACAAAAAACACACACAACAGAAATAAACTGATATGGACAACTGCCACAAACTTGCCATTTTAGTACGCATGCGCTGGCTGAGCTACATACCTGTTGGTACAGTAATTAGAAGGCCTGCTTCTTTGGCATCTGTTGCAGTGTGCAAACGCTCAGGACCAAAACTGGAGACCAGACAGTAAATTATTTTCTAGGGAATGAAGACTAGCCACCGTTTCTCGCCCAACACCGAACATAAACTCAAGCTTTTATCCAAATCCTTATAATAAATAATGTATACTCTATATTTATAAATAAATGTTAATAACTTAAATATAAACAGAGTAAAGCTATTGTCAAAATGTGTGGATGAAATAAACACACTAATAAATAAAATTGACCGAACATAAAAAAATGGTAAATAAATCAGCCTTAAAAACATGACTTTTTTGACAGTTCAGCAGGCTACTGCTTCTGCTACGTCTGACTGCTAACAGATAGAGCTCCTAAATTCCATCTGTGAATACTTTTAAGTATCAACTGAGATTCGTGGAAACAAAACTCTTCAGTTAGGCGCTGCTCCCCATCTGCTCTACAAGCTGTGTAGTTAAACGTAAATTACACACCTATTGTATTTAACATGCCTTCATTTATTACATGTACTACAACAAAAGCATTTAACGTAAACATAAATCTGAACAACACAGGTTTAAAGTACATTTTGAAAGGTAAAGGTTAACATTGCTGCTTTGCAAGCTGTTCTAGGCTCTCTGATAATATTGTTCCTTTACTCTGTATGCTTTTTGTTTCATTTTCATTGCTTTTAGCTTTTCTACAAATAATATCTGATCCTGTCTTCCATTTGCCTGTTGGGCCTACTGTTTGAAATTGGCTTCTTTTTCAGTCAGCATTAGCATATTCCGCCCCCCTCCCCCAAAATTAGGAAGTGCTTTCCAGTGTAGCACTCTGCCCAGCTATACTGGCCGAGCCTCTGGTTCTATCTCAGCTGCCCCGGCCGTGGAATAAACAGGTTACAGTTAACTTATTCGAAGTAGACTTCTTTCGAAGTAGACTTTATTGAGGCACACCGAACTACAACCACGGCTCCCGCACTCCCTCTAAAACTCCCCGTGCCCTTCTCTTTTTCTCCCCCTCCGAAACCTCTCTCCGTGAACCAATCTCCTTGCCTTAATCAACATAATGTTCCTGTGTGACAGTTTTGCGTAAACAAAATACAAAACATACAACAAAATATAATACACTGTTACAGTCTTCTCTTGCTCCTAGAAGAAACGTCCACGTTTCAGAATAGACAACTTTAAATATCTCAACCCCTATAACAGGTAACAAAACAAAATAAATCCAGTGTCACTATAACTGACCTACTAATGAACTCACTGGCTCCTACACCAGGTAAGTGGAATTCGCAAAGTAATTCACAAAGGAAACTGATAAATCATACAAGTGCACTATTCTTATCAAACGTATAGATGACAAGAATGTAGCGCAAGAACAACAATGTGGTGAAACTGTTTCAGTGAGGAAAGATTCACTTTGGAATCACTTTTCTCAGAAACAGAGCAAAATGTGAGCAAGTTTTATATGGTTGTAGTATATCAAGTCTATAAAGTAAATTAAAGTATAAAAGCCTATAAAGTAAATATTGGTAATCAAATAAATATGTTTTGTCATTCAAAGTAGGTCTAATAGAATTTTTTAAATTTCACATAACGCTGTCAGTGAATTTTTATTTTATAGAAAGACGCAGCAGCAGCATCAACAGAAAATAACTGAGGAATTTAAAATGTGGATGCTTAGCCTGTATATTGTTTAGGCTATTAAGCCCACTGATTCCTTTATTTTTATGTCATGACTGCGGGCAGCTCAGGCACGGGAGCGAGGCATCAGGCACAAAAAGGGGTGGACGGCCCACTGGCAGCTCCGAGAATTAAAAAAAACGGGGTTTATTAAACAAAACAGAAAACACTACAAACACAACAAAACCAAAAAAGACCATGAGGGATCAAAAACTAAAAAGGGATTAATTAACAAAAACTAAATAACAAAAACCGGATACACATCTAACATCAACTATAAAACACAATCAACAACAGCACACACACAATGAACAACTGGGGAACTGAACAGAAGCAGGAATTTAAATACTAAGAGGTAACGAGACTAACACAGGACAGGTGAGGCTAATTAAGAAAGACCAGGGAAACAGGGTACAGGTGAAACTAATACTCAAAGGAACTAAACAGGGAATCAGAACACTGGGGAATTACAGACAGGTAAAGACAAGGAACAAAACCAAAAACCATATACAAAATCACCAAATACAATAACTAGACAAACTCAACTGAAACACTAGGGAGCAAAATACAAAAACAGGAGGTGGGATTCAAACACAGGACAGAAGGTATAAAAACAACCAGACGCTCAAGGTGTTGAGCCATGAGGCCAAGAGAACAGGGAAAACTCAAAGACAAACATGAAGGACGGGATGACCAGCAATGCCTGCTGGCCAAGCGGGTTAGGGACACAGAGTGACAACAGGGGCTGACCCTGACATTTTAAGCCTATTTTTGTGTGGAATGCCATTGCCAAACATGTCCGTTGTTGCCTATATGTTGCTTAAAAATAAATATTTTCTGAGTGGCAATGTTGCCGTTGCTCATATTAATTTATGATATAAGGCTTCGGTTTAAGGTGACATTTGTTAGGCACACAGATTATTTGTCCCTCTTTTAAATTGGAGCGAGCGTGGAGCGATTTTACAGGAGCGGGAGGACATTTTAGTGGAGCGAGGAGCGGTGTTGAGCGGAGCGGCTTAGTGTGAATTAGAGCGGAGGAGCGGGCGGAGCCAACAGCCTCATGAGCGAGGAGCGGAAATTCTCACCACTCCACTCCGCTCACATGCTCTGGACCTCAACAGCAAACGACTGAACCCTATTCGGAACAACCTTAGGTGGGGCTGGATGGGGGGGGTAGAGTACAGAGTGGATTGTTTGGAGACAAAAGGGCTTGGTTGCGTCTCAGCCTCTGTGTCTTTAGCCTGATTAGCCAAATTAGTCAGAGCCTCAGACTGACCCGGCACATGTGGTGGAATAGGTGGCTGAAATGGCAAAGACCCTGATAATGCATTTGGGACAGAAGGGAACAGATTCACCCCAGACCGGTCAACCGGTGGCTCCGATAATTGGGAAGAAGTAGACCTAGGTACTCAGGAGACCACTGAAGGACTTGAGACGGTTGTGGTGCACCACCCACCTACGGGACTGGGGGTTTTTAGGGTCTGTTAACTCATATGTCACCCCTGGACTATCCTTTTTGTCCAAACGCTTCAAGATTTTATATGGGCCTTTCCATCTAGGAGCTAGTTTGTTGTGCTTTTGAGCAGGGTCATCCAACAAAACCAAATCCCCCTCTTGGTAAGGATTAAATGACACCCTTTTATCATACTGCCCCTTCTGCCTCAATTTAGCAGCAACAGATCTATCTGTGGCCTCACTGAAAGACGCGTACAAAGATCTTGCACGTAAGCTCCAGGTGTACTGGGAGCTGACACTGACAGAGTGGGATTCCAGTTCAAAGAGACATGAACAGGTAGGTGTGGTTCCCTGCCATGAGCAAGGAAAAATTTAGAATACCAAGTGCTTAAGTACACTAAGTTGTACACTAGTTCTACTTGAGACAAATACCTATCCCATTCACCCCCACTTTGATAAATGTACTTAGCAAGTTGGTCCTTCAATGTCCTATTCAATCTCTCAACCATACCATCCAATTGGGCATGATATGGAGAAGTCCTGGTCTTTTTAATACCCAACGATGCACACAGCTGTTTAACCAAGTCTGACTCAAACTGTCTACCTTGGTTTGTGTGTATTGACTCTGGAACCCCATGTTGCCGGGTATAGTGCTCAAACAGGCACTGAGCAACTGTAGGTGCTCGCTGATCCTTCAGTGGATATAAATTAGCAAAGCGTGTGAAAAAGTCTTCCACAGCCAAGATGTACCTGTTCCCCTGCATGGTCACCGGAAGCTCTGTTATGTCTGCCGCGATTCTCTGGAAGAATGCAACGGAGCCCTTCCCTGTGGTGTGGTTGAGCTGTGGGATTGACATGGTAAACAGTCTCTCGACATGTAAGGCCAATAACAGATCTATCTCACTCTCAACAGGGTACGTTCAGCACCTTAGTGTCCACAAAATTTATCGCCATGCAGCCCTTTCAGAGTTGTAGGAATGAGGGCCTCTTGGAGTACAACCTGATATGAGTGGGGCGAATGTGGAGTGGGTCTCACTGCACGACACAGAAGACCATTGTGAACCACTAATTTAGGAAATTTGTGCCACAGCTTCCGCAGGGCAGGTGGTGACTGCTTTAACTGACCCAAAGGTTGCTATGTCTGTTCTTCTCTAAACAAGACAAGGTAGTGTGAAGACATACATCTGCCTGCTGTTGGGCCTGCAGTTCTGCAGGATCAATAGCCAGCATAGACTGGGTGTCAGGTAGGCTAAAGGGTAGGTTGCTCTGCTGTTCATCTCTAAAGGAGATGGCGGGCTGAGCTGCAGCACTGCCAATGACACACTGAACAGCCTTAGTAGCCATCTCTGGTGATCTAGGCCTTCTTGACACTGAATCAGCATTTTCATGCTGCTTCCCCTCCCGATGTATGAAAGAAAAGTCGTGGACATCTAACTCGAGTATCCCGCGTGGACGACGGCCCGTGGGATCATTGTCCACAGTGGCTTTCCTCAAATTCAAAAGTGGTTTCTTGATCAGTGATAATGATGAACGGCATGCCCGACACGAAATGTTTGAAGTGACGCACCCATAACCCATAACTCCCGGTCATAGGTGGATCATTTCCTTTCTGCTGAGGTCAACGTGTGACTTGCGTATGCAATCACACATTCCCTCCTATCCTGACTCTGAGCCAATACAGCACCGATACAGTCTTTTGACGCATCAGTATATAGCAAGAAAGGTTGTATGAATGTAGGATGAGCCACAATAGGAGGACTGCTCAAAGCATGCTTGAGAGATTGAAAGGCATCCTCACACTGATCAGACCAATGAAATACAGCATCATTTTGAGTCAGACCATGAAGTGGGACAGCTATGACTGCGAAACTTTTAACAAACCTCCTGTAGTACGAGCACAGGCCCACAAATGCATGCACCTCGGTGGCGGTCCTCGGGGTAGGCTTTTTGTGCTGCACATAAGAGTGATATGGACCAATCCCACAAGCCTAAGCTATTATCTCTCAAATTAATGATGGCATGGTGTTTGCATAGAAAATCCCAGCCCACCATAGCTGACTGAGAAGAATTCCTGACGACATGGATGCTGTGATTGAAAACCTCCTCACCTATTCTGATAGAAATGGTAAGCATGCCAAGTGTGTCAAGATAGTCACCAGTAACCGATTTAGCTAGAATGTAAGACTTCTGCATAGGTTTCGTCAATAGAAAGGGAACTGACATTCTCACGGATTCACTAATCAAGGAAATTTCCGAACCCGTGTCTAAAAAGAGTTCAATAGCAGTGTTCTCAATGACCGCAAACACAAATGGAGTAGGACTAATGTTATGCGTTGCCAGTTCCGCTCTTTTGGGCCCATTCTGAACAGCAGCAGACACTTGGGCCTCAGTACCTGCTACCATTAATTTCCCTGTAGCTTGCGATCATCCGTGGTGAAGATGACATGATGCCATTCATAGGCAGGTGCTGGGCGATCACGGGCACTGGCTGGGTTGTCTGCTCTGCGATATGATGACTGACTGGAGTACCCTGATGTGTCCCGCCGTCCCGGATAATATGATGGTGGGCTGCCATAACGACGGTCACCCGGGCTCCGATGCCTGTAGTAGCCTTCCCGGCTACAGGAGGAGCTCTGGTCGCTGTGACGTGGCGAGGATGGGGGTGATCTGATGTAGCAATGTCCGCTATGGTCTAATGAATAATGGCGTCCAGAATACCCGTCGGGCAAGAAACCACACTGTGGTGACCTTGCGGGCTGACGATATCTCTGTGGTGAGGTATATGGAGAGAAGCTTGAAGCTGCTCTTCCCTGCAGACGAGGTGACCATTCTGGGGAGCACTGGCACTGTCTGAATTCATCAGGACTGGACTTGTGCTGCTGTTTTAACCAACCGTAAAGTCTGGACCTACGCTGACAGTTGTTTAACAGTTGACAGGACTTCAGGATTTTGGTCTGCTGTTGCCTCCACCTTAGTGGACACCATTGCTGTGAGTTGTGCAGCTGGTGGCAGGACCATGGCATTGGTAGTGGGCACTGCATTCAGTGGAGGTGCGAGCCGAAGTGCCTCTTGCGCTCGCTCCCATTTACACGCCACTGCCAGGGCCTCCTCTAATGTTGTGGCCCCATGCTCATGGTACTTAATTCGCAAGACTGGATCTAGTCCAGCAACAAATCATCTGAAGGGCTCCATCATATAACCGGCTCTCCATAATTAGGAAACGCTTCAAAAACAAGCCTAGTTATCTCTGTGGCAGAAACCTCAAGCGGCTCCTTCGGCATGCGCTGCCTAGCATTCACAAATGTTTGAAAATGTTGCAAAAACTGCTTGCCACCAGTAACGTCAGCCAGTCTGGGAACACATGCATCACAGTCTTTCTGTGTGCTAGCTGGTAATGATAACCAGTATGCTAAGGCATCGCCACTCAGTCTAGTTGGTAAAATAGTGGCTGAATCCTGTTGTTGTGATGCAGGACAAACCTGTACAGCGAGCTCCAATCGAGCTTTCCACAGGGAAAAACCTTCCCGTCGCTGTGGAAGCACGGAGGGAGTTCGACCCTGTAATGAATTATCCTGGAGGCACGATGATCACCAGCAGTGGACTCACCCTGCTGAACATTAGGAGCGTCCTCACTTCTACTGGCGTCCATCGTCGATGCATTTTGTGGGGCGACCAGTACTGCGGCCTCATCTGAGCTCATGTTCTCTACCGTGTCGTCGCACAACCTCGGACTGACAAGCAGCTAAAAAAGACTGCAGCTTGTATAACCACGCAGCAATTAGCAAAGTCACGGCTACACTGAGCTCGCCGTAGTAGCTTAGCCCACCGCCCGGCAAGGAAAGAGAAAAAAAAGTATTTTGAATATCGCGAAAACACCGCTGCCACCAGTCTTTAACCCTAATAATTTGGGGTTTGGTGGATTAACTCCAGTCCTCCCTGAGGCGTGGAATAAACAGGTTACAGTTACTGTAACTTATTCGAAGTAGACTTTATTGAGGCACACCGAACTACAACCACGGCTCCCGCACTCCCTCTAAAACTCCCCATCCCCTAATCTTTTTCTCCCCCTCCGAAACCTCTCTCCGGGAACCAATCTCCTTACCTAAATCAACATAATGTTCCCGTGTGATATTGTTACATCAAACAAAATACAAAACATTTTCGTTTCATTAACAACAAAATATAATGTATGTTAAGAAAAAAGGCTTTTAGGATGTAAATTATTTCTAAAAATGATCATATTTTAGGTAAATATCTTGAATGTGTACCTCCAACTTCCAGGTCATGTGCATCTCTGAGCAAATCCACAGAATCGCACACCAGTTGTGTCACTCTCATTGGCACCTTCTATTTCTGCCAGGTGATTGGGTACCATTTCCTGGATTTGAAGGTGCATTGTGGAAAAGAGGGCGCTGGGTGACTTTGTGTGATGTGCAACAGTGATATGATTTGGCACCTTTAATCTCTTATACAGATTTTTCATATTGGCCACAGTAAGGCAAGGCATGCTTTTTTATATAGCAAATTATCATATGCGGAGGTGCTTTACCGAAAAAAAAAGAAGCATACAAGAATACAGGCAAAAAAAAACATAAAAAAGAAAACAGTAAAATACACAGCAGTGTAGAACAGAATAAACAATTAAACATAAACAGTATTGTATAAAAAAGTAGCAGTAAACAGTATAAAAATCAATTCATAGTTGGGCATCTGTCCTGGAAATGGTCATTAAGCTTTCTGAAGACAGTCTGCCAGACAGCACTGCAACTCAGAACTGCCGTTGAGTCTTTCCTGCTGTTTTGCACCATGGCTACATCTTTTATGCACTCTATGAATAACAATATCTGTTCTAATGTGTAATTCTGTATGTGACCTACCATTTTTGTTGCTGTAGCTCAGCTGATAAAGCTTTTATATTGTTAGTCATGCAAATGCACAGCTGTCATTTATTTACTTAGTGTTATCTGCTATTGACTTAGGGCTGATGAAGCAAAACTAGAATCACACGTTTTTATTATTAACATAATTTTGTGTATACAGTACACATGATGCGCGCATATTGACGCCAGTCATCTGAGGACTTTGAGCAAGACTTGTATTGTGACGTGCTTGTGGGTGATCAGTGCTGTCCATTTTGAAGGCACCTTTTTATACCTGTTCACAATCCACCAACAGCACCCAAGTTAGATACAGCAGGAGCCATTTGAATGCTGGGATCCACATTAAAAAGGCTTTCGGCATTTTAAAATAGTGTTTCCCTGCCTTTCACTTGGTCTGCATAATAGTGCAGTTTGGACCAGCAACACCATTGTCTGTTCTCTACTCCATAACCTATGCATTGACTGGGACGAACCAGCAACTGCAGCCCTAAGGCACCCAGCACATATTGGCACCTTTGACACAGCTGACATTGTACAACCAATACAAAGGAAGGGTGTTGTGCTTCAGAGCACAGGCACGAGCAACCACCTTTGAAAACAATAAAATCAGGTAACAATTTAACATCAGGTCCTCACCCCAGTGACCATCTGAAACATCCCACCCCTCCCGGAAGTGCTGGGAGTCTCCCGCAAATTGACAGCAATGAATGATGTGCTATGTCCCAGAAATCTATCCTTCCACTATTCAGCGGCAGTAAAATTGGTCGGCAAAAAACTTTTACTGCAACCCTAACCAGCACCATAGAGTTGGCCGATATCTAATTTTTAATGCCATCACACAGTCGAGACATTGTGGCACCATATGCAGTATTTCAGTAACATTTTAAAAAGCAGATGCTATGAATTGCCCTCCACAAAGCAAAAGTATGAAGAATGTGAGGAGTTTGTTCCTACACATGGTTACTGTTCTGGAGAATAATTTTGAAATTAGGGCTAAAGATGTTGATCAGCTGCAGGTACATTGTGTAGAATATAATTTAGCTACAGCCCAATTTGAGTTTTAATTTACTTTTAGCATTTAAATCTGCACTCAATGTGAATGACAAGTCTTATTTTGAATAAACTATGTGTATGTACACTTCCAGCCAAATGTTTTTGCACATACTGAGATTTTCTACATTTGCATGCTACTCACTTAACATTTACTAAAAATACACTCAATATTATTTGCTAACAAACAAATATACAGTATGTTCACCATTTGAGAACCTTTATTAGCAAGAAAATGTCATATCTTTGACTCATCAAAGTAACCTCCTCTAGCTGTTATACCGAGAGAAAATCTTCAAGGGGCATTAAATAAAGCTCTGTTTCATGGGATTGAAACAGATATCTAGTGCGTTTAAAGTTAAAGGACAGCCTACAATATGACTATGCCATCACCACACAAGCAGCTAATGGAATGTCAGATATGCACTGTTACATACACTTTCCATCTTAAAAAGGAAACTTGTTTTATTTGACTTACATTTTCATTTATTCATTCAACTTTCCAATGCTTAAAGAATAAAAAAAATTGCAGTTCATGAAATAAATGGTAAAAACCTGTGGTGTGCAAAAACGCCAATGTACTCTAGAGCAGTGGAGACGTGTTCTCTGGAGTGACGAATCACACTTCTCTGTCTGGCAATATGATGGACGAGTCTGGGTTTGGCGGTTGCCAGGTGAACGGTACTTGCCTGACTGCATTGTGCCAAATGTAAAGTTTGGAGGAGGGGGGATTATGGTGTGGTGTTCTCTTTCAGGGGTTGGGCTTGGCCCCTTAGACCCAGTGAAAGAAACTCTTAATGCTGCAGCATTCAAAGCCATTTTGGACAATTTCATGCTCCCAACTCTTTGGGGACAGTTTGGGGATGGCCCCTTCCTGTTCCAACATGACTGTGCACCAGAGTGAGTCTGGTGTTGGAGGAACTTGACTGTCCTGCACAGAGCCCTGACATCATCCCAATAGAACACCTTTGGGATGAATTAGAGCAGAGACTGTGAGCCAGGTCTTCTCGTCCAACATCAGTGCCTGACCTCACAAAGGTTCTCCTGGAAGAATGGTCAAAAATTCCATAAACACATTCGCAAACCTTGTGGACAGCCTTTCCTGAAGAGTTGAAGCTGTTGTAGCTGCAAAGGGCGGGCCAACTCCATATTAAAGCCTATGTATTAAGAATGGGATGTCATTAAAGTTCATGTGTGTGTAAAGGCAGGTGTCCCAATTCTTTTGGCTGCAATATAGTGTATATCATACAGCCCTAGTTTAGAATAATACAACAAAAATATAGGAAAAATTGTGTTACAGATTGGTGACATTAATATTGTCCAAAATAATTGAGGTCATAATGTTAGTTATTATCTTGCAGCCCTAGTTTGCTGAGTGCTATTAAGGGTCTGACTATGTGAGGAGTATATTAGCCCATATAAGGAGTATGATTTTCTTTTTAGGATCCTATAGAAGGTAGCAGCTGTACTTTTGTGTTTGTTGCAGATCTTTTGTAGTCTTTCGGTTGCCACTTTTTTTCTATGACTAAGTTGGTTGCAACTGACATCAAGATTCCATGCTAATTTAGTGCGAAGCTGTGCACTAACTAGGGGACCTTCTCCAGAAAGTACCATCATTTCTGCTGGTTGGAATTGAAGACTGGAAGACTGAATTTCAACATCATATCAAATACTCAGCTGCAGCACAACATCTATGGATCTTTAAAACGATTTGAAAATATTTCAAAACTACCATTCTGCTTTGACTGCTGTTCAACTACTTGTTGAAGCAAATACACTATAAGGACAAAAGTATTGGGATGCCTGACCATTATACGTAAGGGGAAGTTTTATGACATCACAATCTAAATCCATAGGCATCAATATGGAGTCGGTCCCCCCCTTGCAGCTGTAACAGCTGCCACTCTTCTGGGAAGGCTTTCCACAAGATTTTGGAGTGTGTCTGTGGGCATTTTTGCCCATTCATCCAGAAGAGCATTTGTGAGGTCAGGCACTGATGCTGGATGTGAAGGCCTGGCTCACAATCTCCATTTTAGTTCATTCCAAAGTTATTCGAAGGGGTTGACATCAGGGCTCTGTGTGAGCCAGTCAAATTCTTCCACACCAAACTGACCCAACCATGTCTATATGGACCTTGCTTTGTGCACTGGGAGACAGTCATGCTGGAACAGAAAAGGGCCTTCCCCAAACTGTTCCCACAAAGTTGTAAGAACAGAATTGTCCAAAATGTCTTGGTATGCTGAAGTATTAAGAGTTCCCTTCACTGAAACTAAGGGGCCCAGCCCAACCCCTGAAAAACAACCTCATACCATTATCCCTGCTCCACCAAATTTTACAGTTTGTATGATGCAGTCTGGCAAGTAACGTTCTCCTGGCATCTGCCAAACCCAAACTCATCCATCAGACAGAGAAGCATGATTTGTTACACAGAACATGTTTCCACTGCTCCACAGTCCAGTGGCACTGTGCTTTCCACTACTACATCCAACGTTTGGCATTATACTTGATGATGCAAGGCTTGGATGCAGCTACTCAGCCATGGAAGTCCATTCCATGAAACTCCTGACACACAGCTTTTGTGTTGGGGTTAATGCCAGGGCAGTTACTGAGTCAACAGAGCATTGGAAACTTTTACACACTATGCGCCTCAGTGCTCAGTGACCCTGCTCTGTTGCTTTATATGACCTACCACTTCATGGCTGAGTTTCTATTGTTCCTAAACACTTATAATATCACAGTTGCCCATGGAATATCTTAACATGGGTGACATTTCATGAACTGACTTATTGCAAAGGTGGCATCCTATGACAGAATCACGCTTGAATACATTCTCTCACAAATGTTTACAAACCTGACTGCATGGCTAGGTGCTCGATTTTATACACTTGTGGCAATGGGTCTGAATGAAACATGTGAATTCAGAGATTGTCACAATACTTTTGTCCATATAGTGTATCTAATCAGCAAATTATATGTCAGCAGCACAATGTATGACATCACACAGATACAGGTCAGGAGCTTTGGCTAATGTCCACATCAAACACCAAAATGGAAGAGAATGGTGATGTAAGTGACTTGGAACGTGGCATGGTTGTTGGCACCAGATGGGCAGGTACGAATATTTCAGAAAATGTTGATCTACTGGGATTTTTATATACAACCATTTCTAGGGTATACAGAGAATGGGCCGATAAAGAAAAAACATCAGGTGAGCGGTGGTTCTATGCGTAGAAATGCCAGGGAAGAATGGCCTGACAGGATCAAGCTGATAGAAAGGCAACATCCATCCATCCATTATCATGACCGCTTAATCCCCACTGGGGTCGCGGGGGACCCGGAGCCTATCCCGGCAACAACGGGCGCCGGCGGGAACCAACCCTGGGCGGGCGAGAAAGGCAACAGTAATTCAAATAACCACTCATTACAACCAAGGTATGCAGAAGAGCATCTCTGAATGCACAACACGTCGAACCTTGAAGCAGATGGACTGCAGCAGCAGGAGACCACACCAGGTGTCATTCCTGTCACCTAAGAACAGGGAAGTGTGGCTACAGTGAGCATAGGCTCACCAAGAGTGGACCATGTAACACTGGAAAAACATTGCAAAATGAGTATTGATTTGGGATCTGTTGTGATATTCTGATGGTGCGGCCAATATTTGACATAAACAACATGAAAGCATGGATCCATCCTGCCTTGCATCAACAATTAATGCTGCTGATGATGTAATGGTGTGGGGATATTTTCTTTGCACAGTTTGGGCCCCGCAGTGCCAGTTGAGCATTGTTTATAGGCCACAGCCTATCTGAAGTGTTGTTGCTGACCATGTCCATCCCTTTATGATCACAGTGTACCCAGCTTCTAATGACTGCTTCCAGCAGGATAATGTGCCATGTCACATATCATCTCAGACTGGTTTCTTGAATTTGACAATGAATTCACTGTACTCAAATGACCTCCACAGTCACCAGGTCTCAATCCAATAGAGGACCTATGGGATGTGGTGGAACAGGAAATATGCACAAATAATTAAGGCACCTCTGAAGGCAATAGGGGGCCCAACCCAGTACTAGCAATGTGTACCTAATAAAGTGGTCACTGAGTATATCCTGAACAAGCCTGACACAAATCAAGCCTAATTAATCTAATGAAAAAAGTATTTTGTGTAGACAATAAACAAAAGAAAGAAAAGTTTCGATACACCTTCAGGGTCTGACAAATTATTGACCATTTCACCTCATGATAAAAATTTGAAGAAGTTTAATGCAAAAAAATACATCTTTTGAATAAGTTGCCAGTACTTTTTCACTACTACTTAAGTAGATCACTACTTTATGCTTAGACATACATTCAGTGGAGCTAAGCACACGGGAATAACCCTTCAGTTGTTCTCTTGTGAAGGGGAGCAGAAATCATGTCAGATATCCATTTAGAAGCTGTGATTCTTGTGCAGATCATACTGCAGGTCCTTCCCTTTGTCCCAGGCCTTCTGCTGTTTCAGTTTTGGCTGAGCATGAGGAAGCCTGATAGTCTGAGAATGCAGCGAGACAATGCCAGCAGAGGTGATAATTGGCCTGTTAACGAGTGAATGGTTTTGTTTCCAGTGGCTTTACAATTAGTGGAGTTGAGATACATTTCACGGGTGTATAGAAATTCTTGCATTTGTCCATTTTCAATAAACATTAAAGGTCAAAGCCTTAACCACAATGTGCAGGGAACACCCTGGGTGGGAATCCAGTGAATAACAGGGCACAGATACAAAATGAATGTGACACCAATATACCAGACCGATTCATTCATTCAATCATATGGACTGCAACTACAGACCACATCTATATTCGTTGCTGTCACACATCAGGGAGACACAGAACAGGGAAACAGGAGCAGGAGTTGCAGGATCAGGGAATGAGGGATTTATTAGGGAAGTAACACTGAACATGAGGAAAAAGCAGGCAGTATTGTCAATGCCAGGACTAGGGAAACATACTTGAACGTGGACTTAAATACACAGGACTAATTAACAACGAGAAACAGCTGGCAACACGGGGAATCCACATGAGGTAGCGAGGGGGGTGTGGCACACAGGAGGATCGGACGAGCAGGGCATGACAGAACCCCCCCCCCCAAAAAAGGTGCTTACTTTGGGCGCGCCTAAGGGGAGCGACGGACGAGACCAGGGACACGATGAAACCTGGGGAAACAAAAGCAACAACATCAACGGGGCACTAGGAACAGGACCGACACCAAGTAACACACTACAGGGAACGCAGACAGACACAGGGGCACCAAAGACGGAAATACAGGATCTGGGGACACCAAAGGAAAATGACAGAGGGGAAACACCAACAGGAGGAGCAAATGCAGGGGGCACAAAACCAGGGGCAAGGAAGCAAAGGGCGTGAGAAAACAGGGAGCCAGAGGGATCCATGGAAGGCGGGAATAGCAGGCAACAACGAGGCCGGAGCCAAAGGGACCTTCGGTGACCGCGAGGTAGAAGCCAGAGGGGACGCCGAAGGAGGTGAGGAGGAAGGTGGAGGGACTGCTGAAGGAGGTGAAGAGGGAGGTGAAGGGGATACCGGAGAAGGCGAGGAGGGAGCAAAAGCAACTGCAGGTGAAGGCACAGCCACAGCTGGCGAAGGTGTAGGCGACCGACAAGTCGGAGCTGGGGCAACCACAGGTAACTGACGAGGCATCAGAGGCGGGACTGTAGCCGCCCGATGAGGCACCGCAGGGGGACCCACAGGCAACCACCGAGCCAGAGTCAGGGGAACCACAGGCAACCGCTGAGCTGGAGCCAGAGGAATCGCAGGCGACCACCGAACCAGAGGGACCGAAGACGAGCCAGGGGGCAGGGCGGGTGGCACCCGACCCCGGCACAGGTGTCTTCTCCCTCTCCAGGAGACGGAGAGATGGGTACCTGGCCGGGATCTGCCGCAATGAGGTGGCGGTTTGGGTGACCCACCAGAGTGGTTCAGTGGGGCAGTCATCAAGGGTGAGTCCCAAGGGGTCCCACTCAAGTTCCTCCATTAACTCTCATGAGGGGGGAGGAGCAATGGTCCGACGATCAGGGACTTCCTTGGGAACGGGAGCTGGGGGCATGGGAGCAGGGTCCAGGTTATCGGGAGCAGGAACTGGAGCAGGAGCCACGGGGACTGGAGCAGGAACCAGGGGTGCCGGAGCAGGAGGCGCTGGAACAGGAACCTCCTTTTTTGGAATTTGGGGACTCACGGGATGGCATCCCCAATAGACCTGACCCCTTTTAAGGCCAGGTGCATCCCCAGGAAGGGACGAGCTGCTGCCACTGGCAGCGAAGCAGCAGGCAGAGGAGCTGCAGGCGTAGGCAGCGAAGCGCTGGCGATGCAGGCTTCGGATGCCAGCTTGGGTGAAGTGGCGGTGGTAAGATCAGGTGCGAACACCGCAGGATTCAGCATCGGGAGGAGCTCCTCCCGACAACCAGCAGGGGAAGCAGCAAAGACCAAGACAGCCCCTAGGAAGACCCCCGGTGCGTCTTCCTGCTTTTGGTTTCTCCGCCTTTTCTTCCTTCTGGGGCAATTCTGGTAGCTCGGGCAGTGGACCATAGGGTAGTCCACTGTCCAGGGCTACCTGCCGCATCATGGACTCCGCCACCCCTCTTCTCGGCCGCCATACGTTGTCGCGCACCTCTTCTGCCAGGTGCGCGTCCTCCGGCAGGGACATCTCCTCCAGGATATCCCTGCTCTGGTTGGCTAGAGCCCAAGCCATGGGGTCGTCCTGGACCTTGGGCTGATTTAGCCAGTAGATTACCTCCTTCACGAGACCAAAGTACTGATCCTCGGTCAGGGGAGGCGTCTTATTTTTGAGTCCTGTCATTCTGTCAATTCTGTCAGGTGCGAACACCGCAGGATTCAGCATCGGGAGGAGCTCCTCCCGACAACCAGCAGGGGAAGCAGCAAAGACCAAGACAGCCCCTAGGAAGACCCCCGGTGCGTCTTCCTGCTTTTGGTTTCTCCGCCTTTTCTTCCTTCTGGGGCAATTCTGGTAGCTCGGGCAGTGGACCATAGGGTAGTCCACTGTCCAGGGCTACCTGCCGCATCATGGACTCCGCCACCCCTCTTCTCGGCCGCCATACGTTGTCGCGCACCTCTTCTGCCAGGTGCGCGTCCTCCGGCAGGGACATCTCCTCCAGGATATCCCTGCTCTGGTTGGCTAGAGCCCAAGCCATGGGGTCGTCCTGGACCTTGGGCTGATTTAGCCAGTAGATTACCTCCTTCACGAGACCAAAGTACTGATCCTCGGTCAGGGGAGGGTCTTCTTTTTGAGTCCTGTCATTCTGTCAAACTTCGGGGAGGCACGGAACGGGGAAACAGGAGCAGGAGTCGCAGGATCAGGGAACGAGGGATTTATTAGGAAGGTAACTCTGAACATGAAGAAAAGGCAGGCAGTAACGTCAATGACAGGACTAGGGAAACATACTCGAATGGGGACTTAAATACACAGGACTAATTAACAACAGCGAGAAACAGCTGGCAACACAGGGATTCCACACGAGGGGGCGTGGCACACAGGAGGCTCGGATGAGCAAGGCGTGACAGTTGCATGTACAAACTCAATTATGAAGTTCTAAATTTGTGAATTGGGATGCTGTCCTTTTCCTCTGTTGCAAAATTATATGGGTAGTCCACTCTCATGCGTATAATGCCTTCTAAAGATGAACTCCCAAGAGAGTCGTGGTGAATATGTAGCTAATTTGCTAACTTCTGCAGTCTAGTGAAGAATTGTATAGATTAAAGGCATAATTGCTTCTCCCAAAAAAAGCAACAAATAAATTGGTAAACATCGAAATGTGTGGTTCGGAATGTTATCTTAGCGATCTAACCAGCTATAAAAAGTCTACATTTCAAGTTGAGAACATTAAGTGAAGAACACGTAGTGCAATGGTTGTTACAAATAAATACTGCTAAATGAACAATCCATGCCTGAGATTTTTCAAGTATATAAAAATTGTTCAGTTCCGTCCATGCAAATAATTTAATCAATACAAGACAACTTCTTCTAAGGTAATTTTCAACACTGCATATATTTCTCATACAGTTTTCTGATTTCCAGTGGGGGGCCGCTGGCTGATTCTTTGTCCCCCCCATGCCACCCTATTAAAAATCCTAGAAATGCCCCTAAATCAAATTATACAGAGAGTGGCAAAAGAGTGTGGTATTTCTTTCTGCAGCAATACTGTAAGGAAGGGGTAGCAGTACCCTGTCTCATATTTTAGTGAGAGAGGAGAACGAGCACCACCATTAAGAGGGCGCTACACACTTTTTCTTTAGCCTCTCAGCTCAAATTGTTTGAAGGACGGATATGAACATTTTCACTCTTCAAAAGTGTCTTTTTCTGACAACTCCCCTTTAAAATGGCTACTAGAGATAATCAGTAATAGAGATATTCTGAAACACAATCGCAGTGATTCACATAAAAAATGACTGAGATTTTAGACTGATCAATACAAAACAGGTGAAAATTGATCTTACGATGATTTCATCTGACGACGTACTCACTTTTACACAGTGAAGATATAGAGACATCTTCAAAAGATTCAGAGATTTTCTTTTCTTAAAGAAAAGTTCAGCATGAGTGAAGAACCATGAATTTTTCTACACCATTTATCTGAAAATGCCCCCCCACCCCACCCTCCGAAGGTCATAAAACACATAAAAGGAGGAAAGCTGGAGGTAGATGTGACCAATCAATGCTGGATCTGTGAGTGTTGAGGTAGTTATGAAAATGGATTTTTGGATGTGCTTAAAAACCTCCCCTCCAAATCACTGTTAACATCGTCTAAAATCTTTTGATTTGTTTGCTTTGTGTTTCTACAGTTAACTCTAAAAAATAATTGTTAGTCAAGGGAACCACTGACTAACAATGCAGGAAGAAACCAATAGGAAAACATGGGAGTTTGATTGTTTTTAATGTCCTGCTTTAATACCAATAATAGTATATTCATGATAGTAATTTATTACATTTAATGAACAGATGCAATGTAGCTTGCATTCCATGTGCTGCACAGGAGAATATTTTCATGTCTTTGATGTTATTCTATGGTATTATTTTATGTGTGATTGTACAATAGTAATCAATACTAACAGTTGCTCATGATGTTTTTAGTACCTCGCCTGGTATCTCAGTTATTCGAGAGTATTTTCATTCTTTGAAATGGGAAAAAAGTATCACACACATACACATATATAATTATAAAACATCCAGAAGAATGACTCTCACACACATTTAAACAATGCATGCATGTCCCAGAGTTCCTCGGTGGGTAGAACACCCACCTACAGGTTTGGGATCTGAAATCCCAACCCTGCTCTATGCGGGTGGAACCTGTGTGTTCTCCCTGTATCCAGTGCATTTACTAAAGGTACTCGGGGGGGGGGGGGCAGGAGCATTACAAGAATCATAGAACATTAGACCCCAAAAGGAAGAAAGAAGCATGAAACTGTATAGTTCAGATCAGGCTATACAAGTGAGGTAAGTCCATACCTTACAAATACTGAAGCTGCATTAACTTTGTGCATGTGGGACAGTAGGACAGAGTTAGCATTCTCCAAGCCAGATGGAGTTAGAGGCATGGAGACAGGAACCACTGAACAAGTGAACGGCACAAAGGAGAGTCTGAAGTGTTCAGCTGATGTGTTCAGCTGTGCATCTCAGGGGGCTCAGCCAATGACTGAAGGTGCTGGAGCATGATTTGGGCACCATTCCTTCCTCCACCACACTTTTAAGGTGTCAAGGCTATATGCCAGCACTAGTTTTTCTTAGGAGGTGATGCCTTCTTCACTAGCTCTGTTTTTAAACTATCTTGGTTCCTCTGCTGCAGGGTTCTTCAACTCTGGACCTCGATTCCAAATCCAGGACGTCTTTTCAGTTCTCCCAGGTAGTTGTTAAATAATGACTGATTCTGATTGGTCAGAGGCTTCACACCTGACTGACAGGTAAAGGAAGGCTGGAAAACCAGCAGTGCTCGGACCTCGAGGACCGTGAGTTGAATAACCCTGCTCTAGTGCGTCGACTCCCATCAGGGCATGACTCTGTTGCAGGGTCCATAACTCTCTCCTGATGAAGAGTCTTTATCTGCTTTACAAGCTCTTCTACTGAACTGTTGCAATAACTAGCAATATCTCCATGTCCATCCCATTATGACCACAGTGAACTCAGCTTCTAATGGCTACTTCCAGCAGGATAATGTGCCATGTCGCAAACTCCCTATCTCAGACTGGTTTGTTGAACATGACAATGACTTCACTGTAGTAAAATAGCCTCCACAGTATCCAGATCTCAATCCAATACAGCATCTATCACATGTGGTGGAACAGATGATTCACATCGTGACAGTTCGGCCAACAAATCTGCAGGAAATGCATGACGCTAACATGTCAACATGGGCCAAAGTCTCTGAGGAATGTTTTAAGCACCTTGTTGAATGTATGCCTTGAAGATTTAAGCAGTTCAAAGGCAAAAAGGAGTCCAACTTGGTACTCAGGGCGACAGCCAGCTATGAGGTCACTGGAGTCCAGACCTCAGCAATTTTTTAAGAGCTAAAAATAAAATTTGAAGCTAAATATTCACCTGAATAAAAAAAATCAGCAGTTGGAAATGTTTCCGGGACAAGTGCATTCTTAATTCAGTTTGAATGTGTCTTAATAGTGTCTGCTGTGTGTGTGTGTGTGTGTGTGTGTGTGTGTGTGAGAGAGAGAGAGAGAGAGAGACAGAGAGCATTCAGTATCAGCATGACAGAGGATTTGCGACTCGTGAACCGCACACGCACTTCACTGACAGCAGCTCCAATTCACGTTGTGTGCGTGTGACCCTGCAGCATTGTGAGGGAAAGTGTGCATTCGGTAAGACAAAATAATGATCATTATCTGTAAAAAACATTCCAAAACTGCGACCTGCTATAGTGTTTGGAGTAAAGATACTTGTATGAAACATGTTAAATACAAGTGCAGGTCAGGCTTCTCTGACCATGTTAAAGGTTGGGTTTCTTTCATATTACTCCAAATATGGTAGGTTAGGCAAACTAACATTTCACATAATGTCATGAATAAAAAATAATAATAAACAGCTTATGAAGGGGACGTATCAGTAATAGTGTCCATAGAAATGTTTCAAAGCCAAATTTGGATATCAAAACAAATTTATTTGATGTTATCTTGTAATGGTGTGTTAATATTTTTTTTTACCTTTATATCTCCAGGAAGTCCCATTGAGATTAAATCAAATCAAATCACTTTTATTGTCACATCAGTAGACTGGGTGAATTAGTGAGTGAAAGTCTTGGGTCACGAGTTCCTATTCACAGTGCAGTACATTAAATAAATGCAAACTGTATGGAAAACACCTGTACAACAGTGTACTGTACATAAAGGCTGTACATAACACAACTGTACAATAATATACAACTGTACATACAACACTGTAATACACAATATTACACTAGGCCAAGGTGGAAGCCATACAAACTTATGACATGCTAAAAAAAATACATATAACCCTACAATATTATATGAAAAATCCACACATTAAACAGCAATTTAAACACACTGACCTCTCAAGAAAAACAACTACATGTTTATGAATTCATCAATGGAGGTAAATTTGGCTAATTTTAGGTGATTCTGCAGATTATACCATATCCATGGTGCATGCTTAAGTTATTTGCATGCTGTTTTCAAGCATTTCTCTTTCATTTTTATGGTTATATATGGTTACAAATAACCTTAAATTACATGCTTCATACCCAAATGTCCTTATGACATAGACTGAAATTCATTCAGTAAGGCAAATTCATATTACTACACATAACTTGCTGTAACATTAACTATCAATTCATTGATATAAACGTTAATTTAACGTTTCCTATCCCCCAAAGATGTAATGTGTGATTGATGAGACCCCCACTATTTTTCAAACCCTGGCTACAGACCTGCTGCTATTAGCAAGGTGCAGCTAATCAAGTGGCCAGTGAGTGTATGTGTCTGAAAGGAGAGAGATTAACCATATTTAACCATTCAGAACATGAGCTCAACCAGAATGTTGTTTTATAGGTCTCCCTTATTTCTTATGATTGAAAGTAGCAACCTTAGTAAAGGTTGATTGGAGATGCATGCCTTTGTCGATCCAACTGTTAGCCAGATACAACACTGAGGAAAAACCATGAGGTGCTGAAAAGGCTGATTAATTTGATTTAATTCATGGGTCGTCAGTAGCTGCCATTTAGGGATCACAATAATTATGAAAACTCTGACAGCAAAGGAAACTATACATGTGCTTTGTATTGCAATGAAACATACAGCAAACCAGTAATGTAAAGCTACTCATTAAAATAAAATTAGTGCTGTCAAATGATTAAAATTTTTAATCAGATTAATCATAGGGTTCCTGTGGATTAATTTTGATTAATCATGATTAAATATCATTCATTTTTAATCTATATTAATCACATTTAATTTTGCATGAGCAAACAGACTCAAGAAAAAAGGGAATATATATGCACTTAACATGTTTATTGAACATCTTGAACATGAGTCGGATGCATTCCATCTGCCACAGAAGTGCAATACCATGGACCCATATCAAAAAGCAAGATTTTTTGCTTAGCCGGACAACTTGTCGGATTTAAGGTACCTCAGTTTAAATGGTCTTTATCTTCGTTCGCTTACAATTAGCACGAACTACCGTAAATCCGACAAATAATCCAACTAATCATGAAGTCCAATTCTAGCCCGGTTAATTGCCATTGTTAGCAATATCAGTTGATAACACATTACGTGTGGTGCTTTACATATAAAACTCCGTAGCAACACATCCACAGATAAGTTGGACGGTATAGCGTGTGCGACCGATTTAATGAGCCACAAATGAGAAGTACCTGTAGTGCTTAAACAGTATAAGACTACAACTTTCCCTTCTGTTGATAAAGGGCGCAGCCATCTTGGATTCTGAACTCGGGATCCTCTGTGCTGCTCCGAGATATTTCTCGGATGTCCGAGAAACGGGAGCGTATGTAGTCACTTCCAGCTTCAAAACTCCGGAATCCGACTCGGAATACAAGCTCCGAGGGGAAATGGAACGCACTAAAACTACCCGAAATGGGTTGACAGAGACATTTCAGTGATTTTGAATCATTCTGCGCTGCAGATGGGTTAATTGCGTTAAAAATTTTAATCAGATTAATCATGATGATGAATTAATCCGCGTTAACCTGTTAATTTTGACAGCCCTAAATAAAATACAAGTTTGTAAAAAAAACTACCTGATATCTAAATATGTAAATGGTAACTAAATGACCACATGGTGTAGTTTTTGTCTATTAATCAAAAATACTTGAGAAGAAATTTGGAATAAAGATACTGGGTCAGCGATGTATGCATATATTGGTTTTTACCAAAATCCGCAGTATTCTGATTTAGATGACCATAATGCCTACAGTAAATAAGAGAAAACGCTTCTGGAGTTTCCAGGGGAAACAAAAAGTATTTCAACTAAGTTTTCTCATAGCAGAAAGGAAAAATGAACCATTGAAAAAAATGGAGCAATTCTACATTTCTCTTTCTTTTTATTGATAGGTCCATTAGAAATAAAAAATCTTTAAAAAAGAAAAAAAAACACAAACATTGGACTGTTTTTATGACGGCCAATTGATTCAGTCTTAAAATGAATAACAGTAATACAGAACCTCTTTTTAAAGAGATGATCAATTCAACACTTTTTCTGTGTCTACACATTGAGATGTGTAATTGTAGCTGTAATTTATCAGTCCCTTTCAAACCATTGTAACCACAGAACTGATTATCATACAGGATTGGTGTGTCTCAGCACTGTAGTATGCATTTGTGTTGTCTGGTTTCACTGTGTCATCATGTTGCGTTAGGTTGGAAATCCACCATGTCATTAGATAAGAGGTGGTGGGGGGTGGAAATGACAGAAGAAGGTTGAACAGGGGTCATCTTGCACTAGGAAGGTGAAACATATCACATACTCTCTGAACTTCTATTAATATTGTACTTTTTTGCTAATGGTAGAGCATAGAAAAGGATGCACATCAGAGAAATTCCATTTCCATTCCTAATATCTTCTTTGAACATGAATAATTTTAAAAGGAATTGTAAACATATACTGTAATTGTACCCGTGTGTTAACTAAATAGAAATGTGCTGCACACTTGTACATACAACACAAATGCACATACATGTTTGGCCGTTGTTGTCATATTCCTTAAAACTAGTTAAAAATAGTATTCAGGGCAGTTCTTTGACTCAGCCAATCAAAGACTCTTGGCTACTGCAGTACAGTTTTGATGTTTGAGACCTAGGAGAAAGAACACTGACAACAGCAGCTCAATACACCATGAGCTGAATACATGCACCATGCCAGCTGTTCTGCCTGTCAGACGTCCCCCCTTTGACAGATCGGTCGCAGTTCTCAGTGCTGACAGGCACAGATCAGACAGCCTGGTTGAACTCGAGCACCGAGTTGCACAGGAGAAATAAATCAGGGTGAGGCGATCAGCAAACAGAAACCAAGACACTATGCTAGGAAGTGAACTAGAGAACTATTCAAAGGTCAAGCCACAACCTACCTAATTCACTAGTGCAAATGCCAAACCCGGCAACCAATCTGCCAAGACTGAGCAAAAAAAAGTTTATGTTTTAGAACAGATTTAAAAAACTGAAGAAATCAGCTCATGGATGAGTTAACTTCCCTTTTCAGGCTTATGAAGGGATGAAGGAAAGAAATACGTTAACATGGGGGGGAAAAGCATTAGATGAAAAAAAAGGCAAACACTCCTGATCCTCTGACTCTCGCTCCCAGGATGGACACTCAAGCTGTTATTGTTGCTCTTTTATCTATTTGAGGTTTGCAACCTCTTCAACTGCTGAAACAAGGCCTGAATTAGTAATAACATTATAATTAACTCACAAAAGCATCAAGGCCACAAAGAATGCAGGCATTTGCTGAAAAGTGACTGGTACGCCATACAACCCAAAGGGGAGACTGCTAAATTAATATAAACCAAAGAGAACAGAACATATTGATAGGCCTAGTTCTTTGAACTTCTGCTTGATCTTCTGATTCTGCCAATATTCCTTCAAATATTTCTGAAAAAAAATAAGAACCAAGATAAATAAGAACTTCTACTGAAGAGTTAGGCAGTGCTAGTGCAAGCTGGCACTGCCTGTGTCTATTATTTTGGCAAGGTGTGTATGGTTTAATTGATTGCCATAATTTATGCTTTATGTTCCTGTTGCTCTTTGTGCAATGTTATGTAATTGATCATTCATTTCACCAATCATATTATATTCACCAATGGGAGAAATCCTGTGAAAGGTGAAAAGGGGTGTGATTGGTTGAAGCCCACGTAAGAGACGATGGAAGGGATGCAAGAGGTGACATGGGAGAAGATACATGGGAGAGAGATGTGGGAGAAGAAAAAAGACACATCGGATTTGAAAACTCACCAACTTTACTAGCAAGGCTAAGTAGAGCACATCTGCTGTTAGAAAGAAGACCTTTTCTCTTGACTGTGGTGAAGGATCGCGTGTCTGACCTGTCATTTGTCCAGTATTCAGGATGAGGGACAGGTGAGGCTAGGCTCAAATTTTATTTCCTCTGGCTCTTCGGGGTGAAATGGCTGTTGCATTTTTGGCCTCATCGTACATGAGTGGCAGATCAAGCCTGTTACGATTTTTTCATTTCATTCAATTATTTGCCAGCCTAGCTTTTCTTGAGGGGAACATGCAGCTAAAGTGTATCTACTTATTTGTTCTTTCAGTTTAAGCTTTGGTGTGGGAAATAACTGACTGGAAATTATTATACATACATTACTGTGTGTATCATATATATTGTGTGTATTGTATATAGCCTCATTTATGTAGTACAGTTCTTAAATTTATGCCCTGTTGTGTTACAAGTTGTTAAATACCATGGAAAAGGTATTCAGGGCTTGCTTAAGGGAGTATAGCCTTAAAACAGTAACTTTGGCAAACTCAAGATCCCCATCTAGTTTTCATTAGCTTAGAGGGTTACAGGGGGCCTTGCAGTAGTTCCGGGGGGGGGGGGGGGGGGGGCACTTCAGGATGAATCATTCCAGGAAGGTCCAGCCCCAGCACTTTTTGGATTATTCCAAACCTCAGCCTGTATGGTGTACAGAACATTTTTGACAGATCCAAAAAAGCTCAATGGCATCAGCAATACTGTTAGAACAACATCTAAATGTTAGATTAATCTCTTAATCTCTCTGAATGGGTTTGAATTGTGATTGGTCTATATTTCCCTGCTGAGTGAATAAATTATGTTTTTATTACTTTGTGGTTGTCTGAAATTGCAGACACTACCAAATACCAGGGGAGTAGCAAATTTGAGTCACAATTAGTACATTCTAGAGCTTTAGTAGAACAGCATTGTACATTACACCCTAATGATTATCCCTTTCTGACAAATCACTTCAGTAGATTATACTAGAGGTGAGAGGCTACATTATATTACACAGTGATAAACTTGGGCAGTTGACTCAATCAGACAAATTGCCAGTCCCTGAACTGGACTGATCAAACAAGCTCAGCCTTTGAATTGAATCCATCAGATAAACAGAGAAACAGTGTCAGTCCCCAAGATGACTTGAGTCAGCTTACACTGTCTTTGCAGCCACTGAGTTGAATCACAGTTAAACTGGAGTCTTTGAGCTGAATCGGTAGGATGTCTGATTTTCATTCAACCTAAACATTTTCTTGTAACAGCCTTCATTGGCTCTCTTCCCTGGAAAGCAAATTCTACGCAACAGGAAAAATTAGTCAAAATAAAATCATAAAAGTAATCAGAACAACCTCTTATTAATTAGAGTAAACAAAGTATTAAAAAAAAAGCTGATCAGTAAAGTATCAACAAGCTTTATAGCAACTTATACGTCAACTGATTATGCTCATACCAAGTTTTCAAAATTAGCTACTTGAAAACTGAAACAAATAGTATCCCTTCCGACACATACTGCATGTCTCAATGCAGCATTAGTCTTTCCACTGACCTTATTCAAAACAACACAGTTCACCAAAGATTCAGGGATTTGGGTAATATGTGCGTATGCACAGACCTATTGCCAGTATCTGCACAGACTGCATATGCACAGACCTATGGCCAGTTTCTGCACAGACTGCATATGCACAGCTGTAGAGCTGCTGATTTTTTATTTTATTTTTGTTATGAGAGAAATTCAAAAAAGTTAGAGTTTGTGAATTTAAAGCAGTTTGTCTCCCCCCACTGAGAGGTCTCAGAGCAGGAGCATGCACAAATGTAGCTGGATATTTGTCCAGAACTGTGTCAGAACAGGAGAGGAGCACCTATCATATACTACTCAAACAGACACCTCACCCAGATACACTTACCACCAGGCTAGCAGCTTAGTGAAATCACATTTTTCTAGCATAGAATTCCCTGTGTGGTCCTCTTTACAATAATGTTTTTAAAACATCCTAGTAATGTTTTGCTGTTCATTGCCTAAGAAAAGAGAAGGCTCTCTTACCATTAAAACCTACATGTCATAGATGTCGTACTGTGCAAAAAGCAGCCAAAGGAAAATATGTTTAAATTACAGGTCAGTACAGGTCTGTATTTGGGACCGAGTTCTCCAGACACAAGACAATTTGGGCATTTCTTGATAGTTATATTGGAGAGGCATGACATTAAGTACAGTACTGCAATATACACACAGTAGCAGGTACAGTGGGGCAAAAAAGTATTTGGCAGCCACCGATTGTGCAAGTTGTCCCACTTTAAAAAGATGAGAGAGGTCTGTCATTTTCATCACAGTTACACTTCAACTGTGAGAGACAGAATGTAAAAAAAAATCTAGGAAATCACATTGTATGATTTTTAAAGAATTCTTCTTCTTTAAAGAAGAACTAACAGCAACCACACTCATGCACATTCAGTAACCAACAGGGAAACAGGGCATGGACAAGTACATATATACACAGGTAACAAGGTCTAGAGCAGTGTTTCCCAACCCAGTCCTCGGGGAACCCTATACAGTCCACATTTTTGCTTCCTCTCAGCTCCCAGCACACCTGTACGACATATTCGGTGTTCCTGATTGGCTGGGGGGCGGGCCATTAGCTCTGGTGCCTTTTGATTAGCCAGGATGCCTGGAGTCTTCTGCTCTCCTCTTCCTTGAATTGGAGCGGTCATGGGAATCCACAGGCTGGCTTCAAGTCACGTGGGTCTACAGACGCGGGAAATGTATTTTCTGGATGCACAGGGCACAACAACTCCAGCATGCTACAATACGTTTGTTGTGGTCGGAGAAACCAAGGATCCATCCTGCACCAGCGATCTAGTGGTATAGCAACAGCTTGCTGCAAAACCACATTTTATTATTACGTGACTGAACCCTTATTTTCGAAACGAAAATACAGAGGTAATACTATCAGCCTAAAGCTGGAAAATCTATGACTGCTGTCCTTATGAGCAGGTTACCCTAATCCCTGGCCAGGAATGAAGCATATGTTATGTGCAGGAATGCAGGGGAGCTATTGAAAAGATCAAGGACTAAGTCAAGTTTACCTGGGGCTTGACTGTTTTTTTGTTTTTGAAGGAAGATTGGCATCGGGGGTAAAATATTCGGGGCTAGGCTTAAAATACTTGGGGCTATAGCCCCGAGTGATCAGACGTAAGGACGCCCATGTGGGAATGTAGCACAACACGCCCATGTAAAGTGCCTCGGGGCAACTCTCTGGTGAAAGGTGCTATATAAAAATACATTTTATTGAATATATCAGTCCATTAAGCAATTTACAGTAGAAATGCCAATTAGCCTAACTGCATATCTTTGAACTGCGTGAAGACACTGGAAATCCCCAATGAATTCCAGGGAGTACAAGCTGGCTACACACATACAGTGCTGAGGCTAGATTCACACCCCCAACCCAGTAGGTGTGAGGCGACAGTGATACCCATTGAGTGGTTAAAACATGCTACATTCTAAACAAGTTTTAATGTGCCACCATGCAAACAAGGATATGTGGAGTGATGTTGACTTTGGCAAGATGTAGACAAA
The DNA here is from genome assembly GCF_048594095.1 of Paramormyrops kingsleyae. Taxonomy (NCBI): domain Eukaryota; kingdom Metazoa; phylum Chordata; class Actinopteri; order Osteoglossiformes; family Mormyridae; genus Paramormyrops; species Paramormyrops kingsleyae. The sequence goes on along the minus strand of NC_132808.1, from coordinate 6,050,880 downwards.
CAGTTAATTAAGAGTATAATTAACATTTCACTTTGCATACATGCTTTTATTGTTAGTGTCACTATGTCACTGGGTTAATTTTATATAAGACCATGATACATAAACACAGGAACTTACAATGTCATATCACATTTACATTTTGCACTGGTCATAGAATTTTGTTCTTGGTTTATTAACATTGTACTAAAAGTACTGTGGCGAATATGATGTGCCAGTAAAACAGGTGACAGGTGGCTATGTCAACTGTCCAGTCTCAGTACCATTCTGCTTTGGGGTCATTAGGGAGAAGCATGGCACAAACTGATGACAAACACCATTCGGAGGGAGACTTGCCTTTATAATTACAGCTTCTCATGATTGCAGACTAATTTCCCACAGCAGACTTTAATGGAAGAGGTCCCTAATGCTTGGAGCCAACAGTCTACAATTTTATATGAAGGCACTAAACATTCAAAATGAAAAACTCTACCGGCTCATTTCTTTGCCTGGATTACAGCAGAATTAATACTGCTATTATGAGACGTTTAGAACATTGTATGCATCCAACTCCATGACATTCTTCCAATAATACAATGCAATACAAAGGTTAATCCACAACAGCAACTTAACCATTTCTACATAGGCCTAAAAGGCAGCATGAAAAACTGCTTGTAAGAGCGACACTGAGCATTAAACTTGCACCGGATTCATGGTTCTGGTTGTTACGGAAGAGGATTAGGGCCACCATGAAAATATGATTTGAATTCTGAATTCTTTGAAGTCAGAATTCTGAGAAAAAAGTAAAAATTCTGACATTAAAGTCAGAATTCTGCAAAAAAAGTCAGAATTCTGACATTAAAGTCAGAATTCAAATTATATTTTCATGGTGGCCCTAATCCTCTTCCGTACGTTGTGCCCAAGGCGACACTAGAGAAAATGTTATGTTGTATGTCAAATGCGATTAGTCATACTGACTGAGCATAGACTGAGCATTGTTTGACACTGATTTCCATGACAACTATGTCGTCTGGTCTGTGATCGTAATCACTGTTTTCATGACGTATTAATCTTATTTGATATAGTTTAGGCTGCCTTAAATGGGGACCTTTTTGCCGCAAAGCGAGCAATATGGCATTTTCTGCTTAAATTTACTTAATAGAAACTTTGAAAAAGTGGCACCGAAAACAGGTCAGCCACCACTGATATTTGTCAGATGTTTGTATTCCAGTCAGCTAATTGCACATCTTTTTCATACAAGCGCAAATAATTGAAAAATCATCTAAGCATGAAAAATTGGCAAAAATAAGTGTGCACCTTTATTGCACACAGATACTCAACAATTAGAAAAATCTGAGAAATTGATTTCATTTTCTCTTTGGAATAGGGTATAATCGTCCAGTGATAATAGGATACAGATGTGGGGAACAAATGAGCAGGGACTGCATTTCAGAGCATGTTGAGCCAAAAGAAAAACGCGCAGCATGCAGATCACTTACTGTAAGTGAGTTGCTCTCCTGTACAACAAAACCCTGGAGTGGATGAACTTTCATTGCCACAATATCAATCATTACATGTACGTTGGTGTCCAAAGCCATCAGAGGAATTGAAGGGAGTGTGCAGGCCTGCCAATGTATTGTAGGCATGAATATACACACCCAAAGTCAAGAGCCAGCCCAGGACATAAGGAAGCCTCCAGAGCATTTTGGTTCAAACAGACATGCCAAACAGCATGTGTATACAATGGTTAAAGCAAGCCTTACAAAGCCCCGGCCATTAGCTCTTTGGAGCACAGCGACGTGGCTTAGGATCTCCAGGATTCATTCTTCACTTCATTAGGTGTCTGCCAGGCCCTGTCGACCAGGTACATCCTTTCCTTGAGGGTTAAGCTCCAGGCAGGAATATGAAGCTATATGCACTGCTGGGGGAAAATGGGCCAAATCCAAAATTGCAAAACATTAAGCTTTTAATGGTCTCAACAGCAAATAGCCAGCAAATATTTTGGAAGACTTTGCAGACCCATACATGTGTTTCTCTGAATTTTACATCAAACATATAAATCTTGATTTTATGATTGCATACAAGAAGACTGTGTAAGTGAGCTTCTCATTTTCCAGCCCTCACCCCCAGAGTTCACTACAGCAACAATGACAATTTTTATTTCAGTTCTTTCTGTTTATTTGCAATATTTTATATCCAGTATTTTGCTGGTAAGACTTAAAATCTTAATATTTTGGAATTTTAGGTTTGGCCCATATTTTTTGCCCAGGAGTGTACAGTTGGCACTCCAGATTCACAAATTTGACATTTGCGTTTTGTATTATTTGCAAATTGGTTATGAACAATTAAACTGGAATAATTCGGAACTTGCCAAAAGATTGCATAAATAGTATTATTATTTCATGTTTATTAGTGTAAGTACATAAAACATACTATATCACTGATATAAAAAGTTATTTTTGGTAAAAAATAAAAATGACTGCAGGATGCACGCATCTTGGCTTGGGTGGTGCGCCTTTGTCTCACTCATGCGTTGGCTGTTTTTTTCACTGTGGAATCTTCCGTTTCTTGCAGTATCTTTTAAGCTTTTTGCTTCAGTTAATTTTGCACCTTTAATAATGGACGCAAGTATTATCAGCGTGTTTTCATCTTGCGCCCCTCACCCTCCTGAATGTGAACTGGTGACTGTACCTCCAAGGTGCTTCTGGCATTCCCCCGGATGTACACCAAGCTTTTGATGTGCAGAGCTAAGTGTAAAATTCTTACTAAACCTCAGTTAGGAAAGAGCCACAAAGCAACACAGGTGTAGTGAGAGAAATATTCTTCTGGTCTTTTCACCACACTTATGCAATTTTATTATCTACATAATGCTTGATCAAACACTGACCTCTTGTGGACAAATAATGTATTTTTTAGAATATTTGACCCAGGATCTTGCCCTGGGGAACAGTCAAGTTGTATCCATACAAGGAAGAAAAACACAAAACTGCTTCTGTTATACCCCTTAGTATAAGTTTTAGGTCTCAACGCTGCTTTTGATATCCAGGTTACATCTTTGTCCCCTTCTGAGTGTTTGTGTCATGGGCTCTCTGTCTCTTTTCCTGTTTCACTTGTTCACCACTTTGTCCTCCCTACTACCAGCTTTTCTGTCTCCTACTCCAGTGTCCCAAAAGACAGCAATACGTGGCTCAAATCCAGCAAACGCAACATGAGGTATCTAAATAGGGCATATATCTCTACTTCATAAAAAATATGGTTAGGCGTTCATTAAGCATACCATTAAGGGGACTGTTTTAATAAACTCAAACAGATGGCAAAGGAATCATGTTATATCCTTCAAATGTTGTACTGCAGTGCAAAAAAGGTCAATTAGTCATGAACTTACACTAAAATTCATTATGCAGTGGGTTTCATACAGTGGCATTCTCGTTGGTACCCTGGGAAAAATCTGAGCCAAGCTGGCGCCCCCTCAGAAAGTGCCACCCAGGGTAATTACCCATCATGCCTTTCGCAGCATTTGCCCCTGGTTTCATGAAAGCAAAAACAGTATGATATTTTTAGAAATGTTCGGAGATCTTTTATTTTTTGAGTTGTTTTTATCATAAAAATAATGGGGAAGAGATTATGTCAAAATGATGGATCTATAGCAACAGAAATTTGAATACTGAATTATATGAGCATATTTTTTGTTGGAACGTACCAAATGTAAGCTGTACTAGGGGTGAGCGCTGCACCGGTGTCATAGTCATTACCGGTGTGACTGTCCACCACGATATGGATTTACACTATACCATTAACACCGCAAGAATTCAGCATTTTAATTATACAACAGCATATCTATAAAAATAAAGCATTTTTTCTTCAAAGCATCATTTGCAATCTTAGTACTTCTCGGTAAATAGTATATGTAACCGGTTTCTCTGTGTTGTGTCAATTTTCTATTAAACGCACTCCAATGAAGTGTTGCAATAGCAAAATAACAAATTCGAAATAGATTTTGTGCAATTATACACATTAAATAAAATAACCTGTTTATACACACACATACACACACACACACAGTCATGGCCGAAATTATCGACACCCCTAGAATTCTTCCAGAAAATGCACCATTTCTCCCAGAAAATTGTTGCAATTAGAAATGTTTTGGTATTCACATGTTTATTTCCTTTATGTGCATTGGATCAACACAAGAAAACAGAGAAAAAAGCCAAATTTGACATCATTTCACACAGAACTCCAAAAATGGCACCTTTTGAAAATTGTGGGTAAATCGTTTTATGTCAAGCATATGATGCTCGTTTGAACTCACCTGTGACAAGAAACAGGTGCTGGCAATATAGCAATCAGACCTGAAGCCAGTTTCTGTTGTGTGTCTGTATGTGCCACACTAAGCATGGAGAACAGAAAGAAGAGCAGAGAATTGTCTGAGGACTTGAGAACAAAAATTCTGGAAGAATATCAATGATCTCAAGACTCCAAGTCCATCTCCAGAGATCTTCATGTTCCTTTGTTCACTGTGCACAACATAATCAAGAAGTTCACAACACATGACATTGTAGCTAATCTCCCTGGACATGGATGGAAGAAAAAAATTGATAAAAGACTGCAATGAAGGATAGTCTGAATGGTGGATAAACAGCCCAATCAACGTCTAAACAAATTCAAGCTGTTCTGCAGACTCAGGGTGCAACAGTGTCAGCTTGAACTATCCGTCGACATCTGAACTAAATGAAACGCTATGGCAGGAGACCCAGGAGGACCCCACTGCTGACACAGAAACATGAAAAAGCCAGACTGGAGAAAGCCAAAATCCTTCTGGGAGAACGTCTTGTGGACAGGTGAGACCAAGGTAGAGCTTTTTGGTAAAGCTCATCATTCTACTGTTAACAGAAAACGGAATGAGGCCTACAAAGAAAAGAACACAGTACCTACAGTCAAACATGGTGGAGGTTCTAAGGTGTTTTGGGGATGTTTTGCTGCCTCTGGCACTGGATGCCTTGACTGTGTGCAAGGCATCATGAAATCTGAAGACTACCAAAAGATTTTGGGGCGCAATGTAGGGCCCAGTGTCAGAAAGCTTGGTCTACATCATGGAGGTCATGGGTGTTCCAGCAGGACAATGACCCCAAACATACCTCTAAAAGCAACCAGAAATGGTTGAAGACAAAGCGCTGGAGAGTTCTGAAGTGGCCAGCTATGAGTCCGGATCTAAATCCAAATTTAACACTTATGGAGAGATCTCAAAATTGCTGTTGGGAGAAGGTACTCTTCAAATCTGAGAGACCTTGAGCAGTTTGCAAAAGAAGAGTGGTCGAAAATTCCAGTTGAGAGGTTTAACAAGCTTGTTGATGGTTATAGGAAGCGATTGATTTCAGTTATTTTTTCCAAAGGGCATGCAATCAAATATTAAGTTCAGGGTGCCTATAATTTTGTCCAACCCAGTTTTTGAGTTTTGTTTGGAATTATGTCAAATTTGGCTTTTTTCTCAGTTTTTTTGTGTTGTTCCAAAGCACATAAAGGAAATAAACATGTCTATACCAGAACACTTGCAATTTTCTGGGGGAAATTGTGCATTTTCTGGAAAAATTGCAGGGGTGCCAATAATTTCGGCCATGACTGTATATATAGTAGCAAATTAAAAAATAAAACATATTCGCCAAATCAGCATATATATGCGCCGCTACCTTCATGCAAGGTGCGGGGAAAAAAGCACAACTGCCTAGTTCACACTAGAACCGCCGGTTTCTCACATCAATTAAGGTCAAACTCTAACTCCAAGCAAGACGTACGTCGGCGCGTGCAACCATTTTGTTTGCGCTAATGTGCCATTAGTGTTAATAACAGCAGGGAATCTACATAAAGCCGTAATGTTCCTAAGAGAGCAGCTGCTCTGTCCTGAAATCCTACAGCTGAAAAGTTTTAAAAACGCAGTGTTTTATAAAATGCTGGATAAATGGACGTAGATAATTGGTGATTTCATGTGCGTCAAAGATTACCTTTTTTAACACTCCAGCCAGCTGACTGAAGTTGGCAACTCTGCGTTTTATTTGAAATGAACTGTAAAATGCACTGTTTTCGGCTAAAGCAGCTTGTTGCTCCGACAATTTAAAAACAAATATGAGAAAACATTACCTATGTCATATTTTATCTCTTTTCGAAATAAAACCGCCCATACACATCTTAAAGTGTACTTAATATATTACAAAATATTTTTTAAATTTACATAAAGGGACATGCTACTCTTAAAAAGTATAATACCATCACCGTCCAAAAAGTGAAAAATACCGTGATAATAATTCACATATAGGGTGATATCACCTAGGTCATATCGCCTACCCTAAGCTATACTATCTTTTAATTAGGCTGTAAAATACCCATAAGCATGTCCACTCACCTATCGCGGAAATTAAGTTCCAGACCCATCAGCGATAGGTGGATATCCGCGATATAGAAAGAAATAAAAAAATATATATAGTTTAAACCTTAAAGTACCCCTCCCACACGCTTTAAAAGCAATAGGTGAAAATCCGCGATATAGCTTGATTACTGTATATGGACAAAAGTATTGGGACACCTGGCCATTACACTCACAGGAACTTTTATGACATCACATTCTAAATCCTTAGGCATCAATATGGAGTTACCCCCTCCCCTCCCTTTGCAGCTATAACAGCTGCCACTAAAAGATTTTGGAGTGTGTCTGTGGGAATTTTTCCCCATTCATCCAGAAGAGCATTTGTGAGGTCAGACACTGATAATGGACGTGAAGGCCTGGCTCACAATCTCCCTTCTAGTTCATACCAAAGGTGTTTGATTGGGTTGAGGTTAGAGCTCAGTGTGGGCCAGTTGAGTTCTTCCACACCAAACTCAACCAACCATGTCTTTACGGTCCTTGCTTTGTGCACTGGGACACAGTCATGCTGGTACAGAAAAGGGCCTTACCCAAACTTCAAAGTTGGAAGCATAAAAATTCCACTTTCAATTTAAGCTATGAATAGAAAAGTTACTTGCCCTTGATGCAAAGAGAAATCTTAAAATAATATACCATAATAAGTCATCAAAATATGCTTCCTACACTCTTAGAATACCTGTTGAGTAAAAAAATTATATAAAGTCAATTTGTACTGTGACAATATTTCATGAAGAATATTTGACTACAGAAATATGCTACCCTTGGTGTAATGAGAAAACCTAAATAAAGATATCTTAATATATTATCAAAATATACTCCCCATACTCATAGAATGCACCCAGGGTGTAATTAGAAGACCCATAACGTAGCGTTTATCAATAGGGGAGCACACATTGATTGCAGTGCACTGCGGTTGCATAATTCGTCAAGGCAGCATTTTTTGACAGAAATGGGATGCTCACCATGCCTGTTTGGTCCCGTGAGAGGAAGAGGCATCTGAGGCATAGACAGTGAACAAAGCAGACAGTTATGGTTTCTTTCCCGGATTGCCAGACAAGTGCAGAACATGTAGGGGTGTAAACCCATGGCATTTCAGGTGCTTTTGGCAGGAAATTCAGACCGGGCAAAAAGAAAGAAAGAAGGAAGGAAAGAAGGAAAGAAAGAAATTTACAGCTATACAGGTTTTTATCACTGCAGATATGTAGCAGAACAGGAACTTGGGGGCCCAGATACAGTGACATGGGGTTTATTGAGAGAAACCATTGAACAGGCAGTGAATCGGAAGGCAGAAATCGGTGTTGAGGTTACAGAGGCAGAAGAGTTGGAAGCTGGGGGAGGCAGTCCTACACTATACAGAGAAGAGAAGGTAATGATCCCGGGGAAATCAGAGGGAGGCTAGGATAGAGGCAATCAGGAGCTGGGGAGGAGAGGACTGCAAGGCCAGGAGATAAACTGCTCAGTATTTCACATTCCACAAACACCTCACACTGAATGCTGGGGCAGGTGAGTATCAATTAAGCTGCTTGTTAGTCTGCAAGTGCATGTGGGGGATTCAGGGGAGAGTCCCATGAGAACAGTGATAGCTGGTAGCCCAGGACACATTGGAAGACGCTCAGCCAAAAAGGCTGTTAGGCAAGCGATTTGTGTGTGTATTCAGCCCAGCAGAGGTAATAGGCCCAGTCATGGGGAAAGGAGGCACAGAGCAGTCAGTGAGTTTTGGTGACTTCTTGATTGGTTCCTTCGGTGAGGTCATCGCTTTGAGGACGGTAACTAGAGGAGAGACTGAGAGAATTGAAATGGGTACAGAAGAGATGGAAAGTTCACAAGGAGAACTGAGATCTTCTTCAGGTAGTCCATAGTACCAACACATCCACTGGGAAGATTGACTTTCAGGTGCTCCATTGCTAGCCTATTGAAGCACTTCTTGATGACAGGTGCGAGTGCTACAGGGTGGTAGTCATTGAGGCAGGAGACACAAGACTTCTTAGGCATGGGTTTAGTGGGGGGTGACCTTGTAGCACATGGGAATGACTGCCAGACTCTGGGAAATGTTATGGTGTACTCAAATTAGGTGATCCTTACGTGCCTGAGGATGTTTGATCCCCAAAAACCAATTTGTTTATCTAGTGTGATCACTCCATACTATGCCTGGGCATAGTACACATGTAGCGTGATCACTAACTGTGTCCGAGCACGGAAAACAGGCATGATGTTAGTGAGGCGACTGGTACACGCATGCACACATGTACAGTTTACGTGAACTAAACTGAGAAGGAATGGATTGAGTAGGCTGTACAAATTTAATAACGACAAACATTTAACAATCAATAAAGGTAAAGGGATTTCTTTGGTCTATGGCAAGAGCTGCAGTGTTTTCTGTAAAACTAGGCTGAAAAGAGTATCCAGGAAAAACTGAATGCAACACACGAAAACTCATAGATATTTGGTAAAATACGGGGCTATCTTCTTATACGTGCAGCAAAATTGCTCTGTTGCATAATCGCAAAATCTATTAAATAAAATTAAATAATCTATAAAAGGGCCATGTGAAATCATGCCCCAAACTGCAAATAAGCCACAAAAAAGGACATTATTCGTGAACTTCATAGTGCTGTGTGATAGCATTTTTCCTTCTGTTTTCCTCAACATAAAATGATGACGAATGTGTGCTCGGGCTCAGAATATTAAGTGCAAAGTAACCACATGTGGGTGTAGGGAGGAGGACAATCATGCTCCAGCATGGTACAAGGCAACTGGGTTAAGTGTGTGTACATCCCCTTAAACATAAATATATGCCAGCTGGTTTGCACATTCCCTAAGCACACAGCCAAGTACTGTATGTTGTTTGGTCCATTGAATTTTCATGGGTTTACTCTCAGCATAGTTCTTCTCATGTCAGTTGTGGACAATACCTGTTCTTCAGGAGAAAGGATGGCTTTTCACATAAGCATATCGTTCAGGGCATCAAACTATGTGTAGAATCTTTTCAGCGCATCTGGAAGGGAGGCATCACTACTGTGGATGGGTAGTGTGGTCTTTCAGTGTGTGACATGCACAGTGAGTCTCTTGTGAGTTATTGTTCAGTGTTACATTTAATCAGCAAAGGATCTTCAAAGGTTTTATCATTTAGATTTCAGCATTCTGGCCTGATTTTTTTTCCTTCTACACTGAAGATGCTCTCACTAGGTACAGAGAAAGCAGCTACAGCAAAGTATTTGCAGGCAAGGCCTAGCTCAGGAAAGCTGGTTTGGTTTCCTTTCCAGTAGGCCAAAGGGTTGTAAATTATTTATTCTATGACACTTCAAATGCTGCATTCTTTCATTCTAAATAACATGACATTTGTACTTATCAATGATACTTTTAATTGCATACTCTCACTTCCATTCAGACTCCCGGGTAGAGCAGATGGGGTAAATAATTAAAACTGCAGTTGTGCTTCAAATCACCTCAGGAAAAAACTGACAGGACCTTGTAGGAAGTCCTGGAATGAGGCACTACCAGGGAGGAATTTGTTACCCACCCATTTTAACCTGAGACATAATTTTGGCTCAGTAATAATCACTTATCTTTCAGTGGAATCAGGAAATGTATATGTGTCAGGCTGGGTGATCGAGCGAGCCGGGAAGCAAGCGAGGCAAGCCGAAAATGAAAGCAAAAGGGTTTATTTCGGACAGGACGGGACCAAGACACCATTAAACATTAATGACGGATCTGGGGAAGACTGACTCAGACATGGACTAAATACAGAAGACAAGTCGAAATAACAAGGAACAGCTGGGCACGATTGGGAAAGCACACGTGGATAATGAGGGGGCGTGGCACACATCGGGATCGAACGGAGCGGATCGTAACAGAACCCCCCCCCAAAGGCGCGCACACCGGGCGCGCCTGAGAGGAGGCGACGGACGAGACCGGGGAACAGGATCTGGAAGACAAAAGCAAAACATGAACGAGACACCGGAAACAGGACAGAGACACAGAACAGGAACAAGGACCAGAAAAACGACAAAACCTGACAGAGGACAGGGAACGCGGACAGGCAGACAAAGAAAGGAGACAGAGAGGGGACAGAAAATGGAGGAACAAAAGGGCCGGGAGTGAACACGGGAGGCACAGAGGGACGAGCAGCAAAAACCGGAGGGACAAAGGGACCAGGAGGGGACGGAGAAGACACAGAGGGACGAGGAACCGAGACAGGAGGAACAAAGGGACGAGGAGACGGAACAAAGGGAGGAGGAAGAACAGGGCGAGCTCGAGGGAACCCCGGCGGGCGAGGGAAGGCAGCCGCAGGGGCCACAGGCGGAAGGGAGGCCGGAGCAGGAGGGGACCACACAGGGGACAAGGAGACAGACGTAGGGACCAACAAAGGAAACAAGGAAGGAGCAGGAGGGAACACTGGTGCAGGCAGGCAGGAGGGGGAAGCCGCAGCAGGCGGAGGCGCAGCCGGAGCCAGGGAAGGCGCCAACCGACGACCAGCCGAAGCGGGGGGGCCCGGAGGCGGCAGCCGGGCCGGAGCCGCTGGACCCGCAGGCAGCCACCGAGCCACGGCCAGGGGGCGCACGGGCGAGCCAGGGGTTAGGGCAGGTGGGACCAGGACCCGACGCCTGTGTCCCCGTCCCTTACGGGAAACGGACAGGCGGGGTCCCGGGGTCTGTCGGCCTCGCTGAGGTAAGGGAGACAAGAGGGAGGTCTGTGCCGGGCGGACAGAAGTCAAGGCCTCTAAAGAGGCAACAGGCAGGGCAGCCGGAGCCGCGGGCGTGGTCGCAGGCGGGGCAGCCAGAGCCGCGGTCTCAGGTGGGGCCGCGGGCAGAGCGGCGGCCTCAGGCGGGGCCGCGGGAAGAGCGGCGGCCTCAGGCGGGGCCGCGGGCAGAGCGGCGGCCTCAGGCGGGGCCGCGGGCAGAGCGGCGGCCTCAGGCGGGGCCGCGGGCAGAGCGGCGGCCTCAGGCGGGGCCGCGGGCATGGCCGTAGCAGCGGGTGGAGCCGCGGGTGCGGCCGGCTGGACAGACGAGCAGGGCGGGGCCGGCTGGACAGGCGAGACGGGCAGGACAGGAGAGTGGTCAGCCAGGGGCGCTGCGGGCGTGCAGGGCTGGCCGGACAGGACAGGCGAGACGGGCAGGACCGGCGAGCAGGGCTGGCCGGACAGGACAGGCAGGTCAGGCGAGACGGGCTTGGGTGTGTGGCCAGCAGGAGGTGCCGCAGGCAGAGCAGGCACCTCGGCGGGCGTGGGTGCAGGCGGAGGCAGCACCGGAACCGCAGACGCAGCCACAGGCACCACCATCACGTGGCCAACAGGGGGCGCCGCCATCACGCGGCCAGCAGGGGCCGCCGTCATCACGCGGCCAGCAGGGGCCGCCGCCATCACGCGGCCAGCAGGGGCCGCCGCCATCACGCGGCCAGCAGGGGCCGCCGCCATCACGCGGCCAGCAGGGAGCGCCTCCGTGGGCACCTCGGGCAAGCAGCCAGCTGTAGGCTGTGCTGCAGGCAGAGCGGCGACGGCAGTCGCGGGCGTGGCTGCAGTGCCGACAGGCGAGCCGGGCTGGACCGGTGAGACAGGCAGGGCCGGCGAGCGGTCCGCAGGGGCCGCCGTAAGCAGCGCGGCAGCATCAGCAGGGGAAGCTGCGGGCGTGGCTGCTGGTGAGCAGGGCAGGACGGGCAGGTCAGGCGAGCAGGGCAGGACGGGCAGGTCAGGCGAGCAGGGCAGGACGGGCAGGTCAGGCGAGCAGGGCAGGACGGGCAGGTCAGGCGAGCAGGGCAGGACGGGCAGACCGGCGGCTTCAGGCAGGGCCGCGGGCAGAGCGGCGACCTCAGGCAGGGCCGCAGGCTGGACAGGAACAGCGGCCTCAGGCGGGGCCGCGGGCAGGACAGGAAAGGCGGCCTCGGGCAGGGCCGCGGGCAGAGCGGGCGTGTGGCCCTCAGCAGCAGAGGGCGCCGTGGGCGTGCGGGCAGCAGCCGCAGGGGGCGCTGCGGACGCAGCGGCGTCCTCGAGCGTGCGGCCAGCAGCTGCAGGGGGCGCTTCAGCAGACACCTGGGGCGTGAGTCCAGCAGGGGGTGCCTCGGCGTGCGCCTCCGTCACGCAGCCAGCAGGGGGCACCTCCGCAGGCACCTCAGGCGTGCAGCCAGCCGGGGGCGCCTTGGCGGGCACCGCCCTCACATGGCCAGCAGGGGGCACCTCGGCAGGCGCCTCGGGCGTGCGACCAGTGGGGGGTAGTACAGCTGGAGCAGGCAACACAGGAACCTCGGGGGGAGCTGCAGGCGCCTCAGGAACCTCGGGGGGCGCTGCAGCCTCAGGAACCACGGGGGGCTTTGCCCGCGTCCGAAATCGCAGAACTAGCGGGACAGCGTCCCTAATGGACCTTGCCCCTTTAAGGGCCAGGCGCGTCCCGAAGAAGGGGCCGGCGGCTGGCTCAGGCAGAGAAGCGGCGGGCAGACGGGCTTCGGACGTAACCGTGGCCACCTCAGGAGGGTCAGGCGCCGGCAGGACCGGCGAGACAGGCAGGACAGGAGCCGGCGATACAGGCAGGACAGGCGGGTCAGGCAGGACAGGCGAGACAGGCAGTGCCGCTGGCCAAGCGGCAGCAGCTGCATCAGCAGCAGCAGGCGGTGCCGCGGGCATCGCAGCGGCAGCAGCAGCAGGCGGTGCCGCGGGCAGAGCGGCGACGGCAGCAGCAGCTACAGCAGGCGCGGGCAGGTGCGGAGCAGGCAGGTCCATAACAGGCGCCAGGGTTGGCGCCGGGAGTGCAGGCGCTGCCCCTTTTAGGGCCTTGGGGATCCGGGGAATGGCGTCCCAAACGGCCCTGGCCCCCCTATTAAACAGGCGTGCTGCCCGAAAGTCATAAGCCGCCAAGGGTGGCGGCATCTCATCGGCGGGGCTGGCGAGGGGTACCGGCAAACTGGAAGCGGTGATGACGCTTGGGGTGACGGCAGCGGAGAGAGAGCAAGCCCTCAGAAAGATCGCCGGTTCTTCTGCCTGCTTTCTCCCCTTGCGCCTCCTCCGGCTTGGCTTGGTAGGTCGAGTCGAAGCTGTCGCGGAGAGGGTGAGCGGCTGGAGCCGCCTCTCCGTTATCCGCTCGTACACCTGCCGGAGGTTGTCGCGTACGTCTGCGAAAACGTGCGCTTCCGTGAGCGGGGTGACCTCCTCCAGGAGGGTCCCGCTCCGGCTGGCTAAGTCCCGTGCCACAGGATCCTCCTGGATCTCTGGTTGGGACAGCCAGTAAATTACCTCCTGGAGCAGATCGAGGCGTTGGTCCTCGATCCGCGGAGGCACGTTGAAGAGATCCGTCATTCTGTCAGGCTGGGTGATCGAGCGAGCCGGGAAGCAAGCGAGGCAAGCCGAAAATGAAAGCAAAAGGGTTTATTTCGGACAGGACGGGACCAAGACACCATTAAACATTAATGACGGATCTGGGGAAGACTGACTCAGACATGGACTAAATACAGAAGACAAGTCGAAATAACAAGGAACAGCTGGGCACGATTGGGAAAGCACACGTGGATAATGAGGGGGCGTGGCACACATCGGGATCGAACGGAGCGGATCGTAACAATATGTGCAATGTGACATACACTGCCCGTCCAAAAAAAAAGTCGCCACCAAAAAAAACAGGTCACACACTCTAATATCTCGTTGGACCGCCTTTAGCTTTGTTTACGGCACGCATTCGCTGTGGCATTGTTTCAATAAGCTTCTGCAATGTCACAAGGTTTATTTCCATCCAGTGTTGCATTAATTTTTCACCAAGATCTTGCATTGATGATGGTAGAGTCTGACCCCGGCGCAAAGCCTTCTCCAGCACATCCCAAAGATTCTCAATGGCGTTAAGGTCTGGACTCTGTGCTGGCCAATCCATGTGTGAAAATGATGTCTCATGCTCCCTGAACCACTCTTTCACAATTTGAGCCCGATGAATCCTGGGATTGTCATCTTGGAATATGCCCGTGCCAGCAGGGAAGAAAGAATCCACTGATGGAATAACCTGGTCATTCAGTATATTCAGGTAGTCAGCTGACCTCATTCTTGGAGCACATACTGTTGCTGAACCTAGACCTGACCAACTGCAGCAACCCCAGATCATAGCACTGCCCCCACAGGCTTGTACAGTAGGCATGAGGGTGCATCACTTCATCTGCCTCTCTTCTTACCCTGATGCACCCATCACTCTGGAACAGGGTAAATCTGGACTCATCAGACCACATGACCTTCTTCCATTGCTCCAGAGTCCAATCTTTATGCTCCCTAGCAAATTGAAGCCTTTTTTTCCGGTTTGCCTCACTGATTAGTGGTTTTCTTACGGCTACACAGCTGTTCAGTCCCAATCCCTTGAGTTCCCTTCACATTGTGCGTGTGTAAATGCTCTTACTTTCACTATTAAACATAGCCCTGACTTCTACTGTTGTTTTTCTTCGATTTGATTTGATTTCAACGTTTAAGTGATCGCTGATCACGATCATTCAGGATTTTTTTCCGGCCACATTTCTTCCTCGAAGACGATGGGTCCCCACTATCCTTCCAGTTTTTAATAATGCGTTGGACAGTTTCTGCAATCTCCTTAGATGTTTTCTCTGCTTGATGCATGCCAATGATTTGACCCTTCTCAAACAGACTAACATCTTTCCCACGACCACGAGATGTGTCTTTCGACATGGTTGTTTAAGAAATGAGAAGCAACTCATTGCACCAGTTGGGGTTATATAACTTGTTGCCAGCTGAAAGATAATCGCCCATGCAGTAATTATCCAATAGGAGGCTCGTACCTATTTGCTTAGTTAAATCCAGGTGGCGACTTTTTTTTTTGGCCAGGCAGTGTATTTGCATTGGTAAATAAATTCAGCTGTGAAATTGGACATCCATTATAAAATTCAGTGCCTTTGTAGCTCATTTAAATGTAACAATATTTTGAGTCAGGTTATTCTAAATTAAATCCTTTCTTTGCAACTGTATATATGTATTTATGTTACATTTTCCCCAATTTGTTTCCATGTCTGTCAGTTACCCTCATTCATTATGGAAAACATGTTGTGCCTCAATTCACCACAGACATCCAACCAATCACCTCTCTATATGCAAACACATAATTAAAGCTGCCTTTAGTCTCATCTCAAGTGAACATGCTCATCCATGCAGTCAGCCAATTGCCTCTTTAAAGACTAAAAATGCATCAGCAAGATGAAAATATCCTTAACAAAATGCCTCACTATGTCTTTTTTTTTATTCCACATGCATCCTGAGCAAAAAACAGGGGCAAAGCTTAATGTCGTTCAATGTGCGTTTGGGCCATTTGTTTGTTTTTTTATTTTTTTGCACAGGAGGGCACATGGGAATTGGTCTAGTCCCGCGAAACAAACCTCTGCAACATGAAGTGAGATCCACTAGATGGCGCTAATCACGTTAAATGCACGGTTTCCGGTTTCACCAAGGTGCAGGTCCACCAGTTTGGTGTGAATGAGGCAACACGTCTGAAGAGGTGCTACATTTATAATATCTATACCTAAAACCAGTTCAGTGACTGTATAATACACATATTAGTGTGATAAATATCTTTGAGATAAGAACACCTATTAAACCAAAACCTGAAAATATCAGCAAGGTCCTGGTGCTCTGTGGTTATTCACGATCCCATAGCACTGACTGAAAAGGGTATTACTCTCACAGAAATGGATAAAGTTCATGTCCTATCAGGAAGGCCACCGTACCTTTCAGTTGCTAGGATCAAGTGACTCATTCCCTTTCCATTTTTTCAAAGGCTCACCAGCATAATTTAAACAAGAAAATGAAAACATGCAGTATTTACCACTAACCATGTACCACTTTCTGTCTATTTAAATGATTAATCACAAAACATGAGTTGCTTCACACCTTCAGGACTGTGACTTGACTTGAAGGTCACCAGGTTCTTGTGCTTGTGTACATATCCTGAGACACGGTGTTGATGTACACTGACAACTGAACTGTTTCCGCACCATTTTACAAATTAATATCCCATTAATATCCCATTCCTACAAAGAAATGTTAGAGCTACCGCTAAGCAGTTTAAGAAATATTACATGCAAAGTGTCCATAAAGTAATGATAAATCAGGAGATGAAAAACATTTAAACTACTTAGCGTGGAGGAAGGATATGTAAGTAAATAGGAAGCTGTGGTTAACAGTCGACATCCTTTATGTGCCGATGTCATCTTCTGTGTGCAAGACTCAGAATGACTTCTGAAGTGTCATTTGACACATGCTTATACTACGCCATACTCTTTGTATTTGTAGCATCACAACGAAAAAATATTGAATGTTAGATGTACAATATGAAGGCACATTACAATTTCTGTAGTTATTATTATTATTAATTATTATTATTATTATATTATTAGTTTCTACCGGTTTTGATTGTCCACATTTTGCACAGTCAAATGTTAACTGCAAACCTTATCGCTACTTCATACAATTAAAGTAATATAAAGAAATTAAATAAGGAATTGTTAGGAATTATCTAATAAAACTTATGTAGAATGTAAATATATAGCAAATACATAGATACATTATACACACATGCATGCATACATACATACATACATATAAACATAATATATCTCACCAAACACTGTTCCAACTGCAACTCTGGGTGCGTTTTCAGTCATTGTACTGAGTATAACTGTGTACATGAGAAATAAAACTTTGAACCAATACACAGGTGCTTTACTCCATCTAAATCAACCTGACAGAACTTCCTTGGGATGAGTTGTAATGCAAAAATACAGACCTACGCATAAAAGGTGACTTGAAGCAACTCCAGCAGCTTTCTTTCACATGTGAGCAGAAAGGCTTTAACAATGAGCCAAAACGGCCTTCAAGAGGCAAAGTGTGCCAAAATTCAGACATTCATTTGTCTATAAATATGCATGGGCCCAATGCTTTTGGAATGATGATACAAAGGAGCTATTATGAGGCAAACAGGAAGGACTGAAATTTAAAGGTAAACAGCTTCTGTGGCGCACTGAGCTCTGTACGTGTCACCAAAGGGCTGGCTGCTGAAGGGGCGGACAGGAAAGCAGAGCCGCTGACTAAACTGGAAGCCAGTGAGGTTGTTCCTGTTACTGGAGGAAGATGCATGTTACGGCTTAGGCACCCTCTTTGCGGAAAACTTTCAAAATGTAAGTGACATACCATAACAGCAATGATCGGTCGATTCAATCAAACCTCAGTGAGAGAGTTAGTACAAAGCATATATATAGAGGATCGTAAGCAGGGTTTAATCTGTAGGAGAGAGAAACAAAAGGAGAAACGGGTAAAAAAAAAAAAAAAGAGAGAGAGAGAGAGTCAGACTGGGAGATAGACTGAGTCACATGTTTTGAGACAGGAAAAGGAGATGGGGGTATGGGTGAACAAGGAGGGACAGCTGTCTTAGAGGGGACAGACAGGAACATCTGCAGTGACATAAAAGCCATTGTTACACAGTCTATCGGCCACACAAGCCCCACAAATGTCTTATCAGTCAACCACTTCAAAGAACTTATGTCCTTTAGTCAGAGGATGTATGTTTGAGTTGTGGTCTCTGACAGGAACCTGTCTTACATTAAGGAACATTAGAATTCAAAAATTCCCAAGGTTAATTTCAGTGTTGTCACAAACTATTAGGGCATGAGCTCTGAAAAACTGGACGAAAGGCTAAAAAGCAGCACTCAGAAGTATTTTGTCCTGTTCCTGCCAAGTGAAGCGGAAATCTGTCATGGAATGTTACGTCAGGGGTTAAAATAGATGACAGGGCTGTTAGAATCATAGCTTGCAGTTGCATCAACCACACTGTGCCACCACTGAATTATTTTTGATCTGCAGACTAGGTGTGACAGATCATTTGCTGAAAACACCTTCAGAGGACAGGAACCGGAGCCCTAAAGATAAAGGGAACACACCCAGCAAGTCAAAACGAAACCGCCATCATCAACTTCTGCTTCTCCACTCTGTTTCCTGCACAATCTGACCCATTTATGACATGCATTTCTCTCTGCTCAATTTTGGTCAAAATTCTTTTTCAGTTACAGCTCCACAAGACTGTGACACTATACCAGAACAGTGCTACTTTTTTTCCTCCTCTCAAAGAATTTGCCAAGTAATCAAACTAATGTACACTAGAAGAGGACCATAGTTTTCTGTTTTAATTGGCATTGATTTGTATTGTGATTTTTCATAAATGTGTGTTTTTCAGTTGTATATAATACATCAAGGAGATCAGTGTTAATTTTTCTTTTATTGATTGATTTTTGTAATGATTTTATCTGTGTGTTGAGAAGGGAGAACAGAAAAAAATGTATGCTAAAAAAATGCAAAAATGCAGTGTTATTAATATACATTGTTCCTGTCAAACAAACCAAAACACAACACCATCTTAAATTAGGCCTACTGTATTTATAAATAGCAAATGATCAAAACAGGCTTATTTAGTAGTCAAATTGGTCAGCTTACATCTGTAACTTTAGAGGGTTTGCAGTTTCATGTTAAAGCCGGTCTGTCGTGCACGGCAGTTAGTAGGAATGAGGGGCTTGGAGAGTCTGAGGTCGGCGTAAATCATTGGCGATGGCAGGGCGGAGAGCACGTTACACTGCAATTGCCCATAGGGGTGCATAAATGCAGCCCCCTTTAACAGAAACAGGCACAAGCAGCACACCCCCATCCAGATGCAAATAAAGTTGGCAGCAACAGATGGTTTACTTGGATCTTTTGGCAATAGGCCTCCAAGTTCCATATTGATCAGTTCCATGCTTTTGCAACAACTGCAAGAATAAGTTAAAGCCATAGCTGTTGTGGCGTGTAAACCTGACCAGCATCCACATGCCTGAGGGGGTGTGTGGGTGGTGCCTGGAATGCAAGACTGGCAGATGTCTAGGAAGCAACTGTGACAAGGGAGACTGGACTGAAAAGCAATAAATGTTCAACTATGACCACAAATCCAGAGCAAGGCACTTTGTGGAGGCACCACTTGGTGTCAGTTTAACTTCTGCTCTATGCAGACTGATAAGGTTCGATAAATTGTACTATGCAAGCCACTTATCAGATCTCAAAGCAACGATCCAGGGCTTTTTATCCACAACTTAAAGGGCATAAAATGTTCAGTTTACTGACAAATTCACACATATACCAATATTGATGCACTTTCATAACAAAATGCTTCCTAACTGCTATAGACTGTGTTACCAACCAACGCCAAGGGTCCTCCACCCAGGTATTAATGTGGGGGTGGTGGTGGTGGTAATAGACCGGTTGCCACACCCGCCCCAAAAAAAAAAAAAAAAAAAAAAAAAAAAAACACGCACAACCAACTGCCCCATCCAGTATTATAAAAAACAGTCTTCCTCAGCGAGGGAGTGGTATTAAAGCAGAAAGAAACAAGGACAACACAGCATAGGTAAAATTCAAGTTTATATATATATATATAAAACAATTGGGTGGCAGTGACACTTAAAACTCATGGACTGTAACGGCAGAACATCATATGACAACTTCAGGAGCAACAGACATGGTATCTTAGATCAGACTGATCCGAGCTGCAATGTGCATCCTGAAGTTTGGTCGTTAACATACAGGGAGACGCCCATAAAGTCTTGATTACAATTTTAAAAAATAAAATTTTAAAAAATTTAAAACTTCCAAATGAAACCATTCGGGCCTGATCTGAAACAGTCAGTCTAATTCTGAGAGACAGGAACATTCCCAAACACATTAAAGATATAAACCTACAATTCAACTTGCGGTTCAACTCGCACAACTCACAAACACAGCTTCCCTTGAAAATTCTCAGATATCAGGGCAGGACCAAACAGTCATCTTCCACCATCTTTATATAAAACACCATCTGAAAATTAAGTGCTTCAACCAAAAGCAAGAACCAGGTCTCTATTTAATAGTCTAAACCTGAACACTTGACATTAGTATAGTCAGCACTTACAGGTTAGCAATGAGGGGAACAGTTAAAGTCATGTTGGCAGTGACCCATTGTGCTCTGACCAATTCACGCCGATACTGGGGTGGCGAGTCCACAAAGTGGGGGGCAGGGATTCCAGCAGAATAAATACAGGTAGATCCGATGAGGTCGGGGCACGACCCGGGCTGCAGTGGGCAGAGACTCACAGCTTCTTCAGCCTGCTGTACAGGTCGCGCTTGCTGCGCTCCCCGGCCCAGGTACGGCTCTTCAGGCGAAAGCGCCGCAGGTCCTCCTTGAAGTCTTCGTGAATCATGGGTCTGTAAGCCTGAGGCTCGCACTGGGCCTGCAACATGGAGATCAGAGGGCATCAGTGAAACTACTTAACAGAACAAAAAGCTGTACTTGTGTCTTCAGGTTAATGAGCAAAAGTGAGAACCAAGACAAATCAAAATTCTGCTACAAGCGCTCAAATGTTCAGAAAAATTTTTGTAGGCCAGTGTCGGTGCTAGTCAACAGACTGAAGAGAAAGAGTCTTGGGTATCTGGCATCTCGTCCCAGTCATACCCGAGGCTTGTTATCCATGTTCCCTGAATAGGCTCCAGCAACCCCCCTCACCCACCCACCCCTCCCTGATCAGGATAAGCGACAGGCAGCATTAACTTGCCAACAACGAGAAAGCAGACCTGAAATTCCTTGTAGAACTCCTTGTAGCCACCCTTGAGCACATAGAGCTCAGGGTAATGCAGGCTGGGATAGGGGTTGAGCAGACGGTCGCGTTCCCGTAAGTATCGGCACATGCGCGGCCCTCGCTCAGAGGAGAATTCGCAGTGGAAGATCAGCAGCACGCGCTTGTCCAGGCAGGAAGGGGTAATGGGCTGCTTCAAGAAGAACTCATCCAGCTCCTCCTCCTGGTGCAGGTTTATGGCTCCCTGGGAGAGGGACATCAGAGGTCAAAACAACAAATCAACAACAAGCAGATGAGAAGTTACAGAATCTGACTGCCCTGCATCCAAATCAAAAACTCTAAGCAGGTCACTTGAGGAAGATACCTAGATTTAGGAAGCAAAAATCAAATTAGGATTTGAGACTTGAACCTAAACCTAAAATCAGCAAGTTACACATTTGCACCTCAAAAAGGATGATGGATGCAAATTATGGGGGGGGAGATCAAAATCAGCCAATACATGCCCCTGGATGCCCTAAAATGGGTGGAGACCTCATCTCCATAATGTTCATCCCAAAGTAGTGCCTTTGATTCAATGTGCTCGAAGAATTCCAGTTTATAAACAGTCACAAGTGCAGTTGTAGAGTTCATATCCTTAAAATCTGATAGGCTAGGACAGTACGGCTGTACCTTGATGTGCCCGCCCTCAAACTCATATGGATAGCGGCAGTCGATGACAATGAGGCGCTCCACGACATGGTCAAACTGCCCATCCAGTGCGGTCGCCATCTGAGGAATGAGGGATATTTAGAGGTGAGAGAGCCTGGGACTGTCCCCACTTTACAAACAGCTTGAAGGACCCCTTGAGGTTTTTGCCCCTCAAGACTAAGCATTAGGTCACAGCATTGGCTCCCTTGATCATCCCATTTACGGGGAACCGTCCCCTTAGCGGGGGCTGCAGTCTAGGTCATTGAGGAGTGCTGGACTTGTGAGCAGATGTCGAGAGGCGCTCTCACCATTTCCACTGTGATGTATTTCAGGTCTTGGTGTTTTCCTTCCACAGTTGGCAGGACAAATCGCTGCAGAGAAAGGCACAGGAGGGTTTGTGAAAGGGACAAAACAGCGCTAGGTGGATTAGCGAGTAGGAACATGCGAGGGATTAAAATCGAATAAATGGTGTATGGATACCCTGCAATTAGCTTGGAATGGCCTAAGGCAGCCAACAAAGGATCTTATAAATTGGATTTCAGGACATGGGGGGGATTTTTCAGTCAGCCCAATAACACAGCGATTTACATAAAGGTATGTGTGTTAGCATTCCCCAGAAGGACAGAGGCGCGGAGAGGGCGGCCTCAGAGCTCCTCAGGATCCAGCATACCTTACTGAAATCTCCTATCAGCTCATGGGCATCGTCATCCAGCAATTTCTCTATCTCAACCTGGCTCAAGGACTTTGACCTCTGAACCACCCGACAAGCCTGTAAGGAGACGGAGAGTCCAACTTAAGCAGAAAGCAAACACCACTGGAATATAACTGCTTCCTCCCCTTCAAGGTTCACAGAAGCAGTTTACACAAGTGACAGACATCAGCCGGCATTGGTACAGACCAGCTGCTCTTCCTCCTCAGAGGTCCGGGGTGACCCCGCCATACTGCGCCGCCTTTTCACCCTAACAGGTGCAATGTCATCACCGGGGCGATCTGCTCGCTTCAGGACAGGGCGTGTGCTCGACGGGAGCGAGGGCGAGCGGAATAAGCCACGAGGACGACAGGACATGGGCTGGACAGGCAGAGGGGGAAAAGGGGAAAAAGAAAATTAGTTATGAACAGATAAGAGGGTCATTACTGCCAGGAGTTAACAGCCTCAAAGCAGATTAACCTGGGGACTGTCAATGTAGAAATAAACAAATGCCGACCAAGTTACACCTTAATATCAATTTGACTTGTAGTCCTCAAAAGACTTAAGAATTATAATCTATATAAAACAGTATAAAAGTTTACTGGCTACCCAGTTTGGTAGATCAGAATTTCCTTTTAGGATCATCTACAGTCATCATTGTCAGCAGGCAGACAAACTTGATTCTTACCGATGCAAAATTGTCCATTGCTTCTCCAGCCACCAGGGGAGCGGTGAGCAGGCTGGCCATCCCCAAGGGCATGTCCGAGTCACTCTGGAGAACGAGGAGATGCATTCATCACTAGGAACATGAGATGACCCACCAGACCAGGAACAAGAGTGATTACGTGTATATATGCACTTTAAGACTTACCACCGGGTCACTGTCCAGGATCTCAAGGAAGCCATCGTCATCATCATTGAAGGAACAGGTGAGAGAGGAATGGCGGAGCATCACAGGACTGCAATCATCCGGTGGGTACAGCTGCCTTGTAGGCTCAGGGGACAGCTGGAGTGGAAGAGAATGCCAGGTGAGATACACAAAGCCATCGGGCATGAAGAGTCTCATTTCTGCAGCAGTTAATAAACAGTTTTCTTAATGGGCCATGAAGTTCCAGCACAACTCCAGTGCATGACCAGCTAAGAGGCCACACATACCATGAGTGCTGGAGCAGAGTTGGGACGGCGGGAGAACATTTCCCGGCCTCTGGCACCAGGTAGGGGCCGTGAATAGCAGCGGGATACAGGCTGGGTAGGTTTCTTGAACTCAAAGACCTCCTGGGAGGAAAAGGAATGGAAGGTCATGTAAACCAGCTTCTGGGTAACAGAGACAAGCATCTATACCGGCCCGTAACAGGGGTAAAGACTTTGTAGGCAGCCAGATGGGGGAACAGACAAGGCACCTAATGACACCAACCAGCAAAACAGACTCGCACAACAGTCACAGCAAACTATGATCATTGACAACAGCGTGTCATTTGGTTATTTAAGGATGGCGACGAACCGACACACTGTGGAAGTGTGATTCCACCCATAAATACACAAAAATAAATGGGTAACGCTTTGGTATTAAAACCTGAAATGTCTATAGGAGAGGAAGAGTACAGATGCTTAAGAAGATTTGGTGTTGGTGAGAAATACCACGGACTGCAAGGGAAAGAAAGGATTCTTGCGCAAAATCAAGCCTGAACTTTCATTGGGAAAGTAAATGACCAAATTAGTCCCATTTTGGTAAAATGAGAACTGCGTCGTAAAAGAATATGTCTCAAAAAAAGATGAAGGTAAAAGAACAGGACAACCAGGAAGATGGAGCTGCCAATTCTCATGATGTACACGCCACTGGAAAAACCAGTGCGATGGAGCTGCCAATTCTCATGATGTACACGCCACTGGAAAAACCAGTGCGATGAAAGGAAATTACAGACTCCTTGCAATATGATGACAATTATTGAATTACAAAGTTGAGCTCAAAACTGGCAGGTCACAGTATAAAAATGTGCAAGCTGTGTTTAGGACATAAACAGGGAACAGAAGACCCATGAGAAATGGACTTACATCAGGTACATTCTCCTTGTTGCTTTGCCCAGCAATGGCCACGGTCTGATGACTACAGTGCTCTGGGTCTTTTCCTTTTGCAATGGGACTGAATGTTAACATCTGTATATGGAAGAGAGAACCAGTGATCACAGGTTTGGAAAGGAACCTCCAGGCAGGAACAGGGAGACAGACATGCAGAGGCTTTTAATACACATATCAGCCTAGTTACTTAGAAATCAGTGATCAAAGACCAGATGAACTGAAAGTTAAATCCATAAACATCTTCAGACATTGAGATTGAATATAGTCCTACAAACAATAAGCCTATTGAACTGAAACTGCACTGATTAAAACAGAATTGTTATACACGTACTGGAAGTGAGTTGATTCTTCGGATTGGCATCTTGTTGCTGAAGTGAAGAAAGAGGACAGTAATCAGCCTCATGTATTAAGTCATTGTTTTAAAATAAAATTAGCATAATGGATTAACAGAATAATAAGTGTGAAGTGCAATGACCCCTGCTATGAGGAAGGGTTCCGTCCAATAGAACCAGCCTAAGAAACTTGCTTTGCACAGGGACCGTTCAAAATAGGACAATAAGCTGGAAAGCTACAGACATCCTAGGGAAGTCTTATCCTCAAATGAGAGGTATGTCCAGGACCAACTGAACTGCCAAACAATGGGAGCAGACAGACTATTCAAACAAATTTCAGAACACTTACGTATTAGCAGCAGAATCATTATCCATGAGAGGTTTTTCAAAGCTGTGAAAACAAAGAGCAGAATCAATCAGCAAATAACTTTGGAATGGAAGGACATGGAAAATGTCTATTTCTATCATACAGAACAAGACAGCTGTAGGCCAAGGATGAAGAGTGATATTGAACGGGCTTCACTAAACCAGACAGATAATCTGCACAATTCAAAAAGCATTTCTATAGACACAACCTGTTCATTTGGTCCTATTCAAAATCCAAAGGACAAAAACAGAATGAACAAATGTAACAGGAAGATTCCAATAAAAAAAAAAAAAGTAAGAGTACATTATCATCACAATCCATATATTGTCATCAAAGCCCAATAGCTCAGGCCATTTAGCAACTGATGAGGTTAAGTAATCGCTTCAAGGGCACAGGGGGGAGCTGCCCCGCTCGTGATCCAAACGTGCGACCTTTTGGTCTCAGCTGCGGCTCTAACAAAGGTGGCGGCAGCTGGGGGATGCAGGGGGAGCTCACAAATGTGGAACTGTGGGCAGATGGTCTTTTGAATTCCCTCAAAAGGGGGCTATTAAGAGTTCAGCCACCCAGGCAGCCTCCAGCGATCAAAAGTACCTCAAGAGCCCCAGTGCTTCTTGTGTGCGAACAGCTAGCAATTCAAAAGGGGTTTTCAAAAAGGAGAGTGCAGTGAAAAGGTAAGGGGTCCACAACCAACCAGCCAGCCAGCAAAGGCCGAAAACTTCAAAGACAATGCTTGTCTGGTACAGACAAACTGCCACACTGTCAGTCACAAAACTCATGAAAAAGTTTGGGGGGGGGGGGGGGTTTGTTGTGCTCTGTTAAAATTGTTAATTTTTTTTTGTGATTAATTTTACGAACATAAACACACCATCCTACAAAAATTTCATCCACAATGATGACAGGGAGGAAACACTTGCGGAGCACAATATAACCTCCAAAAGAATTAAAATTAAAATCGTAATCATGACCTCAGAGCATACCATTCAGACCCCAACTTAAAATTGACAGCTGAATATAAAATTCAACAGGTCTTTCATAATTTTAAGTGGGACAGCTACTATTAGATGCAAAATTTTCCAATGACTTTCAAATGCAACAAAACTATTTGATCACAGATTCTAAAAGCTTAGCTACTGCACCTGCTGCCTATGCAAGCACCCCCTGAAAGCTCATTGTGTGAGCCACCAAGACAGACATCTGTTTAACGAACACAAGGTCTGAAGAGTTAATCCTCACATAAGCAATGTTACATGTGCAAGCTCAGGAACAGACACCCAATACAAGCTTTAAAAGACTTCGCAAATCACCACAGGGAGTAGCCAAAGAAAATATCACATACACTTCCCCAATGTCGTCTGGGTCCACCGGGCTGAAGAAGTCCATTCCAAGTCCTGCAAAGAGAACAAACATTACTCCTCATGATCCCCACCCTGCAGAAGCTGAGGTTCCACCATGACTGCTTACCATGAGTACCCTTGGTTTATACACATTGCACATCACGGACGATGTTTCAGTAAATGTTACATTTTCATTTCTTAATCTGAAAATCTAGACTTGAATTGACTGTACCTGCATCCGAGGACGTGTCGGAGGCAAACGAGGGGATTTTCGTAATGGGCATGATTCTCCTTCTTTTTGGAGTATCACATTGGCTGCAACGTTAGACGTTAAAGACAAATACACATTAAATTGTTTTCCAGACCCATCAGTCTGGAAAAAGAATATTCACAGCTGAGAGGATTTTGAGATTTCCCTGTAATAGTACAAATGTGCTGTCAAGTAAACTGCAAAAGAAGGGTATGCTCCCAACTACAGTTAAAAAGCAGGTTTTCACAATTATCGGTTGTTTCAACCAGGTAAACTAGTTATAACCTGCACGCTACTTTGCAATGCGACTACACAGTACAGATAACACTAATCCACAGCACTAGTCCCAGGCGAGGCTCCATGTCTGAATACCTTCCGAGAACGGCGAGATGCGTCATATTGAGGGCCAAGTCAGTCACAGGGGAAAGCACGGTCAAATGCTCTGCAGAGGAATCCATGCTGCCCCGGGAGGTTTTCGGTTTTATTTCCAGGAGCGAACAAGACTGTCTACTTCTGCAATTTTTCCCGCTGCGACCAGGGTTTTTGGTAACAGGACTCTCATCTCCGTGGATCAGCTGTAGCTCCATTTTCAGCTCACCGAAAAACAAATATCAGAACTTAGCCAAGACGCCGAATAGATGGAAAATGAGCAACTGTATCCGGTCGATTAGCTGCCTTTGTTGATGAAGCAAACAGGAGCTGTTAGCGAATGCTAGCTGATCACATTGAGCTCGAGACTTGAAAAACAGCTACAATAACTGGCACCATTCGTGACCGAGAAGTAAACTACAAGGAGTAATATATTAGTGTATAAGTATGTTAGCCAGCATGTTATGATGCTGGCTACAAGAAACAAACTCAAACAAAACAGCTCTCCCGCGCCACCATCGTCCCTAATCCTCTTCCGGCTTAGACGATATAGCTTGCTATATAAATATATGCAGCCCTCCGTTTTCTATTTATCTTCAAAAACACAAAGTAAGTAAGCGGCAATCTGTATAACCAATCGGTGGCGTTAAATTGCGCTTTAGCCATATCTCTATCCAATCAAAAGCGTTTCTATGGGAGGGGCTCTCATATTAGTAACGGGATTGCCTGTGAGCCAATGAAAATGTTCTCGTCAGCGTGATGCTTAAGGATGTTGACCAATGACATATTTTGAATTTAGAATTCCGTAAAAGCGAAATACCTTTTTTTCCCGCGGAACAGTTTAGGAAACACCCACATAAACAACTTAGCCAATCAAGCTGTAGAAAGAGACGCTGCGAGTCAAAATGGAATGTACCATATGGAATTGTACTAGTGTACATATGTTGATTAATCGAACTAATAAAATGACGCATTATAAATAAATAAATATAGCTGTGAAAAATACACAACATATTTATTTAAATATTTTGCCTGCATATTTTATTAAATACATTTTAACTTGCAAATATAATATGCATACGTATTAATTTTGAACTCCCCCATATTACAATCGCAACAAAGACTGAAAAAGGAGAGGGAGTTTTAAAATTGAAGTAAATGACAAGTAAGTATACCTAAAAGAACAATAGTAACCAGTAAATAACAAATCCATACTGTCGTTTTGGTAAACCTTTTCAGGTCGTAGTTTAAAGTAATATAGGTGGTGCGGTAGTCAAACGGTTTTTGTCATTTTCTTATTATGCAGCCGCGAAAAAAATGTGCAGTCTAACAAGGTCATTTGCAAAAAATCATATTTTAGCTTTATTTTATACTGAGATGTTGAATAGTCCTTTATATTTTTCTATTAAACAACGCATATTGCTGTTACGTTTTCTACTGTAATTAGTACACCGACATAAAAGGGGGTAGAAAGTAAAAGACCAAAGATCACTTCGCGCACTATATGAAGACAATCTGGGTTTTAGAAAAGAGCACAAGGCCATTGTGACATTTTAACGAAATGCTAGGCTGCACCCTCCTCCCACTCCCGGGGCTTCAGATCCTGCGGGTGATTCGGGGACTGCATTCCTACCCAGAAAACTATTTGTATTTAGCTTAGAAAAGAGCGGGAAGGGACTGTTTTCCTACCAGCGAGGAAAAAACATAAAGGATACATTATTATTTCGAGTCCGGTATTTTCTGCCTGTGTACTGTTGAAAGTTAAAAAATGTGAAATTAAAGTTACATCTATGTTTAACATGTGAACGTGTTTTACGAGAGTGAGGTCTCATTGGCGTTTTTTTCCTGTAAATGTCTTTGAAAATAAACCAGTAGTAATTGTATTTTTTTTATGAACTGATTTGGAAATATGTAGTTTATTCGTTACAAATTTGATCGTTTTCGAAATCTGATTAAACACTGTCTAAGCTCTTTTTTTTGTGCCATGGAAGCATTATTCCGCAGTAATGAGGGAAATGTTTTAAAACAATGGGCAAAGTAATACAATACGATGGCCTAGATGTGAGTGACCGTCTTTTTAAAGATCGCTTACCATCTGCCTAGCCAGCAGGGTATGTCTTAACACAGGAGTCAGTTCAGTGATTCAGGTCATCTGTTGCAAGTAAGCAGGCCTGCAGCAATTATCCAGGTTACTGTCTAGTAACCTTATCTCTGAAGTATATATTTTCATCTAAACGGATTCATGAGTATACATTGTTTTACTGGGTGCTCTACAGGATCTTTATAAAAGGATACAGTAAGTGCAAAGTATACCAGAAGAGTAATTTAACCGTAGCACATTAGCAGCCAAGTGTTTGTCATGTCATTAAAAACACATGAAAGGGCTGAAGTGGTAAAAAAAAAACGTGTTACATAGCATGCAAAAACCCACACATTCAAATGGCCACCCAGCATTTTAAAGCACAGCATCGTGTCATCTGCTGCCTTAAATCTTAAATTCCACCATTAAACCGGCAGCACCCTGAAGGACGCTTCACATCCAGCACTCCACCTGTTTGAACTGATGTCCTCAGGCAGGTGGCACAGAGCAATCAAGGCTCATGAAAAACAGCACATATCCCAGGGCCATCACTGTTATAGACAATGAACTGAAATGAATGATCTCTCACTGTGCAACTCTTGTCACTCTGCATAATATGCGCCTCCACTGCAATGTATGTCTGTCTACATATACATTACCTCATCTCCATGTGCAATATGGACGACAGTGCAACTTCTCGCAACTGCCACAGTTACAGCATAATGCACTGTGGATATATATATATATATATATATATAATGTTTACACTGTATTTAGAGATGTAGCTTTTTAATAAAAATTTTTATTTGCCTTTTAAGATCATTTTGCACTGAAAGGGACTGCATCCAATTTTGTTGCACTTTTACAATAACAATAAAGATCCTGATTCTAACTACAGTGTAAAAACTAGTGAGGCTGGCCTGAAACATTTAATAATGTTGCAGAGTCTAGAACACTTTCTGCACGTGGACTTAATAATTCATTTGTCCAGCTCCTAATCTGCTTCCCTTGGTCATGATATAATTAAGATGAATCAGCCTGTTTTATTACCATTAGAGTCAACTTTGCTCTTTAGTATAATGACTGCTGTTAACTGGCGCATTCTTCACACCTCAAGTGCATAGATCCTCAGCTGAAGAAGGTGGAAATCTATTGACTTTCACCTCCATGTGTGACTTGTAGGTTCCTCCCACTAGGCAGCCAATCTTCTCAGTTATTGGCTCTGCACATTAGTCAGCCTTCTCTGCCATGACCATGGGAAATCATCACCCCAAGGGCCACTGATATCCATCTTTGTGTTCCTGCCCTTGAGCCCTGAAGATATCTTGTTTTGTAGAGAATTCTTATCCTTAAGCCCCCAGTGACAGACTCCTGGGGACACGACAGCACTGTGGGGTATTTGGGTGTTTGGCCTTGTACATGATATTTTCAGTCAGCAGCTGGAGTTGTTTCTTTGGTTTGGTGCCAATGGTAGTGTCCTCTGTGGTCTTTTAGTGATCATGTCTGTCACAATTCAAATTGTCATCCAGAAGTTTATTTAGTTGGGTTGCTGGCTGACATATTTAACATCCATTGATTATTCCGTGTATCCAACCATCTTCTCTGCTCCGTATCCAGCGCAGTCCCATAGGGCCTGGAGTTTATCCCAGGATGCACAGATCACCCCAAATGGGATTCTAGTTGATCACAGAGCACACACAGCCAACACAAACACATACTTTGAGCAATTTAGATATACTGAGTCATTTAACTGAATGTTTTGAACTGCAGAAGGAAAGCCACAGAAACAAGAAGCATAACAACAAATCAACTTGGCTAGACTTTTTAAGGGGCTTCTTATTATGCTGAATGAGATTTCATTATGATGGCACAATGTACCAATTATTCCAGTGATTTAAAATTCCTGGATATGGAAGTCATAAAAAGCAAGTTGGAGCAGATCCTTACCCTTAATGTTTCTCAATATATATTTCTAACAGAATTTTTTATAAATCCTCAAGCAGAATGACAAAAATTCACAATGTGAAACCGGAACAAAGATTTACTCAAACACTATTCAGGCACTTGCAGGCATACGTCTTGTGGGTTGCAGTCGTCGGCTGCCAAAATGTGTTTTTCTCGATGTTAGAAATGGAATATTTATTTACTGAACTGTGGAGATGTAAGGAAAAAACAACCCCATAGCCCTGGTGGAATCATTAATTCTTCTTTGCTGTTCTTTATGCATTACAGAAGAAAGGCTTTAAGTTATACGTATACTGTACTTCTATTAACAGGCACAACTGTCAGTATTTCAGCCATCTGACTCAACCAGTCTGGCTGGGAGTCTAGCTGATCTTTTAATCTGTTGATTTCTACTTGGTCTTCTTCGACTCTGACAATCTGTCTGCTTTCCATCTCTGAAGGCCAGACACCTTGGGAACCAAGCGAGAAAAATGGGAACCGTTTGTCTCTAGCATTTCCATATTAGCCCATTTCCATGTCTCCCGGAAAGCATGCCAGAACACAGACCCAACCCAGGTCCCGGCCTCCCAGCAGGAGAGAGAACCCCAGCGTCTCCTCCCTTGATTAGCTTACTGCTGTTTCTCAAGCGAGACTGCACCATCCTGCAGGTCTATAGAGACCATTGAGATTCCAAACAAAGCTATTAGCAGGTACACTCACAGATGTTAATTGTTGTAAATGTATCATAGTCTGCTATCTTGTAATGTCCTGCTCCATCCATAGTGGACCCCACCACGTACAAATTCATATCAGTCATATTCCTCTGGTCCCCTATTGAGTCCCCACCCAAACATTCACCTCATATCGCCACTATGATTACAATCCAGCTGTGAACTCGAACTTTTGTCGCAAATGCAGTGTGAGATAATACCAACACTGCAGCATTATTTCAACACATCCATACACAAAAAGATTCCGAAAATAACTCAGAATTGAGTGATGTATTTATAAATAGAAAAATGGGTAAAGTTTATGATACATTACTGGTAAGCTTTTGGTAAATTCAACTCAGCTTTATTGTCATTACACAGTACCAAAGCAAGTATACAACAAAAGGTATATTTGTGTAAACTCCAAAGAGAAGTGCAAGAAATGGAAAACAATGGAAAACATTTCTCGCAAGGATATTATAAAATGTGAAGGAAGAGGAAGTACAGAAAGTAAACATTTGCAACCAAGCTGCAAGAGTAACTTTGGTTTAAAAAGGTATCACAATGTTGCAATGTGGTTAAGGACTAGCATCATAATATTTGTACAGGTGATGAATATATTTCTTGAAATACACATTTAATAGGGCATCTTATAATTCACAGATTGCAGAGGAACATAAGAAGTGGAATGCACTTTTAGCTAGGCACAATCGGAGATATAAATGCTTAACTGAAAAGTAAAAGTAGCATTTGCCTGCCTGTAAGTTCTCATTGTGACATACCAAGATCAACCTGCCACAGAAATAAAAAAATTACCCCGACATTCTTAAAGCATGTTACATAAAAATAGATCAATGTCCTGAAACATTGACACAAACTGATTACCAGAACCTAGGCAAATAATACTTTCATTGACTGGCTATAACAGCACCACTTCTTTTCATGCCTCAAGTATCACACATATTAAAAGAGATTCGTGTTCTTAAGAGGTGCACAGATCACTCTATTTTTTGGTGTCCTTTGCCTTCTCCTTATATATAAATGTAGGTAAGTGGCTGAAGCATTAATCCCATACCCCATATTTACAGTGACTTGCCAAACCCCTTGAAAGTCATAATATTCTGCATGACAAAAGATTTGTACACATATTTGTCCATTCAGTATTTTATTGTGAACTCATATGGTGTAACAGTACATTTCCAAAATAAAAAAAAAAAGATTTTCTGTAGATATTTAACTGAAATTCAGAATTTAGTGTTTGCATAAGTATTCCACCCCTACACATTAATACTTTATTGAGATTTGAGAACCATTTTGCTGCAATAACAGCCTTAATTCTTTTGTGGTAAATATGTACAAGTTCTGCAGAATTTACAGAGGTCCTCTAGGTTGGTGGGACAGCACCTCTGGGCAGCAGCTTTCTAATAGTGCCACAGATGCTCAATAGGGTTAAGATCAGGGCTGTGACTCAGCCATTCCAGCACATTCACCTTTCTGTTTTTGAGCCATTCCAGTGTCGCTTTGGCCTCATGCTTAGGGCCATTGTCATGGTGAAAGATGAATCTTCTCCCAAGCCATAGGTTCATAGCAGACTGGAACAAGTTCTCCTGCAATATTCTGTGGTATTTGTGTCCATCCATTGTCCCTTCAAATCTGACAAGATTCCCAGTCCCAGCATATGAAAAGCATCCCTACAACATAATGGTGCCACCCCCATATTTCACTGTAGGTATGGTGTTTCTACAGGCCTGTCAGTGTTAGTTTAATACCACACATACCTCTTTGAAGTCTGGCAAAAAGTTCTATTTTAGTCTCACCTGACCATAAAACCTACTCCCACATCTTAACTGGGTCTTTCTCATACTTTATAGGGAATGCCATACATGCTCTTATGTGGATGTTCTTAAGGAACGGCTTCTTGCTCCCCTCGCATAGAGGCCTATTTTATGGAGAGTTCTTGATATTGTGGACCCATGCACCGTCCCTCAGCCAAAGAGCACTGCAGACTTCTGAGAGCGACGGGTGGATTTTTAGTAGTCTTCTCTCACCAGTCGTAGTCTTGCTCTGATTAGTTTTGAGGGACATGTTTTCTGGTAAGGGTCTGGTGCTGTGATGAACCTTCCGCTTTCTGATGATGGATCCAACAGCACTTAACGGGACATTCAAAATCTTCCATATTTTTCCTGCATTGTGCATTTCAATGACTTTGTTTCTCACATCAGTAGAATGCTCCTTTGTCTTCATTTTTGCAGTGACTGTCCAACAAAGACAATGACCCTTCCAAAATGGCATTTTTTATAACCAGAGAGAAGCATCAAGACTAAGTAGTACCTAATTATGTTCAATTATATGTATAATATAACAAGCATTCCAGTTTATGCAGAGTTAAGTGGTGACCTCTGTGTGTTCCTCGAAAGAAAGGAAAAGACAATGTCAGTTGATTGCTTTGGGAGTTGTCACAGTTAGGCTTATTTGCATAACAGGTAATTGTTTCATGTTGACTTCAATTAACACAGCTTTCACATTGGTACTCAAGGTTCTTTGAATCAAACATTCCTGCCTTTTGATCCTTGTAATGGTAGATTCCAGCAGGTATTCTACATACTTATAAGGCTGCTTACATTTCCCCTTATTTGTCGATACGTACATTCTTCAGGAGTATTAATCCCATAGTTAAATGGACAAGAATTCAACTCCTTAAGGGAGCCAAAGCATAGATCCATCTCAACCACCACAGGTTCTGGTCCTGACTCGTGGTTAACCTTATACCGAGCAAACCCAATCTTTAACAATTACACGATCGCATAGGACTTAGAAGTGGAAAAAGGGAAGATTGTTCTGCAGCTGGGGTGATGGGTCAGTAACTCTTGAGGACCAGGCCCCCAGAATACCTCTGAAAGAGCATAATGAGACCCTGCTCCTCCTTACTTCCTAGAACCTAATTTACATTTTTTTTTTTTTAGCAGATGCTTTAGTCCAAAGCAACATACAAACATTACAAACATACAGCTATCAAGAAGTCAGTTAGGCAGAAGGCTGGCTGGGCTGAGTTTCCAAACAGTGCACAGTTACCAGCATAAGTAATACAGGAGCAGGAGCCGCATAACAAAACAGAACCTAATAAGACAATTCAATAACAAGAACTGCAACATAGAGAACACAGAGGGACATTATGTACAGCGTTGTATAGCATGACCCTCCCTACATTCTCTTCTCATGCATCCCTCAATGATGTAACTCATGAGTTACATGCAGCTACTACTAGCAGATACTGGTT
Organism: Paramormyrops kingsleyae; assembly: GCF_048594095.1. Taxonomy (NCBI): domain Eukaryota; kingdom Metazoa; phylum Chordata; class Actinopteri; order Osteoglossiformes; family Mormyridae; genus Paramormyrops; species Paramormyrops kingsleyae. Next base: position 6,015,786 of record NC_132808.1, on the reverse strand, counting down.
GTGGAGTGAGGGATGGGGGGGCAGTAGCTCCTCTACCTTTAAAGTTTAAACTGACTTCACTGCACTGAACAGATGCCCAGATCATTGTTTAAGTAAAGGCAGCACTCAGTTAATTTATGTGTGCCTTTGGCCTTTGTCATGCGTCTCCAGCCTGTCTGAGGCCACGCCCCCTCCGTTACACACACACGGTGAGGAATCACGTTACACACACATGGTGAGGAATCACGGACAGACACACATGACGGCAGTGATAAGACTGATCATCAATTGCTGGGACTTAGGGAATTTCACATAAAATGTGTATGGCTGTCTCCGGGCAGTTGATCGGTTTTCCTATTTCTCAGTTGTACAGCATGCCCTCATAGAAATTGGGGTTTTATTCTAATAAAAGGAAATGCCAAATTAATATTTTGCTGGAAAATGGGTAATGGTAATCCATACATCTCATGCATCTCCTAACTTCTTCTACAGTACAGAAGTGTAGTCGGTCTGGATCCCGGATGCATGGGATATAAGATGGGATTCCAGCCTATCAGAGGGCTTATACTTAATAATGCATTTCAAAATGGCTCATATAATTCTGCATTTCACCTTATTATCTGTGTTGTATTTTATATAATTTCAAACTACTTTTGTAAGTTAATTCAGACATTGGGAAATACTTGTGAAATAAACACCTGGGCATCTAAGGCTTTGCCGATTTAATAAATCCCTGATATTCTACAAATGATATTTCAGACATATATGTAGATTGTATGTATCATTTTTGTATAATACAAGTTGCTTTCATTTACCCCTGCATTTACACTTGAATTGAGGTTACATGCGCTGGCTGGCTGGTGTGAGACCCTCTTATTTGCCCTGATGTGGTTGTTTTGGTGCCACCTTCTGGAAATCTGTGGTCCTTCAAGCTGAATGTCCTTTCTGGAAAATACACTGTGAGGTTCCAACACACTTAAATTGAAACATTTGTATGTTCTATACTTTATTTATCCATCCATTTCCTGTATCCACTTGTCCTGCTCAGGGTCACGGAGAGGCAGGGAACAACCCAGCATGGGGCACCAACCCACCGCAGGACACACACACACACACACACACACACACACACACACACACACACACACACACACACACACACACACAGAGTTATGGCGGACACTCAAACCCTGGGTCCAGGGATGTGAGACAACAGCACTATCCACAGCACCTCCATGCTTTGTTTTGGCCATACATGCATGCAGCCTCTTTCTGGAACAGCCCATGTGGTATTTGCCCAGCCATTGCTGTTAAGATTACTAGAACCCCCCCCATGAAACATTCTGCAGAAGCCATGGGGAGGAACTCTTTGTTGCTCTCGTACGCACTTCATGTTATATAATCTACTTTCCTCATAGTGGTGAGACTCCTATTTTGAAATGATCATGATGCTCATCATTTCTGTAGCCTTCTACTCCTCATCCTAACACAATACTAATTAACATGGGAGCTTTTATAAGGATATTGGCTGAACTCAGGCTTCTCAGAACAAAACAGATGTTTGTGGCTTTAAGAAATCTTGTGATTTTCACATGTAGTTTTATAAAAGACCGACAGAAAAAAGAGGTAAACTATTTCTCCCACACTACAAATAGCAAAATGAAGGTTTCTGAAGCACTACACATTTTAATCACTTTATTCTGGAAAAAATATGTTTCACTTATTTGAAGCTTATTAAACTGAGTGTGACACTGACATCTGTTGGACAAAACAAAGTATTGCACCCATTACTACTGAGGAAGTGCATGACCAATGTCCAATAGAGATGGATCGATACCAAAATCTGATACTAATACCAGCTATGGTACCTCAATATCGATACTAAAAGGATACCATAAAATAGGCTTATTTATCTTATTTTTCATACCATCCAGATATTATACAAAGGTTCGTGGCAGGGTTCCCCAGTTCCGGTCCGAGAGTGTCAGTCTGCAACACCGTTCGCAGATTTCCCTGCTCAGTCATCTTAATCAGCTAATTACCAGGTTTAGTGGGTGTGTTTAAGCAGGGAAATCTGCAAACTGTATTGCAGACTGGACCAGAATTGGGTAAAACCCCGGAATACAGGATTTTCAAAAGCAACACTATTCTGGTTTCTGTCATGGAGGATCATCACCCCCAACCTCCACAGATAATTTTGTTATCAAGGATTCAAAATATGGCAGTAATCCCAAAATACAGTAGCATACTACATTACTGCTCCAGCCTGTGATAGAGCATTTCAATTTAAATATTATATTATTTTGAAATAAATAATAAATATGTTTAATAAATGAATTAAACCAACAGAAATAGCCTATAATATAGTTTAATATCATCAGTTAAATATACATAATTTAAACTCCATTCAAAACATCAAGACTTCGATATTAATTTGGCCTCAGCTGTTATAAAACCTCGTTGATAATGCACTAATGTTAGGTTTATAGGCACTATTTGGGCTTGGCAATAGCAGAGCCAGAAATCATAGTGTTGGTGGGCCAGCAAAAATCATATAGGCTAGTCCAGTAATTCACTTGGCAGCAAAATCACACATCAGACTCAATTACATTTTTTAAATCAGTTTTTAAATGACCCGATCCTCCAATTGATCTAACCATACACACACATATCTGTCAGACACTACCGTTATATCGTACCATAGGGCTCACCATGAACGGTGAATGGGTGAGCCCAGGATCTCTCAGATCCACCACTGCCATTGCAGTGCGTGTCAGTCAAGCTAAGTTTCCATTTTTGGTCAGATGCACTGCACGTATTCATGTTAGTCAGTTATGATGTCATAATATTCCCCCTAGAGTAATTAGCAGCTGGACCACTGCAATGAAGAGCAGGATCAGGCAGCCAGCAGCAGCGAGGAGGCCACGCCTCCTGTGATTCCGTTACCTTCCAGCAGTGCATCAAGGAGGACCACGTTTCTGCCTTGAGCAAGGCCCTTAACCCCCAGCTCCCTGGGCGCTGCTATGGGTGGCTGCCCTTCATGGCCAACTTACTCTACAAAGAGCAAGTTGAGGGAGGCGTAAAAACTATTCTCCCACGGGGACAATAAAGTATCAATTATTATTATTATTATTAAAACAAAAGGATGCCACATTGTAGGATGCAAATGAAAATGATGATCCTACAGAGGGCTGAACTCAAAGACACGCTGAAAATCAAAGTGAAAATGATGCGGCAGGCTAGTTCATTTTGTGGAAATTTCATTGCAGCAACTCAAAACCGTACTCAGTAGTTTGTATGGCTCCCACATGCTTGTATGCATGCCTGACAACATCGACCGACCCACTGCACCAGCGTAAGGTCTGACAGTGGGTCCAAGGATTTCATCCCGATACCTAATGGCAGTCAAGGTGCTGTTGTCTAGCCTGTAGAGGTCTGTGTGTCCCTCCATGGATATGCCTCCCCAGACCATCACTGACCCCCCACCATACCGGTCATGCTGAACAATGTTACAGGCAGCATAATGTTCTCCATGGCTCCATGTCCAGCTCTCCTAGAGAAACTGCCTGTCTCCTGGAGTCTCCTCCATGCTCTTGAGACTGTGCTGGGAGACACAGCGAACCTTCTGGCAATGGCACGTATTGATGCACCATCCTGGAGGAGTTGGACTCCCTGTGCAACCTCTGTAGGCTCCAGGTATCACCTCATGCTACCAGTAGTGACACTGACTGTAGCCAAATGCGAAACTAGTGAAAAAACAGTCAGAAAAGATGAGGAGGGAAAAATGTCAGTGGCCCCCACCTGTTAAACCATTCCTGTTTCGGGGGTCGTCTCATTGTTGCCCCTCTAGTGCAACTGTTGTTAATTTCATTAACACCAAAGCAGCTGAAATAGATTAACAACCCCCTCTGCTACTTAACCGACCAGATCAAAATCCCAGAAGTTTAATTGACTTGATGCCATACTCTGATTAAAGAGTTTTTTTGAGCAGTGTGTGTGTGTATATAGATAATCATGAGAATTATAGTACGGAGGTGCATTTTCGCTTAGATTCATGAATGATCTGTTTGCATGTGTGCATGTAGCCTATGAGCAGAACACACTGTTAGTACTGGCCACTCACATCCAGGAATGTCTTTTGATTTTGTATTTTTGTATGTTAGCTACTATATAAGGTTAAAGGTTTAAATTATGTTAAATTATCTTGTATATATTTGCACGATGTAGCAATATGATAAAATGCTTTTTAGTTTCCCCTCTTTACCAACTACCTCCGGTCATGTGATTAAGAGGACATCATTTTCATTTGTTAAACTGTTCTATAAATGCTACTAATATATTTATATTAATTTTCTGCTAAATATTCCATTTACCCTATGTGTAGTGTTGCACTATATGTTGTATTTCCCTCTGGTATGTATCTTATGTTAAAACTCAGCTCTGAAAAGTTTTATTTATAAAATTCTGGGAAGGTTCAGCAACACGCATCAAGTAGGTTGAGTGAGTTTCACTGATCAGATTCATATACATATTTTGATTAGTAATTGAATATACAGGCTGGGACGCCACAACACATAAGTGAAATAAGCAACTACTAAGGGCCCAGGGGGCGACCAGGGGGCGACGACCAGGGGGCGACCAGGGGGGGGCGACCAGGGGGCGAACAGGGGGGGCGACCAGGGGGCTCCCGTCTGCTCAGCCTGTCAGAATGGGAAGCAATCAGCAGGCTGACAACTGCTATGTGACAACTAGCTTAAAAATGTTGCAGTTGTGTATCATTGTACATCATACAAGACTGAATGAATAAAAGACCTGGAAAAACAAATCAGTTTTGATGCCTGTTTCAGATGCCCCATCAACTGCAAGTTACTGTACAGGCTGTTTCCAGCCCACTGGGACAGCTATATGGAAATACTAACAGCTACTTCTACATTTCCCTTAGCTGCGCATACTTTGGTAATATCCTCCTGAGACCCCACCCATTCATTTATGTCCATTGTAGTGGACATGTTGTTTTCGCATCTATCTTTTCACTGATGTAAGGAAACGTATTTATTCCTGTTGTACACTAAAGAGAACATGCTGTGAAATTAAAAATAAAAATAAATTTGAAAAAATCTAAATTGTAAGATGTCTTATTTCCTCCAGAGACAAATAACCTATAATTGAAGGACACTTTTTTCCTTGGGTCTCAGGAGGTTAAATATGTATTACATACTACAAGTTACTGGCCTGACTGGGACCCATACAGCAATAAATCATCTCAACCAAACGTTTCTTTCATGTTACTTTTGTTATATAAAATGCATTACCATCAAAATGATACAAAAAAATTCGCCAAACTGAAATTATAGAACACATAAATATAGAATGTTATATAAAAAAAATGTGACTATAACCTTTCTGCTGTATCATAATAGAGTTTGGTCAGTTTTGCAGTAACGGTCGTTATCAAATGAATTTCATATGGATATGGAGAAACAGGGATTCTTAAATTGCGCATAATCGCAAGGTCCTAATTAAAGCTGAACATCCTTACGAAAGATTTGTTAATCATATTTTAAGGATCAACAGACTTTCAGTTTGATATATATATTAAATAAAGCGACATGTCATACATTAAAGTTGACCTTTGCTGGCGAGCAGGTACAGCTGGCCACATAACCTGTAGAGCCCTTGCCTGAGCTCTTCACGTCCCGCATACTGGTGCGATAAGAAAAAAGCATAATAAATATCACTATTTACTTTCCTACCTCTTATGCCTCAAAGTAATAATGTATACATTTGCTAAAAGATTAAATCTGGCGCAATTTTGAATGACCAAACGAGTCCCTTTTGCCTCTAACCTATTCCTTGGTATAAGTGACAACTTTTAATTAAGTTTCTTAGACTCCAGCAAAACACAAATGAGTAAGCTAGACTTAAACTGGGTGAGATCATTTCCATATCTATTTACAGGTCTATGGATGAGACAGTGGCACTGGGCTATCCACCTTCCTGGAACACAAGAAAGCAAACCATAGTGGAGATGCCTGACCTTCAGGCACATGACTGTGTTCATGGGCCTGTACTTACCCTCTGCACTATCTGCTGCCCCCTGCTGTCCCAAAAGAATACAGCATGTTAAGGTTTGCTTCCTGACTTTGGTTCTCTGATTGAATGGAGCTGCACATGACTCTGTCACAGCAGGTTAAACCTCATTGCACCACAAATGCAGGATTTCTCAGCAATACATTTCTCTGGAGGCTTACAGCTTTATCCTCAGTTGGCAAAAGTGACAAATTGACAACAAGTATATCTAAATTCTGCTGACTTGTAAGTTTCAAACTCCCACAATGTTATGTTGAATAGAGATTATGCTGCAAATGGCTTGTTAATATTTAATTTTAAAAAGCCTTTAATATATGTAACATCAATTTGCATTTAATTATAAATACCTAATAGTTCTGAGTTTATATGAACCATCTGTCTAATATATTGAATTATTCTAAACCTAATGTCCCTCACCACAAACTCTCAGATATAACTTTCCAGCAATCAGCTAGTTTGGCAAAGTGCCAAGCTGATGAAGACTGGGGCTCTCCTGACAAACTGGTAACACATTCTGATGATCCTGCTGTTGAGTTCTTCCATAATCTGAGACTTACTGTGAGAGCTGATGCTTGAGCCTAATTGAAGGGAAGAGAGATTTAACTACAATAATAGAAGTACTTTATGGAAGGTGATATTGTGTTTGTGTGTATAATATATATATATATGTAATATATATATATTTTATATATATATGTAAATGTATACACAAACATAATTACCCCTATCCTGTGTAGACGTCAGGCTGCATGGCTACACACTCAAGCATCCTGAAATGTTTCCCCAAATTTAGCAACTCTCTGGCTTAGGTTATTTTTTCAACAGTCTGATTCTTTATCCCACAAACAATACATCAGACGGAGTTGAGCATAAATCTTTATGAAAGGTTTGAGTTACACTGATAGCTGCAGAGATAAAAATGTCAGCCACAGATTGTTACCAACAATATATACTGGTGTTCCTTAAATTATTGCACAGGCCAGAACCTGAAAACCCCAGTCTCCACAACATAGACTGATGGCACCTGATATAAGCCTTCTTCAGCCACACTGCCATCTTGTGGTTGGAAGTATTAGCAGCCCTCAGAGAGACCAGAGGTCATATCTGCCTTCAGAACTAAAACAATGATTCCTGTATTTTAATGCCACCAATTGGCATGCCATATACAACATCAAAGAGGAATAAAAACCGTAAATCAGGTTCTTGTAGCTTTACAGGATTGCTGTAAGGTTGAATGTAACATACAGAGGTGTCATAGTTTGTTCTATCAAGAGCCTAGTTTTGCTCTGTTGCGACGCAGGTCTGGATGCATCCAGCTGGTTTCTGACCAGATCATTTTAAGACATTGTCAGCCTCCTCCGTTATATCTTGAGGATAATTTGAGACTGTATTTGTGCCAAAGCAGGTCATGCTTTTGAGTAGAAGCTTGTAGAGCTTAGTAGAAGCCCAGATCAGAAGATGGTCATGTCACCAAATCGTTGCATTACTGCTACTGTACCACTGTGCAGCCCACAGAGCAAAGCCTTGGAGATGGACTGAATCCTTGGAGCTCTTCTTCACTGGATATGTTGTGTGACAGAATACGTGAACGGAAGAGGGGAGAGAAAGACAGCTGAGGAAAGGATTTGACCCTGGTGGTCAGAGACAATGAGGGGAAGGTTCCAAATGTGCTGTAAAATTGAACCCCAGAAGAGATGGACTTGCTGCTCGAGCAAGGAAGATGGAGTGGTGTAGTGGGGCAGATCTGACCTAGAATGAGGGGTATCGTGTCTAATATAGGGGTCACAGGTCTATAACTGGGGGAGGAGGGTAACTTCACCATGTAGACCCTTACAAAGCACCATGAAGGAGGACATGAAGAAGGACCTGCTAAGACTGGGTGGGTGGGGGGGGCAGACCCTCCCGTCATACATCTGTCATCTCATCTTCCAGATCATCACCCTCCACATCACCCTCTGCTTCATCTTCCTCCTCTTCCTCAGAGGTCACGTCAGGCTCATCCATCTGGGCCACACATTTCGGACAGGAGCATGTGAACAGATAATTCTCCCTGACAAGAAAGCAAGGAGAGGAGGTGAAACATCTGTCCAACATCTGGCCAAATAACCAGACATCCAGCAATTCTGCATGTCATACTATACATGTCACTCTTATGTTCTGTTGTTTCTTAAAGAGGACAGTTACAGTTTTATGACGACATCACACTGACCATGCCAACTTCCTCTTCCTGTCAAATCAAAATTTGAATCAATATTTAAAAAATTAAAAAAATAATAATAATAATAATAAATTCCTGGACCTCAGGAAGTCACTCAAACTTTGAAGTCTGCGGCAACATATTCACATTTCGCTGAAGCATAAGCAAAAGGCTGCAGTTATACTAAAGCAGCGTCACAACGTTCTTGGGAAATCAGGGAAATCCTGTTCTTACAAGGTATTTGGAAGCAGCGCAGGAGATAAAATATATATATATTCGAGGGGCAACTTTTGCCACCAAAGTCAAAAATTGGGGGCATCCACAAAATTTGGGAGCACCTTTTAAAAGCAGTAATTAATGCATAAAGTTTTTAATGTGAGATAAGCCCAAACTAAAATGCATACAGTGATCACCCCCTTGTGACAACATGAGCAAATATTAAGAATACTATAGCTGTTCCAAAGAGACGTGTGCAATCATCCGTATGTGTACAGAATACCATCTATATGTGTGAGAGAAAGCAAGAGACAGTTCTAACTATTTAGGCTTTTATTTAGCGCTTAATAGCCTTTGTATAAATGCATAATGAATTAGTTTATTGAGAAAGTTAAAAATTCACCATCTTTCAAATGAACTAGTTTTTTAAAACATCCTCTTTAGAAATTGTTTATTAAAAATAAAACAAATGTAAATGCAAACAGCTCCCTTCAGCAAAATAAAAACTATGATAGTTTTTTAACATGTGAGCCCTTCTGCAATGTTTTAAAAGGAAATGAATCAAGTACCAATTATTCTTCACCTACATCAGCTACCCCGTGAGACACTGAACAGTCTGATTTTAGTTGTGAATGTTCTGAGTTTGTGCAACGTCATGACCAAAGCTCTCACTTTAATATAATATAATAAAAGGTATATCGATATAAACGCTATCATCCTATATCTCATTATCTAAATGTCGTGATATACCGTGATAATTCGATATACTGCCCAGCCGTAGGCAACTGTGAAAGTTGTTGATGGCGGGTGGGAAAGCCATGGGTAGGCAGGTGATCCATAGCCATGCCCCCAGCAGGGGTCCGCTTGGTTTTGGATGAACGCCTTTATTAAAAAATACAACTGGCCTCTGCCTGCTATCGGAACAATGTTACATATTAGTATGTAGTTACAGTTATATGTTACATAAGATTATGTACGTATGTAGTGTGAACAGCAGCTCTGTTTGTATGAGTGTCTTAAAGAAGAAAATCAAATTAATCAAATTAATAAATAAAAAAGAATGTATGATTAGCATATTGGCCTAAACTGGTAAAAAAATATTTGTTAGTTTATTTTTCTCGAAATTTTGGGAGCAATTCTTGCCCCTTGATCACGGTAGTTACGAACATTCTGAGATTTCAGGAGGCATTTTAATCTCCAGCACTGTTTGGAAGAATAGATAATGGTACCCTGGCCCCTAGCTTGACACCAGCAGAATGAGGCATTTTCCTCCTCAGACATGTAGCTATGGCTGTACACTTTTGATTTGGACCATAAAGGCCATATGGAGGTCCCACACAAAATATGGGGACCATGGCGACAGGAAATCTGGCTGAATGGGCGCTAAAGAAACCGGCTGTAAACCTCGCGGATATGGGGTGACGCCGGCAGCCACGAGCCTCACCTCAGGATCTTCAGACGGCTGTGCCGGCTCCTTTCTCGCTGACAGCAGTCCAGGTAGCTAATGCAGATCTCCTGGAATGAGGAGACATATGGAAGGATCCATGAACATCCCATGAACATCCCATCCTGTGCCAGGTCAACCTTCAATGCACCAATTCATCAGCAATAAGACTTATAAAACACTACAGCTTAAAAACTTTGTCAATTACAACTACTACCAACCAGAACTGGCGTTCTTCTTCTACACCAGTTTTTTGGTTATAAATTCATTTTTTCCTATATGATTTGAGGGCAAGGAAACAGATGTGCATCTTGAGAAGTCAAAGTGGATGTCCAGACACAAAGCCACTCACTGAAGTCTCAGCTACACAGCCACTGAGTCACTCAATCCTTAATTACATCAGCTCTAAGGCCTGCAGTAGATGATCCCCTGGCATTTCATAATCCCATGAGTCCCCAGTCCTCACCTCACCAGGTCTGATGTCACACAGAGCTGTGAGGTGAAGAAAGAAGTTGTTCTCAGGAAAAGAGGCCTCAGCGTTGGGCAGGCAACTGTGGTTACCTAGACAACAGGGAACAGAACTTCCAAATGAAGATGATGCAATTTGTGCAACCCAGACATTCAGAATAATGCAGTGCCCCAGTAATCAACACTGCTGCGTTAAAGCTCACATTCTCTCCTCAGGGACTTGAAGATTATACCCTAGAGCAGGGGTGGGCAATCTTATCTGCAAAGGGCCAGTGTGTATGCAGGTTTTCACTGCAACTCCTTAATTAGGTCACTAATTAGAGGACTGATTGGCTGAAGAGTCCTCACACCTGGGTTTAAACAGCTGACCTACAGGTTATCCCAGAAACCGGCCCTTTGCAGATAAGATTGCCCACCCCTGCCCTAGAGGTAGCTAGACAACTGGATTTGAATAAAATGAATGAATGATTGAACGAATGAATGTAGTTGACATGTCAAAGGTTGACACTTAAGTTTACTGATCATACTGAAACTGAACACAGCAATACCACAATAAGGTCATTCCATTCTAAAATGAACAAATTAATTCATGATCATAAAATCATTAAATTTTGGGGGACTTTTCAGAGATTGGCTCCTTTGTTTTGTCAGATGAACGCCACACCTCCCATGAAAAAGTATTTGGAGTTTCCCAACAAGCTGTAATGGGGCCACGCAGTTGTACTGGTAAGAAAATAATAGCTTACAAGAAAATGCTCTGGATCATCAGTTTTTTTGCTATCCACAATGCAGAAAAGATGCTATATCTCAAGGGTGTTAAAAGGGGGAGCTCTTTCTGAGCTCTGGAGGATGTGTGATTGACATGCCAAATTTTTCATAATCAAACACTAACACAAAGGCCATTTGTTTAATTAAAATGGATAGACTGATGCTCCAGCCTCACAAGTTTTCAGACTGGTGCAGTCAAACATCCCCTTTGAGCATCTTTGACATCCTAACACAGCAGAAATGGGGCAGAAAATGCATGTCATGATACTCACAGGAGCTCTGGAGCAGATAGAGACCAGATCCCTCGCAGTTCAGGAAGTCCCCAGTTTCTGTGAAGGTAAAGATGGTCATCATCTCCACCGATAATCTGCCAGGACCATGAAACACTGCGCCTCTGATACTACATGGAGAAGCAGGACAATCTGGAGCACTGGCTTATACCATCAGGCTCCATCTTTCAGCATCATTATGGACATCACACTGTAAGCCCAAACCGGGCGTCTGGCTTCCATAAATGCAGTGTTTCTCAACCCGGTCCTCAGGGAGCCTGGGACAGTCCACGTTTTTGCTCCCTCCCAGACAGTCCACGTTTTTGCTCCCTCCCAGACAGTCCACGTTTTTGCTCCCTCCCAGACAGTCCACGTTTTTGCTCCCTTCCAGCTCACAGAAAGGGTTGAACAGGAGCAAAAACATGGACTGTCTAAGGGGGTCCCTGAGAAACAGGCTTATAAACACTGGTCTAATGTGTTTACATGCCTTCCACAGCGACTTTGGATGCGTCATTATTTGGTCATGTATGTGTGAATAAAAGACCATGTTTGCATCTGCGCTTAGACATGCAAAATGTGGTATTGTACACAGCGACCTTTCTCAATGTCCTTGTACAACTGGTCAATGAAGGCGTCCAACTGCTCCCTCTGCTGGGCAGGTAGGTCCTGTGCATCACAGCCATGGACCCACTGACTGAGGGAGCTGGAACAGATGGAGACTCAGGTGAGAAGGTACAGGGCAGGGCTGCAACACACGGCACAGATTTACAGGGGACAGCGGTAAGGTGAAAATGGATGGCAGGCCTGCTGGCTCGAACCTGGTGCCGATGCCTTGTCCGTTGGTCCCCACAAGGGAAAAGAGGGACCGGAAGCCCTCAGGAGTAAACCACTGTGAGAAAAAAAAGGAATAAAAATGGTTTCCTGAAAAAAATGGGTCTCTATACTGAATGTGAGAGAGCAAGTTAAAACAACAAAAGGTTTGAAATTGCATCTAGAGTTTATAAACCGCTACACATCCAGAAGTTCATTTTAGACATTCCTTCTGTCAAATTACTAATGTATCCAAGCAAACAAGGAGCTTCCTGGTGTAATCAATCAACACCTCACTTCTGGAAGAACGTGGCTGATGGACAGATGCAGACACTCACCCGGCTCAGGTTGTCGTCATACAAGGCTGTAGCGAAGAGGTTCCGCAGTAGCCCTAACTGCCCCTGGTGGACCACAGAGATCATCGCTAAATATTTCTGGGATGAACAGGACCAAGCAGGACCACAGCAACAATGTACCAGCAGTTCTCACACCGAGACAGATGACAGAAACCACAGCCGCTATATTTTAATAACAATGTTAAGGCAAACATATCTGATCATTACTTTGTTACCAGTAGCCAAGCTGCCCCAGTAACTGGGCAGTAAATTGAAATATGGGGACTTGCAACTCCGCTCTCAAGCAGCAGGGGGCGCTCACCTGAAACTTCTCCCCCAGCAGCTTGTGGGCTATTTCCTCCTCTTCATTCGCAGTGCGACTGCAGAACTGCGAGAAGAGATTGAGCCAATGGGCTTTATCTCGCGCCTGCGGGCAACAGAGATGGGAGGCATCCGTAAGCAATAACAGAAAAGACCACGCAAGAAGAACAAGTCTGGAGGAAAGACGGAACAAATTCTAGCTGCAACCAGATGAACATTTTACCAAATGCGTTATGGCACCTATGATAGATGTTTAGAGGAAGAACTGTGGAGGAGGGAGCAGAGTCAGAGTAAAGCATGAAAGGGAACAAGGGAACGTGTCAAAAAGAAAGACGGACTGACGACGTGATACCGCACCTGCTTTACAGAGGCCACCATTCTGGCCATCAGCATGATGCTGCAGGTCTCTGGGGGGTAATGGATGCCCCTACAGGACAGAGAGGGGCACAGTCAGACGCATGCGGGGCACCCATGTTAAGCTACTCTGGTTAAATGATACACTAAATGTCTAAAAGGTACGAACATCTGCCACAAGCCCACCAAGCATAGAAAAATATATACTATTAAAAGAGAGAGATACAGACCAACAATAATCAACCTAGAAGCCCTTCATATTTACCTCTGAACATCTGATACAGACCTCTTACACAAAGGAGTCACAGAATGACCCCCAAGAAGCAATAATTCAAAACCAATTAATACATACAATATAAAGCTTTAGAAAAACGGAATGAATCACGTGCAGTATTTCCAGGAGAGAAAACAAAGCCTGTGAGGAAGTTACTATAATACAGCCTCTCCTCGGGTTACGATGGGGTTACATTCCGACAAGCCTATCGTAAGGTGAAAAAAATCGTAAGGCGAAAATCCATTTTAATACAGTACAATACGCGTAATACACAGGAAAAAAAATACGCGCTCTAATGCTGGTACAACTTAATTCAGTGAGTCTGGCGAAAGTGAGGCACCGCACAAAGCAGGCGATACGTACATCGCAGCATCCCAAACTATCGTACCTCATACGCTGCTATGCTTGACTCCCCCTGCCCGTAAATCATTTTTAGCGTATTGGAATTGACATCGTAAGATCGAAAAATCGTAAGTCGGACCATCGTAACTCGGGGACCGTCGGTAATGCTCAGTGGTCAGAGCCCACCTCCATGCCTCCTGTAGCTTGTTCAGAGGGTGCTCTGGGTCTTCTCTGGACGGGCCTGTGCATAGAACCTGGTGATACTGCTCCAGAGCTGCCTGCCGACACTCGCCGCTACAGTACATCACCTTGGGGGGGGGGGGGGGGGCACATTAAACAAGGACATGGAGCACAGCTTGAACTGGGGCATTTAGCCTTTACTGTATGTAAGGTTTCCACATTCCTGCTCTAACTGCTGCTGAATAATTAAAACATATGACACTCATACCACCACAAGCGCCATTTTAAAAATTTCATGCAAAAATACACATTATCAAGAGATTACAGACTGCCATTAGTACACACACAGTACTCTGAGTCAGCAGTAAAAAAAGAGAAATAAAAGACACTGAAAATGCAATAAAATATCCACTTTCAAACACCTTGAGGTACAAAAATAAGTAATAATGAAACACTGTAAAGTGCAGTGAAAAATGCAGCTGTGTGAAGGGACCTGAAAGCGCATCACCAGGAATGCATGCAGGCCACCTATAGCAGGGAAGCGCGCTGGGCAGGAGCGCATGCAGGCCCCCGATAGCGTGTCACTGGAAGCGCGCTGGGCAGGAGCGCATGCAGGCCCCCGATAGCGTGTCGCTGGAAGCGCGCTGGGCAGGAGCGCATGCAGGCCCCCGATAGCGTGTCGCTGGAAGCGCGCTGGACAGGAGCGCATGCAGGCCCCCGACAGCAGGGAAGCGCGCTGGGCAGGAGCGCATGCAGGCCCTGACAGTGCATAGTAAAGGCCCCCAACAGAGCGTTGCCTGGAGTGTGGAGGCCCAGAACGCACCTGGCACTGAGGACACGGCAGGTGCCGCTCAGGCTGCACCAGGCACTGCTCTGGGTGGGGCAGCAGGAGGCTGGGGATGCCACTCAGACGCCTGGCATTCTCCTCGGCAGTTTCCAGAGACCGCAGGCAGAACTCACAGGCTACCAAAGACAAGCCAGTGAAAATGAACACAGAGAGCAGGAAAGAATATTTCCAACCCACTGAAAGAAATTTGCAATAGCCACAGAATTAAATCCACTCACCTCGGTAATTGTACTGGGCATTCCAGAGAAATTGTGCGCACACCAGGGGGCGCTCTACAAAGATGGTTTCTCCTTTCCGGATGCTCTTTTTGGCAAACAGACCTTTTCCCTGGATGACAACAATTAAATATTTCAGTCCTTCTGGAGTATCACATTCAAATGCCATCTATCCATCATCCAACTGCTGATCCTGGATAATGTCACAACGGTGGTCTGGAACCATCCCAGGCAACACAGAGTTAGGTAGGTACACTCTGGATGGGATACCAGCTTATGGTAAGCATCCATAAACTACAGAACATTTTTTAGTCACCAATTCACCTAAGTGTGTTTCTGGAAAGTGTGAGAGGAATTGTGACGCAACAATCCACACAATGAGCCACTATCCTGCTCATATTCATGTGTCCTTATTAATAACGCATCTAAACAAAACACTTCTGGCTTACTTAAGAAACCCAAAAAACATCAATTAGCCAAATGAGATTAAGTCCTGAACTCATTTCCTATTTTTCCAGAGCAAATTCCAATATGTATAAATTTCTGATTCGCTTTCAGGAGGGTCATTTACTGATCAGTTACACGTTACTTTCGAATGGTCATTTTTATAGGGATAGTAGCGCTGCCTTTTTAATCTAATGCAATAATGCCAAATCCATGACTTGCTGATCTGTAGAAACACTTCAAATGGCTCTTCTGAACGATTAGAGCTGCGACATGTCACATGAACAGTTTAAATTTATATTTTAAATCATTCTGAAAACTCCTGTTGTAATTCTGTTCTTTAGCTTGCTGTACATTTGAATGATCCACATTATCCAAACACTTTAATAACCTGTTTTTGAATAATCTTCGTACAGCTTTTGGGTGATTGTGTATTTGGATAGCTACCGCCTACAATATGAATTTACCTGCGCTAAATAAGTACTCATTCCTTGGAAAATATAGAATCAATCCATCAACAACATGCCTTCTTTTATATTATTGTAGCTGCGGTATTTATCACACTTTGGAGCTCAAGTTTGCTTAGTCGAGAAGTCACCGAATGAGTCCACAGCTTAGCAAATCCACGCAGATCATGTCACAGTGCCGCACAATGACAGCATGCTCGCACAGACAGCTCACCATCCGCACCAAATGTTACTTTACTGAATTATTTTACCCTTCAGATCTCCTCAGACATATGTGCTTACTTGTCCCTCACCTTAATTTTGTCCACTGGCCGAACCTCCACATAACTGCAAACTCTGCTAGGCTCAACGCAGAAAGAAAACATGTCATTTATGGGGGCAGCCATTATTGCTGAGCTCACCCTTTGACCCAATGACGTTGGTATTTGACGGAAAAAAAGGAAATTGTACGCGTGCGCGGTGAAGCTTCATCGATGCATAGTGTACTTTGGGTGTTTTGTTGTAGTTCTAATATGTTTTAATCAATGGATGGACTTGACATTATTTCAAAAAAGCTAAATGTCCTATTAGTATATTACACATAATTTCATCAATGATCTTGTGTGAAGAGACTGAAGTAAACTTAATTAAAGTCATTTGAGTATAGTAATTACTCTTTTGGGTTGAGAATAGCGAACTACATATAACGTGCAGTGAAACCTCACATAGTTAGGTTTTGAGATCCCTGATTGTGATAGATTTCGTTACTCAAAGTGGTCTTTAATGCTGACCCAGTTGCTAAAGCATGGTCTAATACTGATATAGACAGAAAGAAAGAGAAAAAAGAGTTAATAGAAAAACAGTGCAATGTCCCTAACTGGACAAAAAAACGTTTATATGGTTTATAGAAACCAGGTTTACGTTTCATTACATTTTGACTGCCAAACTAGTTAGACACTGCTCAGTAAAAACTTAATTGTCGTTGGATTCATTCTTTCCCTGCTACTCTTCCATTGCTGCCTTGCCTTGATGTTAATCAGTCTATAAGAATTACACTTTTGTGATTTGCAAAAACATAATCTGAATGCATTATTCTTAGTTTATCAGCTGTTTTGCCCCCCAGGATGGCAATTTACTACATTAGTAATAAAGACAATGGAATAGATGGAAATACAGCAATAGATGCAGACACCCTCCAGCTGCCACCCAAGCAGAGTGGTACAGGGCTCCTGGAAATTTCCCCAGAAGCACGGCCTGCTAGATCATTGCATTGCACATGTCACATAAAACATGTACAGAGCGTATGGTTTGCCTGGTCCAATGTTTTCGGACTGTAGGAGAAAATTCAGAGAAAACAGGGGGAGCACAGAATACACTGAGAGCAGGGGTGACCTTTGGACCTCCCAGCACTAAAGTTGTGATGTTAAAGCAACCCACTGCATCAAGGGTGTCGCTACAGGTCCCCCCCCAAAAAATAAAAAATGCCATTATGTTCCAGAATTTGTAGGGCTTCTGTCACTTACGGGCCCTTGGAACTGTCCAAACACCCCCCCCTCCCCACAGCACCATTACCGTCATATAATATGCCCATCTAAACCATTAAAGAGTATATTTGGATGATCTAGATCAGTGGTTTTCAACCTGTGGGCCGCGGCCCCCTAGTGGGCCGCGACGGTATTGCAGGGGGGCCGCCAATTATTATTAATAGAAATTGTAATATTGTTAATATAATAAAAAATGTCTAGTCAAAATCAAATAAATCATAATTTGATATATAATTAAATAAATTACCAGTTTATTCAATAAAGACAATTAACAGCCTTGCTTCCGAGTACTTAGTTAACCCGACACAAAAAGCGGGATCGTTTAAATTCTTTTGCAGTGGGCCGCGGAAACATATGTGTTTGGCTGTGTGGGCCGTGAGTTAAAAAAGGTTGGGAACCACTGATCTAGATTAATAACCTTTAAAGATCAAACTGATTTAGTTCGTAGAGATGGTGGGGTTAACAACTGCCTTTAGATTTTATATAGTCCTATAAGAAAAATCTTTATTGCCACTCCACATAGAGCTGCGAAATGCCTTTTAAACATTGTTACAAATATTATTTTGTATTTAATAATTACACTATTTTGATTGATAGATATTAAAGGCACTAAGTTCGCGGGATTTCAAGATCTCGTATTTGTTACCAGTAGGTGTCGCTACAGCCCAGAGACAGTGGTAAACGCCAAAGGACAACGGAGCATAGCGCACAAATCCTTGTCTGTCTCTGCATACCAAGACAGGTCTGTTTAATGGGCACTAAAAGACTGGCGCAGATGTAAGCTGGGGGTAGGATCCCCCTCCCTTACTGTGTCTGGCGTTGTACCTTTAGAATTTCTTGGCTTTGTTTGGGCTGTTGCCGTGGAGACCACCTTTGATTCTTTACTGGCCACCCCCTTGTGCTCCTGGGGCTCACTGTGCCATATTGTCCACTTTCTCTGGTACAACGCCATGCTGGACCTTCTAGATTATCCCCTTTGGAGGTTGTTTAACTAATTTGCTCTGAAGTCATTTACTAAGGGTACAATTCACAGGGATCCCCAGCCCACTTCATGACACCTAATCAGACATTGAAAATGTTTGCATATAAATTTATAGCAGCATGCAAGGTCAATTTCAAACATGGAAAAACACTAATACTTTAGGGATGTTATAGCCGATTCGAATGTAATTGTATATCATTCACATATTAAACAAGTACATGGTGGCTTGGAAGAAGAGGTGCCAATTCTCTCTATATATAAAAGTGTACAGAACACTGTTATTATAATGTCTGTGCTACTCAAACATAATACACCATGGTGTGATAATCTAGCTTTTTTAAATAATCGTTTATATGGTATCGCACTGAAATATTTGAACTACCTTATTTTTGCCTTGTTTTACAGTGATTCCATTGTCTTCAGATCTACTTTTTGCCGGGAGTATTCTTAGGAACTGTTTATTATCTGCAACCCTAACAGAGTATGGTCCTTCCTATGCCTTAATTGAATTATTTTAACTATGAATTTGGCACTATTAAGAGAGATAAGATAAACTTTACTGATAAAGGGGGAAATCCATGTGCATACAGTAGCAAGGAGTGTAAAGCGCACAGATACAAACAAAGTCCAAAACCAAGACAGCCAAGTAAACATAGTGCAAACATATAAATCTCTACAGTTAAAAACTGCACTGGTCACACATTTATAATGAAAATTAAATTAATGTCCAATATAGAAAAACTCTACCTGATACATCCTGCAAACCCGATCTTTCGGCCACTACCTTCAGGGGTGAGATATAAGACTGTTAAAGCAAGAAATTCAGGGCACAGAGACAGTTCCTCCCCACAGGTCCGTAGCCCTGCTTAGTGACAGAATGTACAAACCCCTGCTCTGTAACATATATGCTATAATTGATTGACTGAACAGTAATGTGCTATACCCCTTTCCGATGAGCTGGGGGCGTGCTATACCTCCTGACGGGCTAGGGACGTGCTATACCTCCTGACGGGCTAGGGACGTGCTATACCTCCTGACGGGCTAGGGACGTGCTATACTTGCCGATGGGCTAGGGACGTGCTATACCTCCTGACGGGCTAGGGACGTGCTATACCTCCTGACGGGCTAGGGACGTGCTATACCTCCTGACGGGCTAGGGACGTGCTATACTTGCCGATGGGCTAGGGTCGTGCTATACCTCCTGACGGGCTAGGGACATCTTACATAAAAAGAGTATTTGAATGTTTAAATTGACACAGATCACAAAGCACAACACAGTCTTCATTCATGTAAAAGCATAAAAAGAGGCTGATGTTCACAGAGAATAAGTTGGATTACATCAGGTGCAGGCTACCAAACGTGGGAACATTGTGGTTAGCTTGGAAACAAAACTCACCTCTAATCAAACAGGCATAATTGTGTTTGCTGACTGTTTTATGATGAAATGTCCCATATGACACAAGACCAGTATCTTGTCAGTAGCTTTGTTTATATTTGTTAAGAATATGTGTGGATATAGACTATATCGCCAATCTTTTGCTAAATCAAAAAGAATCCCGAAGAGCATAAGTTCTGAGTCAGCATTGCTTTCATTGTAAAAAGGGCATATCTGTTTTATCTAATACTTCTGAAATATTTGAATATTGTGGCAATATGTGGACATGAATGTTCAGTGGTGTTCCACATCTATCTGCATGTTCTAGGTATTACTAATCTTTGGTAGTTATGTCTTTAAATAATCCTGTCCTAAGTAGTTGGAAGATCAAGTCCAAGTTTATGCTCCAAGGACATGGATTGTCTGTGTGTGTGGCATGTAGATATATGTATATACACTGGACCTAACACTGATCTTACTAGATAAGAAAAGAAGCGATAAATCGGATCCTTAGGAGAAAAAAAGGCGGTCATACCTCGTTATCCTGTCACCCCCCCCCCCTTGATGCGTTGATGAGCCAAAGGTGCCGCCAGGAACAGCAAATACAGGCCGGCGTGTTAAAGGTCAGCTCTGTACATGTCACCTCCATTAAAGGGGGTGTGGGGGTTGGCGGCTCGGCCACCTGCGCGACGGGGAGCGCAGGGCCATCAAGTCCCCTCCTCAAGTGAGGAGACCCACACCCTCCACAGGTCACTCTGCATTCAGCAACTGAAAGACTTTTTAAAGGGGCTGAACGTAGAACAGGAAAAAGGCAGAGTGACAGCAAGAGTGTCAGCATGTCACCATAAACATGGTCACTAGGGCCATTTCAGAATCTGATGTACGATAAAAACATGAGCTGGGGACCCTACATGTAGATATTTGGGAAATAGAAAGTGTAGAAATTAAGGGACTAGACTTTCACCCAAATAGTCAAATCCAGCTGCTGTACCAGTACATGTAAACGGTTTCATGGGGGCAGAGAGATGTGTATGTTAAATACCAGCTACACCAGTGAAATCTATATTGTTTCATGTGTTTTGTTGACTTGCCCAGCCAGTAAATCTATTAATACTTCCAGACGTTTTCTTGCCTTTTTCCATTGCGGCCCATCCACTGCACGGCACTCTGGCTCAGTTCTGCGATACTGGACTGTGTGCTCTTCTTTTTTCTCTCTTGTTAAATGCAAGGGGCTATTGGCTTGTGCCAGACAGCCCCAATACGCAAGGCCCACTGGCAGTGAGCAGGCGTGAGCACTTCCCAAGCGGAGAGTAATCCCTCATTAACTTGGTAATGACCCTGCTTCATTGTGACCCCAGCACCCCCCAGTGCCCCATTGTATCTCACACACCTCAAACAGTAGCCATTCACAGCACCATATACAGCCCACCAGGGTAGATACCACCACAACCCCCCCCCCCCCAACTCTGTAATGATACATTAAAGAGTCTTACTGATTGTTTAATGACCATCTGATAAAGCACACCATTCAAGATATAAACTTTTCCCTACTTCTGGGTTACATTGTGCTTGACTGATTGATGCCAAATATTTTACAGAAAATGGTTGATCACATTTATCAAGGGCAAAAAACTGGGTCCATTCATCTCCTTTAAAACTGGAAGTTCATGTTCTTAACACTTATGCTACTGGATGCCTTTTAAGATAAACTAGGAAATGAATGAAAACCGCAATCAGTTTTTAAAAATAACTTCTCACTTTAAGAGCATGATGAAGGCCGTTCCACATCTCCATCAATCGCCAACATGCCCCGTGAGGTGAATTTAGCCTCTGCAGTAAAAGACAAAAAAAACATGTTCTATAAATTATTTTCACACTCATTATAATAAGACATAATGTCATACTTTACAGCCCATCCACCGGTCCATCAGCCATAACTCCTTATCATGGGAAAACCTGAGCCTATTCCAGGAGGTATGGGGAAGCAGATGATCCTGGGCATGATGTCAAGTCCCTCACAGGGCACACACATGATCTGCACCAATATATTTACAGTACATTTACATTAGTTTTATTTTGCAGATGATTTTGTCCAAAGCAACATACAAGTGAGGCAAATGGCACATTACAAGCAATACAGCTATCGAGGAGCCAACGAGGTATAAGTGAAACTATGATGAGCTACTGAAGCATGCCCAGGTGCAAACGCAGTATGCACAGAATGCAGTGTTACTATCCAAAGGGATTTGCCAGTCACCATCTTAATACTTCTAGAGTTTCTGGTGACCTGCAGTCTGTTAGACCCAGTGTCTCATTCTGAATTAACAATGGGTGAACTGGACTTTTCATAAAAGGAACGTAACCTTAAGTAAACATTTTGTATAAGTAGATGGACAGATTACCACATAGTAAAGAAGTAATGGATAGTGATATGATTTTACCACTTGAGCTACATACTTAACTATGGAGAGACATGCCCAAACAAGTGGAGACCAAGGCATGGGTACGGTCACACGTCCTCTCAAAATCTCCCCCAGTTATGCCCCCATTTCCATAAAATACATTTGCACAAAACATTCAGGAGTGTATTTGGGCCAGACACTAAATAAATGTGCTTTTAGATGCCCTATTTCTTAGTCAAAGTGACTGGAAAGGCCTATCAGTTCTCATTGTCCCGCTGATGATTGCCATGGCAACCAGGTAATGGGGACCAAAGAATCCACAAGCCTAAACAGGGTGTGGTGTTCAAAGCCATCAGCTGAGCCCCTCATTAGTGGCATGTTGCTATTAATAAGAAAAGAAAAGTCTGAGAGACCTGATAAAACAGAGGATCAGGTGAAGACAGTCCTTTCATATGGATCACAATTATGCAGCCATAACATGACAATCAATCACACTGGTATTGCAGAGGTACTGGTCACCCACACCTGTTTTTCCTGTGCAGGGTTATGGGAATCCAGAGCCTATCCCAGCAGCTACGAGTGCAAGGCGGGAAATAACTCAGGTTGGGGTGCCAACCCATCTCAGGGCGCACACAACCTTCACACACATACTTACACCTACTGAAAGCTGCATTACTGCAGCTGACCTCAGCAGGCTTTGGATTGTGGCGGAGGGGACCTGAGAACCTGGAGGAACCCCCCCCCCCCCCCCCCACCACCACCCACAAATGCACAGGGAGTTTCAGTTTGGAAAGTAATTTCAATCATTAACATGTGAGGATGTCATAATGACCATGTATTCCATAAGCTGTTATGGGAGCTTGATTGATGGATGGATGGATGGATGGATGGATGGATGGATGGATAATTGAGAACATTGATTTATTGATTTACAGTACTCTGGGGTTAGTCAGACACCTAAACCTAGGGTCAAACTCTTACTTTTAAATATTTTTATTGACATATTAAGCATAATAGTTTTAAGAGATTATCGTCTTCTAGCCACAAATCCTGCTCAGGATTGTATGTCATTCCTACATATGTTTTTGGGTCCCTGGTTTACCGGTGTGAGCCTCATCACACCAGCAGGACACGAGGCCACAGTGAAACCACATACTCGATGGACTGGTAAGGTCACCATGCCTCCTTGTTCATCTGTGGGGATCATGTGACTCCATGAAATGACCCAAATATTTATGATATACATGCTTTCGGTGCTGGTCGCCAGGCTAGGCCAAAGGAGGTATTTGTCAGCAAGTCTTAAATATTGTCACATTAATGAACTCTGAGTTCTGCTCCCCAAAATAAGGAAGGTGTTTCACCTTATTTACAGACAAAATACAAGCAACAGAAATTAGTTTAATATTCATTTCTTATTTACTGGATTTAATTTATTACTATTAGTACACATAGGATTAACCAAACATGTAGTGTTTACCCAGGTTAATTAATTTTGTAACAACCTATTTTAAATTTTGTATAATTACCCTGCGGGATGAAACATATAATGAACTAAAACAAGTGGATAGGATAAAACAGTTAAATTCTTAAAATTGCTAAGGAGATAGAGGGAAGAGCATTTAGAGCATTTAATGCCGTGTTAGTGCATGCAGCAATAACCAGGACCATCGTATGAGTTTGTGTATTTGAGGCAGACTGCTGAGCAGCGTCTCTCACCGAATGAAGCCCATTCTACTCGCCTCTATTGTGGCCGTTATCCTCTCCCTCCACCTGCATGCTCTCTCACTACAGCTCCCGATCGTCCAACTCACCCTGCAGGAATTTTTTTTATGCAAACCCATTAAAGACCCAAGCTGTAAAAGAAAGTACTGTTGTTGTCCTTAATTATGTGACAATTATTTGAATCTTTCCTAAAGTATCACCTCTCAGCTGAAGTTTCACTTAGTCAAACAGAAATGTGTCAATATATGATAAACGGAAATCGTGACAATCGACCGAAGACGAATCTAAGTAATACTGATTTCAATACTAACATGATTTTCAAAGTATAGTTTTCTGATGTCCAGACAGAAAATATTATGTTAACACTTCTATATAGCAGCTATTCACAATCTGTGTAGACCAAGGGGCGGAGACAGCAGCACGTCTCTTTACGGTGTTAACCTCTTGCAGTAGGTAACTAGTTGCCTTCGTCTTCTTTCCAGTTGTGAGAAATCCGCTAGCAAACTTCAGGACGGGAGGGGTGAATGGGAGTGAGATACGGGTGGTCGTACTCAGAAGTCCCGTCTTTGTTTGGACACTCAGACCGCTGTGTTTGTCCTGTCCATTAAGCATTCTGGTGTCAAGGAAAGGCCCATAATTAGAAAAGTTCGAGAGTCAAAAGAGAATCGCTGTTCCCGAGGCTGTTTGAACGTGTTTTAACAGTCATTTAAAGACCTAGCCTGGCTCTTTTTCAAACACCACTTGCAAATGATGGAAATGAGGTTGGCAAAGTTTGCAAAGCTGGCCATAATCTCGATTGAAAGCAAGGACGCGTCACCCCCACGCACTGTCAGTAAGCAAAGTGAGTCCTTTAAAAACACCGCTGCCCGTTTCATCTTTTCCGCTTCGAGACTAATTACGATCTAATCATGGAAAATCACTTATGATTACAGGCTATTTATACAGGCCTTCTGTATATACTCAACACGGTTTACAGATAAATATTCGTTGATGCCATTAGCCTATTTATGTGATTGCATATTAGGCTCGTAACATAACGCATATTGTTTAGGCCACTTATCGCAATATTGATCTTTACGCACTGCAAGACTCAAGTCTCATTTTCTATTGTTCTGTACAATACAGACTATAATGTACGTCATGAGACTCCCCACCACTCAAATATGCAGCGAAAGAGCATTCCATGTTACTTGTTAATACAAAACTTTTTCAATTAATTGGTTCCTGCGCTTGAGCTCAGTGTAACAATACGCTTGTTAGCAGTTAATAAAATCAGTAATGCCCCTCTCTCATCAAGAGCAGGCCGTCGGATTTGACGCCTGGACGAGTCTTCGTTTTCTCCGTTTTCTGCCAACACCGCAGACGTTAAAGAAACACTGTCAACAAGGCTCTACTTTCAAAGTCATCAGTGAGAGGAGGAGCGGCTGACGAGCCTGTTGACTTTAGTATACCCCCATGCGTCCTAATACACCGCCACGGAATTTAGCGTGCAGTTTAAGGATTATTTCAATTTAATAATAATAATAAACATAGGACAAGCGAGTATAGAAAATTTATGGATGTATTGACAACTGTGAAACGAATCCATATATGCGTGTATAGTTACACCTACATTACATTTCGAGTTTAATTCTGCACTTCTCTGTGTTGTATAAGCGGTTGTAAAAATCGATTGATGGACGGACAGGTTTTATATGACCCTGTCTAAAAAAGTAGCCTACTATAGTCTTTGTCACTTTTAGGCTAATATAATGATGAAATACAACAAAAATGTGTTATTCCGTTAGTAGCCTAACAAGTGAAAAAAATCCCTCATATTAAATGTTTTGTGTATTTGTTGTACTTTTGAAATTTATATCTAGTTTTTGTCTACTTAAAATAGACCCATATTATTAGTTCGCTTTTAGTGTATCATTCCATAGTGAGTTTATTTGTTCCGCTGTTTGAATAGAATCTGCCGGCTTGCTTTGAGATTTAGGGCACGATATTACATAATTGCGCAACATCAAGGTTCCCTCAGCGGTAATGATTGCTTTTGGAGTTAAGAGCCTTTCAAGAATTGGTACAAACCTCTCCCTCTGCCCCTATAGCCTTTCTGCGTCTTAGCTTCCTCTAGTAACTTGTCATGGAAAGGGCCATTAGAACATTGACAAGCCCAGCGTGTCACTAGTCAATCAATTAATTGGATCCCTTGTTGGGCCGGTCGTTTTCCTCATCGGCTACTTAGGAAGACAAAGGCGCAGCGGGGGTGGTTTGACACCTCTGAACTGAGTCTGAGTATAAAATGGGGCACCGGTCTTGGCAGAGAACTAGTCTCAGTTTCCTTGCAGTGGGGGAACACCTGAAATCCTTCAGATAATACGCCTCTTTCTGAAGACTTTTGTGACGCATTGGTTCTTCTACAGTAGAAGACATGGAAATCTCCACCAGCTCCTTTGGAAGTTATGGCTACAGCTGGCGCCCCTACGGCGCCCTCTACCCAGACTGCGCCAGCAGACAGTGCGCTGCGCCCATCAAGCCAAGCAGCGGGAAATCCTTCACCATCGACGCTATCCTTGGGAAGCCCGTGCAACCCGCAAATGAACAGACGAACCCGTTGCGCAGCGGAGGACATCCGTCTGCTGCTTCTCCTTTGGCGCTTTCAGGACAGATGTGTTCACCGCTGGCACACTACGTCTACACGCCACACATCGTGCACTCTCAGCCCGGCTATCCTGCTTACTGCTCGCCATTCCAATACCAAGCTTTTCGCGGAGGTCTTTACCCCCAAGGTATACATGTTATCTTGATTATTTTGTCTCTTTTTACTTCACTGGGAATACTGCCCCATTATTGTTCACTTACTATCATCATTTGTATAAGCTGGATGATTTTCTATTCTCTCCTCAGAAACTCCATCGAAGAACAGCCTGCAGCCCCTTAAGCACAGAGGAGGGAAGTCGAAAAGGATGCGCACCAGCTTTACCAACGAGCAGCTCTCCCGTCTGGAGAAGGAGTTCGCCCGTCAGCAGTACATGGTGGGATCGGAAAGATTCGTTCTAGCTTCGTCGCTGCAGCTTACCGAGGCTCAGGTAAACATCTTGATATTATGTTTGGCAAACACCTAGAATCTCTTAGTTATCGTTAACGTTCCCTATGGATACATAAATATAGATGTGTGAAATGGCTTTACCTATAAATATTTCTAAATTGCATGAACGTTTCTGATTCCAATTAAACAACCTTTAATTGGAAAAGATGAACCCGTTTATACGTCGGATGTTTATACCATTTGTTTCCATTGCAGGTTAAAGTTTGGTTTCAAAACAGACGCATCAAGTTCCGGAAGCAGAGTTTGGATCAGCAGCATGCGAAACTTGCCAAGCTGGGTCTGGCGGCCCCGCAGAGTAGCAAGAACTCCCAAAATCGTGAGGAAGAGGGTGAAGAAGAGGAAGTCAGATTTTCCGAGGAATCTGACGTGGACATTGAGGGATCTGATCTATGAAGCAGCCCATATAGACCTTTAATCTCCCCTAACTGAATACGAGCAACTGTATATAGACTATCGTACATAATTATTGTATAGTAACCTATTTCTATTTGTATTCATATTTAAAAATAAATATATATTTTTCACCAAATTAAATATTTCTGTCGTTGTAATTTTATTGAAAACGTCAATTAATTGTGCAGCCAAATATACTTTTGCGTTCAAAGTGGGGGCGATAGAATTTCACCAGTGGAATAATACCTGTTTATTACAACGTCACGTAGCGCATTGTTATTGACAGTGGGCCTATAATTCATGTGACCAAACATCCAATAATTTGGATGAGGATTGTTAATTATAGTGATTGGTACTGATTCTTTCTGTCTCATGTTAAATAAACCAGCATTTATAATGAATGACGTTCATTATAATGAATTATCCCAATTAGCCTAAAAATTCTTCGCAGTTTTTGCAATTAAAATATTCCATCGGGACATAACGAAAAATGTCTCTGATTAAAATGCCATGGTACTGTGAACAACAATGAAAAAATATTTCGCCTTTAATAATATGTCACGTGTCCCGTAATTTACAGAAGATAGGTTTTATTTAAACAAAAAGCCAAAGTTAGGCCCTATGTATTCGTTAAAAGCATTTTGTCTGTAATCAACGTAAGCAGGTCAAAAAAGGAACGTGAACTTTTTGCCTATCCAGGTTATAATATAAATGAGAAAAAATGGTAGCTCTTTTCAACTGTGTCGGACAAATGCCACTGTAGCTTAAGAGAATTTTCTACTAAAGCAAGACATTACCACGACTTGCATAATGACATAATTTTAGAAAAATGGTAGTTTTTTTAAATATGATTAGTATACTTTTTCTTCATTATTCGTTATTTTTCCACATTAACCATCCATCCATTCCTATCAGCTATTTTATTTTGATGATTCCAGTTACAGTACCTACTAAAACAAAACGAAGACAAATTTTTAGTTAACCGAAATCATCACCAAATCATCACGGGTGAGATTTTAGTGATTACTGAAAGTAAATGAAAAAGCTGAGACTGGTTGTTTCAGGACTATGCTATCAATTAGCTGATGTAATAATTAACGAACAACTTGGCCTTGTGTCAAAGGCTTCAGACTTAGTTTCTACTTCAATGTTACGGTAATCTATTTCCTGATTACAGTAGACGACAATGCTTGGGAAGTTGACTGTTTTGCCTAGATTTGACTTGACTTAAATGAATCGAGATAGAATAAAATATGTATACGTACAATCCCAAAGGAAGATCTATCATTCAGTTTTAATATCTTCCACCATACGATTATAATGTGTTATTTGACAATAAATCCACTTAAACGTTCTTTTTGAAGAAAGAAACGGTAACAAAAATTCGGAAAACAATCACATGCGCCTCAACACAGCAGTACTAATCCGATTTAGTCCCTGATTCGCCTCATTAACCCGAACAGTGGTCTCATTTCTTATCCGAGAGAGAATAGTCTTTCATGGTTGCGATACTTTCGGGGGATAATAAAATCGATACCGGAAGGTAAGTCACGTTTCTGCAATCTGCAGTATTATTGCAATGTAATTATCCATCAATACATTTTTTATTTTTCTGTTTGTCTTTTATTCGACAAACTACCTTAAAAGTCACAGACAAATATTTAACAAACAATTAACTCGTGATCTTAATGCAAACTGTTCTATTAAGATTTTTATGTTTCAGTTGAATTTGTAAGAAATGCTCACTCAGTCTTTCTACTTATAGTTAGGCCTATTGTTTCAGTGTTGCAGTTTATTTTATTACCAGCATTTTTCTGGCTATTTGTTTTAGTGCTTCCCATACAACAAACTCCTTGTTATGATGTGAAAACTAAAATTCGTTATTGCTTTTATTTCAACTACACAACTAAAATGGCTGACACTCTTTTTGCAAGAGTCCCACAAACCTTAGATACAAATGTGGTAGTTTATAGATATACCTTTATGTAATCACTTTATGTAATCACTTTATCAAATCACTTTATGGAATCACTTTATGTATCAAATTACTTTATGGGATCACTTTATGAAAGGTTCTAGAAACTCTTGAACAGGCAGAGATTCATTTATTTTATAATTGACTATCCACATACCCAGATTTCTGTTACCCTTCTATCCAGGTGCCTAAATGAAACGCTGTTTAAAGCAGGGACATGCACAGGCTGAAACCATTTACATTAACATTTATTTCTTGAGCAAATGCTTCAGTCCGAAGTGACGTGCAGTTGAGAATGCAGGGCCGGCCAGCCAGTCCCAGGAGAAGCTGAGGCTAATGGCCGTGCTCAAGGGCCCAACAGTACAATCACTCTGCTAATGAATGACCTTCCGATCATGAGCGCAGGACATAGCACAACTAAAGAAAGTGCGGCAGCCTGAGGCAGCAGATGTGCTATGTCTGTGGAATAAAAGACAACGAGATATCTGAAACAATCACCTGCACTTGTATAGCGTTTGAAGTTAAAAGGATGATCACTGGTCAAACAGCATGATATATCCCTCCACCAAAAGCCACTGGCTTAGACCACTGGTGGCAGTGTTGCTCTGGGCTACCATGGATTATCTGGGATACTCTTAGCCAAAGATGTCTGGCCGAGCAGCAGCGTATAATGTGGTTACAGTGGCCATCCGTGTGTCTCTGCCCACTCCGGGTTCAGTGCTGATCTGATCTCTGTGCAGGAAAGGCAGGGATCTCTGCTGACATATTAAAAGCTAATGTCCTTTTCCAGCAACAATGTGCCACCTGGGGGCTTGGCAGACGGGGGCTGAATGGGGGGGCGGGAGGATTGGCGGGGGGAGATTCAAGGACTAAGAACATGCGAGACCATCTGATATCAGTAGGAGAAGCGAAGGGAGGAGCATCCCGCCTGTGAACCTCCTCAGCAGTGGGAACAGCGACGGCAGAGAGCCCCAGGGCTGCGGTCAGCAGGGGAATCTGCCAGGGGTCCAGCAGAGAACCCGGCAGAGAACCCAGCAGAGAACCCAGCAGAGTCTCAATAACATCACGGCTTCCATCAATTAACAGGAAAAAGATTAACTTTTCATCACCTCACCACATAATTGGTTTCTGCCTGTTTTGAGGAGGATCCGATGCTGTAGCAATCATAGTTACATCATTCATTGAGTTTCGAGGATAATTATTTTCTATTTGAAAAGGTGGATTACAATAATCCCGTTATAATTATTGTGTTATAAAGTACAACTAAGGACAGAGACAGGGACATGGAATCAGACACCAAGTAAAATGGGAGCTTTTGACCTCAAAAACATATTTATATGTTTATTTGATCTTAAAAGGAATGGCTGGGCGAATACCACATGGTATGTTCCTGAAAGAGGCTGCATGCATGCATGGCCAAAACAACCATAAACTATAGTAAGCAAATAAAATCTATGAGGTTGCATGGTGGTGCTGTGGTTAGTGCTGATGGGTTTGGGTCTCCACCATGGTTCCATGTGTGTGGAGTTTGCATGTTCTCCACGTGTCATCATGGGGTTTCCTCTGGATACGCCGGTTTCCCCCCACAGTCCAAAAACATGTTAAGGTTAACTGGAGTTACCAAATCGCCCAGTTGTTAGTGTGCATGTGTGAGTAAATGGTGTGTGCGTGTGTGAGTGTGAGTGTGCCCTGCTATAGGCTGGTGCCCCGTCCTGGGCTGTTCCCTTCCTTGCTCCTGTAGCCCCCAGGACAGGCTCCAGATGCCCAGAGACCCTGAATAGGGAAAGTCTGAAATACATTGGAATGGTATCAAAATCACTCATTTTTCAAGAAGAGGGAAACAGCCAAATGTTTGCCTGTCTCCACTATTGTTTAGCCAGGTAATTAAAACAGAGGCTTTGGGTTTTAGCACAAGGGATGCAGCAAACCCCCTTGAGAGGGCGACTCTGATGTGATCAGCCTGGCTTTTCCCCCGGCCAGCCATAATCCCATTGTAGAGTGGAGCCATGTACCCTGCAGGTTTGTGGGAAGAGACTGGGAACACAGGGGGTGCGTCCAGGTCCACCCCAATTAGTAAGAGGGGAGCAGATACTGAGTCTCCATCAGCTTAGCCCAGCCTATGAATTAGGCTGCACCATAATCACATTGGGCCAGCGTTACATCTTCATTAGTCAGCCACATCGCAGGAATGCCTGGCTTTGATCACCGGCACTAATGCAGCCGGTGTGCAGTCTGCAGACACATCAGGATAAGGGGATGGCTCCAGCTGTATCTGGAAGGGATAGGTACAGAACGGGGAATCCTGGAGGACTAAGCCAGCTTCTCTGGGGCATGATTATGACACTGTCACTATTTCAGCCAAATACAACTAACTGCCGCAGTGTAAAAGAACGTTGAGGTTTGTTTAGTAATATTGCATGTTTGAGTTCTCTCATTCTGTGCGGATATCACGTCGTATTTTTATTTTTTTTTTGGGGGGGGGGGCATAATTACCCTCATTAATATTAATGAACTCATATCGGCAGGGTGAAAAAGTTACCGTTCAAAGGCGATATTAGGAATGGATTTGAGATAAGTATACTATACTCACTATATTAATATAATATATAGTGCGTACAATCATATCACGATACACATCTGAATTTGGATGCAATAGGCTAGTTCAAATTCATTTGCAGTTTTTTCCATTTTTACTTTTTCTTCATTTGGGGGGGCACCCTTCATGTTACTTCTTTGTAATCTCACACCTTTCCCGATGTGTCGCATATCAGGATTTACAAAGTCAAGGGATCGATTGATCACCATGGATTGCATACTTGGGTGCGATAAATGTTCTGAATTAATTATATATCACAACCACTTACCACTTATTGTACTTTAAGAACATTTTAAATACAGTTATACAAGTTTTCTTCTTTCTAGTGTAAACGCAACCGCTCATTAAAAAAAACCCAACTAACGTTCGTCAGGAACAATTCGACGAACTATTTAACAATCGAGGCAATCATATTTTAAATAGATTTAGTAGTTTTCACGTCATCTTGCCTGCTGTTACAGGGGGCAATACAATTTTAAACTTTAAACCCCAGTCTACAGAAGACACATCCGCTACTATCTTCTTCAACTTTTGGGGAAAAAAGAGCGTAAATTCTGCCTCGTATCAAATGGAAATTGGGGGTTAGGTGTGAGAATTCACATGGGGCTAACATGTTTAAAAACTGCATGTGGTCCAACGGTAGCTGTTGGGCAATCCACTAGGGAAAATGTGGGTCATTTTGTCTTGGGATTTTTTAGGGTGGGCTATTGTAAAATTCCCCTGGTGCATTTTGTTTGTGGTCCATGGGCCCGCAGTTCATCTAATAGTCATTAACATCCATTAGAATCGTTTGAAGTGGTGGAACTCCTTTGTCCCTTTGCAAAAGGTTTAATATGAAATACAATGACTTCTGACGCCAGGACACGATGAGTAAAACGAGTCTCACAGAGGCCACCGTGTGGAATAGCCCCTCAATGGTAATGGAGAATTCCAATCAATTCGTTTTAACGCGTTTTTCAGGAAATAGGACGGTTCCTGTTGCCTCGGGAATTCAAAAGGGACCTGATAGTTTATTTGAAGGACCCATACGAGTCAAGTGCCATCTGTAAACAGAAGTTTTAAGGGGGATTTTCAAGTGGAGGAACTGTTCGCTGTTTACTTCTCCACAACAAGTCACATCTGCCGTCTCATACATTCACAAATCACAAAGGAAATGGTGCAAATACCTTAGTAAACTAACCCAAAATATGCCAGCCCGACGTCAAAATCACTCCGTTGACGTGATGAGAGAAAAGGATTTAAACTTCGCGATGTGATGGTGAGAAGTCCCTCATTCTCACACGGCTGGCGTGAAAACAGGAAAGTGCTACTTTCACCATGTCATTCTGATGGGGTGAAAACTTCCAGGTTTTTAAGCGAAAAGGATTAGCTGAACACACTTACGTCCCGAGAAACAAAATAGTCAATTAGTTTATTTATGAATGTCACCCGAACGTTACCCATAAAACTGCATCCTCACCTATGTCTCAGTCCGCACGATGATTTTATTTTCTTTGTACTTTCTGGTTAGTTTTTGTGAAGCGGATGAAAAATGAAAACTAATGGTTATGAAACAAAGGATATTCGTAATTAATTGGTGTACCACAGCAATTACTCATAGCCCAGTAAACTGCATTATGTCTTAAGTAGCCTACGAAATCATTCACATGCTTTAAGTAAATAGAATGTATGAAATATTTGAGTTTCATTTTGTAGCCGCATACTGAGCATGTCGTAGAATTGCTGAAACGGGCTGAACATCTGTATTTTAAGGCTTTTCTTTTACACGAGACAAACCAATAGGCTATCTAGTTCAGTTAATTATAAGTGTTATTTGATATACATTTTTCCGTGTCATACGTATCTGTCGATATGGTGATTTTTGAGTAGATTATAAAGAATTTGCCGCAACATTTTGAATAAATTCTGCTCGTCGGAAACACCGGCACACATCTGATGCTCCATTTAAATTGCGTGGTTAAATGCAATTTGTTCTTTATGTTTGGGTGGCGGGGGGGTTGCACTTCACACACATTGTTACTTGTAGGCTACTTTATATTCACATTAATCAAAAGGGCCACTCTTCACGCTTCCAATAATGTACCACCAAATATGCTGAATTCACTCATTCATTATTGTTTTTATTAAGCATATTATTGTTGTTATTATTATTATTAACAACAACAAAACAACAACAATACTACTACTACTACTACTACTACTACTACTAATAATAATAATAATAATGAAGTAGTAGTAGTAGTAGTAGTAGTATTCACGCAAATATTAAAGTATCAGATGCTATTGCTTAAGCTACATTAGTAACAGCAGATGACTGCAGCCAGTGGCGTCACTAGGGCCTACCGTTAAGGGCATGAGCCCCAGTACTTTTCAGTAGTATATTTAGCCAAATATTTTGTCTCAGAAAGTTAATTTTGTGTCATCCAGTGATAGAAGATCTTGTTTAACTGCTGCAGAGCGGAACCGTAGATATCTAGAGTTTTACTGCACACACAGTCCTATTTGATGCCAAGGAGCTCAGGCAACACAACCAATATGACAGCCAAAGAACGAGCCTGCCTTGTCAGCTATTAAACAAAAACTATGTTTCTCCATCCTAGTAATATAATTTTATATCATGCCTTCTCTCGTTTTCTTCACTTTCTTTCCTGGCTAAATGTCGATAATTTACAAGCACAGATATAATATCTCCCTTCTATTAAAAACACTCAATTTTGAATTACAAGGTATTGCTTGTGTCTATATAAGTCCAATTTTAGTAAGCAAAAACGGGTAAAATTAGCCTGGATTGATGAACATTGATTTTTAAACATGTTGATATATGCTGCCGGAGCTCAGAGGTGTGTGTTGCGTTAGTGTTTTACGGTGGTTTTTAAAGTTCCTCAGGCTCTGCCGATCACAAGCTGCTTTTGTAATTCACATTAATAGGATTAGGGTTAGAAGATCAGAAAAATAGAACTTTTACAGTAAAATCATTTCAACCACAATAAAGCAGTTTTTGCGATAACTTTCATGATTTAGTTGATCACAGTTGAAATGTGAAATTACAAATAGATATACATGAAAGGTGAAATGTCCAAAAGTTAATCATACAGCTTATACATGTGACAGGAGACAGAGTATGTTATTTTGATGCTTTAATACATCAATTTACTGGAGGGAAGTAAAAGTGAACATTGTGAAGCAGAGCTACAGCCGGCAGGAGGATCAGTGGCAAAGGGTAATGTGTGTGTGCGTGTCTGTGTGTGTGTGTGTGTGTGTGTGCGTGTCTGTGTGTGTGTGTGCGTGTGTGTGCGTGTGTGTGTGCGTGTCTGTGTGTGTGTGTGCGTGTCTGTGTGTGTGCGTGTGTGTGTGTGCGTGTCTGTGTGTGTGCGTGTGTGTGTGTGCGTGTCTGTGTGTGTGAGCGTGTCTGTGTGTGCGTGTCTGTGTGTGTGCGTGTGTGTGTGCGTGTCTGTGTGTGTGTGAGCGTGTCTGTGTGTGCGTGTCTGTGTGTGTGCGTGTCTGTGTGTGTGTGTGCGTGTGTGTGCGTGTGTGTGTGCGTGTCTGTGTGTGTGTGAGCGTGTCTGTGTGTGCGTGTCTGTGTGTGTGCGTGTCTGTGTGTGTGTGTGCGTGTCTGTGTGTGTGCGTGTCTGTGTGTGTGTGCGTGTCTGTGTGTGTGTGCGTGTCTGTGTGTGTGAGCGTGTCTGTGTGTGCGTGTCTGTGTGTGTGTGTGCGTGTGTGCATGTCTGTGTGTGTGCGTGTGTCTGTGTGTGCGTGTGTGTGCGTGCATGTCTGTGTGTGTGTGTGCGTGTCTGTGTGTGTGCGTGTCTGTGTGTGTGTGTGTGCGTGTCTGTGTGTGTGTGCGTGTCTGTGTGTGTGTGTGCGTGTGTGTGTGTGTGCGTGTGTGAGCGGGTATCCTTATGGACACAATGTCCCCATAATGTAATAAATATCTGTTTTTTTCTCCTCATGGGGACCGGTT
This sequence comes from Paramormyrops kingsleyae, assembly GCF_048594095.1. Lineage (NCBI taxonomy): Eukaryota > Metazoa > Chordata > Actinopteri > Osteoglossiformes > Mormyridae > Paramormyrops > Paramormyrops kingsleyae. The sequence goes on along the minus strand of NC_132808.1, from coordinate 5,979,746 downwards.
TCCTGGTCCTCATAAGGGAAAACTCTGTTTTAGAAAAATCGGTGACTCCTACGAAAAAACTAAAAATGCAAAAACTCTTGTATTTTGTTTGGTTACTTATGGTTATGGTTAGGGCTGGGTGGGAGTTAAAGTTATCATAGTTAGCATTAGCATTTTTCCTATAGAAATCAATGAGCGGTCCACATAGAGATAGATATGCCCGACTGTGCATGTGTGTGTGTGTGTGTGGCCATGTATATATTACATTGTGGGGGAAAAAATATCCCCACAATGTGATAAAACCCTGTTAACTTGACATTGTGGGGACATTTTTTTTGGTTACCACAAGCGGAAAATCAATTTTATAAATCTCTGTGAATGCAATCAAAAAAGTAAAAATGCCAAAAAAATATTTTGTTTGGTTACTTATGGTTGTCATAAGTGGGAAAAGGGTTATGCCCATAAAAATGAATGGGGAATCCCTGCACAGATATGAATGCAATCGTATGTGTGTGAGTGAGCTAGAGAGAGAGAGACAAGGAGAGACTAATGTTTACAATTTCTTTATTGATATGGTACTTGTAAGTGGTATAGACTGTAAATATTCTTTTCAAAATGCTTCGATATGGGATTTGTAGATCTATCTCGGACTCCAGTATGAGGGTCAGAGAAAAGCCCTAGATATTATGGGATATGCCCTGAATGTTTTCAGAACCTAGAAATGCCTCGGACTGCAATTGAAATGGATTATGAACCTATTAATCACCACTTATTGCCCAATAAAAAGCGAGTGCCTCGTTCACTTTCCAATATTGAATTTTTATGGCTCTCAGGGGTGTCAGAGGAGGGCATGAACATTAATTCTTAAAAGAGAAACCCTTTTAGCTTCAAATGGCAGCTTACATTTTATAGCGTAAACTATGGACAGCTTCAGAGCAGAGACTGGAAGCAGTGCAGCATCTTTCGCGTTAACGGCGCTCCATCAAAGGTCAGCAAGTTTGGCCACAGCTGCACAGGCTGTGGTTGTGTGCCCTAAGAGGGGAGATACAGGACCGATTCCTGCTCATCCCCTTCCCCTGAACGCCCATCTGAACAGGTCCTGAGGAGTCAGGGATAGGCTCCCATGAAGTGAGGTGCCCAGGGGGCCATTGGGCCAGCTGTCATCTCAGGCACCTAGCCCCACTTTCTGTTTGCACACATTCCCCCAGGTGTTCGGTCATTCTTAGCTGTGCAAACAGGAAGCGTGTGAAGGCCCACAGAGCCATAGCAGTACACCTCAGCACCGATATGCTGCTTACACCCCGGACACTGACAGATGTAGATGCTCATGCCAGATCATGAAAATTGTCCAGTCAGAGGGGAAGCAGGAGCGTCGCTAGAGATTTTGTAGACCCATGAAAACATGTTATTGGTGCCACCAACCCAGTGATGTTCCAAATTTTTTTAGAGCCCCAGGAATCATCCTAACTTCCCCCCCCCACCCCCCCACCCCCCGCTTTATGGTGCTCCTGAGGGGAGGTAAGTGACATTTCTGATGGTCAATCCTTACATTTGGCTTAAGTTACCTGGCTAAGGAACAAAGTCTGCTTTGTGAAGTCCTTAATCTCCATGTTTGTTGACTGTTCTTACTTTCTCTGTAGCTTTGAAGAGTAAACCCCAATTACACACCGTTTTCCACTTGCCTGTTTAATGCTGGATTCCCTTTCACCTACAGCTCTGCAACAAGAAAAATACGAAACACCCTGGACTACATAAATCACATTTTCGCTAATGACGCTAATGCCTTTTAAAAATAATTTGATATACAAATTACAGTACACAGAAATTCGAGGATTCAGTGACAAACTCTGTGCATTGAAAGGACAGTTTTCCATGACAAGTATAGAAACCAAATCTTATTATAGCCTACGTATTCTGTATTTTATATACAGAATACGTATTATATATATATATATGTTTCCTTACAAGGTTTCCTCTCTTCCTTCTAGGGAGTTTTTCCTTGCCACTGTCGCATCTTCCCTGATCCCCGGGGGCTGTAAGGCGCTTTGAGACGAATGTAATATTGTGAAAACGCAGTATACAAATTAAAGAAAAAGTCAGGAGGCAAGAGTTAAGCGTGAAGTTATGTTCTCTTAAGTTTCGTTTTGCTTTCTTTTACTTGCGTAGCAGACTAGACTTTTACGTGAAGCTGTTCTGGTTGTGTACGTTGCCCAAACATCACTTACCTGTTTATAATAGAGCGTCGCATGGGCTGCAGATGAGAGGTAGACACCGTGTGCTTGATTTTGTGGCAGTTTTTGATGCCCTTTGACATAAATGTAATATAGCTCACAGATGGACTGTTATTAGCTGTAATACTGTAATGCCATATAGGTTGTTCTGGACAAATAACTATGTAATAAGCTAGCTCTAGAAATTCTGCATGTCTTGTATTTAACCAATTTGTACATTTCTTTGTGTAATTGCTACACCGATAACACCACATCGTTAAGCCTATATGTAGCTAATTTACATATGGTTTACGCCTATAATTTGTCAGAAAACGACTGACTCAGAGAATTAATAGCTACTTGTATTTCTATTACCATAAATTAAATTCTATTTAAGTTTTACTGGAACTATGGCGACATCGTGTGGAGAGTTTAAGTAATGTCAAAAACAACGAACATGCATATAAAAGCGACCATGGCGCCGCTAGAGATTTTGGGAGCCATAAAATTACGTCATACTGGACCCCCAACCTAGACCAATCCAATTATATTCAAGATTTTTTTAATCATCCTAATTACCGTACATTAGTTAAGTACTGCCACATGTTCTTTCATCACTAATTATTCTATACTATATTTGTTCATGATTTGTAGTTGAATAGTAACTAAGTTACTTGTGCCCTGAAGTGTTACCGACTATTCATATCAAACTATCCATCCATCCAGCCATCCATCCATTATTGTAACCATTTAATCCCGACTGGGGTCGCTGGGGGGGGGCTGGAGCCTATGCCGGGAACCAATGAGTACAGGGCGCCAACACACCGCAGCATATCAAACCAGGATATGTAATACGAAATGAGTACAAAAATGATATGTAATATAATACACATAATAATATACAATATTATCAGGGCAAATTATGTCTAAAATCATATTTTCGCTCGCATTAAGTTTAAAACCACATGTTAAAAGCACAACTACCTATTAGCCTTTTTTGAGGTTAATTCACTTCCCTGGCTGTACCAAAATAATTCAGTTTACCTGTATATGTCAGGTGGTAGAAAAGGCAAGAAAAGATGGATGCAAATGCAAAAAAGCAATGTGGTGTCGGAGCTGTGGAGCTGTTCTGATGTAGAAATTGCTATTAATAGGGGTGAAAGAGTCAGTGGCCCAATGCTTGTAAACTTGTTGATTTTCAGGTATGGCCGTTATATAGTTTGTTCGCTGCTCCTGTTAGTCATTTTAAGGAGCTGTAATAAAAGTGCTTCTTCGCTCTTTAAAAGAGCCTCATAGTCAATCACTGCAGCTGTGATGCATCGGTCTGCCAGTTATTACAGTATGTTAATTTATTGTAATTGTGTTATGGGTAGTTATAGTAGTGAAGTTAATTTACCAGAGTGCTGATTAATTATGTTAAATATAGAATAAAATGTTTGAACCAGGACATTAATAGAAAGCCTTTATTGCCATTTTACATGTAGCAAATAAAAAAATATAGCCAGAAATATATATAATGTACATATACAGGGGAGGGGGGAAAGCCCCCCCCCAATCAGGATAATACAGTATTTCATGTATAACTATATTTTAATCAGTGAGAAAAACTGTTACTTTCCATGTTTGCCAATCCAGTCACTTATTTTTGTCTAACATGCGTCACACTTCAGACTAGTGAGTAAAAAATGTTATACTGGTTAAAAAGCAGAGATTTTACCTTTTTGCCATGGAGAAGCAGCGACATGTGACACTCTGATAACGTGAAAATTCAATTCAATTTTTTTACATAGCACTTTTAACAACAGTCATTGTCACAAAGCACACAGAACCCCACCAAGCAAGACTGAGGTGACAATAGCAAGGAAAAACTCCCTCTAGCAGGAAGAAACCTTGAGAGGAACCTAGATTCGGAAGGGGACCCCATCCTCCTCTGGGCGACCGGGGAGCATGAAACTGCATTTATAATGACATTAATTTGAGTCCATATAGTTTTAAAGTCCCAGTTTGTTTCATGTAGTTCTCTCTATGGAGTCCAGGTGAGGGTTCCAGCACACAGTGGATTCCTCCAGCACACAGTGAGCTATCCCAGCATGCACAGGGACACATAGGAGTTTATATAAACCCCAAACCCTGCACAGAGGGGTTCAGTGAATGTGGAGGTGAAGCTGTACAGGAGGGTCAGTCCATCAGAGGAGACTCTGTAGAAGGACAGAGTACCAGCCGCCTGGTCCAGATCCACTCTTACTCTGAGGGAATCTGAAGGCTTTATGGATATGACAGTCCGTATCTTATTGTGATGGACAGAGTAACTGTCAGAAGAGCAGCTCAGACTCCATGACTTGTCATTGTGTCCAAGCAGACAGTCAGCACTGTCTCCTTTCCTCCTGATTCCTTTATAAGTCACTCCTATCAGGGCTCCACCTCCACTCCACTCAGCCTCCCAGTAACAGCGACCAGTCAGACTCTCTCTGCACAGAACTTGGGGGCACCAGTCAAATCTCTCTGGATGATCAGGATATGGCTGCTCTGCCCCCCATGTCACCTTCCTGTTCCCCCCTGACAAAGACAGGTCTCTGTTTGCTGTGTTGGGGTCCAGTGTCAGCTGGCAGAAGTCTGTAGACAAGAGGAAGAGCGAATAATCCCATCACGAAGCCCAGCATCTCCATCATTATCACTGTCACACCTCACACACTCACTAACACAGAACTCGCTCCAATACGCACATTTTATTCCCAATATACTCATGTAGCCGCCCGAGTCTGCGGCGCTCCAGTTGCCCCCTGCGCTGTGAGACACTCCGCGCTGAGAGACTCGCTGGGGACCGAACTGCACTTTAGCCTGCGCTCTATTATTATGTACGATACATAAAATATAAAAACAGCACAGCGTCCCCTAACGAAGCAGAAATTCAAGTATGTGAAATAGCTCAGGAAATGTTGGACAGCCACGCAACGCCGGTGGGAAAACGCGTCGAAATGCTGTGCGTGCTAAATGAACAGGTGTAATTATGGCCGTAAATTGCAGGGGGGGGTCGGGGGCATTCATGTCTCCCACAAAATGAGCAGAGGCCTCAACCCCCCCAAATATTAAAAATCAAAGTTACGCACTGGAATGTAAATAGAATTACATTCATGAAACATATTAACAGAGATGGGGGACTCGAGTCACATGACTTGACTCGAGTCAGACTCGAGTCACAATTTTCAGGACTTGAGACTTGCTTGATTGAAGTAAGAAAATGACTTGACTTGACTTTGACTTGAGAGTAAGTGACTTGAGACTTGACTTGACTTAAAGTGGAAGACTCGACAATGACTTGAACTTTTAAATATAATTCGTTTAATAAAATAAAATAATTTAATAAAATGATTATGACTCAGCAGCACCATAATTGGCGCCTGCGCCCTTAACGCTGCACAACTCTTAACGTTACCAAGAAGAAGAAGAAGAACGCTGCACAACTCAAACCGCGCCAAACATGGCAGACAATAGTCGAGCTTCTCATATAGTCATGTTTGGCTATAAGGACTTTGAACTAGACCGTACTAACAAAAAAGATTTGCCAGATGTAGAGAATACAACGCGAGAGTATCAGACACTACAACCACAACATCAAATTTCATCCGGCACTTCAAAAACCGCAAGGAAAGGTAAGAAAGTCGAATTCTTTATAGTCAATTTAATAAAACGATTACTAATTAATTAAATTAATCTTTTCTGTTTGTCATAATTTGGCCTGGGTTGCATGTTTTTTTTTTATCAGAAATGTGATGATCATCTCATAAATAAAACGCTATAACGTTACTGTCACGCCCACTGGGGCAGGGCGACACAATGGTAGACAATCGCAGCTTAATCAGCAGGATGATCCGTTACCTATTTAAGCCAATCGCAACTTCCCGGAAGTTACGCTGTACAGCCAAGGAACAGGCGAACCCCGTAATGCAGGAGACAGGTTTATTTGGAAAGCCGGGTACAATCAGAGCCAAAGGGAGATACATAATATATGTATATAAGTTCATCTTTTCTGTAAAATTTTCTGTGCAAAAATAAACATGTATCGAAAATTTAACCTCTGTTTTAGTACTGCAACTTGACTTGACTTGGCTTGAAACTTATCAGGACTCGACTTGACTTGCTTAGGGTGAACCCTTGACTTGACTTGACTTCCTTGATTTGTCTTAACTGTGACTTGAGACTTGACTCGAGACTTGATGGTTAACACTTGAAACTTGCTTGGACTTGATCATATGCGACTTGTCCCCATCTCTGCATATTAACCATAACATTGTACACCAAACATCACCACTTAAAGTGAGTTAAAGTGTCTTTACTTCAACATATTGATTTCCCACTAACCGCTACGGACACTCACCTCCCTCCAGCTGCACTAAGCACAGACTGAGGAGACGTTTGACAATACAGTCAGTTTGGGGGAGACTACGGGTGCCGTCTTAGGACAATAATGACGAATCTCAAAAAAGTACACTAAGCACATACGCAAAATAGAAGAAATAGGAATGCTTTTTTTGTGGAATTAAAGACGCACAGCCGTATCAGAATGTAGTTCACCCAGTTACATTCTCACATAAACACAAGCATGATATAAGCAGCTGTAAAGTATTTGTTTGTACCCATAGATATTATTTATACTTAAGAAACCAGTCAAGTATAAACCCAAACCCAGCAGTATGTTTAAAAAAAAATTAATAATGTTTTTGGTGACGTCTGTTTTGTTTTTCTCCTTTGGATGTTGTTTAAAATGATACACAGAGAAATTCACCAAAACATAAACATGGAAATCAATCCACCTACATACATTGTAAAAAAACAGAATAATTTTAAAAACTGCATGAATACAATCATTAAGCAGTACTAATGGTGTCATTAATAAAAACATGCAAACAAACTTACATTTCAGTAAGCCTGGTCTGGTCCTGCACTCTCCACTGTGATCCACACTATAGGAGAAGCAGAATGACATAGTACTGCTGTATCCATTTATTTCTTGGTGCCTCGTCTTCACATACACGCCTAAGTATCTGTAGCGTGTCAGACTCACACTCTCTACTCACTTCAGCTTCTCCAGTTTACAGCTGGGATCCTCCAGTAGAGCAGAGAGCAGCTTCACTCCTGAGTTTCCTGGGTGATTGTAGCTCAGTTCCAGCTCTCTCAGGTGTGAGAGAGCCAGGGAAGTACAGCCTCCCTCTGTGACTCTACAGCCTGACAGCCTATAGAAAGGAAAACACAAAATTTTGGGCAAATAAGGCGGCAACGATTCTCCAGAATGCCAGTGCTGATGTAATAATACATTTTATTCATACTGCACTTTACATTACCAAAAATCTCCAAGTGCTTACAGAATCAAAAAGCAAAAGAAACAAAAAGGACTTATCAAGACTAAGATTTTAAAAGAAAGAAGATTAAAAAACAATTACTATGAGAAGGTTTAATAATTAAATGCTTTACTAAAAAGAAATGTTTTTAGTCCTCTTTTAAAACTGTCAGTAGATTGCGATGCCCTCAAAGTGTCAGGGAGAGCATTCCACAGACGAGGAGCAGCAGCACAGAAAGCCCTATCCCCCATGGTGCTTAATCTGGTTCTGGGTATTTGAAGTCGGTTTGAGTAGGAAGAGCGAAAGGAACGAGCCGTGGTTTGTGGAATGAGTAGTTCTTTGAGGTAGGGAGGGGCATTTCCATAGATACATTGATGGGTGAGAAGAGAAATCTTATATTCAATCCTGGTGGAAACGGGAAGCCAATGAAGAGAATGAAGAATGGGAGTGATATGTTCGTATTTCCATACTCTCATCAGGATCTTGGCTGCAGAGTTTTGAATGTATTGAAGCCTCTGAAGACTCTTGTTAGGAATCCCAATGAGAAGAGCATTGCAATAATCCAGTCTGGAGGAAACAAAAGCATGGGTCAACTTTTCAGCATCTGGTAGAGTGAGAGTAGGTCGGAGTTTGGCAATATTACGAAGATGGTGGAAGGAGACCTTGCAAAGGTGATTTATATGAGATTCAAAGGTGAGGTGGGAGTCCAATTTAACACCAAGGTTAGTGACTGATGAGGAAAGAGGAATATTATGACCGGAGAAAGTGATACTGGTTATGGATGAAGATTTAACCTGGTGGGGGGTACCTATCATGATGGCCTCAGTTTTAGAACTATTTAGCTGGAGAAAATTGTGGCCCATCCACTCCTTTATCTCCTCCAAACTGCTGGCAAGTCGAGATGATGATGATGACAATGACTGAGATGATGATGAAGGTGGGGCCGCAGCAGTTGTTTTAATGTACAGCTGCATGTCATCAGCATAACAGTGGAAAGAAATTCCATGGCAACTGATAAACTGACCAAGGGGAAGGAGGTAGAGGATGAAAAGGATGGGGCCAAGGACTGACCCCTGAGGGACCCCACAGGTAACTGTATGTGGATATGATCTGGAATGTCCAAGGGAAATGTATTCTGTTCGATTTGTGAGATATGACTTAAACCAGGTAAGGGCAGTGTCTGTAAGTCCGATGGTGTGGTGAAGCCGATGAAAGAGAATACTATGGTCAACTGTATCAAATGCAGCAGACAGGTCAAGGAGAATAAGGGTAGAGGGAGAGCCAGCGTCTGCTGCCATGATCAGGTCATTTGTGACTCTTAGCAGTGCTGTTTCAGTGCTATGAGCAGAACGGAAAACAGACTGGAATTTTTCATACAGATTATTTTGTTTCAGATGATGCTGAAGGTGGACAACAACTGCTTTCTCCAGTACTTTCGATAAAAATGGGAGATTAGAGATGGGTCTGTAGTTTGATAGGATATTTGAATCAAAAGTGGGTTTTTTGAGCATCGGTCTGATCACGGCCTTTTTTAAAGCAGGAGGGACATGACCAGCTTGGAGAGAGTAATTAATGACTGAGGTAATAAGGGGACCTAGTACAGAGATATATGTTTTCACCAAAGCGGAAAAGGATCCAGGGAACAGGTAGAAGGTTTCATCTTCCTGACAATATCCTGTACCTCTTCCAAAGTGACTTCAGGAAAACAATTTAAAGAGTGATCTATAGCAGGCGGAGAATATGTTGAATAAAGAGTACAAGTGGAGGGACCAGAGAGAGCAGAGCGAATGGATGTAATTTTTGAACTAAAAAAAGCCATAAAATTATTGCATTGTTCTTCAGTGGTGGCTATGGGTGGAGGAGATAGTGGTTTGAGAAGGTAGTTAACTGTGGAAAAAAGCTGTCTGGAGTTTCCTGGACTGCTCCTGATGGCATCGGAGTAAAACTGCGATCATGCTTCTTTGAGTGACTTTGCATAAGTCTTCTGGTGCTCCCGATACATTTGTTTATGGACGGTGAGGCCAGTGGCTTTATAGTGACGCTCAAGGACCCGCCCAGCTGCCTTCATTTTCCGTAACACATTTGTGAACCAGGGTGCTGAGCGGGCAAAAGTAACTGCTCTGGTTTTTATAGGGGCATGAGCATCCAGGAGGCCGCTCAGCTGGGTGTTATAATAGTCCACTGCTTCATCAACCGATTGAAAATTAGTCGAAAGATGCTGGAGGTCTACTGTCATGATGTCTAGGTTTAAGTTTTTAAAGTTTCTAAAACAGATTTGGCGTTTAGGTTTAATGAGATGGGATAAGGATGGAAATTCCATAGAAATAGCTTTATGATCAGACACACCCAGGTCATAGACCTGCAAGTTGGTAAGAAAAGCAGAGTTTGTAATGACCAGATCAAGGGTGTGCCCCCTGGTGTGTGTAGGAACATCAACAAGTTGCCTCAAATCAAAACAGTCCAATAACTGAAGGAATTCAGTCGCAGTAGGGCAGGAGGGGGTATCAACATGAATGTTCATGTCCCCCAAAATTATATCATTTGCAGGTGATATACAGTAGGTTGTAAGAAGGTTGGACATCTCAGAGATAATTGAAGGATTTGGCTTTGGTGGTCGATAAATGTGAAAAAACAATGTTGGTGAAGGTGACTTGCATTTAAATGCGAGGCATTCAAATGAGAGCAATTCAGGTAAAGGCAGTGGGTACAAATCCAGGTTGCTACGGTAGATAACTGACAGGCCACCACCACGGCCGGTGCTGCGAGCTTTCTGGAGGTAACTGTACCCCGAAGGACAGCTCTCATTTAGAACAAAAAATGTATCTGGTTGGTGCCATGTCTCTGTAATGCACATCCAATCCAAACCCTTTTCGAGAATATGGTCATGTATGAGGCCAGATTTGTTTGTGAGTGACTGGGCATTGAAAAGTTCAATTTTGATTATCGATGAAGGCGCAAGTCTTTGTACTGGCTGTAGTAAACTGAAAACCACTCCACGTTTTCCAACCTGCTCTCGGATAGGTGTTGCCATGGGAACGCCAGAGCTACCTATTCTGTAGGAGACAGTGCTCTGATGACGTGTTTCAGCAGCGACAGCTCGCGTAGCTGACCAAAAAGCCGGGATGGTTTGAGACAACTGTGAGTAGACAAACTTCCTCCGAGAGCTTCTGTGAATGTATCGCGGTCGGCGGAGAAGTCCGAGTTCTTTAATAACTAAAATGCACGACGGAGTAGTCGAGTTGTTAAGACTTTTCAGCTGGTTGGCGGAATAGCTCAGCATGGTAGTGCCCGAACTCGGAGAAAGTTTTGCCTGCTGTTTGCCTCGTTGCCGCTGGTACGTCTGATAACTATCCAAAAAGTTTTACTGATCGGTAACCAAGGATAGTATAAGATTTAACTACGACAGTCAGAGAGATAAAACTCAATAAAACTCCATAAACTCAATAAAGTCCAATAAAACTCAATAAAAGTCCAATGAAAAACAGCAAAAAACGCGATAAAATTAGGATAAAACTCGGATGGAGAAGCGGCGAACATACAACGCCAGCGTCCTCTCCTCTCCTCTAAACAGCTTTTTCCCCGATTTCTTTTCCTTTCGAACAAAAAATATATAAAAGTGTTTCACCAGTCCTGGGTCCTGCGTCGGGTATGAAGCCACTAAAAAAATCAGATACTATACAATACATAATTCTTCATCTTCTTTTTGTATCAAACATGAGTTTTATATCCAACATCAAATGCTTTTAGAGTTATCAGGATACTGAAATAAGGGTCTGCAGTAGCGGACTGATCCCTGATGTGCACAAAGCGACCAGCGACCAGCCTGGACCTACCAGACAAACAGCCCTTCAGCACCTCCCCCTTTTCCTCCATCCCTGTTCTTCCTGTTCCTGATAAAAAGCTGCCATTCAGGGGTAATATTCTACACCTGAGTTTGCCTGTGTGTCTCTGTTCCTGCGGCTGCATCACACAGTTCACTGAAGCTCATCTTTTAGCCCCACTGATAGTGAAGTAACAGACATCAATGATTAGCTCACTCCAAATTTACCCATCCAGTGACAACAACCAACTGCATGAAACTTAGACCAACTGGATTCCCTGGACTCCTGCCACAAGAAGTGCACTGATGGCAGAGAGGATGACGCCCTGGGTTGTTAATTATTACTTGTTTTTAAATCACTTGACTGAATTGTTGCACTACCATGCTCCAGTCAGAGCATTGAGGTCAACATCTCAGCTGCTTCTAGATGTTCCAACTTCTAGATTAAAGACCAGAGGTGACAGAGCTTTCTCAGTCACTGCCCCTAAACTATGGAACACTCTCCCCTTTCATATCAGAGCTGTTCAGAAAGTTTTAAGTCTCTACTTAAGACAAATTTATTTGAATTGACTTTTAATTCCAGTTGTGCTTGATATTTATTTTATAGTTTAGTTACACTGATTAATTGTAATATGACTTATTTTCTTTTACTCTTTGCTTCTTATTTTTCATTTATTGCACGTTTGTTGCAGTGTATTTTTGTTACATGTAAAGCACTTTGGGACAGGAAGTGGTTGTCTGTAAATATGCTATATAAATAAACTTGAACTTGAACTTGAGGCCTTGGAGTGACGCCAAGAGCAAACGGTGTGATGTCACAGGTATAGGAAAGTCGACTAAACCCCAAAGGGTGATGATCAGCACCACAGCACTGAAACCACTAGATCCCCACAGTCGGCCACAGAACCACCCGTGTGGAAATGAGGAATGCCAACGGAAGGTGGCCGGCAGCTGATAACTCCAGAGAGGGGGCAGGATCCCCTCCCCCAGCACAGCTCAAAGCCTACATCGTGGACATGAGGGGGAGAGGCTGACTGGTGAGCAGGCTGTTTATAGTCTCTCTCACTTTCTCTGAAGACAGACGGCCTGGAGAATGACCACACTGAAAGGACTGCCACCTCTTGCCTGCTCAGCCCGCAAACAAGGAGCCAGGCCCAGCCACTTCATGAAGGAGCTAGCCTCCATACTCTGGATGCCTTTAAACTGCCCTTTATAAATATACCACCTTTTCCCCCTAAAATAAACACTGCCCTTTTGGGGTGTCCACTGCAACCCTGTGTCTCCTGCCTCCTTACTCAACACAGGAGTCTAACCTGGGAAATATTAACCTTCACATCCAGATCAGAACAGAGCTGGGAAACACCCCCATCTGACTGCTCAGGAGAATCGCTGATGATCCCCTCAAGGAGGGGGCTGTACAGAGCCTCCCATGTTCTGGCAGTGAAAACACTGGCAGCAGGTGAATATGTGTACAGTGGATGTCAAAAGCTGACACACCCCTATTGTATCTGTGCGATGACCTAACAATCCAATTGTAAACACTGTGGTCCTCACAGATCTGTACAGTACAGTGAGAGCTGATTACAGGAGAGATTCATCTCTCATAGCTGACAGGCGGCTGATGTGACACAGGAAGGTGCCAAAGCAGGAGCTACCCAAAATAAAAGAGTATTTTATTTGGTGTAATTCACCTGAGCAAATGTGATTTAGGTTACTGTGAAACTGTGAAAAGTCCAGCCCATGTGTTTACACTAGTATAGAGTATAACAATATTTAGTCAGTATGACAATACAAAACATGTGCATCATGTCCTCTTTTCTGAAAAATATAAGGGAAAAATATAAAGGAAGAGATGTAAAGTGCAAATTGATACAGGTACCTGTTTAGTGGGAATGAGATGGTGTGAATGCAGCGGTTTGAATGTCTGATTTGACGAGACAACCAGGGAATGGGAAAAAGGGAACACGGGAAACAAGAGGGATCTTTTTTTGTATTTTTTATTTTTCACAAAGACTTTCACAAACACCAGGTGTAACCGACTTCGGGAGTGACAAGGCCAAAACAACAAACAAAACACCGCTAACGAAAACGTCCCGGAACTAATCTAAGTGCAACACAAGGAAAACAAAATACAACAACAGATTCTGACTCCCTAACCAAACATACAATAAACCACGTCTCGCAAAGCAAAAAGGCAGTCACTCCTTACACACACCTGGTACAAACACACACAGCAAGCATACAAAACACAGGCAAAGGTACCAAAGGGAGAAGGCAAAGAGAGTAGTCCAAAAACAAGCGGAAGATCAAATAAACCAGGAAACCAAAACAAACCAAAGCGACAGTACCAGAAAGGGGCGAAGCGAAAGTCGGAGTCCAGAACAAAACAGTCATACACGGATAGTCACAATCAATAAGCAAACCAATCAAACAAATCCAAAAGAAACGAGCAGAGCTCTCGAGGGATCTTGCTGTCCGGCTTTTCACTCCGGGAACAGGAAGTGAGCAGGCGGGCCGATGTCTCGTGGGCAGCGTCCTGGTCGAGGGGGCGGAGCGAACAACAGCGGCGCGTAACACCACCCCCCACAAGTGTGAACCTCATAGGTTCCACAATCACAGTTAATGACAAACAGGTAATTACAAACAGTATATTACCTCTAAACTCATCCCCGCCGGTAAACCCCGCAACAACTATACAAAAAATCACGTTCGTGAGAGGGCGTCAGCCACCAGGTTAGTGGCACCTTTCTTATGGACGATCTGTAAGTTAAAAGCTTATATAATGAGGGACCAGCACATGAGGCGTTGGTTGGAATTACACATCTTATTCAGAAACACAAGGGGGTTGTGATCAGTGAAAACGACCACTGGCTGGGTACTATCACTAACGTACACCTCGAAATGCTGTAAGGCGAGTAATAGCACAAGGGCTTCTTTTTCTATCGTGCTGTATGCCAACTGGTGCTTAACAAACTTCTTTGACCAATAGGAGATAGGATGGTCTAAACCCACAGCGTCCTCTTGAAGAAGGACAGCGCCGGCTCCGGTACCACTAGCATCTACCTCCAACTTGAAGGGTTTTCCAAAATCAGGGGCAGCTAACACAGGGGAACTAGTGAGTAGAGATTTCACCGAGTCAAAAGCAGATTGACACTCAGCAGACCAAACAACTTGGGCATCTTTACGGAGTAAGCTGGTTAGGGGTAATACAACATCCGAAAAATTTCGGCAGAAGCAGCGGTAATAACCCGCCATCCCCAGGAAGCGTCGAAGGTCTTTCTTAGTTTTTGGAATGGGGAACGACGTAATAGCTTGGACTTTTGCGTCCACAGGCTTGACTGTTCCGTGCCCCACCAGTTTACCCAAGTAAGTGACAGTGCCCTGTCCGAACTCACATTTCTCCAAGTTCAGCACTAACGAAGCCCCTTTCAACCTAGTAAAAACTTGTTCTAACGACGTCATATGTTGTTCCCACGAGTCGGAATAGACAACCACATCGTCTAAGTAGGCTTCACAGTTCCTAACATCTCCTAGTACTCTATTCATAAGTCGCTGAAATGTGGCTGGGGCATTACGTAATCCGAATGACATGACCGTATATTGTAGGAAGGTGTCTGGGGTAGCGAAAGCGGAGATCTCCGAAGCACGAGGGGTTAACGGTACCTGCCAATATCCTTTCAGGAGGTCGAGCTTGGTTACGAACCGAGCGGAGCCAATGCGGTCCACACAATCTTCCATTCTAGGAAGCGGAAAGGCGTCGGGTTTGGTTACCACGTTTACTTTCCTATAGTCTGTGCAGAAACGAGACGTACCATCGGGTTTTGGGACAAGCAAACAGGGTGAACTCCAGGGACTGGAACTGGGAACAGCAAGACCCGTCTCCAGCAGGTAATCAGTCTCCTTCTTTAGTAGCTCTCGCTTATGAGGACTAACGCGATAGGGGTGCTGTTTGATGGGAATATGATCTCCAACATCAATGTCATGTTCTAATACAGGGGTCTGCGAAGGGGTGTCGGAGAATAGAGACGGAAACTTATGCACTAGGGCCTGGATATCCGATTGGGTGGCTCTGGGTAAGTGACCAAGCCTTTTCTCGAGGGTTTTAAGGGCTTCTGAATTTGGTAGGCGAGCGCATGGCAGACAATTTCTCCCGAGGTGCAGATCATCGAGTTCGGGCGAGTACTCGCGCACCGGCACAGTAACCACAGCAGAGGGGAGCAGAACAGAAGTGGACGAAGGAGTGGGGTCAGCACGATCAACGTAAGGTTTTAACATGTTTACGTGACACAGACGAGTTTTCCGCTTTCGGTTTGGGGTTTCGATGATGTAATTAGTGGGACTTACTTTTTCCTGTATACTATAGGGACCTGAAAACCGTGCTTGAAGAGACGAGCCAGGCAGGGGTAAAAGGACTAACACACGATCTCCCTCCTGGAAAGTTCGTTCTCTGGCTTTCTTATCAAAACGAGCTTTCATCACCTCCTGTGAAGAACTTAACGAGCGCTTGGCCAAGTCCCTGGCTGCACCAAGGCGCTCACGCAGAGACTTAACAAAGCTCAACACATTCCTAGTCTGAGGAGGTGGACTCGGGGACAACCACTGCTCCTGCAGTATCTTTAAAGGGCCACGCACCGTATGCCCAAAAACAAGTTCAGCTGGGCTGAACCCAGTGGATTCCTGCACGGTATCCCGAATTGCAAATAAAAGCAAAGGTACTCCCTCATCCCAATCTTTTTCTGCCTCTAAACAGTAAGTTCGCAACATTGTTTTAAACGACTGATGAAAACGCTCAAGGGCACCCTGGGACTCCGGGTGATAAGCACTGGAGACCCGATGTCGAATATTCAATTCACGTAACACTTGCGAAAATAACCGGGAAGTGAAGTTCGACCCTTGGTCGGACTGTATATACCTCGGTAAACCAAATGTGGTACAGAATTTTATTAGAGCTTTCACCACCCCTTTGGTTTTTAAGCTCCGCATAGGTATTGCTTCAGGATAACGGGTGGAGGCACACATTAATGTCAAAAGGTAACTATTTCCTGAACGGGTTTTGGGTAATGGACCCACACAATCAATAAAGATATGTTCGAATGGTTCCCCAATCGCTGGGACTGGGTGCAGGGGAGCTGGGGGAATCGTTTGATTGGGCTTTCCAATTAACTGGCAAGTGTGGCAGGAATGACAATATTTCTTTACGTCCGAATTTATCCCTGGCCAATAAAAACACTTCATTATGTGGGCGAGCGTCTTCCTAACCCCTAGGTGACCTAAGCACGGGTGGTCGTGAGCTAAGGCTAATACTTGGTGTCTAAGGGAACACGGAACAACAACCTGAATCACCGTAGCCCATTCCTTGGGAGATTGAGGAGGTGTCCACTTCCTCATTAGCACATCGTGATCCAAGAAGTAAGCTACCGAGTGTTCTGCTAAATCTGCTTTCTCTACAGCCGAATCAAAACACTCCCTCAACGATGGGTGAGTTCCCTGAGCGGAGATTAACTCTCCCCGCGTACACATGCTATCAGTGGCTTGGTGTAGAACAGGTTCTTCTAGCTCAGGCACTGGACTAGAGCACGGGGGCAAAATGGAGACCTCCCGATCAGCCATGAAGGTGTCAGCCAGGTCAATATCTGCTAATTTTCGAGCCTGAGACCGAGTGAGAACACAGGTGGGAAATACAGCAGGGTAGTCACAATCTAAATTGTCAGAGCAGTACCTTGGTTCTGACGCTACCTCAGGTAGTGGAACTACCTTCCCTCCCGCGATGTCATTACCCAAAATGAAAGTTACTTCCGAAACAGGGAGACGAGGTCGAATAGCTACTTTAACAAAACCGGAGAAATCGTCTGTTTTCAAATAAACCTGGTGAAGAGGCACTCTCACAGTTCCCAACTCAATACCCTGTACAAGAACATCATAACCAGTATAAGTCGAGTTGGTAAAGGGTAACACATTGTCTAGTATAAAGGACTGAGCAGCTCCAGTGTCACGCAAAATGGTTACGGGGCACTTTACATCAGAATCATCGAGTGAAACAAAACCAGAAAACACAAATGGTTGGAAGGCGGGTTCGACAGAGTGGGTTGGCGGTGAGACATGAATAACACAATCGGCAACATGTACCTTCTTAACCGCCAAACGAGCATTCTTGCGCCGATTCGCAGGGCAGACAGAAATGAGATGACCAACTTTATGACAATAGAAACATTCCCTTGTTTCTACTGGTGGGGTTGTCGTAGCAGTCTTCTCAGGAGGCGGCACTGATCTGGGATGGAGCTTACGAGACAAAGGAGTAGGGACAAACACGGTTCGATGGGTTAACACAAATTCATCGGCGAGGGCAGCAACAATTTCTCTCAATGTGGACAAAACAAAAGAGATGGTTGTCAACTTTAGCAGAGCAGGCTGTGACCACTCTCCATCACCAGATTCTGCTACTGTCCCCCATTTTTCTCTGTGTTGAACTACCCTATTAGGCTGGATGATGATTGACATTGCACCCAAGATAGAGAAATTGCTCAAAGACCAAACAGAGCAGGATTACTCCTTGCATTTATAGGATTTAAACCAGCAACATTATGATTGCTGATACAGATCTCCAGCCTAAAACCTATCGCTTCAGGCTACTACATATGCAATAATACAATGGGAGAGACTAATATCTGTGGCATTCCATTTTCAGTTGTGGTGGGTTTCAAAAATCAAGCCTAATAAAAAAATTAAATATTAAATGAGCAAATTGATTTGATTTGTTCTTCTCAATACCCTGTACAAGAACATCATAACCAGTATAAGTCGAGTTGGTAAAGGGTAACACATTGTCTAGTATAAAGGACTGAGCAGCTCCAGTGTCACGCAAAATGGTTACGGGGCACTTTACATCAGAATCATCGAGTGAAACAAAACCAGAAAACACAAATGGTTGGAAGGCGGGTTCGACAGAGTGGGTTGGCGGTGAGACATGAATAACACAATCGGCAACATGTACCTTCTTAACCGCCAAACGAGCATTCTTGCGCCGATTCGCAGGGCAGACAGAAATGAGATGACCAACTTTATGACAATAGAAGCATTCCCTTGTTTCTACTGGTGGGGTTGTCGTAGCAGCCTTCTCAGGAGGCAGCACTGATCTGGGATGGAGCTTACGAGACAAAGGAGTAGGGACAAACACGGTTCGATGGGTTAACACAAATTCATCGGCGAGGGTAGCGGCTTCCGCAAGAGACGTCACCTTCTGTTCATTCAGATATATAACAACACGATCAGGTACACAGTTTTTAAACTCCTCTAACAAAAGCAGCTCTTTAAGCTGATCAAAGTTAGTCACACCACTAGCGGTACACCATTTATCAAAGAGGAGGGACTTCTCCCGAGCGAATTCCACGTGGGTTTGCTTGGCGGATTTACAAAGTTTCCGGAAGTTTTGCTGGTAAGCTTCGGGCACTAATTCATAAGCCCTCAAGACAGTAGCCTTCACAACATCATAATCAAGTCTCTGTACCAAACCAAGAGCCGAATAAACCTCTTGAGCTTTCCCCACGAGTTTACACTGAAGCAGAAGCGACCAAAGGTCCCTGGGCCAATTCAGAGTGGTCACGATGCGCTCAAAGATGGGGAAATAGGCATCTACTTCATTCTCCCTAAATATGGGCACGAGTCCAATATGGTGACTCACATCGAAGCCAGTGTTCTCCCTCTCAGGGGATTGAGTTAGAACCAGCGGAGATTGAGTACAAGGACGCATGTTCTCGTCCGGCGAGCCTACACCGGCACGAGCGGTGGAGCGAGCAGCTTCAAGGGGCGAGCTTACCTTTTGCGGCGGAGGAACAGGCTGTGGCTGGCCTACCCTCGCCCTTTGCACGGCAGCGTCCCGCTCTGCTTCCATCTCCAAAGCCCTGATTCGTAGGAGTTGGGCCTGGCAGTCCTGCCTCTTAATCTCCAGCTCGGTTTCCCTAAGTTGAATTGTAAGGAGGAGGTCCTCCTTAGACGAGCCGGGATCCCTGGGAATCATGTGAGGCCGAGACTCCGGGCCTCCGGCTTCCGCCGTCGTAGGCGACCGGGCTGGGCAAGGTGCAACACCCGAGAGATCACCAGGCTCCGGCAGGATTCCCTGCGTGACCAACTCGTCCTGCAGGACCTGCTTAATCTCCCGCTTTGATGCACCGACAGGGACCACCACATTAAAGAATCCTGCAATGGCTACCAAGTCTGACTTCCTGCAAGCATCAAATTGCTCCTTTGTGGGGTTCAGAGTAAACTCGAGTAGGTCGAATGTAGCCATACTAATCCCGATTACACAGACTTTCCCCACCACAGTCAATCCGCCAAGCAAAGCCGAAAAAGACACAGCGACTGAGTGACACAGACAACACAGAGGAACGATACCAGAAGTGAAATGTAATTTGATCCCGTTACTCAGGTCCAGCTCTCTCAGGGAGGAGGAGTTTGATTTGAGAGTTAAAGCCAATGTGTCACAGCATGTCTCTGTCAGATTACAGCTGTTCAACCTGGAACAAGGAAATATGTTAAGACACAGACACGTATATAACCTACACATTGTTAATAGTACTGACAGCAACATTAAAACAAGTGAGCAGCACAGGCCACTGGTGGACTCAGAGGGGGAATGGGGGGGCAGTCGCTGCCCTAGTGCCCCCATTTCTGAAAAACCGTCACTAAATTTCCCTATGGAATGGTGAAAATGCCACTATTAGCTGCCTATCGCACGATTTAGCACCAATTAGGGTGCCCCTTTCATGGGAGATGGTGCCTTATAAAGCAAGAAGATGTGATGATGTGATGTGATGGCCATCAGAGCGGCAAATTGTGCAAATGCTCAGAGAATCCACAGCCACAAAAACAAGTTCAGCTGGGCTGAACCCAGTGGATTCCTGCACGGTATCCCGAATTGCAAATAAAAGCAAAGGTACTCCCTCATCCCAATCTTTTTCTGCCTCTAAACAGTAAGTTCGCAACATTGTTTTAAACGACTGATGAAAACGCTCAAGGGCACCCTGGGACTCCGGGTGATAAGCACTGGAGACCCGATGTCGAATATTCAATTCACGTAACACTTGCGAAAATAACCGGGAAGTGAAGTTCGACCCTTGGTCGGACTGTATATACCTCGGTAAACCAAATGTGGTACAGAATTTTATTAGAGCTTTCACCACCCCTTTGGTTTTTAAGCTCCGCATAGGTATTGCTTCAGGATAACGGGTGGAGGCACACATTAATGTCAAAAGGTAACTATTTCCTGAACGGGTTTTGGGTAATGGACCCACACAATCAATAAAGATATGTTCGAATGGTTCCCCAATCGCTGGGACTGGGTGCAGGGGAGCTGGGGGAATCGTTTGATTGGGCTTTCCAATTAACTGGCAAGTGTGGCAGGAATGACAATATTTCTTTACGTCCGAATTTATCCCTGGCCAATAAAAACACTTCATTATGTGGGCGAGCGTCTTCCTAACCCCTAGGTGACCTAAGCACGGGTGGTCGTGAGCTAAGGCTAATACTTGGTGTCTAAGGGAACACGGAACAACAACCTGAATCACCGTAGCCCATTCCTTGGGAGATTGAGGAGGTGTCCTCAGGGAGGTGTCCACACATAATATCTGCTCTATGGAAATGCACTCCCATAGCCACTAGGGGAGCTCTCACCTTCTTCCAGTCCGGCTAAATTATGTTGCAATTCATTCCACTTGAAAAGTTACAACTTAAACAGAGTCAGTATAAGTGTGTGGCTCAGTAGCCTAAGTATTTGGTTTTGTAATCCACAGGTTGCTGGTTCAAATCCAGCTTTAGCTGGACAACTGCATGTTTATGGACCCTTGAGCCACGTTTATTAAACAAACAATTCTGCATTGGCAGAATGAAAATAAACTATTAGTTAAGAAATATTCCTTGGAACAACAAACTGTGGAAAACTGAATTTACAGTATTTTCCTTGAGACTTGAAGGAAGAGTCCGTTAACAGAAATTGACGGATTTTTTTTTACAGTGAAATAAAAGATCATTTCACGTATAAAGCTTCCACATAAAGAGCCCTCTTTGTTTGTATAGCAGGTTAGGCTGCTGTCAGTTATTGGAAGGCATAGTGAATGTTAGTGGAAATGTCCCTTTTGTGTTTTTTACTACATCACTACCTTCAGTCATTATAAAATCTGGGTTCAGAATATCAAAAAACAAATCTAGCCAAGTTATTAATCAATGATGAGGAAGAAATTGTATGCTTGATATATTTCAAACAATGCTAATGTATTACTGCCAGACAATACATGTTTTTACATCTTCACATCACTTACAGAGCTGTCTTAGATGTCTTGATCACTGGTAGCAGCCTCCAGTGCTCATTATCTGATCTGAAGAATTTCTTTAGATCAAACACATCCAGCTCCTCATCTGACATCAGTAACACAAAGGCCAGAGCTGAATACTGTGCAGATGAGAGGTCTTCTTCTGAAAGACTTCCTGAATTCAGGTATCTTTGTACCTCCTCTACTAGAGAAATGTCACCCAGTTCATTCAGACAGTGGAAGAGGTTGATGGTCCTTTCTGGAGATAAATTCTCCTTTATTTTCCCCTTGATGTATTGGGCTATTTTCCCAGTGTTATGTAAGTTGTATCTTGTCGGTCCCAGTAGCCGTTCTAACAGAATCTTACTGGAGTCTGTTGAAAGGCCCAGGAGGAAGCAGAGGTAGAGGTCCAAGTGTCCATTCTTGCTCTCTAATGCCTGATCTACTGCAGTCTTCAGTAGGTTAGCTGATGTATTTGATAGAAAGATGTATAAAGCAGCGAGATACTCCTGGATGCTCAGATGCACAAAGCAGTACATTTTTTTCTGATACAACCCATACTCCTCTTGAAAAACTTCTGTGCACATTCCAGAGTAAACTGAAGCTTTTCTGATGCTAAGGTCACTCTGTTCCAGATCTTTCTCATAAAATCTGAGATTGCCTTTCTTAAGGTTATGAAAAGCCAGTTTACCAAGTTTTAGAAGGAAGCATCCAAGATCGTTAGTTTCATTGTTTTTCATCCATCCATCCAGTTTTCTGTACCAGCTTGTCTTATTCTGGGTCGCAGCAGTCTGGAGCCAATACTTGTCTTTAATTGATCTTGTCTGAATGATCAGGAAGTGTATGTACATTTCAGTCAGAGTCCTTGGAATTTCTCCACTGTTAGTTTCACTAAAAAGTTTCTCAAGGACAGTGGCTGAAATACAGCAGAACAGAGGAATGTGGCACATGATGAAGAGGCTCCTTGATGATTTCACATGTTTGATAATTCTTTCAGACAGGCTCTCATCATTAAATCTCTTCCTTAAATACTCCTCCTTCTGGGCATCACTGAACCCTCGTATCTCTGTCACCTGGTTGATGTACTTAGGAGGTATCTGATCGGTTGCTGCTGGCCGGGAGGTTATCCAGAGGAGAGCAGATGGAAGCAGATTCCCCTTAATGAGGTGAGTCAATAGCACATCCAATGATGTTTTCTTTGTTACATCATAAAAGCTCTTACCTTTATTAAAATTTAGAGAAAAGCGACACTCATCTAGACCATCAAAGATGAACAAAACTTTGCAACTAAACAGCTCAGTAGATTCAAATGACATCAGTTCTGGATCAAAGTTGTGAAGCAGTTCAATCAGACTGAATTCACCCTCAAGCAAATTCAGGTCTCGGAATGGAAGAGCAAATATGACGTGAATGTCCTGGTTTGCTTTTCCTTCTGCCCAGTCTAGAATAAATTTCTGCACAGAGACTGTTTTCCCGATACCTGCAACCCCTGTAGTGAGTACAGTTCTGATAGGTGTCTCACGCCCACATAAGGGTTTAAATATATCATTGCACTTGACTGTAGTATCTTCTGTTCGCCTTTTCGTGGATGCTGTTTCAATTTGTCTCATTTCATGTTCATCATTGACTCCTGCAGTTCCACCTTTTGTTATGTAGAGTTCTGTGTAAATCTCTTTGAGAAGTGTTGACTGTCCTTCCTTAGCTTTCCCTTCAAATACAGACTCAAATTTCTTCTTCAGGTTACATTTTATCCCTGAAGAAATATGGGAGGAAAATGCACAATCTCTCAATAGGATCTTGACCAGTATGAGAAGAAGAATATAAACACACACACAAACAGACACACACGTTTTTCACTATTTCACTGTGATGAATGATACTTTAAGTTTCACATCATACTCATTTATTTGTGAAACACCACATACATGTAGATAGCATAAATCTCTTACTTTTCTCCAATATGTTACCCAGCTCACTTCCTATTTGGTTACCTGAAATAAGAAAGAATTTCAAATTCATTTCTATCTTCAACATCAGTCTGTAACAAACTGTTCATCATTTCCCATATAATGCTACAGTTGCAATCAGAAATATTCAACCCCCCCAAAATTTTAAGGGTTTATCAATTAAATTTCTGCCAAAAGGCAAGATTCTGCTTTGGATGACATCATTATGAGTTCAATGACACATAAAATCAACACAGAAAATGAATGATGTAGTATTTGTGTGTAAAAGTATATTTTGTTAAGACAGCCATGTCTCAATTATTCAACCCTATACAATATTGTTGTTTTATAAAGCTTTCTGCAGGTTTTTATGGCTCACAGTGGAGTTGAAACATAATTAAACATTTGGGAACTCTATAATGATCCTTCATTTGCTTCAGCTGTGATGCATATATAAACCTCACCCATGAAGGTATTCAAGGTGAGTTTTTTCTGAAACACCACATACATGTAGATAATAGCATACAGCTCTTACTTTTCTCTGATACGTCACCCAGCTCACTTCCTGCTTGGGTACCTGAAATAAAAAAAAATTTCAAATTCATTTCAATCTTCAAACTCAGTATTTAACAAACTTTCCATCATTTCCCATGTAATGCTTTTAATTCAAGGTGAGTTGCAATAATGGGAAAGACAATGGAGCTTCCACAAAAGCTGACAGAGTTGATTATTTCATCACACCTGAAGGGCCTTGGGTATAAGAAGATTTCCGAAATATTTAACATTCCAAGAGATATCATTGGGACCATTATAAGGAACTTTAAAACTTATGGAACAGCTGCAAAGCTGCCTGGCCATTGAAGAAAGCCCAAAATTTCATCAAGGGCCCTTAGCAACTTAATCAGGACAACTAAGAGAAACCCCTGTGTGACTGCAAGACACCTACAGGATGACCTGATGAAGGCTGGTACAAGTGCTTCAGTGGCAACTATAAGACGTGCACTGAATAAACAAGGACTTCATGGCCAGACTCCAAGATGCACTCCACTCTTGGGCTCAAGGAATGTCAAAAGTCGACTTGAGTATGCCAGGAAGAATTTGGATAAGACTCCAGAGTTTTGAGAGACAGTCCTATGGACTGATGAAACCAAACTGGAACTGTTTGGACATATGGACCAGTGGTATGTCTGGCGTGCAAAAGGCCAGGCTTTTGACCAGAAGAATACCATCCCCATGGTCAAGCATGGAGGTGCGTCATTGATGATTTGGGGTTGTTTTTCTGCGGCAGGAACTGAGAATCTTGATCGTGTACCTGGCATCATGGATTCCCAGAAATACCAGGGCATTTTAAAGAGAAATGTGATGCCTTCTGTTGACAAATTGCACCTTGGTGATCATTGGACTTTCCAGCAAGACAATGATTAGGATCACCCCTCCACATCTCCAAACCAACCAAAGCTTGGTTGAGAAAAAGATCCTGGAAAATCCTTGAGTGGCCTTCTCAGTCACCAGATTTCAATCCGACTGAAAATCTTTGGTGGGATTTAAAGAAGGCAGTTGCAGCGCAGAGGCCATCAAACATCACTGAGCTAGAGGCCTTCGCACATGAAGAATGGACAAAAATTCCGATGGAGAGGTGTAAGAAGCTTGTCAACACTTACCGAAAAGTTTGTTAGAAGCTAAAGGATGCTCCACAAAGTACTGAAGCTGGGGCTTGAATGTGTGAAAAGTTAACTTTGAAGATCAAATGAAAAATGTAAGTCAACTTCTGTTTGTCAAATTAACTCAGATATATATCAATAAATGTTTTTTTGTTGTTTAATGAGTTTTTTTTGTCATTATCTTTAATCTACATTACTATCATGTCTTTTGAGGTGAAGGGGTTGAATATTTCTGATTGCTGTATACAGGAACTGTATGTAATATATGCATTTAAGAGATTACATATCTTATTCTGTGCAACATGAGTTCCTCTGAGAAAATATGAGAGGAAAATGCACAATATCTCAACAGGATCCTGAACAATATGTATATAAGGAAGAATATAAACACACACAGACAGAGAGAGAGACACTATTCACATCATACCCATTTTTTTCTGAAACACCACATACATGTAGATAATAGCATACAACTCTTACTTTTCTCTGATACGTCACCCAGCTCACTTCCTGCTTGGGTACCTGAAATAAGAAAGAATTTCAAATTCATTTCTATATTCAACATCAGTATTTAACAAACTTTTCATCATTTCCCATATAATGCTTTTAATATATATATTTTTAATAGCTAAAACAGTTACATTTTATATGAAAAACAATAACGGTTAAAAATATGATTACACTTCTGCAGGTCTTCCTTCAGTCTCTCAGCAAGGTCATTCAGGGTCATATTCTTCAGGATATCTAATGTGACTTCAAGAGCACCAACTTCCATGTATGAACTTATCATCCAGTCGGCGAGGTCTGTTCTATCCAAGTTCTTCACCTGACCCCTGGGAAGGGGCTTTAACTCTTTATACTTTGTGTGACTCAGTTTCCATTTAAACTTCTTCAGCTCTTCATCATTGAGCTCCTCCAGATAATCCAGCAAGAGGTCGGCGAGCGATTTCTGAGTGTGCAGAATGTGGGAGATGAGTCCATGAGACTCACAGAGCTGTTTATGGTCACTCACACACATGCACTGAACTTTCCATTAACAGAAGTCAGTTTTCCTGCTCACAGTCTTATGTGGCTACTGAAGACACCTGCTATGATTTTTTTCATTACTATAGGAGACACACATGTGTTTATTTCTGCATTATTATTTAACCTTTATTTAACCTTGTGAATCTCACTGATTTAAAAGATCTCTTTTAAAAGAAAATCCTGTCCAGTATAAGCAGTTTAAATTTAAGTGCCAATCAATAGAGCACATAAAAACAACAGGAACAAAATATACTACAAACACCATGCTAAGACTTCATCCAATATAATTATACATATTTTTGATTAAGTTATTCTGTTACAGTCCGTCTGTGACATTTGGTATAGGGTGATACGGTACGGAAGTAGCCTGGGGAAGAGCACTGCGGAGAGGGAGCTTTTTGTCTGCTATTTTCAGCAACCTTCAGCTGAAAATAGTTGCTCAACTTAAGCTTTCCTGCCTTTCAGTGTCTGGTATTTATGGACAAAATGCATCAAATGCTGAAATGTTACAGCCAAACCTCTCGGTGAGCCATTGCATAGATGTTTATGGCTGTAAAGAAAGCAGTTCCTGTGTATCGCAGTCTGACTGTGAAATACAAAAGCAAAAAAAATGTTAGCTTTATATTCAAAGGTCAGTTTACAAGCTGTAATATCTTACAACCAAAGCAAACTGGTCTATTTTTACTTACAAAAGGTAAAGCCATTACATTACATGTTCGTTCACTATTCAATGGGTACTTTGGAAATGAAACCATATGCTTTTCTATCAATGTACTCAGTGCTTGAAGTGGGTCAGTACTCACAGGTATGCAGTACCAGCACCTCTTTGTTTTTCTCTTCAGAGTACTGGTACCGCACAATATCTGCTGAGAGTAGTGGCACCTGAGACTGAATAACAATAGAAAAGAATAGCTTTATTGTCATTGTATATATAATACACAACAAAACTAGCCATGCTGCTCCTATTCAATGCAATAAAGAATCAGAAAAACACAAACAAATAAATATTTGTCTGTGTAAACATATGTAAAAAACAGCCAACTAACGGAGGCACGTAGCAAAAATCAATCCTTGGGAAGAATAAGATGAATGGAAATGGATTAGTATTACTAAACTGGTTTTTGTAATCACTAAAGACGAATATTGCAAACGGAAAATTTTTTGTTGTTGTTTAGTGATCTTATGGCCCAAGAAAAGAAACTGTCCTGTTTTGATGGACTTGTAGCACCTACCAGAGGGCAGCAGGTCAAACAAGTGGCGTGTGGAACGGGCAAAGTCTCTGAGGATGTCAGGATGCATTTGATGGCAGAGCGATCAAAGGCCACAAGCAGCTTCTGATCTAGACTGTTTTTCCTGAGTACTCTCAGAAAATGGAGTAGCTGCTGTGCCTTCTTAGCAAGTGTCAACAACCCGCCATGGTTGCTGTCTGTGAAGTGGTCCTCTATTTTCAGTTTATGTGTTGTCTTGGCAGCTTTGATGCCCTTCCTCAGGTCAGCTCTGGCTGTGCAGTACTGATTTGGAAAAACCTGGGCAGGTTTGTTGACAGTGACATTGTCATCACGGCATGCAATGTAGAACAGCACAGTTTGTGTGTACTGCTCTAAGTCCTGGGGGGTACTCCATGAAAGTAGATAAAGCAAGCCAGACTTTCCCAAAAAAGTCAAACTCAAACTAGCACCATCTCTAAACTGAGCCTCATGTCGTTCCACTAATGCAGTTCAGCTTTAACTAATCAAGGCTCATACAAGACGTGCTTGCATAGTCTCACTTAGTGCGCACACCCGAGATATTTAAGATGCCCACATGAATGGATGAATGACAGATCGATCAAATGAGTTGGAAAGCATGTAAAATGAGAGCGGTATTTTTTTCTGCCGCAGGACATATGCTGCTGATGGAGCTGTATGAAAAATACAAAGATGTAATCGGTAAAAAAGGCAATACTGCGGCCATAAACACAGCCAGGGAGTTGGCTTGGCAAAGAATTGCAGACAGAATAAATGCATAAGTTACGTAAATGTTACAATTTTCCCTGTTTTATCATTTTCCCCAAAATGCAACAGGTGACCTGTCCTGAAGGCAGTGTCGCGTTTCCTGATGAGTGAGTGAACTTCTCTCATTATCCAGGGTTTCTGATTTGGAAAATCTTGGACGAGTTTGTTGACAGTGACATTGTCAGCACAGCTTGCAATGTAGAACAGCAGAGTTTGTGTGTACTGCTCTAAGTCCTGATATTCAAATAGACTCCATTCGTGTGTGGCTGGGAAATGGTGCTCTCTGGCCAAGTCTTAATTTCTTCCTGAGGGAGATATAGGCTGGTATGAGGAGAAGAGGAAGGTGGTCTGACTGGCCTAAATGTGGTAAAGGCATAGTTTTCTAGGTATGCTTGATCTTAGAATAAACACTGTCAAGTGTGTTTTGCCCCCTAATGGCACAGTTCATGTACTGAGTGAATTTGGGGAGTACAGTCTTTAGGCATGCCTGATTTAAGTCAGCAGCTATGACATTAATTCCATCAGGATGAGCCCGCTGCTGCTTGTTTATAATACTGTATAGTTGGTTCAGGGAAGTGCAAACATTGGCATCCAGAGGGATGTAAACAGCCGTGACAATTACTACGGTTAGCTCTCTCAGTAAATAATACGGTCTGTACATGACTGACAGAGCCTCCATATCAGGAGAACAGTGACTGTCTGTGGTTTGGCTGTGTGAAAAGTGAAAGGCGACAAGGGGAGTACTGGCACCTGATTCTGAATAACAAGGGGAGCACCAGCACATGGTACTGAATACCAAGAGGAGTACCTGCAACATAGTATTGAATAACAAGGGGAGTACTTGCACGTAGTACTGAATAACAAGGGAAGTACCAGTACCTGGTACTGAATAAGAAGGGGAGTACCTGCACTTAGTACTGAACAACAAGGAGAGTACCTGCACTTAGTACTGAACAACAAGGAGAGTACCTGCACGTAGTGCTGAATAACAAGGGGTGTATCGGCACCTATTTTTCCCCACTTCTAGCACTGAATGCATTTGACTGCACCAAAGGTTGGAATAACTCACAGGCAAACTTTCGTGAATGTTAACCAGCCTTTAAAATACAGAGCCGTGGCTGGGAGAAAAATTCAGTGACTGGTCAAGAACCAGCAGAAGACCACACATGCCGTGGTGCAGACAACATAAAACATGAACCTGTACCATAAACCATCTAACAGATCATTGCACTGTAAAAAATATTTCCTCCTTCTGATGAAACATTCTTAAGTATCTGATTAAAATAGCACTTTTGAGTTTGCCCAGCATTTTAATGACTAATTGTAGTAATTAGATTTGAATTAGAAGGAAATGCTGTACTTTTTGGCTGACAAATAAAGTCAAATTGGCCCAACTAAAATCAACTAATGCAGCCAACAACAGTTAATGGATGAAATATTAATTACACAGTTAATTCAACAACATGTAATTGTCATACATAAAACAATTATGTTGGACAGACAAGTAAGTTTAGCAAATGTAAAACTTCTTATTCAGCCAATTAGCCAACTGATGTTGGGCAAACTCAAAAGGAGTAATATAATCAGTACTCTTTCTTCACAAAAAACAAAGCGTTTTAATATTTAGAAATTCAAAGCGATCGAGGATGGTATACCACAGAAATCAATCTCTACACATTTGAATATTAGTTGTTTTTCAGGGTTGTTTTTCCGTCAGTGCCTGCTGCTCCGGTTCCGCTCGAGGTTCCTCTACTTCCACCTCCTGCTTCACCCGTCCTTATAACTCCCGTGACACCAGTCCCCGAGGAGGTCCTGGACTGTCGGACCACTGCTCCTTCCCCCTTGGAGGAGGAGCTTGATGGCACAACTGGACCCCTCTAGGGGACTGACCCCTCCACCTTCGCCCCAGTGCAATGGATCCCGGCCAGGTCTCCGCCTGTTGGTGTCCCAAAAGGGGAGAGGACACCTATGCAATGGGTCGGGTCCCGCCCACCCTGCCACCTGGCTTGTCTTGGCTGGGGCTCGGGGGGCGCCTGCGTGTCTATTGGCTCCTTCTCAGCGGTCGCCTGCGAGTCCCTCTCCAACGCCTCGTCGGCCGTCCTCAGTCCCGCCTCCGACAATTCGTCGGTCACCTGCAGGTTCCCCGGCTTCGACTCCTCGGTTGCCTGCAGGTCCCCCTCCTCTGACTTGTCGCTCGGCTGCGCCTTCACCCGGCTGTGGCTGCGCCGTCGCCTGCCGCAGCTCTACCCTCTTCCTCGCCTGCGTCGGACTCCCCTCCAACTTCCTCCTCGCCTCCCCTGGTGCCCCCTCCGACTTCCTTCTCGACTCCTCCGCCTGTCCCTCGGCCTATCTCCTCACCCCCTTTGTGGTCCCCTCCTGCCCCTGCCTCCCTGTCGCCTGCAGCCCCTCCGGCTGCCACCCGTTGCCCACTGTGGCTCCCTCGGGCTCCCCATTGTCCCTTGACCTTTCCCGTCTGGCCTCCCATGTTTGCTCCTCATCCCTCTGTCCCTCCTGTCTCGACTCCTTGTCCCCCTGTGGTTCTTCCATTCACTCCCGATCCTTTTATCCCTCCCGTTGATGTTTCCCCTGTGTCTCCCTTCCTGGTCTGCTTGTCAGCGTTTCCCGTCTTATGTCAGGTGTTGTCCTGGCTTTTGTCCTTGTGCGTGTTTTGTGTTTCGGTTCTGTTCGTTATGCCCTGGTGATGCTTTTGTCTTGTATTTCAGGTCCTGTTTTCCCGGTCTCATCCTGTCTGCCACTCCGCTTGGGGCACGCCCAGAGTGCATGCCTTGGGGTGGGGTGGGCTCTGTCATGACCTGCGCACCCAGTCTTCATGTGTGCCACACCCACCTCATTTCCCGCATGTGAATTCCCTACGTACCAGCTGTCTTGCGTTTATTCCGATGTCATGTTCTGTATTTAAGTCCACGTTCAAGTCTGTTTCCCTAGGTCTGTCATAGACGTTGTCATCGTGTTGTTCTGCCTGCAATAAACCCCCTTGTTTTTAGATATCTGTGTGCTTGACCCTGCTTCCCCGCCTTCTGTTCGCTTGCCCTGCACACAGTCATCACAATTTGAAACACACACATGTGTTTATTTACCCAGAGGACTGTAAAATCAGTAGTGTCATTAGCGCAAAAATAAAATCACTTCAAAGAAAAATTGCATAGGTTATAATGCAACCAGGCCTGCTCTCTCTGAATATTGAAATGAAAATAAATATTTGTAATATTTTTATTCGCTATTGTTCGCTGTTAAATGTTTCACCTGAAATTGTCAAATAAGTTCAAAGGAAACGACCAATAATGGTATCAGGGATATATAACCATTATCAAGAGAAAAAATTCCAAACATTGAAAACATACTTCTCAACGGCTATCAGTAGCAGGAAGTGCAACCATTCTATTTTAGCATTTTCAACATCAAAATAATTACCCCAAGGCTACAATTCTATTAGTGTATAGAGCCAAAAATCAACTCTCCTTTCTTTCAGGTGATTTCATGTTCGTTTAAGTTTCCCCTTTTTAACAACTATATAACGTAATGTTATTTGTTATATAAATCAACTCATGTGAAACTCATGAAAAGATATAATAAAATATTTACAAAAATATGAGGGGTGTACTCACTTTTGTGAGATACTGTATATTTCCTTCCAACAGACACCAGGATACAAGGACAGTGGTAGAGCAATGAGGATAGAGCTCTGACACATTTTGCATGAGAATCAATGATGGATTACGGTTTTGTAAGGGCTGATTTTAAACTAATTTGTATGTTTTTAGCATGGTTCAAATATGTGAAATGCTCCATTTGCAATAAGTGTGAAACATTAAACATAATGCATCTCTAATGTAACAGTGCAGTCAGGTGTATTGAAAAATATTACCATTTAGTTTTATTTAATATGTGTAAAAAATTGTTTCATATTTATATACTGACAGGAGACTGTGAGACATTTGTAAAATTTATATATCCATTAAAAAACAGAAAAATTACAAAAAATTCCAGATTTCATGAATAATTCATATCACCTGATTCAAATCCAGAGAGGCAAGGTACGATCTAAGTGGGGCCACACTGCTTTCTCATTATGACAGAAACTGTCAGACACTTTGCGCCATGGGTGATGAAGCAAACAGCTGTATGGATTGTAGCATATATAACACATGGTGTGGGAAAATGATAGCTTTATGTGCATGTATAAGTCATTTTCAGCTGCAACGAAACTGTATGAGGAATATTTGAAAAACAAGCCTTGTGACACGAGGCACATTATTCTCTCTGCTGAACAGTTGGTTTGAGATCATGAGGTCGCATGGTGCAGTAGCATAATACGTTTATGGGCATGTATATGTCATTTTTAGCTGCAAAAAAAAACTGTACAAGAGGAATATTTCAAAAACAAGCCTTGTGACACGAGGCACACTATTCTCTCTGCTGCATAGTTGGTTTGACATCATAAGGTCACATGGTGCAGGGAGCATAATA
This sequence comes from Paramormyrops kingsleyae, assembly GCF_048594095.1. Taxonomy (NCBI): domain Eukaryota; kingdom Metazoa; phylum Chordata; class Actinopteri; order Osteoglossiformes; family Mormyridae; genus Paramormyrops; species Paramormyrops kingsleyae. Next base: position 5,946,985 of record NC_132808.1, on the reverse strand, counting down.
GTTTCATGTGCATGTACACGTCATTTTTATTTGTAAAAAAAATCACTATGAATATTTGAAAAACAAGCCTTGTGACATATGAAGAACGTTATTCTCGATACTGCACAGGCGGTTCAACATAATTTACTGAAATTGTTGAAGCGCATAATAAGTATTTTGAATGTCAAACGGATGTTGAATATTAAACTTTCCGCCGGTGTTTAAATTTTAGTTGAATACACCTGCCGTACGCGAACTACATTAGTTCTCATTGTATCTCGTCTCTGGCAAACATTTTCGTCTTGTTTTTATTCGTTGGCGAAGTGTCAATACACTTCGTCATAGTCTTAGGCCTCGCGAAATCGTTTTTATTTACTTATCGTCTCGTTTTAGTCTGAAAATAAAGGTCGTCGACGATAACGAAGACGAAAATTTTTCGTTAACAAAATTAACACTGCACGCAGAAAACAAGCCCAGTGTTTATTACTATTATCATGCATATAGGCCTATTGGTCTATTCGGAAAACTAATGTAACAAAAGTACTGCGTAAGTAAGAATTCTTGCACCAAACAGCTTACAGAGAAACACTGAGACACCCGAACAAAGACGTGGCAACATTCTTATGTGGCTATAGTGATTTAAAATTATTAGTTCGTAAGAGTCTTTTAACATTATTTTTACTTGGGCCTTCAGCATGTCATACTTCTAGTCCTGGATTTAAAAATCATGAACTCCTACAAAAGTAACAGATATCATTTTGCTAAAATATTTTCCGTCTTACCTTGAAAACTGAGCAGGAATTCTAAGCAGACAAAAACAGGTGTTGTGCCGAATTCTGCACCCCTGCCGTGAAATGCACCCCCTGTCGGGAGCGCGCACGGCTCTTTTCTTCGATTCGAGGGGAGAAAAGACGTAGTTCAGTCAATCTAATTATGCAACAGAAATACTAAATTTCGCTTGCACATTTAGAAGACCTTTATCACTGTTTCACTTCACGAAGGCTGCATTTAACCCAAATAAAAGTTATAAACTGTGACATGTAGACGATGAGCCCCGAACGAGAACGTAGGTTATTTATTTATCTCGTCATCAGTTTACAAGTTTGTGAACAAGGAAGTCCTTGGCTTTAATAACCAAAGAAAATCACACAATATTATTCCTTATACTTATAAAGTAATTTATTTTTCTCCACAATGAAGACAATGTTCTGGTACAGTGATCTGAAATACCTAAACAAAAAAGATATTTGTCTTTATGACGGCTAACCTGGCAGGAAATTCATTTCCATTCTTCCCTTTAATTCTATCACGAAATGCTGTTAGCAACCGAGATATTTAAAGAAATAGATAATAATTACTGAATTTCATGAATGCCATATCACGTGCAACACATGGGGGGGTTCATTTTACGGCAGCTTAATACCTGTTTCGTATTTAAGAAACTGGCTCAGTAACCGCGTTATTAGTACCTTACAAAGTTCGCACTGTTTATTGATGTTGGTCTATTGTGCAGATTTATCAAAAGCAAATGAGAAGATCAACTGACATGAACATGCAGAGGGGAGCGCGTCCTTATGCATAAGGGAATACGCCCTTTTCAAATCTAGCTGCACTGAAACTAAATTTGTGAAGCTTGCTCAGTTAACAACTTTAGGTCCACTGTGTGTATTATAAAAAAAATATGATCTGATCATCTAAGACAAAAAGGCAGGGGGGTGCCATTCCCGGCAGGAGGGATTGGTATGGAAGGTTAATTAAGTGGTGACACCTGGGTTGTTACGGATGTGGGATTAAAAGAGGGAGAGCCGCGCTGAACAGGAGATTGCTTATTAGGTACAGCACTCGTTGGTGCTGGGAGGGAGGTGCCGCTCGTATGCCGTTTAGGGCTGCCGGTGTTCTGACGAGTTGAGCTACTTTGTCGAGTTGGGCTACCGTAGCGCTAATCGATAGCCGAGTCTGACGAGTTGAGCTGCTTTGTCGAGTTAGGCTACCGTAGCGCTAATCGATAGCCGAATCCGTCGATTCGAGGTATAACGTATTACGGCATCTTTATTTATGCGTTTTAATTATTAATATATTATTGACATGTAAAAAATGTTAACATATAAAACTGTACTTAATAATATAGGGTAGCCAGTGTGCTTCCAGTATAAAATGACATAAGGAGAGCCTATTTGGATACATTATTTTAACACCAACACTTAATAATATAGGGTAGCCTATCTCGATAGGCAAGTATGTAGGAATGAGGGGAGCCTGTTCGGATATATTAACACTGGACACTTAATATAGCGTAGCCTACCTCGATAGGCCAGTTTGCAATGCGATTGGAACCCCATTTCACATGTAAAAAGTCACTTAATAAGAACAGACTGTATCACTTAAGACATAATTTAATTTTTATCACAATTATAAACAAAATAAATGTTTATAATATGCACGTCTGGGTATGGAGCACGTGTTCATACGGACTAGCTCATAAATGGAGCATCAACATACGCTCATATGCCATTACACTGTACACTGAAGACAGATTGTATATGCACAAAAGTGCATGTGTATAAGCTGAAAGTAAAAATTTAAAAAGTTTTTAAAATATTACTCACCGCAAATCAGTGCGTGAAAGTAACAATTAAGAGAGTTTTTAAAATATTATTCACCTTAAACCAGTGCGTCCAACGCAAGGTAGCTCAGATTTATGGGCGTGGTTATGAATCCCACGACGGTGGAACTGCACATGCGCAGAAAGGCTGGATAGCCCGTCTCGATAGGCCTGTTGTGAAGCCAGATAGCGGGCTGCAGGGGCAGGTTCCGGTGTGGTAGGGAGAGGAGAGTTGAGTAAGCAGCGTAGCCCGCTAGGAGTCGGGGCGGGACTATAGAGGTTGTACTGGTTCCGTGACGCTTGCCTGTGCCCGAAGTGTGGGGATTACTGAGTACTGCAGTGCTATTGGTGTGCCGTGCCCTAATAGGGATGTGGTGTGGTGTGGGATTTGTGTGGTAACGTGGGTTAACACACGTTTGGAAGGGTTGGTTTGCTACGGGGAGATAGCGGGGCCGGACCCTCTGTGAACCCAGACCCGACCTGATAGGTCGCTGTATGAATTGTATTGAATAAAATTTGTTGTAATTGTAGCAGAAGTCTTGTGGTGGTCTATTCCTCCCTTACAGCCTCCGACGCTATTTTAGGTTTATTACAATATTATTGTTGCTGACTGTACATCTCTTTAAGATAATATTTGAGAAAACAATGATTGTACTGCCGCTAGTGGCGCTAAACAGTGACAGGAGCCGTTCGGGAACAGTGCCTGCCGGTAGTGGCAGGTCCCGTGGCAGGTCTAGTGGCAGGTGCCGTTCAGATACAGTAAAGGCACCTACCCGCCACTCCTGGAAGTAACCTAAACCAGAGATTCTGTACATCGGCTAAATGATCAACTGCAATAGTTCGGTAAAGTTGGAAAGATATTGGCAGATTAGAACTTCGCGGCTCAATAAATCTTAAACAAAACGTTCTTAAAACACAATATACGGGTCTATTTAACAGTGGTAAGGTAGACAATGAGCTACAACCGGATTTTCGTCCAAACAATATGTTTTTACAGAAATACGGATAACATTGCTCCCTATGAGCAGTTCGCTGTCTGAGGAGATCTTAGGGACCGTCTACAAAGTGCAAATCGACAACGGATAATGTCAATAACTTCGCTTCCAAAGAGTGAAGAGCCACCAAAATCACTAAAGGCTTTTGGAATGTTATCATGGTCATACTACACCCCTTAGTTTGGTGAAATGTACCTAAGTCTATTTCTAAAGAATTTATATTAGGAATAACATTCAATAACTTTGCTCCTATCAACTGTACTACCAACAAAATCACTACTCACTTCTACAGTCTCATTATGGTCATACTACACCATTTAGTTTGGGGAAAAAAACATTATTATTAAATAAAATGCAATAACTTTGCTCATATCAATTGTAGTGCCACCAAAATTACTATATACATATGCAATCTTATTATGGTAGGACTGCATCACTTAGGTTGGGAAAATGTGGCTTAGTTTATTGTTAAAGGGATTTTATTGGCAATAAAATTCAATAACCTTCGTACAATAAACTGTAGTTCCACCAAAATCACTCTGCTCATCTAGTGTGTCATCATGGTCGTACTACAGCATTTAGTTTGGGGAAATGTGCCTATGTCTATTTTTAAACAATTTTTATTGCCAATAAAATTCAATAACTTTCTTACTATAAACTGTAGTTCCATCAAATTCACTACACAACTCTACTCTCTCATTATTATCATACTACAATACTTAGTTTGAGGAAATGTGCCTTAGTCTGTTTTAAAGAATTTTTATTGCCAATAAAATTCAATAACTTTCATACTATACACTGTAGTTCCACCAAAATCATTACACAACTAAATACAAATAAAGTAACCTTGTCTCATCATGGTCATACTACAATACTTAGTTTGGGGAAATGTGCCTTAGTCTGTTTTTAATGATTTTTTGTTACATTTTTTATTAGGAATAACTTTCAATAACTTTGTGACAGTTAAGTGTAGTGTCACCAAAATCACTACACAACTCTACAGTCTCATCATGGTCATACTACAGCACTTAGTTTGGGGAAATGTACCTGTGTGTATTTTTAAACAATTTTTATTGCTAATAAAATTCAATAACTTTCGTACTATACACTGTAGTTCCACCAAAATCACTACACAACTGTACTGTCTCATCATGGTATAATAAAAAAATAAAATAAAAACACAAAGATGTTGCTTTGATATTTTGGAAACATTTCATAAATGTTACTTTTACTTTTACCTTTAACAGCTTCCTCTACCATTTAGTAGACCTCTGTAATTAACAAATTGCATGATCAATGTTTGAAAAAACTATTTATTTCTGTTTATATTGGCCTAAAGAGCAAAGAACTGATAAAAAATATTTTTTTCAATGGCTGTTTCTGGGTATGCCACTTAAAGGGTAAATGGGGACATTTCCCCAAATTAAGTGTTGTAGTATGACCATAATGACACTGTACAGTTATGTAGTGATTTTGGTGACACTACACTTAACTGTCACAAAGTTATTGAAAGTTATTCCTAATAACAATAATTTTAAAAATCATTAAAAACAGACTAAGGTACATTTCCCCAAACTAAGTCCTGTAAAATGACCATGATGAGACTGTAGAGTTGTGTAGTGATTTTGGTGACACTACACTTAACTGTCACAAAGTTATTGAAAGTTATTCCTAATAAAAAATGTAAAAAAAATCATTAAAAATAGACACAGGCACATTTCCCCAAACTAAGTATTGTACTATGACCATGATGAGACAATAGAGTTGTGTAGTGATTTTGGTGGAACTACAGTGTATATTATGAAAGTTATTGAATTTTATTGGCAATAAAAATTGTTTAAAAATAGACACAGGCACATTTCCTCAAACTAAGTATTGTAGTATGACCATAATGATACTGTAGATGTGTGTACTGATTTTGATGGAACTACAGTTTATAGTACGAAAGTTATTGAATTTTATTGGCAATAAAAATTGTTTAAAAATAGACACAGGCACATTTCCCCAAACTAAGTCTTGTAGTATGACCATAATGATACTGTAGATGTGTGTAGTGATTTTGATGGAACTACAGTTTATAGTAAGAAAGTTATTGAATTTTATTGGCAATAAAAATTGTTTAAAAATAGACACAGGCACATTTCCCCAAACTAAGTGCTGTAGTATGACCGTAATGATACTGTAGATGTGTGTAGTGATTTTGGTGGAACTACAGTGTATAGTACGAAAGTTATTGAATTTTATTGCCAATAAAAATTCTTTAAAAATAGACACAGGTACATTTCCCCAAACTAAGTCTTGTAGTATTGCCACTAAAATCCCTCTAACAATAGACTAAGCCACATTTTCCCAACCTAAGTGATGCAGTCCTACCATAATAAGATTGCCTACAGTATGTATATAGTAATTTTGGTGCACTACAATTTATAGAAGCAAAGTTATTGCATTTTATTTAATAATAATGGTTTTTTCCCCAAACTAAATGGTGTAGTATGACCATAATGAGACTGTAGAAGTGTGTAGTGATTTTGGTGGTAGTACAGTTGATAGGAGCAAAGTTATTGAATGTTATTCCTAATAAAAAATCTTTAAAAATAGACTAAGGTATATTTCACCAAACTAAGGGGTGTAGTATGACCATGATAACATTCCAAAAGCCTTTAGTGATTTTGGTGGCTCTTCACTCTTTGGAAGTGAAGTTATTGACATTATCCGTTTTCGTTTTGCACTTTGCAGACGGTCCCTAAGCTCTCCTCTGACAGCGGACTGCTCACAGGGCGCAATGTTACCCATATTTCTTTGAATACATATCGTTTGGACGAAAATCCGGTTGTAGCTCATTGTCTATCTTACCACTGTTAAATAGACACGTATATTGTGTTGTTAGAACGTTTTGTTTAAGATTTATTGAGCCGCGAAGTTCGAATCTGCCAATATCTTTCCAACTTTACCGAACTCGGGTAGTTGCCTCTCTGCTGTATCTGAACGGCACCTGCCACGAGACCTGCCACTACTGGCAGGCACTGTTCCCGAACGGCTCCTGTCACTGTTTAGCGCCACTAGCGGCAGTACAATCATTGTTTTCTCAAATATTATCTTAAAGAGATGTAGTCAGCAACAATAATATCATTCGTAGTCATACAAAGATTAAACAAGTCCTCAATTTATTTCCCTATTCCAGTTTATCGTATGCCGTGCACAGCATCTCGGGTTTACTTCCACGAGCGGCGGTGGCTGTCTCTGTACCCCGGCAGGCACTGTATTCGAACGGGACCCGCCACTGTTAAGCGCCACTAGCGACGGACAGAAGTGGCAGCTGCCACTAAGAACTGGCAGCTGCCAAGCTCCTTAGTGGCAGCTGCCGCTACCTGCCTTGACGGGTGCATGTGACGTCACTTCCTCCTGCCAG